>NC_091465.1:28783564-30053564 GCF_027789765.1 Dendropsophus ebraccatus | reverse complement strand
GTGTAATCTGAAGAAATAATAAAAAAAAATGTTCTTATTCCCCAAAGGGGCGCATTGCTACCAAATTATTTTGTCCAGTGAGGATTAAGAGAAGGTTTCCGCGCAGCTAGAGTCAGCAAACGTTCATCTAGAACAGAGGAATAGCAATAGAATAAGGGAAATGGAGAAATATAAGGATTCAGTAAACACGACGTCCCCAGAGTGTAAATGAAGCTATATCAAGTAATGGAGTGTCTCCCCTAACAATGAGGATTGCATTCTGCCTGCTCCAGCCCTAGCTCCTCGTGGCTCAGTACACCCCTCCAGCAGTGTTCATATCCTGCAGCTACCTCCAGGTTGTGCCCATCAATATCTCACACACATCAGCGAAGCCAGCAGACTTGGGGGGATTAACCCCTGACAGCTGAGACAGCGCTGAGTTTATTAGGATTCCAAATATTCTTCATGGTATATTCTATAGAAAATCTCACATTTGCAGTGCACTGCTCTCTGATGATGCTGATATCATATGGTTGCATTGTGGCATCCGTGTTGCAGCAATGGTCCTACTGAATTAAACTTGGATTGGTGTAGAAAGTTTTGGAGCTCTATGTTTCGGTCAGTAGAACCTTGGGGGTCTGGCCATTGTCTGTGTAATGTAGCTACTGTATATGACCACCATATGAAATACAGCGGTGCCTTGGATTACGAGCAGAATTCGTTGCGGGTATGTACTTGTAATCCAAATCCACTCTTAAACCAAAGCAAATTTTCCCATAAGAAATCATAGAAATGCAGACAATTGGTTCCGCAGCCCAAAAATAATGATTTATTATTCTGAATAACACTAAAAACTAATGAAACAAACATTCAGAAATAGAAGAATATGTGATATATAAGTTACTGTCCAGTAATGGAGAGGATGGGAAACACAAGGACTGACAGAGACTGCAGGGAGCATGAAGGAATGAGCAGGACAGATGTGGGCACATACATGCAGCACTCTCTGTCCGGGGAGAGAGGGGTTACAGCTATGAAGTGATTACCTCCACAGTCCTGTCCCCTGATGTAAGCCCCAGCCTGAAGTGGATCTGCTATGATTTGGAATGTGAGGGAGACTTCCTGGGTTAGCGTCCAGTGCTGTAGACCATGCTATGCAGACCATGTCCCTCCTTCACTCGCGCTCCCACCCAGTACAGGGAGCTCTTAAACCAAGGCAATGCTCTTAAACCAAGTCACAGTTTTAAAAAACTCTGAGCTCTTAAACCAAAATGCTCTTAAACCAATTTACTCTTAGACCAAGGTACCACTGTATTATGTTCATTATGAAGCTCTAAAAAACGGAGGCAGGTGAGAATAAAAGGTCATCACACAGTTCTTGCTTACATTCCAGATCCCTGACGATGAAATAAAAGGAAACTTTTCCCAAAAAGAATTTTTTCAAATTTCCCATGCCGAGAATGCTCGTAGAATGGAATGTATGGTGCGAATATTCAAATGTATAAAACCCATAAATATATAAGCACATACCCCAGAAATATTAGTGTGATGATGGAAGCTTAGGGGCCTTTTACGTGGGGTCATAGTCATTACAACTTTTTCCTAGGAAGGTTTATTTATCCAATAATCAGTCCATGTAAAAGGACCAGCAAAGGCTATGAGCAAATGCTTAATTAATGCATTTAACAAACGTTCCTGCAATTGTATCTGCGGCTTGGCCACCTGATTGATCGAGCCTTGCAAAGGCTTTGCAAGTGAGATCTTATTTGCTGCCTCATATCACCAGGATTCAATATCTGTTATCTCTTCCCATCTCTCCATATGGCCGAAGGAGAGGGGTAAGATGGAGCCGCATAGCTTTGGCGCAACTTATGCCTTGGAGAAGAAAAGAGTTGGTCCAAGTTCATGATGCTCAACAATGCAGTTCTTTACTTGTTCTTTACCCCAGTGATTTGGAATTTCATAGAAATATAGAAGATTTTTGGCAGAAAAAGACCACCAGGTCCATCTGGTCTCCCCTTATATTATTTCCTTTGTTATTATCTTAGGATAGATATAGATTTACCCAGGCAGGGTTAGACTAACTTACTGTAGATTTACCAACCATATCTTCTGGATGCTTGTTCCAAGCTTCTACTACTCTTTCAGTAAACTAATATTTTTTCAGGTTGCTTCTGATCTTTCACCTAATAATCTCAGACTAAAACACCTTGTTCATTTCACGTTGCATTACAGTCAGAGGGAATCCCCGCTGGAGTGTATACACATAGTATATGCTTCGGCTGGGATCTCTAGCGACTGTAGTAAAAACTGACATGTCAGTTTTGTGCAGCTGCTATTCATTGACACCACTGACTTTTCACACAATGTAGAGTGCGGCTCACGCCGCACTTCCCGTTGTGTGCTATAGTGAATTGGGATGCACACCGCATTTCAATTCAACAGAATTGAAGTTCATCAATTGATGATCTTCACAGACACGGGCCATTCTGTGACACGTCTGGGTCACAGAACAGCCGGTGTCTTATGTAGAGTGTCAAATTTTTTTGTAGCCTGTCTTTGGAGCTATTATATTTTACCAATATCTTTTTGAACACAAGGGGGAGGGATTTATCAAACATGGTGTAAAGTGTAAAGCTGGCTCAGTTGCCCCTAGCAACCAATCAGATTACACGTTACATTCCACACAGACTATTTGGAAAATGAAAGGTGGAATCTGATTGGTTGCTAGGGGCAACTGAGCCAGTTTCACTCTACACCATGTTTGATAAATCTTCCCCAAGGTCTTCAGAAGTGGACACTAAGGGCTAGATTTATCAAGGTGTAAAATATACACTGATGTAAACTGCCCATAGCAACCAATCACTGCGTAGCTTTCAGTTCTGGTAAAATGAAAGAGGAGCTATGATTGGTTGCTGTAGGTAGCTTACACCCTTTGATAAATCTGGGCCTAAGAAATTCGCTCATCTCTTGACACAACTAATAAAACTGTTCATCCTGACCTGTCTTGTTCATTGACATAACACCACAGACAGGGCTGTGTAACTAACTATTCAGTAGTTTACATCATTCAGGGTATGGAAGGCTGTGTGACGTGCCATGTGGGCACCATAACGGTTATATAATAAAATCCAGGCTTCACCCCCGCCAGCGGTTGTCATCTAGCATCTGCTACATACAAAGGGAGAGCAATATAATGGCAGAATATAATAATAAGACTTGACACCAGAGAATGACTCACATTTTTTAAGGAGGAATACTCCAACTACTTTAATATACCCCCATGCCTGGTGTCCACTCTGTACCTAAGAAATGCGGCAGGTTTCATATTCTCTCATATGACATATTAAAAGTGAAAAACGTCTTGTCTGTCATGCTAGCGGTATCAATTATAACAAGTTTTCCCTGGTTTCATTCTAAATGTTACAACTTTTTAGCCATTTCCATATTTTATTCTATCTGGAACACTAAAGAATCATTGCAGGATGGGAACTTGAGGCCTTAAAATGGTGTGCGGTTAAAAGTGATTTACATTTATTGTTCTCAGCGGACCATATTTCACGAAGATCCACATAGTAGGTGGAAGATTTCTATATGCATTAATTTCTAATGATTTTTTTTTATCTCCTGGCTAACTAGTAGCAGATATTTGCATAAGCAGCCAGAAGAAGGAGACAGATCCAGAGTTTGTGCATGCGTGGGGGTATATACATATACATATATAATGTGTGGGCATGTATAGGTGTACTGTAAATTCTCTGTGAAAAATCTGTCATAATAAACAAAAATATTAGGCCCAATATCTTAATCATTGAATTCTGGTGTTTTAGTCAGTCTCATTGCCGCAGGTGTAAAAAATCCAGCATTTAAGAACGACAACAACAGAGTAAAGATCATGTAAAGTAATGCTGCATTTACACGTAACGATTATCGCTCGAATTTTCACAATAACGATCGCATTTGAGCAATAATCGTTCCGTGTAAACACAGCAAACAATCAAGCGATGAGCGAAAAATCGTTTATTTTGATCATTCAACATGTTCTCAAATCGTCGTTCGATAAAAATTCGCAGATCATTTCGTGTAAACAGTCTTTCAAAGATTCACCCTATGTAAAAGATGGGCTTAAGCGATCTTAAAAACGATCGCATTAACGATCTTTCTTACGAATTTTCTTACGATTTTTCTAACGATTGTCTAAACGCTGATCGTTATAAAAACCAAATCGTTGCTTCAAAATTGTTAATCGTTCGATTGGGCGAATTATCGTTCCATGTAAACCCAGCATGGAGAAAAATCGTTAGAAGATTCGTAAGAAAAATCGTTATTGCGATCGTTTTTAAGATCGCTTAAGCCCATCTTTTACATAGGGTGAATCTTTGAAAGACTGTTTACACAAAGCGATCTACGAATTTTTAGCGAACGACGAACGATGATTTAAGAACATGTTAAAAGATCAAAATGAACGATTTTTCACTCATCGTTTGATCGTTTGCTGTGTTTCCATGGAATGATTATCGCTCAATTATTCCATGGAACGATTATCGCTCAATTATCGCTCAACGATTATCGCTCAGTTTTTGCGAAAATTCGCCCGATAATCGTTCCGTGTAAACGTAGCATTACAGAGTGGGGTCACCAAGTGCTGAGCTGCATAAAAGTCCTCAGTGCTATGTTGATTCAATGGGAACTTCATAACATATATTCAATGCCAAACAGCTGCATGCAAGCTACAGTAGGTGTGGGATTCCAATTTTTATTTCTCTATTTGGTGTGACAGATGCCTGCAGTGTAGCACATCATGGAAAATTATTTCTACTCTAATGGTGTTTTTAGACGGAACGATTATCGTTCGAATTTGCGCGATAACAATCGGATTCGAACGATTATCGTACGTGTAAACGCTGCGAACGATCAAGCGACAAGCAAGAAATCGTTCATTTTGATCTTTCAACATGTTCTTAAATTGTCGTTCATCGTTCGCAAAAAATTCGAAGATCGTTCCGTCTAAACAGTCATTCACCGATTTAACCAATGTGTGAGATAGGCTTAAGCGATGTCAAAACGATCGCAAAGCGATTTTTCCGTACAATGTATGGTTCCATTTAAACGCTGATCCTTATAAAAAAAAAACACATCGTTCATTCAAAATCGTTAATCGTGCGATCGGGCGAATTATCACTCCGTCTAAAAGCACCATAATAATCACATCTTCCAATTTCCAAGTCAGGTTGATGCGGTTGGAAAGTTTCCCCCTGTAAAACCACATCTCCCAGTATGACCTAAGAAGTGGTAGGAGTATGCTGGGAGTCTATTCATGACTGCCACAACTTTATAGCCTCTACACTATTTTACATTCAGACAGTGCACCCTCTAAATATAATACTGCCACACGCTGCGTCCTGTGAATATAATACTGCCATACATTGCACCCTCTGAATATAATACTTCCCCATACTGTATCCTCTCAATATAACACTGCTACACACTTCGCCCTCTGAATATAACACTGCCAGACACTGTGCCCTCTGAATGTAATACTGCCACACACTGCACCCTCTGAATATAATACTGCCACATACTGCGCCCTCTGAATATAATACTGCCATTTACTGCACCCTCTGAATATAATACTGCCGCACACTATATCCCCTAAATGTAACATCGCCACACTCTGTTCCTTTTTAATATAACACCGTCACACAATATTATATTGCTGCACAGTACTCCCTGTGAATATAGTACTACCATACATTGCAGCCTTTAAATATAATACTGTTACACTCTATGCCCTCTTAATATAATGCTGCCACACTGTGGAGTCTAGTAGAATCTATGCCACAATGAACTCCTGCAGGCCTGATGGCTGAAGGAGGTCCAACAAACTACAAGATGGATGTCTCTTAGGCCCCCTTCACACGTCCGGAAAATCTGCCCGGATTTCCGGACCCATAGACTTACATTAGACACGGACACCCTTCCGGATTTTTCCGGAAGGGTGTCCGTTCCGGACAATAGGTCAGAATTTTTTAGATCCTGTCCTATTTTTGTCCGAAATTCCGGCACGGACGCCCCCATAGAACTCTATGGCAGCGCCGGAATCACGGGCACTTTCCTGATGCACATCAGGAAAGTGCCCGTGATTCCGTATTGGTTGGGATCACGCTACCCCGCTGCCAGAGCACTGCCAGGACATCAGCAGGTCACCGCCGCCCGATCTGTTCCCACCCACCCTTTCCCCGGACCTTGAGACACCGCTCTGCCCTGTGCTGGGGTGCCCGCTGCCCCGATCACACCCTCCTGTCATCGCCTCTGCCCCTCGCCCCCTCCCTCAATACAACACTCTGTGCTGGGGTGCCCGCTGCCCCAATAGCACCACAGCCCCCCCCCAGCTTCTGGACCCCATCACACGAGCGATCGCCGCCCCTCCTCCCCCTACCCCACCGTGTGCTGGGGTGCTTGTTGCCCCGATCGCACCCCCAGCCTACAAACCCCCCCCCCCCCATCATCACCCCCGACCTGCCACCTCTGCGACACCACCCTGTGCAGCCCCCCCAACCCCCGGGACCTCAACATACCTATGCACCCGCTCCCAGACTCGTGCACAGGGGTGCCAGCGGCTTGATCGCCAGTGCCCCTCCCGGACGTCAGAGAAGAACAAGAACAGCCGGAGCAGGATCCAGGACAGGTGAGATTAGCCCCTTAGGGCTACTACTCCCACCATTCTCTGCTGACAGTCCATGATGGGAGTTGTAGTTTTGCAAACTGTGGCCATCCTGGTTGCAGAACTACACCTCTCATCATGCCCTGCTGACAGTCCATGATGGGAGTTGTAGTTTTGAAGCCTGTGGCCACACTGGTTTTAGAACTACAACTCCCATCATGCCACACTGACAGGTCATGATGGTGGAAGTTGTAGTTCTGCAACAGATTAGAGGATGACATTGTGTAGGAGGGGGAGGCAGTGGCACTGTAGAACTACACGGGTACACGAGCGGGACGCGGTGGCAGGGTACACGAGCGGGACGCGGTGGCAGGGTACACGAAGGGGACGCGGTGGCAGGGTACACGAGGGGGAGGCGGTGGCAGGGTACACGAGGGGGAGGCGATGGCAGGTTACACGAGGGGGAGGCGGTGGCAGGGTACACGAGGGGGAGGCGGTGGCAGGGTACACGAGGGAGAGGCGGTGGCAGGGTGCACGAGGGGGAGGCGGTGGCAGGGTGCACGAGGGGGAGGCGGTGGCAGGGTGCACGAGGGGGAGACAGTGGCAGGGTACACGAGGGGGACGCGGTGGCAGGGTACACGAGGGGGAGGGGGAGGAGGTGGCAGGGTACACGAGGGGGAGGCGGTGGCAGGGTGCACGAGGGGGAGGCGGTGGCAGGGTACACGAGGGGGAGGCGGTGGCAGGGTGCACGAGGGGGAGGCGGTGGCAGGGTGCACGAGGGGGAGGCGGTGGCAGGGTGCATGAGGGGGAGACAGTGGCAGGGTACACGAGGGGGACGCGGTGGCAGGGTACACGAGGGGGAGGGGGAGGCGGTGGCAGGGTACACGAGGGGGAGGCGGTGGCAGGGTGCACGAGGGGGAGGCAGTGGCAGGGTACACGAAGGGGACGCAGTGGCACGGTACACGAGGGGCTATGTGGGTACTTTTGATGTATGTTGGCATACTAGACCATATTGAAATAACTTCTTTCTTCTTTTTTTTCTCGTCAGGAAATCCTGAAGGCTTTTCCTGATGGTTTCCTAAAGGTAAAAACGGATTACTGTCAGGAAAACCTGATACTTTCCTGATGCCATTTGAGGCCTCCTGATCAGGATTTCCTGACAGTAAAAACTGACACGGACGTGTGAAGGGGGCCTTATAGAGTGGCCATTCAAGTGCAGTGAAGATCCTCGTAGGTGACACTGTACGCAAATGAAATGAAGCTATTTTAGAGTAGTAAGAAGACACAAACAATTGTTATACAGGTATATATCAAATATGCAGTATTTAAGCTCGCTATATTTTCTCCTGGAAGTGCACAGAACATTGCTTCTATGGGGAATGCCCTGTGAGAAGTGTACAATGGAAAATGGCTCTTATTTATAAATTTGCAGAATATGCAGGAAAATACGGTGTGGACACCCCCACAGAAAACCATTGGCTTCATATACTGCCGCTTCTCCATAGAGAGCCATTGCAAGTATGAATAGGGCCAGCATCTGTGAAAGAAGACCCCCTAGTACTAAGATGCCCCCTGTTGTGTTAGTTTTTCTTTATTAATAAGGGATTACATGGTTTATTTCAGTAGGGCTCTAGGTTCAAGGCTCTCTGCTTACAACATCAAACAATTGAGGCGGATTTTTATTGACAGTAGAAAAACCATCGGGTTATAAGGATAATTCCCATCTTAGCAACTTATCATGAGTACAAGGAGGAAACTGTCCCTGGAATGAATGTGGCCATTTCTCTGGTTATTCTCTATGGGCCTTTTAAGCACTGCTGAGCTCATTCTTTCCAGTGGACATTTCACTCCATTTCTATGGATGTGGGGGTTCAGCGTGTTATCTCCAATGCTGAGATGGGAATACCCCTTTATTGTTAAGCTCTTTTAGGCTTCTGCATATTTGATCAGTATTTAGTAGCCAACACTAAAAGAAGAGAACTCAACCTCTTTCTATTATATTGCCTTAAAGGAGGAGTCCAGCGAAAATTTGGATGATGGCAGAGGGATGCTCAGTGTCCCTCCAGTGCCCTGTGTCCCTCAGTGTCCCCCTGCCATCATCCTCTCCAGCAGCCACAGCCTGCACAGCTCTGGGAGTCGGGTTGTGACATCACCATTTTATCCAGGAAGTGACATCACCATGTTATCCAGGAAGTGACATCACCATGTTATCCAGGAAGTGAAGCTTTGAAGCAGTAGTAAGTGCAGGGAAAAAAGCACTTTATAAGCATTTCCCGTAATAAGTGTATATTGGGGATTTGTATAACTTTTGGTGGGCAATACAATACTTTCATGAAATTTTTTGCCGGACTTCTCCTTTAAGAGTCCTATTACACGACCTGATCGTAAAATGTAAACGAGCACCAATCTGCTAGTTCGGCACTCATTTACTGAGCAATAACACAGGCCGACTATTGAGCAGTAAGGGGTTCACAGACATCGCTATCAATGTCTGTGCCGACCTTGACTTTAGTGTAAAATAATAAAGTATTTACTTACCTTACCACATTTCCCAGTATCCTCAGGCCTTCTCTAGTCTCTGCAGCTCTGCCTTCTGTTCCCTTCTGTTCAGGTCTCTGCACTGACAGGCCACTCAGCCAATCGCTGGCCGTGGTCCTGTCTTGGCCAATGATTGGCTGAGCAGCCTGTCAGTGCAGAGACCGGAACAGAAGGCAGAGCTGCAGATTCCAGGGAAGGCCCAAGATAAGTAAATACTTTATTATTCTATACTACAATCATCAGCCGTCGGCCGCGCATCGCTATTACATGTAGTGATATGCGCCTTACACCTAATGATTTTAGGTCTGGACCTAAAGAAATGATCAGCCAATCATTTCATCGGCTGATTGTTCTCTCTATCACTCAGAGCGACAATTGGCCGAATCGGCCTAATTCAGTCGATTATCGATCCACGTAATAGGGTCCTTAGTGCTTAGGAGTCACTCCTGGTTTTGACTTCAGAATGTGTGAACTGCATTGGGTGAATAAGGCCAAAGAGGGACTGAGTGGTAAAGCTTGGATTAAACCTGGTATTGACCTTGTAAACTTTGCACGGTGATGAATAATAAGCTGTATGTTCCTGAGAAAATCTTCCTGACACATAATCTATAAGTGCCACAGCCATTAACCGTGCATGGCTACTCATGGGGACATCTGCAAGATGCCCTAGAGGAGGGGAGGGGGCAAAATGGGTAATTAAACCAAATGACTGCTGGGAATTTAATAACATGTCAGACTCAAGCTACCCATACACAGGAGATTGCTGTTGGCAGGACCCAGCATATTTGGGGGGATCTGTCAATAGTGTTGCGTATGGCGGGGTGGCGGCAATATACAGATGGGATTGTAACTTTGCATAAGCAATTGAATTTTTCTGTCCGGTTCCATTATTCTCTTCTAAGATAAACGGCGCCAAAGGTGCCTGCAGATCACTCACACTTTCCACCTCTGTAGGGATTAATATGCACATTTGGACAGACATTATGAGATGTGTATGAACCGCTTTATACCCAGTAGCATAAAACATTACAGATTTGTCCACCATGCCAGAATCTAAATGTTTAACATATTCCATCCATATATTATTCAGGATCTTTTCTAATGTGGAAATAATGTCTTACTTTCCCTATGCCAGGTTATTCTATTTTTTTCCTTGTAAATATGTGTCTGTCAGCTTTTCAGAATCTAATGTGAAATAGATCACTAATAAATCATAGAAATATTAATACCGCCATACAGGAGATGTTCGGATGGCAATGTATTTCACTTGGAGCTGCTCCAAGAGGACCTGTGCCTCCTCCATTCACTTATAATTAGTTCCATTCCTTTGGCACCTGATATGCTGATAAAGACTGACAAGCTGTGTCAGTACAGTAGCGCAAAGATTTAAATCGTTTCAGAGCTCCCAGCATCATAATAAATTATCTGTAGCACATGGCACATCAGCTTTCAATTGGGAGAGCAGGTTCACGCATCCTTGAAAGCCTTTGGATATCATTGTAGTATACGGACTTGAACCGGGTATGGTGGATTACGGGGTAGAACCTTGTACCTTCAACCATCCTTCCACTATGAACTTTCCCCTCCCCTCAGTAAAAATAGAAAAATATTATATAAACATTAGAGATGAGTGAGTAGTGAAATATTCGAATAGGCACCGAGAACAAATATTAGATCCCGGTATAGTCTATGGGAAAAAAATTCTCGGCACTTGGAAATCAAAGTTCGACCACTTGGAGGTCACCAAGTCCCCCATGAAACCTCCCTAAACGATGCGAACACCTCCGGAATGACACTGGGACATTAGGGGGAGCATGCCTGGGTGACCCAACACCCCAAAATCGCAGTATAATGCCACTCTCCGCAGTTGCGAAGGAAAAATATTTGCGGCAATGTTCACACCTTTCGTTCGTATTTCTTGCGCATCGTTACATACACGATTCCAATGTGCGTCTGTAGAGCGTCACGTTATTCGCGCGTATCACGCATCATGCTGTACGAATGTTACTGTAACAGTATGTATGACATGCCTTTTTGTGGGCTACTGGAACAATATGTATCACGTGCCTTTTACTGGGCTACTGGCACAATAGGTATCACTTGCCTTTTACTGGGCAACCGGCACAATAGGTATCACTTGCCTTTTATTGGGCAACTGGCACAATAGGTATTACTTGCCTTTTACTGGGCAACTGGCACAATAGGTACCACTTTAAATGGGCCCCTTGAACCACCTCAATTAGGGCCATCCATGACCACCCCTCCACAGGCTGCCACAACAATGAACTCAACACTAGCCCACCACCCACCGGTCAAAGCACTTACAACAGGGCTGACAAGCTGTCTCAGGTCCGGATGTGTGGAAACTGAGGTAAGACCTCCTCCCAGCCTATTTGTACCCCCTTACTTTTCCACTCTCCCCCACACACATTCTTATCACCACTCCCATTGGTCCCCCTACACTAGGCAACGCGCCTTCCCTGGCTAATACCTCCCTTGACCCAAATCTCACCCCTTAGGCTGCGTCTTAACCCTCCCAGCACTCAACCCCTCACTACCCACCCTGTTATGTACGGGCTGCACTATGCTGTGCCCATTTTCACCCTCCCTGTCCAGGGGGTGGTCACCAGTGGGACATATACCTCAGCATGCCTTGTATAAATGTGGTTAAAGTGCACTAACATACAGTATATACAACAAGGCACTAGGTGGACAAAATCAAACCATAGCAAAACAAAAATAAACAGTGCTCCATAGCACTCATTTTCATGCAGTCCTTGCATTATTGGGAGCCTACCTAGTGAGTGCATATATATCTACCAGATTCTTTTTTTTGGCATATCTTATAGATGTTATTACATTACAGGATCTGCCTAGAAGAAAATCTTTTAAGAATGCTTTACAGTCTTCTACTCTTACAGGCAACAGTCTGCTTCAGTTACTTGTTGCGTAGAGACATCTATAGCAATGATGTGGATGTGTTTTTACATTTCCTATAGATGCTTGGACATTCATGTGCATAGTTAATAGGCTCCGTTACACAGGGTGATTATCTGCTTAATCGGGGCCAATTTAGGTAGATATCGCCGTGTGTAATAAAGAAAACGATCAGCTGAGGAGCCAGTCATCAGCTGACCGTTGTGCTCCGCTCCATGTAATAGGAGGTGTGTGGTTGGCGTCGGATGAAAGTATATAGTTGTAACGCCTGGAGTCGTGGATCCACTGAACCGTCACTAGCGATGGCACTAACCTCACCAGGGAGCGGAGTCTAAGGGGCCGCTGGTCTTCACTAGAGCCAGTGACGGCAGGCGAAGCGTGGCAGGAGCAGTAGGCAGGAGAGGTCTGTAGGCATAATCGCAGGTGGCAGACAGTACTCAGGAACAATAGGAAGGCAGCGGACAGGGACTAGGGACCGGGTCAGTGGACCGGGAACAAGGAACAAGGACTAAGGTCAGGAACAACAGGGAGCTGGGCCAAACGCTATGGGAAGCATGTAGAGGCTCCAACACCTGTGGTGGGGCAGGGCTGGGAATTAAAGGAGAGTGTGTGAGCAGCAACCAATTAGGGGCGGACTGCCCCTTTAACTCTGAGACAGCCGGCGGGGACGCGCGTGCCGGCCGGCACAGCGACGGATAGGAACGGGGCGGGGTGAGGCGCCCCCAGGGGCCGAAGTGGCAGCAGCGCCGGGTCCCTGCATGTGGACACCGGCGGCTGCAGGACAGGGTGAGGGAGTGTGGCGGCAGTCCGAAGCGTGGGACGCCGCCGCAGCCCTGACAATAGTAAATAATAAACATATATACTTACCTGTCCACACTACCCTGTGTTCTCCTGCCTCCTCCCAGCTGACTGTCTAGGTCAGTGATTGGCTGAGCGACCTGTGACTTCAGAGATGGGTGTAGAAGATTCAGCAGCAGCCGCAGTCAACTGGGAAGAGGAGGAGGACACCAGGGAGCATGAACAGGTAAGTATATATTTATGTAGTTTATTATTTACTATATAAAGCAAGGTCTGCACGATAGTTGAGCCGTATGGGGCAAATTGAGCTGTGTATTACGGCCTTTAGGGAGACATGAATGTTTATGTTGGCTGCAAGGGTGGAAGCTGCTGAAACTGTCCCCTGTTATATGGAGTATTACCATATCTGAACAGAGGGAACACAGGATTACACAATAGTCTCTGACTTCATGAAGAAATATATACAGTATATAGGTTGTACATAGCCTGGAGGAACTGATGACTTTTCATCAATATGACCAAGGAATAGTTGTCCCCAACATCCCCAGACTCCTGAATAGCAAATCTGCCCAGTTCAGTATCTGCCAAGAGTTTTGGAAAGTTCTTCGCCAACCACTATGGGAACTGTGAGAAATGTAGCTGTAACCTTTGGATGTCAAGCATCTGTTTGCAGTAAGGTGGGGTTGGATAAGGAAAATGTGTTACAGATCACATCCCACATATCCTAGCATATACATAACTCATGGTATGTCCAGTCCATGGGATGCACAGTGCTGGGGCCTGACCTCAGCTGCGCACATTCTGTCCATCTATGGCTACGTCTTCTTTAGCGCTTCTCTACTTTAGCGTTGTTCTTTTCCTTGGGTTTTGTTTTGGTTGTGCCGGTTCTGTCGTCTTCATTTATTGTACATCCCTTCCTCACTGCTGTGATATTTTCAGATGCAGTCTCCTGGGCTCTGTGCTCATGTCTCTGCTTCTCCCATCCTCACACCCCCTCCTCAAGGCTCCCTCCCTGGTGATTCAGCTTGTTTTTTAAGCTGTTTTCCCCATTTTTCAGTCTCCCATTTGCCTTTGAGTCTTCCTTATGGGATCTGTTATTCTTCCTACGCTTTGTTCCTCCTCTCGTTGCTGCTGCTGTCTCTTTCCATTCCTCTCCTCACTCTCTGCTCTACTGAGGGCCCAGGTTTCCCTTGGCTCTCCTGCCTTCCATCTGCAGACTGTCCTGACACTGACAGATGGTGCCTGTCACTCCTAGCTCCTTCCTCCCTCCCAGCACTGCTCAGAGCTGCCCCTGATGGCTGCCTCCTGGCACAGAGCATGGCGGCTGACAGAGGAGGGGGGGTCTCTGGGGACAGTGCTGGCAGGAGGAGGTGTTTAGCGGCGGCGGAGGGAGGGAGAAGGGGTTCCGTCATATTTAATTAGCAGAGAGATTAACGCAAACCCCCCTAAGGCTGCGGATGTCCTGTGCCAGGAGCTGTGCTATGCTCTGCAGCAGGGTATTCAAACCCTTTCCAAGCTGAATAGGAAATATTGCAAAAGCTGCATAAGATTTAGCTGAATAGCACTGACACTGCTGTATATCAAGCACACGGCACCCTGGATTTGCACAGGACTGCAAAGTATAATAACATGACCTCTTTGCTCTAAAATACTGCACCTACAGACATCGCCAGTAGCGAGCTAAATTACGGTGCATTATTCCCCAGGTACATTTAGCAATGTCGTCTGACGTTTTCCACATTGGAACTGGTTGTTCATTCACTAGAGTAGTAGAAGGGGGTTCCCATTATGGTATATCCATAGGATATGACTATGAGTGAGAATACCTATATACAGCGTCCTGTTTAAAAGCTTTATCCCACATACCAGTTCCAGAATTTTATTTTTCAAATAGGATATGCCATAAATATCTGGTAGAGCAATGAAGTACCTGAACACCTAGAGGCGTATGGAAATGAAGGAAAAAGATATCCAGTACTGCATAGGTGCAGTCAGTCGCGGGTCTATATTCAGGGCTCATACAGTACGTAGACAGGAACGCGTTTCAGACGGATACTGACCTTACTTATGGCATGTACTGTCTATGTGCAAGCCCAGAATAAAAATCCACCGTTTAAATGCACTATGGTAGGGGGGGAAATATTTTTTCTAAATTATACTTAGTAGGTTGGGGGTCCTCCTGAATCCTGTTCTGTAAGCATAAACATGGGGCAGCCACCTTCAGGTGGGGAATGAATGGAGAGGCAGCCATGCATGTACATGTCTCTTTACATTAAAGATGAGTTACAGAAACAGCTGAGCAAGCCCCAGCCAGCTGCCCCCTCATGCGGAGCGGGAGGTCAGAGGGTGCCGGCGCAGAATGAATGGAGAGGTGGCTGCTAACGTGCATGACTCTCTCAATTCACTTCTATAAGAGACAGGAATGGCCGACAGAACATGTGGCCTCCTCATTATATGTAACAGGAAACCGATGTAGGTGCAGGTCACACAGTGTCTGTGGATATTCCGTAAAAGTCTGTGATGGGAAAATCCCTTTAATTTAAGTGGTAATGTAATGTGCTAAACATGTTACATTCCATGAAGGCCCCCTATACTGGGCCGCAATTGCAGACAGCACTGTATAAGAGCCATTACAGTCTATGGGCCAATACACATAACCAGATACCATGGTCTGTGCATTGTGCACTGACCTCAGGGGAACAAGGTATAAGCGACCCTTTAAAATAAAAGCAGGTGTGCCACCATACCTGTGTGCCCAACCGACACTGACGTCACAACACATCTTTGGGCCTGGCTCGGCCAACCACTATAGAACTGGCGTCACACTTCACCACCTAGCAAGTGGTGCCTCCGCCATAGGCTGTATCCCACTTTTCTAGGCGGTCCTCAGGCTGTATCCACCCTCTCCACGGAGCAGGCAGACAGCGGGAATCAGAAGCCGATAGTTCAGGTTCATATGAATCCGAACCTCGGCCGGTTCGCTCATCCCTAGTGAACATGAGGATTAGCACTATATCTGTATATCTATACATTTTCTCACACATTTTTGGTCTGCCAGCTAAATCTGTAATTTTCAGTTCT
Organism: Dendropsophus ebraccatus; assembly: GCF_027789765.1. Taxonomy (NCBI): domain Eukaryota; kingdom Metazoa; phylum Chordata; class Amphibia; order Anura; family Hylidae; genus Dendropsophus; species Dendropsophus ebraccatus. Next base: position 30,037,567 of record NC_091465.1, on the reverse strand, counting down.
CCCAGATTTGGTGGAAGGAACTAAATGTTTATGGTGTCTGCACATAGTGAGGAGATCCTGTACTTTCCTGTCTTTCCTGTGCATAGCCTAAAAAGAAGCAGCAGCATGAAAGCCCTGATAGAGCTGTGGTGAGCACTCTACACTGTACATAAAGCCTTGTGTAATTCTCTTACAGACCTGTCTCTTAGCTCTGTGTACCCATAAATTCCCTTTCCCATCTCCCTCCTCCCTTCATAGAGTTGATTGTAACTTGATCCCTGTGCTAGCTAAGGGAAAATGCTTGATGAGAAGGAAGCATGTTTGTCTGATAAGATATGTTACAAAGCTTCTTATATTCGCTTCTCATATTGGTGTGTGCAAAGTTTGTTGAAACATTAGTGCCTATTTAAATGAGCCATATGCCCAGATTTACTATTGCAAATGTGTCAGAGTTCTGGCAGAATTTTAATAACCAAGGAGGATGATGAAGGGGGTAGTAGTATGATGATGGAGGGACAGGAGGATGAAGGGGGTAGTAGTATAATGATGAAGAGACAGGAGGAGGATGATGAAGGGGTAGTAGTATGATGAAGGGGCAAGAGGAGGAAGGGGGTAGTACTATGATGTTGGAAGGACAGGATGATGAAGGGGGTATTAGTATGATGATGGAGGGGCAGGATGATGAAGGGGGTATTATTAGGATGATGAAGGGTTAGTAGTATAATGATGGAGGGACAGGATGGTTAAGGGGTAGTAGTATAATGATTGAGGTACAGGAGGATGATGAAGGGGATAGTAGTATGATGAAGGGACAGGAGGATGATGAACAGGGTAGTAGTATGATGATGGAGGGGCAGGATGATGAAGGAGTAGTAGTATGATGATGTGGGGTGCAGCTACATCATATGGGCATAAACTACCAGTATATACAATCAGTCAGTAGAGAGCTAGCTCTGGGCCACAGCCTGCATGCTGCTCTGAGGGTGAACCTGCCTGCCAAAGGTTCAGTGTCATCCACAGTAGCCATATTACCCGCTTCAACTGTATCACTTCCTGCTGAGCTGTGTATCTAAGCTCATCAAATGTAATGCCACCTGCTGAGCCATCTCATTCTATCATTTGATACTTTCTGCTCAACTGTGTATCTAATCCTACCCAGTATGATATTGTCTACCGTATTGCTTTATCTAATCCTATCATATTATACTGTGTGCCGGTGACCTGATAGGTGGGTGTAAAATATACTGGCGATCTGATAGGGGGGTATGTAATATACTAGGGACCTGATAGTGGGGTGTATAATATCCTGGGGACCTGATAGTGGGGTGTGTAATATACTGGGCTTCTGAAAGTGGGGTGTGTAATATACTGGGTACCTGATAGTCGGGTGAAAATATACTGGGGTCATGATATTGGGGTGTGTAATATGCTGGGGACCTGATAAAGGGGTGTGTAATATACTGGGAACCTGATAAAGGGGTGTGTAATATACTGGGAACCTGATAGTGAGGTGTGTAATGCTCCTTTTGTGCTCTGCCTGTAAAATTCTGGGGGAAAAAACCACTGGTGACAAGCCACACCCTGCAAATTACACCCACAATAGGCCACACCCCCACAGAGACCACACTCACAATAGGCCACACCCCCTTGTTGTCAACGCTAAAGTGTTCCTGGAAGACAAATGTAAATGTTGGCAACTATGCATGTTGTATCCCTGTGTACTGCATAATACAGCATACATGAACCTTATTATATGAGCCATGTTGTTGCCCCTCTGTAGCTATGTATGACCATGTTGTTGCCCCTCGTTAAGGGGGGAGGGGGCAGTTCACGGTTTGGTTAAAGGGGGGGCCCACTTCATAGCTTTGCTCAGGAGCCCATCAAATACTTAAACAGGTGTAACTGTACTTGTAACTTCTTAAAGGCATGGTACACATTGTAACAGTACTTATAATACTTTAATAATTGAAAATCACTGCCTTACACAGGTATACTATATGGAACACTTGAGATTTATCACTGCTTCTCTGGCAGGTATACTTGAATACGTTTGGAATATACTTTTGAATACACTTAGACTTGAGCATCACTGAATAGACTGACTTGAATGAGACTTGACTGACTGGCAGTGGTGATAGTTGACTGCCTGCAGGGTAGGGAGAGAGAGAGAGATGGGACCTATTCAGACCCTCAGTTACTCAGCTGAAGGGATTTAAGCGAAGAAGTACCTTCATCCACAGGCATGAATATCCGCCTAATACTGTCCATGGGCACTGAGTAATACAGATCTAGGAACACAGGTCCCACCTAATGGGTAAAGCTAGCCATTGGGTGAACCCCTAAGGAAACCTAGCATGTTGCAGCAGAGTTCTCAGCTGTAACTGCTCTTACCTAACTGCTGTCCTGTCAAGTTATCAGGATGAAAAGATACCCCCCCCCCCAGTGTGGATAGGATTCCCCTTTTCCTGGGCTACAACATGGCTAGGATTGAGATGCTGAAGAAATTAGGAATAGTCTCTCATATAAGGTCCCTATAAGTGGGTCCTGGCTCCTAAGCCAGGCTTTGGAAAAAGTACTTCAGTGGGAACAACTCTTGTACACATTCTCTCTTGTGACATCTAGTGGTGGGAGTGCAAACTGTTACCTTCATCCCAGAGGATACATAACAACAGTACTAACCTACATATGTGCCAGAAACAGTGGCACACACGCTCTAGGACACTGCACTATTCCAGCACAGGACCCTATGTATAACCGATGACAATAAGTGGTCTGTCATAAACTTACAAAGGAGAATCAGAGGGAAAGGGATGTGTCTTCACTGGAAGAAGGTATGGCTTAAAATGGGATAAAAGTTGAGCCCACTTTGTAATATAGAATGTTGGTGCAAAGTAATCTTGCCTATGCATCTTCAATAGCTATAATCCAAATGTTATCATTCCCCATACATACAAATTTTCAGCATGGTCAAATGTTAATGTGTCATCTATAGGGAGGGGAGTTGTAAGCCACCCCCAGCCTTGCCTCCGCCCTGTCTCTGCCTGATTGACGGTTAGCTTCCAGGGGTGAGCTCTGCCCCCATATCTCAAATTGTGTGCAGGTACTAGATTTGGAAGCAAATCTCAGGTTCCATTAGACTCTCAATCAAGCAAGGGACAGGGATGGAAGGGGGAGCGATAAGACGTTACAAACCTCAACACATCAGGAGCTAAGGAACGCCTCTTTGACACTCTGCATCAGATAATAAAAGGATTTTTCTACAGTATAGAAGCTTAGACAGATATACAAAAGGTATCATGTGTCTCCTTGCCCTAACTGCATCAGCAGTTTGGAATGTGAATTGCAGCTGACAGATTAACTTAATGGGTGCGTTCACACGTACAGGATCCGCAGCAGATTTGATGATGCAGATTTGCACCCTATAGGCCTTTTTAGCTAGGACGACAGCATCTAAACAAGACTTCACTTTAAATATAAAAATTTGGGTCTATTCTTTGAATATTATTCACCACAACAACGCATCTAGGACTGAACTTTTTTTTTTTTTTGAAGGGGGAAGGAAAGGTTACGTGTGTGACACATTCCAGCCCTGCAATGTGCTTTTTATAGTCCTATCAACAGGTTTGTACACAACCTACAATTTCGGCTGAGCAGTCAATCGTTTAACATCAAAAATAATACAGGAAGGCTTGAGGGTGATTACCATTATTACCTCTCCAGAGTCACAGCCAGAACGCAGGGCTTACAGGTTGTGCTCGGCGCATACATTATTTTCCATGCTGCAGCGCTGCTGGCCGATCAGGTTTTTTTTCAGGCTTCCTGGGACTGGTGAAGTCCAACATTCTAATACTAACTGGTTGTTATTATATGGAAATGACAAAAGTCATGTGTTCCAAAGGCAACGGGCGTTAATCAAAATGTGATTTGTCACCATTTCATCGCGTTGTACGAAAAATCATAATCAAGAGAAAAATGGCAGAAAGCCACTTGTTTAGTGCCGTTTAGGCCCTGCTCTCACTCCTGCTTAGTTCTGGTATTTGTGATGGAAAGAATAACTTAGTATGTATAAGCCTGATTTATATGTCACTATATAAGCCCATTATAATCAATGGGATCTCTCAGACATCACTTTGTTGGTCATTGCTCCAGTTTGATGATACAACGTCGATGCGAACAGAGCGGCTATTTCTATTTATGTATGTAAATAGCTCTAACCTACAGGGATACATTGTAACAGACCTTCAGCTGTAAAAGTGAAGGAAAGCTAGGATGGGTTTACATGAGGTTGTTAAAATGGTGGGAAAGTGAAACATAAAATATATACAAAAGCTGCACAACTGTTATTATATAGTCGTCAAGCCTTACATTAGTGTGGGCAAGCCCTCTAAGTAGCAGCCCGTCCACCTCTAAGAGCAGCACTCAATGATGCTATACTTAGAGTTCAGTAACTATAACAGCCCATTCAATGCAGACATATATATATTAAACGGGTTATCCAGCCATAGAAAATTGATGACCTGTCCACAGGATAGGTCATCAATATTAGATCAACGGGGGTCGGACTCCTTATACTGTTTAAAGGGCAAAGGCCACAACCTCTCGAATGTTTACCAGTGCTCATACCTGAATCACCAGACCTATAGAAGCAGTGGTGCAAGTTTCTATAGCATTGTCCTGTTTATTTAAATGGAAGCTGAGCTGCAGTTACCCAACATGGCCTCTACACCTTGCATGGAGCTGTCTGCTACAAGCTCTGTTTTACTGTACTGTATATGCCAGTACCGCATCTCCAGCAAACACCTCATCTGTGGGGGTGCTAAGTGTCAGACCCTTGCCCCCCTATTGATAGGCCATCAATCCAACACTCCAAGAAAAACACTTTCAAATGTATTCTACATTTATCGCTCCTTTCTATACTTAGGGGGACATTTATTAAGTCCGGCGTTTTTTACGCCGGACTTATAAATGTCCCCGCATCTCCGGCGATTTATGTAGAGGCGGTCTGCCTCTACATAAATCCCGTGCGCGTCGGTGCGCACAGCCGAAAACCTACGCCAGCTGAGGATTGGAGTAGGTTTTCAGCATATCTTTTGGCGGAAGGGATGGTGAATCGCGCGGACTCTGAGTCCGCGCCCTCCGTTCCGCCCCCTTCACACCCCCTCCCCGTCCCCCGGCGTACTTGGCGGAAAGTGCCGATTTGCGAATATTTTATTCGCAAATCGGCCATTTGCGAATAAAAAAATACGCAAATCGGCACTTTCCGCCGAAAATCATCCGTACGCCGGATGATACATGTCGCCCATAGTGTTCATTTTAGGTGTTCTGTTAAAAACTTTATCCATAGGCAATGCTATTTTTTATTTGGCTAATATGAAGGGGTGGCCGAACTTTCGTACAGCTTTGCTCATTTAAGTCTATGGGAGTTATGGAAGGAGCTGTGTTCACACATCGCAGTTTTATTTCACTTTTTGCTATGTGTGAACACAGCAACTATGTGTGAAGACAGACTTAGAAACCAAGCCATGATAGAAATAGCAGCTTAATAGGTGTGCGTGTGTGTGTGTGTGTGGTGGGGGTGATTTACCAAGGACCTGCCGCCATTATTTTGACAGAAAAAAGTCTCAGTACTCTTCACAGACGTAGGCTGGGTGTAGTGGGAGGAAGTATGGCCTCCTGCTGCCTGACAGATTATCTATCATTTCTGCCAGAAACTAACTTACATTTGAGCAAAAAAGACTGGTGCATGGACAGACCTTGATGTGCCATAACTATTTTGCAGAGAGCGCTTCTCTTTTCATTGTTAGTGCATCTTATGCCTGTATATACCAGTCTAATGGTGAGACTGGTATATTGGAGAGATTTATCTGACAGATTTTGGAAGCCAAAGCCAGGAATGGATTTGAAAGGAGGCGAAATATCAGTCTTTCCTTTATGACCTGTTCCCTGTTTATACTCTGTTCCGGGCTTTGGCTTAAAAAATCTGTCAGATAAATCTGTCTGTGTAAACGCACCAGTACAGCTTGCAATACACATAAGCACCCAATATACATCTGTACACTTGTTTTATTGTGCTTATGTTTTTTTTTTTAATGGAAGGGCGGTAAGGCACCTCCAGACGCAACTTATCTCCCCAAAAACAGAACGTTTGGGCATGTTGAAATTCCACATTCCTAATATTTTTCTCCTCCCAACATCTATATATCTGTCAGGTCTTTAGTCGTATTATGTAAAATAGCTCCCCTCCAGAAGGCAGAAAATGGACTCTCTAGTGCCATCTACTGTTAGTTACCTGTTTTAGTGATCTAGCTTAACTAAGATTTGACAGTGCCCCCTAGATGCAAAACAGGCTGGCAGAGTTTGTGGATAATGAGTGCCGATCTCTGTGATTGGTTCTCTTTTGCTGAGCCTTTACATGGTTTAAGGCCTCCATTTACAATTGGAGACAGAACATAGGACCAATGCATTAGGCCCAGTTCACACTTCCAGGCATGATGGTAATTTTAGATTTGCAACAGCTGGAGTGCCAAAAGGCCCTTAAACTATGTAGGTTTTTCCAATCCAACATGGTGCTCCCTGCTGCCTCTGTGGTGTAGTGCTCAGTTGTTAATGGTAGTGTCGTGACGCCAAGTGTGATGTTGGTACCGGTTTTAGTGTGGCCAGTGGCTCTTGTCACGTTAGTCCTGAGTGGCAATTGACCTACCTGGACTATCGGTACCGCCACCCACAGAAAGGGGAAAAATAACTCAAGGTGTATGGCTAGTGTGTATAGGTGCTGGTGCAGAGGAAAAGATGACTGAGTCCCAGTGATAAATAGGACAGCTTTACTGTACAGTCTCTTAAAAGTACAAAATACTTTGGTAGCAAATAGATAAATCTTTACATGGACTGTAGTGCTTGAACTTTTCTGTGCTGAGGAGATACTTGCAGAAGTAGAGTAGAGGTAGTTGTAGTGATGCTTGAAGAGTTGAAAGTAGAGCAGAGCAGCGTAGAAGAGAAGAGTTTGTCAAGGGAGCCACAACCTAATGTAAAACTGTATTCTGCCAGATCTTGATGACATATACTTTATAGTGAGACGTTTACTTGTACCCGTGTATAGACTATAGTCTGACCATCTTCTGCCCGACAGTGTCAAGCTTCCCATCCTAATAGGGTGATACAAGCCCCAGCCATGGTTATCTGGGTTAAGCTAAGTTTCTGAGGCTTCCCAGTTACCTGCACTGCGAGATAGGATACATAGACCCTCTTTGTCCTATGCAGGCTAGTTCCTCTTGTATATCAGGATACTGCCCTGCACCTCTTAGATGGGTTAATGGCAAGGATGATCCCCGACTCTTCTCCCTCTGTAATGTCTAGAACTGCATAGTTAATATAGTAGAAATACTGAAAAAACTGAGTGTCTCTGGTTGCATCTGCAAACATATGTTTTAAATAACGCTCTAAAAAACACTCTGAACTGACTTGTCCCGGACAAGGGTCCTGGCAGAGCCAGGCCCTGGCTTGGCTACAGCAGGGACGTCTGCTCTGTGTGTCCTTCTCCCATGAGAATCTGGGTGACGCTACACCTGCTCCCACTAAGTAATCTCCTACAGGGGCTATGTAAGGGACCCTGTGAGTGGTGGAAAGGAATCTGTGCAAGAAAAAGAAGAGTCATAGGCTAGAACTCCTATAGGTCAATAAGAGCACATTGGACACTTAAAACACATAAAACAGTAACCCTTTGTTACTTTCAGCTATGCAACACATACGAGCTTATATATAATACTAAAATCTTGTGGTTAAACTACAGAATACTACCTTCATTACCACTGAACCTAGAGTAAAAAGCTTTTGCGACAGGTGTAAGAAAAAAACACGAAACACCCGTGGTGGAACACCACACTACCTCTGTCTGTGTCAGGAACTGTCTGGATGGATATGTTCCCAAAACCTCCTAATGAATATGTATGTTTGATTTAGCCAAGGATGAAGATAAGTGGTTGTCACACACCCAGCACCGCTTATCTATAAAGAAATTATGTTAAATAACATAAGGCGGGTCGAGGTGTTCCTTTAAGATTGTAGGCAGACCACCTCAAAGACCAGCTTTACAAACATGTACTTAGGTATACGTGACCCGTTTAAATACCTGCACAGCTCTGCCCTACATAGCCGATCAGATAGAGAGAAAAATACTCAGTTTTCTGGATTACAGCAGCATGAATGGCCTGACCCCTCTGACAGCGGAGATTGCTGTCGTATCTGATGAAAGCTCTTTCCTCCTGAATGACACTTATCGTATTAACATTAAATCTGGCAATCAGTAGATAGCGGCGCCTCCTGTGTCACTGTAACATGGGAGCGGAAATGATGGCGAGGCGGCTGTGCGAGGTGGGGTTTTTTATGTTTTTTTTTTTTTGCTTTATTTATTTCTTTAGTTTTTTTTCCCTTTCTTTGTGGGTTTCAAAGCTTTGGCTGAAGCTGTGGGCCGCACCTCGCCGATTTCAAAGTCGGGCTCCTGCTTTGATACTGACAAGGAGCTGTGTGAGGCGGGAGACACCGCTGTGAAATTCTTCTGAGGGAAGCAGGGGAGGGAGGGAAAGCAGCCAAGAGGGACTACCAGGCGGGGAGGGAGACTACAGGGCCTTACGCTTGATGAGAGGAAAAAAGACGGACAAGATAAAACTAGGACTGACTGCGAAAACAGGAGGCTCAGAATACTGAGGGTGGAAGGGGTCAGTGTGACAGACAGCTCAACAAAGCGAGGGACAGGAGCGCAACCAATCATCTCCACAAAGGGAGCCGCAATATACAAAATAACCATATACCACCATCTCAACTGGTAAAATCTTATTGCCCCTCTGCAACCCCCACACATTAGACATGCTGTGTATGTAAACATACCAGTCCATTATGAGGTCTATGTAATATGTAAAGGCAGAATCTATAAGGCCACATCCACATCTATCAACTGCGTTGCGCAACTGGTATACATTGCGGTGTCAGCGAAAAGGTATTCCACCCTATACCATGGCGGACAATTCTCTTTCATTGATCAAACATTGTTTACCTTACACTGTTTGCTGAAAGTTTTTTTAGGACTGGAAAGTGCCAGTGTCCTGATACATACCAGCAATGTAGTACTGTAGTGTAGTGCTCCCATCATTGCGTCATAGAGGGTGAAATGAGTCTTCGTTGCTCCTGTGTAGCTCTGTCTTGATCTAGAGGACTAAGTCTGCAAGAGGTGATGGCTACTACTGGGGCAGAAGTGAGCCAATGGGAGCAGTTGAAAGTTGAGTTGCTTCCCTTGTCCAATGGGTTAAGTAACTCTGATATGACCCACACAAATTAGGATGTAACTCAATGGAATAGCTTAGGAGTCTGTGCAATTCCATCCAACAAACCCAACAGATACTGTGGTGTCCCACTCCTGGTGTTTCTCTTGTGCACCTGTCCTAAAGTTTGCACTCAGGTTAAGTGGTTGATGAAGTATGCAGTTTCCCCACTAGGTATCACTGTTCTTTATATGAATTACTTTTATGCACAGCTGAAGCTCATGGGTTAAGTTTTTCTGTACCATGTGTTATGTGTTGACCACTGGTAGGTGCTCTTTCTTCTCTATCCTATCCTCTTCTCCCTCTCTCTACACACACTCATCCCCACCACTCACAGGAGGGTTTAGATAGTACCCCTTTAGGAGGAGTTACAGTAGTGGAGGAAGTGAGTTTAGTCAGTCTCTAGTCAGTTTCTAGTGAGAGAGCAGACAACTATGTTCCTGCAGATGTTAAGCCAGGGCCTGGCTTTCGCCAGGACCCCTGACAGGGACCAAGGACTGATGCAACTAAAGACAAGCAACCACTATTTCTATGATGTGGTGCTAAGCTACCGTAGGGGAGAGCAGCCACCAGGGAATACCCTAGCCTACGCCAGGAACCTCTCGAAAAAGACCCCAGTAGGACAAAGCTACCAGTATTTAAAAGGTCTACATATCCTACTGGGCAGTGAAGGTTGACTGGGAAAACCCGGGCACCTTGCTACGCCCAGATAACCGAAGACTGGGACTCATACTACCCCAGCAAGACGAGTAGCTTGCAACTGCAGGGCAGAAGGCGGTCAGACATAGGTCTAAACTTGAGTATGAGGATCACTTCACTACTTATATATCTACATAGTTCCGTCAGAGTACAGAATCTACACTGGGCAGGGGCTCCTCTGTCAAACTCCACTTGTATTCTCTCTACTTCTACAAAGCCTTCGGTTATTTTTCCCCTTCTCTGTGGGTGGCACTACCGACAGTCCGGGTGGGTCAGTTACTACTCCTGGTTGCTGTGACAAGAGCCCAAAGGGACCCGCAACAAGCCCGGAGGTTACCGACCATTTGTGGACAGAAACTAGCCATATACAAAGCAGGTACCAACATCACGCCTGTGTGCTGAACTAGCGCTGGCGTCACAACAAATAACATCACTGGCCGAGTACAGTAGCTGTGAAGCCACCACCAACCCACCACAATACCAATAGAGATAAGCACAACTCCCAACATTCGGCATTTGAATACCGGTGTAGTTGGATGCAGCCCTAGGGAGTCTGGGCTCGAGTTGTGCTCATCTCTAGATGCCACCCAAATGGAGGTCAAAATGACACACAGTGGCCTCAATAGGGTAATGGGGGTGGAGTAGGTGGAGTAACATTTTAAAATATATTTTGGGACATATCCTGGCACTTACGTTAAATGGAAACTGCTTATCACAGTATAAATCCAGCCCTTGATCTCTCTTACCTTAAAGGGGTGCACTGGAGAAAAAGAAAGTTTTTTAAATAATCAGAACTAATGTTAAGTCCTCCAGTACTTATCAGCTGTTGTGTGTGCTGCAGGAGGTATATTCTTTCAAGTCTGACACAGCGCTCTCTGCTGCCACCTCTGTCCGTGACAGGAACTGTCCAGAGTAGTAGAGAATTCCCATAGAAATCTCTCCTCCTTAGGACTGTTCTGGTCATAGACAGAGGTGGCAGCAGAGAGCACCTGTGAGACTGGAAAGAAACCACAACTTCATGCAGGGCATACAGCAGCTGATAAGTACTGGAAGACTTTTTAAATTGAAGTAATTTACAAGTTTCTGAACCAGTTGATTTGAAAGAAACAAAATCTTCAGAGTACCCCTTTAAATCAGCTAATTTCAGATGCAACAACTAGATAATTGCCTCCTGCTATATTCCTAGAATTGCATAGTGGCTCAGCGATGAGAATGTTTGTCTTGCTATGCTGGTGTCCTGCTGGATTCAGATACCAAGGGCAACATTTGCAAGGAGTTTGTATGTTCTCCCCGTGTTTGCATGGGTTCCTCCCGGTACTCTGTTTCCCTCTCACACTACAATTCATACTAATAGCTTAATGTGGAATTTAGAATAAGAACCCCATTGGGGACAGGGACCAAGTAATGAGTAATGACTGTCACTATACAGTGATGCGGAACGTGTTGCCATTACAATTTGGAAGTTTTACTGTAACTTGCAGCTGAAGTTTTACTTCCATGCAGATTTAAAGGGGTACTCCAGCGAAAATCTTTCTTTTAAATCAACTGGTTTCAGAAAGTTATATAGATTTGTAATTTACTTCTATTTAAAAATCTTAATTCTTCCTATACTTATCAGCTACTGTATGTCCTGCAGGAAATATTGTTTTCTTTCCAGTCTGACACCGTGCTCTCTGTGCTGCCACCTCTGTCTGAGACAGGAACTGTCCAGAGCAGCAGCAAATCTCCATAGAAAACGTCTCCTGCTCTGTACAGTTTCTGTCTCGGACAGAGGTGGCAGCAGAGAGCATTGTGTAAGACTGAAAAGAAAACAACATTTCCTGCAGGACATACAGCGGCTGATAAGTATGAGAAGACTTGAGATCTATATATCTTTATAACTTTCTGAAATCAGTTGATTTGAAAGTAAAAGATTTTCCCTGGATAACCCCTTTATTCCGTGTCGTTGCTGCGATAGCTGCACCCTACAGAAGGCAATGAAAATTGGCCGGTGAAAATTCAATTGACTTTCTTGACGCATTTTTTTTTTTTTTTTTTTGCGTTGCTTGTTTTATGCAAATACATCTGCACATACATTATTCCCTTCACCTCACCTGACGAAACATATTTCTATTTTATATGCAAAATACCCTGAAATAACATAGTGTTGGCCCTGCTTGTCTGCAGCACACAGGTTTATAGGCGAGAGGGGATAGGAACCCTTAAAAGATAAAAGGCGCGGTGAAATTATGGAGTGAGATGGGATTAGGTTGTTGTGTAGGTGACGGCTGGGGGTGAGTGTGTGGGGGCAGGAGGTGCTGCAGGGCAGGGGCAAGAGCAGTGTATATGTGTGTGATCTGTGGCTGTAGCATGACTCTCACTGAGTAGTGTAGCCTCTGGGAATGCCGTGTGCCGCCTGCGCTAATGACAGGGCTTGCCTGGTAATTAAAGCAAAATCACTGAGGACCTTTTCTTCCCAGACAGCGGCAGCATCCTGTGATTAATCCCCAGCACGGCACCTCGCTCTAATGAGGCCTACCGCAGGGGACAAGCGGGGGAGGTGTGCTCCACCACCAGACGCTCCTTATTAATGCATAAATAAGACCCCATGTCCTCTTCCAATACATTTTCACGGGACAACGGCACAGGAGAAGCACAGCATCACATCCCACCCCCCTGCGACACAATGTTCCCGTGCGCCTTTCCATGCGGGGAAGGAGGACGCGTAAATGCTGAGAAAGAGAAATGGTTAATTAATCCCTTCACCGTCAGATGGGAAGACGAGCTCAGCAGAGCGCTTCTGCTGATCCTCCGCTCCCCATTACAATTAACTCACTCCTGATCCCGCTCCCCGAGCAAGGATACGCCGGTAATTACAGCATTCATTTCACATGAAAGGACGGAAAAGATGGAAGGCTTGTGTAACTATAGATTACGGGTGTAGTAGCCATATTGATCCTACCAAGGCAGAGATCAGTTGCAAATTGCAACAGCTTTTAGGGGATCAATAGGTGACTCCCTTTTTTTTTTTTGCACGTGGTCAGTAAATCAAGATATAAAGGAAAAATAAGAAATTCATAAACCTTTCCTATAGATTTGTGATTTAAAAAAAAAAAAAAAAAAAATGGCTGGAAAGATGAGCAAATCTTGAGCTCGCTCGGGTCTGTCTGAACCAGAGCGTGCAGCATTCAAATACCATTGGCTGAAGAAGTTGGATGCAGCTCTAATGCTGCCTGGAATACATGGATACAACCTATGATCTATGGCTGTGCCCATGTTTTCAGGACTGCCTAGGGCTGCATCCAACTTCTTCAGCCACTGGTAATCAAAGGCTGCATGCTCTGGTTCAGACAGACCCGAGCGTGCTCAAGGTTTGGTCATCTCTATTGTTAATCTTAAATAGAGATGATTGAACAGGGCCAAGGTTCAGGTTCGTACGAACCCGAACCATAAGCATTTGACTCCCGCTGCCTTCCCGGTCCATGGGGAAAGTGGAGACAGCCCGAGTACCGCCTGTTTTCCAGGCGGAACTGGGTCTGTCTCCACCTTCCCCACAGAACAGAAGGGCAGCGGGAGTCAAATGGTTCGGGTTTGTACGAACCTGAACCTTGGCCCTGTTCAATCATCTCTAATCTTAAATCAGAAATGTATAGTCAGGGGCGTAACTACCATTGTAGCATACATAGCAGCCGCTACAGGGCCCCCTGCATCAGGGGGGCCTGTGGCCTACTCCTGCAATACCTCCTGTGCCATCATCATTTGCAGCAACTGGTGGCCGAGTGGGCCCCCGGGATCTGCAAATGTCCCTTTAACTGAAGGCACTATTGATGATTGCTTGCAGTAATGCAGTTATGACGGCCTAGTGGTCAATTGGGAAGGGGGGGGGGGCCCAATCAAAAGTTTTCTTTGTATTTTAGATGCATTGCAGCAATAAAACTTCGATCTGAACGGCTGCGCCTGCCTCTTCTGAATTACTCAGCAGCCCATTTGGTCTGTCAGAAATAAATGAGGCTTCATCTGTATAGATGACAGGTACATTATAGAACAAACAGCGGAGTCAGCCATTATGGAAAGTGTACAATGCCTCAAGCTGCATTCAGATGGATGTAATATGGCTCCATATACGTCAAGAATGGGATTATATCCTGTCGGCTAAAAAGGATGACCTTTCCCAAACAGAACATTTGGGAAGGGATTAAAGGATTCATTCAAACACGGCGTCACACCTGTCTGTGTGTTGAGTGTGACAGGGCAGCTCATCCCTATTCACTTCACTGGAGCTGAGCGGTAATCCCAGACTCAACCTATGGACAGATGTGCAGAAAGCAGCCATGTTTTTTCTGATCCTATATAACCTCTTGTTTTAATGGGTTCCAATTCCCCTTCTCGGCACTACATATATAACCTCTGCTCAGAGGTCGGATTGATAAAATATCACCAAGAATTTTTTTCATGTCACAGATCCTGTTGTCCGGCTATGGCGCTCCTCACAGTACTTGACTTGTCTGCTTGCCCTTTCCATGGTGCGGACCATACTGTTAGATTAATAGGCTCGAGGTTAATCTGAAGAAATCGGCTTCCTGCCCATGCTTGTGCTGAACAAGGAAGGTATAGAGCTGGTATTATCAGAAGACCATCCAGGATGATGAGAGGAAGCAGCGTGGAAGGTGGCGGCTGAGATTTAAACTTCTGACCCTGAACTCTGAATGAGAAAAATAAAGTTGTAAATCTTCTGCCGCCGCTCACAGGTGCATTTAATTTGTAATGAGCAGCCATATTAATGACAAACAGAGGCTGCAGGCGGCGAAGAACCGGGAGGGGAGAAACAGGAGGTGTCGCTGGGCCCCCATGGTGCCGCAGGCTGGAGGCGTCTTACACACACACATGGCAGGGGGGGGGGGGGGGGACGATGACATCACTGCACGGAACGGATAAAAATACTCTGATACGCGTCAAATGAAAACAGACACGTCCATACATGCAGCGCCTCTTCGTTTTTAACCCTTTTGCCGCCACAGTTTCTTTCTCTTTGGTAAATTCGATTAGCATTGATTTTTATGTTGTCTTTTATATTTTTTTTGTAGCACGTACGGCGATCAGCTATATCATTAAAACCACCTACCAAATGTTGTGTAGGAACCCCTAGTACCACTAAAACAGCTTTGACCTGTCAAGATAATATCTAAGGTGTTAGGATCCCCATGTAATGACCCAGGGGTACTAGTTGTTACTTGCAGGAGCTGGTGTCACATACCGCTATGGCACTTGTCAGGGGGCTTGGAGTGGTAGTAGCCCTTCCTGGATCCCAATACACGCCTGTTAAAAGGCTGACGATGGTGTTCCCCTCTAGTATTGTGGTGCAGTCTGGAGAATGGGGTACTCTGGCCAAAATCTTTTTCCTTCAAATCAACTGGTTTCAGAAGGTTCTATAGATTTGTAATTTGCTTCTGTGTACTTATCAGCTGCTGTATGTCCTGCAGGAAGTGGTGTATTCTTTTCAGTCTGCACAATGCTCTCTGCTGCCACCTCTGTCCGAGACAGGAACTGTCCAGAGCAGGAGAGGTTTTCTATGGAGATTTGCTACTGCTCTGGACAGTACCTGACATGGACAGAGATGGCAGCAGAGAACACTGTGTCAGACTGGAAAGAAGACCTGTCAGCCCCCCTGAACCCACCACCGGACAGGGCAAGGCATACATACCGGCTCCTGACCTTACCGCTTCCGCCGTGGAGATATGGCCGCTGAGATGACTCCGATGGCTATAGGAAATCACTGCTCCATTGATTTCCTATGGTCATTGGATTCATCTCAGCTCATCTGCATATTGAGCGTGCTGATGAGTCGACGGCTATATCTCCGCGGCCTGACTGGGAGAGAGAAGCACAGGAGCCGGTATGTGTGCCATGCCCTGTGCGGAGGTAGGGTGGGTTCGGGGGAGGGGGGGGCTGACAGGTCTCCTTTAAGATACAGTCTTTTAGTTCGGCTCCTGGCCTCAGGGCCAGGCCCTGGAAGAGACTCCATCAGGAACTACTGCTTTGTGTAGGTCTGCTCAGGAATTCAACTAGGAGAAGACTGAACTCTTGGCCCTCTCCACCAAACTTATAACTAGAGGTTGGGACTAGTGCCTGAGGTACCTCTGATAGGGCAGAACTAGAGTGAACCTTCCAGAAATGGCCTGTGATAGGCCCAGGAATAGGGAGGGGGCAATGTTATATATCAATTAGCTCCTTTGCATCCTTCAGTGTACTCGTCGTAGAGAAACAGTGCCATCTTGTGGCCAAAAAGCAGTAGACACTTTTCCATAGAAAAGCCTGCAAAATACTCCAACATACATACAGGAGAAAAAAAAGATGGTGGGGCGCGTTCTAGTAATTATTTTTAGAATAAAAATGTTATTGTTTTTTACCATCAGCTCATTCACATAGAGCGGTGGTGTTTTTTTTTAAATGAACATAATTGGTCGCACCACAATCTGGAGGGACCCTGGTCCAGGTTGGCGACATTTTTCTCTGCACCATACATACAGAAACAGCTGTGGCACATGGGTTCTAGGACACTGCACTCTGTACACCTTATACTTTGGTCAGCTGGGATTGCCGGTGTATGGGGCTCTCCCTTCTGACCAATGATGTCGGTAGAGATATGGGTCACAGTCAGATGTGATGGAAAATCACCACCCGACCACTCCGAGAGATCTCTGGCTATGTCTTAACCCTTCCCTCCCTATTGAGATTACAAGATCGCTTTGCTGTGCTGAACGTCCCTGTGTGTAGGGGGGATGGATGCCAGACGAGAGAGAGAACTGACAGTTATTGAATGTGTATGGCCGACCTTAGGGTTGTCTCAATATTACAGAGAATAGGGTATAACTAGCTGATTGGAGGGGGTCCGACCATTGGGATTCCCATTGCTCACGAGAATAGAGATCAGTTGTTCATTTGTCTCTTGAGTGGATGAAGCTGCAGCATGCTTCACCACTGCTCTTATTCACTCTCTATGAGACTTCCAAACAACAAAAAGTTAAACTCTTATGTGTATATGTCCTATAGGTAGTCAGTGTAGCAGAGGGCGAGCATCTATGTTTCATTCACTTGGTGGACAGCTGACCTCTGTTCTCATAATCGGCGGGATTACCAGCAATTTGATCCCCAGCCACACAGCCATGTTTTTCTAATCTCATGCAACCAATTCAAAGACATGTAAGGAGTCATTGCATTGGTGTTGGGTAATGTTGGAATATATCCTTAACCCTTTGAGGACCAGGCCCAAAATGACCCAATGGACCGCGCAAATTTTGATCTTAGTGTTTCCGTTTTTCCCTCCTCCCCTTCTAAGAGCTCCAGCACTTTCAGTTTTCTATCTACAGGCCATGTAATGGCTTATTTGTTACAGGAATAGTTGTACTTTGTAATGGTTTCTTTCATTTTACCATAACATGTATGATGGAATTCCAAATATATTATTTATGAAGATATAAATAGGTGAAATCGTAAAAAAGAATGCAATATGGTAACGTTTGGGGGGTTCCTGTGTCTACGTAATGCACTATATGGTAACAGCGACATGATACTATTATTCTATAGGTCAGCCCGAACACAACCATATGCAGGTTACACAGATTCTCTAATGTTATATATTTTTTTTAAATGAAATCCTTTTTTTTGGCAATTAATTATAAATAAAATGGGCCTATTGTGACGCTTATAACGGTTTTATTTTTTCACCTACGGGGCTGTATGGGGTGTCATTTTTTCCGCCATGATCTCTAGTTTTTATTAATACCATATTTGTGAAGATCGGACGTTTTGATCACTTTTTATAAATTTTTTTTATATATAAAGTAACATAAAATCGGTAATCTGCGCACTTTTTTCCCTCTTTCCGTGTACGCCGTTTACCGTTCGCAATGACGCTTGTTATATTTTAATAGATCGGACAATTATGCACGCTACGGTATATTATATGTTTATCTATTTATTTTTATATGTTTTATTTATATAATGGGAAAGGGGGGTGATTTCAACTTTTATTGAGGGAGGGGTTTTGGGGTTGTGTGTTAGTGTTTTTAACTTTTTTTTTTTTTACACATTTGAAGTCCCTTTGGGGGACTTTTACATAGATTAGTTTGATTTCTACACTGATGATTGCTATGCCATAGGCATAGCATTGATCAGTGTTATCGGCGATCTGCTCATTGAGCCTGCCTGTGCAGGCTTAGTGTAGCAGATCGCCGATCGGACCGCACGGAGGCAGGTAAGAGACCTCCGGCGGCCCGTTTTACCAATCGGGACCCCCGCAGTCACACTGCGGGGGTCCCGATCGGTAAGTGACAGGGGACTCCCCCGTCACTTACACTTAAACGCTGCGGTCGCGCCGCGATCGCGCCGTTTAAGGAGTTAATGACACGCGGCAGCGCGATCGCTGCAGCGTGTCATTACCGGTGAGGTCCCGGCTGCTGATTGCAGCCGGCCCCCACCTGCTATGAAGCGCGCTCCGCTCCGGAGCACGCTTCATAGCGGGAGAAACACCCAGGGCGTACAGTTACGCCCTAGGTCGTCTGGGGACAGACTTCCATGGCGTAACTATACGCCCTGGGTCGTCTAGGGGTTAAAGTTTCACTGTTGTTTACATTTTTTTTTTTTTTGCAGAAATCAATAGTACAGGCGATTTTAAGAAACTTTGTATTTGGGTTTATTAGCCGAAAAATGCATTTTTATCATGAAAAAGCAGTTTGAAGCTCTCACCCCTGTCTCCATTGTTCTCTTATAGAGAGGGGAGGGTTTCAGGGAGATGAGGCACCAAAACAGGACAACAAAGTTAATTTACAGCTACATCATCGTGCTTTCTCCTCTGAAGTCAGCACTGACCTCTCTGACCTCTGAATACTGCTTTCACACAGCTCCCACTGTGTAATCCTTTGTTTTCTGCTCTCTGCTGGCGACTAATCTCCCTCCTCCCCCCTACCCTCTCCATAGGTTACACAGGGCTTGACTGATGTAAAAGAGTTGAGATTTCCTGATAATGAGCAGTGAATGAGAGAGGGGGAGGGGGACCTGGGGAAAGTCTTTTTGAATGCAGATAATGGAATATTTGCCTAATAAACCCAATTACAAGGTTTCTTAAAATTGCCTGGACTATTGATTTCTGCAAAAAAAAAAAAAAAAACACAAAAAAAAAAAAACGATGAGTGACACATTATAAATAGAGAGAGCCTTGGATCTAGGTAAGCACATTACATTTGTTTTACTTGGTCTTAAAGGCACACTCTGGATACAACTGATGCAGTTATGACTATCTCAGATCCTGAGGGGTGGAGCATGACACAGATATTCAAACAGCACTAACGAGAGAGTCCCTGTGTCATGTGCCACCCCCTCAGGCCATGCACTACACATGACACAGTAACAGTTGTGCCTGGAGTGGTCCTTTAATGTTGTCCTGACACTTAAGACGAAAGCTTTTATCACCTATGTATAAAACATTCTGTAATTGTGTAATGTGCTAATGTATCAGATATATGATATTGCAGAGCTGTCAGCAGGGTCTCACATGTTATGTATCCCTTACATGTGATACATTATCATTTGCAATTGCGGTTGTATCTACAATGTCTCGCATGCACGGCCCTCTTCAGGTAATGCTGCTTCTTCTTGCAACTGTGTATGTGCTCTGCATCCTCCCATGTGGAGTTATCCTTGTAAGAATGACTGGTAGGCTATTCTCAATGTTTTATAACGTAATTGTATAATCCTAAACAATGACAGAAATAATGAGTCACTTGTGGAATTTTACATATTGCCGGAATTTTAGGGGGGGGGGGGGCAGTTTTCCCTGCTTTGCCCTAAAGGGGAACTCCAGCAAAAATCTTTTTATTTCAAATCGACTTGTGTCGGATAGTTATACAGATTTGTAATTTACTTCTATTAAAAAATCTTAAGTCTTCCAGTACTTATCAGCTGCTGTATGGCCTGCAGGAAATGTTTTTTTTTCAGTCTGACGCAGTGCTCTCTGCTGACATCTCTGGCCGAGACAGGAACTGTACAGAATGAGAGGGATTCCCTCTCTTGCTCTGGACAGTTCCTGTCTTGGCCAGAGATGTCAGCAGAGAGCACTGTGTCAGACTAAAAAGAAAACATTTCCTACATGACATACAGCAGCTAATAAGTACTGGAAGACTTGAGATTTTTAATAGAAGTAAATTACAAAGCTATATAACTTTCAGACACCAGTTAATTTGAAAGAAAAAGATTTAAACTGGACAACCCCTTTAATAATCACATTTATACTAAATATACAGCTATTATGGAGCACATCTCCATTTCAAGGCATGAGACTACTACTACTTCCCCCTTACTTCTCTGGCCAAAAACAGGGCAGCTTCACCTCAGAAGATGACTCCTCTCTACTGTGTGCTGAAGGGGATTATCCAGCGCTACAAAAACATGGCCACTTCCCCCCTCTCTTGTCTCCAGTTCAGGTGCGGTTTGAAATTGAGCTCCATTTACTTCATTGTAACGGAGTTTCAAAACCCCACCCAAACTGGAGACAGAAGTTGTGCAAAAGTGGCCATGTTTTTGTAGCACTGGATAAACCCTTGAAGAAAGGTCTCCCTGCTCTATGTCAGTCCATCCTGGACAGCCGCATAGACTTCCAAATGGCTGCTACATTTTATTCCATGTGGCCGACCACTTGTGTGATGTCATATGTCATCACACAGTGTTCGGCTTTTCTGCCACAGTTCCCTGCATACCAAGAGTTCTGTCACTTGGTTATGTTCCCTGCCTCTCAAGGGTTATGTGTAGAAAACTACCTGGTAGGCCGCATCACTACAGAACAGTGGAGCGGAGGGGATATCGTCACACTGGGGGGTGCTGGGCTGGTACATGCGAAAAGAATGGCGCCAAGAGCGGGAACTGGGTGGCGTTTTGGAAAAAGGACCATGCCATCAGGATCCCTACGCTGGTGCCGATCGGGTATTATAAAAAAAAAAAAGGAAAAGCGTTCTATTTGATGGTACATTTGCTTTAAATTACCATCCCTCTAAATGTAATGCATTTGATGCGTTCCAAAAGTCATCACTCCAAAGCACACACCACAGCCGCCTCCTCTGCTGCCAGTACTGGGTTATAGGTGGCCATTTTGGATTTGTAAAGTAAGTAATGAACTTTTATAGGAGGAAGTAATTTAGGACAAATGTTTTATTGCCCGGATCAGATTATTATCAGATTACAAACAAGACAAGAAAGGAGGACGGAAGTTTTGGGGTTTTTTTTTAACTTCACAACACAAAAAAACAAGCGTCACAAATGATGTTTAATGCCACAAGGAAGACAGGGATCTATAACCATGCAGTAAGGATTACCCCAAGATTGACTTCAGACAAGCATTTAACCCCAGTGAACAGAAATTCAAAGGTTTAATTCCTGGAAGCCTAATCCTCCCTGACTACATGTGCAAGGCGCTGTACAATTACCTGCGTGGTGTTTTACTGCCCTCTAGTGTCTGTAATAAGTATAGCGTCTATAATTTTTATTTTCCTCCTGGAGCATTACCATCATTTCATAGGAAGCACAATGGATACCCTCGCTCTGAGACAATTCTACTTTACACCAGTTTGATAAATCCCCCAAAGACTATTTGTAAATATTGCCCTGGTGTGGTTTAAAGGGTTGTTCACCAAAAAAAAAAAAAAAATCAAACCAACTAGTGCCTGAGATTTGTAATTTACTTCTATTAAAAAATCTCAAGTCTTCCAGTACTTATCAACTGCTGTATGTCCTGCAGGAAGTGGTGTATCCTTCCCAGTCTGACACACTGCTCTCTGCTGCCACCTCCGTTCATGGCAGGAACTGTCTAGAGCAGTAACAAATCCCCATAGAAAAACTCTCTTGCTCTCCAGACTGGAAAGAATACACCACTTCCTGCAGGACATACAGCAGCTGATAAGTACAGGAAGACTTGAGTAAATTACAAGTCGCTGGCACTAGTTAATTAGAAAGATTTTTTTTTTTCTGAACTATCCCTTTAAACCCAGGATCATAGCCCTAAATGCCCAGTGCCTATGTATGTATGAATACCCATGTATAGAACAGCAGCCAGGAGTGTGGGACACATACCAGCTGATCTGACAAATCCCTATGTGACCAGTGAGCAATCTACTATAAAAGGTGGTGACGGGCAACATATTACCACATATCCTTAGGTTTTGCCACTTTTATATTAGGCTGAAGGTATATGGCAATTTTGGCCATGACCAACGATTGTTGTTTCCTACTATGTAGTTTGCTCTGCTTTGCAGCAAGGGCCAGTAAATGGGGTTGGACCTGACCCAAAGGTGGCAGCAACTACAACCCGTGACAATGATTATTACTGTAATACTTTATTATTATTCTTTATAAACAACTAGATGAGACCTGACATCAGCTTTTCCTGAAGACTGCAAAACCAATACTGATTATTGACTGACTGATGGAATAAGTCAGAAACATTCACTACACTCTGCTTCCTATGGCCATATTCAGACGACCGCATAAAAGCTGCTTATACAAGCTGTAAAATGGGTAATGCCAAAAGCAAGAACAGATCCTAACACAAGAGGGTTAAAAAAAAAACAAAAAAAAAAAACCCTTTCCAATTTTCACATTTTGTATTTTCTTGCTTTAAGTCAAAAATATATAATTATAGTAATAATGAAAAAAAAAAACCAGTGTGCAGCTCTACGGGTCACTTTATGTAAGGTAGGATGAGGTTAAATATTTTTGCTAGTATCACTTGTGTATGGAGGTTTGGTACAGGCTCATTTATAGGTATTTGCTGCCCCCCAGTGGCTACTTGCCTTATTGCATGTGAAATCCACATTTTATACAGGTGGGATTCACCAATCATTTCTACTCTTGGCTTAAATAAAATTATAGTGATTATGCAATTTTTAAATAGTATTGAAAATAATTTACATACTATTCAGCTCGGTGCAGCAGGTTGATGATAGAGCAGATGCGGCTCTGCGGAAATGTTGGATTATAATGATGAACATTTATGTCAATGTGAGAGATGAAGGGAAGAGGAGACAAAACATGCCTGGTGAATGTCCCTGCAAGACGGACCAAAACACATTGCATGTAGTGTGACTGAAATGTCATCAGATGTGTCCTTGGTATACAGAACCTATTGGTCCAGTTACAGCTCTAGCTGGGGGTTGGATTTTGCACATTGACAGTACAGAAATAGACTATACATAAGAATAAGAATTTTATTTATATAGCGCCAACAGATTCCGCAGCAGTTTACAATTCTGGGGGTACAATCTGACAAAACCAGACATTACAGAGATAGGGTGGTATTCCAGGGGCTGATGGGGCCCAAAAAACGAGTGCCGATTTGCTAGATCAGCGCTAGTTTACTGGGCCTATTCCACGGCCCCGATTATCGTTAAACAAGGGCTGCAGGGACATCATTACCGATGTCCTTGCAGCTCTTGCTTAACTAGTATACATACCTATTCATGGTGCAGGGCTCCTCTTCTTCTGCTTCTTCCCGGGTCCCGCACGCTCCTCCAGCTTCAGGGTGGCCTGTGTCAGCTGACAAGCCGCTCAGCCAATCACTGGCCGGGACCGCCGCGGCCTGTGATTGGCTGAGCGGCCTTTTTAGCTGATACAGGTCGCCTTGACGCTGGAGGAGCGCGCGGGACTCGGGAAGAAGCAGGAGAAGAGGAGCCCTGCACCATGAATAGGTAATGTATATCATCAGTCGCCAGTCGTGCACCGCTATTTCACGTACCGGTACGCGGTCGGCACCCGACAAATATAGGTCCGGACCTATATCAACGATCAGCCGATGACAACGATCATCGGTTGATCGTTGTCTCTAGTCCACGGAGCGATAATCGGCCGAATCGGGCTGATTAGGCCGATTATCGCTCCGTGGAATAGGGCCCATAGACTGTACGCTCTTGTGACTTGAAAAAAAAGCTGAGGGATTAAAGGGGTTATCCAGCGCTACAAAAACATGGCCACTTTCCCCCTACTGTTGTCTCCAGTTTGGGTGGGGTTTTAAAACTCGGTTCCATTGAAGTAAATGGAGCCGAATTGAAAACCGCACCTGAACTGGAGACAACAGTAGGGGGAAAAGTGGCCATGTTTTTGTAGCGCTGGATATCCCTGTTAAAGTGCTTTATTTCTACGATGGTCCCCCCATCTTTTATAAGTAGGATAGTGCAAGCGAAGGTGGGTGAACCAATCAACAACCAATGTATGCGTGAACTGGTTTGAAGGGGTATTCCCATCTCAGCTATTATAGTAATACTTGTAGGGTTTGTTAAGTTAAATAATTTGGGGGGTACATTCCTTTAACAAACCTGTCTTCTTCCTTTGATATGCTGCTCTTTTCTTCCTATTGTTTACAGCTAGAGAGGGAAAGAGCAGCATATCAGGAGGAGACCAGCTTGCTAAATGAATATTTTTGTTGTGATGGGAATAGCCCTTGTTAGTGTTAGGGTGGGTTCACACTACGGGTATACCGAACAGGGAGCCCGCAAAGCAAGCAGGAGCGTTACCGATCATAGCAACAATCGCAACTCGTTATGTGTAATATGGTGAACGATTTCAGGTTATCTCGTTTGCGTTCGTTTATCGTTAAAAATCGATTAGTCTAATAGGACCCTAAGGCCTGTACGTCAGTCAAAGCTTGATTTTTGTTTTTTTTGGTGTGTGTGTGTGTGTGTGTGTGTGTGTGTGTGTGTGTGTGTGTGTGTGTGTGTGCGGCTTGGCACTGCCTCCTTAAGCCGAGATTCCATTTAACATATGATTATAGATACACAGAAAATGGAAAATAGGTAATGACATTCCTAGTATTTCCAAATCAGGATAGCTATATGTCTATCACAGGCTTCAACCACACCTGCTGCATGTTTGTTTCAGGCATATACTATTCTTTTAGTAAATAATTTTTTTCTGTGCGGTTTAGTTTCTGATTAAAAACCCTTCCCTCCTGAACATGTCTAAAGGTTTCTATCATGTAACCCTTGCCCTTCAGGCTACACAAATTAAGTTCTTTAAATCCTTCCCGGTAGGTTTTATGCGTAAAGAGATTATCCAAGCTTTAAAAATTGATGTCCTACCCTCAGGATAGACCATCAATATTAGATCAGTGGGGGGGGGGGGGGGTCTAACTCCCCCCCCCTGCCCGCACAGATTGACGAGGCTTTAGCATTAGAGCAAATGAGCTGCAGTCTCTTCAGTGTTTCCATGGGCAGCTGCATGCTGACAATCACTGTACAGGTGCATTATAGTATATGCCTATATGGTATACCTGGAAACACTAAACTGTCCTTTTCATTGTTCCAACAATTCTATTCAATAAAGCTAAATAATCCAAAACTGCTAAGTGGATCTTAAAGAGGACCTGTCACCCCCCGTGCCGGGGTGACAGGCTCCCAACCCCCCGTTACAGCCCCTATACTCACCTGATACCGCCGGGTCACGGAGATATCAGCTCCCGAAGCCCGGCGTGCGCTGACAGGAGAGTCCAACGCTCATAGAGAATGAATGGGGAGTCCGATGCTCCGTCATTCTCTATGAGCGTCGGACACTCCTGTCAGCGTGCGCGCCGGGCTTCGGGAGGTGATATCTCCGTGACCCGACCGGATCCAAAAGTGGGATAAGGTGAGTACAGGGGGCTGTAACGGGGGGTCGGGAGCCTGTCACCCCAGCACGGGGGGTGACAGGTCTCCTTTAAATCCACAGAACGCTAACTTTTGTGTTGAAATCACTGGATTCCTTGCAGATTCCCACTATTTAATTCAATAGGAAGGACAAATATCGCAAGTAGGGCTGGGCAATGTGGCCAAAAAATAAAATCTTGATTTTTTTTTTAGGACGATTCTTGATTTAAATCTCAATTTATTTATTTTTTTGCTAAAAAAACATTTTTTCCCTTGCAGCTTCAGAAACGATTTTAAATGACATTTGAGACAACTGTATGGCCTCCCACTGTACCAGAGCTCCCCCTATGCCCCCATGTAGTAGACAAGCCCCCTTTATGCCCCATATAAGTAGCTTTGCCAAATATGTGCCACTCTGTGCCTACATATAGTATAGGAGATCTTCTTTGTGCCTTCATCTAGGTAAGGTGTAGTAGTGGAGGTATAGTGGATAAGGGGTGTAGTAGTACACCCCTTACAGTAGGAACAGATGAGGGGTCTTGTAGTAGTACAGGCAAAGATGAGGGGTGTAGTTCTACAGGAATAGATGAGGGGTGTAGTAGTAGTACAGGAACAGATGAGGGGCAGGGACACAGGGGGACACGGGGCCCTATGAAACCTTGGTGACTAATGGTACTTTTACACGGTGCAATAATTCGCCCGATCGCACGTTTAACGATTTTGAATGAACAATGTTTTTTTTTTTTTTTTTTTATAAGGATCAGCGTTTAGACGGAACGATACATCGTACAGAAAATTCGCTATGCGATCGTTTTAGCCTATCTCACACATAGGGGAAATCGTTGGAAGAATGTTTACACTGAACGATCTGCGAATTTTTTGCGAACGATCAACAATGATTTAAGAACATGTTGAAAGATCAAAATGAACGATTTCTCACTCATCGTTTGATCGTTTGCAGCGTTTACACGTACGATTATTGTTCGAATTTGACCGTTATCGTGCAAAAACAAACGATAATCGTCCCATGTAAAAGGACCATTAGGGCCCTATTCCACCGGACGATTATCGTTCAGATTATCGTTAAATCGTTCGAACGAGACCGAACGAGAAATCGTTGATCGCTTTATAAGACCTGGACCTATTTTTATCGTTGCTCATCCGCAAAACGTTCGTAGATCATTCGCATTAAATAAGACATAGTTCGCAATAGATACGAACGCAATAGCGAATAAATAGCGAAGAGAAAACGATCGCAATTACGATCATAAGTAACGATTATCGTTCCATGGAAATGAGTTAGGGCCCTATTCCACCGGACGATTATCGTTCAGATTATCGTTAAATCGTTCGAATCTGAACGATAATCGTTCGGTTGAAATGCAGTTAACGATTAACGACCGAACGAGAAATCGTTGATCGCTTTATAAGACCTGGACCTATTTTTATCGTTGCTCGTTCACAAATCGTTCGCATTGAATAAGACATCGTTCGGTCGTTCGCAATAGATACGAACGCAATAGCGAATAAATAGCGAAGAGAAACGATCGCAATTACGATCATAAGTAACGATTATCGTTCCATGGAAATGACCGAACGTTTTCAGGTCTTTCGCAATAGCGGTCGTTTGAGATCGTTAATGATTATGCAAACGATAATCGTCCGGTGGAATAGGGCCCTTAACATATTCAGGTCTTTCGCAATAACGGTCGTTTGAGATCGTTAATCGTTAACGATTATGCAAACGATAATCGTCTGGTGGAATAGGGCCCTTAGGGGGAGAATGGGGCAGACTGGGGGACGGACGCATGGGGCAGACTGGGGGGGGGGGGGAGCATAGGCCATGAGGCAGACTGGGGTAGGAGGGCATAAACCCGGGTTTTTTTCCTAAATCGATTTTGAATTTTCAAAGAAATCAAATTGATTCTCAAATTCTGGGCGAATTAATCGAACTAATTCGAATTGTAGATTATATTCTGGCAAAATAATAAAGTTTTTTTTAAAGTTTGTAATATAACTTATTAACCCCTTTCCCCCTGTAGGATTTTTTTTGGCAAATTTATAACTCCTCAAATCTTCAAGGTAACTAAATTTTCAATATAGTGAGCCATATGAGGGCTTGTTTTTTTTTAAGGACCAATTGTCCTTTTCAAAGACACTTTTCATTTTACCATAAAACGTACTGCAAAACCGAAGAAAAATATTTTTGAGCTGAAACTAAAAAAAAAAACTGCAGTTCTGCAACATTTAGGGGATTTTGTTTCTACTATGCGTAATTTAAAATAAAACAGTTTGTTCTCTTTATTCTGGGGATAGTACAATTAGGGTATATTCACACGGACAGGCTCGCAGCGGGATTCTCGCTGCGAGCCCGGCAGGTCCTGGCAGTTCCCATACACTACATACTTGCTGCGGTCTAAACGACCGCAGCGAGTATGTGATTATACTGCCCTTAATCCCTTCTGCTCCCCCGCTGTAAGCATACTTTACCTGTCCTTGCTGCACGGGTCCGGCGTCCTGCTCTCCCGCCCGGCCAATCAGTGGCTGCGGCTGGGCAACACACTGATTGGCTGTCGAAGTCTTCTATTTACATGTGTCCTCCATGCACTCTCTCTTCCAGACTTTATATTCTACAAAGGCACATAAAATGTCATTCTAAGGGTGTGTTCACACAGGTTTTTGTTTCCTTTTGGAAAAAGTCATGAACAGGCACTAGTACTGCAGCTCAGTACCATTCACATGTAACAGGAAGCATGTTTTTGGAAAAAGTATTTTCTAATCCTAAAGAATCGCCTTATAAAACGTTTATTATGCAATTAATAAGCTTCACATATAAAGCTTTCCTAGGTTATACAGAACTAGAATTAGGTTTTTGACTGTAAAATAGGAATAGTCTGTACATTTTCTAGTACCTCTGATATGCCATGGCCAGAGGCAGTTGGCTCTGTACATTGAGTGGTGGCTGTGCCTGGTTACTGCAGCTCAGCTTTTGTTTGCTTTATTAGGACCTGGCCTGCAGTAATCAGTAATGGCCACTATGCTGTGCCTATGCTGGTCCCATTTGCTGATATGTCCATGTCCCCTTTAAAAGGAAATGTTATTGCCCAGACTTTTTTTTTTATCTGATCAGAGCTGGAACTGCAACATTTTTTTTTCTAATGTGTTTCTATTTTCTTATAATTTTTAATAAAATCTTGTGCATGGTTTTGAGGGCAGCCATCTTGGAGTTGGAGTTGATTTTAACAGCATTTAAATCTTAGAGGACCGGGCCAATTAAAATTTTTGCGTTTTTGTTTTTTCCTCCTTGTGCTTTAAAGGCCATAGCACTTGCATTTTTTTTTTTTACCTAGAAACCCACATGAGCCCTTATTTTTTTGCCCCACTACTTGTACTTTGCAATGACAGGCTGAATTTTTCCATAAAGTACACTGCAAAAGCAGAAAAAAATTAAATGTGCGGTGAAATTGAAAAAACGCTTTTTTTTTTATTTGAAGGGTTTTTGTCTGGAGTAAAACTGATTTGTTATATATGTTCCTCAAGTCGTTACGATTACGATATGTAACATGTATAACCTTTATTTTAATTGATTGTTTTTATCCTTTGGTCTATGGCTCTGTGTGGTGTCATTTTTTGCACCATGATGTGTTCTTTCTATCGGTACCTTGATTGCGCAGTTGCAACATTTTGAGCGCTTTTTATTACAATTTTTCTGGATTTAATGCAACCAAAAATGCACAATTTTGCACTTTGGGATTTTTTGCCGCTTACGCCATTTACCGTGCGAGATCAGGAATGTGATAAATTTATATTTTGGGGGATTACGCACGTGGCGATACCATGTTTGTTTATTTTTATTTATAACATTGAAAAAGGTGGTGATTCAAACTTTTATTAGGGGAGGGGCTTTTTATTAATAACACTTTTTTTTTTTTTAACACTTATACTAAAAGCCCCCCTAGGGTTAGGGTTATTCCCCGAGGGGGACTTCTAATATATGCACACTGATCTCTCATTGAGACCTATGCAGTATAGTTACACCGCATAGATTGGCACTCTATCGCTTTCGGGTGCTGCAGCCGAAAGCAACAGAGTGCCGAGCCGGGATCAGTGCACAGACCCCGGCCGGGTAAGAACACGGGGATTGCCCCTCTGCGTGGGGTGGGGTGGGGGGCGGCAATCGGACCGTGCCCGCTAATAGCCGCGGTCCCAGGCTACATGCGGCCCCGCTCTAAACACCCCTAGGCGGCCCAGGATGTACAGGTATACCCAGGGTCGTCTAGGGGTTAAAGTGTCACTGTTTTTTTTTTCTGTTTTTTTTTTTTTTTTGCAGAAATCAATAGTACAAGCGATTTTAAGAAACTTTGTAATTGGGTTTGCACTAAACAAAAGGAGTAACACTCAGCACTACTACAACAAGCAGAGAGTCCAGAGTTCCAATAGCTGAAAGGGTGATTACAGCAGGTGGTGCTCAGCAGAACACACAGAGTTAATAGTATGAAACAAAATCCATTGAAGTAAAGGAGAAACTGCGGCAACTCACCGTTCTGTAGCAAATTCTTCTTTATTGTACAAAAATGCATCAGGAGGGTGAATGGGAGGACGTACACACAGACATACAGTAGGTAGTGACGATTGTTTCGTGTGGACTAGCCACACTTCCATCTGGTTAGCCAGATGAAGTGTGGCTAGTCCACACAAAACGATCGTCGCTAACTACTGTATGTCCGTGTGTACATCCTCCCATTCACCCCCCTGATGCCTTTTTGTACAAGACTGTTTTATCAATAAAGAAGAATTTGCTACAGAACGATGAGTTGCTGCAGTTTCTCCTTTACTTCAATGGATTTTGTTTGTGATTGGGTTTATTAGGTAAATTTGCCATTATCTGCATTCAAAAAGACTTTTTCCAGGTCCCCCCCCCTCTCATTCACTGCTCATTATCAGGACATCTCGACTCTTTTACATCAGTGGCACCCTGTGTAACCTATGGAGAGGGGAGGAAGATTAGTCGCCAGGAGAGAACAAAGGATTACACAGTGGGAGCTATGTGAAAGCCGGTATTCAGAGGTCAGTGCTGACTTCAGAGGAGATAGCCCGGTGATGTAGCTGTAAATGAACTCTTTGTTGTCCTGTTTTGGTGCCTCAGCTCCCTCCACACCTCCCGTCTCCATGGAGAACCATGAAGACAAGGAAGAGAGAGTCAAACTGCTTTTTCATGATAAAAATGCATTTTTGGCTAAAAAACGCAATTACAAAGTTTCTTAAAAACGCCTGTACTATTGATTTCTGGAAAAAAAAAAAAAAAAGACATGCTTTACAGTGAGCTCTGTGAACATAAACAA
Source organism: Dendropsophus ebraccatus (assembly GCF_027789765.1). Taxonomy (NCBI): domain Eukaryota; kingdom Metazoa; phylum Chordata; class Amphibia; order Anura; family Hylidae; genus Dendropsophus; species Dendropsophus ebraccatus. The sequence continues at coordinate 30,006,598 of NC_091465.1, read as the reverse complement.
CAATAAACAGGTACCGTCCCATCAACATGAATAGGAAACATTACTGAGCATACAGCACTGGAGGTCCTAGGTTCACAAAGGATAAAGCCTGTATGTTCTTAAATTGTCCTAATAGAGAACAGGACGGATTTTTGTGATGACAAGTTACGTACAGCATTGAGGAATAAGATGGTACTATATAAATAAAGGAATTATTAAAAGGGCATTCCTCAATGAGGGGAAAGGGTGAGCTCCAAGCTTCACCTACTGGCATCACTTTCAGTAAAAACTGCAAGCTTTCAGCATCATTTCTGAATACAGAAAAATGTGAAATACAAAAACCTTAAAACGTTACCAAATTTGATTTAATCAATAGATCATTTTCTGATGACATTTCCTTTTAATATACAATTTTCTTTGGATTTTCCTTTGCAATTTCTGTTATTTTCAACTGCAAGAATAGCTCAGTATGGTAAGTTGTGCAATCTACACACTTCTTTTTTATGGCCATTATTACAGTGTGTTTAGTGTGGAGAGGCTGAACTGTTTAGGTTTGGCTGTGGTAAATTGAAGGATGAGTCTTTGGGTTCGGAGACTCAGCCTCTTCGCTCAAGACTATTTATGCTGTCTTACACTGATTTCAGTAATTGATTTGTCCTTTCCCTTTTTGCTTAAAGGAGAAGTCCGGCGAGAATTTTGAAGTATTGTATTGCCCCCCAAAAGTTATACAAATCATCAACATACACTTATTATGGGAAATGCTTTTTTCCCTGCACTTACTACTGCATCAAGGCTTCACTTCCTGGATAAAAATGGTGATGTCACTTCCTGTATAAAATGGTGATGTCACGACCCGACTCCCAGAGCTGTGCGGGCTGTGGCTGCTGGAGAGGATGATGGCAGAGGGATGCTCAGTGTCCCTCCAGTTCCCTGTGTCCCTCAGTGTCCCCCTGCCATCATCCTCTCCAGCAGCCACAGCCCGCACAGCTCTGGGAGTCTGGTCGTGACATCACCATTTTATCCAGGAAGTGACATCACCATTTTATCCAGAAAGTGACATCACTATGTTATCCAGGAAGTGACATCACTGTTATCCAGGAAGTGACATCACCATTTTATCCAGGAAGTGACATCACCATGTTATCCAGGAAGTGAAGCCTTGATGCAGTAGTAAGTGCAGGGAAAAAAGCACTTTATAAGCATTTCCCATAATAAGTGTATATTGGGAATTTGTATAAAGCACCTATTCCACAGGCCAACGGAGAGGAGCAAATGAACGCTGTCAGCGCTCATTCGCTCCTCGTTCCTTGCTTGCTGCTGCCGCCGCTATGCCACACAGCGCAGCGAGCGGGTGAGTGCGGGAGGGGCTGCGGGGGAGCTGCCCGGGTGATCGCTAGATAGTCCGGGCAGCCCATAGAGGATAGCGGTGGTCTGCTGCCCCCGCTCCTATTCCATGGAGCGATGGCAACAGATCGGTGCTATATCAGTTGCTTGTTTTTCAACATGTTGTAAAACAAACGACTGCAACGATCAGCCGACATGAACAATGTTGGCTGAACGGTGCCTTCTATTCCATGGGACGATTATCAGCTGTAACAGCCGATAATCGCTCCGCAGAATAGGGCCTTAACTTTTGGGGGAGCTGTACAATACTTTAATAAAAATTTTCACCGGACTTCTCCTTTTAATATGTGATGCTATTCATGCTACCAAAAACAATGAACCCAGTTATCTGTAACTTTTTTGACCTGTTGAATGATACCAGCATCATAAGCAGAAGCCATAATGTCAATATAAACAGAGCCTTAGAGACCTGTTTGCTTGTTCTACTGAAACCCAACTACGGGTATGGACACAATTATGCAAGAAAAAAGCGAACTCATAGATATGTTGTTTATGCATTTGATGGCTTTTCAGGCTATCACTGATTTTAATGGAAATCATCAACCGGAACAGATGTTAACTGGTAAGTTGTTAAGGCTAGGTTCACACATCCGTTTAACCTATACGTTTTATGGAAAAACGGATGCAAAAAAGGATGCAATTGTGTGTCATACGTTTGGATCCATTTTCCATTGACTTCCATTATTTAAAAAAAAGTAGAGTTGACGCTACTTTTTTGTACGTTAAAAAACCGCATCCGTTTTGATCCTTTTTTATTTATAATGGAAGTCAATGGAAAACGGATCCAAACGGATGACACACAATTGCATCCGTTTTTTGCATAAAGTGTATACGTTAAACGGATTGCAAAAACGCAGTGTGAACCCACCCTAACTCTTAATATGGATTTAAATATTTCTCATAAAAATTAATGTGATACGGATGTCATGTGGATTTTGACCAAAAATCAACAATCCACATTAACAAATTGTGAAAATACCCCAAAGGCCTTATTTTTCAAAACTGAAACATAAGTCTTGCTACCTATGGCAAGTAGCCTTCAGCCCATCTCACACTGATCCACTTTAATGAGTTCTTATTGGCAACAAGGCCAGCCTTACTGAAACATCTTGATAAATATAGCCCATAATTCCCTCCAACACAAGCAAGGACAAGATCAATATCAGTGAGTTACGGTCCTATTAAACAGGTTGATTAGTGACTGAATAAGCCCAGTGATCAGTCGATGAAGGAGAAGGTGTTTGTTCCCCAACTGATTACATCTGCTATGAAGGCTTAAAGGGAATCTGTCAACTCACGTTTTAAATTGCGGAAACAGTTAGGTCCCAGACACACATGATACTTTTCATAAATCCAGCTGTGCTTCTATAGTACAAAGAGTCAGAGGCTTTCCCAAGCTCCTGAAGTGAAGCAAGCTGTAACACTTTACCCCCCCCCCTACCAGGAGATTGGAAAAGCCTATTTGGATCCTTGTACCAAAGGATTAATAATTCCCTTTAAGAATTATTGTTCATTGGCCACATATCTTCCTGTGGAAATAGGGGATATACTGCTAAATATGATGGAAGGAAGGGATTGAAATACCCTTATAAATGTGTGCAGATCTAGATCAGCGCTCATAAGAGGTATGAGCCTACTAATCTAAAAAGACCGATAGACAGAGGTTAGTCTTACGAGATTACAGTACAAACCTGTATGGTCCCGATAACCTACCTGCATCTTTACATCCACTCCTGAGGAACACACCGGAACAGGGCGATCATAGAGAATCCAGACAACACGATACCTGTGGTGTAGCTTGCTTTATTGTTTATGTCCACAAATATTTCCAAAAAAATTACAAAATACTCAAAATGGAGAAAACACAGAAGTCACGAATTTCTGGGTTTCTACCCCCATGGCAAACTACTCCTATATACATTAAAATCTTCAAGATATATATAGAAATGGAGCAGTCTTGATGTACATTCTGCTAAATGGCGCCATGAAACAAGTAGCTTTACAGTTTCTTACACACTGAACGAGGTACGTCCGAAATTACAAAAATAGGAAAGAAGGAAACAAAGTGGAGTGGTAAAAAGTAACAAAAATAAATGAAAGACAACAGTCGACTTAACTTTTTTTTAGTTAGTTTTTTTTTTCTCCTGCCGGCATGGTGAGACTGTGTGTCACCAGGCCTTATGGCAGTAAAAGTTGTAGCCCTTCAGTGCTGGGGAGGCCTAGTGCACATCAACTTACTGCAGGACTCCTCAACGCCGAACAAGCTGTACACAAAACAGCCAGCAAGGGCAAAGTAGTTAAGCACCCCAATACCCGTGGAACAGCAGAGAATAACCAACACTCAAAACTGCAGAGCAACTTGTAATTGTAGTGTAAAATCCTATTGCAAGAACGGAAGCGGAGATGTAGGTATGGCCAAGGATGTCCAGATGCTGCATGAACTACACTAGCATAAAGCTTTCCATAGGAACTTTATTTAGCGTAGTATTAGTGAATTTGGGTACAGTATTAGAATTGGGACTGTATAGGATGGAATGAACCGATGACCCACATGTAGATGTTAGCCACCATGATGAGTATGTGCAGGGATGAAGGGGTGCTTTATAGTAACCTTTATGCCTTGTGATCTGGCGCAGCCCTGAGATGCTGGTCGCCAACAACAATAACAGTCGATACAGCAGGGGTGGTGCCCTGGGTTAGGTAAAGGATTTGCTGGGAGACTTCAACAGCACAAACAGCATACATTGGTCTTAGCGTGGATCACGCAGCCTAGCGCTTGCCCTCTGAACCATCAAAAGGTGGATAAGCAGTTACTAAGTGTGCCTTCATATATCATCTGTGCTTCTAGAGTCCTTCCTCTAGGCCAGCAACTAGGGGAGCAAAGAGTAACAAGTAGATAAAACATACAAACAAAAATAAAAAAAAACAAAAATGACATGAAATTAAAAAAATAAGAGCCCAGGTTAAATAGAATCTGTACAAATAAAACCCTTGGCATTAAGTATAGCAGGACCCGAAACACTAAAATATAGGAGGCTTTCCTTATAAATTAAATAATAAAAGTTCTAACCCTGCAGAAACTTTAATGCTATAAAGTGAAGATACGCACAAGCCTGTGTGCGCTTTTGCCTCTACAACTTAAAACGCTGTAGCCCCTATCTACAAGTGAGAAATGACGCAAATTTAGGAAGGAAAAAATATATATATTAAAATGAAAGGAGCACCCCCCCCCCCCCCCCCCCCACATACACGCTCCAGAAATCACCCAAAAGGCTGGAGTGGTTCAGGTGTACACAGAGTAAAACTAGATTATTCCTTTATACCGGACAGAACGGCGGCGACTACTCAGGCTCAGACAAAGATGTAGTGTCGGAAGCAGGAAGCCAGGAGGAGGTGAACGCTAAAGAAATGGTGGATGGGTTCATGATGTCTGCTCTACCAATGCGTTCTTGGTAAGGCTTGGAGTATGTGTTAGTTTCATCCCAGGCTCTTAACCGCTTTGCTGCCATAGGCTTAATGTCACAGATCGGAGAGGCAGTGAAGAGGTTAAAGGAAAATTTACAGGTAGTAACTGCGATGCAGGGACAGGAACAGAAAAGATGGGCTGACACTTTCCCCCCAGTCCTTACTTGTAACGTATTTACAGGGTATAGTCAGACTGGGGGGGTCCTCTGTACAATGATGAGGTTTGTCCTGCTGATGATGAAGTAAAATAAAGTATGAATAAGTCACAGCACAGGAGACCCGGACGAGTGCTGGCGGAATAAGTCTCTTATTATTGTTGTTTACAGAGTCTCTGGCTTCATTTGCACACAGTGAGTGTATGGATGGGGGTAGCACCTCCAGAGAATGAGGTGGTGTCCGATACTGTCCCCACCTCTCCCTCCAAGCCCGCTCCCTCCCGAGGCTGGGGAAAGTATGCGTCATGCAAGGGGCTGCCAGTCTGGCTTTGAGGAGTCTTCTTTACAGATGAAAGGACAGTATATAACAAGTCTTAAATACAGGAGGAATCTCGCAGCCTCTGGGGACCCGTCGTGTGGAGCCTGACTCTCCTAAGGGAGCTGGGAGGGAGGGAGAGGTCCATCTTGTCTCTTTTTGTTACAACTGCTTGTCCCCTTCTTTCTTCAGGCGACTGAAAGGAAAGATTTAAGGATTTTACAAGGTGAAACAGCAGAGTGTTCTAAGTTTGATCAAGATGGGTGCATAGCCGTGACATAATGTAGACACAACCTGCTCTGACAGATGGCAGAGAATTTATACTTTATTATATATAATCTGCAGGAAAGGGGAAAATGATCTAAACCTTTAAATATGTTAAAGGGCTAAACGTTTAGGAGGGAAGTGGTTTTTAATAAACTGAACGCAAGGACAAGGAGACACAATCTGAAGTTATTGGGGGAAAGATCAGAAGCAACATAAGAAAATACTACTTTACTGAAGGAGAAGTAGATGCCTGGAACAAACTGCCAGCAGATGTGGTTGGTAAATCTACAATTATTGAATTTAAACAGGCCTGGGATAAACATATCTATCGTAAGATTAAAAGAAGGGAAATACTAATAGGGCGGACTAGATGGACCAGGTGGTCTTTTTCTGCTGACAACCTTCTATGTTTCCTGTCATTTAACATCTGATATGTCACACATGTCAAAAGTAAATCATAGTATGGTAAGGACTAGTCACTAGAGGCTTACCTGTAATAATCTTCCTGGCTGGGTAAATGCCCACCGTGCATGTGGGGATGCCCATGTAACCACTGTTGTTCCATTGCCAACCTTTGCAGCTCAGCAGACTGAGCATGCATTGCTTGGAGCTGGTGAGCAGCAGACATTGGAGGTGGGATACCCGCTGGCAGATCCCGAGGGTAATGGGCACCTGCAAGAACATTACACATTAAGGATACAGAGAGCCTATGTGCATTCACTAATGGAGATATAGTCTAAGAAATTTCCCCCAATGTTATTACAAGCTCAATAGGGCTGATTAAAGAAATGACTACCAAGCGAATAATTCTAAAGTAGTAGTGGAAAAACGTAAGACTGAGATTCACAGGTAGTTCTAAATATGCCCCCCCCCCACACACACACACACTGTTGGCCTGTGTTTGTCTCCTGTATCTATCACCTTTAGTGCAGGGGTGTAAGACTTGTAGCCCTCCAGCTGTTGCAAAACTATAATTCACATCATGCCTGGACAGCCAAAGCTTTAGCTGTGCAAGCAAAGTGGGAATTGTAGTTTTGCAACCGCTGGAGGGCTGTGGGTTTGAAAACCTGAGGTTTGGATAGTGTGATTAGGTGCTGGTGCACATAAGTGATGCATGTAAGGCAGGAATGGGGAACCTTTGGCCCTCTAGCTATTGCAAAACAAAGCTTTAGCTTTGGCTGTCCAGGCATGATAGGAATTGTAGTTTTGCAACAGCTGAAGGGCCAAAGGTTCCCCATCCCTATGGGGTGCGGAGGATAATATGACCTTTATAGGGGTACGCAACAAATTTACAGCTGTGTTCTCTACGTCCCACATGTAATACAGAATACACAGCTTTAACAAACAGTGTATATAGCTTGTAAATCAAGAGGATATAAAAGCATTATCCACTACTTTATCCTAAATACTGACCAAATACAGGGTGCCGAAGCATTTCATGTTCATGAGGTGGTTGTGCCAACAAAGGATTGGGGATGGTACCAGGAGGGTATGGGAAGCGTGCCAAGTGAGGTCCAGCTGCCAGTTGGTCTACCAGTGGATGTACCGGACCTGCCGAACCTGGAATAAAACAGCAGAGATTATTTCGGGTACAATGACGTGTATCTATACTATCACAGGAACACGGCACATCATACTTCAGAGAGTTCGGGACTGGGAGATTGGGGTTTTGCGAGCTCAGGAAAGGATCTGCCCTCACTAACTTTTAAGCACAATTGTTAAGCCAAGAACATGCAAATGCTGCTGCACAGAGCGCCGGAACCATTCAGCCTGATCCGAAACTTACCTCATAGAAAATGGCAGTCTTCTGGCTCAATAGTGAGAATTATTAGCCCCTAATCTATGATATATTGTACATTCACAAGTCACACTCTGCACAGATAGAACTATCAGTATAGATGGAACTGGCTCATATATAGCATTAGGGATCTCCGAACAATCATCCAGGCATCAAAGGCAAACTGACACAGCACTGCTACATCTAGAGCCCCAACTATACAGCTCTCAGTGATGGGAATACATCCAGTGTCTGACCTCCAGCTGAACAGGACAGAATTAAATGATTGGCTGTCAGATGATGCTCCGCCCCAATGTCCTTTTCAGCTGGATGTCAGTAACAGAATACACATCCTCAGTAAGTAACCTGTTCTGGGAGCCATATAGTGGAAGTGTATAGCACTCACCAATTTAACCCTTATGGGCATAGATAGCACAGACACAAAGTATTGTTTAAATTGTAACTGTCATTTAAAGGTCACTTTTCAACAATCACCAATAGTACAAGCGATTTTAAACTCTGTAGTAGGTTTTATTAGGCAAGAGTTTCCTTCTGTACTCAAAAAGCTGTTTTCCTAGCTCCCCCCTCACTTCAGAAGAAGCAGGATTTCTGTGTCCATTATGTTCCGCTGTGAAGCGCTGCACAGCACATCATCCTGCAATCTTACCTCACCTACTTACCAGACCACCACTGAGCAGTCTGGCCCATGAATCCAGCGGTTTATGTGCCCAGATTGTATCCAAACCGCATGGCTGTTTTTCTCCTCTTCCTGCTCACTCATCCCCTCGGCACCTACCCCCTCCATAGGTTAGAATAGACTCAGCAAACCAGGCTTTGCCTGATAATGCACAGATAAGAAATGAGGGGGAAAAGGGGGGCTGGGAAACAGCTATTTGAGTACAGAAATAGGCTTTTTGCCTAATAAACCCCATCACAGGGTTTCTTAAAATTGCTTGTACTATTGATTTCTGCAAAATTATTTTATAAGACAGTTACACTTTAAAAAGGTATAAACTGGAACCTGGATATATAAGGTTTCTTATTCAGAAACAACAAATTGCATTCATAAACCTTGGTCTCTGATACAAGCAAAAAAGAGTCTCAGACAAGACAATCACAAAGATGGGGGTTAGTTACCATTTCCTATTCTCATCCTGTGGTTCTTTTTTGTTACTATCCCTAGGTAATGGCAGCAGACATTGCCCAGCCATAATAAATCCAAAGGAAATATCATCTCCACCCCTGGCTGTCTGTAGTCAATGGAGGTGCTGCCTCATGCTAATAGCTACTGTACTTTAGGGGAAATCATATTTAAAGCAATTCTCCATTTTTACGAAAACAATATTTGACATGAACTCTATATCACATATTAAGCAAATCTATAAATGTTTCCTTTGCTTATGGACTAATTTAGCATTGTGCCCAGAATATTTAAAAAAATATCCACAATTTCACCATATTTGATTAGTATAGCAATGCATCCCTTCAATAATGGATGCTGAGGTATGCTGCCACAAACTGCCTGCAACATTTGCTTTTATTGGCCCAAACTAATGGGGCTGCTGCCAGTACACAATAATGTATGTCAGCGTCCAGACGGGATGCCACAGTATACCAGTCACCGATTGAGAAATTGTGATGAGAATGCAGCCTTATGGTGCGTTTACACAGAGATTTATCTGACAGATTTTTGAAGCCAAAGCCAGGAACAGACTATAAGCAGAGAACAGGTGATAAAACAAAGACTGAGATTTCTGCTCTTCTCAAATCCATTCCTGGCTTTGGCTTCAAAAATCTGTCAGATAAATCTCGCCGTGTATTAGACCATTACACCATAAGGGTGCGTTCACACCTACAGGATCTGCAGCAGATTTGATGCGGTGTTCAGTTATTTAAATGAAATCTGCTGCGGATCCGGTAAGTGTGAACGTACCCTTAGGGTATATTCACACACAGTAATTCTCGCGGAATACTGTGTGCAATCCTTCGCTCGCTCCCACCTAAATTTTCGCCTGTCACATAGGCTCCATTATATGCTACGGCGGATTCTGTCGTCCGCCCAAAGAAATGACAAGACAATTCTTTGGGTGGACAGGGGAATCCGCCGAAGCACATAATAGTGCCTATGGAGCTGGCAGAGAGTGCAGCGGGAGCGTGCAGGGTTGAGCAGCAGATTTCGCAGGGAGTATTCCGTGAGAATTACTTCATGTGCATATACCCTTAGAAAGATATTTTTACAGTATGGGCAGCCTACAATCACTGCCAAGGTACAAGGTGGAAGGAGCAGTAGTACGTGCAGCTTCCCAAATTAATCTATTTAACATATACATTTTTATCCTTGTTAAGAGTATAAAACGTATAGGCTAAAAGAAATCACAAACACAGCCTAAGAGTTTATCATGCATTATATGAAAGGTAAAGAAATAACCCTTTACATAAGCCGATAGACGTCTAGGTTTTTGGTCACTGAAAAGTTAAATGATTGTCTTCAAGGAATTTTTTACTTCCCCTTTCATCACATGGCAGGTAAAGGGTAATATGGAACTCCACCAGGAGGAGAATAAATCACAGATCTATTCCTAGTCTAATGCAATTTTCCTCATCTCAGATAACCCCCATTAAAGGCTCTGTTCATGCACTGTATAGGAATATGTTCCACTATCCTGTATAGACAAAGTATTAAAACTTTTGCAAAAGGAATATATATAATATATTTTTATTTGCAATGAGTCACTGGCCAACATATGGCGCTGTATGCCTACGGAACAGGATGCGCTGGAGACTTCCACCAGAGACACACATCACGTATTAGACCAGATGTATAGCTCAGATGGAAGCGTAACCAAAGATGTGAACAGATCCTAACACTGCACATGATCGCCCTGTTTCGTACACAAGCCACAGTCGATTATACCAAATACCTTTATACATGTCCCTATAGACAGGTAAAGACGCCATCTGCATTTTAACTAGTCCTGGAGGACTGTGCTATGGAGATTTTCCCAGTGTCTTCCACAATGTTAGTCATGCTCACGTTACAATCACCCAATAAACAACTAGTTCTCATATAGGACAATGTACACGGATCCTGCTGTGAATCACTCACTGACTGATCTCTAGCAAAACCTTGTTGTCTTCATCCAAGTTCCAAGATGTCATCCGACAATGGACACACACAAAACCAGGCGGCAGCCAGAAGCCATCATATCCACTCATACACTCAGCGAGATCACGGGCCTGTTCCTAGTAGAAAGCGTTCCAGCTGTGTTCCCACTTTCACCCTTCAGATATTGTGAGACTAAACAAACCCAAATTACTCAGACACAGAAAGCTCTTGCGTCCCGTTTTCTTTCCTGGTTACCAGTAACATCCTGGAATATATTAGCTTTTACAGTGCAGATAAAACTAATGACGGAGATCTCATTGGCTATGGTATGCTGGGCTACTGGTATCATTACCTCCTAATCTGTGTTACACCATATTTTACAGCGCTTACATTCATTTCAAGCGATGCAAGCAAGTTTTGCACTAAGGAAGCTTTACCCCTAATTAGCCAGGGCAGATCCGGCAATGCTAACCGCGAGGGTCCGGTAACTCCAACTCAGGATTGATGTGGAATGAACTAATAATATAGATTCTATCATCATTTCATGGTATAAGGTGGTCACACAACTCAAGCTGCATGAAATGGAAACCATTCGGAAGCTTTTAGACTGGTTCTCCCGCAGTCAGGAACAAAGCAGTAAGTAGTGTGTACTGCTACTAATATGCTAAAGAACCACCTTGAAGATTGACGATGTGATTGCGAAGGTGGTTTTCCAAACAAAGAATGTTTTGTTTTTTTAAATGCAGGGGGCATACTCATCTCTGCCCTTCCAATGAAGTGTCCTCTGTGCAGGAAATGTCCCCTTAGGCAATCACTAGCTGAAGTGGGCCGCCCTGTGATCAGGGCCCTGGGAGATGTCAGAATGACAGCTGCAGGGGAACTAGGGGAAGGTGAGTATATTTAACATGCCCCACTGCTTTTTTTATTTTATTATTTCATCATTTCTTATGTCTGGAAAAACCCTTTAAATTTTAGAGAATTGTACTAATTTTAAGCCCAGCTTAATCAGATGCAGCCCTTCAGCAGACACAACTCTCACTGCACAGAAAGCTACAGTGGTCTATATTCCACTGACACATCTGAAGAAAAAGGTCTCTGCTATCGGATTCCACCTGTAAATGGAGCGGTTTCTAGACTAAAAAAATAGTGATATGCCTATTGTATCAGTGTATGTGCACCAAAAGAAAACTTAGGCCTCAATGGGGTTTTTGTATGCCCTACGGACAGTTTTTTTTTTTTCTGCTGAAGCAATAAAGATCTTCAGAAGGGAAAAGAAATTGGGCTTCTTTCCTTGACCTGAATTTGGTAAATATGACCCCTTAACACCAAGATTGGAGATACCGGAACCACTGCTGCTACAGCAAATCCAACACATCTAGGTAAATGGGAACAGGCTGCTCAGTATGGTTTCCTTTAGACATTTTCTTTTAACGTTTTTTTTTTCCTTTTTAAAACATTTTTAATAGCTCTCAGGCTCGCTCCACATTCTGGAAGATAATCCCGGTCTCCCAAGTCCTTCTTCTCCCCCCATTTAAAATGGTTGCTTTTATTTACCAGGAAAGTGGACTGGAACACATGTCCCGTTTTCAGCCACGCCCGGCCAAGACTTAGAGTTACAGCAGCAGTCTATTAAAAACACATAACATCGTAAGATGCCTCCATCACATATAAGAAACACAGATGGATTTTGATCCTGCCAATATACCGGATTGATTCTGCCGTAGTAACCTCTTCATGTATTCCTAATAAGAATGATTACAACTCTGAAGTGGGCACATCATGACATGGTCTTCTTAGGGCAACAACAAAAGCTAAAAAGAACTGTACTGGGATAAAGCCTGGCACTAAAGTTATAACACTAATGTTTTACCAAGACACCGCATGTCCATCAAACACTAATGGATATCAACAACTCCAGACAGCATTGTCAAGGATACTGATTTAGATCCCTGTACTCCTATGTGATGTCTTACCAAGAAAACCCAAAAACTTGTCAACTTTCTCCTTAAAGGGCATGTATAGGTCACAAAAACGGATCTTAGTCCCTCCGACATATCTAGCCTTTGACACCTACTGACTCTTTTGCTCAAACCAATAACTCCTAATACTGAACACTATTTGAAGGAAAACAAAAATCCCTGTGCGAAAAAACAGATTCATATCCACAGAAAAATATGACACATTAAGAGGGGAAACACTGGTTACATACGTGAAATAATCACAATGGATGGGGTCTTAGAAACACAGGTAAGAAAAATCTTGGCACAAAAGGCAGACTGCAATAAGGAATCAAGAAAACCTTGACAGTCTGGTTGATAGGGACAAACAGCCTATAGGCTGAAGCCTTTACACAGTGTTGTTAGGCTGCATGTCCATAGCAACCAGTCTGTCTACCAAACTAATCCAATCCTCTGTACTGACAATTTCACTAAAGACTAAAACACATCATCCTTCTCAAGTCTTAAACAAGATGGAAGTATTACCTAGAAATATTTTAATGCAACGTTAAAACACATGTGTGATTTCTATATGACTTCGTTTGGCTTTCTTATATGTTAATGTCTACTAGGAAGTATATAGTGTCATGATGAGGATAGGAGAAACTTGAAATACTGCCTGACCAGAAGTACGCTATATAAACTGTACATGGGTAACGCAGTTTTCCCACCAGAAACGTAAGTAATGAATATCTACAGATTACATAAAATAGGCAACCAGCATGTGAAGGAGGCAAACAGCTCTCTGTGAGTCTCCCTGCCCCCCTGACCCATGACTCACCTTGATGTAATGGGTCCTGCTGATGGAGATGGAGGTGTGAATGTATGTGCGAGTGTTGGTGGTGATGAGGCGTGACGTTGAACATCTGCAGCCGAGCTAATGGGTCATTAGTAAGTGATGCCATGCGCTCTGCGTGTATCCGTTCAGCTGCAAGTCTTTCGGGGTAAGTCATTTCTGGCCGTAGTTGTGGTCCTGCCAGAGCCAGTCTCTCTCTCTCAAGTGGGTTTAAGCCAGGATGAAAAGTAGCAAAAGGATGTGGTCCTGCTGTTGGGGGTAAGGTGAGCGCACCATGTCTCGCAAAATGTTCCATGGGGTTAGCAGCAGGATGAAGTTGGTCAAGCTCAGGTGGTTTCACCTCAAAGCCAGGTTTCATCCTTTCCCGCAGCTCTCGCTCCCGGATTTCACGTTCCCGCAGTTCCCTCTCACGCAATTCCCGTTCACGCATTGTAGGGTCCATATTATACAAGCCTGGCATGTGGTACGCCAGGAGAGGGTCATTGGGGTTAAGGGGAACAAAGAATGGATGGTTACGGTTGGTTGGGGACATGACATGCGGTCGAGCATATTCACTTAGGGTACGCAGAGCAGGTGTATCTGGCCCAATGTAAGGGGGAACAGCAGCTATAGTTGTTGGAGGGGGTTCAAATGATGGCCGAATATGAGCCGGGCCTCCCATCTGTGACTCTCCGAGACGACCTTCATGGGAACTGCAAGCCTTCTGCACAAAGAAAAGGGTAGAAGGGTTGAAAGACTGTGATAAGCTGTTATATTTAAACTTAGAAAGAGTGATGTAAAGTGATATACAAGACATACTGCGGCTCTTTCAGCTTCCCTCTCACGCTCCCTTTCCCTCTCCTTTTCTTTTTCTTTTTCCTTTTCTCGTTCTCTCTCTTCTCTGACCTTTTGCTCTGCTTCCCGCTTTGCTTTTTCAGCAGCTTCTTCCCTCTTCTTTGCCAGTTTGGAGCCACCCAGGGGGATGAAGTAGAGGTCGGTTCTAGCACAGGAGTTGTAACCACGATCCAGGTGCTTGTAGAATCTACAATTTAAAAAAAAAAAAAAAATGTAAACAGTTGTAATCATCGGGATCCCCATGATATACTTTAATACTAAATAAACCACTTATTTAAAGTGGTTGTCCAAGTTAGATACACATGGGCTTTCTACCTTGTTTGATATTGCAGCTCGACTTCACGGACACAAACGTAGAGCTGCAATACCCCAACAAAACCTATGGAGAAGTGTGGCACTGTTGGAAGTAAGCAGTCACGCGTACAAAAAGCAAAGTGCTTATTATAGATAATGTGAAGTACTAAAACATTATCATTATTGCCTTGAAGTTTCCTTAGAAAGAAGACAATTCTTAGTAAAGGACATATTAATCTTACCAGATCTTTTTTTTTTTAAATACTCATTTAAGCATATACATCAGATTACTGTCATTTAAATCCATTTGGCTGACATCTAACCAAAGCGTATGGCCCCTTTATGTATCTCCAGATCATGTCATTCCCAGATCAGTACAAATGACACGAGGAAAAGCACACTGTATACAAACCTCGCAGACTGGCTGGCATGACTGGGACAATCCACCACAGTGGGTTCTGGTGATGGGCTCCGAGGAGGAAGTGGAGGACTTTCAGGTTCATCAATTTCATCAGGTACCTCTTCTTTAATCTGGATTGGTGGCAGAGGTGGTGGGTTGGGGGATGGAGATACCACAGGAATGCAGACACCAGGGGTTCCAGCAGAGGTTGCAACAGATGACGTTGACTGAAGACTTGGAGATGCTGATGGTAAGGAGGATGGGGTAGGAGCGGGAGCACACGTTGGAGGAGTTATAGATGGTGGGCCTCCGGGTATGAAAGAGTGTTGGGAAAAAGATGGCTGAGGAGGTATAGGATGAAGCCCTGATTGAGGGTGCCCCGGTGTTTGGGTAAGGCTTTGGCTTTGAGTCAAGACTGGTGGTTGTGCTGCTGTTGCCTGAAGTTGCTGGCTCTGAGGCATAAGCTGCAGAGGAGGAGGATGAGCAGAGGGAGGATGATGGGCAGGCAGTGAACTAAGTGGCTTAAGGGCAGGAGGAGGTGGCAAGTTGGAATTCAAAGAAAATGGAGAAGGTCCTTGTAAATGGGGAGGATGTTTATGGGACTGTGTAGGAGTCTGAGGAATAGGAGTAGTGGGAGGAGGTTTAATATGGGGCATGGTAATGGGTGCTGGGGGCAAAGGCTGCTCGCGGGGAGGCTGAGGTGGTGTCTGTAGCGGAGGCTGAGCATTTGGTGGTCCCTGAGTATTATGAGGGAAATTATGAGATGGGGTTTGTGGCACTGGAGAGACCTGAGCAGGGCAGGGCTGAGGTGGCGAGGAACCTGGATACTGTAATACAGGTTGTGGCGGGATGTTGTGTGGGAGAGAGGCTACTGGGCCATGATGAGGAGACTGTGGGTGGATTTGTGCGGGGACTGGAGGCTGAGGCTCTCCTTGTGACCCAACAAGGGGCTGTATTGCTGGATGTGGAGAAGGAAGTCTTTGAGGATGTAAAACTGGTGCCTGAACAATAGACAGTGATGGGGGCTGAGGGGGCTGGGAAGGAGGTAGTGATGGAGATGGTGATACTTGAGCAGGAGAAATGCTGTGAGGTGGTGGGGCGACTGGTGGAAGAGGTGCTGGCGACACAGCAGGTGGCACCATTGCTGGAGCTCCATTTGGTGGCTGTAACACCTGCTGCTGGGCAGAAGAGTCTGAGTCACTCTCATTATCTTGAGGGCTTGGAATGCTGGGAGATGTGCTTCGATTATCCTGGTCAATGTCTTTAGGATCACTGCTGCCCTCGTCATTAACACTACGACTGTCCGAGCTCTCTCCTTCACCCTCTCCTTCGCCTTCACCCTCTCCTTCTCCTTCTGATGGAGAATTTGGCCGACTAATCTCCTATTTTAACATAAATAAGGCACAAATTAGAGCGCAGCTTATGAAACACCTATATAACATACAATGAGAACTGATTGTTTACCATGAAATACATTTACCACCTATACACAGGATTCTTGGGGACCCTACAATAAAGTATTAAAGGTTTGCTGCTCTGACTTACTTGTGTTTTGGATTTCTTTGCTGTGGCCCTGTCTGTCTCCTCGGTGTCAGATGCTGGCTTCTCTCTCTGACGTTTGGCACTTTTCATCGGGGAGGTGGGTTCTTCTTTAATCTTCTGCAGTAGAAGAGAAACGCATTAAACAAGTGACACACAACTGAGGCATATCATGCTTTGTAAATCTGCTGCCATATGGGCCTGTAATCTAGAGGCCACTGAAGCTGCAGACCCCGGCCTACTTCAAACAAATGACACTGAATTAACAATGCAATCTGACTGCCTAATTGCCGCTTGCCTTTGATGGCTTCTTCAGGGACTCTGCTTTGCTGTCATTGCTGGACGTGCTGGCAGCACTTGGAGAATTTCGGCCACTGGAACGGATGTCTTCATTTATAGGGGAGACTCTGCCGTCTGGACTGGCAGTCTGCTTCTTGCGCCCACTGCGTAATGTAGACATCTATTTGGCAGAAGAAATAGTCACATGAAACAGGATAGATTGAAAAATTATGTTCAGGAAAGTGGAATGAGTTATTGTCTAAGCATGTCATGTGTTTGTGAGTCATGTACAATATAGAGGATAATGCAGCAGTACTTTCTGCAGTTATGTAAAACAACTAAACCCTGTGATTGTCATGGGTCCTGCTGCCTTGAAAAAGAAACCCAGCCGATGGCTGATATCACAGCAGGGAGATGCGGCCACCGCTACAGGAGAGATGTAGTATTACATAGTTCAAATTTATATCAATGGCTGATCACCTAGTACATGGCAGAGCACCAGCAAATTCTTATACACCATACTGTTTGGGCAGATCTCGCTTTACAGTGTCCAGAAAACCTAAGAGAAAACTCTTTTAAAGGTAATTTGCTGTCTAGGGGCTACAAGGCAAAACTTGGTGAAGACATTACCCAGCATGTGGGTTGGGAATGTATCAAGCTGCAACTCTATCCACCAGAATAATATAGTAGGAACGCAATTTGCTTAAAAGGGGTAATTTTATATGTCCCTAAAGCCCTTAGTGCGACCTCATCAGATCCCCCATCCATCACTCTTCTTCAGAGATGGACCCAATCTCTGCAGTGAGGACCCACTCAGCTAATCCTTGACTAAGGGAGAACACTATTCGAGCTAGTGGGCTGCTGAGTAGACCATCACTGCAGAGAGGAGTCTGTTTGGGAAGTAGGAAGCAGAGTGATTGGCGGGGGATTGGATGATGTCACAATGGGAGCTGTGGAGGACAAAGAGAGGCGAGTATGCCTTTTTATTTACATTGGCCCCCAACAACACATAAAAAAAATGGATATGCCTGAAATATCCCTTTAATATTTTATCAAAGGCTGTATCCAGAGCAGAATTCAGTGCTGTATTGAACACATAGTAAATAAGCAATATTGACATACCGAGCCCCTGGTCCTGCGAGTTCTCATGCTATGTTTTCCATTAAGACCATCTTCTTCCTCTTTTACAGGTTTGAACATAAATGGTGGTGGGTCCACAGGCTTTTCAATAGGTGGCAGCTCCCCGTATTTCTTAAAATGGATCCTGCAGTCTGTGCACAGGAGAATGTTTTCCCTGCCCCCGTGGTGCCAGTCCTTAGAAGCTGTAGTGAGAGCACATACGTTACGTAACATTAGCTGAAGCTGCCAAACACAGATTCTGGGTATCAATAAGATGCCCTTGACACATGTGTAAGTCACTGATAGAGATTACATACTGGTGGTAAAGCAGTGGCGACAAGCATAACCCTTTAACTCCTGCTCGCTGTCTTCACTATCGAAATCATCTTCGCTGGCTGAGCTCAGGTCCACTGAATAGAGAAAAAAAGACAAAAATAATACTTGTTACTGCTTGTGAATGAACTAGAATTAAAATAATACAAAATGAGAACCAATAGTCATCTGTTTATCACTGGCACTGTGTTTTAAATCAGAGAAGCATCAGCAAAGAGCAAGACACAGACCTTCATAAGCATAAAGTGCGCTAAAACTAACAGCACTGAAAGCTAGTGCAGGGGGACAGACCCCCCCCCCCCCCCAAAATAGTTGACACAGAGGCTCCACATGCTTAATGACAGCAGACATTGTTGCAAGAGGTTATGGACACCTTTGAATGCATTTTTCTTTAACTTTTGCTCAACATACAAAAAAAAAAAAAAAAAAAATCTCTATAGGTCTGTATTAAAAAATTTGACGCAGTTTCTCTTCTACAGCTTCTTGGTTTCCACATGTATTTGTAACCAGTTACGCTGTTTCTGACAGGCAGTCTCAGGCCTTCATCTTTCCTCCCCTGAACAGTCTTCTAGACTGATATACGTAATATAAACCGATATACGCAATATATGTAAAAACAGTGAGGCTGTAGAAGAGAAACTAAGCAAAATTAAGAAAGTCCTATGAAGAAAATATTTTAGTACCATAATGAGTACAAAGCAAGAATGCATTTATAAAAAGGTGTCCATAGCCTAAATTCTATTTAGTGCAACTTTCATTGGCTGCACCACAAGTAACATGCAGCTACCATAAAGGGATGTTTAAATCATAATGGAGAGACACAGAGAGCTAAGCAGCCTGCAATGTCTTGACGTTTGTGCACCTTTAGCTTGCACGCTTTGCAGTCATGTGACGGCTGATCAGCTCACAAGTTCAACAGTGTAAAGCTAACAGACTGGGTGCATTATCAGAGGTATCACAATTCAGGTTCAGTCCTGTTTCTTTGTGTAAACATCTACAGCGCTGAACGTGATCTCCAAACACAGACTGAGGGTAAAACGCCTGCTTGGCTTGTCACTGAATGTACTCACAGAACTCGCTGGAAGGAGGCCGGGATGGTGTGTTTACAGGTGTGGTAGCGGTGCGGGTTTTGATCCGGCGGAAAACAGCCTGTCTGCGATGTCTGCGGTGGGCACGAGAGCTGGCTGCCTCAGGAGTTTTCTTCCAGTAGTAATAAAAGGTGATAAGTTCTCCCTGGAAGAAGCAATAAACAGCTTCCCTCAGTATAGTCAAACAGGCGGCTTATTATCTCATTACAGATGAGGTGGTAAAATTCAAAGCAGAAAATCCCTTCATCTGATCTTGCGGTAACGTCCCTAAACCACACAACCAGTTAAGTCACATTAATGACGTGTGGGTAAGCCATCCATACAAGAGCATCTTCATGCTCAGCCCTTGCCACTTGAGTGGACTGGGTCAGTTCCTGCACAGTCTCCCGTCATTTGCAGCTTTGTAGGTCATTCTCTGGGTTTGTATGCACTTCCCAGTACAAAACCATAAACCTATTTAACCATAACCCATAATCAATGTAATATACATGCATGCAGCAAAAACAAGAAAAAAATACTTTGCTAAGAACATAGTAAAGTTTTACAAACATATTTCAGGCACAGGTCCTAAAATGCTGAGCTTATAATAAGTGCTGCTAAAGTCACTCACAAAAAAGATAACTGGAGGTTCTCAGTATCAGAGCTTCCATGAACCCTGATGGCTATAAGGAATCTGAACATAAGGCATATAAACATAACAACTGCATAGAGAGATAAAAAGAACCACTATGGACAAGCGCAGCACCAGGAAAAACAGACATCAAACTCTACAGCCATAAAACCTTAAACTTTACCTGCCGACATACACCGAACAGGTGAGAGGAAGCTGCCTGCCAATCTGCTTGTGCTCCGAGACCTATTCCTTTCATTTCCTTATTGAGTGAACAATGTGTACTACCTGCGCGGCAGTGTGTACAGGGAGGTGCCCGGCTGTGCTATGGGCTGCTTATCAGACGGATCACACCTACAGAGCATAGTTCAACCTTCCCAGTGCTGTACCAGGCTTCACAGCGTGAAAGCAAACAGAGAAGGAAAGCTGGCGCTCAGGTATCAGATTTCCTTAAAGGACCCGTAATGTGAGGACCAGTAATGTGAGAATTTAAAAATTTGCCAGGAGGCAGGTGGGGGGACATAGTAAACAAGTATTACTTGTAGTACTTAACTCTGCCTGTGCCCCCCGATGTGCCGCATTACAGGCTCCACGATCCTGGACGGAACTCTTTTCCCCCAAATTCCAATGTCGTCACCACTCAGGGGTAGAAATGCCTGACACAGCTGATGGACTGCCCACTCAGTCAATCAGTGACTGCAGTGGTGTCCCTCCCCAGTAACTGGTTGGCTGAGCAGGCAATCCATCAGCCAAGTTGTGACATCACTAGCGGTGGACTTATGGGGCTTGGCAACGCTTCGGGGGCAAGGGGAGACATAAGTTAAGCTTGTTTATTATGTTGACCTGACTGCTAGACTGCTGACTCGCTGGACTTCACCTTTAAAGTGCTAAAACTTAGATGCAAGCAATGCGTCAGTTTAGTATTAGTTAAAGCTGACCATTAGGATGACAGCTCTAGAGAATAAAGGAGAGGATGCACAGCAGGGCCGCAATAAGCATTTAATAATTATCATTGCTGCATACAGGGGGCAGACTTTCCAATTCTTTTTTTCATACATCAGACATAAGCCGACAAGCACACGTCTTCCAAGGCCGCCCTTGATACAAGGCATTCCATGACAGTCCCACTAGCTTCTACAAAGGGCTGTAATAGATGTACAAGCCTGCATGATTTACTAACACCCTGCCCGATCACCCCTGCCGCTTAGTCCTCTGATGAAATATTCATACGGTGCCGTCACGCTCTCAGTCCCCGCAGCAGCTCTGTTAATTAAGCACAAATCACCTCCCGGCAGTGACAGGAACCTCAGCCCTTCAAGGCCCTTTTTATCCCCAGCTCACAGGATCACCTTCTGGTGCAATTTCCCTTCAAGCCAAAGTAAAAGAAAATAAATAATGGCAGCTAGATGCCAATAGGTGTGGTTGTCAGAAGCCAAGTGCCCCCAGCTTGACTAATCTCTCCTGAACCAGCAAATTCTGCAAAGGGAAGACATGATGGACAAATAGTAATAGTGCAGGTAAAAAGCTCTTCACTAAAAGATTTTTCTATAAACCCTATGTAACATTCTACACCTTGGTTATTATGACCCTATGGATGATCACTGAATGGACACCCTTCGTAGCCCGGAGTCGGGCGGTTAAATTTATGGCTATGGGCTGAACATCTCTCTGTGTAAATAGATGTGTGGCTGATAGCAATAAATTTAAATTGTTGCATGCGCAATGCAGTGATTGTTCGTGCGAACTGGCCATACGAATTATCATGCCATCTAAAAGGCACTGCAAATAAGCGCTGATCTCGATAATTGGCACTCGCTTGTGTCCTAACATGACCCCATATCGAGCCATGTTAAAGGACCCTTACAAATAGCTTGGATCAAGGCTGATGCTGCTCTGATCACAGGACTACAGGCAGGAGGCAGCTTGTCACTCCCCTATGTGGGTAAGATATTCTGATCCAACCACACATGCCGTTTTCGTGCCAGTTTTTAGGGCCAAAAGACAGGATTGGATTTTGCATTTTGAAATAAAAAAGAAAGACTTCTCCTTCCTGCTGCATCTACTTCTGGTAAAAACACACACAAAAAAAAAAAACTCTCACAAATCGCAAGGGTGTTTCCACTTTTGAAGTTTTCCTGTCATTTGGAAAAACCTAAAGGGGAACTCTGGTTAAGAAAAAAGTAACCCTGTTCATTCCCCACCCATAATCTAAGCTTGTTTGTAATAGGTTTGTATTACATAAAATGGTCTGAAGCTGCTGAAAATCCTCACTGCCTGGTCCACTCTGTCCTCCCCCTCCCATCTGATCTCTGTGTCTTCTGGTACCAGGCAAGCTGTAACACCACTGACATCACACAGTGATTACCCGGCCAAGGGGCATGAAAACAAAAGTGTCTTCTGAGTAGTATAGGGGAAAGGAGACACTGTTGTTTCATCTCTCTCTCCAGTTTTCTAATCTATTTACATGAATAGAGAGGCATTTGTGAATTTTGTTTTTTCTTTATGGGATTGCTGGAGTTTCCCTTAAAGATTGTGCAGCTGAGCACTTCGCTCCCAGGACAGCTGCTCTATCTTGCATGGTCCACAGAAAACCTGTCTCCTGCAGTGGAATAGTGCCCACATCTCCCGAAACTATATCAGTTTTGGTCAGGACTCCCAAACAAACTGGTAAAAAAAAATTGCTGTGTCCTTGGAGATTAAAAATTGTGTTCCTTATAATATAATTCTAGAGCATCTCTCCTTAGAGCTCAGCATTGTGTAGGTCCTCTTTTTATTTCTCCAAGAAATGCAAAAATAAGTTGACTAATATGTTTACATGGTATGTCCCAATTACGCTGCCAATATCTAATCAAGTTATATTTTAAATTGTGATACCCCTACTGTAAGTTGTTCAATATCTAATCAATGCTGACAGCTAGAAACAGGCCCGGACTGGTAATCTGGCAAGCCGGGCAAATGCCCGCTGGGCTGGCCAGATTACCAGTCCGTGGGCCGCCCGGGCTGCATCAAAAAAAAAAAATCACCGCCGCGGCCCGTTTCTCTTCCCCGTCCGCTTCTGCCCGCTCCGGTCACCGCAGTCCGCTAGGTCCGCCTCCTGTCACCGGATCACAGCCTCTGCCCCCTCCGGTCACCTTAGCCCGCTCGGCCCGCCCCTGACATGCGGCGCTAATCCAATCAACGTGGGGCCGCTGCGGCCGGCCGTGGAACGCGTGTTACGTGCACCGCAGCGGCCCCACGCTGCTCTACGTTGATTGGATTAGCGGCGCACGTCAGGGGCGGGCCGAGCGGGCTAAGGTGACTGTAGCGGGCAGAGGCTGTGATCCGGTGACAGAAGGCGGGCCGAGCGGGCTGCGGTGACCGGAGCGGGCAGAGGCGGGCTCCGGTGACAGGATGCGGACCGAGCGGGCTGCGGTGACCGAGGCGGGCTCCGGTGACAGGAGGCGGACCGAGCGGGCTGTGGTGATAGGAGGTAACAGGAGCGGGCTGCAGAGACCAGGGGCCATCTATAAAGGAGGGGGGAGAAGAGAGAGGGGGGCCATCTATAAAGTAGGGGGGAGAAGAGAGAGGGGGCCATCTATAAAGGAGGGGGGAAAAGAGAGAGGGGGCCATCTATAAAGGAGGGGGGAGAAGAGAGAGGGGGCCATCTATAAAGGAGGGGGGAGAAGAGAGAGGGGGCCATCTATAAAGGAGGGGGGAGAAGAGAGAGGGGGCCATCTATAAAGGAGGGGGGAGAAGAGAGAGGGGGCCATCAATAAAGGAGGGGGGAGAAGAGAGAGGGGGGCATCTATAACAGAGGGGGGCATCTATAAGGGAGGGGGAGAAGAGAGAGGGGGCCATCTATAAAGGAGGGGGGAGAAGAGAGAGGGGGCCATCTATAAAGTAGGGGGGAGAAGAGAGGGGGGCCATCTATAAAGGAGGGGGGAGAAGAGAGAGGGGGCCATCTATAAAGGAGGGGGGAGAAGAGAGAGGGGGCCATCTATAAAGGAGGGGGGAGAAGAGAGAGGGGGCCATCTATAAAGGAGGGGGGAGAAGAGAGAGGGGGCCATCTATAAAGGAGGGGGGAGAAGAGAGAGGGGGCCATCTATAAAGGAGGGGGGAGAAGAGAGGGGGGCATCTATAACGGAGGGGGAGAAGAGAGAGGGGGCCATCTATAAAGGAGGGGGGAGAAGAGAGAAGGGGCCATCTATAAAGGAGGGGGGAGAAGAGAGAGGGGGCCATCTATAAATGAGGGGGGAGAAGGGAGAGGGGGCATCTATAACAGAGGGGGCCATCTATAAGAGGGGGGATAAGAGAGGGGGCCATCTATAAGGAGGCTACATAGAGGGATGCATATACAATAAGGGGGTCACATAAAGTCAGCCTACCCACTAAATGAGGGTGTAAAGGGTACAGTACAGATGTGCAGTTAGTATAGAGATGAGGATGGTGTCAGAGTGAGGAGCCTAATATGTCTGTCTGCGGTGACATTAGTCAGTATGCGGTGGTATTAGTCAGTATGCGGTGGTATTAGTCAGTGTGTGGTGGTATTAGTATGTGGAGGTGTCAGTCAGTATGCTGTGGTATTAGTTAGTATGTGGTGGTATTAGTTAGTATGCGGTGACATTAGTCAGTATGCGGTGGTATTAGTCAGTATGCAGTGGTATTAGTCAGTATGCGGTGGTATTAGTCAGTATGTGGTGGTATTAGTTAGTATGTGGTTGTATTAGTCAGTATGCGGTTGCATTAGTCAGTATGCGGTGGTATTAATCAGTATGTGGTGGTATTAGTCAGTGTGTGGTGGTATTAGTCAGTATGTGGTGGTGGTGTTAAACTGAGCACAGTGACCGGGCCAGAAGCAGTCTGTCTCTGTACACTGTGTAGTGGTGATGACCTGTAACTGCAGCTCAGCTACATAGTACAGAGACAGAAGCTTCTGACCCCATTTACTGTGTTATTATCTGTAATTCCAGTCATGGCCGTGATGATACATGTAGCCGTGCTGCACTCACGACATCCTCTCATAACTTATCACCGCACGGTGAGTGGGCCTGTGTGCTCGGAAATGCCAGGGCTGATTTTTAGTCCCAGTCCGGCCCTGGCTAGAAATGAGCGCAACGCTCATCTAAGCGAAGCAAAGGGCTTTGTTTGATCTGCGTTGCAATAGAGTCGCCAGCCTTTCAGTGCTGCTCCACTCCCTGCTGCTCCAGCCTGGGTGCCAGGGAAAAGCTGTATCCAATTCTAGCAAACTGGGAGAAGTTTCCCAGGATTGGATCCAGCTTTTCCCAGCATCCTGGGAAGAGTGGCAGGGAGCGGATATTTAAGAAATATTTAAAGAAATGTTTTGGGGCATTAAGTATGACAACCGTGTTTGGCATGGTTCCAGGTACTCTAAAATATTTAGCTTCCTCTGCTCTTGCAGCAGACATCAGCAGGGAGGAAGTAAAGGGCTGTAGCAATCTCACCCCATACTGAAATTACTTCAGTCAAGATTAGATGCTTGAATTTACCCAATAAGATGCATATACTAAGTGGCTTTAAATGCTTTGGAGGTATATTTTAAATAAGCCACATATATATGTATATCTGGTCTTTGGCACACATACAGACTAAACAGGCACCAGCAGGCGGCATCGAGACAACTGGGTGGGTGCAGTGAATTATGTGAGACATGTCATATTTCTGAACTGTTATACCAGGGCACAACATCTGCTACAAGGTTGCATGGAAAACATTTCTATCGGCTCAGCTGTCATGTCTAGAAAACAATAAAGCCTAAAGGGATGATTGCTATTAAAGTTCCTGCCAGCCATGGGCAATCCAGGAGGTACAGGAAGATACTAAGGGGTTATACATTTTTATCTTATACAATTCTATTTAATCCCAAGAAAGAGGGGGGGATACTTTTGCATTTTACCTGTATCCAATTCTAATAATAAAAGCAGGTATAGTATGACTGTAACATATGAGAGAGGAGCTCTTGGCGGCCATTATATTCATCTGATTCACCCTCTGTCCGGGAGAACAGTGGATGACAATATCTGCAGAGGCAGATCCAATCCAAAGCCTTAAATGAGCTAGAGAAATGTAGGCCTCAAGGGGGTGGTAAGAGCCAAGGTTTCTATTGCTCACATATAACCCTTTCAGCACAAGCAGGATACACTAATACTTTGCTGTGATGTCCCTATGATACAGATTCATTACAATAGTAAGCCAAAGGCTTATTCTTACAGCGAATCCGTGTAGCTCAGAAAGCACAAAGATGGATCAGCCTCGCTCTACAGGGCCATCTGCCCTCCCCTAGACGCCAATACCACTGGAGCTTCAGACCTCATCCACTTAATGAGATTAGAGAATAATCTGCACAAGTGCATAGCACACGGCTCTATGTATTACAATGTGCATAGAAGACATCAGTCATAGCTTCCAGACCCAATGTTAGGATGTCAAATAGAAGTGAACCAGGCAGAAGCTGATGGGACATAAAGGTGAGCATTATCTAGCTACGACACCGGCATCGTCCCATCAGCCAGTAATGCATGAAAGACAATGATTTCCTGCAGAACAGGAGCCAAGCACAATGAGGCAAATAAAATGGTGGATTCCACCTTGAGTTGTGGGCCAGGAGATAGATTTAAGAGCTGGAATAAAATAGTGCATTAATAAAAAATACTGCACAATGCTCTGAAGTCAGGACCAGGGATGAGCAAAACTACATTAAGTTCAAGTTCGCAAAATCCCGAAGGTTCAGCATTTGCCTTCTGGTAGCTGGAGGAGTTGGATGCAGCCCTAGGACTTCATCCATCATCTCCAGGCACCGGGAGTCAAATGCCGGACGTTTAGATTTCACAAACCCGAACATACTGTAGTTTCACTCATCACCACTCAAGGCCTTTGCTCTTCTATCATCTTGGTTGACATTCTTTCTCCTATGAATGTTAGGCCCCTATTACATGGCCCGAAGGGGTTGGCCACTTTATAGTAAAATTGTAGTATAAGTGAGTGTATTCACATTACTGACAGCAGCTCCCTGTGTACCTCATGGAGCTTAAATCAGACTCCCCTTCTCCAGGCTGAGCTGCCCTGCTCTGTGGAAAGTCTGTCCATAAGATGGCCGACATGGAGGAGCATGTGACCATGGCCTGCCCCCAGTGTCCTCTATAGGAATATACAGGCTGAGTGGAGGACACTTAGGGGCAGGGCTCACCACAGAGCAGGGCAGTACACTGAGAAATTTTACTATAAAGCACACTGAACAATTTTACTATAATTTTGCTATACAGCAAGCGAGCACAGACCTCATTGCCCCACCTTTTACCAGCAAGAGGGTAAGAGTGTGTGTGTGTGTGTGGGGGGGGGGGGGGGCAGCCCATAGGAGATCAAGGCGGTCCGCTGCCGCCGATACTGTTACACCGAGCAACATCCACAGATCATTGCTATCATGGTAGTTTGTCTTTCAACATGTTGAAAGCCATTGAAAGACAATGATCAGCCGACATTGTGCATGTCAGCTGATCGTTACCTTTTATTACACAAAGCGATTATCATTCGTAATGGCCTATAATGGGTAAAATACAGGGCCTTTAGTATGGCCCTGTAATAGGGCCTTTAGTATGGCCAAATCCATCTCTGTGCCCTAAAGCTTTTCATCTTTATTGACTGAGTTTTGGACACCTAGCATCATGTTCTTGATACTCAATACGGATAAGCCTGAACATGTCATTTTTCAACTTTCTCAATCTTGTTTTCTTCCCGACAATCGTCAGTGGCAGGACCCCGTATTTCCAGCTCTCTATATGGTGAAATTCTGACAGTAGGAACTGGCTCTAGTGAAAACTGCAGCCTTCCATAGTCAACTGAAGAACACCGCCCCACACTTCAGTCCAGCCCTTCATTTTTCTCATGTCAAATAAGACATTGTACACGACTGATGAATTTACACAGTCTACGGAAGCAAAACGCATGTTATTTTATCTCTGCTTTATGTGATCCTAGATGGATGTTCACTGAATAGACAAGCCATAGGCCGCAATGATATCAGCATCCATGGTTCTGTTTTTTAAGATTTGTATGGGTGTCATACAACAGAACTGTAATACCACATTATGCATGAGCCCTAACAGCAAGTATTGTCCCAGATCCGTACTCTTTAATGTTAGCCTCCAGCTGTTGCAAAACTGTAGGCTGTCAAGCCTTGCTGGGAGTTGTAGTTTTGCAACATCTAGAAAGCCCCCATTCTCGGTTAATAAGAATATTACTCCTGATTTTTTTTTTTTTTTTTTAGCTGTATTTTGCAATTGTTAGTGCCAGGTCACCATGATGACTGCAGCCTACCCATAGTGATAGGATATTACACTATCCAGATTCTATGAAGCACCTGCTCTTTAGCTTATGTGAAGCAGCTACAGTATGCACCTCTATCCATTTCCTCTTGGAAGGAATTGCTCATTTCCATCAACGCTCTTGTCCCCTTGACATTTAGAAAATAGTGATTGTCTTGCTGTATACCGCTTTCCTGCTACAAAAAGAAAGGAAGGAGAGAAAAAAAAAAAAAGCGCAATCTGCTCCTAGCAGACAGATGTACGGGGCACCCTGCTGTGTTTTCAGCACACTCCTATCACATCCCTGCCCTAATATATATAGCGGTTATAAATTAGCCAATTTTCAGTGCACAGGCACAAGGTTGTCTGCTGAATACCCAGTGATGTGAGAGAAGAACACCGGGTTGGGATACCGCTGCTGTGCATGTAAATCTCTACACTACATTAGGTAGAGGACTGAAAAGTTTTATAGCCAACTGGAACAAAGGCCAAAAGCGTTCATGGGCTGAGAATAATAAAATACCCACTGCAGCTAGAATAATGTGAACAGCAACCACTACAAGGCATGAGCCTTCTCCCAGACGTCTTATTCACGTGTACTGGAGATTCTTTCAAAGGACGAGCTAGAAAGGGGAAGGGATGCCGGATAACATATTTCATCTTAAGACCCATTATGCTCTTCACACTTCTACCTGAATGGCTTGGTTAACGTCTCCGCAGCCATTACAGGGTCATCTGGCATGTGCACTACTTGTAGATACCTTGGGAGGAGACAAACAAAAGCACTCCACTTGCAATTTCCTTGTGAAACATTTGCGCTAATTAGGAGATATTAGTAACGTGGAACAGTCAACACCATGGAAACAGGCGACCATGTGCTGACATCTGCAAGAAGGCCTATCATCAGTAATCTGCCGCTGTTACAGCCCAAACAAACCATCTCTGCTCCGAGAGATGCAACTAACCAAGCTCACTGGAATATACAGCAGGAGCCCTGACACAGAGGAGGAGACTTCTCTACAGAACAGTGTCAGCTTATTGTTAGGCTTAGTGGCCAGAATGAACACTGCAAGATGTCCAGATTATTTTATAGTACAGATAGTAACAAGAAAAAAGAAAATACTAAAAATTCATAAAAAACAAACGCTCAAAATGAAAACTTCGTTCAAACAATAGGTCCACATCTGATGACTCAAAGTAACAGAAACTTACTGTCTCTTTGTTGGGAAGCAATTCTTTTCTAATTCTGAAGAAGTTCTTGCCATACTGTCTTAATCCTTTAATGAACCGTTTCTGTAGCAAACACAAGAGACACTTGTCAATAAAGTTTAAAAAAAATTTTGGTCACAATATCAATGTCAATCCCCTTCTCCCTGTTGGGAATGCCTTAACACTTGGCTGATCTGAGCATGCATGTGTTTGGGGGGAGTGTTGGGGTTTGACAGGAAAAGCTGTCGGATGACAGCTAAGGTGTATGAACAGTGTAAGGTAATCAATTTTCTTTTTTTCATTTTTGGTTCTTATTCTGTTTTCTGTACATAAATATGGAGGCAGCCATCTTGCCTAGGCTGCTATTAACAGCATCCAGAGACATGCTTTACAGCAGCTACACAGCCCATGGCATTGGTAGTCTAGAGATATTTATTGCCCATTACAGAGTTTAGTTTGCACACTAAGTGACCTGTGTACGGACGGAGAGGAGAGAAGCTGTGTACATCACCTATTGTGAATGGTGAGTCCTGTGCTATCTACATATGGATGTTGCCCGTCATTGTAATCCTGTTTGTAATCCTGTTGGTGGGAAGTGATCCTTACAGAATATGACATGTCAGCTTATTATAAGGTTTAGTGGTCAGAGGGAAAATGGTTTTAGTTTTTTTTTCTTGTTTTTATTATGTTGGATAATTTAAATAAAAATTTTAGGAATAAAAAAAAAAAATCTTGATTTAAACAAGATGCCAGTGAAATAAAAAACCACAAGCATGAAAAAATTCCATTGTGCGGATTATTGGGGGTTGGGATTCTTATTCCGAACAAACCCTTTAAGACATTCTATGACAGTAAAAGTAGTTAAATAAGAGGTAGTATTGGTATTGAATAGAACGCTGATTTTCCAGTCTCTAGGAAGCCAAAGAAGTGGTTAAGATATACAACCCTAGTATTACTGAAAGGGTTTCCAAAACTGACATAGGTAACACGATCTGATTCTATTTTCGAGGGAAGACATAAACCTGCCATCACCTCAGCTCCATCCAAGACTTCTAAGAGCCTTATCATGTTTTATAGACTGTGGCATCTTATCTGGCTTTTAATGTGTGATCTGCCTGTATTCTGCTGAGAGGCCAGAGCGCAGATTTATTCTGCCAGGTGGATCCATGTGTCCTTATAAACCGGAGGCAGCTGCCTCTGACTGTTCCTTTTATAGGTGTGTTATAAATGGCTTCTTTTCTGTGCAAAGTAGCCTAAACATCTTATATTACGTGGGCAACATGGCGGTGTGCCGGTTTTCATCAAAGATACCAGTGCAGTCTTACCACTTCATCTTCTGTCCAGCACTTCTCTATCAGTTTGGGAACGGGCTTCTTCACCAGACGTTGTAATGCCTTCCCGGCATCATAGTTGCTTTCATGTAGCTAGAAAAACACAAGAAAAAGAGTAGAATTACACCAGACCCTATACTAAACAAATTGTATTATGGCCTAACATTCTCTGCTTTTACTGCTTTTGACTGGAAATCACTACATTAATAATAGCATTTATTATAATAGTGAACATGTGCTATTCAATGGAGTCCCCAAATATTATCCATATGGGAAGAAGGCAACCACACAGACCACTAGTGATTCCACATCTGCTGGATGTAATATGGGGTCCAATCTATCCAGTATTTTCCTTTCGATCACCAGAAAAACTCCATAGATCCCCTAGTCGTGCCCAATGTGGGTGATAGGCATCAGAGCTAGGCACGTATAGTATCACAGTGTGCAGAAGCTGAGCCGTGCACAGCACACGCCATCAGCCGCCACCTCTGCTTTTAGAACCCAGACAGGATACATTTCTAGCACTTCAGAGCAGCGGCTCACAGACTGCCATGTTTTTCCTCAGAAATCCCCCTTTCTCCCCCCCCCCCCCGAACTACACTCAGCCAAGCTCCACTGGCCAAAAACAGAGCGGAGAACATGCCTCCCCGATCCCTGGAGTCAAATGACAGATCACGAAAGGAAAGTAAACACCAACCTCTTCCCGCTTTTTTTTTATTTTTACAGTTTGCAAATAGATCAACACCATGTAGAGTTCCAGTTTATCCCCCAATACAATGCAAATATATGTATCAGGGTGTTCTACCAACCCCTCCCTATTACAAGCGAGCCCCTGCTCCAGTCACTTCTGCATATCTGGTCCAGGAGAGTCCAGGGAGAAGGAGTCATGGGTGAGAAGATCACGAATGAAACATGTGCCCCGCACACTAGTGTGGAATCAGGCTGGGTTCACACTACGTTTTTGCAATCCGTTTCTTCCATCCGTTTTTTGCAAAAAAGCATGTGTGTGCGTCCGTTTTGATCCATTTTTCCATTGAATTCCATTATAAAAAAAAAAGGATCAGTTTTCTTTAACGGACACAAAAATAGGGTTGACTACTTTTTTGTGTACGTTAAAAAAAAAACGGATCCTTTGGATCAGTTTTTCTTAATAATGGAATTCAATGGAAAGACTGATCAAAGCGGATGCACACACATGCATCAGTTTTGTTTTTCAAAAAACAGATGGAAAAAACTGATTACAAAAACGTACTGTGAACCCAGCCTAACATAGGGAGATTGATGTTGGTTTAACAAGTGTACTATAAGGTGAAAGAGCTGCATGGACGATGGCTGGATTGTTCGTTGGAGATTTACTTATTTGTTGGCGGAACATCCTTTTATTGCATAATGTGACGTGTGGCTGACAAATAAGGATGACAGGGTGATTAGCCAATGAATGGGTGTTTGCTTGTTGATCAGCTGACTGCCGGGCCTGTGCTTATTGGCTGATAATTGCCCTGTATAATAAGGTCCTAATTGCTACTTTAGGGTGGGATATTTGCATGTACCTAATTTGCTTTGATCAGTGGTCTACAGGTAAATGTGACCACCACAACCTCCTGATGCAAACGGTGTGCCCAGACTAACCCTGCAGTCAGCTCCGAGCAGGTACCATCATGTACAATATGCCATCCGCCGCCGGTGTGATCTCACCATTTCCTTTTTTAGTGACACAGCTGGAAGGCTCCTTGGTTTCATAATGAACTCCATTCCCCGTCTCTCACATCTCCACACGGCGCTGCATTCTAATTTATATCTTCAATTACAGTGCATATTCTGTAGATACCTTTCCTGTTTCTAAGCTGAATGGGGGTAGGAGAAGGCGGCTCTGGCAACCTGTGCTTCTATAATGACTCATTACATTGCCACTTCCACACAATATAAAAGGGACTTCGGACCTGCTTAGCCTCACCGATAGCAGACAGAAATGTCCATATTTCAAGATTTAGTCAATGCATAGGAATAAATTCGGTTAAGATGAAGAAAATTACATTCCATGGTTTGGGGGGGAGGAAGGGGCTTAGTTCTGCATCTCTGAGTTTATGATCTGTTATCATATAATAAGTGCAATGTGATAGATGGACTAGGAATATGCTACCATAATGTCTATTCTAGAGGGCAGGGACCTGTCCAGCGCTCAAAGATGTGTATTAATGAGGCATATTACAGCAAAAATACAAAAATAGTATGTATTGCATTCACCAAGGGGTCCAAAGAACAAGCACCTGACCGAGCAGAAATTGTCCATTAGGTTTTCCTTATACTGTATATGGCAGACACAGATTGGTGCCGATCACATCAGTCCCTGGCTTATTAATACACTAATATTACTAGCATATATTTTAAGAGGAAGCAAGATACCCAGATGTTGTTCAATGTGCAATCTCAATCCTAAATCTCTGAGCCACAATGCTGCCCTATGGTGGGGGATAGAACTGCAAGGTCAGATAATTCAATGCCTTTATATTGGTTTATCAGCTACTGACCTACTCGTCATTGAAAAGACCCTAAAGCTGAAAATGAACAGAGAGGAGCGGGCATCTCTTGGGACGTCAACTGCTCGGCCTTATATTTAGAAGGGTTTATTTTACACGGTTGCCGCCCACATTCTTATCCGGAGACGTAAAGGGATACGGCACGCCACAAATAGCAAGACACAAGGACACCCTGAAAGGCCCAGTAAGTGCTACATTCCCATGGATCACGACATCTTATCGGCTCGGTGGGTGCCCCCTTGCTCGTCTCTGCACACCTCTACTTCACCGCGTCTGTGCAAGAAACATTAAATCACTGCACTAGCGCTGCTGATAGCAGGTGCTGCTGTTATTGCAGAAATAAAGCCCCAGATTGTCAAGTCTGATTTATAGCAGGGATGGAAACCTTATTGAATTTCCATAATAATAAATGACACTGCTCATCCAGGGCTCCTTTATATCTCCCAGGGCTGCATATAACTACCTGGGAAAACCAGAAGCAACAACAAAGAGCAAGGCTGTACAAAGAGCCCGCTGACATACATACATACAAGACCTTCACTCTCTATTTTTATAGTGCTGACATATTCAGCAATGCTGTACACAGAATGCGCTCTTTATATCAATGTCCGAGCAGGAGTCTCATATCCACTATAATGGGCCCACGATACATATGAAGGTCAAATGAACTACAATATTTTTAGATTGTAAGGCAGATATATGAAGACTACTTTCCAAATGAAATGGAAGCTGGGTAGGAATCTATTCTGAAAAATATGAACTCAGTATCACATAGTAGAAATTTATACATCAATCTATATAACGCATGCACGGAGTAGGCTGTCTCTGTAACGCATGCACGGAGTAGGCTGTCTCTGTAACGCATGCACGGAGTAGGCTGTCTCTGTAACGCATGCACGGAGTAGGCTGTCTCTGTAACGCATGCACGGAGTAGGCTGTCTCTGTAACGCATGCACGGAGTAGGCTGTCTCTGTAACGCATGCACGGAGTAGGCTGTCTCTGTAACGCATGCACGGAGTAGGCTGTCTCTGTAACGCATGCACGGAGTAGGCTGTCTCTGTAACGCATGCACGGAGTAGGCTGTCTCTGTAACGCATGCACGGAGTAGGCTGTCTCTGTAACGCATGCACGGAGTAGGCTGTCTCTGTAACGCATGCACGGAGTAGGCTGTCTCTGTAACGCATGCACGGAGTAGGCTGTCTCTGTAACGCATGCACGGAGTAGGCTGTCTCTGTAACGCATGCACGGAGTAGGCTGTCTCTGTAACGCATGCACGGAGTAGGCTGTCTCTGTAACGCATGCACGGAGTAGGCTGTCTCTGTAACGCATGCACGGAGTAGGCTGTCTCTGTAACGCATGCACGGAGTAGGCTGTCTCTGTAACGCATGCACGGAGTAGGCTGTCTCTGTAACGCATGCACGGAGTAGGCTGTCTCTGTAACGCATGCACGGAGTAGGCTGTCTCTGTAACGCATGCACGGAGTAGGCTGTCTCTGTAACGCATGCACGGAGTAGGCTGTCTCTGTAACGCATGCACGGAGTAGGCTGTCTCTGTAACGCATGCACAGAGTAGGCTGTCTATGTAACGCATGCACAGAGTAGGCTGTCTATGTAAGGCATGCATAGACTAGGCTGTCTATATACTGCATGAACTGACTAGGCTGTCTAAATACTGCATGCACGGACTAGGATGTCTATGTAACACATGCACGGACTAGGCTGTCTATATAATGCA
Organism: Dendropsophus ebraccatus; assembly: GCF_027789765.1. NCBI lineage: Eukaryota > Metazoa > Chordata > Amphibia > Anura > Hylidae > Dendropsophus > Dendropsophus ebraccatus. The sequence goes on along the minus strand of NC_091465.1, from coordinate 29,971,732 downwards.
TGCACAGAGTAGGCTGTCTATATAATGCATGCACAGAGTAGGCTGTCTATATAATGCATGCACAGAGTAGGCTGTCTATATAATGCATGCACAGAGTAGGCTGTCTATATAATGCATGCACAGAGTAGGCTGTCTATATAATGCATGCACAGAGTAGGCTGTCTATATAATGCATGCACAGAGTAGGCTGTCTATATAATGCATGCACAGAGTAGGCTGTCTATATAATGCATGCACAGAGTAGGATGTCTATGTAACGCATGCACAGAGTAGGCTGTCTATGTAACGCATGCATAGACTAGGCTGTCTATATAATGCATGCAGTGACTAGGCTGTCTATGTAGAGCATGCATGGAATAGGTCAGTATTGTAGCCCTAGGATTTGGCTTGTAGAAAGGGGTCCCCAAGAGGCCCTGTTTATGTGCCTTAAAAAGGGTTTTTCCTAATAAAATCATGAATTATCTATCCACAGAGTCCCTGTAAATGAGTGGCATTTCACTTGCATGATTGCTACTATTCACTTCTATAGGACTGACAGAGACTGCAGAGTACAAACAGAGTCAGTCCCACAAAAGTGAGCAGCACCCATGGAACCATTTCTCTTGAAATCACTGGGGGACTGGCAGCCAGACCCACATGGTCACACATTTATGCTCCAATTCAAGGGTTGTCTCACAGAATAGATTATAAAGGATGAAATACCTTTATAGGCAAAAAGATACATACTTAAGCCTCTGTAGGAATATTCAGTAATCAATGGCTTTTTAATGGAAGATCCAGATCTAACTAATTTCTAGAAGTGTATTTTGTCCCATATATCCATCAAGCACATCAGTCGTACATCTAGGGCAAAGTACCCTGTAAGGCGTGTTGTCTTCATGTACAGCCCATAAGAGCAGCTTAGTAGCAGGAGGCGGATGGCTAGCTTTGATGTATAAACTTACTAGCAGATCTGACAGCTATAATGAGTTCCACCAAATACAAACACATCCTGTGATGCCTTATAATGGAGACGTGTAACCTGGGGCTCTCTGGCTGTTATACTGCTGTGAGGCCTTCCAGCACCAAAGCTGCAGGTTGTCTAAGCCTGCCTTACTGGAACACGGTAAAATCACATACGGGTGACTACAGGATCTGGTATTACCCATACAGCAAAATCCACTCCATCTGCATAATGCACCAGGTATAAAAAACAAATAATGTTCAGATACAAGAGAGCAGATGACTAATATTTATCCATCAATAGCGGCCTCCGCCTCCTGTATATGGGAGCATTCTGCAGTGTGATTCATCTACCTGTCAATGAACACAATTGTCATATATCTGCTGTAATCATCAGACGGCTGGAAATCACTTACAGTACCTCCCCGGTGATTCGGGAAGCTTTTACAACTGCACACGGTGCCAGGATAATGCCGCACACACCCTGCAGTCTATCCCTGCTTTTCTGGGTTAAAGCGCTATGTTGCATAAATGTTCAAAGAACACATCAGACACTGAAAACTCTAATGTTGAGCATCCATTATAAAATAAAGCACAACAACATTGTGTGCTAGAAAACTGTATGATTCAGAATTCCAATGGCTGTGTGTGTGTGTGTGTGTATGTGTGTGTGTGTGTGTGTATATAATATATATAATATATAATATATATATATATATATATATATATATATATATATATATATATATATATACACATACACACACACTCGTACATATATATACGTACATACATACACACACATATCTCATAACAATCCTATGGATTTTCTCAGTATATACATGTATAATTGGGAATGCTCACGACTACCACTTACTGTGTTAAGAGCGTTGAGTGTTGTGTCATCACGAGACGCAGCAACACAGCCATCTTCTGTAGATCCACCATCACACATACCCGCAAAGGCAGCCATGCTCCTGTCCAGAAAAATGCACATGTGTGAATTGAGTATATTGCTGGTTACACCCAAAAACAAGAACACATACTATAAAAGGGAGAGTTTGTTACAAACACATACCATAAAAAAAAAACAAAAAAAAAACAAAAAAAACTTCTGTCTTGCGCAATAGTTCCTACAAAGCAGCAAATGCATAGGCTGAATTTTTTTTTTTTTTTTTTTAAGATATATGTCCCAAAAAACGTCCAAGAAACACTTTTTTTGACCATTGAATTCTACTAATTTCATATGGTATTGATTTCACATTCAGTTCAAAAAAGCTGGTTTGCCAATCGCATTTGCTATTGGAAAAATTGGGAAAAAAAGGGTTATAAAATTCTTAATGCCTCCAAAAATCTCAAATTACTAGGCTCATTTAGTCTGACTTTTGTAGACTTTTGTGGAGTTACAATACTGTATGGCTCGCAGCCAAAGGATATATACATATATTTCTGATTTCTTTAAGAAATCATTTCAATGGCATTTGCAGAAAGTCATGACAGTTTTTCAGACACGGGTAATGGAATGGATGGATTGGCAGGTTAAAAATGTCTGCTACGGTCACATGTTGCAAATTTATTGCAGAAAATACGCTCCACTCAAAAGAATGGCGTCAGTTCTGCAGCTTATGCATAGTTTCTGCACAATTTTGCTCCATTTAGATAAATAGGGCAGACATTTCTGCAATGGATCAGCTGCATGTGAATATATCCTCATTGATTTGCAAGTGGGACACCACTGTGCATAGGTATAGGCTAAGGCCATTTCAAATAATAGAAAGGCCTGTGGGAAAGTAAATGGCTCACCTGGCTGCCCTGAGATACATCAGCAGATCGCAGTCATTGACACCCGGCATCCACACCAGCTCTTCATGCTGAGTGATGGGATCTCGATCAGGGGAGGGGAAGGGTTGTAGATCAGGAAGCTTGGCCTGCGGAATACAGTAGAATGTTATACACGGCACTGAATATTCTTTACAAGCAAAACTGAAAAGTTGAGCAGGTAAGAACCAAGTCAACAAATAAATGTTACCATGGCAGGTTACTGTTAAGGGATAAATAATAGATGCTCCTTAAGCCAACTAAGCGTCACATTGAAAGGTTTATTGACTGTCATTAAAAAATTCAACTGGGTCGAGTCATTTCTTAGAGACAGACATACAGCTTGATACAAACCAAAAGGAATGCATTGGCAAACCTGTAGGATCTGGCCGGCCTAACTCAACAAAATATACAAAAAAGTGCGGTGAGGCTCCAGGGAGTAAGCTCCGCCATTGCACAGATAGGAGGCGGCGGTGGTGTCGGGAGGCCTAATTAGCAGCTTAGTCATCTGCAAAGATATTAGCAGTAAGGATGGAGAGCACTTCACCGCCAACGGCTCCAGCCTCTGTAATTACTTCTTCCGGATGCAATACAAATCATACTTAAAAAGGCAATATTTATCTGGAAGCTGCCAATTACGAGGCGCGGGTTCGGGGCCTTAGGCAAGGTTTTAACGCCCACAATTAGCAGGGCAATTTCTGCAGCAAAATGGTACATGACATCAATAAAATATTGTAACTGGGCTGCTGACCATCTATGTAAAACTCTAGTAGGCTCACGTCTGATCGTTTGGCATTTGGATACCAGTGGCTGAATTTGGATGCCATAGGCCAGTGATTTTCAACCAGTGTGCCGTGGCACACTAGTGTGCCGCGACACACTAGTGTGCCGCGACACATGGTCGGGTGTGCCGCGGGGAAAGTTCCCCAAACTCTGGTGCCCCTGTGAAACAGGAGAAAACAATGGGGGAGAGAAACCTGGGGATGGGGGAGAAACAGGGGAGAGAAGCAGGGGGGAGAGAAACATGGGGATGGGGGAGAGAAACAGCAGAGAGAAGCAGGGGGGAGAGAAACATGGGGATGGGGGAGAGAAACATGGGGATCGGGAGAAACAGGGGAGAGAAGTTTGGTGGAGAGAAGCAGGGGGGAGAGAAGTATGGTGGAGAGAAGCACAGGAGAGAAGCAGGGGGGAGAGAAGCACAGGAGAGAAGCAGGGGGGAGAGAGGCACAGGAGAGAGGCACACGAGAGAGGCACACGAGAGAAGCACACGAGAGAAGCACACGAGAGAAGCACACGAGAGAAGCACACGAGAGAAGCACACGAGAGAAGCACACGAGAGAAGCACACGAGAGAAGCACACGAGAGAAGCACACGAGAGAAGCACAGGAGAGAAGCAGGGGGGAGAAGTATGGTGGAGAGAAGCACAGGGGGGAGAAGAAAACAGGCCCAGGTTTCACACTGAGTGAGTATAAATACATTTAGAATCTATATTATTAACTATATGTATAATATGTACTGTTTTAGTGTCATTTTGTGCCATTTTGGTTGGTGGTGTGCCCCGGGATTTTTTAAGTATAAAAAGTGTGCCGCGGCTCAAAAAAGGTTGAAAATCACTGCCATAGGCCACCGTTGTTCAAATGCCAAACAACTGGACAAGCATGCTTGAGTTGCACTCATATCTATTCGTTAGCCTTAACGCATACCTACAACTTTCTACCCATTAGACTGGGCATGGAGAGATGCAGGTCCATATTGGGCAATACAACTTCCAAGCAATAATACAGCACCCAACGATAGGCCTATTGCCATGAATGGAACATGCTGAATGCTGTATGGCTGCCCTGGCAACTGTATGGTCCAGTGTAGATCCAAGTCTCGCAACGGCCGATGTAAAGATGGGAAGGGTATTTTCACACTGAGCAAATACGGCGGAAATACCGCGCGTGAAATGAGAAGGCTCGCGCTCCTCCGCTGCCGCCGCTCTTTATTCACAGACGTGACATGTCACTTGTTTGAGCGGAGAGCGGCGGCTGCGGAGGAGCCTGCACTCTCCCATAAACGGGCTATGGGACACAGACAGGCGGGATTCCCCGGCGGAAAGTTCCGCCGCGGAATTCCGTCTGTTTTACTCAGTGTGAACATACCCGAAGATTCAGCAAACAGGTCCCAGGGAGGTTTGTTAATAGAGTAGCTCCTTTGTGGTGGAGAAATTAAATTCTCTTCTAATCTGTCAGCAGAATGCGAGCTAGTGTATACAGTGCAGCAGGTACTGATCATAATACAGCTTGTGTCTGCTGACAGGCTGCAGGGAACATAGAGGTGAGGTTTATTCACACATGGCAGATTTGTTGCAGAAATTTCCTTAACTATCCTATTAATATAAATGGAGCTGCCAAAAATCTATGCGCCGGAATGGAACTGATATTTCTAGAAATATCTGTAGCAAACCTGCCTTGTGTAACTATACCCTTAAAATTTCTCATTCATGCCAGTATTGTTTGCACATCATGCGAAGAGTGATTTAATATCTATCCTCTGAATAAGCCATCGAACACAGATTGGTCAATCAGCTGCTGCACAGTGATCAGGTCCAGAAGTAGCTGTAGTCACTGTGTAGTGGCCAAGTCTGGTCTGCAGTTACACAATGCTACCACTACACATTGAATGGAGCCAACTGCTTTCAGATCCTTTCACAGTGCGATTCTCAGCGGGTGGTTGTTGGTACCTTGCTGATCAGTAATTAATGGTCAATCCGGAAGGAGAGGCCATCAATATTAATTGCTAGGAAAGCACCTTTAAAGGTACAAACCCACACACCGTATACGCAGCTTATTTACTGCTGCGATACGCAGCAAATACGCAACAAACACGCAACAAATACGCAGCAGATTAGATCTTAATAACTGGACACAGCATCAAATCTGAACCACCAAATCTGCTGCGTTTTTGCTGCGTATCTGCTGTGTATACGGTGTGTGGGTTTGTACCCTTTTAAGTCTCACAGTATTGATAATGGCACAAAAAAAAAAAAAAAAAGATTTAAATAATGTACCTGATGACTTGGCCCCACACGAATCTCTCCTTGGGTGCTATTCAGCCTCCTGTAACACAAACACATTAGAGTTAGTATACAAAAGTATCTCTCACCACACATCTAATGTAATTACACTGCATATATTATAAAGATATTGGGGGGATACAAAGGAGAATCGGTAGCATTTCTTTTTCCACATGGTATATGCACGGCTATGAGTAAACAAGTTTGGATCTGTAGAGCAGGTTGCAGATTGTGGCTGTAAGATCCGCACAGAGGTGATTGAGTTCAGCGCTGGCTGCTAGCCACTGACTGTCATGCCAAGACTGGATGACCCCTGGAGACTGTGTGTCTGTACCTGCTGTATCCGGCTGAGGCCGGGGCCCTAACAATATTGCTGTATTGTGCCGGTTGTGGGGACAAATAAGTTGAAAAATCCAATAGACTCTTACATAAACCAATACATTTTCTAGGGAAAAAGATAAATATTGCAAAAACAGAAAAAAATACAAAAGCCAAAAAAATAAAAAAAAATGCATGTCTTTTTACCATTGAAGGACACATTTATAATAATATTAAAAAAAAAAAAAAAGTGACATGCTTATGTTAGATGTTATTAGTGATTTTTGACATGTGTTAAGCACTAGAGATGAGCGAACCGGGTTCGGGTCCATCCGAACCCGAACGATCAGCATTTGATTAGCTGGGGCTGCTGAACTTGGATAAAGTTCTAAGGTTGTCTGGAAAACATAAATACAGCCAATGGGGGAGATTTATCAAACATGGCGTAAAGGGAAACTGGCCCAGTTGCCCCTAGCAACCAGATTCCACCTTTCATTCCTCGCAGACTGTTTGGAAAATTAAAGGTGGCATCTGATTGGTTGCTAGGGGCGACTGAGCTAGTTTCACTTTACGCCATGTTTGATAAATCTCCCCCAATGACTATACCCATGTTTTCCACAAAGCCTTAGGGCTTTAGCCAAGTTTAGCAGCCACCGCAAATGCCGAATGTTTGGGTTCGGATGGACTGAAGCATGCTCGAGGTTCGCTCATCTCTATTTAGCTCCTAAAAATCTTTAAAGCTGTTTTTTTTTTTTTTTTAGCCTTTATGTTCATAAGTTTTTAAACAGAAATGTGCCTAAAAATAGAAAAAAAAAAAACCCCAAACATTGCATCAACTAGAGAATTGAAGGCTATGGACCCAAATGTGACCAATGCGATTTGCATATCTGAATAACAGGAAGTCATTTAAAAAATTTGCAAAAATAAATAATATTTTTCATATTTTTTTTCCACTTCAAAATAATTATCCGATCTGTGACAAACTGGATTGGAGACACTTTTATGCACGCCAGATGAGATATTTATATATATATATATATATATATATATATATATATATATATATATATATATATATATATATATATATATATAAGAGACCAGGGCGCCATCTTTTCTTGCGATGACGATAATTTGAGGGTACGTATACAAGCACTGGTATCTAGTAGACAATATAGGATTGCTCTCCCAGCTGTAAGGACTGTGCAATGAGACGGCGCGGCGTGGTATAATAGCAGTCACGCTGAGAGACTACAGCTCTCTGCAGGGGGACAGTACCATCACAGTGCATGCCGCCACCGAGCCCCGAGTGTGATCTAATGTCAGTGCGAGGGCTTTAATGTAACTGCTTCAAACGCCAGCCAGCGCCATTCCTGGTGTTGTGATCCAGAGACGGAGGTTTATTCCCTGCCAGGAAGGTGTTAATTCTAGACTCCTGGACTATATAATTTCTACAGGAAAAAAAAAAAAAAAAATTGCAGAAAGACACAAAAGAAACTGATCTATCAAAGCCGTCTCCATGGCAACAACTTAATATTTCGGCCCTCTTCAGCTGCGGCGAATTACATAAAATGACAAGATCTTCCCTTTGAAAAAATGCTGGTTGCTATGGAAACGCTGTGCTCACTGAGGTAAACACGCGCCGGACAGAGAGGCGCTGGGGAAGTGAAATGGCAGGAGGAGGTGTAGCGGTGGCACAGACCCTGGTAGTACAGAGACACAAGCCGTGTAACCCGCCAGCCCCCTGCCCAAGCGTCACAATGGCCTCCGCACTCCCTGTGCTCCTCAAAGGGAAAAAACCTGCACGGGCATTCACCACTGTCTTGTCGCTGCATGATCGGAGGGACGACCTTCCCAGCAGGAAATTTACATTTTCTTCTGTATTTTAGAAACACACCGCGCTGACATGACCCAGGCCTACAATTCCTATCACAAAGCCAGGTTATACTACCACCTCACACATGTAAATAACCTGGTGTAGCTGTGTCCGGCTGACTTGTTATTTTACATGGAGCTTGCCATCCCCCCCTCAGTCAGCGTACACCTATCCACACCACAAATCTGCAGCAAACGGTGTGGAATTGGTGTCGGTGTGTGGATGCGGGGGGGGGGGAGTAAACAATTTTGAAAACCACAGATCTATATTTAGTGGCTTTCATCTTTCACCACGGGCAGCATGACAACAGGTACATGCAGCAGAATAGTGGGACACCATCATTTACTATGACCGTTTCAGTGTAAATTTTAGTGCCACGGCATCCTGCTGTCCGTACCTGGTTTCATACACTCTGTGGTTTGGGCAGCATGAAAGGTTTTTTTTTTTTTTTTTTTTAGCAAACCTGCATGAAAAATCCACAGCAAATCCTAAGGGTGCATTCACACAGTATTCATGCTGTATGTCCCAGGTATACATTAGTATCCAAATAAAAAAAAAAAAGGGGGATGACAATGGCAGGTCCATACACCTAAATGGCCCAAACAGTCAGTTTTTTCACATGTGCAGTTTATTTTATTGTACTGAACAGCGTAGTCCACTGCACTACTAACTACAGGGCTCATGCAGCTGTGCGCTATGGTATAGGTCAGAATTTCTTTTCTCATGGGATACGGATGTATACCTGGGATGCATAGCATACTCAACCATCAACAATATGTATAAGTGGCTACAACTGGTGCCACTTATTTTGTATCTAAATACTATGGGTATTGATTTTCTAGAGAATTATCAAACGGGACGGTCCACAGTCTTATTCCAGACTTTTATCGGAAAGAATCAATGACAAATTATTGGCATTAGATTTGAAGTTCGGCAACTCAACTCATGAGCCAACCATGCAGCCAAATCCATAGTTACCTCCTAGAAATCTGCAGTATGACAAGTATATAATAGCTGGTATAACAATAGCATCATCTAACAGTGTGCAGTCTCAGGAGACATCACAGAACGCAGGCAGGCAAAAACTTAGCTGGGACCAAATTTATTCCCCTGAAGTTGATGCAGTTCATTGCTTGGCTCCTGGACTGGTCCAACCAATATGTGAATTGTTCATTCATAAATTTACAATTTGGTTCTTCTTGCTGATTCTCTTACTAAAGCTTAGCATCAATATACCACACCCATATAAAAGGTGAAAATCTTTTTCTTTCAAATCAACTGGTTTTAGAAAGTTATATAAATTTGCAATTTACTTCTATTTAAAAATCTCAAGTCTTTCCATACTTATCAGCTGCTGTATGTCCCGCAGGAAGTGGTGTATTCTTTTCAGTCTGACACAGTGTTCTCTGCTGCCATCTCTGTGCGAGATAGGAACTGTCCAGAGCAGTAGCAAATCCCCATAGATAACCTCTCCTGCTCTGGACAGTTCCAGATGTCAGCAGAGAGCACTGTGTCAAACTGGAAAGAAAACATTTCCTGCAGGACATACAGCAGCTGATAAGTACTGGAATAATTGAGATTTTTAAACAGAAGTAAAATCTACAAATATAAATCTATATAACTTTCTGAAACCAGTTAATATGAAAGAAAAATATTTTTACTGGATAACCCCTTTCATGCTAGACAACAGATAAATGCACAAAGAGAAAGAGCAGCCTGACTGGAGCCTCCCTACTCACCTGCAGTGTTAATCAGAAACTCACAAAAATACATTAGCCCAAATCCTCCCAAATTATTAGACAGTCAAAGAACTAATAATGTAAAAAAAATTAATAATAATAATTAGGGTGCGTTCACACCTACAGGATCTGCAGCAGATTTGATGCTGTGTTCAGTTATTTAAATGAAATCTGCTGCAGAAAATCAGCTGCAGATCCTGTAGGTGTGGACGCACCATTAAACAACATAAGAGGGGCAATATGTGACACCACTAGCCTCAAGCTATCCCTCCAGCCAATGGGCAGAGATTGTAGAAGAAACATTTCTTTCAATACTAAATGTTTCACAAGTCAACAAACCACCATGTGACAACTCCTGATGGCACAGGCCGCTTCACTTATCAGGGAACCTGTCATCACCTTCATACTTCCTGGGCCTGGAGTCACGGCTTCTCCCTGCCCCACTAGCCGTGACTGATAGATCGCTGCCCACACCAAAAGGAGGAGAAACGTGTGGCCGGTGGGGCAAGGAGAAGCCAGAGAGACTGGTGGCTTAGGAAGAATGAATCTACAGGTCAGTATTTTTTGGATTATTTGGAGCTACAGGAAAAAAGAACCATATTCCAAAGGAATTGTACAAATTGACATCATTAGGGAAAGTCCTTAACTATGGTAGAGTGCAGCAATGACTGTCCATGAGACCCACAATACATACCGGAAAAAGATTCTGTTGCGTTTGCAGTTTTAAAAATTAGAAAACTACCCTCTAAGTGGACTTAGGCCTAATTCCCACGGTCCATGAAGACGGATGATGTGCTATGGAATGGAGTTTGGAGCTCCTGGCATCATCATTTATTATGATGCCGAGAGCTCCGCAACTGTTTATATCTTCATGCTACTGTACTGGTGGTAAACTATATAATGGGAAAACTACCTCCATAATATAACAAGTCATATATGAAATAGGAAGCATACCTAGGGCCCTTTAAACATCTATGGGTAGGTCTACATGACACTGATCTCTCTGATGCAAAGTAACAAACATAGTAACATCCTCATGTAGGACATGGTTAAAAAAATAAACAAAAAAAACGGCTGTGAACTGCAACAAACCACTGTATGGAATTTAAAATTTACACGGTGCATCTACTTATCTATTCTGATGAGATTACCGCCCAATTTCATCCACGGACAGTAGCTTCAGTATTTCTATACCCTATGGGTGCCATTTTATCAGTGCAATTTTGAGTAAATAATACAAGGCCCTTTAAATGTGCAAGCTCCTGTGGTCACCAACATTTAGGGTAAATGTCATATACTGTGGACTACATGCACCCAAAAAATCCACCTACTGCCGTGCCAATGAAGCAGATGAGATTGGGTTCACACATGGTATTTTGGATCAGTACTTTTAGCCAAAACTAGGAGTAAAAACTATAATGGAAAAATTTCCATCTTTTTCCTGGTCTTGGTTTAAGATGCTGATCAAATTACAGTTTGTGAACGCAGCCTGAGGAATTTCATCCACATACAAGAAAATAAACTAAATAAAAAAGTAAAAAAAATTACAGAACTGTGGACTTTTAAACCCATAGTCTGTCAAATTATTGTGCTGCAGATTTGTTAGAGATTTACTTTTTAATTTCCCGCTTACGCATTGGTAAATCCCGAAAAAAATCTGCTTGATTTACCGCTATAAATTTACCTGTGGATTTTCAGAAGCATTTCTGTCCCGTATGAAAGAGTCTTGATAGAGATTATTTTTATATTGTCCCATATAATAGAATAGGAGATGTAACAGAGCACAAGTATGACAGCCGTTCATCAACATAGTCAGATCTTGAAAAAGATATATATTAGAAATAACACAATAAAAACAGCTATGGATAGGAAATATATATATATATATATATATATATATATATATATATATATATATATATATATATATAATCTTTCTTTTGCTAATAAGCAGCCGTTTTTGGCCAACACTCTACACAAATGCCAGGTCTACCATGTACCAGGGGGAGATTTACATACGGCACCCTTCCTTTTACCTTGGGAGTATTTTATTTTTATTTTGGACTATATCAGCAGGTTAGACAAACTTCGTTTCCATCTCCATTGCATGTATAAAAGTAACTTTATAGATCAGCCCAACCTGTGGCACTTCAGGTATTGCAAAACTCTAACCACCAATAGCTGTCCTGCCATGATGGGAGTTGTAGTTTTTCACTGGAATGGGGGGGGAAGTGACTTGAAAAGGAAGATACCACAGCGCCGCCACATAATGCCGAATAAATATTCGTTTACCTGTACACAAAAATTGGAATTCTTGCACAAGTATAAGACAGCATGATAAAAAAAAAAAAAAAAAGAGTTGGGGGGGGGGGGGGGGGGGGGAGAATAATGACAACTAGTGCCAAACTTCTGGGAGTTATTTTCACTGACGTCAATGCCTGCTCATCTTCCTCGGAGCCCGGCACAGTCTTGTTGACAGCCCAATCTTATTCCTATTATACTGTCTGCCTTCATTTACATTTTATAAAATTTTATTTGTAAACTTTAAAATTGTTAACAGATTGTTTTTTTTTATTTACAACTTTTTGAAAAATAGGTAAATATTTTTGAAAACATTATTTAAAAATAAACAGAAAAATGTAAAGAGTTTTTTAAATTTTTTTATTTACTAGCTTCTGTTAAAAAACAAATATAAAATTTTAAATATTATAAAATACCGGCAAATGAGGGCATGGTTGTCACAATGACAGCGCGTGAGGAGCTGCGGTGAAGCATGGGGGAATCGGCGCAGATTAGGTGGATTATTTGCTTTTTAACTTCCAGCCCATTATCATAATAATTCCCATCATTAGCCCGGGGAACGTAGACTTCTCAATCAAGACAAAAGTTCCACCCACAGCTGTAGGCAGCCAATGACTCTCCAACTCCAACCCTCCCGAAAACATTATCTAAACAGTCACTGCAGGCCCAAAACATTACACCAAAGGAGCCACATAGCCAGCCGTGCAGCCTCCGGAGCAGCTCCTGGCTCTACAGCAACCGGCGGCAGACAGAATACTTCTCACAGCCCCTTCTAGAAAGCCGAGACGGAGATGCACCACACCAAGTCAGGGCTGTAAGAGGTTAACATAGCTCTGCAGGAAGCGACGGGGAGAACCGGAGAGGTGGTGGTGGGGAAAAAAAATGCACAGAACGTTTGGCACGGAGCGTACCTGACACGGTTATGCTGCTCACAGGTAAACAAGCAGAACGGCTGCAGCCATCATCATGTACAGCCTTGCAGTGACATGCAATATTAATAAAACAGGGGCAGCAAACAGTCCATGGTAAACATTGCACAAGCCTGGAGAAGAAGAAGCAGCAGTGCGGGAGGCCGGGGATGTCATGTTCCTACCTGCAGGGGCTGAACAGGTCATCCATCACTAGCACAGATGCTGCTGGCTCTGCCTGGATCCCTCAGCCTGCAGTTCCTGCTCTAAACTCTCCCCTTTTTCTTACTCTAACTACTCAAAATGGTGGCACATGCAGTCAGAGACCTCAGAGAGCTTTCACTGAGCTTGTGCTATGACCTCAGCCTCCACGCACAGCGCTGCAAACTTCCCCCCTCAGACTACAGGCACTGAGCATGTGCTGTGACCCCCTCCTGCTCGTTTCTGGTCCACTCCCCCCCTCCGCCACCCCCCCAACTCCTTTCTCGTCTTAGCCACAGACCTTCCTACAACGCAATCAATCTCAACCCTGCTGTTTCCGTAAATAAAGCAGAGTACACAGCCTCTGCTAGCACCTCTCCCTGGCATACTAAGCTTGTGTGCAAAGACAAGGCAGGGGCCCCAGCCAGGGATTGTGTGAGGGACGCTGCCTCCGGCTCCTGCTGCTGCAGCCTGCACACTGACAACTGCTGCACAGACAGAGAAGCACAGCCCCAACCCAACCAGAAGCGGCCGCGCTATTACATGCCAAACCACACTGTCACTTATAATATATATATTACAGCTAGGAATCGCATTCATTTCATGTATATAGGGAACCTGTCATCACTTTCATCCTGCCCAAGCGACAAATCATCAGGGAGGTCCCCAATGCCCTGCCAGCCCTGACTGATTGATCTTGCCCTATACCTAAACACTGATCCAGCAAGCAAGGCAAGGGACCACTTTGATGTCTACTTGTTCAGGTAGCATGAAACTCATGACAGGTTCCCTTTAAATGCCATCCAGGGTTAAAAAAAATATAGCCGTTTTCTTCTAAAAACAGCACCACCCCTGTCCTCAGGCTGTGTGTTGTATTACAACTGCAGTACCACACACAAGCTGAGGACATAGGTGGCACTGTTTCTGGGGGGGGGGGGGGGGGGGGGGGGGGGGAGGCTTAAAAAAAAAAAAAAAAAAAAAACTTGCATAAGTCCTATTAATATCCATAATGACTGCACATTATTCCACACCTATATTGCTAACCAAACATGCCGCATGTCTAACACAGCAAGCCAACACTGCCTGTACTAGCCATGCTATTAGATGTCCCTATGGAGACCACTAATAAACCCAGGAAGGGCATAGAGCGCCCCAGATTATACTGTTACCCCATGTGGCACAATGGATAGTAGATGGTTAATTATCTACAAACTTGGGAGACATGTTATTTATTCAGATTCTAGATCCGTCTAATCTGAAAGTGGATGAGAACACTCAAGATTACATTCTGAGGGATGCTTTACATAGTAGTATACACGTCATGTAGGATGAGAAGCAGGTTACTGATTCCCTGGGCTTGCAAGGTGCTATGTGAGCAGAAATGCAGTGTGCCATGTGGTTACACTAAACACTGAGCTGCTTAGAAGCTAAACATGAGGGAGAATAGACTGTAGTACTCTGTATTAACAGCAGTGGTTACACAACTTCTCACACAGCCGCCCAGAACTGTATGGGTGGCCAGAGATGAGAAGGAAGCCTTGAATTAGCTTTCAATAAGATCCTAACCAGGGAGACTGACTCACCTTGCAGGTACACTCTCCTACACAGCACACATGGTAATCCCCACCCCTCACTTCCTGTCATTTATCTGATCTAGCTTGTACTAGAGACAGAAATTACCTAGCAACATGCAGTGGACGGCAACTGCAAAGAAAAGAGACACCTAGTGGCCAAGACTTCAGAGAGTTTTTTTTCTAGGGTAAGGACTAATTTTTTTGGGGGAAATTAAAATGGGTGGTCCGGCATACTGCATTTTATAACATATTGCTACTGGTGCATATAAAACAATAAATATTCTATGCTTTCCTCTCTGAGCTCCCCTTGTGTCCTGTTGCAGTGCCGTTCGTGTCCCCAGTTGCCTGCAGAGCCACCACTTCAGAGACAAACTCATCTCGGGAGTGATGACTGACTGAGGTGGGACAGCCCTGCGGCCAATGATTGGCTGTCGATGCTAAGACAAGTTTGTCATGGAAATGGAGGCTCTGCAGTAAGCAGGGGACACCAACGGCACTGCAACAGGACATGAGGGGAGTGCAGAGAGGTAAGCATAGGATGTTTGTTGTTTTATATGCACCAGCAACAATATACTAAAAGATGCTGAATGCCAGACAATCCCTTTAAGTGATTTACAAATGTTTCAAATCATCACATGGAGGGAAGTTGTTTAAAGGGTCGTTGTTGTTTCAAAGAGATGTACCGTCCAGGGCTGTGGAGTCGGTAAGCCGCAGCTCCGACTCAGACTCCTGAATTTTATCAGGACCGACTCCGACTCCGACACACACACAGCCTGCTGCAGCCATAGCACGCGTACACACAGCCTGCTGCAGCCATAGCATACACACACCCACACAGCCTGGTGCAGCTATAGCACACACCGCTTGCTGCAGCCATAGCGCGCGCACACACACACGCACAGCCTGCTGCAGCCATGGCACGCGCACACACACAGCCTGCTGCAGCCATAGTGTGCACACACACACACAGCCTGCTGCAGCCATGGCGCACGCACACAGCCTGTTGTAGTCATAGCACACACACAAGCTGCTGCAGCCATAACACGCACACATACAGCCTGCTGCGGCCATAGCACACATACACACAGCCTGCTGCAGCCATAGTGTGCGCACACACACACACACACACACACACATCTTGCTGCAGCCATAGCGCACACACACAGCCTACTGCAGCCATAGCAAGCACACACACACACACAGCTGCAGCCATAGAACACTGAAGAAAAACACACAATCTTCTCCCAGAGAGAAAACACCACACTGAGGATAGAGGTTACAGCTACACTACTTATATCTTCTCCTCCTCATCTATATTACACAGGATATCTTCATATTACACTGCTGCTCATACACTGTCATCCAGCATTCAGGAAGAGAACAACACAGATATCACACACACACACACACACACACACACACACACACACACACACAGGACTCTTCCAGCTCAGAAACAAACTGCCAAATAGTGACTGACAACTTTTCCCCGACCACCCTTATGTAATAGGGCCAGTGTCCTATTAGAATGTTGCTCATAATATATATTCATGAGTAAAACTTGTAAAATTCATATCAAAACTCAATTCTACATTTAAATATTTTTTTTTTAAAGCTGGGAGTCGGAACATTATTTTCCGACTCCAACTCCGACTGCAGCCAAAACTAGCTCCAACTCCGACTCAGACTCAGACTCCACGACTCCGACTCCACAGCCCTGGTACCATCAGAAAAATACTTTCTGCTAGGTATTATAAAATAATCCAGAATTTTTGCAGTTTTTATTCTGGCCACTAAGCCTAACAATAATCTGACTATGATCTGTCTTTTCAGCAGTGTCCTCCTTATCAGCAAAGACAAGGTTATGGTGAGCCATGACCCTAGTAGATAAATAAGATGGGATCATGCCATTCACAATGAATGTCAATGCTCAGTCTCCCCACTCCTCTGCACAGAGTATGTCTACAAAACTCTCCAACAGAAGTCAATAGTGTTCACTCAAGTCTATTGACTCCTACATTCATGTTGTTGCAATAAATCATTTCCTACTACCATGCAGAAAGATCAGGTAATATGGCTGCCCCATAAGCTAAATATCTGGGTAACTGCACTGAAACACTGATAGAAAAAAATGGTAGTCGCGTGTTAGTTACACATCCTAACACAGCACTTCACTATTTACAATGTCAATCTTAACAATAGGAAAATACATGTAAAAATCATAAAGGAAACATAAAATACCAAGAGTAACAGTAAGAGTAGTCAATGTCTCAGAACAGGACTATAATTACTCCCCCGACCTGCTGGAGTAAGTGACATGTAAATTCCCCATCATCACTCCGCAGGACACAGGAAGCTGCCACCAATCAATCACGGAATTATCATTATAGCCAGCCAATCGATTATCGGCTGATAATTGGCCAAATACGGCTGAAGATCACTTGGTGTAATAGAGCCTTCAAAGCAAATGTACCATCAGTACATTCGCTTAAGTTTTGCACATGGCTAGAACAGTGCCGAGAAGCTAGCCCACCCTCAGTGGGAGGAAAACCCCCGCCCTTCATGATGCGGCTCCATTTCAATCAATGGAGCCGCAACATAAAGGGGCAGGGGTTTCCTCCCACTGGTGGCGGGAAGGTCCGCCTCCAGTGCTTCACCCCCAGCTGGTGCCTGAAGAAAAAAAAAAAAAAAAAAAAAAAGACAGAGGAGCCGGCTTCCTCACATTGGTGCCATTCTGTACATGTGCAAGACTTACAGCGAATATACTGATGGTACTTTCACTTTAAGCAGGAGCAAGCAAGTGCTGATCTGAGGCCGGCGTTCGCTTGCTCCTCCAGATCGGCCTGTGCAATAGGGCCTTTAGATACAGCTGCAGATCTGCATGAACATACCCTCAGGCTGGCATTACAAGCAGAAAGTGGCCGTGCAGTAGTACCCACAATATGGAGACTCTACCATTCACCATTGCAAATATGGCATTGTGTCCCTCAGTTATCGGTACAGAAATTCCACTGCAGGCTCGACAGAGTGAGATACTGGTGGCCTGTCACTGTGCTAACAAGAGACAAAGATTCTGCAGATATCTGGTCCTCCAGTAAGGAAGAATGTAGAAAATCTCATGGACTGTATGCAATCCTTCAGTGCAAGGGCTTCACGCACAGGATGGCCTTCTGGATGAGCTCTTCCAATGTGCCAAACACATTGAACCACTCAACTTGAGACATCACAGACACCTACTTTCTTCTGACAAGGGGCATTCATTTGTCTTGGAGAAACAGTAAATCAAGGCCTGAAATTGGCTCTGAAATTGCGCAACATTTGACTTTGATATTAATGATGAAATGTGGTAACCTTATTGATCAGAGGTGGAGTCCTCCAGGACGCATTAAAGGGAACAAATAATTCCAGACGGGCACATCCAGTACATGGATCATTTCTTACGTCTGCTCCAGTGTTTCCCAATTGTTTTGGAGCCTATAAATAAAGGGGAAGCGGGAAAACCGCGCCTGACAAGGGAGTGACCGAGCCGCGAAGATGCCAGATGCCACCTATAAACTTCGACAATTACACCAACAAGACCGAACAAGCCAGAGCGAAGAGCTAGTATATTTCTGGCCTGCATGGTACTGCCAAGCAATACGACACGTCCACCCTTGGCTTTTGCTTCCGCTATTCATGCAGGTATATACTTAGCTACTAAACACAGATCCACCATGAAAATACTAATGTTACAGCCTAAACACAAGCTTCTGGGCTTGATGTTTTCATTTTTCCTTATTATGTAGTACTAGGGCAGTATTGCCCAACACATGGGTTTCCAGCTGTTGCAAAACTACATCTCCCAGCATGACTAGACCTGGGATAAAATAACATTGCTGAAATCTGCACGTTTAACATGTGAATAATGGGGATTTCACCATACTAAGAGGTTAAACCACCAGGGAATATCCACATGAAGTCTGCACTATACTGGAGTTTTGCAAAATCCATAGCATGCTCAATATTTCATGTAGAAAATGTCTGGAGCATGTGGACAGCATCTGGAATACCTTATCCGCTTGCCTAGTGTTATATAATCCGTTCTGGCTTCATCCTGGGCAAATCTGCAGGTAACATCCGCAGCTTCTCCATCCTTAGTTGTCACCCTTGTCAGGGGCAGGTAACATCCGCAGCTTCTCCATCCTTAGTTCTCATCCTTGTCAGGGGCAGGTAACATCCGCAGCTTCTCCATCCTTAGTTCTCATCCTTGTCAGGGGCAGGTAACATCAGCAGCTTCTCCATCCTTAGTTCTCATCCTTGTCAGGGGCAGGTAACATCAGCAGCTTCTCCATCCTTAGTTCTCATCCTTGTCAGGGGCAGGTAACATCCACAGCTTCTCCATCCTTAGTTCTCATCCTTGTCAGGGGCAGGTAACATCCACAGCTTCTCCATCCTTAGTTGTCCCCCTTGTCAGGGGCAGGTAACATCCGCAGCTTCTCCATCCTTAGTTCTCATCCTTGTCAGGGGCAGGTAACATCAGCAGCTTCTCCATCCTTAGTTCTCATCCTTGTCAGGGGCAGGTAACATCCACAGCTTCTCCATCCTTAGTTCTCATCCTTGTCAGGGGCAGGTAACATCCACAGCTTCTCCATCCTTAGTTGTCCCCCTTGTCAGGGGCAAGTAACATCCGCAGCTTCTCCATCCTTAAGGCCCTATTCCACGGAACGATTATCGTTCGTATTCGGCCGATATCGGCCGCTACGGACGATAATCGTCCGGTGGAATAGAGTGCAACGATCAGCCGACATCGTTCATGTCGGCTGATCATTGCAGTCGCTTGTTTTTCAACATGTTGAAAAACAAGCGACTGATATAGCAGCGATCTGCTGCCGTCGCTCCGTTGAATAGGAGCATCGGCAGCAGACACTGCTATATCCTATGGGCTGCCCGGACGATCAGCGATCCCCCGGGCAGCCCCCCCCCCCCCCCCCCCGCAGCTCCCAGCCGCCCCCTCCCGCACTCACCCGCTCACTGCAGCCGCGTTGAATAGCGGCAGCGAGCGGGGAACGAGGAGCAAACGAGCGCTGAAAGCGCTCGTTTGCTCCTCTAAACGACCCCTGGAATAGGGGCATTAGGGTACTATTACACGGAACGATAATCGGCCGAATTGGCCCGATTCGGCCGATTATCGCTCCGTGTAATAAATGCAACGATCAGCCGATGACAACGATCATCGGCTGATCGTTGATATAGGTTAGACCCTATTTTCGTCGGGCGTCGACCGCGCACCGCTGCGTGTAATAGTGGTGCGTGGCCGGCGACTAACGATATACATTACCCATCCACGTTCCAGGGCTGCTCCTGCTGTCCGCTTCTCCCGGGGTCCCGCGCGCGCTCTAGCTTCACAGAGGCCTGTCAGCTGATAGGTCGCTCAGCCAATCAAAGGCCGCGGCGGTCCCGGCCTGTTATTGGCTGAGCGGCCTACCAGCTGACAGGCCGCTGTGAAGCTAGAGCACGCACGGGACCCCGGGAGAAGCGGCCGGCAGGAGCAGCCCTGGAACGTGGATGGGTAATGTATGCCAGTTTAGCAAGGGCTGCAAGGACATCGGTAACGATGTCCTTGCAGCTCTTGTTAAGCAATTATCGGGCTGTGTAATAGGCCCAGTAAACGAGCAACGATCTAGCAGATCGCTGCTCGTTTACAGGTATTATCGGGCCCTGCTCGGCCCGTGTAATACCACCCTTAGTTCTCATCCTTGTCAGGGGCAGGTAACATCAGCAGCTTCTCCATCCTTAGTTCTCATCCTTGTCAGGGGCAGGTAACATCAGCAGCTTCTCCATCCTTAGTTCTCATCCTTGTCAGGGGCAGGTAACATCAGCAGCTTCTCCATCCTAAGTTCTCATCCTTGTCAGGGGCAGGTAACATCAGCAGCTTCTCAATCCTTAGTTCTCATCCTTGTCAGATCCCTCCAGATCCCTGGAAAACCCATAGGCTTTTCCTGACAGCCCTAGGGTAGCATCCAACTTCTCCCAGCAGTCTAGTTTGGAAGACTATGCCGAACTTAAACAGTTCGGCAAGTCCACAACACTATACAGAATTAAAAGGGTCTTCCCGGCTAAGTTTATGCTCACGTTTTTAAAACGTTTTTTAATGATGCCATCAATGTTCATGATAGTTATTATTGACGGCACATGCTTAACAATGATGGGCTCCAAAGAAATGGCTCCAGACTCTGAGGGATAACATTTTTGCACGTCTCTATTGAGAGTTAACACGTGAAGTCATTCAAGAATAAATGCTATGTTTCCACAAAAAAACTAAAACAAATCATGAATGAAACTAATTTTTATGAGCATTTTTATTTTTTTTAATGTGGACTTTTTTGCACCTTTAGTGCTCCATTTCTCAGACTGCTCTAAAGCAATTATTATTATTTGTGTGTGTGTGTGTGTGTGTGTGCGTGTGCGTGTGCGTGTGCGTTACAATCCAAAAACTGAATTTTCTTTTTCATCCATACAGAACTTTACATCTAGCCTCAACCTGCTAACTGTGTCTCACGCCTACAAATCAGATACATGATACTAATACAAAGAATTTCTAATGGTTGTATCAATTCTCCATACTTAGACATTTTCTGTAAAAAGGTGCCTGACACAATAAGTAAGTTTAAGGAAACCACAAGATAATGTCAAGCCAAGGCCAGTGTTGAGGGTTAGAATACCACTTGGCCAGAGAGAAAAGACACAGTCACATGGCCTTGGAGGTGTCATAGCAATGTAAGAACAAAATGCTTCGTAGATGACCGGCATCAGGAACCCTCGTAATACATATACGGATCAACAATACTGACACCGGCCAAGCACGCAAAAGACAAAGTTGTGTTAATCTTCATTCCCAGCAATGAATTCATTGGCATTTGATTAATTCTTCCTGTGAATGACATAAGGAACCCTCCAGCCAAGAACAGCATAAAAATGTCACAGACTGACATTTAACTCCTACTCAGCTCTGTAGCCAAAACGGACAGAAAATGTGCTTCCTCCTCCAGCGTGAATCACAGCGAGCAAAAAGGCCTTCTGACATTATATGTGAAATCATGAAGCAATGTGGCCACCAACATGAGCAATGGGACCACCGCCCTGAGCAATGAGACCACCGCCCTGAGCAATGAGACCACCGCCCTGAGCAATGAGACCACCGCCCTGAGCAATGAGACCACCGCCCTGAGCAATGAGACCACCGCCCTGAGCAATGAGACCACCGCCCTGAGCAATGAGACCACCGCCCTGAGCAATGAGACCACCGCCCTGAGCAATGAGACCACCGCCCTGAGCAATGAGACCACCGCCCTGAGCAATGAGACCACCGCCCTGAGCAATAAGACCACCGCCCTGAGCAATGAGACCACCGCCCTGAGCAATGAGATTACCGCCCTGAGCAATGAGATTACCGCCCTGAGCAATGAGACCACAAACAAGAGCAATGTGACCACCACTGTGAGCAATGTGACCACCAACCAATAAGGGAGGACTTACCTGGTCTCTGGATTGTACCCCAGGATGTAGAAGAACGAGTCTATCCTGGCTTTAAATTCCCGAGCAGCAAATATATCTGAGAAATGGGAGATGTTGCACTTGCCCCTGTGAAAATATAGGAAAATTATTATCAGAATTTATTGTGCTGAATTCTACTTAAAGTACCACTCTGAAGCCCTGTCTTATGCCTATGGCAGGGCTGGAGGGTGGTGATACATGACACAATGCCTCGCCCCTCCTATCAGACCATGCACTAGGTATAAGACTATATACATTTTGCCCAGAGGGCTCCTTTAACCTCACGTTTACATATCAATATGTAAAATGTACCTGCAGTCACATAATGACAGGAAGACAAGGCTGACGTAAGACATTGACCCAGAGTAGCTGTTTCCTGAATCCATGAAACGCCTGCACTATTTCATATATTTAAAGTGACGCTTCAACTTAAAATCCATATGAAATAATATATTCGGATGAACAGATCTTTCCTAATGTAAGTTTATTATGGGAATAACACTCTACCTGCAGCAGTGATCTAAGACACAGAATGGGGTCTGCTGAAGGGTTTGTAGCCCTGTATACAGTATTGGAATGTGGATGGAATGAAGAGATCATAGGCAATATCTTTTACCAGCATTAAAAGGTGGAGTTCTGCTTTAATGGAAACCCGTCCGATTGTTTTAGACCCCTTTTGTGTTCCCCAAGCATGCAAGGTATATACTGCTGGTATATATTCACAGAGACAAATATTGTTGTACAGGAGGTAAAAGACTATTTAGACTATTAGGCTGATAGTGATGTAGAATATGTGAGGGGTGTCAATCCAACCAAGCGCCCCAGAACATATAATACTTATTGTCACCACAAAGATTACTCCACTATACAGAATATTTCCTTTTACCTATAGACTATACATACAATTGTAAGCACACAAAGACCACTTTTTGTTATGATACATCTAAAGCTTTGCAAATAGTCTTAACTAAAAAGTTCAACCATTTTGTCTATACAAACCTATGTGTTCGCAGTAACAGAATAAACAGTGCAGCACGCCTCCCCCCGTCACCTATGCCTTGCTAGTATTCATTTCAGTACGTTAAGTGAAAAAGGGGACAGATGGGTAGGTGTATTAGCATGGGATTAGACTACACAAGGTAGCACAGGATTAGACTATACAACCATACATAGAGAACGATGCCTGAGGTCCTGTGCCATCTGCTGTGTACTGGTGGTATGGGTTGGTGCAGTTCAGCTCTTGTTCAATTCAATAGCAGCTGAGCTGCAGTACCCCACACCACCACTACATGGCACAGGGATTCCTGCACCGTTCAATGTCTCTCCTTATGAGGTGCTGTGTCTCTTATATATGCATGTGCCTTGCTACTGTATTTTTTTTGTCGCTGGTCTCCCTGAGTTCAGCGATTGCTGTGTTTTGTTGGTCTATTTTTCATTGCCCCTGTTAGCCAGAATCCTACTCCACACTGACGAGGGGCAACTACCCCGAAACGATCGTCTGTGGATGGATGCCTGCCTTGGTAAACCCTTGTCATGTCGCAATACTCTCCACAGAGTTAGACTTTGACGTATAAGGGACCACCCTGGTATTTCCCTATTTATGTTCCAATACTCGCAACCGAGTGGGACTTAAGGGGCTACCTATCAGGGTGGTTTGGTGATCTCCCCACTGGGAGGTACCCCCTTGGCAATAGGCTTCCCTCCCCTGGAGGGATATCTGGCTATTCCCGTGTTTTGAGACTCATAACTGAGACTCCACGGACCCTTCTTTTGCATACTGTAGTATACAGTCATTGTCATCTTGATCTCGTTCAAATGGGTGCAATCTTGACGGGGCCACCGCAAATAGAAGGTGCATCATCTACAGGTGCTAATCTTGAACTAATTTGAATGATTCTCTTAAAAGAGAAGTACGGTGAAAAATTTTATTAAGGTATTGTATTGCTGCCCAAAAGTTATATAAATGCCCAATATACACTTATAACGGGAAATGCTTATAAAGTGCTTTTTTTTCTCTGCACTTACTACTCCATCAAGGCTTCACTTTCTGGATAAAATGGTGATGTCACGACCCGACTCCAAGAGCTGTGCGGGCTGTGGCCGCTGGAGAGGATGATGGCAGGAGGACACTGAGGGACACAGGGCACTGGGGGGACACCGAGCATCCCTCTGCCATCATCCTCTCCAGCAGCCACAGCCCGCACAGCTCTGGGAGTCGGGTCGTGACATCACCATTTTATCCAGGAAGTGACATCACCATGTTATCCAGGAAGTGAAGCCTTGATGCAGTAGTAAGTGCAGGGAAAAAAAACACTATGTGAATTTCCCGTAACAAGTCTATATTGGTGATTTGTATAACTTTTGGGGGGCAATACAATACTTTAATAAAAAAAAATTGCCGGACTTCTCCTTTAATGTATATAAGGATCTTTTTCCTCCTCCCCTGCTAACCTTGATGAATTTCCGGTGGAGAACGTAACGAGTGAGGATGTATGGACTTTCAGGTTCCCTTGTAGGGTATTTTCAAGTGTTTTTATCATGGATGGAGGGACGCAATGTATCATTGTGCTATGACTAATGTTGTATTTAATATATTTCTGTAATAATAAAGCCTTGTTTTTATTCTTTGACTATATTGTGGTGTTGGTGTGCTCTACAATATGACATACCCTTCTTTTCTGTGTTGTCTGAGGATGTAAAACTATTGTTATCCCTATTTTAGAAGTATAAGCTGTGGATAATATTCACCAGTCTCCAGTGGTGTAATATGAATTTAGGGGCAAGATCAGTCATTGTATATGATTCATGACAGCATCTCCCTGCCGTGCGGGTGAATGTTTACTGAACCTGTTACGTGCTATGGTTTGGCCAGGTAATTCATCACTTATATGAACAAATTACCCAAACACCTAGAGATCATTGCTCTATTAGGGATGACGCAAGGTGATGATGTAACCACATATTGTAACAAGATGTATCTGAGGAACAATGGAAAAATAACAATTGCAGATCAATTACACACCAGACACCATCAGTGGCAGATGGATCAATCAGGTTACCAGCAACTACTGGACAGACCACTACTCTGTTCTGCACCAGCTAAATCCTCCAATGCAGGTGTGAACCCGGCCTTAGCAATACACAACACAGAGGTCAGTACTGATTCCTGATGACCATCTAGACCAGGGGTGGGGAACCTCCGGCCCGCGGGCCGCATCCGGCCCCTGACACCTCCGGATGTGGCCCGCGGCTCCCCTGTGACATGCGCCGCTCTGGAGGAGAAGGAGCCGACACACACGGCATCCTCCTGTGTCTGTGACAGCTGCCAGGAGGATGCTGTGAGTGCCGGCTCCTTCCCCTCAGAGCGGTGCACATCTTCTGTCTCCAGCCCTCCTGTGACGTGCGCCGCGCTGGTGAGGCAGGAGCTGGCACAGACACAGGAAGATGTGTTGTATGCCGGCTCCTGCCTCACCAGCGCGGCGCACGTCTTCTGACTCCTGCGGGCCGCGCGCGATGACGTCATTTCATCGCGCGCCGCCTGCAGGAGAAGACCGGCACAGAAGAGAGGAGAGGAGAAGAGGACCTGGATAGCGTGGGAGCGGAGGAAAGGTGAGTGGGATGTTTATTTTTTTCATTTGGGTCAGACACTGGGGGTTAACTAGGCCACCAGGGACATGACTGGGGGGGTTAACTAGGCCACCAGGGACATGACTGAGGAGTTAACTAGGCTACCAGGGACATGACTGAGGGGTTAACTAGGCCACCAGGGACATGACTGAGGAGTTAACTAGGCCACCAGGGACATGACTGGGGGGGTTAACTAGGCCACCAGGGACATGGCTGGGGGGGTTAACTAGGCCACCAGGGACATGGCTGGGGGGTTAACTAGGCTACCAGGGGCATCACTAAGGATTCAAATCAGGTACAAGGGGCATCACAGAGGGTTAACTACAATAGCAGGGGCATTAGGGGAACAATACTTTGCCTTGTTCGGGTGCTGCAAACCCCCGCTACTAACTGCTGCACACGGTATAACATTGAGTGCGGCCCTCGAATGATTTTATTAAGGCCCGACCGGCCCTCGACATGGAAAAGGTTCCCCACCCCTGATCTAGACCATTAGAAATCTAGACACTAACATTGGAGTTGAAATAGATTATTTTTTCAGAGGTGGCACTTGTCAGTGTAAGTGATACAAGACAAATTGCTCCCTAACAATGCAAATCGAATGGTGACAACTGCTCAGGAGAGAACTCAACCTGCAGATTAACCATTTACTGCAATAAAGGAATTGTTCGCCATTTGTGCACTATAATCAAAGTCATCTTATACAATTTGGTTGGAAAGACCCAGGTAAACTAACAGCTATGAATGGACAGTTTTCCTTCCTGCTTTGTAATTATGATTTTGATGCAATAGATTTATCTAAAACCATTATAATTAGTTTCTCCACTACAGTTTGCGGAGTAACGTTTATACACGTAGACAATCCATGGGGTTTCTCTCCCGCAAGCTGCCTTGTATCTGCTCTCCTCTCTTTCTTCAGCCTGTATAAACTACACTCTAAGGATTCTATCCTATCCACATTCTGAACCAGAGTCTGACAGACTTTACTTTTTCTTGAGTAGCAGCTAAATGGTAGTAAATGTTTAAGGAAAACTATTAAGAAAGCGGCTTCATTTCACATTCAGGGGAGGGAAAAAAAATCACTGCAAAGATGTCCACAGCCTTAAAGTATAAAACAAAACACAAACATAGGCAGAACGCCTCAGAATAGTAACTCCCAGTATGATGTAGATTAAGGTGAAGATCAAGAAAATCGCTCACCTTGAAGGGGAACTATACGTTGCACAGAAGACGCAGAGGAGGAAGGTATATCTCTTACCTTTCTCCTTGGTGCTGTTCTGGTGCAATCAGTCTTTTGCTTCGTGGTCCTTGGTGCCGTTCTGGTGCGGTTAGTCTTCTGCTTCACAGTCCGGTAAGACCATTAGGAGCACTGCGGCACCATTAGAAGCCCTGCCCACTCCCATAGCGCTGATCCACCCCTAACCTGTGCCCCAATGCTCCTAAGGGTCTTACCAGACTGTGGAGCAAAAAACTTACTGCACCAAAACAGCACCAAGGACTGCAAAGCAAAAGACTAACTGCACCAGAACAGCAACGAGGAGAAAGGTAAGAGACATACCTTCCTCCTCGGCACCTCCTGTGCAACTAACATGCTGATAGTTCCCCTTCAAGCTGTGTCTAAAGATGAATTACTCAGGCGCAAATAAGTCTAATGCTTTGGCCTCTTTCTTTATAGGTCTTAGGGCCAGAGCCGAAGTTTATTGACAATGATGTATTCAAAGTAGAAAACAGACTAGTCCAGTAACACCTATTGGACGTAGCTACCATACAAGTCATTGGACTACCCTATAAGTCTGAGATGGGGAAGCTTCAGCTTTGGCTGTCCAAGCATGATGGGAATTATAGTTCAGCTGGAGGATAACAAGTTGCTGCTAAAAGTCAATAACCATTAAACCTGAGGAGGGATTATCTAGGTCCATCTGTAAAGAGCTGTTTTGTGGTACCTGATCCTGGTCTAGCAGGGAGATGACTAGATAGATGCCAGCTTGGGGGTTATAACAGTTGCAGGTTTAAAGCACTACTAAATAATATTAGCAGTCACACTGACAAAAAAAAAGTTCGGATGAAATCCAACAAAAACAAGTGCCCACCAAAGGTGACTATCCCTAGACGTGTACACGCTGTGTAAAGCTCAGTAGAGCTATTAATCTGGGGCAAAGTAGAAGCCATTAAATGCAGCTTTACCTCCTGCTCTATACACAGCGCATGACATTACCGGAGCTGCGTGTTCTCAGGAAGCAAACCATCTGAAGCCTGAAACGTGTTTCCGCCAGCCAAGTGAAGCTGGCTTTTGTACATTAGCCTGCACTGCTGGAATTTGCAGCATTTGTGTAGAGCCCTGCTCGAAGTGAAAGGGGAAGATTATCCACTCTCTGGTATCCGGGCTCCCGACGCCCCCAGCACAAGTTGGAGCTAATTTGCCTTGAAATCAGCAGCTCTGGTTATGTGGCTCTGAACAAAGCAAATGTCTCCAGATGGTTTTATTTAAGCGCCATCTGAGCGTTATTATCAAGCAGATTACTTGGTTTCACGTTCTGCCGGCATCCATACCGCAGACCGCCAAGTGCAAAGCTCTGCCAGGAAAAGAATTTCAGCTTCACCTCTTTTCACTCCAGTTTGAAATTGACCAGGTCCCTTTCATAAACTTTCCACTTCCTTCTGAAGCCAACGAACGTGGCTGAAGGTACATTATGTTACTTATACGGAGCGAAGAGGGTCGGATTTTCTGGGTGGGGCAGGGAACATTTGTGGCACTTAATGCCAGAACACGCAATGGGCCCCTATGAACTGGACACAACTGACTTTCATCATTTTAGGATACAATGAAGCTTAGTCTTCTAAAAAGACTCCTGTTTCTGCATGTAAATGGCTTCTTGTGATTATTCAGTAGCTATCTCAGCACATCCCTATTAGAATACATCACTTGAAAAGACCTAAACCACGATGAACATAATCGGAAAAGCAAGGCTGGGCCTTTTCGATAAGTCTCCAACTCTGCTCTGTTAATGGACACTTAAAGAGGATGTCTAGGCATGTTTTCTTACAGGAACACTGCCCTCCCTGTCCATGGGTTGTGTGTGGATGGGATTGGGCAATGATGCCATATACAACCTGGGGACAAATGAGACCGTGTTTCGATAAAGGCAGCCATATTTTTTATGGTATCATTGAATAATCAGAACAGGCCATTAATATCTGACTGGTGGGGTGCTGCCACAACCTGCACACATACAATGAATAGAGCAGACAGCTCCCATACTGGGTTACTGCATCTCCCATTTACTGCAACTTAACAGATAATGAGGTAAAAAACCATTAACCTCTTAAGGACAAAGAATGCAACTTTGGTCTTCATCTTCTCTCACTGCCTTCTAGGAGTTGTAACTATTGTGGGAACATGAATATTAAAAGATACAAGCGCACCAATTTTCCTGCATCATTGATGGTTACTGACATTATCCAAACGGACCATGAAATGATGGTCAGGCAGATCCCTGCACAAAGTAGTAATGAAGATGGTAGTACAGCCTCCCTAGCTTATTCATAAGATTACTGGGGGGGGGAAATGAATCCCACTGTCCTCCCCAGGCAAAGCCAGAAGATGGAGTGATGCTGTGCAGAGGCATCATGGCACTGGTACCACAAACTTTCTCCTAGCAGATCTGAAAAACAAGATGTCGTCTGATCTGAAGTAGACAGGATGCTGGATAGCAGAGAAGTAAGCAAAATATATATTAAAATATATATTAAAAAACATACATATGGTTAACAAACAGTGACGTGTGGGGTAATCTGATGGATGGTCCTTAATGCTGGAGGCCTATGTTAACCCTGAAAAGTTTATATAACTAAATTAAGGGGAAAGCTAAGAACGTGTGTAACCTACTGATCTATGGCTTGTAAAAAAAAAAAAAACAACCAATTATGCACACATCATACATTAAAGACCATGATGTTTTTTCATTTATGCTTTGTTCTTATTACAGTGCTCAAAAAGCCCATTTTCTCCACAGGGCTTTCTTTAAAAAAAAAAAAAAAATTGTTTCAGTTCTCCTCTATAGCCTCTTGGCTTCCATATAGATAGAAATATATAAATATATATCTATACATATACACAGTCACAGTGATGTTCCTTCAGGGGAGCATCCTGACAGGTCTGTATCTAGTACTACTCATCGCTCTTCTCCTGAACAATCTAAAAAAA
This sequence comes from Dendropsophus ebraccatus, assembly GCF_027789765.1. NCBI lineage: Eukaryota > Metazoa > Chordata > Amphibia > Anura > Hylidae > Dendropsophus > Dendropsophus ebraccatus. The sequence goes on along the minus strand of NC_091465.1, from coordinate 29,941,633 downwards.
AACTGAAAAATGACCTTTGATGTGGTTAAAAAAATAAAATAAAATCAGCCAAGATCATCCAGGACAGAAGAGACTAAGCAAAGGGAGCTCCTCTAAAAGTACCTTAGTAGGAATTGGGCAGCAGGTAGCATTATATATGAAAAAAGGAAGGCTGTAGAACAGAAACAGCACCATTTTATTTTAAAGACCTATGGGTAATGTTAAAAGCACAATAATAAAATGTCTTTAATGTATTGTATTATGGGTTATCACTTTGAGCAGTCTGCATGTTCTTCTTGCTCGTTTTTTCTTGGTTTCTTTCAGATGTAACCTTACACTCCAAAACTGAACTTAAGAGAGACTGAATATTTATTACGACACACTGCAATACTTTCCACTGAGGAGGAGAAAAAGTCTGCAGAGAATCTATCTGTAAGAGCTATATGTGCAGATGGATTACTGCCATGTTGTAGGGCACATCTCAACCTACGGACGCTTACCTGAGAGCAGCCGCGTGGTAGGTGTCAACATAGTCAGAGATGAAGAGCTCTCTGTTCCGGATTACTGGGTCTGTGATTACCAGCTCTCGACCAGAATCTATGGAAGGGAAAAAAGAAAAAAAAAAATTAGAAAGTCAATTTTTTTTTAATTTTATCTGGACTATCTGGTGATAGAAGCATTGTTTTAATACAAAAAAAAAAATCATAATCTGGGTCTGGATTTAACACTATGCAATATTCTTTGTCAGGCAAATCATGTTGATATACTGAACACAAGCACATCATAAAATGCAGTAAGCTCCCTCTAGTGGTGGCTGTTGGTCATTTCAGTAACTGGAAGGCCTAAAAGAAATATGCTTCTACTGCCATAAAGATATATAAGCAATCATTGCAGAACGTCAGATCTAGAAACTAAACTGTGCTAAAAGATAGAGACAGAGTGTAAATATGTACAGGCATAGGGAGAGTACAGTATATTCTTATATCATTGGCTCTACAGCCAGCCAGAAAGCATTCTGTTAAATGCTAAGGATCTGACATACTATTAACAGTATTCAACCTATATATAAGGAGATTCACTTTAGGCCATCAAAACATTACAGTATATCTACGGCACATATAAAAACTATAATAAGTAGGTAGAGGCGATGGCCATAGCAATGATCCAGATAACTGTTAGTGCGACAATATAAAATTTTGGCCTTAAACAGATGAGTGTTGAAGAGACCAGAGAGGAGGAGGAGGTACCCCGGCATATCCGCACTGATTTATGGAAGGCCCACAATACAATAGCTGATAGTTTTGCTTTCGGCTGGTCGTGCAGCGATGCAAGGAAACACTTAAAGAAGTGTCTGTCTAGCTGCTCTCCAGTGTGCCTGTTATCTCATTACCTAACATAGGAATTAATTACTAAATGTATTCACTAAAACAATCCATTAACTACCGATTAATCATCCCAACTATTATATGAAACCAGGAGAACGGAAACAATTACTGGGAGCACGCACCGATGTGGAGGGACACAACTGGGAAGGATCGCTCTGCTAAAATAGCCACAATTTACTTTTAAAGCGTTCCTGTCATTTTAGGTGACTTTCCAGGACAAGCTGTGATGTATATAGCGATGATTATTATTATTTATATATGCTCCACCTCTAATTTAGATTAGTCCCTGGGCTAGTAAGTGATTTAGCCTCTATGATGGCTCCCCTACACTACACAAACAGGAAAGGGGGTCCTGCACCTCCACTGTACATCCTCAGATGCAGCATGATAGACATTATAGAGCAATACTAAGCAGTGTAAGGCCTCATTCGCATTTAGGGTATATTCACACGAACGGACTCGCAGCGAGATTCTCGCTGCGAGTCCTGCAGGTCCTGGCAGTTCCCACACACTATATACTCGCTGCGGTCTGAACGACCGCAGCAAGTATGTAATTCTACCTGCCTTAACCCCTTCTGCTCCCGCCCGGCTCCCCCACTGTAAGCATACATTACCTCTCCTCGCTGCACGGGTCCGGCGTCCTGCTCTCCCGTCCGGCCAATCAGTGGCTGCGGCTGGGCAACACACTGATTGGCCGGACGGGAGAGCAGGACACCGGACCCGTGCAGCGAGGAGAGGTAATGTATGCTTACAGCGAGGGAGTCGGGCGGGAGCAGAAGGGGTTAAGGGCGGTAGAATTACATACTCGCTGCGAGTCCGTTCGTGTGAATATACCCATAAGTATATTTTTGCAGACCATATTTTGAGTCCGCAATCTGCAAAAATGTGTCCATAGTGCATCCATATCCTCCTTTTTGCAGATCCGTGAATTTGAAAAGTACTTGTAAAAAAAGAGGACTGTTCAAAGCTATGACACTATCTAGATTTGCGAAAACATGCGGATCCCAGACTTCTATTGGTGTGTCCGTTCCGCAATTACAGTACGCACTAGGACATGTCCTTTTTTGCAGCATGGATCACAGGTTCACAGAATTTGTGGATGTGTGAATAGGCACATAGAAAGCAATGGGATGGAAAATGTCTCCCTAACTACGGATCCGGAGAAGTTTTAATGGAAAGGAGTCTCTACTAAAACATATTACAACGTTTCTTATATTCACTTGTACTATTCATTCATGCAAAAGGCACTTAAGACTTGGGCTAAACTAAGAAGATGAAGACGCACAATAAACAGGTCCTTCTTTAGAGGCAGCAAAGGATAGGACCTAATGCAGTGCACAATAGTGTGTCATGGTAGATCTATAGACCAGGAGGAGAGTGGGATCATGTTATAATGGTGTTCTGCCAGTATCTTAAAGGGGTTGTCCAGCGATAAAAAATTATTCACAGAATAACACACATTACAAAGTTATACAACTTTGTAATGTATGTTATGTCTGTGAATGGCCCCCCACCCCGTGTTTCCCCCCACCCACGCTAGACCCGGAAGTGTGGTGCATTATACTCACCGCATGTCGTGTCGTCCACGGTCTCCGATCGTCAGCAGTGACGTCTTCTTCGGGAGCTTGGCGGATCTTCCCGAGTGCCGGCCGCCCTCTGCAGCGTCATCCGAAGCTCAGCCGCGATTGGCTGAGCATAACTGTGCTCAGCCAATCGCGGCTGAGCGGCTGATGACGCGGCCACGTCATCAGCTGCTCAGCCGCGATTGGCTGAGCACAGTTATGCTCAGCCAATCGCGGCTGAGCTTCGGATGACGCTGCAGAGGGCGGCCGGCACTCGGGAAGATCCGCCAAGCTCCCGAAGAAGACGTCACTGCTGACGATCGGAGACCGTGGTCGGCACGCGACAGGTAATGTATAGCGCACCACACTTCCGGGTACACGGGTGGGGGTGGTGGGACACGGGGAAGGGGGCCATTCACAGACATAACATACATTACAAAGTTGTATAACTTTGTAATGTGTGTTATTCTGTGAATAATTTTTTATCGCCGGACAACCCCTTTAATACCTTGCCATTAAGGGCCCTATTCCACGGGACGATTATCGTTCGCATAATTGTTAACAATAAACGATCCAAACGACTGCTATTGCGAAAGACCTGAAATCGTTCACCCATTTACATGGAATGATAATTGTTACTTATGATTGTTCTTGCAGTCGTCTTATCGTCGCTATTGCGTTCGTCACTACTGCGAATGACCGAATGACATCTTATTCAATGCAAACGATTTGCGAACGAGCAACGATAAAAATAGGTCCAGGTCTTATTAAACTATCAACGATTTCTCGTTCGGTCGTTAATTGCCATTCAAACGAACGATTATCGTTTAGATCCGAACAATTTAACGATAACCTGAACGATAATCGTCTCGTGGAATAGGGCCCTAAGCTTCTGGAATCCATACATTTATCTCGGCCATCCTGGCTAACAAAGAAAAGACAATACACCCTTCCCACAGACTACATGGTAAGTTGTAGTGAATATGAGAGGGGAGTTACCGTTCTCGTTGTGCCGATCTTGTACCAAGTGCTGGTAGACTGAGTCCGGGACCTCTGACTGGCGGTAGTACCACTTTACGTTCATCAGAAGGTGGTCTCGTTTACTCTGTAAGATAAAAAACAACATTTTGGTGAAAAAAAATGCCTTTTTCTATACCATGGACCCCTCCTGTGCTCTGTATGGCCCACAGCATAGCAATCTAACATCCCAATCTGATGGTACTCAGATTATACTATAGGACTAGGAGGGCAAATAAGGTCAGGTAGCTGCTGGAACACTGATATGGAGCAGCAGGATTTTATGTTTCTGGATTTATTTTACACCCTTCGCTTCAGCATTTGATGCCTAGCTGATGGTTCTGGCACAGTGGAATACATGCCCTGGAGGTCTGCACTATGAAAGAAGATTTGCTATTCCCTTTGTACAGAGCTCGCAGTGATGCTGATCAATGAGAGCATCAACAAGCAGAACATGTACCGCTCAATGCAATTAAAATGTCTTCAAATGGCCCATAAAGCGCAGACACAGAAAACAAGCTGAAGCCCCAAACACAGAGACAAGGCAAAGCAGGTTTTAAGGTGGTGTCTAGCCTGGCACAGGACCAGAACATTGCAGAGCAGAACTGCTTATATAGTTTTAATGGAACACACTTTTTTGGTGTATACAACACACTGTCATATACCCTGTTAAGAAATTTTAGATCCTTTTCAGAATCCTCATCTCGAGGCCAGGGTGTAAAGTAAGTAAGTAAGTAAAAAAAAAAAAAAAAAAAAAAAAAAAAAAAGAGCGTCTCCTGCTCTGGAGGGCCTGTCCTGTCCCCACTCAGCCAATCACTGGCCACTGCAGCGTTACACCTCAGCGAATGACTGGCTGAGCAGGTGTTTCTCACGTGAAGGGATACAGAGAACAGAAATCAGTGATCAGTGGGACTTGCAATGTTGGTATGGCATCGGTGGATGACTGGCGGCAGGAGAGTACATGTTTCTTATCAGTTCACTCCATCACAGACGCAATGCCCTATCACCATAAAACCCCCAAGATTTCAGTATCAGAGACTCCTGCGGGTGAACGTAGGCTAAACTGATGACAGTCAAAGCAGACAAAGGTTTTCAGAGGAGTCTCAGTTAAAGGTTTATATATCAGGGACAAATGAAGATAAGTGTCTTTGTCACTTAAAAAAAAAAAAAAAAAAAAAAAAAAAACTTGTCAAAAGTTTGGATTACTTGGAGTCACCCAGACCTCAACCAATCATGTTTTAAAGTGACAGTGGCCATTTAAAAATGGGTATATAAAACTATCTATCTAACACTACTTGGTAATTCCATCAGAAACGTTAATCCGCTACTGGCTAAAAGCCGTCGGGAAGATGCGGGGGGGTGTTCAGTCTAGAAGTGGATGTGGCTCCATCAGACATTTATAGCAGATCCTGTCCATATGTTATAAGTGTTATAAGTACTCAGATGGTAATATCCCTTTAACAGGTACAAATACGGCTGATCCACAATGCATATTATTTGAATAGATTGAACAGAGATGAGAAGTTGCCAGACACCTCAGTTAAACAATACTTTGTTCTTTTGTTTCTCCTGGGGTGTACAACAATTTCCCACAGACTGGTCACGTTGTCATACTAGGAACCTGTAAATGGAATATCTAAGGTGCGGTAACAATCCTGCCCCCAAAAGTCAGCCAATACCATTCCACTTCTATTTTTCCAAAAGAAGCTAAAAGCAGGACTTTAATAAAGAGGCGACATGGGCACAGACCATCACTGCCCGCAGAGCTCTTACACAAACTCCTTTTGTCTGCCTGAAACCGTTCTGCAAGTCTGTAACACAAGAGAAAGTCATAATGAAAAGCCAATGTACTTCTCCCATATTCCACAAAACTGCAGGAAGTTCACAATGGCCTAAAGGGAAATTAACATTCCTTCACAGTGAGGCAAACCGCAGAGTGTTTATTTTCATTTCTTCTATGCAAACGCTAACTTTTTTTTTTTTTTTTACAAGTTGTAAGCCTGCACGAACAGTTAATCCCACATAACGCATAGTTGTGGCTTCCTGGAGGTGAAAGAGGGAGAAGGGGCTGCAAAGAGGAGAGTGATTCCCTTTTCAAGTAGTAAAGAAAAGAACAGAAAAAAGTTCTGCATGCAATGCCAGGAATGACCAGCTGGTGGCAGCATTGTGCCAAACAACAAAGTATAATGTCTAATGGGTTTATCCTTGAGTATCAGCACCTGTATGTGTCTATTACTATTATTTTACTACAGAAATATATAGCATCATTAAAACGGAGAAATCCCTGGAGCCAGACAGTATCTGCATCAAGGAAATTGCTACTGGCATCAACTTTTTAGGTAGTTTCTTATTCTGTCTGTTTTATCCACTGGCTTCCATTTGCAGCACTGGGCTCCAGCTGTTGCAAAACAACAACTCCCAGCATGGCCGAACAGCCAAAGGCTGTTCGGGCATGCTGGGAGTTGTTGTTTTGCAACAGCTGGATGACCAAAGGTCTTAGAACAGTGATACAGAGAGAAGGACCACCAGGCTGGTTTCCCAGTGCCGTATCCATGTTTTGGATGTGATCATCTATAGGCATGAAAAACCATCAGACAAAAGCGTAAAGAAACCACCTGCAACAGATGGAGCCCGACAAATGCGACTATTGTGTGCAATGACCCCTCCCGAGAAGAGTCACGAGGGGGGACGTATGAGCATAGCCGGGGTCAGTGTAAGACTAACAGAGTCTGTTATCCTTCAGACCGAGAAGGTTGTCTGGGGGCCAGGGCCTGAACAAACAATGTGCGCTCTCCTGAGCACGCTGCCCCCTTCCTCATCCAGGAAGTAATGATGAGGAGGATGATGATGATGATCACTGAAGGAAAATGAACCTTTTCACCTAACACACAAAGAACTAAAAATAGTGAATCTTTCAGGAAGAGGCAGAGGAGACCTTCAAGTGCCCACTGAGTGGTAGGACGCCAATTTCATGTCCGTACAGAATTGTATCCTATTCCATAAAATGTCTATGTATTTAATTCATTGCACTAATATAACTATAACAATTTTACCCAATTTTCTAAAACCATGTAGCACCAAAGCTTGGGGAACATTTACAGTGAGAAAATTAAAGAGATTTTCTGATAAACTGATGTTTTTTTTAGCATGGATTTGAGGTGCTTTCAAGGCAAGAATACTCGCCTCTGCCCCCACTGTCAGTCACATCCCTGCAGCCCAATCCTTGCTTCTTCCATCCTCATCCATGCAGGAAACGCTCAGCCATTCACTAGCCACAGTGGTGACTCTCTAAGTGGGCAGCTCTTTCCGGGATGGCAAATTGCAGAGAGGACCAGTAAACAGCAGGGAATGGGAGACAGCACAATAAGTATTTATAATATATATATATATATATATATATATATATATATATATATATATATATATATATATATATATATATATATATATTTTTTTTTTTTTTTTCCCCCTTTGGTACCTTAATACCCCTTGAAGTCAGTTAAAAATCACAAGGTAAGTTTTGTGGGATTCTACACTCTTACAAAAGTCCTATTACGTGACCCAAGAGTGTTAGAGATGAGTGAATTTACAGTATTAGCAAGGGAAACGCTTGTCCATCAGCCTTTGAATTTCGCTCTGATCCACTCTGGGTGCCTAGAAAAGCTGGATGCAGTCCTCGCAAAAGTCTCCCAAGACTATATCCAGCTTTCCAAGGCACCCAGAGAGGAGCAGAGTGGAGTTCACAGTCAGTTCACAAGCAAAACACTTCACTAATACTGTATATTCGCTCAACTCTAGTCGGTGATTTACTGCAAATCACTTGTAGAAATCCCTATTTGCTTTTTAAGCTACAGAGATCCTTAAAGGGGTTTTCCAGAATTAGAAAATTGTGGCTGTTTTCTTCCACAGTGTTCCACCTGACCACAGGCGGTGTGTGGTATCACAGCTCATTCCTATTCCCCTTAATGTAAATGAGCTGCAATGCAACAGATAACCTATGGACAGGAGTGGTGGTGGAGACTGCATCTATAACACAGCACCTATAGACTATAGACAACAAGTGAAGCTACTGAATGCACGCTTTATTGAATTATGGTGGTATCACCCCTAGGAAATATCCAGGCTATGTCTAGGTCTCTGTAATACTTCTCCGAGAGGGGAATTATATTACGAGCTACAATGGGGACAGAAACAAACCCTATACCATGCTGCTAAATAAGATTGAGCTACAAGAACTAAATATATATGCCAAGGATATAAAAAACATGGAGAGAAATTTCCAGCCAAAGAGTAATTTAGGAGAGGAAAGAAAAATCTCGGGGCGATGTAAATATGTGGCGTCACCGCTCTCTAACAAATCTATTCCAGGAGATGTAATAAGGCGGCTTTGAAATATCTGTGACACCAGCCTAAGAAGTCTGCTGGTAATGAATCTTATGGATATACCTCTAGGCAAATGCTGTCATGTGTGATGACATATCAGGAAATGGAGTACAGGATTGTTATTAGCTACAGGCAGGGCGGGCGCCCATCTCGTACAGCACTAGAGCCAGCCTCCTGTCGGGGAGGATTTGTCACAGAAATTACATCTATTGATGGGATGAACCTTGGCTGCTCGGCTGCTTCCTCTCGGGTCTGGAGAGATGTAACATGGACCATCAATACCTCCAAAACCATAGAATAATAGCAGTAAAGGCATCAATAGTTAGGGGATAAGGCTGGGTTCACACTGTGTTAAGCAGCATCTGTCAGATGTATATGCCGGGGGGAGTCCCTGATGTATACATATGACGGATGCCACTTAGCGCCTGACATACATAAGGTCCAATGTAAAGAAAATGTACACCCTGCGGTTATGGCGGATCACACTTGTGCGGATTTATATGGACTCAATAGTCATCCTATTTCTGCATTCAGTAGGCTATTACATAATTGATGACCTCTATATGTACATGACACATAAAACGCTGAGGTTGCACACTATCAATAAAAGATCAATGACGTTAATATTTAATAATGAAATATACCAATAGAGTAATATAGGAAATGACAGGGCAGATTATGGCTGCTTCTGTATCCATAGGCATCTGGTATACACATAAAGGTGCCACACAAAAGATCATCCCCTGCTGCAGCCTTCCCATGCAATAAAACCCCATTGTGACACTAGGTGGCAGCACTGAGTTACTCTCTGGTATACACACACACATTAGAATCTGGCAGAGCAGAACAGACAAGATATGAGACATGGCGCTGAGATGTGCTGACAGGCTTGGAATGTGACAGATATACCGCCCCGCTCTGCCACAGGTGCACCCCAGCCTCCCGACTCTATACACCCTGCTCTATTACAGGCTTCACAAGAGCTCCCTCATAATTGAGTCCAGCAAGGTCTAGGCAAGTGATCTATAAAAACCACCATGTGCCCGACAACAAACAGGATCATTTATTAAAAAAGACATAAGCAGACATTAGATCAGTGAAGTGCCCAGCAGGGAATGTTTGCAGCCACGGCACACGGCGGAGCAGGGACCATTGTGGAGAGACTCTCATTACTCTCTCTATTCCCTGCCAGGCTGCAATTTTCTCCAGACCAAAATCTGATGTCTGTTTTATAGGTCACCAATCCATCAGCCGCCCCACTGAAGGTGACCATGTACTTGAGCCGCGTAATTGTCCGTCTGCTCCAGGTTCAGCCACAATTATTATATCTTGTATCATATATATATATATATATATAAGATATAATAATATAGTAATAACACAAATACACAGTATATACAGAAATCCATATGATATACAAAGAAATTAGAAAGATGATAGACCAAAACCTAGATGATACATAGATAGTTGACAGATGGATAGATGGATGGATAGATGGATCTAGATAGATAGATAGATAGGAGATAGATAGATAGATAGATAGATAGATAGATAGATAGATAGATAGATAGATAGATATGGTCCATTTAAACGGAAAGATCTTCTGCCAAAGCCAGGAATGGATTTGAAAAGAGGAGAAATCTCAGACTTTTCTTTATGACCTGATCTCTGTTTATAGTTTCTGGCTTTGGCTTCAAATCTTTGGCAGATAATCTTTCTGTGTAAATGGTCCCATAGATAGATAGATTAGACCTCCAGTAACAAATCCTCAAAAATCGTTTCTATCTATCATCCATCTATCATATCTGTCTGTCTATCATATATATTCTCAATATGTTCTGTCAGTGAGACTTGTGTGTACATGGGGTCTCCTTTTCCTTCTGCTTTCAGGATTTGTCCATGTTACTGGAGGACCATCTATATAGCACATACATACACACACTTAGGCCCCCGCTGACATCCCATTTTGATAATATATAATAGAGATACCGTACAATTGATGCTACCACCTTTTTCCTTTATCTAGAGAAGTGGTCTCCAACCTATGGCAAAACTACAACTCCCATCATGCCCTATTTTGCAAAAGCTGGAAATCCTCATGTTGGGGAACAAAGCTCTAACTTGTCTACTGCTCCACCAAATCCAGGGGGTGCTTAGGAACCTTATGGGGGTCCCAGCAATTACACGTCTATCCCCATACCCGTATCTGAAACCCTATAAAAAGGAGTCTGATTTCTTACAACTACAGACTAGACCTGATTCCTGGCATTTTTTTTTATCTCACTTAACCCCTGAATATCCAGGTGGTAGAGGGCGGACTGATCACACAGCGCATGGCGAGATCTGTGAAATGTCAGCTTGGTACGGCTGGAGGGCACGACGCTGACAGATGATACGATAAAAGGCTGCCAGCCTCGGATATCACAACCTGTGCTAGAAAAATCCACCCAGGTATCACACACACAAAGCCCTGTCTGATAGAGAGAGAGGGGGTTAACCCCTTCACTGCCTGCCAACCAGGTCTCCGCTGTTCAGCTGCAGAGCTGTCACCCTGGTTCGGCACGGCAAGCGTTAACCCTGATTTATTACACGCTAGCCACCGGAGTGCAAGTGAGAAGAGAACAAACAGAGATACGTGTCATGACAAGAATGAATTGAAGTCATTGCTGTGTGTTTCCCACAGCTCCTATAATGTGCTACTGAGCAATAAAACACTTCCAGCGAGACTGCTGGCTAATTCTCATTGGAAGAAAGTGACATCTTCCAGTGCTGAGCTCCCAGCCACCTACATAACCCGCCCAATGCTGGATTTTTATTGGATATTAAAGTGCATGGCCCAGCTCCTGCGTTCTGCCATGACGGCTAATGATACGTCACTCCGGGGACTCTATTTCACCGACAACAGGTTCATGTTACAGACGATCAATACAGGAGAATCTACTGAGCTCTCCAATCGAAATGTTAAAGAGACAGCAACCCACAGCCGGTGCCAAACTACAACTCCCAGCATGCTGGGAGTTGTAGTTTTGCAACAGCTAGGGTGCTATATATTGCAGGGAGGTATCATGGAAGCTGATGGTGGCAATTATGCCCTCTAGCTTCCCTTTAAGCCTATGTATCACTACGTCGCCAACTTACACGTATCTCAGGGGCGCACTCGAGGGTATAAAACAGTATAATTTTTTTTTATTTGTAGATATTCAGGATGTGAAAACATTTTACGTTTTCTGCACAACACACTCCAAATGAACCGCCGTCTCCCCCAAGGCTCGCCGCCAGTCCATCCAAAGCCATCTCACGTACCGCGGCGCGCTCCAGATGAGGCCGCGGTATAATCAGGAGCCATCCGCATCAGGTAGTGGTTATGGCAAATTATTGAGATTTCATTTAAATACTGAACAGTGGTCGCTGAATCCTCAGAGGGCAAAACCGCGGCTAGTGAGCGGGCCGCAGCTGTCCAGCAGATCCTTGGGATGAGGGCTTTAAAATGCCTCATTACGTTTCCTATTTAGGAGCTGGGCTCTGTGCAGAGCCGTCTGGAAAGCACCCGCTCAGATGTGAGCAGAAGTGACAACCTCAGCCCTTCACTGCCCGCCATCCGCCACGCTGTAATATCATTATGTGTAACCAGAGCGGAAGCACATAGACACTATCATCGTACATGCAGATTGGATTTAATCTGCGTACTAGGGGGGAGATTTATCAAACATGGTGTAAAGTGAAACTGGCTCAGTTGCCCCTAGCAACCAATCAGATTCCACATTTCATTTTCCAAAAAGAGTCTGAGGAATGAAAGGTGGAATCTGATTGTTTGCTAGGGGCAACTGAGCCAGTTTCACTTTACACCATGTTTGATAAATCTCCCCCTAGGTATCTGCAATATATTGGAGGAATTACTTGAATTTCTAGAATCGCTATATACTTGGCTTGGAAAATCCTAAGGATCTATAGACACACATTAATATACATACACAAAAGCAGTGGCCCACCAGTTGTTGCACAACTACAAGGTTGTCCGGGTATGATGAGAGTTATAGTTTTCCAACAGCTGGAGGGCTGCAAGTTGGGCCACCACAACTCTACATTGTGTAATAAATTTGCCTATGTTGGTCCCAAAACAGTACTCGCCTTTTCAGGTCTGCACTCTCCTGCACAGTCACAATCCTCTGGTCTTTACAACAGTGCTTCTCAAACTGTGAGGCGGGCCTCACCAGTGAGGCGCCCCCTAGTTGTTGGTGAGGCCAAGCAGGGGAGACAGTTTTCAGAGTAGTAACTATGATCTGCGCAGTCCTTTTGCTGTTAACAAAAATCTCCATTTTAGCAACATTATTTTATTTTGTACTTACTTTATTACTATATAGAGCTTGGTAGACAGGTGAAAGGCAGCCCTAGCATTATCATCTGCTTTTAAATGGACTTTCACCACAGATAGTGAGACCCAGGCATCCTCTGGGTCAGTCTGGTGAGGCCCAGGCATTGCCTTGGTCTGTTGGGTGAGGCTCCAGTAGAAAAAGTTTGAGAAGCACTGCTTTACAAGATGCCAGCATGTGACCACTGCAGCCAATCAGCAGCCTCGGTGGTCATGTGCTGAATTAGTGGCATCACTGCACATGACCACAGCAGACAACAAGCAGCCATAGCAGTCTAAGGGTGCATTCACACTATGGAATCCACACAGAGAACTTCCAGCGGATTCCAACGATCCCACCCGCTTGAATCTCTGCTCGCCCCATAGTCTCCATTCTATGCTCAGGCGGATTCTGACTTCCGCCCAAAGAATTCACATGTCAGTTCTTTGGCTGGACGTCTGAAACCGTCTGAGCATAGAATGCGGTGTTAGGGTACAAACACACACGGCTTAGACGCTGCGTATTTACTGCTGCGATACGCAGATTAGATCTAAATAACTAACAAATCTGCTGCGTATCTGCTGCGTGTTTGTACCCTAAGGGATGGTAGGAGATACAAGCGGGAGTGAGTGGTAGAATCCGCGTGAAATTCTCAGTGCAGATTCCATAGTGAGAACACACTTTAATGCTGTAATAATGGCATCAACGCTCAACTACAGGGGCCATGGGGCCTGGAATATGTCCACCAATTGGTTACAGTGGTCATGTGCTAGCTGCTGGCAAAGAAAAACTAGAAGAGGGGGAAATCACTGCGACATTAAGACTAGAGATGAGCAAAGCTCAAGTTAGATTGTTTGGCATTTGATTACAGGTGGCTGAAAAAGTTAGATGCAGCCCTAGGGAGTCCAGGAAAACTAGAGTGCAGCCTATGGTTATCCTTGTTTCCCTGAACTCCCCTAGGGCTGCATCTAACTTCTTCAGCCACCAGTAATCAAATGCCAAACGATTGGACTTGAGTTGCGCTCATCTCTACTGGTGAACCATTGAGGAATGGGACTTCGCAAAGGGGCAAAGCCAAGTGTGTGTCCTCCCCACAGGTGGGGAGGCTCCTGCTGCAGCCAGACAAGACAGTGGGGGGAGAAGTGGGGACATGACCAATTCACTTTTGTGAAGTTGTGCGTGTTTGGTGTTTCTGAGGCGGTCAGTATCTGGCTCAGTCACACAGGAACAACAGAAGCAGCAAGAAATTAATAGTGAGTATTTTTTTTTCTTTATTTAAAATCTAAATCTAATTGTTAAAAAAAAAAAAAAAAAAAATATGTCTGGAATACCCAGCCGTCCTTATTTAGTGAGTAGCACCTGGATGACCCTCAGCAGCCAGTTATAGACCAGCACTGATAATGGCGGATTATAATGGTAATGCTGGGTAATTACAGGCGCTGCTTCTTTTTCTAGTCTAACTCCATTAGTGACACATTGCAGAAATTCCATCTTATTAGCACTTTGACGGCATTTAGCACCCAAATCACACAACCCCCGCCACAAGAGTAAGGAGGTGGGGGGGAATGCGCCTGTCATGGTGTTACACAAACCTACGTCAACATGACTGCTGCTAGGAAAGTGCATACCAGACCGCATCTCCATTCCCAGGATCAATGTCAGCCCCCCCCCCCCCCAACTAGCCTTAAGCTGCAAGAAAACACGCACACGTAAGCAAACGGGATGCAGCGCCAATGATAAACACCCGCGACACGTGCACAGCTTTGGCAGATTTACCAAACAGGTTTGAGGGCTGTAAGGGGGTATTTCCGCAGAAATGTAAATGTTTGACAAGACAAAGTGCTGCAAATTAACAGGGGAAGTCACGATTCTTAATATGCAAGCGGGCACATTAATCCACCGTGCCAGGCGTCTCACTCTCCGAGGAGGATACATCAAATCCTGCAAGCTTACACCTGGCAGCGGCCTCCATAATGACTGCTCAGCCTACAAGAGGGGGCTCTAATAGGAACATGGCTTGATGGCTTATCTCCGAGGACATGCCTGGCCACAAAGAGCCGGCAGCGTGATTGAGCGCGGTAATGGAAGGCAGGAAATGAGAAGGCTTGGTTAAGGCTTCCACAATCGATCAGCATGCTCACCAGAGTGTGAGCCCAGGCGAGAATTGGATGCATTGAGCTTTATAGATCGCATTCTTGGTTATCACACAAAAAGGGACACCTATTGAATTTTCCATAAGGGTGACACTATTATAGTCATGAGCTCTCCTGTGGGGCCTGACAGACTGAAGACTGTGTAGTGCCTGACATCATCTGGTTCTGGATGGGCTCACATGCAAAGATTATATGGCGGAACAAAAAATCTGTATGAGGGAAAAAAAAAAAACGCTATAAAATGCAGGGTTTCACAGCTTTGGCTGCCTAGGCATGATAGGAATTGTAGTTTTGCAACAGCTGGAGGGTCGAAGGTTCCCCATCTCTGATCTAGAACTATGATATATTATGTAATAACTGTATGAAGCTTTGTGACAACCTCTATAATAACAAACACTGCAGGTTGTCACCCGGCCTCTGCTCCACGGCCCCCTGGATATCTTTACCAAATGGATGCTTGTTCTTCACTACAATATACAGGAAATCAATAGGAGGCCAAACCAGAAGGTCCATAATAGCGAGGACCTGACAACACAGATTTACAGGAAACATGACAAGTTAAAATGCAATCCAGTCTACTGACATCATGTTATAAACTTAGAGGGTGGGGCAAGCAGATTACTATAGTGCTATGGAGTAAACTAGTCATTATGTTTAAGTCATGCTTGTTGGACTTGGGTGTCCTGTGGGCAATCCTATGGTCCTATTCTGTGACTGATAGATACCTTCGTATAAGAGTGCCTGGGGATAGTGATCAATCCCTAAAAAACACAGCCCATGACTCCCAAGACCAAAATGAACAGGCATTTAAGGTTGTGGGGGGCCCTTTAAGGCACCACCCAACCTGATTAAAGATTCTGCATTGAGCACAACCCTAAAGTAGCGCTCCCTGTTTGCCATTGCCTGAGCGTTACCCAGCCGGGTAGTGGCACATCACCCTCCATACACATAGAAGAACGCCTCTAATTAGCTCCAAGATTGAGCGCGGGCCCAGAATTCCCACTGGCGCTGGCACAGCCAGGTGCTTCATAACAGCTAATAGGTTGTTTTCACATGCGGATGTAAATTAACTATCAGAAGTAGGGATCCCTAGCCCTAGGGCTTCTATAATCTCGCATCAGTAACAAACAGCAACTATAGGCTCGGAGCTACAATGTGCCGCGCATAAGAGACAAGATGACACAGATAGCAATAGTATTGCTAAACCTGCAAACCGATGCACAGAACAGCTACAAATGATCTATTCACTCCCTACATTATCTCCTGTTGCCTTGCAGCATTCACACACAAGGAAAGTAGGGGAGGGGGCTGTGAATGGTTGTTATGGCTGAGAGCTTCACGCTATGACTTGAGAAGCCTTTTTTTTTTTTTTTTTTCTTTTTTTTTTTTTTCTTTTTCTCCTTATTCTTGCTCTGGTTGCCACAAAGACATGTTGTAAATCAAACCCAGCTCCGCGCCACCCTGCTCAAGCAGTTACCCAACAACTGAGGGCATTACTGATGCATTTAACTAATCATCGAGTATGCGCGGCGGTAATTACTTTCCATTAAGGTTTGCTGCTTTAAACCTACAGAAGGCAATCTGTAAAGAGAGGGGGAGCTGTTCACCGTGCTTGACATTTGGCATGAAATGTCAGTTGTGCTACACGGTTCACATCTAATTACTGAACACAAGCCGGGAAAGCAAGGCCCTCTCGCCCGCAGGAGCTAAATAAATAGGAAGGAAGGAGGAGCGGGAGCTGTGGACGGCACCAAGTGTCCTCAAGAAACCTGCGCAGAATTCTCACCTTTTGCAGATCAATAAGGTTGGGAAATGTGCATGAAGTGCACTGCAATAATCTCAGGAGGATGTGGACGCCTAGAGACCACACAGACAGAAGCCACCATGTAACACAGGAGCCAGGCTAAGGCAGCTTTATACTAATACATATACACATAACACAATCAGCTATGGAAAAAGAAGGCGGACAAAAGTTACCACTCACCTTTCTCAGAGGTAATCTGGTGAAATTTTTTTATTTACTTCTATTAAAAAATCTCATTTTTTTCCAGAACTTATCAGCTGCTTTATGTTCTGCAGGAAGTGGTCTATTCTTTCCAGGCTGACAAAGTGCTCTTTGTTGCCACCTCAGTCCATAATGGGAACTGCCTCTAGAGAGGTATTTTATGGGGATTTGCTGTCGCCCTGGACAGTTCCTGACACAGACAGAGGTGGCAGCAGAGAGCACCGTGTCAGACTGGAAAGAATACACCACTTCTTGCAGTGCATACATCAGCTGGTAAGTACTGAATAATTTACTGGTAAGTTCCAAGGCAGAACAGTACTGCATTGCTTGTGAGATTGGTAAAATGTCATCCAACCACCTGCTACTGTAACAGACTGCCACGGCTAAAATCTTCATCTTTTCCTTCCTGTATGAAACGACTGCTACAGGGGTTATTGATGGGATTAAAGCAAAGTCTTGTGCATGAACCCTAAAGGTGAGTTAACAGTGTCCCCCTATTGCCTGTAATATGTACCATCAAAGTACATCACAAAAAACATGCGTTTAATGAAAATCAATGAAATAGGAAGGTATAGTAAGGCCCCATAGTGTGTTATGGGCACCATATTAGAGATCTTATGAACTTGGATCCATAAAACAACAGGCCTAACAATAGTCTTATTATGACATGCCAGGGTGGGCACGCAGCCTATGTGTAACCACCTATACACTGAGATTACGGGGGACACCATGGGAAGAAAAAAAAAAACAACCTTTTTATAAGAAAACCAGAAGAATTGCTGCGCTATGTTACGTCCATTGCATGACCTGAATGGGTGGAGCATGACAGTCACGCTCCGCCCCTGCAGACCCTGATCATTTATAGTGTATTCCTTTAATACATATGGCACAAGGTTTTAGTAAGAAGGCTCTGTAAAAATGGTAGACTAGTGCCAAGTTACTGATCTTACAGCTACATCCCGTCACGAGAGCTGGCACACACTGTAGGGCGCTAATAAATAAAATTTGGAGGAAATCAACGAGCGCCAACAGAATGCATCCTGAACAATTAGCGGTATTAGTAGCTTGGCCAGGGCCTTCCCACTGACCACGTCTCCAAGATATGCAGCATTTTTCCAATTTTCCAGCAAAGAATGTGAAGCAGATGTTCGGTGATGAGATCGGCGGTCTGGACCTCACGGACCTCACATTTTAATTTTCAAAAAATAAAAACAGCCGGTGGAAATGAGCAGAATAGGATTTAAGGCTCCGGCGGCAGAGCCAGTAAAGCACGGCCTAGGCTGGAGACGCGGCGGCAATAGAAAACGCACAGATTACCGTGTGGGGAATTGGAATGATGGGCAGTTAGTGTCGGCTGCTGAAGTAGTAGGCTGCTGAAGTAGTAGTTTGTATTAACGGCGGAGGAGTAAGAATTTATATGTAAATCACTTGCATAAAATACACACAGGAGGTGAAGAAAAAGCATTGGGTAGCAAGACAGGCTGCAAAGAACCTTCATTTATTCTGCAGTAATTCAGCAGTTAACACTTGGCGCTCCGGAGCGGAGGGCAGGCGACGTGCTGTAAAGAGGAGACCCCCAACATGAAACCCGAAGGTTATGGGCCTATTATGGATTTCCTATTGGTGCAGACTAGCTCCATACAGTCCCAGTTCTGCTAAGAAAACACAATCCCTCCAATCCGGAACAGTTTTATATACAGCCAGGCAACCTATGGTGAATATTCCAGGCTTTCTACTATGTGGGTACAACATACTGCCTTGTACTTCCTGATCTTCCTTATACATGAATAATACTATAAAGGTGGGGTAGTGTGTGTCCTTGGGAGACAGCTCTAAAATGGTATGGGGAGTCATATAGGTCATGCAATGCTCCCTGGGAGGAGATTATGCAAAACAGTTCTCTTCCAGAAGGTCAATCTCGCCACCTATTGGAGAGAGCTTTTCTACATCAATGCTAGACTCCTAAAAAAGCCATGACCTGGGATTATCAGCCAAACCAGAATCTGTTCCAAAAGGAGGTGTTACCCATCTTTGGACAGGACAGAGAAAGGAAGCTGTCTGCTTGGAATAAAGACAAACATAAGCCGTGAGTGGGAGGGAGAGACTTTGCAAATGTGACTCACTTTAAGGGATTATCCAGGATCAGAAATACATGGCTGCTTTATCCTGAAAACAGCGCCCCACCTGTCCACAGGCTGTGCCCAGTACTGCAGCTCAAGCTCATTAAACCTCATGCTAACCTGAAGCTAAGGTGTAAGGTGACAAGTGAGGATTTTTTTTTTTTTTTAACCTTACAGTAGCCGTTTCCAGCACATTTATTTTATTTTGTTGCAGATGAGTCTTGGATTCTCACAGCGATAAGGAATATGATGATGACATAATGGAGTCAGTCATTTAAATTATAATACATATATATCATTTTGTTCAAATTTTTTTATGCAATCTGGTCTTCTCTTTATTATGACATCACGCTGTGCTCTAAACGTCCACACTCTTGGCACAGACACCAGTTTTTCCAGGTCAATAACGACATAGCTGTTCAGTTTGGTGAAAGATGAAGTAATCCCTTGCTGTAACAGTACAGCGGTCATGTGGCGACGACGCCATCCGTCAACCGCACAGTTGAAAGGCTGCTTGGCTATGCAGATCAGCAGGCACGTCACGTTGCCCCTGTTATTGGTTAGTGCTACAGTGACATGTAGTCCTCTCGCATACGGATGACTGGCTCGGTGGCACGTCTGTTTATACAGGGAACAGAAATGAGCTGCAAGGTGTTCCCAGGCATGGAAATCTGTCTTCTTCCATAGCACACACCGCTGTGTAATTTCATTGTAAACATGGTAATTGATCAAAAATATGTATCTCTATGGAACAAAGCATTGAGTGTTACGCATTCAGGCACGCATGGCTGGGCAACAAGACAGTATAGTGATTGCTTTGTTGTGCAAAAGAGGGAGGGGGGGGGGCACGGCAATGGATCAGACGTATATGCACCCTCATGAGCAATGACTATACCCTCCCAAGCACTTCCACTTCTGATTAGCCTTGTGGTGGCTGGGGACCTGCTTGCACACACAGCAGTCTTACTGTAATGCTTGCAATAAAACAGGCTGAATAAGGGAAGTCATTTGTTACATTATCAGAAACAGAAGCCAATTTGTTCTGTGCTTCAGCTTCCTCCATAACCCAGCAACACAACACACAGGGAGTTAATCTCATTAATAGCCAGGGAACAGATTTCTTCTCCGCTTTGATGACTGATCTGCCTGGAAAGGAGGCAGCTCAATAAGACGTGTTCATCCAAATACCATTTTCTTGGCTATATTTCTCCCTTTGGTCTCTTTAGATATATCTTTAGGGTTGTTGTTGTTGTTTTTCTTTTTAATAACAAGATCTAAATGTTTTGTGGAAACAGCGAGTCCTGGTTTTCTGTGTGCTCTTTTATACTTATTATAATCCTAAGCACGAGGAGGAAGAGGGACGGTATCAGGGCAGCTTTAGGCATCTGTAATAATGTGAATAGGTTGCTGGGCCATGGGGGTAAAGTACTGCATCTCCTTCATGGCGTCGCCTGCAATGAGTCATTTGGTTACAGGATTGAGAGGATTAGCTCTGACCCTGTAGTGGGAGGTGCAATGCTGCATCCAGCCACTAGGGGTCTGTTCCTGCAGCCTGTCAGGATTACATTACAATGCTTTACATGGATTGTGAAATAATGCAGATATATTACAGCCCTATGAATACATCACTCTTCAGACTTAACTGCTGAGGAGCAGGTTGGAAATTACTATAAACACATAGTTTAGTCTAATATCAATGCCTAGAAGCGTCTGCCAGAGACTATTACTGGCTGTATTCTATAGAGATACATACTCAATGCACATGGATCAGCCATATCTTGTGATATCATGGTGTCATATTACAGGACACCCCTTAAAAAATCTTGTAGAGTCCTGGCCCCTATGGGGATAGGACAGACCTATACGATATAAGGCAGCTGGTTATAAAGCTAAGACTGTGTACCGCTCCGCCATGTGAACGGCTCAATAAGAGTTTCCTTTGATCATTCTCTACAATCACACAGCCCATAATTATGGATTAGAGCTATATATGATTCACACTGTTATAATATGTATCCTGTATACTTAAACAGCAATGAGGCACCTTGGTGGGTTAGTAATCTGGAAGTTGTGGGTGGCATTATTTCATGTATTATTAGTCATGGGTTATAATGTAATGTACGTCATCACCTGCCGACTAAAGATAAAAGCCTCTCATGGCCATACAGTCATATACCGGCATGATAGTAACCAGAAAAGGAATTACACTGCGTTACCAGCACGTACATGATATGGGTGTATTCCTAATATATGTATGTGTAATATAAAGGATTGTACAGGGCACAAGCCATCTATTCTTCCTCCGTTACATAACGCTACCTGAGCAGAATGGTATATAGTTTTATGGGAAGACACATGGCCTTCTTGCTTTACATTTCTCTATATTTTGTGACTGACAGCTTTGTAAAAGTGTGTAGAAAATTAAGTGTCAATCACAAAGTGGAACCTCCCACTGGACTCCTGTGCTGGAAGTTCTGCTGAATATCAAACCATAAAACTATATATCAGCCTGTTTAGTTCCTCCTGCTCTATAACATGCTGCCTGCATATCAGAATGAATGGGACAGGTCTCCTTACCTTTTGGAGGAGGCTGACTATTGGCTATTGATGATGGGTTACATAGGCTTATATAAGACACATATAAGTCGGCAGAAATTGACCACTAAGACCACCTATAGTCTGCTCTTTTAGTATTTTCCTTATTATATTAGGATATATATATAGATATATATATATAGATATATATATATATATATATATATATATATATATATATATATATATCTATCTATTTATCCCAGGCAGGTTTACATTCAGTTATTGTAGATTTAACTACCACATCCGTTGGAAGTTTGTTCCAAGCATCTACTACTCTTTCAGTAAAGTAATTATTTTCTCACGTTGCTTCAGATCTTTCCTCCAAAACCTTTCACTGTGTCCTCTGTTCTTGAGTTCAGTTTTTTTCTAAAAGACACTTCCCTCCTGTACCTTATTTAAAGGTTTTGATCATGTTCCTCACTCCTGACCTTCACCTAATCCCAGATCAATGCACTAGAAAGGCTGAATTCAGCACTCGGGATAACTCAACAAGGGGTTAAAATGTTTTCCTGATATAAAGTGACCACAGAAAAAAAGCCACTGAAAAAGCCAAGTGGTTCACCTACAAGTGTGTGAGAACGGACTGGACGTAACCTGCGTAATATGGGGGGGCTAGTGTCTGCTATAAGGTGGCGGCATCACGGCTCAGGTGCTGGAGGAAGATAGCAATGTTCTGTAAGGAAGAGGGGGAAGGATACGAAACGCAGCAAGAAGTAACACATCTAGCTTTAAAAACAACAACAAATATGCTTGACTGTGATAAGAGGCACAATGATGGCTCTCACACAATGAAAGGGTATTCCAGGACTGCAGACAGCGCAAGAATTCAAGCTGTGTTACTACTCTGACAGCTGCCACTTATAACACATTCTGGAAGAGTCGCTCAGCAAACAGAGGTGACTGGTACAATGCAGACAGTCTCTGGGGCAAAACACACAGCAAAGCATCACATGGGGATATGGCGCTGTTGATGCCCATCTGTACCCTGCACAGACTGACAGCCTGACACTATGGTGAGCACACGTACCTACCTGTGCCATCAGACTAGGAATAGCATTGTGGGAGATTTATCAAACACTAGAAAATGTACCCGGCGCTACCCGGGTATAAAGTGTCAGTGTGTTAATTGGATTTGTTCTAAGGTGCCCAGGAGGCCAAGCTAAAGGTATTGTTTCATCTGAGTTAATCAGTGGAATTAGTGTATACCTGTAGTGCATAGTTGGAGGGGTTCTGTACACCCACAATGTATAGTTTTTAGGGGTCTCGCATATCTGTAGTGCATAGTTCGGGGGGGTTGTATACCTATAGTGTATAGTTGGGGGGGTCCTGTATACCTGTAGTGTGTAGTTGGGGGGGGGCTGTATACCTGTAGTGTATAGTTGAGGGAGGTCCTGTATACCTGCAGAGTACAGTTGGTGAAGGTCCTGTATACCTGTACTGTATAGTTCGGGGGTCCTGTATACCTGTAATATATAGTTGGTGCTGTATACCTGTAATGTATAGTTGGTGGAGGTCTTGTGTACCTGTAGTTTATATTTTGAGGGTCCTGGATACCTGTAGTGTATAATTGGTGGAGGTCTTGTATACCTGCAGTATATAAGTCGGAGGTCCTGTATACCTGTAGTGCATAGTTTGAGGGTCCTGTATACCTGTAGTGTATAGTTTTGAGGTCCTGTATACCTGTAGTATAGAGTTGGTGAAGGTGCTGTATAACTGTAGTATAGAGTTGGTGTAGGTCCTGTATACCTGTAGTGTATAGTTTTGAGGTCCTGTATACCTGTAGTGTATAGTTTGTGGTCCTATATACCTGTAGTATATAGTTGGTGGAGTTCCTGTATACCTGTAGAGTATAGTTTTGGGGTCCTGTATACCTGTAGTATATAGTTGGTGGAGGTCCTGTATTACTGAAGTATATAGTTGGTGAAGGTCCTGTATACCTGTAGTGTATAGTTTTGGGGTCCTGTATACCTGTAGTATATAGTTGGTGGAGGTCCTGTGCACCTGTAGTGTATAGTTTTGGGGTCCTGTATACAGTACCTGTAGTGTCCTGTATACCTGCAGGGTCGTATTTACCATTAGGCACCCATGGTCTGGTGCGTAGGGTAGCACCTTGCAGAGGGGCAGTACCCTCCCGTTCAGACTTGCCAGAAAATCTGGTGTCTTTTTGAGGGGGGTATGGCGGTATTGGTCAGGTCTGGTATGGCAGTGTTATCCAGTTACAGTATGGCAGTATTGTTCAGGTCTGGTGTGGCGGTGTTATCCAGTCACGGTATGGTGGTATTGGTCAGGTCTGGTATAGCGGTGTTATCCAGTCACAGTATGGCGATATTGGTCAGGTCTGGTATGGCAGTGTTATCCAGTCACAGTATGGCGGTATTGGTCAGGTCTGGTATAGTGGTGTTATCCAGTCACAGTATGGCGGTATTGGTCAGGTCTGGTATAGTGGTGTTATTCAGTCACAGTATGGCGGTATTGGTCTGGTCTGGTATGGCAGTGTTATCCAGTCACAGTATGGCGGTATTGGTCAGGTCTGGTATGACAGTGTTATCCAGCACAGTATGGCGGTATTGGTCAGGTCTGGTGTGGCAGCGTTACCCAGTCACAGTTTGGTATACGTGTAGTGCCCTGTATATACATGTACTGTATATATGGAGTAGGGGGTCCTGTATACATGTACTGTATAGATGGAGTAGGGGGTCCTGTATATACATGTCCTGTATAGATGGAGTAGGGGGTCTACCAGTTATTTCTGTGGATATTGTGAGGCAGCTTTCCTAGCAACCATTGCTCCCTGTGAAAATGAAAGCAGTAATCCTATTGGTTGCTAAGGCTCCCAACTGGAGTTTGCAGCTGGAGACATGCTGCTAATTATATCACCTGTGTGTGCAGTGAGGAGATTTTCCCATTCATCTCTATGGGGCTCCGCTCTTCCCCCCTCCCCCTCCCCTCCTGTACATCCGGGGGGGACGGGACCTTCGCTAAAACCTTCCTGGGCACCCAATGTATCTGTGTGCCAAATTTTTGGTCAAACGGTTCAGGCGTTTGGAAGTCTATAGAGGACAGACAGACAGACAGACAGACTTTCATTATTATGATATAGATGGTGTAAAGTGAAACTGGCTCAGTTGCCCCTAACACCCAATCAGATTCCACCTTTCATTTTCCAAAGAGTCTGTGAGGAATGAAAGGTGGAATCTGATTGGTTGCCGAGGGCGACCGAGCCAGTGTCACTTTACACCATGTTTGATAAATCTTCGTGTGACCGGTCACACTAGCTTGTCTATGTAACAAACCTTTCCCCCCGCTGACACATCTTCTCATACAAGGGGCATAAGGTTTATTTATATACAGGGGCTGTGGTCACACTCGTAATAAAAGGGTAAGAACACACTGGATAGGCTACAGTTCATTTCTATAGCAAACTACACAGATTTTGAAAACTTTGAAGAAATTCACACCTTCGGCCCTCCAGCTGTTGCAAAACTACTATTCCCATCATGCCTGGGCAGCCGAAGCTTTAGCTTCGGCTGCCCAGGCATGATGGGAATTGTAGTTTTGCAACAGCTGAAGGGCTGAAGGTTTCCCATGCCGGCATTACATGAATCGTGCTCAATCTGCAATAGAAATGGACATGCATTGAAAAATCCATGGACAATTGCTTGAATTTTCTCCCATTCCATCCACTTGCCTTGTCCTATAGCTTATTCGTCTGAGGTCGTTTACAATATACGTTTTTACTCCATAATATGAAGCCATGACACGGTTTAAAGACTTGGAGACCTCTCTTCTTCGGTGATGTAATGACAGATTGGATGAAAATCTAACTACAGGTTCCCTTTAAGCCTGAATCAAAAAATATATAACCGAACAAAGGCAAAATATAGGAAGAGATGAGAGAAGCGGCTTTATGTGCCTCGCCGGTAGCACTGTAATGTGAGTAGATTTAGCGCTACTCAATGTGATCTGTTGGAGGCAGACATCTTCCATCCTCCCCTCGATTCTTGATTTATTAAAGGATTATAATAAAGATGGGAGGGTTACGGGGGGGGTGTCATTAGCATGAAGATCTTTTTCTTTTTTTTTCCCCCCATACAACAAATCTCCCCACACGACTGACAAATTGGCAGGCGCATTAAATTGCAGATAATGAAACATTGTAAGAGAGAGCCCTGTTTAATAATTTAGCCTGGCGAAGGCTTTATATTGATCGCTGTTTTCGGCACAAGGAGTGAATGTTATCGCTTGCTTTACAGCCCAGTGACAGCGCGGCTGCCTTTAATCACCAAGCAGCTAGCGGCTTAACCTCCTGAGTGCTACACCGTGATTTATGTGGCGTTAACCAGCGCGCTGCCGGCTCGGCTCTATAACCCCCATCATCTACACTCCGCCCCGCAGTATCACTGTATGGAGGAGATCATTGAGAGCCATCTTCACAGAGCGTTAACTATGCATGAACCTCAGCGGCATGTCTCAAATGTGGAATTTCAACCATGTGTTTGAAGAATGGGATTATACGAGAATATCAAATAGGATTCCTCACCTAGCGCATGCACGTGAGCCATACTGCTGAGAAGATGGCTGGGAAACCCTACACAATGCATTTTAATCATCCACTGATCGCTTTATCTTCCTTAGATAATAGGAGTCATTTATGGAAACAAAGGTATCATCGCAGGGATCGACCGCAGCGCATGAAGTGCATCCGACCGTACAGAAGGTTGGATTCTCCATGAATATTGTTAAGGGACATGGCTACTGCAACCTGACAGTTCTATGTAGTTGCAAAAAAAATCATCCTCTGCTACCATACACCGCATACAGTGCTGCATGAAGGAGCATTGCTCTACTACTCAGATTATTAATGCAGACCAAAGAGCTAGCCATAATGTATAAGGGTTGCAGGGTTGGTGCATGTATTAATATCTAAGGCGCTGCCTGTACAATGGGTTACATAGGGCACGGCAAGCGCAAATGTTCCAGCAAATAGCAGAATTCGCTTTCTGTAATGAGGCCACTAATGCCGCCAGGTAGGGACAATAAATCCCACTGGGAGTCACATACCGAACGGTCAGGTTTGGACGAAAGTCGCCAAACCCAAGCTTTCCGCAAGTTGGCTCCTCACTAATAAAGAGAATTTTCTATACGTTTTCTTCACGTCCAGGCAAACCTTCTGCTCCCTGGAAGATGATGGGTCACATAGCCCCATCCACATAACATGGTATCGGAGAGAACATGCCCTGAATAGCAAACCGCAGCCCAGGCTACAAGCTAAACATTTATTCTGCCAATTTCTGAATATTGGACTCTGCAGCTCATTCCCCGGATCTTCCAGATCACACAACAAGGCCCCTCCAGGCTCTTCTTAGCAAGGTCATCATACCCAGCATGTCTCCTGCAGGTCACCGCTAAGCTTTACAACCCTCTTTACTGCATTTCTGGCATGCCATCTTAGTGCAGGAGCAGTTAGCGGGCCCTTAGGCGATCCAGCTATATAAGACATCTCCAACCAAGCTTCAAGGAGACGGCATCACAGGGAAGACGCTTCAATCAAGTAAACATGCAGCCACAAATTACAAGCCAATGGCAGGCAATGAGTCTCCTTTTGTGTACAAAGCCGGCCTCCTCCTGCACCCGCTTAGTAAGTGCCGGTTGTCTCCGTCTAATGCGCAGAATTAAAAGCGAGGCCTCATTAGCATTTTAAATGAGCGCCTGAATAATCGCTGAGAGCCCCGAGCAGCGGCGCTGAGCAGCTCTCACTAAATAATGGCAAGGGGAGGATGAGGAGATGAATCAGGCAGAGGAGGCAGCCAGGGCAGCTGATAACATAACACCCAGCCATACATTACAAGCCGGCAGCCTGGCCACGGGAAACACTGACATATTCCAAGGCTCTAACAAGCACATAGCCATGACTGTACAGAGATGTCACTGCTGACCACACCGCTCCCTCACAATGGGAAGAGAAAGGAGGGAATCAATAAAAAGGAGGAAAAGTAATCCAGCTAAACACATTCATCCAAAGGCAGAGCTCTATTTACAATGAAGTCATATAAAAAGAATGGGTATATAATGGGTGTATACAGCGCCATACATGTCTGACGCTATGTATTACTGACCAGCTAGGACTCTGTTCGAGTGCATGTAGTGTGGAAAGCTCACTATATCTATTGGGCTGGGTTATGCCGCAGAGACCAAACAATGAAGTGTGATGTAAAGTACCAGACCATAGAAGGTTGTTGCAAACATCTGGGCGGCAGATGTCTCACATCCTGTGTTTAAGGCACCATTCGCTCAGATTTGAACGATAATCATTTCGTGTAATAGCAGGCAACGATTAAACGACCAACGAGAAATCGTTGATCGTTTAATAGGATCCGGACCTATTTTTATCGTTTGATCGTTCGCACATCGTTTGGTGGAATAGGAATTCACAGCTGAAACGTATGCAATAGCGACGACTAAACGACCGCAAGAACGATCATAAATAACGATCATCGTTTTGTGTACTTGGGCGAGCGATTTCGGGTCGTTTGCCTTAGCGGTCGTTTAAGATCGTTTATCATTAGTCGTTGGAAAATTGCTTGGTGTAATAGTACCCTTAGTGTCAGGGGCTTTTATTCTACAGTAAACACTATGTAAATCATGGGTCTCCAAACTGCGGCCCTCCAGCTGTTGCAACACTACATTTCCCATCATGCATGGACAGCCAAGTCCAAAGCTTTAACTGTCCGAACTGACAGATGCTCATAAGCACAGTGATATCCCATAGAGCAGGGATGGGAAACCCTGCAGCCCTCCAGTTGTTGCAAAACTGCAATTCCTGTCCGGCCTGGACAACCAAAGGCATGATGGTAATTGTAGTTTTCCAACAGCTGGAGGGCCAGAGGTTCCCCATCCCTGCCCAAGAACCAAAACAGACCTGTAAGAAGGTTCAGTAAGAGAGGAAGAACGGCGATTCTCCCCCCCCCCCCCCACCACCACCATTTCAAATCAACTTTTGTCAGAAAATTACACAGATATGCATTTGATTCTATGTATAAATCTCAAGTACTTACCAATCTCTTCCAGTACTTCTGTCTTACAGGAAGTGATGTATTCTTTCCAGTCAGACACAGTGCTCTCTGCTGTCTCCTCTGTCCATGCCAGGAACTGTCCAGATCAAAAGTAAATCCCCATCTACTGCTCTGGACAGTTCTCATCATGGACAGAGGTGGCAGCAGAGAGCACTGTGTCTGACTGGAAAGAATACTCCACTTCCTGGAGAACATACAGCTGCTGATAAGACTGGAAATTTAAGTAAATTACAAATCTACATAATTTTCTAATGACAGTTTATTTAAAATTGATTTTTTTAACCAGAGTATTCTTCCCAAAACAGCACCACCTTTGTCCTTAGGTCACATGTGGTATTACAACTCTCCATTAGCTTCAACAGAAAATGATAGTGGATAGAACAATATGTAACAGGATCCAGCCTGTAGATGAGGTAACCAGTTCCTTATGAACGGACCAATGACTGTGTGTAAGTGACAGGTGTACAAGTGCCTTTGATAGCACATTCCGGATGGTAAGCTGGAAACGCGTTACGGCCACGGCAAAGTAATTAGAAAATTACATTCTTGATTGCAGGAAATTGACAATTTCTCCAGGCAGCTCTCCTCTAATCCCACACACAACAGAGATGCAGGGGAAAAAAAACCTCTGCTCACAATGCAGAAGAAACAACATTAATAACATGAGCCGGGAGTAACTAATAAATCCTGCAAGGTTTCCTAGCAATGCTGAGCCCGGCTAAAGCCCTCCTGATAACCGAGCAGGACAACACCACCGCCACCGCTCCACAAAAGGGCAGATCAGCCGGAGACATGTTGAAGGCGGGTGACAGATTTACATGCTGTTCCCCAGCCAGCTTCACATTCTTCTTATAAACATTTTAATAACACCAACATTCAGCCCCCGGGGGAGATTAAAAGATCCCGCTACATCTGTACAATATCTTTATGGCTGTTTGGAAAAGCAGGAACATTCCCAGGTCTGACACCGCTCACCACATTAGAGAGTGGTGGCGCTCTGGTCGCTGACTATTCACCACAAATGCCAGAAAAAAACACCCGTGTGCCCCCTAACACTGGCCCTCTGTACAGCGGAGGAGGAGGAGCACGGCACGCACCTGTGTTTATAAAAATCGCCCTGGCTTGGCAGTGGCGATGGAAAGGAAGGCACGCTAGAAACGTGCCTCTAAATAATTCATACAGGAAAGGAGAGCAGATTCTGTTGTAAAACCTTTCAGAAAAATCAAACCACCCTCTAAGCGCTTTATTGATGTTTAGACAGAGGCTTATGCCTTGTGAAAAGGAAGATTAAAAGTTGCATTATGAATGACTGGGAAAAGGGGTATAATCCATCAGGTATATTACACCAGACTCCACCGGCTCAGCCGTTATGCCTGGACTGACAAGGGGGGCAGCACCTCTAATACACAAGGGTCTGGACACTGAGTGCTATTCCCTTAGATACTCAGGTGTAGGAATCGCACCAGAAGACATCTAGAAAAGCCTTCAGAGAGTCCATGGACTGTGTGAAAACTTATACTAGCCCACTTCAATCAGCTATAACATGAACACCATTAAAGGGGTTCTCCAGTGCTACAGAAACATGGCCACATTCTTTCAGAGACAACACGACTCTTGTCTCCAGTTCAGGTGCGGTTTGCAATTAAGCTCCATTCACTTCAATGGAACTGAGCAGCAAAAACCCGTCCAAGCTGAAAACAAGCGTGAGGCTGTCTCTGGAAGAAAGTGGCCATGTTTTTGTAGCGCTGGATAACGTCAGTTTTATTTAGTGAATAGCGGCCGCAGAAAAGCCTGTCCATGCACACTGTAGATCGAGCGGCTCCAGCCGCAAGCTCCACAGTGTGCTGTGGGGAGTTCTGATGCAGGCGCTCATGGATGCTCCCGCAACAGGACCCTGCGGCCCGAAAGATCATCCGGCCGGGTTACGGAACGGCCGGTCTCTTACGAGGTGGAAACATGGACGAACACTGCAAGATACATTCCGCCCTAAAAGGTGTACAGCGACCCAATGGCACAAGGGAATGGCCAGATGCTTTGAATTGTCTCCGTTCAAATTGGATCAGTTTAAAGATCCGTTTGCCCTCCAGCTCTTTGCTTCTGCTGCCAGGTTGCCCTGCTGGATCTATATCACAGGGCACATCACTACCCACAATGTCTACAGCTGAATGGCCACGTCCCCTTTCAAGCTTCTATTATGAAGTGAGAACGTTTTGCCTACAGTGAGCTCCATACAGACCAGTGTGCTAAACAGATGCAGAGATTTCAGCTCTGAAGGCTTCTTAAATTGTAAACTCATCCCTGGACTATAAGACAGCTGGTAACTCAAGGCCATTATAATACATGTACAAAGCTCCCCAACCCTGTATTCCTCTATATAGAGAATAAAATGATGACCAAAGCTGGACCTACACGTCACGTCTTGGCACATCTCACATAAAACGCTATAAAGTCAATGCGTTGTTCTCCTCCACAGCGTTATTATGGCTATGACAGCTCTAAGACGACCAAAATGGTGACAATTACAACTACCGTAAGGATTACCAGTAGGCTTTCCTAGACACCCAAAGAGGAAATCTGACTAGTTATCCACCAACACATCACCCGCTCCTAAAACGCTAAGAAGATTTGCCGTTCCCCCCCAAGGGAGCTGTAGCGAGGGCTGCAATGGCTGTCACCCACTTTTCTCAGGAACACAGAACTAACTGCTGAACAGAATAAGTGCCAGTCTGACAGCAGAGGAGGACTTAAGCATCATATATATGTAACGGCGGTCCATTGCCTTGACAGAGTCTGACATATCTGACATGGTTTTCATTTGCAGCCCTGGCTCTTTTTCTCTCTATCATCAGCCTCCTATATACGGACTTATCCACAGGTTGAAAATAACTTGCCTGCGGTGCTTCTGAGATCCCTGCAGTAACTCATAATAAATTTACGTGTGGCCCCAACCAGCGTTACTGGGAATGCAGACAGTCAATTCAATAGCTGCGAGAAATATTGGCTGGAAAACACAAGATCCCTCCAACAGAGAAAAATGATGGCGACTGACATTTAAGGCCTTGTCCGGGGGAAAGCACTGGTCGGGGTCACTGAGCCGAGACCTCATCAAAGTTGCAAACGTGAAGTGGAAAAGAATGCAATATGCCAAAGGGGGGTCCCTAAATTCCCACACCCGAGTGCTGCCCATCTGGCTGCTGTAATACAATACTGCCAGGGTAGAACTGCTGAGATAATATAGAGTGTGAACTCGGGTCTAAAAATACCAGCAGACTGCAGGCAGCCTCATTTCCCAGGCTCGGATGAAAGACGTGGTCAATAGATTAATTAGCGTGAATAAGACATGGGAGATCTCTTGTGATCTGTGCTGTATACCCAGAAGACGTTCCACCTCCTGTTTAATCCTCTTCTCTCCTCATTTGTTGCTCAGCAGAAGGAGATGGTTTCATTTCTGCACTCTTAAATTTAACTGAGCACAACTCATCGGGGAGTCACAACCACCGGCTTGTCCTTACAGGAGGGGGAACCACAAGATCAATGGTAATGTGGCAGTGAGGACACCTGGACAGCTGAGGGGGCTGCAGAGTAGTCTTGGTTTGTCCACACAGATGTGGGAGGTTATGTTATTTAGGTGGATGGAGATTAGGTAATCTGCAATGTTTACAGCAGTACACACTACCTGACAATGTAAGGCTTTAGGTAAAAAAACACTGTGGATTAGAGTTATGGGAAAGTTTGAGATCCATGTGCCCCAGATATTATCTGTATCTATGGACCTATATGCTTGTATGAAGCAGGCTTTTTAAACAACTTCACTCTTTCTTTATAGTCTAGGTGATTCCTTATGTTTTGGAAGTCATTTAAATTTACCAAAAATTATTCTGAACTGCAGGAAAACAGTTCTAAAGTCTTAGGGCATTATTCCACCGGACGGTTATTGTTCGCATAATCGTTAACGATTTCAAACGACCGCTATTGCGAAAGACCTGAAAACGTTCACTCATTTCTATGGAACGATAATCGTTACTTATGACCGTTTTTTCTTCGCTATTTCTTTGCTATTGCGTTTGTATCTACTGTGAACGACCGAACGTCGTCTTATTCAATGCGAATTATTTGCGAACGAGCAACGATAAAAATAGGTCCAGGTCTTATAAAGCGATCAACGATTATAGTTTAGATTCGAACGATTTAATGGTAATCTGAACGATAATCGTCCGGTGGAATAGTGCCCTTAGCCACCAGGTGGCTCCATTGCCTTCAATCTGATATCTACTGTCTGTTGTTAGGAGAAATCTGTCTATAGTAACAGCCTGAGTAAGACAGAACAAGGAGTAAAGGCCCTATTCCACGAGCCGACTGAGAGAAGAAAACGAGCGCTATTAGCGCTTGTTTGCTCCTCGTTCCCCACTCGCTGCTGCTGCTGCCGCTATTCCGCACGGCAGCTGGTGAGTCCTAGGGGGGCTGCGGGGAGGCTGCCCGGGTGATGGCTGTATTGTCCGGGCAGCCCATAGCATACAGCAGCGGTCTGCTGCAGCTGCTCCTATTCCACAGAGCGATGGCAGCAGATCATTGCTGTACAAGTCGTTGGTCTTTCAACATGTTTGAAACACAAACAACGCAACGATCAGCCAGCATGAACTATGTCGGCTGATCGTTGCCTTCTATTCCACAGGACGATTATTGGCCGTAACGGCCGATAATTGTTCCGTGGAATAGGGCCTTAAGACCCAGAAAAAACCTGGGCTGTATGCAAGCAAGCGGTAAGCCTCTGTATGATCGGCACTATTCCTACTATTCTCATCTCAGGAGTAACAGGGTTTACTGTAACCCTGTGCTTGCAGTTCTGCTGTTGTAACTTTACTTTCTGCTCATATAGCAAAACCAGTCCATCAGTAAACCCTTCTCCCCCACAAGCCATCTATAGTATTGCACTGTACAAACCAAACAACCTGCACAGCAAATAGTATGTTGTGCTATAACTGGCTGGAGAATTCAAAGATCTGTGTGCACTGCAGGCAAACAGCTCAGCCCTGGGCAAAGCCTAACTAACAGCACTCCCTGCCACAGACCAGGAGTATGTTGAGTATGTCCACATCTGCATTAGATATTTCATTAGAAGCCTCAATCAGATTCCGTCAAAAAACTCTGACCACCAATGGATGGGGGTGCTGGACCCATCAAGTAACCCAATAGCCTCTGACTAATCCTGTAGACTGTAACTCAGTAGCCTCTGACAAATCCCAAAGACTGGGGTTTGTTGAGTTTCCAACATGATGTTCATCAGTAGCTGTTGGGTTACTTGATGGATCCAGTACCACCATCATCAATTTTATTTTTCTGCTCCTACGGCAGTGAGGGAGTGAAAACAGTCCTTGGCTAAACCTGCAGATCTATATATTGGGTGTTCCCACATGTGAGCAGATGCTGACTGTGTTGGATCTCCCAATGGCCGTAGACAAGTACACCATCATTATCACGTATAGCAGCAAGTTAGATATACAAAAACAAGTGCAAACAAAAAATGGAGTAGCAGCAAACATCAAGCACCAGGATTCCAGTTCTCATTTCTCAGGAACCCTTTGGAAAACGTTAGCACCATTGTATAACTCAATGCAAGTCAATCTACTGGAAAAAAAAAAAACTGGTTTCTAAACCTATTATAAATCTAAGAGCATTTCCAGAGGCAAAGCTAAATTTCGAGGGAATAAAAACTAGCTTCGAACCAACATGTCATTTAAGAAGCCATAAAATCCCAGTGCCTTGGCTCCGACAACAAGGCGAATCTCAGTAACTCTGTAGGTTGTGAGGAGAAGTCGTGCTGGCGGAGTGACCTGCATATTGTGCTTGGAAGCAGCCACTATGTAATTTGTAGTTAAGGCTTGCATGTCGCACAGCTGTTTGTGCTTCTTCAGCAAGGCTCTGGCTGCATGCTAAATCCCTGCCCGGCTTCCAACAAGCGCTCAGACAGCCTGCCCTTCCTCCCCACCCCCTGCAGATTTACACCACAAAGCAGGACACACAGGGTCATTAGAGGTAATAATGCATTGCAAATGGAGGTTTCCATCCCTCTGCATTCATTACACATCCAGCTTCCCCCCCAAACCGCTGGACTTCCACCCGGACATGAGCGTGCCAGGTTAGGCCCGGCACATTGCTACCGGTACACCTGCACCATGTAACGCAGATGATAATGTAATCAATGCTATTCCACATAAGCAAAATTAACCAAACAGAATGGTCTATTACCCTTGGCATATTCCAGAAAGGAACGTTAATGATACTGTCTGAAAACCTGTAATCAATTTCTTTTTCACGGCAGCTCTATCATTACGCTGCGTTCGATCTGTGTGCCGGCGGGGATTTATTAAATCTCACAATGCAGTGGAGCCTGCGCCAATTGGATCTGGCTCCAGCAGTTTTCAGAACATATAACGGGGCTTATTATTTTATAGCAAACTTAAAAGAGAAAAGGAAAATAAAAAGAGAAAAAAAAAACAGCTGTGCTTAAAAAAGGGGAAAAAAGGAGACAGCAGAAATCATGGATTAAAGTGACAGCACCGAGATACGCAGTCCACTACGGTTATATGTAATACGTAGGAGTCTATAACCTACTGTCCACACTTTTATTTTCTAATAGAGACAAATCTATAAAGAGACTAATGGCATTTCTGGAGCACTATCACTCCTGAGCCGTTCTCAGAGGATTCACCTTTAGGGTGCCTTCACACGTACCGTATCGCTGCGTTTTTTACATGCGCGTTTTGATTTTCACATGCTTTTCATGTGAAAATCAAAACGCGCATGTAAAAAACGCAGCGATAAAAACGCAGCGATACGGTACGTGTGAAGGCACCCTTAGAGATGTTAACTACTGACATTGGATTTATTTCTCGCTCCTCGTGGACCTGAAGACCTTTTCACAAATCTGTCACAAAGTCGGGTGCATCACGTCCAGTATCAGGGGCTCACAATGTTGTTCCTCCCAATGCATAATTATTAGGAGGTATTGCTTTAGGGTATATTCACACGGGCGGGCTCGCAGCGAGATTCTCGCTGCGAGCCCGGCAGGTCCTGGCAGTTCCCATACACTACATACTTGCTGCGGTCTAAACGACCGCAGCGAGTATGTAAGTATACCGCCCTTAACCCCTTCTGCTCCCGCCCGGCTCCCCCGCTGTAAGCATACTTTACCTGTCCTTGCTGCACGGGTCCGGCGTCCTGCTCTCCTGTCCGGCCAATCAGTGGCTGCAGCTGGGAAACACACTAATTGGCCGGACGGGAGAGCAGGACGCCGGACCCGTGCAGCAAGGACAGGTAATGTATGCTTACAACGGGGGAGCCAGCGGGGAGCAGAAGGGGTTAAGGGCGGCAGGATTACATACTCGCTGCGGTCGTTTAGACCGCAGCAAGTATGTAGTGTATGGGAACTGCCAGGACCTGCCGGGCTCGCAGCGAGAATCTCGCTGCGAGCCCATTCGTGGTAATATACCCTTAAGGTTTTAAAAGGTTCAACCTCTGTTAGAAGGGTCTCCTTACTAGAGATGAGGGAACAAAGTTTGGGTTCATGCAACTACGAACACTCGGCATTTGAATCCAGATAGCTGGAAAAGATGGATGCAGCCCTAGAGCTGTCTAGAACACATGGATAAGGGCCCTATTACACAGGACTATTATTGTGCGAACAATAGTTCTGTGTAATAGGACCCTAAGACCTATGGCTGTATCCATGCTTCCATATAGTCCTCGGTCTGCAGCCTTCTTCTTCAGCTACTAGAAGTCAAACGCAGTGTTCGGATTTGCGCAAACCAGAACCTTCTGTAAGTTCCCTTATCTCTACTCCTCACCAGTGTAACCCAATGTCAGCACCTGTAGTGATGCTAAAGTGAGGCCATCAATATCCAATCAAGCCCGATAGCCAGTACTCTGTTTACCAGTGCCACAATGCCAACATATACAGGGATCAGAGGCAGAAGCAGACAGCTCCATTCATCGTGTAGTGGTCACAGTACCTCTAGGGGCTGATATTACCCCAAGTAATATGAATAATGGTCAGCCAGCAAACTACGCTCATTCATTGACTGATTAGGTCACTTGGAGTTGGACCGGTCAAAAAAAAAAAAAAAAAATCATTGTTTGTCAACCACACAACTTTCAATGTAAGAGGGATGTCAGATGACTGCAGCAAAAAAGCTGCACAAATAATCTTGCGACTGCCGTGCTGTGGGCTCTGTAAATGGTCCCCGATCTACATCTATAGCACAATCCATGCCTTGTAATACAGCCCTAAGCACGGCCACTACACAATACACGAGCCGTGTGCTTCTAGCTCCGCTCATTGTGTATGCAGCTGCTGCAGCTGTGGTGACAAATGTTGGAAGCCCACCGATCAGACATTGATGGCTTATCCTGAGGATAGGCCATCAATGAAACGTCCCCGAAAACCCAGGACAATATATGCTTTGAGATTAAAGGTAAGCGCATTAATATACGTTTCCTGTCATTGTACTTGTACCCACACGCGTTTCAATGTTTACGTACCACCACTTTTAGTGACCTTTTAGTTAAATCTTTCATCAGTGTCAGCCTACCTATAGGGGGCAGTAGAGACCGCCCCCCTCCCCCCACGATAGAATGCTTATTATTTTTACCCCAGATTCCTTACAGCCGCTGGATCTCAGCAGGGAGAACCATTAACCCCTCAGAGCTGTATTAATGTCAGGCTAACAGGTGCATTGGCTACCTGGCTCCTGCCATTTGTCCAGCCCTGATGTGGATCAATATGTAATCAGCACCAGGCCTACAAAAAAAATCCTATAATGGCCCTCCATGCGTATTTTGCATTTTAATATAGAGCCATTTAAATGATCAACCAATGTCTCCTTACCTGATCTGGTAGAAATCAATAGCGCTCCCCTAGTACAGTACGGCGGGGCCATCTGTGATTTATTAGCCTCCTACAGATTCCCTTTCACAACACATTTAGGAGATCATTGGGAAGCAGACTTGGAGCGACATTTACATTTCTAAGCAGGAGAAGTCAGAGCTACAAAGTTAATCACTCTAATTAATTCCGGATAGATGTGATGTAGAAAGGGGCCGCCGCTCCGTACAGTCTAGTGCCGGGGCCGGCAACCATCAATAATACAGATAAATCACGTTATCCATGACAGATGGGACTGAGCCTGATGGGTGATACTGTCTGGTGACGATATTGATGCTTGGCAGCGTTGATGTTGAAAGTTTTGCAGTGTTAGCGATACCTAAATATATAATGTCATTGGCGGCATCTATAGGGGAGGCAGGCAATGTAATTATCCATGTATACACTATACAGGTAATGAGTACATAGCAGTAACATGTACAAACTGGGACTCCATCTATATTGTGGATTAACCTGAACTCCCCCTGGGCTTTTCTCATTTCAGGCCGTGGACACATCTGCAATGTCAATTCAGTTTACTGTGCTGGACCAGTCACATGACAGACGCCAACTGCGCCTGACGGACCCCAATGACTCATTAACAGGGTCTGCTGGATTTCATAGGGCGCCATTATTTTCATGGGAAGAACAGAGCTGGGTTGTCAGGCATGACAGGATTTGTGACAGGCTCTGATCACATTTGCGTCATCAATTCCGTTTCATCATAGAAAATGACGAGACAAATGCATTACAACTGTGCCAGAGAACCCACTGACTTCTAAAGGACTCCCTTATATTTACAGGAAGAATAGAACGGCATGCAGCCCTATTCTCCCCATCACATCTGATGGAATCTATGACGGAAGCCATGGCGCACGTGTGAACAGAGCCTTACAAATGTCATAGAGGGAGCATTCCCAATAATTACATAATACAGTATTCATCCAAAACAAAAACACAAGATCCTTACGATGAAGTACAAAAGTAAAAAACAACACAAAAGTATAGAGGGAAAAAAGCAACTGATGCATTATAAACCATCTTCTAGACAAGATAAAAAGCTTAAAGAATAAAGTGAAACGTGGGATAGCGAGATCTTTTTGCTTTATTATAAATGATTAAAGATATATTACACTTCCTAATGCTTCATTGTTACCACCAAAGGTGGGGAAAAAAAGAAGAAATATTAACATAAGAAAACACAAGGCTCCTTGCAAACACAATAAATGTTTTCAATGGATAGGATGTACAAAACAATGGCATTGTTATGGCTCCTGTGTGCGTCATGTTCCCTGCAAGAGCCCAAACCACGTGGCGGTAATTATAGAAGCATGTGTACTAGATACTTTCACATGTGGGAAGCAGGAAAAAAAAATTATATTATATTAATTATATATATATATATATATATATATATATATATATATATATATATATATACACACACACATACACTGATTATGTATATATTTCCACCAATAAAAAGCATGTAGAAGCACATTAGGAACTGCAGCAGATTTTTGCCTCCTACAAGGAGCGGATCTGATGATGGGAAGAGAAGGACCATTATGACCCAGATTCACAGGCTGGCTTGAGCTCGGAAGGCACAAGGCAAATTAACAGCTCCTGGTAGTCAGAGCCCTGGAAGCCGGCTGTCTCTGGTGGTGCTGCATCAGTGCACAGCACACGCTCCAGAGGAAGTTTTGGGAGCAGATGGTGACATCACTTCAGCTTATGCAGTGTATAAGCAGCTGCTTCCAGCACATCGAGTATGCACAAGACAGGCATCCGATATACGGCTCCCTAACCTAAATACATGGACAACAACAAAGGGAACCACAGTCCTTATGCTCTGGTAGCTGGCACAGACTAGAACAATGAACAGTGGTTACCCACATGTGATAGGGCACTAGCACGGTGCAAAATGATGATTTCAGCTGTAAATCTGCAACATAATGGAAGCGTGATGGATGGTAATGTTATCACAGTATTGCACAACAAAGTGATATGGCCTAAGCATATGGCATTAAAAATTTTGGGTAATTTCATATCAGAGTCTTAGTATGGGGCCCAAATGGAGGTCATGATGACATCCGTAATCTTGGGTTTCCAGCTACATGACTGGCTGATCTAAGCAAGTGGACTTTGCACTAAAGCAAATAGTGAAGGGCGCTCTCACTAAGACAACCTCTCTCCATCACCTGTACATATTATGGTCCGTTTACATGGAGCGATAATTCGCCCAATCCAACAATTAACGATTTTGAGGTAACTGTGTTTTTTACAACGATCAGCGATTCAAAGGAACGATATTTCGTTTGAAAAAATCGTTATTGCAATGGTTTTAATATCGCTTAAGCCCATCTCACACATAGGGTGAATCAGTGAAAGACTGTTTAGACAAAGCGATCTGCGAATTTTCAGCGAACGACCAACGACGATTTGAGAACATGTTGAGTCGTTTGTCACTTGATTGTTCACTATGTTTACACAAGCCGATTATGAATCAAATGTGATAGTTATCGTGAAAATTCAAACGATAATCGTTCCGTGTAAACGCACCATTAGCTGTCCTTATTAGAGGAAGACAAAGCCTATCCCAAAACAGGCAAGGGTTTATCTAACATATCAGTGTTAAAGACAACTACCTATAGGTGGCAGCAGAGGGACAGGTTTTTTCCCTTTTAAAGGAGAACTAATTTGCATATTTTTCCCATGAGGTACAGGTAGAAAAGTTGGCCATACACACACACATACACATCTATCTTTTCGCATCCCTACATGAACAATTGAGTCAACCATTTGTTTGCTCTGAAGAGAGAGAGAAGTTAAAAAAAAAAAATGGCTAAAATCATTTGTGAACCTAAAAAGGGGTCCGTCCTGTGATCTGAGGGTACGCACTAACCTCCCTCCAAGGTGCTCCACTTCCTGCTCTGTGCCACCCATGTTGCTGGGGCATGTACTACGTTACAACGGCCACATGATGAGGAGCAACCACTGATCAATGCATATGAGCCTGGTCAGAAATGCATGGAGTACACAGTACATGACCCAGCGATACAGCCTGTCCTCTTCAAGGGGAAAACTATCGGTGAAGTGACACGTGAAATATATAACGAAGTTAGAACTAGTGATGAGCGAACTGGCCAAGCATTCAGCCATTGCCTGGAGAAGTTGGATGCAGTCCTAAGGCTGCCAGGACAACATAGATACAGCCTATAGCTGTAAACGTTTTCCAGGACTCTCCAGGGCTGTATCCAACTCCCTCTGGCCACCGGAAGTCAAATGCTAAGCGTTCAACTTTGGACTAATGGCCCAATTCCACGGGTCGTTTAGAGGAGCAATATCGTTCGTATTCGGCCAATATCGTATTAGCCCCCCCAGCAGCTCCCCGCCGCCCCTCCCGCACTCACCCGCTCGCTGCCGCCGCGATGAATAGCGGCGGCAGCGAGCGGGGAACGAGGAGCAAACGAGCGCTAATAGCGCTCGTTTGCTCCTCCAAACGACTTGTGGAATAGGGGCATAACCCAAAAGTTTGGCAAGTTCACTCCTCACTACTTACAACCTCTCCATGTTTTATCTGGATATATTCTATGAGAATGAGTAAAAGTCCCCATCACCTAATACTATTGTGGTCTGCAGCATCTCCCTGCAACATTAGCAGATTGCTGGTGGTTACTTATGTTTCATTTAGGTTTCCTAACCTGTGGTTCTCCAGCTGCTGCAAACTACAACTCCCATCATGCCCTGACACCGTATGACCGGGTAACACTGGCGTAGTGTATACAGAAAGGAAAGAAAATTGGTTAGCATAATAATTGTCACTTTTTTGTTGTTAAAAAAAAATATAAAATCTAAAAGTGGTTTTAGGCAAAAACCAAGAAGAGGTCTGAAAGCTGCATAAGTTACCATGTACCGGTCAGGCCTTGGCACACACGTGGCAAATGAAGTCCAATAAAAGAGCACAGGCTGCCCATTTCGGCCCTGAAATAGCCTGAAGAAAGGTCGAGGTGTAACATGAATAGGCAGGGATTAAAGTTTACACTTTATGAGCTTTTCACCTCATCTCCTGTAACATGAGAAGTGACCACTGGAAGAAGCCGCATAAAATTAATCTAGCGGAGAATGCGCTTCCCGAATCTCTAGATCAGAATAATAACCTTAATCAGATGATTGCCTGCTGCTTCATTACCCCGGCCCACCATCCCCCCCGGGCTCATATACAAGAGTTACTGCCCTACAGATGTTCTGGATCCTGTCATAAACATGCCCAGAGACACACCTTTATAGCCGCATCACACAATGCTTAGAAGCCGGGGGGCAGCATTAAGAGGGCACTAAATAAGAGGCGGCGGCAACCCTCTGTCTCATGCTGCCGACAGGTATCTGTGTGCACTGATTCATGTTGTTTTGCAGACAGCCCTAATGCACGGTGCAAAACCAATACTGACAACAAAAGAGTCGGCCTTTATTGCCGTTAATATCCCCGAGCAATTATGGGAACTCAGCAGGAAATTCTGCCCAGAATGGAAACCTTCGCATTGTAATTCACAATTTCTCCACAGCTTCGGCACTAACTCCCAATGTAGCCGCTAATGTGTGCTATAGTACAATTCAGGCAGAGGCGTTATTACACCGAGCATGAATAACACTGCAAGGCTGCACTCCAAACTACCACAAGAGGAAGAAGCAGGTGTGCAAGACAGAACGAGACAAGATCTGATGGAGGTGACAGGGCTACTCACACTGCAGACACCCAACATATGCCAAACACCTGGCCACTACATGCTGCTAGACTTTTTTTTATTTATTTTTTTTACTTTATTGACTCATCCTGTACATAGCATTTTTCATTTATTTTACAGCATGGCATATGGTTCATATATTCAATAATGCAAAGAAAAATCCACAGTGCCAACAGCGCTGCCAAAGCCCTAGATGACCCAGATACTGCTCTAGTGATGGCTTCATCGCAGGCAAGGCAATGGCCCAGACTTACAACTGAAGATGGCCCAATGTGTGCCAAAAAGTGGTTTACATGGCATGTACCATATTTACTGTGTTTTAGACAACCAGTCTAGGAGACAGGTTTTTATGTGCAACACCAGGCACCAAATTTGCTGCAGTACGCTAGTGCAGATGAATTCAACTAATGGTGTGTTTACACGTAACGATAATTTGCCCGATCATATGATTAACGATGTCGGAGTAACGATTTTTTCTTCATAACGAGCAGCGTTTAGACGGTACGATATATCGTACAGAAAA
The DNA here is from genome assembly GCF_027789765.1 of Dendropsophus ebraccatus. Lineage (NCBI taxonomy): Eukaryota > Metazoa > Chordata > Amphibia > Anura > Hylidae > Dendropsophus > Dendropsophus ebraccatus. The sequence goes on along the minus strand of NC_091465.1, from coordinate 29,898,821 downwards.
TTTGTTGTGCGATCGTTTTGCGAACGCTTAAGCCTATCTCACACATTGGTTAAATCGGCGAACGACTGTTCACACGGAACGATTTGCGATTTTTTTGCGAACGACAAACGACGATTTGATAACATGTTGAAAGATCAAAATGCGCAATGTATCGTTCGTCGTATGCTCTTTCGCTGCGTTTACACGTACGATTATCGTTCGAATACGATAGTTATCGCGCAAATTCGTACGATAATCGTTACATGTAAACGCAGCATAATAGTTGGTCTAAACCTAGACTAGACAGTCTACATCAGGAATAGGGAACCTTCGGCCCTCCAGCTGTTGTTCCCCATCCCTTGTCTACATTATCAAACAGTCTGACCCACTACGATAAATCTGTCACATCCTTAGGGTCCTATCAGACTAAGCAATTTTTAATTTCCACCGATAAACGATTGCGCATGAGCGCTTTTGGAAATGACCTGAAATTATTCACCATAATACACAGAACGATAGTCGTTAGTTACAATCGCAATATACAAACAAACAATATTAATTACGAACGAATGAGTACATACACCAAAATATTTGTGAAGGATTAATGATTTTATGGTCAGCTCAAAATATGTGATCAACATACAAAAAGATTTACGTTAATCTTTGCCGTTGCCTGCATACACACAGAAAGATTATCGCTTAAGTTTCAATTATATAACAATTTTTCGCAAGATAATCTTTCCATGTAATAGGGCCCTTACACTGTAAAAGAATTAGACAGGTTTGGTAAATCGGGGGTATATTGGAAAAATTGCCTAAAGGGTCAAAACGTGTTGTCCTGTCTACACTAAAGCTTTCATTTAGGACTGTTTCACACATGCCATTTACAAGCAGTTTTTAGTTCAGCTTTGAAAGCTAAAGCTAGGATTGGATCTTTATAGGATTCCCCTACTATTAATACCCACTCCTGGAAAAGGCTTTAAAACGGCATGTGTGAGGGATCACTTAAAGCCCCAACACACTTTTAATAACAGACTGTTTGGCTGTGAGTTATGTCTCCTGCCCGCCGCCCGTCTTCCCACAGACCGGTACATGTGGCACGGCCAAGCGTTTCTCTTAAGTCTATGGGGAAAGGAGGAGTAAGCCACAGTGAGATGTCTCACTGCGGCTTCGCTCTTTGAAGAGAGGGGTCGGAAGAGACTTTCTTTCATAGCTGATGTTGGTGTTGGTTCTAGGCAGCCTCGCTATGAGTAGCGGGTTGGGCTGACATAAGGTGTATGAGGACCCTTAGGGTGTTACTACACAGGCTGATGGGAGTTCCATAACTGTAAACGGGCGCTGATTTGCTAGGTCGGTGCTTGTTTACTAGGCCTATTACACGGCCCGATTATCGTTTAACAAGGGCTGCATGGACATAGTTACCGATGTCCTTGCAGCCCTTGCTTAACTTTATACATTACCTATCCAGGCTGCAGGGCTCCTCTTGTGGTCTTCTCCCCAGTCCCACGCGCTTTAGCTTCAGAGCGGCCTGTCTCAGCTGACAGGCCACTTAGCCAATCACTGGCCGTGACGGTCCCTCTCTGAAGTTGGAGCACAGAGGAGCCCTGCAGCCCGTATAGGTAATGAATATCGTCAGTCGCCAGCTGCGCACCGCTATTACACGTAGCGATGCGCGGTCAGTGCCCGACAATTATAGGTTCAGACCTATATCAAAGATGAGCCGATGATAGTTGTCATCGGCTGATCATTGTATTTATTACACAGAGCGATTATCGTTCCGTGTAATAGTACCCTTAGACTGGATTCACATCTGTCTAGTAATCTGGCAACATCCCAGTGTCAGAAGCAAGAAATTTTTGTATCCAATGCCCCATAGGATGAAATAGTGTACGACGCTGGACTATCCAGCATATCTGTCACACAGGGTGGATTCACTAGATCATGCCACATTTTTGATCTGCCAATATGGGTTGGCGTTTTAGTAGTGTTATCTGTCATGCGATTTTCTTTTAAACCACCCAAGGCAGCAGCCATTGCATCCATGTTTTCAGCACAAATGTACATAAGACTACGGGAGACAATTCGGCCTCTCCGCTAAACACTAGACAGGAGGTCTATTAGCCGCACTGAAAGCCGCATATTCCTCAGACAGCAAAATACTCTGTGGGAACTTGACAATGTTAGTACCACTATATTCCCATTCAATGACCTCCTGCTTTGCGGCATCTCCTTCTCTTTCAGATTTCTTGGCGCTGCGATGCGATGGCGAAGGCATTGCTTTCAGTGAGTGCCCTGCAATGTTTTATCTTCCTTCCCCATACTGAGAATGTAGTAAAATACAACATCTGCACTGCCCTACATAAGATTTACCATCTAACACGCCGAATGTAGCAATAAATGCCGAGGAAAATAAAGGCTGTCTGACAAATTTTCAGACAGGTGGAAGAGACTATGAAAAGCACTCATCTCAGGTTGTATCAGCCAAATGATCTGAGAGTCTATGACAAGCTTAACCATTAGGTCTTGTTCACAAAAACAAGAGCTCAGCGGCTGCATTAGCTCTGATAAAACAAACAGGATCTGAACATGGGCGCAGTATAATGAATCATTCACAATGACTTACTGGCTGCGTGATGTCTACTGGTGATAACACAACTAATGGAAGCGAAACGTGTACAAGGCAGGATGGTCACCGACTCATAGGAAATTAGCCATGGTTAATACACAGGCAAATACAAGCACCCGGCCTGCAGGGGGGGGCTATTTTGCAAGTAGATGAATTGACTCCCCAACCCCCCACTTATACTTAATAAATGAGGCCCCCAGAACTCACCAGTTTGAAATCTTGAATGCTACATATGAAGTATGGAGTGTTGGGTCTTCTGCTTTCAATATACACGCAATCTAGAGGGGGGAAAACATAGGAGAATTAGTTACACACCATAGCAGAAATACAATGTTCACAATCATAATGTACAAGGTATAACTGAACACAGCACAGCTCTGTATACTGTCTTCCTGCAGAGGGTGCAGTCCCTGCATTTAGTCAATAAGTGTTCCATCAGCTTTACATTACACTCAATAGGGTTAAACAGTCGTGTGAAAACAAGATCTGAATTTTACACCCTTTAGAGCCGCTGACATCATGCTTGTTCTCAACTCTTCAAAATTACATTTCTGAAATTATCGGCATGTGCTGCCAAGTCAGGAACAATTTCAGCATCTGACACTAATATCCCTGATGTCAGCACCGGGAAGGCGCGGGAAGCCCCAACATCACAGTTCACAAAGCATACGGCACTCCTGTAATTCCAGCCAATAAACCATATTTATCTGACTATAAGAAGAAAAGTGTGTGTCTTATGCTGCGTTTACACAAAACGATAATTGGCCCAATCGCACAATTAACGATTGTCGGAGTAACGTTTTTTTTTTCATAACGATTAGCGTTTAGACGGTACGATATATCGTACGGAAAATTCGTTTTGCGATCGCTTAAGGCTATTTCACACATTGGTTAAATCGGCGAACAACTGTTCACACGGAACGATCTGCGAATTTTTTTGCAAACAACGACAATTTGAGGACATGTTCAAAGATCAAAATGAACGATTTCTTGCTCGTCGTTTGATCGTTCGCTGCGTTTACACGTATGATTATCGTTCGAATTCGATTGTTATCGCGCAAATTCGCACGATAATCGTTACCTTCAGGTGGCGCTGACTGCAGACTAGTGCTGCGTTTAAACGTGTTTGTCCACCCTGATTCCTGATCAGGTGCAACTTTGTTTCATGTTGTACCAGTCACTGAGGGAACTCTGCAGCAACTCATAGGCGCACAGTCTTCTCTCTTCTGTGATCAATGCCAGGCAAGAGGAAGCTGGGTGTGAGGGCATATTGCATCCAGCTTCCTACTAAGCAGAAAACACCTCCACAGAGCTTACCTAGCAGAGGAGAAAGGACCTTTGGGTAGTATCAAAAGAAGTACATATAATGAAAGTGTGTGTATCTGTGTGTAGCAGTGTATGTGTTGGTATACACATTAAAGGCCCTATTCCACGGAATGATTATCAGCTGTATTCGGCCGATAATCGTCCCGTGGAATAGAAGGCAACGATCAGCCGACATCGTTCATGTCGGCTGATCGTTGCGTCGTTTGTCTTTCAAACATGTTGAAAGACAAACGACTCGTACAGCAACGATCTGCTGCCGTCTCTCCGTGGAATAGGAGCAACGGCACCAGACCGCTTCTGTATGCTATGGGCTGCCTGGACGATCTAGCGATCACCCGGGCAGCCCCCCCGGACTCACCCGCTCACTGTTGCCGTGTGGAATAGCGGCGGCAGCGAGCGGGAAACGAGGAGCAACCAGGCGCTGATATCGCTCGTTTCCTCCTTTCAGTTGGCCGGTTGAATAGCTTAAAGAGGACCTGTCACCCCCCGTGCCGGGGTGACAGACTCCCGACCCCCTGTTAGATCCCCCTATACTTACGTGATCCCGCTTCCTGAGCCGGTCGGGTCACGGAGATTTAAGCGCCCGAAGCCCGGCGCGCGCGCTGAGAGAGGAGTCCGATGCCCATAGAGAATGACGGAGCATTGGACTCCCCATTCATTCTCTATGGGCATCTGACTCTGCTGTCAGCGCGCGCACCGGGCGTCGGGCGCTGAAATCTCCGTGACCCGACCGCATCAGGAAGCGGGACCACGTTAAGTATAGGGGGATCTAACAGGGGGTCGGGAGCCTGTCACCCCGGCACGGGGGGTGACAGGTGTCCTTTAAGACAATATTCCCTACCTTGTGGCTCACTACATAAAAATTATGGTTCTCAACCTAACAGCTACTCCAACCTCCTGTCTGATAAAACTGCTGGGACTGCTCCAAACAAGTTGTCCACAGGGAGAATAGACGCTAATCTCATACCTACTGAGTGTTACACAGTGTCTGTCACACAGATATAATGGATGGGATGACCGTTTTGCTTCCACCGACCCCGGCTGGCCCTTCCCTTCTAATGATTATCACTGGAGCATGCCAGACAGGGGTGGGCCAGTTCAGCGCTATGGGAGCTGGCAGTGCTAACTGTCTCCCAGTGCTCCAAATGGTCTTACTGGACTGAGGAGCAAACAACTAAGTGCATGGGAGCAGCGCTGAGGATGAAGGTAAGAGACGTACCTTCCTCCCTGGCACCCCTGCACAATAGGGACATGTCAGCAGGTTAGATTCGGCTAACCTGCTGATAGTTCCCCTTTAAGGCATCTTAAAGGGGAAATAAAATGAGGATTGTTACACTGTCCACCCAGCCAGTATAGATGGTACTGGCTCTAAAACGGGTATTATGGCTTGTAGCAGATCAGAAGGTTTGGAAAGACTCTTTGCATTGAGGAATAAAAGCATTTTTCTATTTTCTGGAAGTACATATGGCCATATGAAAGGTACCATATGACTTCTTGATCTAAAAACCATATGTATATCTTAAAAGTATCTGTGTCACTTCAAATAGCTTTACATGCCGGTGGTCTACGTAATTACATTCCAATCAAATCAGTAAAATGATGGGGGGGGGGGGGTGTTAAAGAGGCCCTGCTAAGCACGTCTCTCTCTGCTTTCAAAGACCGCAACATGACATGGCCCCATAGCCATAAATACTAGAAGTACAAATCAGACACATGGCATCGAGCTGGGAGATATCAAGCTTAAAGTGTCACTGTCTTTTTTTTTTGGCAGAAATCAATAGTACAGTCGATTTAAGAAACTTTGTAATTGGGTTTATTATGCAAATCTGCCATTATCTGCATTCTAAAAGACTTTCCCCAGGTCCCCCCTCCCTCCTCTCTCTTATCCACCGCTCATTACCAGTAAATCTTGACTCTTACATCAGTCGAGCCCTGTCTAACCTATGGAGAAGGGAGGGGGGAGATTAGTCGCTAGCAGAGAACAAAGGATTACACAGTGGGAGCTGTGTGAAAGCCGCTATTCAGGGGTCAGAGAGGTCAGTGCTGACTTCAGAGGAGATAGCCCGGTGATGTAGCTGAAAATTAACTCTTTGTTGTCCTGTTTTGGTGCCTCACCTCTCTCCACCCCTCCCCTCTCCATAGGAGAACCATGAAGACAGGGGGAGAGCCTCAAACTGCTTTTTTATGATAAAAAAATGCATTTTTTGGCTTATAAACCCAATTAAAGTTTTTTAAAATTGCCTGGACTATTGATTTCTGCAAAAAAAATTTAAACGACAGTGACACTTTAATGCTCAGCTATTGGGGTCTGAACACTAACACAATGACCAATCAATACTTTTAAAATGCCTCTAGACCAGGGATGGGTAACCCTCGGCCCACCAGCTATTGCAAAACTACAACTCCCATCATGCCCGAACAGTCAGAGATAAAGCTTCACCTGTCTAGGCCTGATAGCAATTGAACTTTTGCAACTGCTGGGAGTGCCACTGTACACACATGACAGTGGTCAGAAGACTATAAAGGCAAGTTCACAACCTACAGCCAACTCTATGGATATATAATGTTTCCATTCACTGTCAGCAAGCATGAAGCAGCTGAACGCCAAATATGGCTTAACAAAAGGTGATGTATACACATACACATCTAGTATATATGAAGCTTTACTTACAGCAGACCGGACCACGCATTATAAGTGGACCAATCCGGCATGAAGAAAACCATTTCACATCTACACAAGATAGTCAATATACATAATAAAGCAATAAAGGCAAGGACAAAAGAAAAATACATTAACCACAGGCCGACAAATATCATCCATAATGATTGCCTCCCGTATAAATAAAGCCCCCTGTCATGACCTGCCATAAGCGCATTATGATAATGCTTCTTTAATGCCTCGCTCTACCACACCATTACATGGACTGTCATCATGAATCACAGGTCACAGGCTTGACAACCATCCCTCTTTTATTTAAGTAATGTACACAATGCATCGGGGGATTAGACATAGCCAGTAATGGGGGAGGGGGCAGCTACCACTGAGACAGCATCTGGACAGTGCAGTACAGTAATAAATGGGAGTTTATATGACTTGTCCAGTCTGTAAGGACGGCAATACATATCTGAGTCAAGTTGTCTGGGCCAAAAGACTTTACAGAGACTGGCCAACTATCTAATGTGTATGGGGTGTGCTGAAAACCTAGCAGGTGTGCACATGGGTGAAGTCACCAGATATCAGAGGGATTGAGCATATTCAATTTCAGATCATTTTGTTCTCGGGGAGAAAAGCCATTGCGAGTCTGGAAGCAGCTTCTTCATGTCAACCCCCTAAGCCCCTGCCCCAAAACCAGAATATGTGCAATTTTTACTAAGGTGCGATATGAAGATATACAGCGCCATGCATTGTGCAGTGGCCATGCTGGGTTACTGCAGCTCAGCATTCATTGATTTAAAAAGTAGCTGAGCTGCATTACCTGGCACAGCCACTATAAAATTTATGGAGTGGTCTTATCCAGCACTACGAAAACATGGCCACTTTTCCCACTCTCGTCTCCAGTTTAGATGTGGCTTGCAATTAAAAGGGTTATCCAGTGCTAAAAAACATGGCCACTTTTCCCCCTCTCTTGTCTTCAGATTGGGTGGGGTTTCAAACTCCGTTCCATTGAAGTAATTGGAGCTTAATTGCAAACCACACCTGAACTAAAGACAAGAGAGGGGGGAAAGTGGCCATCTTTTTGTAGTGCTGGATAACCCCTTTAAGCTCCATTTACTTCAATGGAACTGATTTTAAACCCCACTCAATCTGGAGAAAAGAGTGGGGGAAAAGTGGCCATGTTTTTGTAGCGCTGGATAACGCCTTTAAGCTCTGTTCTCTGTATATGGCAGTAGGAGTGCGACCCCTACTGGTCAGATTAGATGGCGTATACTGAGGAAAGGCCAGAAATCAGTAAGTTATTGGAAATTTCTTTAGGTTGCGTTTACACTGTATATTTTTTTTTCCTCTTAAAGGAGAAGTCCAGCAAAATTTTTTATTAAAGCATTTTATTGCCCCACAAAAGTTACACAAATCACCAATATATACTTATTACAGGAAATGCACATAACATGCTTTTTTTACTGCATCAAGGCTTCACTTCCTGGATAAAATGGTGATGTCACGACCCGACTCCCAGAGCTGTGTGGGCTGTGGCTGCTGGAGAGGATGATGGCAGGGGGACACTGAGGGACACAGGGCACTGGAGGGACACTGAGCATCTCTCTGCCATCATCCTCCCCAACAGACACATCCCGCACAGCTCTGGGATTCAGGTTGTGACATCACCATGTTATCCAGGCAGTAACATCACCATTTTATCCAGGAAGTGAAGCCTTGATGCAGTAGTAAGTGCAAGGGAAAAAAACTTTATGTGCATTTCCCCTAATAAGTGCATATTGGATATTTGATAATTTTTGAAGGGCAACACAATACTTTAATAAAAATTTTCACCGGACTTCTCCTTTAAGACTGATGAGTGTTCACAAAAAAAAAAAAAAAACACACCCAACAAAAATGCAGTGTGAACACAGCCTACAGCATATTCCCATCTTCTTAAGTGACCGCATACTACCGAGATGGTGCTATATGGAAAAGCAATGTATTGTCCGGAATACTGAAGTTCTTCGTGATTCAACCGCCACCAAAGTGACACCATATCCTGGTAGAAGATAGAAATAACCCTTAAGGGTACAAACCCACTTGACTTATTTGCTGCGTGAATCAGTCTTAAAAATAAGCAGGCAAAACGCAGGTTGGCTTTATACAATTGTTCTGTGTTAAAATACGCAATTGCGTATTTTTGAAGCATGAAGCTACATGCGTTTTTCGCACAGGTTGTTAACAACTGATGCTTTGCTAACAACAAGCTTCATGCTTCAAAAACACGCAATTGCGTATTTTAACACAGAACAATTGTATAAAGCCAACCTGCGTTTTGCCTGCTTATTTTTAAGACTGATTCACGCAGCAAATACGTCAAGTGGGTTTGTACCCTTAAGGCGTGGTTCACATCTGAATAGGATGCACTGTTTGGGGTCTCCATTGCATTATACATCTGAATGGCCAAAAAAAAAAAAACTTGCAGTGTTTTTCTCCTGTCACATAAATAGAGATGAGCGAACCGGGTTCGGGTTCGAGTCCATTCGAACCACCGGGGGAACCTGAGAAACCCTATTAAAGTCAGTGGGGTCTCTCTTGGTCTGTTGTTGTGTATTGTGCAGTGGACTATTCGGTTCCACTCGCTGCTTCCGAAGGCAACCTGCAATAGAGGTCAAGTATACAGTACCAAGTATACGGCTGTATTTACACACAGCATATCTTTGTACTGCAGTATTCCCAACTGGATGAGCGCCTCTTTTATTCACATTTTACGGCAGTGAATTCAATAGGTAAAACTGCAGCACTGAGAGCGGAAGGCGGTATAAACACGTACAAGAGCTGAATCTATAACAAAACCTCACAAAGATATTATATACAAGCAAAATAACAAATGAAAAGCAGAAATCAGATCTTTTGCAAAACCCCCTTACAGCTCATAAATAATCGTAAAAAATCCTCCTGCGCCAAGTCAGGGATCGGGTAAAGCGTTTGGCTTCTAACCCCATGCTGAGGTGGTGCGGCCGGAGTAAATCTCCCACATCCCGCACAATTTACTTAAGCGCACTGCTGCCAATGTCCTTGTCACCGCTAAGGCAGTTACTCAAGTCGTGACAGCTCTTCATAAAGTCTTGGGGAGAATACAATGTTTTCCAGAACTGCTGCTTATTTCATAAAAAAGAGCCATAAAGCAAACAGAGATTGAATCTGCGAGGAGTCAGGAGGCGGCTGAATTCATAATTTTATCTCCCAGCCATCAAAGACTTGTCTGCGGCTGACAAGTAAAATGGAAAGGCTGGCTCATTGTGACCTGGCTTTGTGTAATTCATTTACAAGATAAAATAAGTGAAAATATCCATCAGCGCACCTCACATTCTGCAAATGACAAGTCTCCTTACAGCGGATCAGAGAGCGTGACGTGTAACACAGCGGCTCCTGGGGAGACCCTTTACAGTAAATGGGGTTTAAACAGGGATTAAATAAAATAAAATGGCTAAAAAATTTCTCTACAATAAACCATTTGGCTTATTTACTGTAACCCAAAAGAAAGAAACCCAATATATACATGTACGCCATCACCGCCCTATTGAAACCTTAAAGTATTCCAGCCGGGACTACTTTTTGGGCAATGGTGGGAGAGGGGATGGGTGAAAACAATTACATCCACTTACCTCCCTGGCTCCAGCGCTCCCGTCCACAATCTGCTGCTCCAGTTCCCTGGAGTCTGACACCATCACCAGGTGGGATGTAACAGGCCTGCTCAGCCATTCTCAAAACTAGGAGGTAGCCACATACTGAGGAACAGGAGAAGCAGAGAGGAGACGGCAGCGCTAGAGCCAGGGAAGTGTATGGAACCGTTTTCGCCCATTCTGTTACTGGCATTGCCAAAAAAGGGTCCAGTCAGGAACACCCCTTTAAGGAGAGATAGAAAAACATGGCCTCTCTCTTCCAGAAACAGCACCACTCTTGTCCTCAGTTTGGGTGTGGGGGTTCTGCAGCTCAGTTCAATTAAAGTAAATGGAGCGGAAGTGTAATACCACACACAAAATGAGGACAGGGGTAGCGCTGTTTTTGCAAACACCTAAACTCCTTTTGAGTTCTACAAAAGTTTTTTTTTTTTTTTTGCAACGATCTTAGTCAATGGAAATTTTCCAAATATGAGTATCTACTAACATCAGGATTCTAGCGTCAAACCCACTGGTGATTGGATTCCTAAACCCCAACCCCCCAAACACACACACACACACCCAACAACACAAACAGGTACACTCAGCTTGGCAGATCATGCCTGTGTCCCAGGAAGTAGGCTGCCATCAGCTTCTCTCTCATGTGCGACAATAGACGGCCATCTAGTCCTGTCACCGCTAATATATTATGGGTATCTATAGTAAGTATACTGTAATTATGTGTCTGTCTATCAATCTCGTACCTCTTTATCTTCTAGCCGTCTATAGCTAGTTATCTTTTATATCTATGTCTATCAATTACACACACAAAGCAGCTATGTTATAAGTCTATATGATAATATGGAGTCCCTCGCGCTCAGCCTGTGGTCACAGCAGGAGAACCGGATAGTCTGCAGAGTGGATCTGGCTATAAGCCCATATCTACATGTGTGAGGCAAGGTATCTAACAAACCCCACAACCTGGTTGGCCAAAGGCTCGCACAACCCTTGCTCTGAACACACAAGGCAGGGGCACCTAAGCTTCTTTGTGGCGGCGGCTGGCAGAGGCATCGATCCAGGATAATGTCAGCATCAAACAACTCCATCTGTGGCCTCATTATCTGCAGGGCATCCGGCATCAGACGCCTGGGGCGTTCCACAAGGCGCAACCCCTCAAAAATGAGGTCGCGCAGCTAAATGAATACAGTGAGAGGTGACAGGGAAGGCCATGAAAAATACGTATACTAAAACTTTAAAGTAATATCCTTTATCCTAAGGGAAAAAAAAACACTTTTCTAATACCCTGTGTAATAGAGCAATTAGAAGGTCTATTCTATGTCCCCTGACTTTAGCGGGGGCCCCATTTCCTTGCCGGCTCCTGTGATCACTTGTCACGCGGCTTGAGAACTCTATACTGCCTTAATTCCAGCCAACAAAGCTGCAGCCAGGGCTCTTTTCTGTTTCATCTCGGCTCTGTAACTAAACAGAAATGAGCTCGAGCTACAGTATTGTTCTGAGGAAATTGATGACACAGAATGCCCAGACACCATGAAAATGGAGAGCATGAGTCAAAGAGAGAATACAAAGCGCTAACAAAAGGAAGGCAGAAATAAAAAAATAAATAAAAAAATAAAAATTGAAGGAAAGGATCATTGGGTGTAGGAGCAAGGATTCGCAGGCTACAGTTTATTCTCACAAAATTACTGTGCACAGAGAATATCATTTCTCCCTGAAATTAACACCAGCGGGAGCTGCCAGGTGGTTTCAAAGTCACAAATGTGCACAGAACAGCGCACCGTGTGGCCGAAAGAAGAACTGCACCTTAGTTGAACTGTGCAGGAAAAAGGGTGCTATGTTTTAGGCCAGGGATAGGGAACCCTTGGCCCTCTCTAGCTGTTGCAAAATTCCAATTCCCATCATGCCCAGACACTCAAGGCATGATGGGAATGGTAGTTTTGCAACAGCTAGAGGGCTAAAGGTTCCCTGTGCCTGTTTTAAGCGCATAATAATCTAGAACAGTATAATAATCCATGTATTCCCAAGGATGTACATAAACTCATGTATACCCAAGGATTTAGGATGCAGCTCCAGCATCTCACCCCAGAGATTAAAAAAACGTGCATTTCAGTCGTTGGTTCTCCAGTAGTTTGTTCTCCTCTGGCTGCTGCTTGGGTTTAATGTAGTGTCGGCATAATTTGGATCTCATCTGTTTCGGCTCGCTCATGCCTACCTCCTGACTGTACGCTAAATGGAACAGATTTCCGCAGAACAGAATTAATGACGGCTAATTGTAATCCGCCGCTCCCAAATTTATAAAAACAACTGCTAAGCAGCTCCGACGGCGAGCGCCATGACACCCACTCAATTAGCTTCATCGCCTTACTATCTTGCTGCTGTGTCACACGGCCGCCTCGCTGCTGCTACATCATTCTTCTTCTGTTTGGCCACTGTTGCTTAATGCATACAAGTGCATAGGCAGCTTTATTATATGGAATATGTGTGCGAGTATATGATGTGGATTTGCTACTGCTCCAAACAGTTCCTGTCATGGACAGAGATGGCAGCAGAGAGCACTGTGTCAGACTGGAAAGAACACACCACGTCCCGCAGGACATACTGTAACTGATAAGCACTAGAAGACTTGAGGTTTTTAGAAGTAACTTACAAATCTGTATAACTTTCTGACACCAGGAAATTTGAAAGAATTTTTTGCCTGAGTTCCCCTTTAAGCTTCTTTTATAGCTACAAGGGTATATCAGTCCCTTTTTTAGGTCTGTCTCCCACCTTGCTCTACCTAATACCAGCGTCAAGGAAGCACACAGCATCAATGGAAAGATGAAGGCTCCTGTCCAATACTAAAGGTGTAGACTAGAAAATGTTTTACATGCAAGTGTCCACTTGGAAGACAAAACCACTCATCGCTCCCTAAACCTGGTGAATATTCATGATGACTGTAACATCGACATGTCCGATCCTTATAAGTTATACCTAGAATCTATTATGCAATTTTTATTCTTCCATCTCGTTACTTTTAGAAGGTTACGTCTACAGTGATAATGGGTTTTCAACAAAATATTAGCCGAATATTCTGTTTTTTTTCCCCAATGTCTTATGCAGACTTGGCATTTCTCTTTGTATGCATAATAAAAACAATTGAACCATAAAATAGGCAGACACCTGCAATAGGCCTATAGCAAATTCCCTATAAGCTCGGATTACCTTGATGGTTCAATGCACTGTCTGGGAAATTTGCTTTTAATCAAGAAGCCGAGCTTGTGCCTGAACAGACTACGACCTACAATACATCTTGACTTCATTTATGGATTTTTTTTTTTCCTCCTACGAAAGAAAAACATCCATATTTGGAGCGATTTCCAAACCCTGCCATGTAGAAGGAGATGACATCGGTTATACCCCTAACAATATAATTACGCTATCATCTTAATGCCACGGCTGTAACACACTTAAGTGGGCCCATTTCAGTCTTATGAGAAAGTATCCCTTTAAGCCGGTTAGATTACCTAGTATGGAAAATACAATTAGTCACAGACAAACCGGGTTCTATTTCGAGGGGTTTTTTGATGAAACAATCCTGCAGTCGCAGTAAAGTTGCAGTTTCCCCCCGCAGTCGCAGTAAATCTGTTTCTGATGTAACAAATATAGATGACATTTTTTGTTTTTGCTTGGTTCCCTTTTCTATCGCTCCCTGAGCAATGACAAGAGAAAATCAAAACAGTTTTTCACCAGGCGCAAGTTTAATATAGAGGTAATCTATAAAGCGGAGGTTTGAAAACACACATTACACGTAAAAATAGAAGAAGTGAGCAACTTGGCACGCGCAGACGTTCCACGGATGTAAATTACACATGCACTTGCAAGGGGGAAAAAAAAAGTCTAAAGAAACTGATGGCAAGAGACGCACTGTGCTAAATCCAGCCGGCACGGAGAAATAAGCGAGGAGGAATACATAAATTGATGCAAAACATAAATGTGAAAAGGTGCAGATGGGAATGTCTCTAAAATTAAGACAGATGAATAAATGTAATAAAATCAGGAGCCTCCATAGAAAGCAGCGCTCTGTTCTAGACGATCCGGGCGGCTGTAAAATATGACAAATGTAGCTGCAATCAGCCGGGGCAGCGGGAGCGGGGGGAGGTGGCAGCTCTTTAATAGGCATTCCTAACACTGCATGGATATTGTGTTGGCTTCAATCATCTCCTTTCCAGAAGCTTTTTGTTAGCGCAGACTATAATTGGGTGAGCAGGAAAAAATGCTATAGAAAAGGAAAACAATTATGACCGTAATGAGGTTAAGAATTGCTATAGCATTATAATGTATGGCTGTGACGTTAGTACAGTGCTGGATGAAGCCAGTGGCAGCCTGACTACACAGGTGCTACAAGGATAAGTATAGTGGGAGGAGAGCGGACAAACAATACACTGCACACTCACCCAGTACAATACTTCAAGTACTAAAAAATAGGAAACACACATAAAAGGGGAAAAAAATAATTATTACACACACATACTATATATATATATATATATATATATATATATATTTTTATTTTTTTTTTTAATTATAATAAATTATATCTAGTATTACAATCAGCCCTTAGGTATATAAAGAAATTACTGGAGATCAGCCACAAAATGATCAAGACAACTGTCTGCAGCAGGAGCCTCCCCCCATAACACACAACAATTAGCCCTTCCCCATGGTAAACTCCCCCCCCCCCCCTCAGCTATTCACCTGCAGAAAACATTAATGTTTTGCAACATTTTTTGCTAGAAAGCCTACATAGTAAGGATGTAAAACGTGTAGCTTGTAGCACCTGTGTCCCAAAACAAAATTTGGAACAAGGCCCACTCTTATACCAAAGGCTGTTATCTTTTTATGTGGCAAAGGAGCATGGGGCAGAGTGTTGTGAGCATGCTCTGTGACTTATGCAGAGGTCAGTGTGCAGTTAGGAGGAGGGGAGGGAAGCTGTGATCATCTATTGGAAAGAAGAAATATGCAAAGTAGCTCTTACACCACTTTGAAAAGGTGCTTGTCTTAGAATATAAAATCTCTGTGGACACACACACAATAGATAGATAGATAGACTTAGATTTCAGGATTGTTTTATGTAGTTACATGGAGAATTAAAAAAAAAAAAAAAAAAACACAAAAAATTCTTTAAAAATATATTTCCCATAAAACCTTGATATAACATTAGGCCAATGTGGTGACACATTCCCTTCCATCATAAACCGTTGTCAATGACTAAACCGAGACTCCCCTCTCCTTATTGTTTTCGGCTTGGCCCAGATGGCACAATAGATAAAAATCACGACATCCCTGAGAGCGCCCTGGCAGTCGACTGTGCGCTACATCTTTGTAGAACTGAAGGGCATCATTCACTAGGTGATTATTAGCTTGATGCACGTTTCTCTGCTCATCTCCATCTGTTATCCACACAAAAAGCACTGAGGCAGAGCCGCTTCCAATTTGATCTCCCGCAGCAATGTTGAGATCCAGCCACGATTTACAGCGGTTCCATCACATCAAAGTGCGAGCCTGTATTATTCCTGGATGTCTTCGGCTGCAGACCACATAAAACTCATTTTAAGCTTACTTGCTACCACCACAGACTTAATGTGAGAGTCAACGCCAACGCGGCCATGCGGACTCTCATTCACCTTGGTCTGCAGGTCCAGGCGACCACTGACCTTACTGCTGGCTATTTGCAGAGGACAATAAAGGGGTTATCTAGGATTAGTAAAAAAAAAAAAACAAAACAAAAAAACAGCACCACTATGTCCTCAGGTTGTGTGTAGTATTACACTACTCAATTTACTTCAGTGTGATGGAGCTGCAATATTATGCACAACCTAAAGAGACAATAGTGGTGCTGTCTCTGTAAGAGGTGCTGTCTCTGTTTTGTTTAAATCCTGGATAGGCCCTTTAAGTGGTGCACTTACTAATAAAGCTTGCATTTAAAAAATGCATAAATCCATCTAAATGGGATGCGGACACAAAAGGTCTCTGCTCTTCTGTATCTCCACAATCCCTGATGCAAACATCCCCCTTCAATGATTTCAACGTGCCAGACACTTTTGTTCTCAGGGGAATACACATCCACCAGGTTTCTGCCAATGTCCCTTGCCCTATTGTAAATGCATGCACACTTGATCAAGATGAGTATACATATGTATGGAAGTTGGGAGGAATCTATGTCAACTGAATGAGCATTAGGCTGACATCTCGCTGAAGTTTATGGCCAGCATTAGCACTGTTCAGAGATGTAAATGTTGGGAGTATTCCCCTGTATAGCCATACAGCAGCATATCAGAGCATACACCATGATATATCCCTCTGCATAGAACAGTACAGCAGATGTTGCTTCCCTATATACAACCAATGCACCATATGCCAGCAGGGGACTCTCCGCATACGCTAGGACAGGAATGGGGCCAGCTGTTGGAAAACTACAATTCCCATCATGCCTGGACAGCCAAAGCGAAGCTTTGGCTGTCCAGTCATGATGGGAATTGTAGTTTTCCAACAGATGGAGGGGTGAAGGTTCCCTAACCCTGTGCTAGATACATAGGAGCCTATGTATATGTTCAGAATACATGTCCCAATGCATACAATGAACATGACAGCACCATATATACTGGTAAGCGTTTTAAAAGTCATACATAACTCCGGCCCTTGAGATCCATACTTCATCCGCATCTCCACAACATCATGGCTAAGAGTATATCAATGCCAAATTAATCTGAAAGTCAATGCCCCAGCTTTAATTTAGCACATTACCCATCCTCGGGACCTGTATATGGATAAGCAAACAGAAAAAATAAAAAACCACCAAAGCCATTTGCAGGATAAACCACTATTGATCAGCCTCAAAGTGAGAGAGAAGCTCTCCATCTGTCAAGCTTTAAACTGCTTCTATCTGACAAAGACGGCCGAACAATACCTGCCAGACAGGCCTATTCAGCCAGCAGGCGAGAGCAGCACATCTTCACCTATACAAGAGGGTTGTGAAGTATTTTATTTCAGCTATTATACAGCGGTGTAACAGGCGGCATTGTTCTGTCCCACAAAGGAGCCGAGCCCCTGTTCTGCAGAGACGGCGTGCCCTTGTTAGCACTCGGCAATGATGTTTGCTGTGTACACATGATTAGTGGCGGCTCGGGGACAGGGGTAAGGATCGCTGGCCTATATAAAGAGCCAAGAAGCCCTTCTCATACCCTGAGCGGGAGAGGCCTCCCACCGCCATGGGTTTTGTTCTTCCTCTTCACTTTGGGCAGAGTTTTACACGCCACAATTACGTGCCACAATTTCATGGATGTCACTCAGATGGGCTTGGCAGACTCCATTTTCCTGGAATCTCTTCCTCACTCTGCCCTCGAGGGAGGGCTTAAACACAGGGTAATGGATTCCCAGCCACAAAATGGCTGCCGTCAGACCTGGGCTGGCTCATTTCAGTGGATGGTGCTTTCACAGGGACAGGTGCTAGGAGAAATGAGCTGGCACCCTATGCGCTCTGCAAAACTAGCTCACAAATCTCCTATACCATATGCAAGCTAATATAAATACCAGTAAATATAGGGAAGTCGGCCATTTTTTTTTTTTTTTTTTACTTATATCCATTTCTGGAAAAAAATGGGTGACTCCTAATATAGCTTCTATAGCTTCACGCTCTACAGCACGTGTGATCTATGGAGCGTGTGAATGCCCATTACAGAGGTTAGCAGCAACCTTTACTGCACTCCTGATGGTCACCCTGCTCTGGTATAGCTGCACAAAGACCTGATAAACCTTGCGGTAAGTGAACTAAGAGTTCGGTCAACTATCAAGTACAGGGATGGGGAACCATCGGCCCTCCAGCTGTTGCAAAACTACAATTTCCATCATGCCTGGACAGCCAAATCTGATCTACTGTGTATGGTAACCTCCCCGACAGAAACTTTAACTGCCTGACCCTTTGTTCTTGGGGAGATAAGCCACCGCCACAGGGGTCTGGAAGTGGTTTAACCTCTCAATTTCAACTATATGACGCTTATTTATTATTTGCCTTTCGAGCTTATGTGGGTATCGATTTAGTGATTTATACATTTGCATCAAGGCTTCACTTCCTGGATGACATGGTGATGTCACTTCCTGGATGACATGGTGATGTCACGCCCCAATTCCCAGAGCTGTGCGGGCTGTGGCTGCTGGAGAGGATGATGGCAGGGCGATGCTCAGTGTCCCTCCAGTGCCCTGTGTCCCTCAGTGTCCCTCTGCCATCATCCTCTTCAGCAGCCACAGCCCGCACAGCTCTGGAAGTCGGGTCGTGACATTACCATGTTATCCAGGAAGTGACATCACCATGTTATCCAGGAAGTGAAGCCTTGATGCAGTAGTAAGTGCAGGGAAAAAAGCACTTTATAAGCATTACCTGCATTAAGTGTATATTGGTGATTTGTATAACTTTTGAGGGGCAATATAACACTTTAATAAAAAATTTTGCCGGACTTCTCCTTTAACTGTAGGTACTTACATGGATTGTGCCAAATATCTGCCTTATAATATATATGATGAATGGGTACACTATATTAACCAAGCCCAAATTATAAATGTCAGGGAGGAAAGTGGTAAAAAAAAAAAAAAAAAAGTCACAAAAACACATTAAGAAATCTCCAGGCTCGGTACACTGAAGAGCCTGGCAGTAATTTAGGAAGCAGAGGGGAACAAATATTCTGATATAGCTCTTCAAATAAAGAATGTGCTATGAAGCTGAGCTTTGTTAGCTGCGCCTCAGGCGAAAATCTGGCGGCAGGCCTGAGCGAGGACTTTTATTAAATGGATCCTGCAGTACCGGAGAGCTTTTAGAGTACTGTGTCCCTCTAAGAGAGATCCCTGCTGAATCCTAATGAGCGGCTTCCACCGGCACCGGACTAAAAAATGGCACAACTAGGGCTTGTAAGCCGACCATGCTGTCCCCCTATCCCCTCAGGCCATCCCTAGAAATCCAGCTCCAGTCTGGCAGGCCCAGCCTATCTTAGCTGGTGCGGCTGTCATAAGGAATAGAAGGATGACAAAACACATGGGTCAACGACGGGGGAAGAGCCAATAGCTGTCAGGGCCGGAGCCAAATCCTTGCGTTTTAATCTAAGTAATGTCACCTTATAGGCGGAAAAAAAGGCGGCCTAGGGTATGTGGGTGGCTGATAAGGGGTTAACGCTGATAGCAGAACACAACACAAGTGAGAAATAGAGGTTATAACCTCATCTGCCAGGAAGGCAGGATGATACACCAAGCCTCCGTTCAGGACAATGAGCACAAAGGAAGCATTGATATAAACTCAGCTGGCAGAGAATCATCCTCACTAGTGCCGCTTCCTTACTCATTAACCCTCGGGGCCAATGAACATGTTTATAGAATATAAATATATATGAGTTATGGAAGGAGCAGGCTGGGTCAGCTGACAGATGCATTACAATCACCAAATCACAAGCGCCAGCCTTTCAGCCCGATCCGCCAGGAGAACGTTAACCCCTTTGATGCCCGGGTCAAATGCTGCTTGGCCGGTGATCAGGAAACCAGGACTTGCAGAACATATGGCTCCAACACTGTAATTAACCTTCCTGCTAAGCCGGTAGATGTAGCGTCACATCACGCTTCTAGAAGAAATGCAAGGCCTGAATAGCAGAGCCCTGGAAGCACAGGAAACCATTAAAACCCTGTCTGAGGTCACCAGAGGCAAGTACACCGGTCCACTCTGCACGTCAGACAGGTTCACACACACACACACACACACACACACACACACACACACACACACACACACACACACACGCATTTTGCTCCAGTTTCCATAGATGCAAAAACAGCATCAACATGCAAATTGTGAGTGGGGGTCTATACACATCTGTGTCAGCTGGCAGCAGCATTTAAAGTGCATTCAGCAGATGGGGATATGTATAAATTACTGGCCTAGCCATAACGGCGCCCCCTGTGGATTAGGAGATTTGATGTAAACAGGGAAAGGAGTGTGGATCCTGATTTCCAAATCTGCTAGGCCATATAAGAGAGCCGCTGAAGCCTGAACGGAAACGGTGAGCCTATTATGATCACTCCTATAGCGTTTCATTATATCAAAGCAGTATGATGAGACGCCATCCCACATCACTAGCTGACAAACCGCAGGGTGACTATTACTATTGTAGGACGGCACATATTATGGCTGCGGCGCTGATCAAGAGATTCATTTCCTCATAGAGAAAGGGACAAACTCTGCTGCCATATCACGCCGAGCTATCAGCCATTCCAGCTGACTGTGGAAATCAATAGCCCCTTGTGGGGATGGGTGGAAACAGTACTAGCTGTACATAACCTGCAATAAATCAATTTGTTGCTATGGTGAACATGAATTTTCAGAACAGAGGGAGCAAGTGGGGTAAAAAAAAAAAAAAAAAATTATATATAATAAATAACATCTATGTAATATACCACACAAATAATAATGCACCACCAGCTCCAACACACATCACATCAAGCTAATACTAACATATACTGCACATATAATAGACCACAAGGACACAATACTTGTATATACTGCACATATAATACACCAGAAGCCAATACTAATATATAATAATACACCACAAGCTGACACATAACAACTACAAGGTAACAATACTAATATATACTGCATGTATATAATGCACATACAATACACAGGCTAACACAAATATCACCATAAGGTAACACTACTAATGTATACTGCAAATATACCACAAGGTAATACTAATATACT
The DNA here is from genome assembly GCF_027789765.1 of Dendropsophus ebraccatus. Classification (NCBI taxonomy): domain Eukaryota; kingdom Metazoa; phylum Chordata; class Amphibia; order Anura; family Hylidae; genus Dendropsophus; species Dendropsophus ebraccatus. The sequence goes on along the minus strand of NC_091465.1, from coordinate 29,877,798 downwards.
GTATACTACACAGACTAATACGAATATATACTGAAAATATAATACACAGGCTAAGATGCATATCACCACAATGTAACAATACTAATATATACAAAAATCTAATACTAATGTACACATATAAACGCAATATATGATAACACCAGATATGTTATATTAGAGTTTCTCTATCACGTAGATGGAGCGTCATCACTTTAACATGAAAAGTTTTCAGCTTTCACAAACTTTGTGATTCCTCTCCGCACCCCTGCGACATAATACTGAGGATCTGCAATACTCGTACCAAATCTATTCATGAACCAGGAGGATTAGGATAGACATTATAAGGCTTTGTCACATGCTGTACAAACAATGGCCGCTCTCCGTGAACGGCTGTTGTTTAACTCTACCTACGGCTGAAATTAATGATTGTGATCATTAATTTCCCCCGTAGGTAGCGTTAAACGGCCGCTGTTTGTACAGCTTGTGAACATAGCCTAAACATGTTCTTATAAGGAGATTATGGCCCAGTTGTATCCTGGATTGTGGCAATGCTGTCATGCTGAGACCCACATGGCACCCAACAATCTGCATCCCATGTATGTGGGTACGGTTTCTGAAAACCTGTTTACCTGCAATATAAAATATCCACAGTAATTTCTTTTTGCAGTTGACATTGCAGTAAGTTGCAGATGACTTTTTCTTTGGCTTCTCTGCAAGGCTGCAGTCTGTGTGTCTTAGGGTCCTATTCCCCCGGACAATTATATTGTTCAGATAATCGTTAACGATAAACGATCTCAAATGCCCACTATTGCGAACGACCTGAAATCGTTCACCCAATTACACAGAACGATGATCATTACTTATGATCGTTCTTGTGGTTGTCTTGTCGTCGCTATTGCGAACAACCGAACGACATCCACGCGTACGATTAGCGAACGAGCAACGATAAAAATAGGTCCAGGTCTCATTAAGCGATCAACAATTTCTCTTTTGTCGTTTAATCGTTAACTGCTTTTCAACCGAACAATTATCGATTGGTTCCGAACGATTTAACGATTATCCAAACGATAATCGTCCTGTGAAATAGGGCCCTTAGAATTTCTGTGTAACTGCATTCCCTTCTCCTGTCATTTTACATGATATAGTATGTGGCATTCTGAGTATGAAAGCTTGTATACCAATTGTGCATCTACCTGTAAGGCATGGCTTTAAATGGTGGGCACTGGGTTATGTCATCACCAATGAGGCGTGGTGGGGGGTGGGGAAGGGATGTCTCCTTTCGATAGTGATGCTGTAGCCCATCACTATCCTATTAGAGATAGAAATATTACTAGTGGCAGCCATGTCTGTTAGGCTGCTGACAGCGCCCTGTAATGCTGCTGATTGGCAGCCGAGCGTTCTCCATGTAGCAGACTGGACGCGGGTGGCATAAATCGCTTGCTATCAAATTGCTGGGCGAGCTAAAAATTCCCAACAGGCTGCTTGAGAAAAGGCAGAATCTCCTCCGAGTGCGTGTAACCTTTCTGTCTTCCTCTAAAAACACAGGGCTTAAAATCGCAAGCATGCGCTAACCTCAGTGGGCTAAATCTGTTATTTGTATTAAGCTCTGCGTCATGCCGAGAGAAAGGCTGGGAAGCCGGGGAGTGCAGGGTAGGTAATGACACATGATGGCGCAGACAGCCATTTATTATGTTCTCTATGGTACAAGCTGCTTCAGCAGTCACACAGCTTTTGTTATCAATGCTGCTAACTTGTAGGACTCGTGTTCGGCGGAGAACATCTCACGTGAAATGGCTTTTTATGATCTATTTTGCCAACAGCAAAATATTTATCTGCTCATAGGAGCTTGTGAGAGTGATGGCGGCAGAGTCAGGATATCACATCGGAGAATAGGAAATCATAAAGGCGTGCTATAGGGAGGAAGAGGATGAAGCTTAGAAACCCAAGCAACTGGGGGATGTTATTCCTGCTTAACATATTAATTACAATACAGAGGTAAAAGTAGTATTAAGACCCCTAGACACAACAGGAAAAGGTGTATGGGGTGCTCTCAGGAACACATCTGTCCCCTACTTTAGTTTATACTAGTAAGTTTGCAAGTAGTAGAGAAATGGACTGCAGATCAGACTACACAGAGCTAGTTTGTAGTCTGTTACTGTGGAAACAAACAGCCTGCATAGGAGCTATAGAAAGAAAACAGGGAAATAAGATCTGCTCTTAAAATTAGTTCAATTTGAATTTTCTTAATAAATTTAGTAGAATTAAAGGGATTGTTAAGGCTTAGAAAAACACAGCCGTGTTCTACCAGATATAGCATCAATGCTGTCCTCAGTTTGGGTGTAGGTTTTGCAGCTCAGTTCCATCGAATTTAGTGGAGCTGAATAGCAATACCATACACAACCTGAGGACAGGGGTGGTGTTGTTTTTGCAAGCAAGAAGCTGGGCTTTTTCTTATCCCTGAAAAACCCCTTTAAGGCAATACAGTCGGCACAAACAACTTTGCACCACACATGACTATTTATACAGTCCATTAGCAACAAGCCTAAACTACTCCTTTTCTATAAGTAAGCACAACACCAGGGGCAGGTGGGGGTACGCAGCAATAAAGTGCACCATCTTTATCGGACATTAATATCCTGCTATGAAAGCCTTCACTTGTATATTAATTATGACTAAGGAGACGTCTTCCACGACAAAGGCAGCTGAGCAAACCCCAGCCCCCACATTAATAATTTAATATCTCTGAGCTTTCTATTAGCACAGAGCAAATAGCAGAAATCTGCTTATGTCAACAGCCATCATTTATTGTAGTTTATTGCACCAGTTCCAGGCCGACCTGTCACCATGACATTAGCTACTGTATGTACGGACGTTGCTTTATTCCATGAACCATTGCAGGATTTGTCTTTATGTTCACACCTACATTACACCTGGGACTAAGGAGGTAGAGTATCCCTCTGAGGAGACTGCTATAGTGGCAGTTCAACCCTTTTGGTAACAGTTCAACCCTTAAAGTGGCAATCTAGTGAAAATCTTTTTCTTCCAAATCAACTGGTTTCAGAAAGTTATGTAGATTTGTAATTTACTTCTATTTAAAAAATATCTTCCAGTACTTATCAACTGCTGTATGTCCTGCAGGAAGTGGTGTATTCTTTCTAGTCTGACACAGTGCTCTCTGCTGCTAACCAGAGCAGGAGAGGTTTTCTATGGGGATTTGCTACTGCTCTGGACAGTTCCTGGCATGGACAGAGATGTCAGCAGAGAGCATTGTGTCAGACTGGAACGAATACACCACTTCCTACAGGACATACAACAGCTGATAAATACTGGAAGACTTGAGATTTTTAAATAGAAGTAAATTACAAATTTGTATAAATTTCTGAATCCTGTTGAATTTGAAAGAAAGAGATTTTCGCTGGAGTACCCCTAAAAATTGTCACTGCCAAATAATTTATCTTTTGACATGTTGTCAGACAAGTAAAAAGTTTAAGATTAACTGGGTCTCGCTCCTGCGACCCCCGGCAATCAGAAGATACAGCCAGGTAACAAGCACAGTAGTGCATTTTACTCCCCAGACTCTAAATCGGACCGATTCGATTCCGTGAGATCTGATGAACTGTAAATGTTCCCCTAGGCACATGACCACACAGGTGTCTTTCCAGGTGTTTTACGCTGGAGCATGTAGCCCTCCCTGATCTGGTTTTCCCATCAGGTTACGCTAATGGTTCACACAACGTGGTAAAATCCTGTTTTACTGCCGCAAAAATGTATACAATAAAACTGCTTCACAAACTAAACGTGACTGCACTGTGTGAACAAGGTCCGACAGCCAGAAAGTATCCGCATTCAAGATGAAGATAATAGAGAGCAGCAATATGAAGTATCCAGCAGAAAGGTTTTATTATCCTCAAACTGTTATAGATCAATATCGGCACATGAAATCCACATTACACGTCAAGCATCTCGCTTGACCCAGGCTTCGCTCCTTCATCAGGGGTAGGCCTTTATTTTGTACATTGAGAGTATAAAACACTTTCAATGGACATTTCATCTTGCTCTTCATCTGCTCTATATTTTGGATACATTGGCCCCACTCTGCAGGTAACCAAACCAGTTATTTAACTGATAGCTATCCCTCCCAACCACCCCATACCTATGCACACTCAGGTCAGGTTAACAGGCATGTGTCCTCAATGGGGGGGAGGGAGTAAGCCAATGCCAGGCAAATCTAATAGTAACCTATTTACACTTATCCTCTTTAAAAATCTATGGAACTATGAATGTCAATATAATGGACCATCATAAGAGATTGGTAAATTACACCAAAAAATAGAGAATGTAACAATTCCTTTAAATGCACACTTTTTACATTCCAAAATATCAAAATATATGGAGCGATCAGGAGAAGAGGCTGGGAAAAGTGTACACTTAATCGGTTCCCTTCCAGTTACGTGCCACATAAAATGCAATGGTGCGTTTACACAGACAGATTTATCTGACAGATTTTGGAAGCCAAAGCCAGGAATGGATTTGAAATGAGGAAAAAATCTTTCCTTTATGACATGTTCCCTGTTTATAGTCTGTTCCTGGCTTTGGCTTCCAGTATCTGTCAGATAAATCTGTCTGTGTAAACGCACCATTATGGTGCGTTTACACAGAGAGATTAAGCTGACAGATTTTGGAAGCCAAAGCCAGGAATGGATATGAAAAGGAGAAATTTCAATCTTTCCTTTATGACCTGTTCTCTGTTTATAGTCTGTTCCTGGCTTTGGCTTCCATAAACTGTCAGATAAATCTCTCTGTGTAAACGCACCATTAGTCTATAAGGACGTCTTGCTCACAGTCATGCTGCATGCCTCTCTTCCCGCTCGTTCTACTGATCTGAACACTCAGAGCCCGACCAATCTAAACTATTTACATGCCACCAAGACATGTGAAAAGTTCTTAAAAACAGAAGGCACACTTTAAATCAACAGGTCATCAACCCTTTACCACAACAATCATCACAGTGCCAGGCATAACAGTGGCTGTTTGCGGTACTGCAGCACCGTCATTTTCACTTGTTACATACTCTCTAGCTTTTCTGCTTTTAAGCACTACACAAGACTAAGTTGCTTATCACACTGTTGCCTCAAACTCTAGAAATGTTATTTTTAACAATGAGCAGGGAACATTAAAAGGAAAACTCCAGTCATCACATAACGTAACAGTAAAAACATCCTGTAGGATAATAAAGTATGATAAAGCCTTGGAAATTTTTCTTTTTGTCAGGAAATGTATAAATGCCTCTTGGTATTTGTTCTATCTCAAGATGCATATCTGGGTGGAGCAATTTCCAATAAACAGTCACCCGAGACGTTCAGCAGTCTGCCGGCACATTTACACAAAGCACTTATTGCGGAATCTCTCACCCAGCTATTATAAAGCGTGCAATTATGTTTTACAATGATCCACTAATGCTTTCATATTCCTAAAGGTAGCATTTTCATTACAAAACCTAGATGAAACAAACAACTTTATAGCTTTATCATCTCAAGAGAGCAAATTGCACATTACAGAAGTATCTTACCTCCCGGCTTGTACACCACATCGTCCTCTGTGACGAAAGACGTAATTTCCCCATTGGTGGCCCTTTCGTATCGGGACTTCTTCTTTGGCAGCTTCTTCTTGTTTTTCTTGGCAGCCTCCTCTGCCGTGGTGCCACTGTTTTCATTGTCATCGTCTTCGCTGTGGTCACTCTCGGCATAGTTTTTGGCACCTCCTTCTAGAGTGCAGCTGCGCCGTGGTCGAGAGTTTTCCCCATCGCGAGTCCTGTCCCGCTTTTCTCTCTCCCGATCCCGGTCCCGATCCTTGTCTTTATCTTTCTCTTTGTCGGCCGTCATGATTCGCCACGTGCCTTCTTCTGTCCTCTCACGGCTGGGCCTCCGTGAAAGGTAGACAGTGAGCCTGGGCTTCAGTCTTCTGAATTTATCACGCAATTCCAGGAAAAATTGGACCACTCCAACAACCCCAGTGCTTCAAAAAGCTCTGTGCAAAAGAAGATAAAAAGGCAAAGTAAATACATCGCCATCAAGCCCTTCACAAGCCACTATCTGCTGGTAAGACAGTTATTCGAGGATGCAAGTGCTACATAATATCACATCAATGCTCATACCCGCGTCAACAGCCTTGGCTGCATGGAGAGAAAGGAAATTCTATTATAACATAAAACAGACACCACTGGTGTGTGAACCGTACTTAAAGGAAATCTAGCGGGCAGATTTGCATTTTATTTTTTTACAAAATAAAACCAGATTGTGGAACAGGTATTTTTTTTTTTCATCTGTCTACTCTAACTGTAGTTATTTCCATTCATCTTCTACTTTTATACATGATTGTGGAGGGCAGCCATCTTGCCTGTGCTGCTGGTTAACCATTCCTAAAGATATGCAACAAGGAGAAAACTTATTGCTATTGATGGGAGTGTTGTGGGCATGCTCTGTGACCTGTGCAGAGATGGGGAGGAGGTGATTTGTAGTAATCGCCTATTAATATAATTAATAAATAATGGATATTGCCTGTAATAATAATCCTGCCTGTAAGAATGAGGAGCCTGATGAGAAGTAATCTTTACACTATAGGAAGTGCCGCTTAATATTAGGCTTAGTGATCAGAAGAAACTGCAATATTTTAGTTTTGTTTTTATTAATATGGATAGTGATTTTTTTTAATCATCAAAATCCCTTTAAAGTGTGCAATGAATAAAAAGATTCAGAAAAACATTCCAACAACTGGAAAAGATGGATGACAAGCACTGTCCACAAGCGCTCCTTGGACCCCACCATGTATACAACCGGCCCTATTAACCCATGTACACAACAGGCCCTAAGACACCCCCCCCCCCCAACCCCAGAAACAATTGGTCCTATAATACCCCACCATGTACACAACCCGTCCTACAGCACAATGTACACACCCGGCCCTACGAGCCCATCATGTACACAACCAGTCCTATGACACTGCCATATACACAGCAAGTTCTTTAACCCCACCATATACACAACCAGTCCTATGACACCGCCATATACACAACCAGTCCTATGATATGACACCGCCATATACACAGCCAGTCCTTTAACTCCACCATATACACAACTAGTCCTATGATATGACACCGCCATATACACAGCCAGTTCTTTAACTCCACCATATACACAACCAGTCCTACGACACCACTTCTACACAACCAGTCCCACGTCATCCCTATGGCTCTACACTACAGGAAGCCTCCAGCAGCTGCTCTTCTCTGCGTCCAGTGCTATTCTTGTATTCATTTTCCAAGGATATGAAGCATAATCCAAAATGTTTACAGTGAAAATGTCAATTTCCAGGCCAGTGTAACCGAGCCAAACCATAACCGTCCAACTGAGGCCATTGGAAAGAGAAGACAATTTCAAGGTGATGGGATTTTTATTGTAATGTAAACTGAGCGGGTCATCAGCCAGCTGCCATCTACCGGCTCTTTCCTGCCGATGAATCACAACACAAACATTTGCACTGATTTGTTCACTTCTAATACAAAGCGCAGCTTCCTCTCCAGCCTTCCTGTTGAAAGTCAATGATGCTAAACAGACCCACAGGCCTCGCTTATCTTCCCTGGGAATCTTACAAGGCTTTGACGTTTTCCTTACAAGAAAGAGGGGGGGGGGGGGGGGGTGAAGTATCGGCTCCATAAGCTGACAGTGTGCAGCAATGTGTCCACCGGATCATGGGCTTCCTCAACCAGATCACATTTCCCTCGCCCTCCCCTCCAACTTCACTTTTTCGAAAATGATGAACGGATCAGAAAGAGTGACATGGGGAACAATACATCTATTTATATGGAGTGATACCCCCCGCACTGGAGCCCTCCCAGCGGAGCTGACGACAGGAGCTCCAGGGCCTGTGATGGGAAAAAGAGCACAATCATTCAGCAAAGACAGGATCTAGTATTAAGCACCTTATTAGGATTAAACCTCCGTGATCCTAGAGGAAATGCTGTGTGAATTAATCCTTTATTGCTTTCACAGATTCATATCTGCACCAGTCCCTGAACACTTTGTTCTTGCACAATGTCAGCTAACCGAGCCTGAACACAGCGCAGCGCCTCCGCCTGATATTCCTCTCCATTGTCCTCATAGGGGAGATAAAATCGTTGCTGCTGTCATCTGTACCGCGTGCCCGACAACATATCATCACTCCTGCCTACACCCACCAAACGGAGAGGTAAACAAGGGGGCCACCTCCAGTGTCCTTGCCTCCTGCATACTGCTATGGCTTATTCATTCACAAAGCCTCAAGATGCTATTCTGAGAACAGAGAGAGGGAGGAGTAATCTTCACATTACAGGGAGGGCTGCTTACAAAGCAATATACAGGAGTCACCTTAAGGGGGGTAATGGTGTAACCAGACAAGATAAGCAATATTCAGAAGAGGATATCCTCTATTGGTTTGGTTGTCAGTTTAGATACTAACCTAGAGGTTGTATTACAGGGGGTGACAATGAGACCCAGGTAATGGGCCCAGTGACAAACAAGCAAATGCTTGTTCATTGGCTAGCCACATCTAAAAAGTTGGTGTAAAAAAAAAACCAAAAAAAAAAACCACTTTTCAGCCACACATGTGCCTATGTAATACAGGACGTACGGTCACCAAGGATGAACTTCTTAAAACAAGCACAGATCTCAGATGGGGCAGCAGTACCCTCACTCACCATGACAAAGACCTCTTTTCCTTATACACCAGGGCCAATGTATCATATGGATGACCAGCTCTGCGCTAACACTGGGGTTTGTAACCTGTCGGCCGCTGATGGGTGTCTGTAGATCAATCAATAACATTTACTGCAGTAATGACCTAAATGACAGTATTTGTGGCACCACTGAATGGGAGCTCTTTGGTGACATTATAGGAGGCACTGCTGTTGTATTGTACATGGGTGGTGGGGCTATAAACCAGGGACAATAAAGGTGGTACCAGCATATGTATTTTATCTATATAGCTTGTGATCTACATTTAGGTTACCACAGTAGATCATGGACACCACCACATTATTTTGGTGACGACTTAAAAGTGTCACTGTTTAAATTTTTCTTTGCAGAAATCAATAGTACAGGCGATTTTAAGAAACTTTGTAATTTGGTTTATTAGCCTAAAAATGCATTTTTATCATGAAAAAGCAGTCTGAAGCTCTCCCCCCTGTCTTCATGGTTCTCTATGGAGAGGGGAGGGGTTGAGGGAGATGAGGCACCAAAACAGGACAACAAAGAGTTAATTTACAGCTACATCTCCGGCTATCTCCTCTGAAGTCAGCACTGACTTCTGAATAGCAGCTTTCACATAGGTCCCGCTGTGTAATCCTTTGTTCTCTGCTCTCTGCTGGCACTAATCTCCCTCCTCCCCTCTTCATAGTTACACACGGCTCGACTGATGTAAAAAAAAAAAAAAAAAGTCAAGATTTCCTAATAAGCAGTGAATGAAAGGAGGAGGAGGAGGAGGGAGGGGACCTTGGAAAAGTCTTTTTGAATTCAGATAAATGTCATATTTATCTAATAATCCCAATTACAAAGTATCTTAAAGGGGTTGTCCGGCGCTAAAAAATTATTCACAGAATAACACACATTACAAAGTTATACAACTTTGTAATGTATGTTATGTCTGTGAATGGCCCCCTTCCCGTGTCCCACCACCCCCACCCGTGTACCCGGAAGTGTGGTGCGCTATACATACCTGTCACGTGCCGACCACGGTCTCCGATCCTCAGCAGTGACGTCTTCTTCGGGCGGCCAGCGGATCTTCCAGAGTGCTGGCCGCCCTCTGCAGCGTCATCCGAAGCTCAGCCGCGATTGGCTGAGCATAACTGTGCTCAGCCAATCGCGGCTGAGCGGCTGATAACGCGGCCACGATCGGAGACCGTGGTCGGCACGTGACAGGTATGTATAGCGCACCACACTTCCGGGTACACGGGTGGGGGTGGTGGGACACGGGGAAGGGGGTCATTCACAGACATAACATACATTACAAAGTTGTATAACTTTGTAATGTGTGTTATTCTGTGAATAATTTTTTAGCGCCGGACAACCCCTTTAAAATCGTCTGGACTATTGATTTCTTCAAAAAATAAAATAAAAAATACAACAGTGAAACTTTAAAGGGTCACTTCTAGAGATGAGCAAACTTACAGTAAGTTGAGACTCACATGAACCTGAAAGCGCAGTATTTAAATCTTGTGGCTGGAGAAGAATGATGCAGGATGCAGGATTCAAACACCAAGCCTCTGTTTTTGAGCAAACCTGAACTTACTGTAAATTTACTTATCACTATTGACTACCCTAAAATCTAAGAGAAGTAAAAAGACCGCCGGTGTCTAAATATAATCAGAACAAGAAGCTTCCCGCAACCACACAGCGGCTACACAAGCGTGGAGGTGCGCTTCTACTGGGGATCAAACCACAGACGAGCTCGTCAATGCACCATGACATAGGACATCAGGGTAAATCAATTTAGGTTTCCCTGACTGAGCCTGGTATTAGGCTCTGCTCTTTCAGGCAGGCACGTATCCAAAAGAAACGCTTGGCTTAGGGATTTGAGCAACGCTCTCCCCTCCATCTGCACAATGTCTCTGTATAAAATGTTCCAGATACAGATCAGGCTGCACATCAAGAACTCTCCCTCCCCTCAGCCCCCAACATTTTATCAAGGAAGATGAATAAGGATATAGGGGGGCGAGCAGGGTGTTTGGACATCAACAACCGACAGGGAACCGATCCAGAACCAGTGGGTTAAATCAATGGCCTCAAAAAGGTATTAAGAGATATTTTCCAGGCAAAGCTTTTACCTACACCTCCCTATCAGACACCACGGGCAGAAACACAGATATGTAAAACTAAAACCAGCTGGATTGTAGAGTGATCTGCAAAGAGTACATCAGGCAAGAGGAAAAACCAAGGTAGAATATAAAACATACGTTGGCTATTCTGTCTACGCCCGCCATGCTGTGAGAACTAATGATAATGCTCCGCTATTGCCATTACTTGCAGCCCACACAGCATTGAGTGCAGGAGAATTGGGCATTTAAATATCTGCCGTTCTTAAAACACAGTAACCGAGAAGCCGCCAGTACGGAAATGTGCGGAGGGGAGTGCGGGGACTTGTATCACAGGAGCCATGCTGCGAGCGCTCAGCACTACCTGCCACCTTGTGACACTGTATCATTGTACCGCAGACACAGAACATAAACAAATCAACCAAAACAGGAATCCATCCGGTGCCGGGTGCCGCCATCCTGCCCTCCTCACCTAATGGAACTGATTAACATAGAGCTGCTTCACCGCCTCTGCCCAGCGGCAGGATAATGAGAATCGCCCAACGCTGCTGCACTGCTTCAATTGACTCAAGTCTGAATTTGCTTGGCATCTGTGATACCACAGGAAAAAGCAGCCAATATGACCCCATATGGTACCCAGGAGCGTAAAGTGTCCACAGGATACAAGACTAAGTCCAAAATAGACTGGCAAATAAAAGGTTCAAAATAAAAGGCAATTCAAGAATCTGTAAATGTCACTAGTTTACTATAGGAACACCTGTCAAAGTCTAGATATTTGGGGTATCCGTGCCAGGTCTCTAGAGCAGTGTACCTCAACCTGTGTCTCTCCAGCTATTGCAAAACAACCACCCCCATGATGGACTAGTTTAATGAGAGTTGTAACACTGTGACAGAGTGGAAAACACACTACTGTGGAGGATAAACCTCACTGACCTTATGCTGCGATATTAGAAGGGAGGAAGATGTATGATCATAGCCCAAGGTGTACTTCTTATTTCTTGACCCCCCAAGAATTCCTACGAACAATGCAGAGGCACTAAATAAACCCAAAGGTTAATATTAAGAAAATCTGGTTGGGTTCCTTGAGTGCTTTAGGAATACCAATGAAGCACACCTTCTAGTGCAGGGGTGTCAGACTCACAGCCGTCCAGCTACTGAAAAACTACATTTCCCATAATGCCTGGACAGCCAAAGCTTTAGCTTTGGCTGTCCAGGCATGAGGGGAATTGTAGTTTTGCAACAGCTGGAGGGCTGCGAATTTGACACCTGTTCTTAAGGTGTAGAAAAACCAAAAGCCATAAAAGTCCAGATGAACATCTTGATCGCCATGGACTTACTTTCAGACGATTACTTGCCTTTTTTGCCTGTAAATTGACATTTTCTAAAGCTCAAAATCAGTAAAAAAAAAAAAAGTGTGAACGTGACCTTAAGGTTAGATAATATCCAGACCAGCTTCCCTAACCAATGTTTTGTGACCAGATGTGACCCAATTCTGTGACTCGCCATAGGAATCTTAAAGCGCAACAATAATTTCAGTAGCCAAAAAATGAAATTCCTCAAATAAAAATCCCTCGTGTTACCTTTTAAAAAGAGCCCTAAACTGCGTTGATAGCTTGTGCGCTCGCTGAGATATCCCCAGTTGTTTGGCTCAGAGGAATAAATGAATTTTTCTTCTGGCTGAGAGAAAGTGGGCGTGGCCTATCCCTCATCTCCCTGGCTGCGTCCCTCCATTCACTGAGCAGCACCTTAGCAGATGTATCACACATAGCAGGATCAGATACAGCCCCAGCATACAGTATCACATGTAAGATTAGATACAGAGTCCCAGCAGATGGTATCACACACAGTGGGATTAGATACAGGCATCTGCTCTCATTACACTGTAGGATAATGTCAGCCATGGAGGTGGGGGCACCTGCTGCAGACATCTGATAGTGAATGTTATATGTACTATGGAAAGACTACAGCTGTGTTGTGCTGGGACATGTAGTCCTCCCCTCAGTGCCTCACCCACTCTCCCTCATGCAGCACATTGGCTGGGTCATGGCTGGGATGTCCCTCCTTGTTGAAGCACTGAGTACTTGTCCCTCCATCCATCTCCTCCCCTGAGCTGCTCCTCACACACAACACCCTCAGCTCTGCTTAGTCACCTCTGTGAGGGGAGGGGGGAGATCGTGCTGCTAGGAGGGGGAGGAGGGTTTGTTTATGTTTCTCTGTGTGTCAGGGCTGTTATCTGATCCTCCTGTCACAGTCGGTACACTCAGGAGGGATCTACAGGGAGGGGGCGTGTCCAGCAGGAATGCAGAAATAAGTCAGAGCCAGAGAGGGCTATAAGGGCATAATCAGCCTTATGTATTTAAAAAAAACTGTTCATTTTAGGTTATTAATGTATATTGCAAAAAGTCTTATCATGACCTAAGCTAACTAAAACTGAATGGTCAAAATATTTTATAGTTACGCTTTAAGTTAAAGGGGTTATCCAGTGCTACAAAAACATGGTCACTTTCTTTCAGAGACAACACGACTTTTCTCTCCAGTTCAGGTGCGGTTTGCAATTAAGCTCTATTCACTTCAATGGAACTGAGCAGCAGAACCCCGCCAAGGCTGGAGACAAGAGTGGGGCTCTCTGGAAGAAAGTGGCCATGTTTTTGTAGGGCTGGATAACCCCTTTAAGACCACAAGCACTGGTTACATTATGACATCTAGACTGGCACTCACAGGTTTAGATATGACACCATAGTTTAGACAGTATGTAGTATGATGCGATTGTGTCAAATAGTACACTGAAATATTAAAGGGGTTATCCAGCGCTACAAAAACATGGCCACTTTCCCCCTACTGTTATCTCCAGTTTGGGTGGGGTTTTGAAACTTAGTTCCATTGAAGTAAATGGAGCTTAATTGCAAACTGCACCTGAACTGGAGACAACAGTAGGCCATGTTTTTGTAGCGCTGGATAGCCCCTTTAACAATGGCTTGCACTTTCATGATTATTCCACCACACTATCAGTGATGTTGTTATGTGTTTCAGATCCAAGTCCCATCAGCAAAACCAAATCTAAGCGCTAAACTGATCACAGGGCTAGTTAGAATCAGTGGCCATCAGCCTCAGGAAGCTCCTGGAAGACACAATAAAGGGAGGCCAGTATAGCATACCGCATAATGCATCCATTCTAAAGGCTTGCCATGCATTCACCCAGCTACAGAGAACAACGTCTTAGTTTGTGGCTCAAGAATCTTTCCCCGGGTGGCGGCTAATGTCCTGCACTTTCCTATTAAACCCGGCATGAAAGAGGAGAATAAAATTAACCGACTGTGGTGCTGCATTAAAGAGATCTTCTCTGTGCAACAAGAAAGATTAAAGAGGGACTGTGACTGGCACAGGGCACTGCTAATGCCATACAATCTTACACAGGCATGCCATGGGGTTAATTCTGTATCCTGCATGTCTATTGCACTGACATATACTGTATCTATTGCCCCCCCCTCTCAAATATCACGCCTAACCTGCAATGTCAATCACAGCAAAGGGCAATCCAGAGTCTTGTCATCTGCTATGACTGTACTAGAAAGGACGCGACCAGCATGATAAGAGAGAACGGAAGCAAGTAGGTGGTGAAAGATGAATGACAAAAGAAACCGAATAGCTCATGAGAAATAAGTGATCTCCTCTAGCCTGTAAAAAAAAAAAAATAGTATCATTGACAAGGCCATGGTATATATGATATACCAAGCTCAAATTTATTAGTATATTTAATAAAACAGTTGGAAGTAAAATGTGGAAGAGTTGTCCATTGCAACCAGACTGGAGAAGAGCGCCATATATCAATAGCACCAAGAATGTCAGTATGTAAACCAGGTTATTGCACTACAGTATTCCTATTGATATACTATGGGCCCATGTACTTGTTCCACTGCCCCTCCCATGTAAATGCGGTCCTGTACTGGAAGTCCTGCCCAAGTGTAACTTTTCACAGCTTCTTCCTCGCCGTCACGCGTTCACCACTCCAGAAACCACAGTAAAGCTAATATAAACTTACAGACTTACTAAAAAGCAGCTGAGTACCTAACAACTCCTCGCGTCTTCAGAACAGTAAACAGGAGCTGTCCCAAATTATCCATAAATTACAGAGCAGGACAGACGCTCAAGGGCGCGAGCGGAAAAACAGCCCAACAAGCCAAAAAAAAACAACTAAAAGAGGTACATAAGATGGTCATTATAATATTTTTTTAACCTGTTTTGACAGGTTGTTAAACAAAATCTACTTGCAGAGCGGTATCTACTACCCCGATGCAAACTCCACATGCCCAAAAATAAAAAAGGCCAGCGGGAAGCGACCAAGCGGGCGGAATACCCTACCTCTGAGTCTTCTGATCTCGCCACCTGGTACTTTAAGCGACAGTACCCCCCAACACATCCGCTCAGTGCGTTAAAATACCCAGCTAAAGAATGTATGTGCTCTTGCCGACACGCTTACCCAGATAACATGAAAGCGCAGGGAGGCGAAGAACCTATAAGCCACGAGATAAAATATTCACAGAGACACCAAAGTGTGTGGAAGGAAGCTCATTTTTCTTGTTTCAGCTGGCCAGGACAGATAAATCTTTTAACAAGATCTGTGTTGGTCATGTATTCCGAGTTCTTTAGAAAAACACACACAGACAGGAGCATTCTTCTGCTCACCCACTGGCAGATGAAAGGAGCTCTGTGCTCTAAAAACGCCAGTCTGAGGTGTGCCTGCTGGAGCTGCGGGCTCTATTAAACCTTAGTAGGGGTCATGGAGGAGAGTGCCGCTGCTACTAAATGGTTTAAGAAAAAAAAAAAAGCCTCAGCAATAGATGCAGGCAGCACATCTATGAATCCTAAAAGCCTTTCCAACAACTTTTAAGTTTGATACACAACATATTTTTAGCTTTTTCTGTATAAAGCTAAAGGGTTTCCCTCTATGCTGCAACCTACTTTTCTTCTAGTTGTCCCAATGAAGTAAAAATAAAACACACAACAATGGGTTATACACAGAGATGTGTCTCCATGGTAACAGACTACAAACAAATTTTGTCCAGTCTGACTCCACACATACTGCCATCTTACTAACAGACTTTTAACCGGTTATCAAAAACTAAGCTTAAAAAAAAAAAAAAAAAACAGAATTAGACTACACTGGGTTTTGTTTGTAGTCTGTCACCATGGAGACAACAAATCTGTATGAAGCAGAGCTTAACACACATGGTTGTAGGATATTTTTATATAAAGCCATTTCTTGAATGGGGCTGTTTCATACACAAACTAGTAAAGGATATTCCAATGATTGTAAAATTATCCCATATCTAGAGGATAAGAGGTAAAAAAGGGAGGGGGAGGAGCATTTCCAACAGGCCCATAACTAATTAATGGAGAGGTGGATTCATGTTGCAACTTCATTCAGCCACAAGAGAGATTGTGGAAGATCTCAGAGGTCAGATCTTAGCTAGGAGGAGACACTCCTCCGCTATCCTCTGGATAGAGCATAGGTTTCTAGTTGCTGGAATACCCCTTTAATTTACTCCATTTCATTTTGCAAAGCACATTTCTAATTAAATCCAGATATTAATGTTCCAATACTTGTTGCAGCGCCCCCGGGAGCTCTTCAGCTCTTCAGACTCCCTCTGAGAACGACCACCTGCTCTGTAGGCTCAATCCTACATACCAGCGGCTTCATCTCACTGAACATGTTAGGTTTATGTGCAAAAAGGAATTCAAAAGAACAGCAGGGGTCTCCATATCAAGTACATAAATGTAATATCTGCACACTGAAGCAATTTTTCTAATTTTTCCAGTTGATTATTTTTATTTTGCATGACGTAGCAGAACGAATACTTATCATAGTACAACCCCTTTAAGAAGAGTCTGCAATGTTAACGGTAAAAACAGCAAAGCAGTCAACACAAATTGTTTTGCCTACACGCGTTTTAATCCAAGAAACGTATAAAATTCATGCATATAACTTTTTATATCACCCTGCCATCTGATACTTTATTGTTTTTACTGAAACATCAAAATCTGCTTTTTTTTTTTTTAAACACAACAGACGTCAATGATCATAATAATGCACATGTATGATGTGCGCAAAGTACAGATCTGTGATTGCAAACACCGTGGGGTATACAGAGCATGAATAAAAGCAGCAAAGGGGTAATAGAAGTATACAAGAGAGCTGCAGATAATGATGGTACGCATTATAGTATACATAACATGGGACTATCCATTCCCCACATCAAAACACTATTATATGACAGACACTGGATCTCTCGGTGCCAGGTACCTGGGGGCAATCAGGCTGAGAGTAGATAAACACCACCCACATAAGGGACAATGACCCCCGCCACTGCCAGTGTAAACTTACACCACAACCAAGTTTCCTTATGAGTCTGCGGGTGGATTGATGACTTTTTATATGGTATTTTTATTGGTTTAACAAACAGCTTCCACCAACTGAACTGGTTCAGTGCGTCCTTTTGCACAATATGACACATGACTGCTAAATGTTAGGGGAAAGATGGTTCACACACACTCACATATAATAGGACTGGATGACAACCTCAGTTACAGATGCCTGCGGGGCACAATAGCAACAAGCAATAAGGCTGCATTGCAGGGCACAGTCTATCTTCACCTCAGACTTACCGCGGGCGGTATGCTAGACAAGGAACATTCTAGAAAATAGGAAGAACTAATGTGACTATGACAAGTCCTGGTGTCGAGTTCTTCTGCCAATTTGTTACACTTTTCTATTCAGTCACTTTAACCTTTCCACACTCTGGAGTTGCAAATCTGCAGGAAACTGGAAAAGTTGGGTTTAAAAAAAAAAAAAAAAAAAAAAAAAACACCAACCAATCAAAGTGAAGGCATATGGCAACAAATCAGGTGGTAATGATAAATTACACTTCTATGCATATAAATTTTTTTTCTATAATTTGTTAAAATATAACATTCCACAGAAAGATTACAATGGACAAATGCTGACTACCCCGTGTTGGATGACATGTTCAGCTCTGCTACATCTGTAAGGATGGGTAAGGGTTAACCAATGACAGGCTGAAGACATTTCATGAGTGAATGCCTCCACTGCCTTTGCAATTCTAATCTGTAATGAGTTTCCCTATAAACTGAAGGTTACAATAAATACACTGGAAACCAGTTTACGACGCCGACATACAAGGAGCCAGGAAGCCATTGGAGATGACTGCTGCATAGAGCTGCTGTCTGTCACAGGGGTGAGCAGAGATGACAGGGATGCCCAGGTCCCATTAGACAGCTCACCAGAATGACAAAGAGCGAATTGAAATAACAGGGGGAGGTAAGCAATTGTTATGGAAACGATCCCCTCCTGTTTATCAATAAAAGACTACGCAATTATCAGCTAGATACAAAGGGTCCGGGATCCGAGCTGTGCAACATCCCATACCCCAATATACCTGCCCTGAGGAAAGTCTCACCCATAAAGGACAATTATACAAGAGCCCATATATTCACAGGGCGTCAATGACCTCACAACAAGGACACCATCAGCATCATGTACAGTATAATGTATACTACCCGTGCCTAGGCCCAGGGAGAGGCACATGGGTGTATTACTACTAGTTGGCATGCTTTGCATTTACTTTCCATATTTACTTGACACTTCTATGGGTGTCCCTGGTTAAACCCCCAGAGTTGTAACGCCCAATGCACACAGTACATCACTGTATTACGGGGTTATTCTTCTCTTCTCTCAACGAATGAATAATGTCACCACTTCTTTTATTTCTTGGATTTGGATTCATGGAATGTCTCCACACAACTGAGTGGGAAAGGCCAGCTACCCAATGTGTATGAGGTCTCAATGTTGGAGAAGAGAATGGTTGGTTATGTCGGGGTCTAACATGTCTGATGCCAATAAGGCCCTGACAAAAATGTCTCCTTAATCCCCAAAGTACATGCATGCTCTGTCATGGAGAAACAGCTGCTTAAAGGGGTACTCTGGAAAAAAGAAAAAAAAATCATCAACTTGTGTCGGAAGGTTATACAGATTTGTAAATGACTTATGCAAATTGTCAAGTCCTCCAATACTTTTCAGCTGCTTTATGTCCAGTAGGAAGTGGTGTATTCTTTCCAAACTGACAGTGCTCTCTACTGCCACCTCTGTCCATGACAAGAACTGACCAGAGCAGGAGAGCATTTCTATGGGGATTTTCTACTGATCTGGACAGTTCCTATCGCAGACAGAGATGGCAGCAGAGAGCACTGTGTCAAGACTGGAAAGAATACACCACTTCCTGCAGTGCATACAGTAGCTGGAAGACTTGGGATTTTTTAAATAGAAGTAATTTACAAACCTGTATAACTTTGACATCAGAAAGAGTACCCCTTTAATACTTGGCTCCAACCATAACAGAGAGCTGCAGCCCCGAGATGAGACATCATAGCCTTGTATACAAGGACTGGTGAAGGATGACTCAGGGCACTAGTAAGGTATTATGCCTTTTTAATATTTTATATCATTGACAGCAACAATAAGGTAAGAAAACGCCTGGAATCCCAGTAACTCTATTTTCTCGGAGGACACAGAAGGTCTACAGGTTTCTCTTGTGTCATTGGCGTCTCTCACGCTACAAGCATTGTGAAATGCACATCCTGAAAAGAACAGTGTGGTTAGAGCCGAGAAGGCAGGTGTCTGTCACAAGAAATTAGATTTTATCAGCGTGTCACGCAGCACACAAAACACGCTATTTAATAGGACGGCAAAGCTGGCAGCATTAAAACCTCAACTTGGAAGGCAGCAGTGGAAAAAGCCTGCAGTTTACTTGTTACATGGCAGGATGTGTTTCATGCATTGCCGCACACATTACCCAAGCTCCAGCCCCATTTCACAGGCTACTAGCAGAGTCATTAGGCCATCACGGATCAAGGTTCCTGGCACTAAATTATTTACAAGAAATTCACAGCGTTTTGTTCTCTGCTTCTCAACAGATGTTTCTTCAAGACTCCCCGACCAACCCGACCACTAACCACCTACAGAATGAGAGGAATGCAGGGCAGGCGGAGAGCGCCGTCATATCCCAAAGACGTCCTAATGGAGAGATCATTTGTCTTGAGCTCAGCTGGACTCAATTCATTCCCGATTACAAATATTTCTGGATAAACACCGCAAAAAATGGTTAAATATTTGTGCAAGACTAATAACGGGTCTGGAGTCTTTACATTAAATCCGAGCCCGCACCCCTCATATTTCTGCGCAGGAAGTCAAAAGTTCACGAGCGGAGAATACGATTTACGCATCTGGTTTTGATCATATTTTCCAAATGTATCTGAACTCACTTGAAGAAGCACGGATGGTGTCAAGTGGTCCCGAAATCCGGGCAATGGGTGTTCTCGGAGTGTTTACCGAGCTGAGGAAACACACACACACACAACAAATAAAGTTGTTGGCAGTAAAACCGCATATGGAAAGTATATGCAAATCTCACGACGCGGCTTATCAGGAATGACCAAAGTCACAGATGACAAATGCTACTGACTGCTGCCTTCCAGAGAACACTCATGTGGAACCATAACTCCCAGCATCCCCAACCAACAGGTCGGAATCTGCTAAGCCACTTAAGGAAGAAACAAAGTCATTTCACACACATTTGCAGTGGAGGTTGAGCAGATGTGGAAAGGTTCCGGAGTATATGGTAAACGTATTCATAGACCCCTATTACTCAGAGGAGGTCGAACAATGTCATTCCAGCTTTTGGGTGATATATGGAGGGGTTTGCTGGATAGAACTAGAGTTCTATGCTATATTTTCTTTTTTTTAACGTGCCGCACCAAGTGGCATCAATCATAGGTATATATCAAATATAAACATAAAGACAAAACAGTGACACCCTTGAGTGTAGGTTATGCCTGGTACTGCAGCTCAGTACTGCATTAGAAATCATATATAACACAACACATAAAATGTGGGGGTAACATGTTCTCAAGGGAGAACAACTGCACAAAACATCAATGAGCTTATACCTCTATACTAAGGGGTCATTTGTTTTTTGTGGGAGACCACCAGACTGGAGTGAGGAGTCCTAAAGGTCAGACAAAGCTGCTAGGAAACATGATGGAAATTAGCTCTCCTCCACTAGGAAGGACGCCATCTCCCTGGTGCTGCCTCCTATAGGTGATGCAAGATAGTAACTCATCATTTTAGATGGTGGTGAGAGATGAACGTGATACAATTGGTATTAGATAGACAGATACACAGATACTTTACATTAAAGGGGTTATCCAGTGCTACAAAAACATGGCCACTTTCTTTCAGAGACAACACAACTTTTGTCTTCAGTTCAGGTGCAGTTTGCAATTAGGCTCCATTCAGTTTAATAAAACCCCGCCCAAGCTGGAGACAAGAGTCGTGTTGTCTCTGGAAGAACGTGGCCATGTTTTTGTAGCACTGGATAAACCCTTTAAGCAACTAATAAGTGACACTGCCATGATCTAAGCATCAGAGACCTCCACAAACACTCAAGCCATAGTCCTATGTCCCCTATCACTATTACCCCACAACAACAACAATGTATAACATTACAGCACTGTCCAGCCAAGTATGAGCCGCCCTAGGAGCACATTACAAATGGTGAAGACAACAAGGAAACTTAACCTTGGAAACCTCTTCCTTGGACTTCCAGTAGGAATTTAGCTCATTTATCCGAGCGTGGCTGTATATTTTCACTCCGAATATCCCCACGGGCCTCCTCTAAATCAGCAAATAAAGCCAGAAGAAGCCCTTGAGAAATACTGGAAAAGGAGCAGATGACGGTGGGTGGGAAGAGACTACGAAAATAAATCAGCAAGATAATACATGCTCGGCATCCTGCAGTATTACCAGGCCAAACACAGTCCTGACAGTTACAGAACAGCCTGAACCCGGCTCCGCGCATAGTCCGCACTGTCAGCGCCATGTAAATGCTGCCAGTGAGATTGACACTAATAAGATCTATACAGCCAGATTGTATTTCCTCCCTCTTAAAGTAGTCCCCCGCCTCTGGTGGAAGTTAATCACAGATTTCTACCCCAGCATCTACTATTCTCCCCGATCCTCCCTGTCCCAAATCTCCTCTCTTCCCGAGTACAGTAGCAAATCTGTAATCGGGAGATTAACTCTGCTTATTCACGTGTGATAGAAAAGGCTTGATCTTTCCCTTATACTCTACATGAGGCAAACTGGGCCGACATATTCTCCCTAATACCCAGCAACTGCTGTTTATGTCTCTCCCTGCCCCCCATCCATTTCCATGGTGTGGCACCAGAATGACTTGGCAGCTGAGAGCCACAGCCCTATGAAAGCAATGACCCCCTGAACTTGGCTCCGGAGCTGTACTACAAGCTTAGGGCTTTGATGTGATATTAAAAACGCCACTCAAAAGTGTAAACGGATACAGCAGTTTAGTAATCCGTCAATTCCTACAACTCTCGTAGCCACTGAGAGCGGCTTGTGACATGAGTGCCTTACAAAAGAAGGGCGTTCACGACACCATAGCAGTCATATGAAGACTAATAATGAAGGAGGTTTTTATCTATATGTAACTTAAGGACTGTGGAGTTAGACGGTAAGACCCTCTAGGCGTCTCATTCCAGCCTTGCACTCACTTAGCCACCTGTGCATCGAGTGTCAGGGTAACCACCCTGAAAACAGGGGTCAGGAAGGAATGAATGTATGTTCTGTGGCTAATGTAACACAATCGTGCAGTGAAGAGGTCAATAATGCACCATAAAGCCGGAGGAGCACGTGATAGCAGACGTGTAGAGGTAACCACCATGAGGCGAGGGGGAGGAGGAGGAGGAGGGAAGTCAATCATGTTCTTCACATTCTGTAGGGTTTGCCAGTCATTTCAATAGGAGCATTCAAAATAGTCTGAATGAATACAAAGGAGGAGAAAGAAAAAGGGGGAGCGACACAGAGAAGAGGATGAGGTGAAGAGGGGAAAAAAAAAAAACAGTGCAAACAGGAAATCACTAATTTCCTATAATAAAAGGCACAAAGTGGTAATAATTGTACAGTTATGAGTCAGACACTACACATTCACATCATCCGCAGGGCGGGCAACAAACTGCAACCTGTCATCTAGTGCTCAACAACATGCGCTTCTTTAGTCGCTGTGGAGCATGCTGGGAGTTGTAGTTTCATAATAGTTGACGAGCCACAGGTTGCGAAACACTGTGGAAAGTTGCTGGTCCATCCCCAGCACACCAAATATTTACACTGGCTCCTATAAAGGGTTGTATCCCACAAAGCCAAAGAACATGGATGGATGTAGTGAGCCAGTTAAAAAAAAATAATAAATATATACACTCACCGGCCACTTTATTAGGTACACCTGTCCAACTGCACGTTACCACTTAATTTTTAATCAGCCAATCACATGGCGGCAACTCCGTGCATTTAGGCATGTAGACATGGTCAAGACAATCTCCTGCAGTTCAAACCGAGCATCAGTATGGGGAAGAAAGGTGTTTTGAGTGCCTTTGAACGTGGCATGGTTGTTGGTGCCAGAAGGGCTGGTCTGAGTATTTCAGAAACTGCTGATCTAATGGGATTTTCACGCACAACCATCTCTAGGGTTTACAGAGAATGGTCCGAAAAGAAAAAACATCCAGTGAGCGGCAGTTCTGTGGGCGGAAATGACTTGTTGATGCCAGAGGTCAGAGGAGAATGGGCAGACTGGTTCAAGCTGATAGAAAGGCAACAGTGACTCAAATAGCCAACCGTTACAACCAAGGTAGGCAGAAGAGCATCTCTGAACGCACAGTACGTCCAACTTTGAGGCAGAAGGGCTACAGCAGCAGAAGACCACACCGGGTGCCACTCCTTTCAGCTAAGAACAGGAAACTGAGGCTACAATTTGCACAAGCTCATCGAAATTGGACAGTAGAAGATTGGAAAAATGTTGCCTGGTCTGATGAGTCTCGATTTCTGCTGCGACATTCGGATGGTAGGGTCAGAATTTGGCGCCAACAACATGAAAGCATGGATCCATCCTGCCTTGTATCAACGGTTCAGGCTGGTGGTGGTGGTGTCATGGTGTGGGGAATATTTTCTTGGCACTCTTTGAGCCCCTTGGTACCAATTGAGCATCGTTGCAACGCCACAGCCTACCTGAGTATTGTTGCTGACCATGTCCATCCCATTATGACCACAATGTACCCAACATCTGATGGCTACTTTCAGCAGGATAATGCGCCATGTCATAAAGCTAGAATCATCTCAGACTGGTTTCTTGAACATGACAATGAGTTCACTGTACTCAAATGGCCTCCACAGTCACCAGATCTCAATCCAATAGAGCATCTTTGGGATGTGGTGGAACGGGAGATTCGCATCATGGATGTGCAGCCGACAAATCTGCGGCAACTATGTGATGCCATCATGTCAATATGGACCAAAATCTCTGAGGAATGCTTCCAGCACCTTGTTGTATCTATGCCACCAAGAATTGAGGCAGTTCTGAAGGCAAAAGGGGGTCCAACCCGTTACTAGCATGGTGTACCAAATAAAGTGGCCGCTGAGTGTATATATATCACACACACAAATATAAATTATTATTTATTTATTTTTTTTATCCCCAAAACAGGATATCACACTGAAAGTATTTTGGGTGCATTCACCCCATATCATTGTAGTTCTGCTCCAATGATATCCCAACCTCCAAGGAGATGTCTCTATACTATATAAACCTGTCCTCCAGGCGGCCACACAACAAGCACAAACAGCAGCAAGAGAAAGGCCAGTGTGAATGGGTTCCTATCTGCAGATCACATGCACATGCCTCCAGGCACCAGGCTGCTAAAGCTCCAGTTACCAAAGGGCAAAGTTTTTTTTGGCTTTTGTGTTTCTGTAACCTGGTAAATAATGATTGTGTTTAATGAGCGGCAAAGGCTGTTCTCGGCTTTGTGAAGTGGCACAGGGCTGGGTAAACAAGGGGATCTTACCGTCTCTACTATTTAACCAGACTGTTCAATCATTTAGGGAAAAGTTCCTGAGTTTATCTACTGTGTTTGCTGAGAGAAACCAATCCGGAAAACAAAGGACTGTTTGCCGCCATCCCCCCGCACCTTGGGTGGTACACATTACCCTACCATGGTCCCCCCCCCCCATAAGGATGCCTCCCATGTACCACAAACCAACTATAATGCTAATATATAACTGATGTAAACACATCAGGCACCGGCTAGAATATATATCTGCACCAAGAATGCCCCCAGGCCTTGGTCAAGCAAGGGATTTACTAGAATGCAAGCGGTTTTATTAAGATTTACATATGAAGCAAGTTCATTATGCTAAACTGAGAACGTAGGCGCTGTGCCCTATGGCATTTTAAATTAGAACATATTACAGCACCAACTAAACAGCCTCAACGAGGCGGATATACAGACAAGGTCTGGCTCTAATACGGATTTCATTTTTTTTTTAAAGATAGGACGGGGGAAGAAATGCCAATATAAAGAGTGCATTGACATGTATCTGTCCTGGGCCATAGATTGATCGGGGATGGTGGCATGGAATAACTATGTGGTTACACAGCATTGTTAGTCCATAAAGCTTAGTCCATAAAGTGCTGTAAAGGATGCAACTTAAGGGCAATACGTCCAGCTTCTTGCATCTGGTGTTTTCATCCGATGCAGCTCTGGATCACAGAACATATTGGGGGAGATTTATCAAAGGGTGTAAAATTTAGACTAGTGCAAACTTGCCACAGCAACCAATCACAGCTCAGCTTTTCTTTTACTAGATCTGGAAGCTGAGCTGTGATTGGTTGCAGTGGGCAGTTTGCTCCAGACTAATATTTACACCCTTTGATGAATCTCCCCCATTGTGACCGAACCTGTTCTGATATCAAAACTGTTTTTTTTTTCTTTGTTTTTTTTTTTTTGCTCAATGAAAGCCATGAGTTTATAGGGTGTCCTCCAGAGCCAACAGGGTAGATGTGACAACTCCTTCCAGCCCTAGTACTCTCAAAACACCTATGGCAGTGGTGTCAAACTCAAGCCTTTCAGCAGTTGCAAAACTACAATTCCCATAAAGCCAAAGCTTCAGTATGATGGGAATTGGAGTTTTGCAACAGCTGGGGGGCCTCAGTTTGACACCTGTGTTCTATGGCATCAGGACAATTTACTGTACCCACCATCTCAGCTTTGGACACTGATATATAGTTGCCATTGTAGCGGATAATTTTGGTGAAATTTTCATTTTACGCCCAAAATAAGTTGGTGTTCCATTTTAGGTCGTCTTGTATAAATCTCAAGCCTCTTGAGGAAATTGTTTCATGCCAACATAAAGCTAGCGTTTAGTTTACAGGTCATAACAACATGAATACTTATGAAGGTACCAAAGCACTAATGGGAGGATAAGGAATGTTTGCTGCAGGCTGGCACTAAAATAGACCTCTTGAAGGCGAGTTAAGGACAGTATGGTTTCATGCAGCAGGAGCCACAGGCACTGAGCGCTATTCATGTGAAAGGTTGCTGCTCTGCGGACAGGATGCACATGTCAATGCCAGACTCTGTTTTGACATATGAAAGTCGTCACATAACCGCTCTCTCAAAGTGGTTTTCATCCGCACGCTAATCACAAAATTGTTGGTTGTTACCGTCTGACTAGCAGTATTGTTGAGTGACTAGAAAACTGTGCAAAGGCTTCAAAACATTCCCGCAATCCATCAGCGCTGAACTCAAAGGGATAAAAGACGGAACCGCGATATAAAAAGATAATGCGGAAACTGTCTGTAATAATGAATCCACTTCTCTGGAGACGGCAACACGTCTTGCATCTGTGGCGGGGAAATATGTTCTAAGAGCTAAAGCAGTCTTAAAGGGGAAAAACATGGCTACTCTCTTCCAAAACCAGCTCCACGACAGTCTGCAGCTTGTGTGCGGTACTGCCGCTTAGTTTAATACAATTAAGTGAAGCGGAGCTGCAGAACTAGACAAAACCCATTGACTGGGGTGGTTCTGATTCAGCCATATTTATCTATTCTTGTTGAAGCCGTTTAATAAGATGACTAGAGGTGGCCACGGTATGGAAAGATTTATTGCAGCGGCTCTGGCTATCTCAGCTGCATCTTTAGACTGTCTAGTCTAAGTTTACACCACCTACTGGTTCCGTTAAAGTGCGCCTGTCACTGTGGAGACTGTGAAACTTCCACGTGCAGACGCAGCTGTCACTGGGAGTTCAAGTTGCCATGGAAACGTCTCACACGTCGACAAGTTCTGTGCACGAGCCCCATTAAGTCAGAAAAAAAAGCTTGTGCGCAGAATTCGGTAAAGCGTGGTACGTTTCCACGGCAATGCGAACTTCTGGTGACAGCTGCGTCTGCACGTGGAAGCTATAAAAAGTCTCTACAAACACAGGTCCCAGAATCCTGAAGCGAAATTCTCATGGAATTTTGCAGGATGTTGTTACACTTTAAGGGCCCGTTCACACAGAATGCCGCCAGCTTCCGTGTCACAATGACACTCTATGGGAGGCGCGCGCTGTTCATTCTTCAGTGCGGAGAGACCCTGAGCGATGCCGCGCCTCCCATAGAGTGTCATTATGACACGGAGGCTGGCGGCATTCTCCGCTGCGGAATTCCACCGTTCTTACTCTGTGTGAACGGGCCCTAAGCCACGCCTCTTTCCACTAAGCCACACCTCTTTATCTGATACAGCAGAAAAAGCAAAAAAAAAAAAAAACTAAAACAAATGTGCAGCATGACACATGACCCAGGGTTTTTCTTTTTGGCCATAAAGAGTGCCAGGGTTCCTGTACTATAACAGTAACGTTTCCTGAAATGTTCTTTGTAAAGGCTTAGAAAAACATGGCCGCTTTCTACCAGAAACCTCTCCTGGCCTCAGTTTGGGTGTGGTATTGGAGTTATGAGTTTTTAATTTTTCTTACTCCTGGATAATCCCTTTAACATTTGCATTTTCCTAAATAGGGTAGTGCTATAAAGCAACTTTTGTTTTTTTTAACAAGACAACGTGCAATAGCGCACCTCATCCCTATGATTGAAGATGGCCATGGGTTAAGATCTGCCTTTCTAAAGAATAAAAAAAAAAAAAAACGCAAAGCACATATGCAAATGTAAAAAACATTATCAGTCAAGGATGACGGGTTCATCTTGGCAGCGCTGACTGACATTTTAAGAGAGCCACAGAACTCCTTAGCATTTCTACCTTCTCCGTGCTGCAAATTATCACCATAAATAATGAATGAGGGGAAGATGTAGAACAGTGTGCACAAACCCCCCATCATAAATTTAAATCCAATGTACTTGTTCTGCTGGAAATCAAATGGACGGACATTTCTGAAACTATTTAAAGTGCAATGTTCACGGACACACAATGTATGTACAAGAGCTGTCTGTGTAGACTCTCACTAACATGCCTGTGTGTTGCCCTATGCCAGCCACCCATCAGTCAAAAGGACAATGGCTGATTTAAAAAAAAAAAAAAGTATGGAAAGATCTCTTAGCTGGTTTTAGGGTGCTAATACAACAACTGTTTACCCGACTGACAGTCCTCCTTTCCTTACATAAATATTAAGTACAGAGAAGTATGTATGTGTTCTCAATGGGGAACGGTGAATAACCTGCTGCCATAGACATCTTGTGACGGATTATCTTTCTTGATAACAAAAGGATCAGGCACAGAAATCCAACATGCCTAATCCCCTCAGTCCAATTAGTCAAAGAGTCCTGCCAGAACTGCCCAAAGTGAGCATAGATCAACTAGATCGACACTATGAGCCTATAACATAGCTTGGTTATCAGACAGGCAGGGAAGCCGGAATGGATCGGACGTGAAGCCCTTCCACTTCTGTTGAAAAGTTTGCGCTTTTATCTACCGATCCCTTGGCATAATAAACCAGGCAATTTTCAGGCTATTGGGCGATAGTTGCCAGTGTAATAGGCCCTTTGGCAGCATTCACACGTTCCGTTTTCTGCACGGAACACGGACGTGGAATGCATGTAACAGACTCCTCCTACACCCGGGCAGCATCTGTGATAAGATGCTGGGGGCGGGGGAACTTTATGCATATGCGCCACCCTGTAATGACAGAGCGGCGCATATGCATACAGTTCTCCCGCTCTCAGCATCTAATTACAGATGCTGCCCGGGCGGGGAGAAAAGTCCAATACAGGCATTCCACGTCAGTGTTCCATGCAGAACATGGAACGTGTGAATGCGGCCTTAGTCAATCATTCATCTGATTCCACCAACTCTAAGGCTTTATTCACATGTTCCGCTCCGAGTTATATGTCCTATTTGTTAATGGAACGGATTGGGGTTCCCTGAAAACACTGAACATCTGAATAGCCCAATACAAAACAATGGGCTATAAAATGGTCAGTGCGCACAGACAACTACACGAAACATGTGAATGCAGCCTAAACTTGGCGATACATGTGACTAGGGATCCCGATCCTCATGTAATCATGGACACTTGGACCCCGAGTTATCAAGGGGTGTAAATTATACACTGGTTGTGCAACCAATCACTGCTCAGCTTTCATTTCACCAGTGTTGCAAGCTGAGCTGTAATTGGTTGCTATAAGCAGTGTATATTTTACACCCTTTAATAATTCTCCATCTTGGAGTATACATGGGCTCTCTACAACGAGGGTGTAGAATGTCGCTGTCCAATGTCCAAGAACAAAAGAAAAGGGTATGTTGAAATCCAATCAACATTTCCGGGCAGAGGAGACATATAAGGACCCTAAGCACATTAGATGGATGGCAGGTTGTGTCAAAACCAATGGGTTCAGCCCAATTCAAACTTTAGTAGCAAAATAACCAGTCCAACTATATCCGCCATGCAACCATTTGGCTTCTCCAAGCACTGGATCCTTTAATGATCTACTTATGCCATGCATCAAAGCCAATCTCACCTACATACACCATAACCCCCGTTCATCAAACCACTTCAATATGGGCACAGAAACCACAAATGGTGCGTGGCATTCGGCAATATGTCATATCTTTCGAGCCAAAGCCCCAAGCCATTAATATACTTAGTGAAGTGGCTGCTCTGCGGCGGCCTCTGATCAGTGACCGATATGAAGCATTCCCCCCCTATAAGCATTACGCGGAGACAGCGGCTCTGAACACGAGACCTGTAATTAATGCGTCTAAAGCCGTGTCTGAAACTTCATTTACAAAATGGATGGGATTAAAGGTGTAATCAGAATATCCCTGTTTATGTAATTTCTTCAATGTCAGAGCAACCCGCAAAGTTTCCATGCCTTTTTAGGATGGGCTGAGCGTGGAGGAGAGTGCTAGAACCTCGTCTAGCCTGGTTGTTAGCAGAAAATTCTCGTAACAGAAGCCCATTTACATTGCTGTAGCCCCATTAAGTACAAATACCGTTGGAAAACTACAAATCTCATCATGCGCTGGCAGGCGAAAGCTGTTAGGGCATGATAGGATTTGTAGTTTTCCAACACAGGTTAAAAAAAACACTTCTTTGAATTATGGGATTCGTAGTTTTCAACAGCTGGGGGGAAAAAAAAAAAAAAAAAAGGTTGCAGAGCACCATAAGAGTATCATAGGAGTTGCGGCTTTCTTTCAAATCTATGGGTGTCAGAAAGTTATATAGATTTGTAAATGACTTCTATTTAAAAATCTCAAGTCTTCCAGTACTTATCGGCTGCTGTACGTCCTGCAGGAAGTGTTGTAGTCTTTCTAGTCTGACACCGTGCTCTCTGCTGCCACCTCTGTCTGTGAAAGGAACTGGCAGAACAGAAAAGGTTTTCTATGGGGATTTGCTACTGATCTGGACAGTTTCTGACAGACAGAGGCGGCAGCAGAGAGCACTGCAGCTGATAAGTACTGGAAGACTGGAGATTTTTAAATAGAAGTAAATTACATATCTATACAACTTTCTAAAACAAGCTGATTTGAAAGAAAAACACTTTTTGCCGGAGTACCCTTTTAAACTACAACTCCCAGCATGCCAGATATCATAAACAAGAAAGCCACCCTTACAAATACATGACTGCTTAAAGGGAGAAGTATTAGAAAATATTACCTTAGGTACTTGCACAGAAACCAAACAGGGGGAAAAAAAATTGGAGGCCTTTGAAGAATTGTCAGGCAAAGGTGGTTATTTCGAGAAACACTCTATTACAATGAGTAGCTACTTCAATCGCGGCAATCCTCCGAGGAGAAGAAATGCAATAGCGCTGGTGCTTTAGAGAAATGGTAGTAACAGCAGCCTCCCCCTCAGATACAAGAGTCACCGTGCTAACAGGCACGCATCTGAAGTGAGCACTGTCATTAGATCTCATACTGTACATATGTCTGATCTCTGCCGAATAGAGGACGGCCGCCTAACACAATACACAAGTGAACTCCCGGCGGCGAGAATCATCCGATCGCTTCACAGGAGGCAAATAATACATGGCGGTGAGAGATCGGGGGAAGAGGCCGGCCAAAGACTCATCGGGCCGGGAGGAAGAAAGGAGGATTGTTGTTAGGGTTTTTTCCCTTATAGTAATCCCGGAGCGGTGGATTAATGGCCAGGAGGACTATTTGCCGTCGTTCATAACAAATATGTTTACACAATGATACAGCAGATCAAAAGTCAACTGCGAGCATTAGAGTGTTAGCTTGTGCCCGGATTGTGTCAACACCGCGTAACCATCAAATCTGCAATGAAGGAGAGACGCGGCCCGGCCAAAAACAAGACTGGGCTGGTGTGTTTTAGAGGATTTCCTATAAATTGAAGAGACTCTAAGAAAACTATTCTGCCTATCAGCATCCTGGGAAAGCTGAATTACACCCAACAACATAGCCATTACAGTCCTAGACACCTCTCTAGTTATATCGTGATACATTACTGCACTATAGCACACATTTAGTCACACAACATCAAGACAGAATCAGAACTGACACGCGGCTTTGTGAGCGTTGCGATTAAGGCCAGAGCTAGTTGGCATCTAGCGATACAGGTTTTATGCCCAAGGATGGCCATAACGGGCACTCCAGGATTGTGCTGCATTGCAGCTAAAATGAATGGGGACACATTGCGACCCTCGAATGGCAATGATCTGAATAGGTTTTAGGGAACTGTGTCCCAACCCAAAATAATTCACTTACATGACCTGCAGAGCAGCGCTATTCCGAAGCACAACATGGCGGTCTTTGGCCTGGCAAACTGTGTCGCAGCCAAGGTTGCAATGTAGACCTTACCTTAGGTGTTATCACATTGTAGAAAAGTCACACAAAAAAAAAAAAAAAAAAAAAAAAGGCAAAGTCACATGCAACTTACACTGAGGTCCATGTGTAACCTAAAAGCTAACTACAGTGGTGCCTCGGATTATGAGCATAATTTGTCCATGACCGCGCTTGTAATCCAAATCCACTCTTAAAACAAAGTACATTTTTCCATAAAAAAATCATTGAAATGTAGACAACTGGTTCCACACCACAAAAATAATAATATTTTATTCTGAACAAAATGTAGAACAAATGAAACAAACATTTAGAAACAGCTGAACATGTGATATTATAAGTAACTGTACAGTGTGTGCAGGCACATTATAGCAGTGTGTATAGCCGAGTGTAAGTGCAGGCACATTATAGCAGCAGTGTGTATAGCCGAGTGTAAGTGCAGGCACGGGATATCAGCAGTGTGTATAGATAAGTGTGAGTACAGGCACATTATAGCAGGAATGGAGAGGATGGGAAACACAAGGGCTGACAGACTGCAGGCAGCATGAAGGAATGAGCAGGACATATGTGGGCACATACAAGCAGCACTTTCCGTCCAAGGAGAGAGGGGGTGACCGCTATGAAGAGATTACCTCCACAGTCCTGTCCCCTGATGCAAGCCCCAGCCTGAAGTGATTCTGCTATAATTTGGAAGGTGAGGGAGGACTTCCTGGGTCAAAGTACAGTGCTGTAGACCCTACTATGCAGACCATGCCTCTCCCACCCACTACAGGGAGCTCTTGAACCAAAGCAATGCTCTTAAACCAACTCACAATTTTGAAAAACTGTGAGCTCTTCTTGCAAAGCGCTCTTAATCCAAGTTACTGTAATTTGGACTTTTCTGTGTCATGTCACTACTGGCAAAGTCATCCCAATCTTTGACCCTGTGTGGCTGGAAGATAATGCAAACTAAACAGCCACATGCAATACAGCACTCCACCTCCAGTGGCCGCTGCAGAGAAAATGAGCAGTCAATGACAAAACCATCTATCTGCCTGGGGCAGCTCTAGTATCATCCGAGACTTCAGGAAAATATCCTTTAAATGCAGTATTAGTAATAGAAATCCATGACTATTGCAGGGAGGAGCTCAATCCTATAAAATCACGGCCAACCATGACAGTAGATAAATCATGGTGGACTGAAGACACCACATCCCCGGCCCACGGGTTATGAACTGGTGAAAGCTGAAAACAATTATTTAAAGTTTTTACAACAGATTTCTTGCCAACTAGTGTGAATGATGGCGAATCCCGGAGAGATTACTAATGAGCTGGAAATTAATGACTCCTCCTGCTGCTGCTGGATTATAGGCCCGAATATCCAGGCTGTGGAGCTGGCTCTTACCCCAGCCCTTAATAATGTACTGTGCGTATCATAGGCATCTATTGTATTCTAGACCTATATTCTGGGACTGTCACAAACCTCCCCCCCCCTCCCATGTTGTGAGCTATAATTCATGAAATAGTATTGACCACTCAGCTTGGAAAAAGCTGTATACTGACTGAGGACATATTGATTAATCCACTATTACATGCTGTAAAAGCCTATGGAACACATCAAGCGTGCAAGCAATGAAAGGCGGAATAGTCAGAGCAAAGTGCAGATGCTGCACTACTGACTATAGCTGAAATGGAGCAGGGGTGAGGGGCATGCGGCCATACCACCCGCATTAGGGCCATGGAAAGGAGGCTAGCCCTCATCAGTAGGCATGCAGTTACTGTACGGCCACCAACCACACTTTCATGGCATACTATCTTGAGGCGTCCCCTTTCATATACATGAGGCCCTGGAGCCATGATCCATTTCAATCCCCTCAATGTATAGCATGGTGCTCAAGCAGTAGAAAGAAAGGCTGCAAGGAACAATTGATCATTCAATGAGTCACCCACTTGGAAGTAAATAGTTAAAACCAGGTCAGGACCCAGGGGAAGGGGGGATAATAAAAATGCAGATAATGACTACAAATGTCCACAGCAAAGACCTCCAAGCACATGACCCGACCCCCCCCCCCCCCAAGCTATTGTGAGTCTACAGGGCATGCTGGGAGCTGTAGTGGCACAGCTGAAGGGTAAAAAAAAACCTTATACAGCCAGATAGGTTACATTCACATCGCAAAATCATAAATCTGAGTTTGCATTCAGCTCTAGTTAGACAAGTTATTAGCAGCAGGAGCTGATGCATCATTTTCAGCAGCCACAAGGCGAGAGGTGGAGGGGGGGGGGGGGGGGGGGGGGGAGTAATACAAGTCCGAATAATCGTCCGACCAGATCAAATAACGCTCCGTGCACTGCCTGCCAAGCACCTAGTTGGCCAAAGTACAATGAGCGCTCGTGTGCCCTGAGCGCCAAAGAAACTTCTATTAACAATTCCTTCTCAAAAATAGCATCTTAATAATGGAAGAGTCTCTGTACAGGAACATTTCCGTACGAGATAGTTAAAGATATATACAGATATGTATGTATGTATGTATGTATGTATATATCTATCTATCTATACACACACAACAAAATAAATAAATATATATATATATATATATATACACACACACACACACACACACACACACAATTGTGCCGATGGGGTGTCTGCACCATGAAACCTTACCCGACAAGTACCACCCACTTGTCTATTTAGTCATACATAGAAGAACTGGGAGAAAAGATGTTCCGGAATAGTTTTATCATGGGGATACACAGTAAAACAGCCATGGCAGGAGCCATATCCTCATTTTCCTTGAGGTCAATGGCTTACACGCCGCCGTACAGGGGCAGCCCTTTACTCCAGGGCTGTTAATGGCTCCTAGAAGGGAAAAGACTTGCGTTTACTAGTGAAAAAACACGGCGGCAATAAAGGTCACAGGTCATAAAACAAATCCGTTTGCATAACTTGAAAGGTAGGCCAAGGTAATCTAATAAAGTTTCCTTCCATGATTCTCAGCGAGTGCATACGGAGCATGTTACTTGGCAGGGCACGGGGTAGCGGCTTATAGGAGAAAAAAAAAATTCCAA
Organism: Dendropsophus ebraccatus; assembly: GCF_027789765.1. Taxonomy (NCBI): domain Eukaryota; kingdom Metazoa; phylum Chordata; class Amphibia; order Anura; family Hylidae; genus Dendropsophus; species Dendropsophus ebraccatus. The sequence goes on along the minus strand of NC_091465.1, from coordinate 29,842,724 downwards.
TTAGCATAGCACAGGTGCTGTATACATAGAACGACAGACCACAGTCAGAGGTCATCCTTCCCCAACCTGCCGCGTTGCAAAACTACAACTCCCAGCATGCCCGGACAGCCGAAGGCTGTCGGGGCATGCTGGGAGTTGTTGTTTAGCAAAAGGTGGAGAGCACGGATTGTATGGTCACCACATGGTGGTAGGATCCTCAATCCTACATATCCCAACCTTAAAGGATATGACCCTAGAAACCAGGCATGAGGCACAAGTACATTTTGTACCCCCTATCCGATTTACTGGTTAATCCCAGTATGATACAACTTGTACATTTAACCACTGATCCGCAAGCTGGCACACCATTTATTTTTATTGGCCATGCCACCATCTACTCAGCCAACATAGAAAACACACTCATACTCCCCCCGACCGATCACAGGGAACGGGACTCTCAGGAATCTGACTTTTTATATGGGGTTAGTCTAAATATTATTGGGGGGAAAAAAAATTTGTGAGCGTGCGAGATCTGGAAACGCTCCGTGTAAGGATAATGTTGCAGTCTTTATGGCCCTAATTCCTGTTAACGGTTAAGTTACCAAAAGGGGATAAAAAAAAAAAAAAAACTAAATTAAAATCATGCGGTGATTTACGAGATGATCCGAGAAGCATTTATGACTGTCAGCTCCCATCAGGCCCGGACCCCCCTTCTTAGGGAGGACGTGATAAATATGGACAGGCTGGATTTCTAATACAACCCCAGCCCCGAGAAACACATGCGGGTGAAACGCCAGGCAGACATTACACTGTGCTGTGAATGAGTGAAGCCACATGTGCTCCACAGGGCGAGGAGAAGGGGGGGGAGAGAGGAGCTGGTTTTCTCAGCAAATAGAAAGTGGTCAGGCCAGTCTGTCGCTGCAGCTGAGAACATGGCTTGAGTAAACATTACACCAGTCCTGCTCCAATTATACATGAAAGGCATTCCAAGATCCGTTCCTGCACTTCAGAGGGTACGAGAGGACAGGACTACCCAAGATCCAAGTCCACAAGGCCTGGCACAGGAGAGCCCTTCCAAATCCCCCTCCTTCCTGGCTGCGGCCCCCATTGTTACTGGTGTGTGCCTGTTTATAGCAGGTAGACAACATGGATTAAAGACTCATAGCCTCGCTCCGGCATCATGGAGAGCGGCAGAGATTTCCATTAGGGACCTAAAGGTGCAGCTGAGGCTGTGATCCCTAAGCGGCGCAAAACTACAACTCCCAGCATGCCCTAAATCTATAAAATGAATACATAACCCCTTATAGGCGTTACCAAAACTACAACACATTTGAATACTCATAGCTTAAGTGGTTCCTGACAGAGTCCAGCAACTTCCAAAACTACAACTCCCAGCATGCCCTGACAGCCGGAGGCTGTCAGGGCATGCTGGGAGTTGTAGTTTTGCAACAAGTAGGGGATCATAGTGGTACAAAACAAAGGAAGGAACTGCAATAAAGCAGGGACCATGGGGGGCAAATACTTCAGATACTCTAATACAGTAGAGGCCCAGGACCCGCATGGAACCCACATGGGCACCTCTAGCTCTATAGGAACATATCCCATTAGCTAATATCCTGAACTGAAATCTGGGGTATCCCCCCTGCACCCCACAGACCAGACAGCAGTATATAGAACACAGGGTGCAAAATCACTGGGTACCCCAACACAAGAGCTCACTCCAACAAGTGCAGGGCACAGATGCCTCCAGTATATAGAACAAGGGGTGGGCTCCCCAACAAGTGCAGGGCACAGATGCCTCCAGTATATAGAACACGGGGTGGGCTCCCCAACAAGTGCTGGCACAGCTGCCTCCAGTATATAGAACACGGGGTGGGCTCCCCAACAAGTGCAGGGCACAGCTGCCTCCAGTATATAGAACAAGGGGTGGGCTCCCCAACAAGTGCAGGGCACAGCTGCCTCCAGTATATAGAACACAGGGTGGGCTCCCCAACAAGCGCAGGGCACAGCTGCCTCCAGTATATAGAACAAGGGGTGGGCTCCCCAACAAGTGCAGGGCACAGCTGCCTCCAGTATATAGAACAAGGGGTGGGCTCCCCAACAAGTGCAGGGCACAGCTGCCTCCAGTATATAGAACACAGGGTGGGCTCCCCAACAAGCGCAGGGCACAGCTGCCTCCAGTATATAGAACAAGGGGTGGGCAGCCCAACAAGTGCTGGCACAGCTGCCTCCAGTATATAGAACAAGGGGTGGGCACCCCAACAAGTGCTGGCACAGCTGCCTCCAGTATATAGAACACGGGGTGGGCTCCCCAACAAGTGCTGGCACAGCTGCCTCCAGTATATAGAACATGGGGTGGGCTCCCCAACAAGTGCTGGCACAGCTGCCTCCAGTATATAGAACACGGGGTGGGCACCCCAACAAGTGCAGGGCACAGATGCCTCCAGTATATAGAACACGGGGTGGGCTCCCCAACAAGTGCTGGCACAGCTGCCTCCCCCCGGCCCAGGAGGAGGGGGAGGAGGAGGGGGGGTCTCACCACTTGCCTGTGATCCGAGCCGCGTCCAGCTTGAGCAATCACCCGGAGTGGTGGAGCTGCGGCCACGGCCTGCCCGCTCCCCATGGATGGAGCAGCCACAGCGCTACACCGATAGATCCCGATAGCGCGGAGGGCGCAGCCGAACAATGGGAGAAGCCGGGCGCTCGGCGGGGGGATCCGGGGCTCCTGCGGCTGCCCTTCCGCCTCTTGTCCCCACATGCACGGCGCTGCCCGTCCTCCCTCCTCCTCAGCTGTTCAGCAGACACTTCCACATGCCTGATCCAGACTCCGTACAGCAGACATCAGCAGCAGCAGCCGGGGGGAGGGGACGGAGATCAGCCCCTTCCAGCCTCCTTGCTCTGCTCCCAACCACAGGGAAGACCCGGACTGGATCGCGCCTGCCCCCTCCTCCTCCCGGTGATGGATGGATGATGGCAGATACAAAAGAGGCATCTGCCAGGTCACCGGGTGACCGGGGCTCCTGTCCTGGGACAACGCCAGAGATCACTACGTGACGTAAACGTCCCCGGGGCACCCCGAAACATGCAGGAAGAGGATTGGTCTATAGCGACCAATAGGAACGCTGCTTCTATTTTTACAAGTCTTATAAGAATTGAAAGTTAGAATCTGATTGGTTGTCACGGTGGACTGCTCCCCATTTATGGCACCCCTTAACAGAAAATTGGTTCACACCGACCAATCAGGGAGCTTTTTCCAGTTCCAAATGACTGTATAAAGAATGGGAGCTAGAATCTGATTGGCTGGACTCTACCACTTAGTCAATCCTCTGGGGGAGCTATGAAAATAATAGTGCGTTTACACAGAGATTTATCTGACAGATTTTTGAATGGATTTGAAAAAAGAGGATAGATCCCAGTCTTTCCTTTAAGAACCGTTCCCTTTTTATAGTCTGTTCCTGGCTTTGGCTTCAAAAGATCTGTCAGATAAGTCTCTCTGTGTAAATGCACCATTACAGTAACCAATAAGGAGGCTGCTTTCCATTTCCAATGGTCATATTGGCCACAGCCTGCAACTATGTCACCTGTATGGCGCTACACTTTCTGAAGAACTACAACTCCCACTGTGCCTTGACAGGGTTCATAACAGTGTTACCCAACCAGCTGAGCATGATGGGAGTTGTAGTTTTCAGCAGCTAGACAGGGTTCATAGCAAAATTGTACAACCTGAAACTCACTGGCTGTTGCAAAACTTGCAGTAGGGTTTGGATGGGAGTTGGAGTTGTAGTTTTGCAGCAGCCAGAAAGCACACAGCTTTCCCAAGTCTAAATAAGGGAAATGTATGTGTAGGTGTAAAGACCAAAATGGTTACCGTCATAATCAGGACCCCCAGGCACCAGGGTTTCTTAAAAGATGGGGGGACATTTAAGGGCCCTATTCCACCGGACGATTATCGTTCGCATAATCGTTAATGATTAACGATCTCAAGCGACCGCTATTGCGAAAGACCTGAAAACGTTCACTCATTTCCACAGAACGATAATAGTTACTTATGATCGTATTTGCGATAGTTTTTCTTTGCTATTGTGTTCGTATCTACTGCAAACGACCGAGTGACGTCTTATTCAATGCGAACGAGCAATGATAAAAACAGGTCCAGGTCTTATAAAGCGATCAACGATTTATCGTTCGGTCGTTAATCGTTAACTGCATTTCAACCGAACGATTATCGTTTAAATTCGAACGATTTAACGATAATCTGAAAGATAACCGTCCGGTGGAATAGGGCCCTAGGACACTAGACTAGACAGTCTAAAGGCCTATACACATTGGTCAAAATCCTGCTAGGACTTCCTGAACGTGTAATGTGTATGGTGACCTCCTGACAGAATGGGGGAGAGAAGGAAGGTTGATCTGCCTATCCCTTTTGTTATCGGGGAGATAAGCCGGCACCAGAGCCGTCTGCCAGCAGCTAACCTTCCCTTCTCTACATTCACAACAGGCCAAAAGTTCACGTGCATGTAGGGATCAGGCGGGACAGCGGCCGGCGGCTAGTGAAGGTGGATGGGAGCCGCACCTGTGCCAGCTTCATTACAGTGGATCACAGATTTGATAAATTTGGCACATCTTCCTTCTGTCTAGTCTAGGTTTTTACTGTCTGGTTAGTTTAAACCATCTATTACCTGTCTTACTTAATGCCAAAGGTGCACCAAAATTTTGGTCCATTCTGTAACGTCATACCCCTTGTTCTGCGAGGTCACCATTTGACACACTATGCATAATAAATCTATCATGATTGCCGCAGCAGCCGTAGGAAATCTAAGCCAATGTGCCTGTCCGCCATTTATCAGGTCACCCAGGACACACAGCTCTCAGGTCAGGCTGTCAGCACTACAGCTTGTGTGGCATCCTAAGCAGGAAGCACTTGGCCCCAACACAGATCAGTGATGCACTAAGGATATCTATACATTATATATATATAATAGGACAAGATACATTAAACATCTGAACAACAAGTGTAACGTCTGCTGCCCCTAATGACAACACGCACAATGTCTGCTGCCCCTGATGACGATAACACGCACAATGTCTGCTGCCCCTGATGACAACAACACGCACAATGTCTGCTGCCCCTAACGACAACACGCACAATGTCTGCTGCCCCTAACGACAACACGCACAATGTCTGCTGCCCCTGATGACGATAACAAGCACAATGTCTGCTGCCCCTGATGACGATAACACGCACAATGTCTGCTGCCCCTAACGACAACACGCACAATATCTGCTGCCCCTGATGACAACAACACGCACAATGTCTGCTGCCCCTGATGACAACAACACGCACAATGTCTGCTGCCCCTAACGACAACACGCACAATGTCTGCTGCCCCTGATGACAACAACATGCACAATGTCTGCTGCCCCTAACGACAACACGCACAATGTCTGCTGCCCCTGATGACAACAACACGCACAATGTCTGCTGCCCCTGATGACAACAACATGCACAATGTCTGCTGCCCCTGATGACGATAACACGCACAATGTCTGCTGCCCCTGATGACGATAACACGCACAATGTCTGCTGCCCCTGATGACGACAACACGCACAATGTCTGCTGCCCCTGATGACGACAACACGCACAATGTCTGCTGCCCCCGACGACAACACGCACAATGTCTGCTGCCCCCGGCGACAACACGCACAATGTCTGCTGCCCCTGATGACGACAACACGCACAATGTCTGCTGCCCCTGATGACGACAACATGCACAATGTCTGCTGCCCCTGATGACGACAACACGCACAATGTCTGATGCCCCCGACGACAACACGCACAATGTCTGCTGCCCCCGACGACAACACGCACAATGTCTGCTGCCCCCGACGACAACACGCACAATGTCTGCTGCCCCTGATGAAAACATGCACATATCTCTTCTTTACACGCCAAATTCACACTAAATATTTGTCTACATTTTTTCCATCTAGACTGGTTCCGCATTAAGGAGTCAGTGGGCCTCTCTTCATACAGCCGTATCCCTTATGTTCCTCTGTATTTTAATGTGAATCAGGGGAAAATACCCTGCCACGCCATCCTGAGATGAATGCAGATAAATCCCTCCGCACTTCGTGTCAGTATACAGCTCCCGATTCCAGTGTATATATCTGTTAAATGGGCTTTAGACTAGAGCTCCTAATGTATGCAAAGCGTGATATCGCACCTAGCGTATCCCTACGGGGGTCACATGATCCGGCATATGCAGACGGCTGGATTTTTCAGGGATAAATGGCAGATCACATGTAATTTCTTGCCATTTCCCAGACTGGGTATTATATTTTCTGCATATCCTCATTAAACAAAGGCCTTTCATAAATCCCTTGCACTCCATATACTACGGCAACATCTTAGTACAATGTGTGCAACACTTTGGAGCGGATGGCATTAGTTTTTTTTAGTTTTTTTTTTTAATATGATCCTGCTCACTCTCTCAAGGAGGCAATAGAAAATGCAGCCAAGTGGAAATCTTTTACAGCTCCGTGCGGACAAGGTGTAACCACAGAGAAATGCTCCAGCTGCCTCGCTCATGACTTCCACAGCGTTTCAGGAGCCTTTTACTACATTGTGTGGGTTCTAAATGTCTTCAGACCCCTTCCTGCAAAAAAAAATTTAAAAAATTGGCGTGAAATGATAACTCCCAGCATGCCGCGGTGCTTCCCCTCTGGCCCCCCGGATACAGAGCACCACAGGCCTCTTTGAGGGATTGGCACAGGCCTGCGTTAGTACCACCCTGATGATTCTGGATGCCAAGTCTAATAAACAGCAGCTTTGTACTGTTCAAGAAAAATACCACGAGAGAGCGGCAGATCACACCGGGTGACGAGAGAACAAAATAAAAAGCCACGGGCTAAGTGTTCTTATCACTGCAACCAGGAAGCCAACATCTACAATGTCACCGGTAACAAAGCGGGGGCCAGCGCTGCCTTCCAGTCACAACATGTTACCTCCTGCACTACTTATCTAAATGGCAAGTGTTTCCAGACCTATCATGGTGACCCCCCAATACACACGGCACAGTGTATTACAGATCGCTCCTGGTTTCCTTTTATTAATTCCAGTCCTTGCTGGATCCCGGCTCCCGAAGACTTCAGAGCAACTTCCATTTATCAAATAACCGTGTCAGGTTGAGTAGCGTTAACAGATAATGAGAGGAGACAAGGGACGCGGTTACACACCGAGCCCTGCGCGCTGTACAGGATCTACATGCTGCTAAGTGAAACAACATCTGATTTCATGACAACATGAAGTCATTCACACCGCAGGCATGGTGGGGGGGCTTGTTTTTAAAAGGTAGAGATGGTAAAATGCGTTCAGAGCATATCAACCACCTCTACATTGGGGATACCCAACCTGAGGGACTCCAGCTAGTGCAAAACTACAACTCCCAGCATGCCCTGACAGCCGAAGGCTGTCAGGGCATGCTGGGAGTTGTAGTTTTGCAGAGGTAGCATGCTGGTTGTCTTAGTTTTGCAATTCACAAGTCCACCTGGACATCAGCACAGACAAAGTCAGATGACAATTCTGAGGATCCACCTACCAACTATACAAAATACACATGCCCCCTTTTAATAGTATAATACAAATTTCAGCATTCACTTAGGCCGCCATCAATAGGAACTAACAAGACTTGTTAGCTGCAGCATCACCAATGTATTATGCGCCATGTTGTCTGGGCCTAAACTTGGGCCTATCGAAATAAATTTTGGTGGCCCAGCTCCTCCTTTCATATTCCAATAGCAGTAAGATTACATAAATACACAAGGAAACAAGTGACTTAAAGAGGTAGTATACAAAAAAAAAAAAAAAGTATGTCCTGCAGTACAGGAAGTGGTGTATTTTTTCCAGTCTCACACAGTGCTCTCTGCTGCCACCTCTGTCCATGTCAGGAACTGTCCAGAGCAGTAGCAAATCACCATAGAAAACCTCTTCTGCTCTCCAGACTGGAAACAATACTAATTTCTGCAGGACATACAGCAGTACTGGAAGACTTGACATTTTTTAATATAAGTAAATTACATTTTACACTTTTTTTTAACCACCCCTTTAATTTGTGCATGGAGACCCAATATTCTCTATGGGTGCCATATTACAGATCCATAATAGTCATGAGCATAAGGTCTTAATACTAAATTTAGCTCAAATCCTCAGATGCACACTTGTTTACCTGGGTATGGTTTGGTTCACACCTGTCTTTGAGCCTCGATTGTAGATTCTGCTAAAAATGCAAGACAAAATAACACAGCACGCAGCACTATGTTGTCCAGTAAAATGACAGACACCATGATGGAAACAAAGTCAATATGGTCCACCATGCTCCGTTGGAGTCCGGTGTATAAGCAGATCTAGCATCACTTTTGTTTTTCCATTGCTCTGCCCTTTCGTGGAAGCAGAACAAACAAATGGTAGTGGTGTCAGTCATCATAAAGGTTCATTCACATGCAGATGATCAGCTGCAAATCAGGTCCAATAAAGGGGTACTATGGAGGGGGAAGAAAAATTTCAAATCAACTGGTATCAGAAAGTTATACAGATTCGTAAATTACTTCAACTCAGGTCTTCCAGGTCTGCTGTATGCCCTGCAGGAAGTGGTGTTTTCTTCCCAGTCTGACACAGTGCTCTCTGCTGCCACCTCTGTCTGTGACAGGAACTGTCCAAAGTAGTAGCAAATCCCCATAGAAAATCTCTATTGCTCTGGACAGTTCCTGTCACAGACAGAGGAGGCAGCAGAGACCACTGTGTCATACATCACTTACTGCAGGACATACAGCAGCTGATAAGTACTAGAAAACTTCAGATTTTTAAATTGAAATAATTTACAAATCCGTATAACTTTCTGACACCAGTTGATCTGAAAACAACTTTTTTTTCCCTCACTGGAGTTCCCCTTTAATCCGAATTAGATTACTTCTGCAAGTCCCATGGCACAGTCTCACACATTTCTGAAACATGTCAGTGAACGCACAAAGGGTATATGCACACTGAGGAAATCACGCGGATAACTTGCTGCGGATTCCTTTGCTGTGGGCAGACTGTGACATAATATGGGCGCAAAAATCTAAAACCATCTAAAAGGCTTTTACACCAGAAACTGTGAAAAGGCAATAAAAGCACAGTGACTATATGTGAAGGATGTCAGGGACACATAGCTGGTGCCACAGCAGACTCCTGAATACTAGAAGGCAGCTGAAGGACAGCAGCATGCGGTGCCCATTACATACTCTAAATAAAATGTCAATTTCTGGCTATTTATTCCATACCTGTACGCTGCACGGCTCCGGCTGTGTGAGTCACCATTGTAAAAGTGACTACAGCCTGAAACATATTGCAGTAATTATATCGCTTGGGTAATCTGGAGTATGTCTGTATGAAACCATATTAACAGGGTGTAATAAAGTAGGAAAAGAGGCCGTTGTAATGGAGGCTGCTGGTTGTGCTGCATTATTATTAGAGGAGCATAATAGGAGCCATACATAATGCAGAGATCACAATGTTCTATAACATGAGGAGGAGAGATTATGTGTACACCGCTACATCAAGGGGAAAGGGAAACCATATACTAGACTACCTGGATCAAAGAAAAGCAGCTCAGATTAGAGGTCCTCCACCCCCAGTCTAGCTGGTCTGTGTGGGTCTAAATAAAAGGTTCTATTTAACACTCAGGGCAAACCAAACAACTAAAACAAAATCTACCAAGACAGCAAAGCGAAAAATAAACTGTGCAAGTCTGCAAAACCAAGCTAGAACATGTACTACCACCTACAACTAAAGCATCAGCCATGAGTCAGCATCAGCCTCTCTTGCTAATGCCATCCCTAGTGTATAGCCAGCTTGATAGTGTAGCTAGTTAGTATTCCAGAGGGTAGGTTTTACATTTAAAAGTGCCCAGGGTTTCTAAATAACAAAAGAAAAAGCTGTACTCGCCTGCTGCTTAAGCCATTCTGACCCTGCAAGTCCCTGTTGTCACTTCTTCCTCTTCTCCAACACATAGGAATTGCCCACTCAACCAATCACTGACTGCAGGGATGACCTGCCTCAGATGCTGATTGGCTCAATGGACATGTCTAGAGATGAGCGAACCGGGTTCGAGTCCAGCCGAACCCGAACAATCGGCATTTGATTAGCTGGGGCTGCTGAACTTTGATAAAGCTCTAAGGTTGTCTGGAAAACATGGATACAGCCAATGACTATATCCATGATTTCCACATAGCCTTAGGGCTTTATCCAACTTCAGCAGCCACCGCTAATCAAATGCTGATCGTTTGGGTTCAGCTGGACTCGAACCCGAACCCGGTTCGCTCATCTCTAGACATGTCCTATATGTGGGGATGGAGAGGAGGAAGTGCTGACAACAGGAACCAGCACTGCCAGAATGGCATCAGCAGCAGGTGAGTACAGCTTTTTCTGCTATCCTTCCGCACTATTCTATACATATAAGCATTGTTTTCTGTTCTTCAGGTATACACTTTTTTAAATCATTTTCCCATACACTTCTTTTTTTCAAATGTAAGCAAAAAAAAGCCTGTACATGTTTGCAAAAAAAAAAAAAAAGTTATTGGGAACAATGTACAGATGTCAGGACTATTACGCTTTCAGAATACGACACTTTATAAGACAGCGTTCAGAATACAATGTAGCCGCTGTGTGTGTTTTCTCCAGATACAATAATGGTCTCTGATATAGATGGGTTCCTACCAGCATGTCCCTTCTGACCTTCACGTAGCTACTCTTGGGCTTTCCCTCACTGCCAGTCCTGATTTAGGCTGTGTTCACACCAGGGAGTTGTGGTGAACTCTCTAAACACATACCCATGTATCCATGCACTTATATCCACCAGTAGAGGCCACAACATTCTCATTTTGGCCTCCATTGAGGTGTTTTACCATTGGGGTTTCTGTCACATTACCGGTAGAAGTAGTGTATTTTTTTTATTTTTAAGAAGTCAATGTATGATGAATCCATTACAGCTATATGGCGGTGGTATACCTATACCTTAGGACTAGAGCGGAGTGAACCGGGTTTAGGTTCGAGTCCATCCGAACCTGACTGAACGTTCGGCATTTGATTAGCGGGGGCTGCTGAACTTGGATAAAGCTGTAAGGTTGTCTGGAAAACATGGATACAGCCAATGACTATATCCATGTTTTCCACATAGCCTTAGGGCTTTATCCAACTTCAGCAGCCACCGCTAATCAAATGCCGAAAGTCCGGGTTCGGATGGACTCAAGCATGCTCGAGGTTCGCTCATCTCTACTTAGGAGGTATACCTCCGCTGGACACTGCATTAACGCAGCGTCTTCCCCTGTGATTTGGCTGCTGAGCAACTTAATGCTTTGCTCCTCCACAAATTATAGGTGAATATCCAATGATCAACTTATCATTGAGGAGTCTTCTAACAATAAAAGACTGTCCGCAGCGGCCATCTCCTTTATGTATATGCATAAGCTACAGATCATCCTGATTAACCATAATAGGCTTCTTGCTGAGTTCATGCAGTATTAGGTTTTAATGCTAAGAGGAGATCGGCACGCACGTGGAAATGAATATCATCCTCCCAGGTTCTGCTTTGTCTCTTATTGGTTACCTGGCTGTTTAGTTATGCACCAAAAGAACCCAGTGGCTTATATTGGACTATAAGACCGTTACTTTGCATTAAGAATAGATACAATGATTCTGCTATAGCTGCACGTATATACAACTTTTATGAGATATGGCTTGAAAAAAAACATGGGATTTAGGGCCCTGTTACACCAAGCGATTATCGGCCGTATTTGGTCAATAATCAATTGATGTAATAGCTCCTTTTAAAAGGCAACATGCAGAATGTTGGCTGATACTTGCCTTTCAACACGTTGAAAAAATGTTGAACAATAATGACTGTCTGCTAACCATCACTCCCTGTAATTGGGTGCAGTGGCAGTAGACCGCCATCTCCTATGGGCTCCCCGGACGATCTAAAGATCCCCGCCCGCAGCTTGTCGCAGCCAACCTGCTCACTGTCGCCGAGTGTAATAGCGCCGGCAGCGAACGGGGAACAAGGAGTAAGCGAGCGCTGATCTGACTTGCTCACCATCGGCCCATGTAATAGGGCCTTAAGTTACGGGAGCTGTGGTCTAACCAATGTGTGTGTATATGCTAAGGTGTCTGATCAAAGATGGCTGCTCTGTTCCTCACTCAATGCTTTTCACTGCAGCTCCACTCATACTAACTGGCTGCTGCTTATAAGCACAAGCCCCCTACATACTACAAGCTACTAAACATCCCACCAGTGTTATGGGGGTTATACTGTGCGATAGCAAGACCCCTGGAGATTTTCTTATGGCACCAGTGGTACAGTGATTTCTCGGACGTGTCGCAGGTCACATGTGCTGTCCATGCTACTGTGAGCAATCTGCATGGCCTACACGTGCTACCATGGCCTGCAGCTTCTCTGGACTGCTCCTCCATCTGAGGCATCAAATCTTTTCACTTCCAAAATATTTTCATGGCTATTTTTGAATTTTGGGGTCTACTTTGGGTATGACAAAATAATGAGGTTAGTCAGGTTTGAATAAATGTTGGGGTCTAGTCAAGGGTCCTAAGAAATTTTGATGTCTAGTTGGGGGTCTGAATAAATTCTGTGTCTGCTCTGGGTTCTGACTGAAAACTGGGATTTAGGCCCTAAAACTAAACCCTAAAATCTATTTATATCTAGTAGAGATAAACAAAGTTGTCAAAAATTTGCGTTCACGTGAACCCCAGCGATCAGCATTTGAATCCCGCTGTGTGGAGAAGGTGGATGCAGCCTGAGGCCTACCTAGAACACATGGGGGGAGATTTATCAAACACAATGTAAAGTGAAGCTGTCTCAGTTGCCCCTAGCAACCAATCAGATTTCACCTTTCATTTCTCACAGACTCTTTGGAAATTGAAAGGTGGAATCTGATTGGTTGCTAGGGGCAACTGAGTCAGTTTCACTTTACATCGTGTTTGATAATTCTCCCCCCATGTGTTCTAGGTAGGCCTCAGGCTGCATCCACCTTCTCCACACAGCAGAATTCAAATGCTGATCATTCGGGTGTGTGAACCCAAACCCAAATTCTCTAACATCTAGGACTAGTTTGGTACATATAGGATGTTTCGGTCTGGAGTCCAAATAATTTTCACAGCTTTAATATAATAGGGAATATAATAATAGGGAATAATAATCTGTCCCTAAAATCAGCACCCAGCATTTTGTAAAGCAGAAAGTCTGGTGCAGAGAGGGATATTTTCTGGAGGCAGATTAGACTGGACTGTAAAATAACAAAGTGCATTATACGGATGACTGAGCGCAGGCATTCGGGGACTTAGTGGAACACTAAAGATGTTCTCCCTCATGTACTGTAGCATCCACCGCCTTAATATCATACAGACAGAGGACACTGAACCTCGGCTGTACATACATTTAATACAATTCTGCAGACCAGTGTTCCCCAGGTTCTCCACCTACCGCTAAACTACAATCCCTAACTGGATAGCACTTTTTTTTCATCCTGCACCTCCTGGTTCATGAGCATGAAGTCAGGGTCGGTAACATACAAGCAAATGAGCATGAAACAGGGAATACCTATAGACAGGGATAGCGACCAGCGGAGGAAACAAAAAAAACATAGCAATAAAACAGAGAAAAATAAGCTAGCCATGAATTTCACATAGCTGTCAAGCATGCATGTAATCTATAGAGGGAAAGACTAGAAAGCCGCTGCCCGACACCTCTGAAGACAGCTCATTTTCCGTCAATCACAATGATCGGCCATGCTGAAATCAAAAATGTCCGACTGTTCTCTCATTGCGGGAATAGTTGCGAGGTCCTCATACACATTAGAAGGCCATCAGATCCTGCCCAGGTTTATAAGAGTCGACCTCCTATCCAGGATCATACAAACCACATAAACATGAGAACTGATTTAGTCCTTATGGTACGGGTTACATATGGGTTGTGCAGAACAACAATATCAGACATTGTATACGCTCTACAATATAGCAGCCAGCAGCGCCATGCAAAAATCCATGTGGTGTCCCAGGCTTTTAAAAGACACAAACTACCATAAAGATAACGTAATAAACTCTGCACAAAAGATCCATCTATAGCAGCTGAACGGCTGCTTTGTCTGGCTACAGAGTCTAGGTCAAAGTGAGCATTATCCCAGCAACCACTCTCTGGGCCAGAAGCTGCCATCGCCTAATTTACAGTGAGGAAATGGAGAATATAAATCAGTTTTATTGGCATGTGTATGATCGGGCTGCACGGAAACCTGCAGAGCAATGCTGTGATCCCGGGATGCTTAGACACAGGGGTGACCACTACATTATGGCCTGGAGTTCCATTAAGAGGAGTCGGCTCATGAATAAGCCATATGGACAAAATAGAGAGAGAGGGGGGTCCCTGCTCACCACACTTTATGAGCAAGTGTACAGTGCGGATCTCATAAAGGGTCTCTGGTGAACCAAGCACATCACTGTATTACATGGTTGGCCAATCTTCTGAATGGCTTCCATACAATACTAATCTAAAGTGGGTGGAAGCAAAGATATTTCTGGAAACTCCATTCAGATGAATGGGATTGTGCCAGAAGTGTGGGGACTAGGTCATACTTTAGCCTGCCTATGTCTATAGGGCACTATTTGTTCCAGATCCGCCAGTCTGTAGACTCTCCATGCCAGCTTTATGGGAAGGTATGGTAGGGGTCTCAATAGCTATTAGTCAGAATTAACATGTTTAGCCAACAATACCTTCTTGTAGTCCTCAAAGCATGTCTGGTCCCGGGGTCTACCTATCCTCTTCTGGATAACAACATTTATTCAGGCAGTGCGACCCGGTGTCAATGGGATGGGGCCTAGAGCAGGGGTGCCAAACTCAGGCCCTCCAGCTGTTGCAAAACTACAATACCCATCATGCCTGGACAGCCAGAGCTTTAGCTTTGGCTGCTTAGACATGATGGGAATTGTAGTTTTGAAACAGCTGGAGGGCCAGAGTTTGACACCTGTTGTCTAGAGTGTCTCTCTCCCCACCTTTCTTCTTTTTCGGCACACACCTGGACTAGATCTTCAGCACACCAAAGATGAAAACCCAGCCAAGGTTCATGTTGGAAAAAAAAAAAAAAAAAAAGAAGGGCGCTCTAGACATAAGGCACAGATGTGTTAGGCCCCGCCCAATTGACACTAGGCCACAATGCCAGAATAAAAGTTTTTTTGGGTACAAACACACACAGCGTATACGCAGCTGATACCCAGCAGATTTGATACTGTGTTAGATCTAATCTGCTGCGTATCTGCTGCATATTGCAGCAGTAAATACGCAGCGTATATGCAGTGTGTTTGTACCCTTTAGGGTGCCTTCACAAATACCGACTCACAGCAGAAAACTCCCTGCGAGATTCTGCTACGAGCCGAAGTCCTGGAAGGCCCCTATCACTACATTCAAGTAGTGGTCTGAAAGACCGTTGCGTGTATGTAATGCAGCCACCCCCTAAACCCCTTCGGCTCCCGCACCGCTGTCTCCATACATTACCTGGCTCTGGCTGCACAGGGTCCCGGCGTCTTGCTCTGCCGCCCAGCCAATCAGTGTGTTGCCCAGCCGCAGCCACTGATTGGCTGGGCGGCAGAGCAGGACCCCGTGCAGCCAGAGCCAGGTAATGTATGGAGACAGCGCTGCGGTACCGATGCGGGAGCCAAAGGGGTTAAGGTGGCGTCTGCATTACATACACGCAGCGGTCTTTCAGACCATTGCTTGTATGTAGTGATAGGGGCCTTCCAGGACCTCGGCTCGTAGCATAAACGGGAGTTTTCTGCTGTGAGTCGGTATTTGTGAAGGGTACAAACACACTCTGCATATACGCTGCGTATTTACTGCTGCGATATGCAGCAGATACGCAGCAGATTAGATCTAAATAACTGAACACAGTATCAAATCTGCTGGGTATCAGCTGCGTATACGCTGTGTGTGTTTGTACCCAAAAAACACTTTTATTCTGGCATTGTGGCCTAGTGTCAATTGGGCGGGGCCTAACAGTTTTTTGCTGCGAGTCGGTATGTGTGAAGGCACCCTTAGCCAGAATACTGAGCCCAAGAGACAGGCAGACTCTAGGAGGGGGCATGTGTTGAGGAAGTCATTGAATATGCCTAATCAATAAAACATTTAAAGGGGCAGCATCTATGTGCAATTAAAGGAGTTATCCAGGCTTAGAAAAACATGACCGTTTTGTTTCATAAACCGCACCTGTCCTGTCCTCAGTTTGGGTGCATTTTTACACCTCAGTTCCATTGAAGTGACTGAAGCTGAATTGTAACAACACACACAACCTGAGGACAGAGGTGGCGCTGTTCCTGCAAGAAAGCAACTGCACCTTTTCAAATCCTGGATCTTACCTTTAATATGGGTTCAGAAAGAGGCATTGATCGTGAAATGGAGACGGAAACTAAAAAAAAAACGTCAATTTGAGTAAAAACATCAACTGCATGGTCTTAAAAAACATTGATGTGAACAACTGGGCCCTTAAACTGCTCCACTTATGGGTAATAACAGAGCAAATGGAAAATGTGATCCCGGGTAGAGCGACTTGTGGTATGTTTAAACTATTATAATGTAAAGCATGCTTAGCCGCTCCGATCCAGGGAAATTATTGCCAAATGCTTCCTGTATAATCTCTCTGGTATAGTCCTGCAGCCCTCCCCTCTTTTTTCCACACTTAGCGGAAGCGGGACGTCCAGCGATGCAGCTATGCCGAGAAGCAGCATAAAACAAAGAGCAGAGAGGTGTCCGGGAGGATTAAAAGCACAACGCTGAGTCAATCGGTTAAGAGGGTGAGAAAGGAAGAGCCAACGCAAGCGAGCACACAACCACATACCCATGACACCATATGGCCATTCTTGGAGTGGAGGGGCAGCCTCGGGAGCAGGAAGTCTGAAACACATTGCAAAAATAACCACAGCTTTTGAAGTGAACTCAAACTGTGTCACATCTCACATATGTCTATAGCAGGGATGGGGAACCTTTGGGCCTCCAGCTGTTGGAAAACTACAATTCCCATCATGCCTGGACAGCCGGAGGCCCAAAGGTTCCCCATCCCTGGTCTATAGGCAGGGCCCACCCCAAGCCCCACATCCCAGGAACTAGCATGGGAAAATGTATACAAACAATAATACACATTGAGATAGACAAATAAATGAATATACATACATTATGAGATTTATCAATCAGATTCCACCTTTCATTTTCCAAAGAGTCTGTGAGGAATGAAAGGTGGAATCTGATTGGTTGCTAGGGGCAACTGAGCCAGTTTCACTTTACACCATGTTTGATAAATCTCCCCCTATGCATACAAAAACACATGGATTGACAGAAAAACCTACAAAACCTTAGGCAAGTTAGTTAAAACCTCACATACAATGTATGTCTACATTAGATTAGAACAGTGACCTACAACCTGTGGTTTTCAAATTGTTGCAAAACTATGACTCTCAGAATGCTCAGGCATGGAAGGAGTTGTTGTTTTGCAACAGCTGGAAAGCGGCAGGTTAGAGATCACTGGGTTGGAAGATGATGCAGCACGGGCGAGCCTGCCGGATGAAGCAGATCTGATCATCTTTCATACAAATGCTATATAATAGATAAACATAGGTGGTTATCTTTTATAGCACCACCCCCATTGCGATTGGCACCTAACAGGGACCTACACTGTCAACTAGGCGGTGACCACTGCTCAGCTTAGTTCTCAGCAGGGAGAGACATAGGTTCACACCCCATGGAGTGCGGTGGTGACTGCCCCTTGACAGTTTAGGAGCTTTCTTGCACTGTTTATGAGGTAGTGTAAGCCTAAGGGCCTTATTACACGGAACAGAAAAATCGTTAGATCGTTCGAATTTGAACGATAATCGTTTAGTGTAATAGACAATGATTAAACAACCAACGAGAAATCATTAGTCGTTTGATAGAGTTTGGACCTATTTTTATCGTTGACCGCATGGAATAAGACGTCGTTCGCAGTAGCGGCGAACGCAATAGCAAGAACAATCATAAGTAACGATCATCATTCTGTTTAATTGGGTGAACAATTTCAGGTCATTCACCATAGCGGTCGTTTGAGATCATTTAGTGTTGAAAAATCGCTTTGTGTAATAGTACCCTAAGGGTCCATTTACACAGAAAGATTATCTGACAGATTATCTGCCAAAGATTTGAAGCCAAAGCCAGGAATGGATTTGAAAAGAGGATAAATCTCAGGCTTTCCTTTATGACCTGATCTCTGTTTATAGTCTGTTTCTGGCTTTGGCTTCAAATCTTTGGCAGATAATCTTTCTGTGTAAATAGACCCTAAGGGGCCTTTTACACGGCTGCCATCTGATAGATCGGCACTTCTATAAAAAAGGATACTACAAGGCTCGGGAATTATGTGGGTTGCTGGATCCTTTGCGCAGCCCTCTGCTGACATTACTAATAGGCTATAAGAGCAGAGACAGACAGCTGAGGCTGGGCTCACACTATATTTTTGCAATCTTTTTTTTTTTTTATCCGTTTTTGCAAAAAAAAAAAACGGATTGGAAAAACTGATGCATCTGTGTGCATCCGTTCTGATCTTTTTTCCCCATTGTAAAAAAAGGATCAAAATGCATCAATTTTTTGTAATCAACACAAAAATAAGGTCAGCTATGTTTTTGTGTACGTTAAAAAAAAAAAAAAAAAAAACTGATGCCTTTGATCCCTATTTTATAATGGAAGTCAATAGAAAAACAAATGCATACAAATTTATCCGTTTTTTTCTTTTTTTGCAAAAACGGATTGCAAAAATGTAGTGTGAACCCAGCCTGACAATGATTTTGACCCAAACTGTGAAACAAACATATGCTTGTTTGTTGGCTGATCGCTGGCCTCACTACACTGAGAGATATCACCCTATATAATAAGGCCATCCCGCTCCCTGTCATGGAGAACAGAGCAATGGTGACCGCCCAGTTGCCAGTCTAGTCCCTAATTAGCACATCAGGTGCCAAAACTAACAGCACCTATCTGTAGTCAACTAGGGTGTTAAAGGAACTTGTGAAGCATGACTAAGGCTCAAGGATTTGGGGACTGAGACCGCCACAGGTCCTCTTTAAGTAAATGTTGGCTACCACAGTACAGTAATCACACAAACAGTAATGTCAAGTAGGTTAGCGGTATTATAAAACGGCATAATACTCAGCTCATTACATTAGAAATAAAATGAAACTGTAAGATCTCAACAATTGCCGCCTGCCTCCAAACACATTAGTAGGATATTCACCTTCCTCAACTTCCCTAATTTCGTAATGCGTCTTATTGCCTGCTATAAGGGATCACACTCTGCTCTTATTCCAGGGCAATTTGAAATGGCAATTTTTTTAAGTTTACTGTGCAAACGCGCCATCTAGTGGAGAGCAGCGTGCAAGACATATCTCTTCAGCATGTATTTATGATGCACTATATACAGGTCATTTGTACAAAGCAGAATAGATACACTGTAAATACATAGAGAATTTCTTTCCCCCTGATTTTATACCTTTACTAGAAAATGGATTCCACGTGTAATCGAGCCAAGAACGGCGGCTCATTTTGCGTTTCGCTCTTCTCTACTACAGCGCAGCGCCGCTTTATACGGCACAGCGCAGTCACAAAACCCTGCACTTAACAATAAAAGACAGAAATTTAAGAGGGAAAACATACGCTTATTCCTAAATCTCTGGGCGGCTCCATAAAAAGTCTTTGTTTGTCTGATGATACGTTTGCCCGCAAATGCCTCCTATTAGATGGCGCTATCGACAGCCTCCTGAATTTTAATGACCGCGGTCTGTCAATAAGCACGGTCGTGTATGCGCCACAAGTTCATTAATAAACCATTAGGAGCGGCCGGTGTAACACTAATCCCTTAAGGAGATCGCCGAGCTTTTTTTTTGGGGGGGGGGGGGGGGGGGGGCAATTTGTAAGCTTAGAAGGTGTGAACGCAATGTATAGCGAAGGGTTATTGTCCTGAAACCTGGATTGTTTAAATTACTAAAAAAAAATAAAATAAAATTATTATTAGGTAGCGAATAAATAGTATAGAAGGGTTGTCGGCAGGCTGTCGTGTTATGAAGGTCAGGACGATCATTCTGACAGGCGAGGGGCTTCCACCAGGACAAATAAACCTTGAACTGATATATGCAGTCCACACGAGGATAACATTATCCAAAATCAATTCTCTAAAGCAGGAAAGAGAAGGAGGGAAGAGAAGGGAGGGCTGAAGTCAATAAAATAATTCAGGCGGCAGCAGCCGCTGCATCTGTTTAGTTGTTGGGGTTGTACTGAGTGAGATACTGAGTGCTGGAAGCCTTCAATATCTATTAACTGGACTGGTGCCGGGCTAGATCATAGACGCCATCACCTTGCTCAGACTCGCTCTCCAGCTGTTGCAAAACTACAGTATTTTTGCAACAGCTGGAGAGTCACTGACACCTGATGCACTTACATCCCCTAGTGCAAGATTAAAGGCAATTGTCCCCTAGAGAATTTTGGTAGAATCATCTCACTATATGGCATCATAATGGGGATGACCCACAGGCCACTGTGGCCATAAATTAGGTCAATGCTCAGGCCTCATGTGTCTAGCCTAGAGATGAACAAACCTGCTGAGGTTCGGGTTCGTATGAACCTGAACTCTCTGCGTCTGATTCCCGCTGTCTCCAGCCTTCGTGAAGAGGGTGGATACAGCCTGAGGACCGCCTGGAAAACTGGGATACAGCCATAGGCTGTATCCCAGTTTTCCAGGCGGTCCTCAGGCTGTATCCACCCTCTTCACAAAGGCTGGAGACAGCGGGAATCAGACGCAGAGAGTTCAGGTTCATATCTCGGCAGGTTCGCTCATCTCTAGTCTAGCCAAAAACAGCAATGTACCCCAGTGGCGGAAAGTTCTCCTACTTAGGTCCATGTTTTAGAGTCTTTTATTATAGGATTGGATTTATAGGGGTTGTCCAACGAAAATCTTTTTCTTTCAAATCAACTGATATCTGAAAGTTATATAGATTTGTAATTTACTTCTATTAAAAAATCTCAAGTCTTACCATACTTATTAGCTGCTGTATGTCCTGCAGGAAATGTTTTATTTTCAGTCTGACACAGTGCTGTCTGCTGCCACCTCTGGCAGAGACGTCTCGGTTTTCTATAAATCCCCATAGAAAACCTCTCCTGCTCTGGACAGTTCCTGTCTCGGCCAGAGATGTCAACAGAGAGCGCTATGTTAGACTGAAAATAAAACATTTCCTGCAGGACATACAGCAGCTTATAAGTATGGGAAGACTTGAGATTTTTTAATCAAAGTAATTTACAAATCTATATAACCTTCTGGCACCAGTTGATTTGAAAGAAAAAGATTTTCGCTGGACTACCCCTTTAATAATACAACAAAGAGAAAATCACAACTGCCATAGGTGTAGACTGCAATCCTGAGCTAAATGTTGATAACAGAGAAGGTTTGCATTGGTCCCAATGGAGAACTAACATGCAGCAACAACAGTCTATACACCAATGTATATCTCAGGTTTTAGTATAAGGCAGGTCCAACAATGTGAACCACAACTCAATATCTTTGTTGTACAAGTCCTATACAAAGTGAATGAGGTGATGGATGTGCGCTGCTGCTCCATTTTCATGACAGGTGGGGTTCCCAGCAGTCAGATCCCCACCAATCCGCTAGATATCTATAATCCAGTGGATAGATCAGAATTTTTAATCTTGGTATAATCCCTTTAATGACGACACTTGGCTTCTTGCATCTTGGCAAATGAAGAGATACTCAGGGCCTCTTTTAAAACAAGTTAAAAGGGTAGTTGAGCAAAAAGAAAATTCTTTCAAATCAACTGGTCCCAGCAAGTGCCAGAGATTTGTAATTTACTTCTATTAAAAAATGTCAAGTCTTCCAGTACTTATCAGCTGCTGTATGTCCAGCAAGAAGTGGTATTATTTCCAGTCTGACACAGTGCTCTCTGCTGCCACCTCTGTCTGTGACAGGAACTGACCAGAGCAGTAGCAAAACCCCATAGAAAACTTCTCTTGCTCTCAGACTGGAAAAAAAAACACCACTTCCTATAGGACAAGCAGCAGCTGATAAGTGCTGGAAGACTTGAGATTTTTCTAATAGAAATAAATTACAAACCTTTGGCGCGTTCTGGTACCAGGGGACTAATCAGTGGAAGTCCTACAACTCGCACGCCTGTCAATCAGCTATTTGCTATACACCGCAAACAAAAACCAGACGCAGATGGTGCTGTACATTGTGTATTAGCAGCGTTGGCTTACTGCAGCTAATCATTCACTTCAATGGAACATAGGCTGCAGTAACTTAACATGGCCACTGCACAAGGTATGGCGCTGTCTCCTTCCAGCCTCATTCACCAAGTATGCAGGTGCTGTGGCTCCAGCCTGGTATCAGATTCCCTCTGATAACATACTTTTGACTTATGATGAGCACAGGCCATCAATTAAAAAAAAATAATCCTAGAAGCCCCCTTTAATAAACGTTTAAAAGTTGGGAGCTTTAAAGTTTATTCTGATCAAGCAGGGACGCAGATTTTCATTTTATATATTTAGTAACTGATGTGCATTACCCGACCAGTGAAGAAATACGTCACACGGTGGGTAAGTCACTATTGTGAAGTACAGTAATAAGGACGGGCCAGACGTGTAGGTCTCAAGTGTCTCAGCTATGCATGTGATCATCATTTCTGCAGACGGGATCTGGTGAGACATTCTCAGAGTCTTGGACCATTGACAAAGTTTATAACTGGCACAAAACAAAGTACACAAGACACTGCCACCATGTTACTGACAGAACTGCTGTATAGGTAAAAAGACACTTATTCTAAATGTGTAACTATAAGACATAGCATGCTCCAGTCAGATTGTTCAGCATTTAAAGGGGTACTCCAGCAAGGGGGGGGGGGGCTATTTTGGGATCTGGCCAGGGAGGAGGTGGCTGAGAGAAAAGACATCCACTCACCTCCTCGGTTCCAGCGGCGGGTCCTGTATCGCGGCGCTCCGGTCCTGGCCGCTTCCTGGTGGCTGTCGCGGGCTAGAGACGTGACGTCTCAAGTCCGCTCAGCCAGTCAGTGACAGAGGCGGGATCCGTTACAAGTCCGCTCAGATCCCGCCTCTGTCACTGACTGGCTGAACGTACTTAAGACGTCACGTCTCGAGCATTCATCAGACACCGCAGATCGGCCCGAGAACCGGGGATTGGAGCGCCGGGATACGGGACCCGCCGCTGGATCCGGGGAGGCGAGTGGACGTCTTTTCTCTCAGCCACATCCTCCCTGGCAAGATCCCAAAATAGGCCCCCCGCTGGAGTACCCCTTTAAATACCGGTGGATGGAGAAGTTTGATGCAGCCCTAGGGAGTCCAAGAAAACAAGGATCCAGCCCTAAGGGTATGTTCACGCTGAGCACTTTGGAAGGCATGCCTCCGCTCAAAGAATTGACAAGTAAACTCTTTGAATGGAAAGCAGAGGAGAGCGGAGGCGCACGAGCACTCCCATAGGGACGCCGTCTGACACTGAAGCAGGCGGGATTCGCCCCATTTGCTTAGTGTGAACACACCCTATGGCTGGGATGCAGCTCGAGCATGCACTCATCTCTAGTAGCTATCATTCCGGTATTAACCTCTGTCACCCACGCATGATCCATGCAGCAAAGAACTAAGGAGTCTTCTTTATTATATCACTTAGGGCTGTTTTTGGCAGATGTAATAACACAGATCAGCCACAGAAACCATTGGCCGCAAATTACGTGTAATAGCGTTGCGTTGCCGACAGCTGAAGCTAAGGTCACAGGATCTAGCAGATCAGTGCTTGCTTACAGTGTAATGTCAGCTCGTGTAATATGGCCCTTAGGAGTCAGGCGTATGCAAACAGGCAATCCCTGCCCATCCTCTCAGACACTGAAAGATCCTGTAGGGTAGGTAAAACAAGCGGGGCAGAGGTCAGTGGCAACACAGGCAGGGATTACACTCTTAGAGGCCCTTCTCAAGGGGATCATCAGTCAAACAAATATATTAATGCCCTGTGTGAAACATTTAGCGATCGACAAATTATCAGGTGATTGCAGGGATCTGGCAGCCCTGTATAAGCAGGGGATGTGTAGTCAGCAAAGATGTAAGTGAAAGGCTGCCCAAGTGATCGATCGCTGTGATCCGTGTCCGCGCACAATCAATAAACCGTATGAAAAAAAAACCCTGGTATCAGTCATTGGTCTGACCATATAAAAGCCCCCTTAGTATATATAAACTATATACAGGAATACTGCAGGGGAATGACGTATGCAGGATCAGCATATTTTAACCTATCCTGCCATTACAGGACGTTGGGAGTGTTTAGCATGCTGACAGATTCCCTTTAAGACTAACATATAAAGGACACATTTAGATGCAATGGTTATTACCAAGAAGCTCCATGAGAGAGTAATGCAAAAAAAAATAAAAAATGCAATAAAGCCAGCAGATAAAAGGATGAGCGTGCTATGCGTGAGCACAGAAGTAGAAAAGACCACGATTATGTAAAGATGAAGGTACAGGAGGCGCCATCACAGGGAGGAAACCATAATCAACTCTGATCTCATTACAAGCCGGTAAATTATAGCCGCCAGCTGACGTTATTCGTGCGTTATAGAGCGAGCTGACCCTATATTGGATCTTCAGGAAGCTCATCGGGTATGTGCGATTCTCATTAGTGTGTGACCCAGAAGTGTCGGCAGAAATCTCCATTTACCAGTGCTAAAAGAATATTGGAAATATAGAATAACATAATAAAAATCCTCATATAAACAATGACTGGGGTGACTGTTCGCCTAAATCTTATCCAGGAGATGATTTAAAAAAAAAAAAAAAAAAAAAAAAAAGCCCAAAAACTGTTAAAAAAAATAAATAATTGGTCCAATTTTTCCGCCATATTTTTAAGTTTGCACATGGCTGCGCAAAACTCACTGTGCGACATGTGCCGCTTTTATATTCTGGGGACAGTCGGTGTATATGCATCACTTACCTGGAGAAGAGGTGGCACCAGGATGCACTATGGGAAAGTGGCTAGTTGGCGGTGTGATACTCTAGGTCATGTTCTAGGCTAGGCAACCTTGGGTTCTAGCATTCATACGGATATTTTTCTGTACATTGATTGGGTAGATGGTACTAAGACACCATGCCCTCCATCAGCACTATAATGAACCAAATTGCACTGGTTTGAGTAACGTGACAAAGATCAGGGTGTTGGCTTGGCCTCCAAATCCCAGAAACTCAATACGATTGATCATCTGTGTGATGTGCTGGAGGAACAAGTCCATGGAGGCCGCATCTCACATCTTAGAGCAGGGATGGGGAACCTTTGGCCCTCCAGCTGCTGCAAAACTACAATTCCCATCATGCCTAGACAGGCATGATGGGAATTGTAGTTTTGCAGCAGCTGGAGAAATATATATATATATATATATATATATATATATATATATATATACACACATATATATACACACACACACACACATTTTACCAAAGAGCAATGAGTGCATTTACAGCAGTCCTCCATGTCTATCTGTATCTAGCAGGATGTTAGAGAGGAATACTAAAAGCATCTCCCGGCTCTTGTAAAGTGAGTAATGAGGGTATTATTACATCAATAGATCGGCTAAGCTCAAACACAGGGTATAAACGCACTGGAAAAAAACAGGTTATTGAAGCAAAAGAAAAAGAATATAACCTGTAAAGAGAAAGGGTCTAATGCAAGCGCCATCTCATCAGTAAAACGCTGTCACACAATGATCTCCGGAGAATGACAAGCGTGCCATTATATAGTCACACCACATCTGCCATAAATGACATTTTAATGGTTATTGTTAAGGAGCCGTTGCTGCCAGCGTCACCCACACAAGCCTTTTGTTTACCTTGGAAGATATGCAAAATATACAGACGCTGATCCCATAGAGCGGATACCAGGAGGGATCAGGCATCAACCGTCACCCGGTGTTGTTTGTATGGAGCAGCCCGCACCCAGCTACTTACTAGCAGGACATATCACATCACCTCTGTGCCTGCCGTCATCTCTGGCACTGTAACCAGAGCGCACAAGCCTCTACTATGTCCATAATCACCAGCAATCAGCAAACTATAGGAAAAACTGAATTATGCAGAAGCCTAACAACCACCTACACAAAGACAAGACAAGGGAGGCATTACAATTAAACAGTCATCTATCTATCTATCTATCTATCTATCTATCTATCTATCTATACACACACAGTGTGGTACCTTGGTTGAAGAGTAACTTGGTTTAAGGCCCCGTTCCCACTGAGCAAAGCTAGCGGAATTCCGCGCGCACTGCTGCTCTATACGCGCTGAAGAATGAACATGTTCATTCTTCAGCGCGGACAGGGCAGGAGCGCGCGCCTCCCATAGAGTCCCATTATGAGCGGGAGGCTAACGGCATTCCGCGGCGGACAATTCCGTCGCGGAATTCCGCTACCTTTGCTCAGTGGGAACGGAGCCTAAGAGTGTTTTCCAAGAAGAGCTCACAGTTTTTAAAAATTGTAATTCGGTTTAAGAGCCCCCTGTACTGGGTTGTAGGCGGAGCAGGTGAGGGGCATGGCCTGTGCAGGGTGGTCTACAGCACTGTACTCTGACTCAGGAAGTCTCCCTCACCTTCCAAATCATAGCAGATCCACTTCAGGCTGGTGATTGCATCAGGGGACAGGACTGTGGAGGAGATCTCATCATAGCTGTAACCCCTCTCTCCCTGGACAGAGGGTGCTGCATGTATGTACCCACATCTGCCCTGCTCATTCCTTCATGCTCCCTGCAGTCTCTGTCAGCCCTTGTGTTTCCCATCCTCTCCATTACTGTACAGTAACTTATAATATCACATATTCTGCTGTTTCTGAATGTTTGTTTCATCTGTTTTACATGTGATTCAGAATAAAAAAATTATTTTGAAGGTGTGGAACCAATTGTCTGCATTTCTATTCTTTCTTATGGGAAAATTTGCTTTGCTTAAGAGTGATTTGGATTACGACCGCTGTCCCAGAACAAATTATGCTTGTAATCCAAGGCACCACTGTGTAAATATATACATACACACACACACACACACACACACATACATATACACACACACATATACACACACACACACACACATACACACACACACACATATATATATATATACACACACATACATACACACTCCCCCCCCCCCCCAACTACAGAAATCAACCATTAAAAGGGGTCAGCTGGCAAAGATCTTTTTCTTTCAAATCAACAGGTTTCAGGAAAATGTATAGATTTGTAATTTACTTCTATTTAAAAATCTCAAGTCTTCCAGTACTTATCAGCTGCTGTACGTCCTGCAGGAAGTGGTGTATTCTTTCCAGTCTGACACAGTGCTCTCTGCTGCCATCTCTGTCTGTGACAGGAACTGTCCAGAGGAGGAGAGGTTTTCTATGGGGATTTGCTGCTGCTCTAAACAGCTCCTGTGTCGGACAGAGGTGGCAGCAGAGAGCACTGTGTCAGACTGGAAAGCATACACCACTTCCTGAAGGACATACAGCAGCTGATAAGTATGGGAAGACTTGATATTTTTAAATAGAAGTAAATTACAAATCTACATAACTTTTTGAAACCAGTTAATCTGAAAGAAAAAGATTTTCGCCAGATAACCCCTTTAATTAATGAGGTTGCAGTGTGCCTGACCAGTCCCTCCCTGGATTTCTGCTGTGCGGAGGCCCCTTGTACACATTAGATCATGCCTGGACAGCCAAAGCTGGAGAGCTAAGGTTCTCTACCCCTGCATTAGACAGTCAGCCTGGCCCGCTGAAATCAATGGGTTAGTCCTACTTTAATCTTATATGGGTGGCCAGCTTAAGACCGTATAGAATGTTTATCACAGTTATTCAGCTGTGAGGGAATAGCAAAGTTTTCTATTTCCACTATAAAAAAAAAAAAAAAATTGGAGGAAAATGATAGAGCCTATAATCCAGCCAGTGATCTTCCCTCTCACGCCATGCCTATTAGCCCAGCATCATGTCGCCCTCATAAATATGCAGCTCGGCTCAATTATTTCCATGCTTGGTTCTTCGGCTGTAATGTGAAACCCAACATCTTTCCATAAACCGTACTTTGAAGCGACAGAATTTGAATGCGTTTACATATCTCACTATTTTTCTTCATGTTCTCTAAACATGGATAAACAGAGAGAAGACGCCGAAGCTGTAAAGCGTACAGCAGAATCGCAGCAGAAGCCCCGGGGCTAAATTTTGAACTTTTTGGATAAAATGTGCAAAATAACTCACCACCTTATGGTAGATAGTCATCGGCCACATATCTTCCTGTGTAAACAGGGGGTTTTAGGTCGATGACCATAAAAAGGAAACGGACAGCACAGATAGATAGATAGACAGACAGACAGACAGACAGACATCTGTGCTGTCAGTTTCCTTATAACAGACAAGTACAATACCAACCGATACTGCGATCTGACATCCTATTCTCAGGCTTTCCCGACCATGTGTCTTTAGGCCCCACCTCTGCTGGCTGTCAATCATTCTGGAGGAGGCAGGGCCTGAAGACACAACAGCTGGATGGGAGAGCCGGAGGAACAGTATGCCAAATAAAAGCAGCAATAAGTATGTACTGCCAACACAGAAATTGAGAGCACGGATATATGTATATCAGTCCTGTCAGTTTTCACGGCTGCACGCATGATACATGGACCGTTGGTGCAGAGTAAAGGCACTGCAAATGAGCCCTGATCTCACCGACTGGCCCTTGTTTG
This sequence comes from Dendropsophus ebraccatus, assembly GCF_027789765.1. NCBI lineage: Eukaryota > Metazoa > Chordata > Amphibia > Anura > Hylidae > Dendropsophus > Dendropsophus ebraccatus. Next base: position 29,813,866 of record NC_091465.1, on the reverse strand, counting down.
CAGCCCCCGCAGCCAAGAAATCTCTAAAACAGGGAAGGGGGAACCTTCGGCCCTCCAGCTGTTGCAAAACTACAATTCCCATCATACCTGGCCGAAGTGAAGGTGGAACATATATGCACACCATTATAAACCTGAATAACAATAGCGGAAACAAGAGGTGGCGGGTTTAGGCAGGGTCCCTCTAAAGGAGTTCCTAGTGAGAGATCCTATAGATAACACAAAGGTTGCTGGGTCTGTCTGTCTGTCATTAAGGAGGTGCAACAAAAATGATTTGACCCCACCCCCCCCAGAAATGGCGCCACTGTTGTCTATGGCTATGCCTGGTATAACTACTTAATCCCAATAGGGTGAGCGGCAATACTACACATCCCCTGGGCAAGAGTGGTGCCATTTTGGGGAGGGAAAAAAGCAGCAAATCTCATCTCATCTCACTCTGACGAGAGCTGGCACAGATTGTGTTGCGGTGTGTTTTTTAAATTTTTTAATATTACTTTATACAGGTCTAAACTTATTCCGATTCAAAATGACTGGAAAATCTCCGTAGGTCAGGCAATTTATTTTGCATCCCTATCTCCGACTGCTCCTTCCAACACTTCCTGCCATACAAATTCCACTGGCAGAGAGTCTATATATATATATGTCTGGCAATATATTGCCCCATTATACATCAATCCAACTAAAATGTAATAACAATGTGTGAATGAGACTTTCAGAACCTCCTATTCTGTAACGCCGCACATATGGCAGCTGTGATAAAATACTGCAGCCAATAAAAATGCCACCAAGGCACCCAGTGTGCGAGCGGCTGGAGTGTCTGGAAAATTCACTGAAGCCTCACCCCATTAATAGGGATCACGCCAATTAGCTTTAAATAATAAAATGGACTTTAAAGAAGGAGAAAAATGGAGAAAATTCTACGCGCCACCATCCAGGAGAGAAAACAGTTTAGGTTTTTTTGTACGTCTTTATGCCGATTTTTTTATTTTTGCTTAATTTATCCGAAGCCTTTAATATAATAGTATATTGTCAGAAAATGTTTATCCGGCGGTAAATTATACTCCGTTCCTCGAACCGGATTCCGGCACAGTCTCTGCTAAAAGCTGCCTGATGTGTAATTAAAAAGAGACATATGAAATATTTTGTGTCCTCCGGTAATGGATGTCATTTATAATTTTTTTTAAATTATGAGAAAAATGGCGCAATGTATTATTAAGCTTCTTGCCAGCCAACTCTCCCCTTCATCTGGTCAAGGCAAGAAGTGCCCGAGGTGCACAGAACAAATAATGCCTTTAATACGGGAGGAAGGGGGGGGGGGGGAAGAACGCATTAATCTGTCTCTCAGGCCAACTAAGTAACAGCTATTCACAAGTGACTGAAACGTGTGGGCGCTGGAAGAAAAGACACTTTATAATTAAATTGCTGATTTCGGATTTCAGGCCCTGTCACTGGTGGACAGCCTCCTAGAGCCTGCCATGTCATGTCACTTGTCCGTACACCTAGGCTGGATGTATGTGGCAACAGGGCTGAGCTTGAGGTAGAATCTGAATTCCACATACATAGCATAGCGTTTTCAGCTCTATATGATGCTTCGATAGCGGATAAAGTAAAAGCATACCTATCACTAGACTGATGGCTGGCTGCAAAAGTCATAAAGGCCTTGTATATCAATCAGAGTAGAGAGAGGTGGAGGAGAGAGGGGGCCTGCATGCAGCAGCTCGGCCCATCCCAGCCTTTATGATGCTTGGGCTTAGCAGAAAAAGATGATTTTATAACTAAGCAAATAGCTAGTCACCTAAACGACAATATATGATCTCCCCATCAGCTATCTGCACATTTCTGCAGCTCTGAGAATGATATATAGCCGACAGATTCTATTTAAAAGAGACAAAAAAAATCTGTACATGTACATTCACGTACAGAACTTTCCACCTCTTAAAGGGAATGTCTGACGTAGATATTTTTATTTTTTTAAAGCCAGATACTAAACAGGTTATATTTTTCTATTACCTGACAAAACATTTTTATTATTTTATAATTACGGTATATTATTCTACTATTCTTCTATTATAGTATTATTCTTATTATACCTTCATGGAGTCAGTCACCTTGCCTGCAGAAAGCCCTGCAGAAAACAATGGGGGGGCCTGTTACATTGACATGAACAGGAAACATTACTGGGCATACTCTGTAACCTATGAAGAGGTCATTAAACAAGAAAGGGGAGGCTGAGCCTTGACCATCAACTATATATTCTCTATGTACTGGTGTCACCTCTCAGTGTAATTTTGTACAGATCACTTTACAGCAGTCTCCTTCTTATCATCATACACAGCACAGGAAGTGCAAAAAACTACAAGATATCAGGGTTATTTCATAATATAGATGGGAAAATGGAAAATTGGGGAGGAGGGGGGGGGGTGATCTTGAACATATTTAACATAAAACTTGATTTAGACATAAAGGTTATTTTCTGACCATATACCTCTTGGTGTGTGAACAGACTTTCAGGCAACATTCAGAATATCCATTTTCCTGTCAGAAAAATAATCGGTGGCATACCCTTGGATTTGTACCACGCATCTCACTCCATTGCTGCAGTCTTGGACGCACATTAATCCCATTCAACTGGGATAATCCACGTCCTAGCAACATTTACATTCATTTTCTGCAACAAAAAACATGCGAGCTGTGGTGCCCAGTGTGTATGGGACGAGTCTGATAGGTAAATTATATATAGCGTGTGAACATCGCCTAAGGGCCTTACTTAACCACAGATCTTGGCTTCTTTGTTTATGTCAATGTAGAGGTCCACAATGGATAGACATGATAAATTTCTGCATGGAAAATTTTGACATTGCGATACACGACATTTAATCAATATCAATCCACATGGCTGACACTAATCCACCCTGAAAATCTGCAACAAACCGGCCCCTTGTGTATTCACCTTCGTAACCTAAACACCATAATTTAAAGGGGTACTCTGGAGAAAAAAAAAAAGTTTTAAAATCAATTGGTTCTCTCTGCTGCCACCTCTGTCCATGTCAGGAACTGTCCATAGAAGAAGCAAATCCCTATAGAAAACCTTTCCTGACATGGACAAAGGTGGCAGCAGAGATCACTGTGTCAGACTGGAAAGGAATACACCACTTCCTATAGTCACTAGGCGCCAGCCATACTTCAGGTGCCGCGCAGTCATGTAAACTAGCTATTCCAGTGCATTATCTTAGCTCAGCTTTTATGGATGTGCCTGACAAGCTTGTGGGCAATTTCCAATAACCACCAGCAGAATTGTGAATGCAGCTCTGGGCTATAATGTGGGATGCAATTCAAAAATGATAAAATATTTAATAATCGCAAAAGGTTAGTGAAAACTACAGTGGAAAATTTTACATTGGAAATTCTGCATGAAAAGTAATAAAATGGTGGATATACCTAGCAAAATATTCTGCAACCTAATACATGCACGTGTTTTCTAACTGAAGCTGTACTGTAAAGCGCCACCTAGAGGTAGAAACCATTAATTGCCCATATAGCTGTACATTTTACATCCTTTAAATTATCTAAAGTGTAATATGCAGCACAATAGGGGGGGGGGGAGATTTATTAAAAATGGTGTAAAGTGAAACTGGCTCAGTTGCCCCTAGCAACCAATCAGATTCCACCTTTCATTTTCCAAAGAGTCTGTGAGAAATGACAGGTGGAATCTGATTGGTTGCTAGGGACAACTGAGCCAGTTTCACTTTACACCATGTTTGATAAATCTCCCCATATATCTGCTTATAGCTTTGTACTATGACCTCTATTAGTAGTATAATTTTTACAAATTACTAGCATTATTATTATTATTACCGTTGGAAGAAAAGCCTATGTTTAAGCCTAGGTTCACACTGCGTTTTTACAAAAAAAAACGAATGCAATTGTGAGCCATCAGTTTGGATCCGTTTGAAAAAAAAAATAAATAAGGGATAGAAACGGATTTTTATTTATTTATTTTTTTACAGCCACAAAAGTAGTGTTGACTACATTTTTCCGTCCGTTAAAAGTAACCAAATAAAAACGGATACCTTAAAGGATTGCAAAAACACAGAGTGAACCCAGCCTAACGTGTTCCAGGAGGCATTTTCCCCTCGGCTAGTGAAGAATCCATTGATGCAGTAATTCTAACATTACATAAAGGCCGCATACAGTTCATTGCTCCAGCAATTCAGGCTGGACAGGAGCTACGTGAGGGCACGGCAAATCTTTACTATAGGTGAACCCTTCTGTATCCGCCAGCTCATATTGACAAACATATACTCGCAGAATGGATATTCAGTGCACATAATCGGCTCTGGCAGACATGTCGGCCTCAATTGCGAGGCTTCCGTCTGAGGGCTCTTTGTTTAGTGGCTGTCTACAGCAATGCTACGGCAGTACTGACAACTGCACATATTCACTACATGGATACGCCTGGGTGTTTAACCAGGCTCGGAGAGTAGACGATAACTATGCGGCCTATTTCGTGCTCATCTGCAACAAGACTGGATGTTAACACGGCAGCAAGAGAGTGCTTAGCACTGACAACATATGCACAGAGCTGGCCGGGCAACCCGATACTGCAAACGGCACAGCTGGCTGCCATTTTACATTGTTAAGCACATGCAAGGCTGTCTATGTCAATTAACACAAGCCGGTGCCCAATGAGCTGCATTTCATAGTGGATCATCATAAAACGTGTGCAAAAAATAAAAATAGATGCACGCACGACAGGAAAAAATGCATGCAGAGGGTTTGGGGGCTGGGTTGTTTGGCAGTGCAAGAGTTAAGAAAGGTTTGCAGGGCTACTGAATGTTGCAGAGGATAAATCACTCTGGTCCTCAGACTGAGAAAAACATGATAGAGTACAAGATCCATGTAATCCTCTTTCCTGTGCTGCAGTGCTTGCTAACAAGATTGTACAGCATTCACATTGGATCAGCTGTGCTGTGACCTCTACAGACAGCTACAATAACCAATATTAATACCAGACTGATAGCGGGTAAAGGGAGCTTCGCCTTTCCCAACCGCAAGCATCGCTGAGGAAAAATAAAAAGGGAATATAAAAGCAGCGGGAGGAAGGGAAGCGTGTCGTAGAAAATGAACGGATCCAGACAACAGCCAAGACCAAAAGGCTCAGGACGGGGTTTAATGACGGCCGCTCGCCTTACAGTTTAAGATTATGTATGTTATTAAAATGTATGTTATAATAGTGAACAGGGTGGTGCGGAATACTCAGTATTTAGTGGGTTTAGGCTATGAATGGGAGTAAAGATCCTTGAACGCTCAGCATTTGGCACTTGGTGGCTGGAAAGGATGGATGCAGCTCTAGGGGTTAAACGCTGAGTGTTCGGGAAACCCTGAACCCAAAATTACTAGAAATTTGATCATCTCTAAATAGGATCCATATGCACTCTGAAAAAAAGGGAAGATCATTATGGTTTTAAGGCATTCAGTTTGTACCCAAATTCAGCTTTTTTTTTGTATACAGTTTTTAAAGCCAGGGATGGGTTATAAATAGAGAATGTATGAAGGAATAGGTAACATTACATGGGCAGACCCATGCAAATGCCAGTCTAAGAGATTGGTACTAGTTAGAGATGAGCAAACTTACAGTAAGTACAGTAATCCATGTTTTCCAGGCAGCCATTGGGTGTATCTATGATTTGCCAGCCATCTTCTCCAGCCAAAGAGGTTCAAATGACGAACTTTTGAGTTTGCGCAAACCCAAACTTACTATAAGTTTGCTCATCTCTTGTACTTATTTAAAAGGAACCAATCACGTTAAATAGCTATTAAAATAGGGAAATGTGCTGATAAATCACTCAGCACACTTCCCATACATGTCCCTATCCCCTGTGTCCCTGCAAAGGAAAACTTATAAACCTACTTTTACAGATCGGCATGCCATATGGTAATGACCCCCAAGTAGTCATCTGGGTGATGGGCTGTTGTAAGGTAGTCATGGTCCCCTGGGCGGCTCAGCGATGTAGTCACACCCTCTGGGCGTGAGGGGCGTTATTCAAACTCCAGTGAAGCTGTGACGTCATCCAGAGGCGTGCAGCAGCGCGACGACCTTTTCATCATGCCACGCATGCGCAGTACAGCAAGCCCCATTCTGTGCTGTGGAAGGCTTGATGAGAACATTGGCATGCTGCTGTACGCTACGGCACGCCAATGGATGACGTCACAGCTTCACTGGAGTTTGAATAACGCCTCTCACTCCCAGAGGGTGTGATAACATCGCCGAACCACCCAGGGGACTGTGACCACCTTCCCACAGCCCACCGCCCAGATGACTATATAAAAGTTTCATAGGGACATGTATGGGAAGGGTGCTGGGTGATGTATCAACAAATTTCCCTAGCTTAATAGCCATTTTTAACGTGATTGGCATGAGTAAATGTGGCCCTATAGGCTCCTTAAAGAAAACCAAAGAGCACTAGTAGCCCCAGTATTATCAGCAACAATACCTGGCTATCGGGGAATAAAGAGGTGCATGGTTTTGGCTGCATGTGTTACTTTCCATCACGCATTTCCTGCCATGTGTACAGTCACCCTAAGAGTTTGAATCTTTTTAAATCCATTCCTGACTTTGGCTTCAAAAACCGCATCGGAAAAAAAACTGAAGGTGGGAACAGTCTAGGCAGACTTCTAGGACCTATCCAATAGAGGCAGCAAAAGGAGGCATCTAACAGCTGCTGGTCTGCCAATGTCACCCCCCTTTTCCCTTGTCTCTACAGACACTGCATTCACATCGCACCAGGCTAAACAGTCATTTAGGAGGGCACTGCCCATTTAATTGTGGAAAGATCCTTCCTCCCCTGAAAAATACCTAATGTCTATGGCTGGTGTTAGCATCCCTTTAAATCTCTACCAGCAGCTTAGTTCACAGAGTAAACATCCAAGAGGGAAGAAATTAACTCCTTTTATTCTAGCTACGACTGGACGGGAAAGGGTTAAACGGCCCACAATGGAGCTCTGTGTGCCAGCAGTCACTGTGTCATCGCCTGTCCCCTGCTGAATCATAGATGGTGTGTCATTTCCCTTTGTTGTAAGACTTCTTATAACAAGCTCCCTCTAAATACTTCTGTAGCGGAGGATTTTATAGGCCGCACTTTGAAGGCAGATGTTTATGCACTTAGGCGTATAGTATTTAATAAGGAGTGGCTGAAACGCTATAAAGTGATACATCTGAAGAAGCCTGTCTTCAGTCCCCATCCTTGAGTCATCCTTGGCTGCTATAGTGAGCCATTTGCAGCACACCGTAAAGCAGCGGTGGTACATATTACACTGTCTCACCTTCTGTACAATAAGGTCAGATACCTCGGGGTTAATTACCGGCCAGGCTAATGTGACACGCCAATGATTTTTCGGTCTTTGGTCTTGAGAATATGAAGACATTCAGAGGAGCGGATCGATAGCTCACTTAAAGCACGCCACTCCTCCCCACAGCTCCGTCTTTGTTCCCCGCCGTCCTCCGCCTCCATGCCAATATCTCGGACGCAAACAATATTAAGCTTGTTGTTGCCGTCTATCGATCGGTGGGATGACAAGGCAACGCGTGAAGTAGATCATTTGCATTTTGCAAATGAGGAGGATAATCTTGGATTAAGAAGCCATTTTAATCCTAACAATGGTTACTTGCGACTCCTGGCAGCAAAATCGGTACAATGAAGTCAATCAATCAAACCGAGAGGCGGCACAATAGAATTTTGTAAAATTTGATTAAATATCGTGATTAATGGAGAAGGGATGGAAAATAAAAATAAAAAACGAACGTCGTGTTGGTGCGAGACATCAAACACTCGTGTAGTCAACATCGAATCCATGGCAGGCAAATAATTACCGGTGAAGAAAGGGAAATGTGTGAAGCTAAAGCGGCTACAGATTAATGTGAGAAAGACGCTGGTTGGTCGAATGAAGAGTCTAAAGAAAAATGGATGGAATGGTTCCTTACCATGATTAGAAAATGCAAATGACGCAGTACCAGGCCCTTAATGGCATATGGTCTGAAAAGTAGTTTGGCTCTTTACCACCCCCCTCTCCCACGGCAACAAATCCACTACGGTGCGTCCATGTTGGCAAGATAATGACCCTTATTCAAGAAGGACACAAAGCAGCTGGCCATACATATAAATAGCACAACTGGCCAAGTTTCCCCCATGAAGACATCCACTCAACTCCACGCCAAACAGGCCCATTGGCTCAATAGGGAGACTGAGATAAGGAGCTGCCAGACACTTCTGGCATCACTCAGATTCATTTCTCAGAGTCTGATCCTCTTGTTTCTCTTGGAACTAACCCTTGCTTTTCCTGACAGTACAGATCTTTGTGCGGCTCCGCACGTGTCCGCCTGTGGCTCCATTCAACATGGAGTGCCTAAGACCCAATTTTCATGATCAGAGTAGGCCCAGTGGTCAGACTCCTACCCATTAAACTCTTACCCTTTGCATTAGTGTTGTCTGTTTCCTGGGCCGACTCCGGACATCCCTTTTATAGGTTCTGCTGGTTTGGGTAGCAGACAGCTGGTTTGGGGTTCTGGCCCCTTATCAGTACAGAGCAGAATACTGGTTGGCTAGAGATATGCCTAAGGGCTCAACTACAATAATAATGCTAACGATCAGCCGATCATTCTGACCTGCTGAGAAATCAGCCAATGGCAAGAAAAGTTGCAAAACCGATGGAAGCCTTGCGGAGGCTCTGCTACCAAACACCGATCATAAAGATCAGTTCAATGTTCACAGATTGGCTAAGGCCACCTAACACAGCCCTTAGGCTATATTCACACGTCCGTTTTTCTGTCCGCGGACAGAACATAGAACCCATGGTATTCAGGTGTACAGGGCCACGATAGTGCCGCAAAAAGAAAAAAAAAAAAAGGACATGCTGTAAAGCGGGTCGCATTTTGCATCACGGATCACTACGCTAATGAAGCGTCGGAAGCACGGAGCACTACAGATGCACATTCGTAGTGCGGGTCACGGGCTGCACTACGGATGTGTGAATGTAGCCTTAGAACAGCGGTGGCAAACATGTGGCTCACCAGCTGTTGAAAAACTACAATTCCCATCATACCTGGGCAGCTAAAGCTCTGGCTATGGTGGTTACTAAATTGTACACAGCTATTTTGGAGTTCTAGCCATGTTGTCTACAGATGGTTGACTCTTCCTTTTGGTTTGGCCAGCACAGTATTAGTTCTTTTTGGAGGAAATCCAGTATACATAATTTTTCCCAATGGAGCATGCCTGAGAACACAATCTCCATACACCACTGGGTCTATGCAGTTTATTATAAATTCATTGGACAGGCTGGAAAATCTCTCTTGGCAGATTGTCCTTACACTTGAAGCAGAATTGTACACTTTACACGTACGGATGCCAAGATGGTCAATGTTCTTCGAAACGTGATTTCTGGGACTATTACTTTATTGATACTGGTATTGAGAAGTGACCCTGAAGATCTCCTTGAGGTCTGGTTTGAGACATATAGTATGTTACAGAGTAAGATCGATTATTTTCCAGCGATCCTCACTTTAATTTGGAGAATGTAATTATCAGAGCTGTATTGATCCTGAATCAATAGGGCTGAACAAAGATAATGCAATAAGTTTATCCGCAGCCTGAACCATAAACACGAGATCAGGAGTCACCAAATAACAGAGTCGCAAACACTGATGCATATAATCTGCTAACATTATATAGCTAGAGAAGATTAGAACAACTCTTGCATCCACTAGTATACTATATTTAGGCCCACTGATCTCAATGTGCCCGGCACGGAATACATTAGCATACTTTTCTGCCAATATACCATTGTATGGCCAAAATCCTAGTCCACCTACCAATCAGAAGAATGAAAAGTCGATCCAAATAAAAAAGATATCTGAGGCTTTAGACAGGTCTCGCATACGCTTCTACAGTACGTCCTTACATAAGAACCAAACACTTCATGTTTGGTCAGTTTTGTTTGAGCACTTACACTAATCTAGAATTAAGTAGCTGGTTAATGATACATTTAACTCTAAAGCCAAAACCAAGCCTAGCCTAGCCAAGCCTAAACCAAAACTGAATGCTCAGATGGATAAAATGCTATTTCTTTCCAGATATGGGTTGGAAGGGTTCCACATCCTGATAAACCTCTTTCCCCATCTCATTTTACAGCATTATGATCCCATAAAGACTAATAACCAGGCTTGTAACTGCGGACTGAAAACGATTACGGCCATTATGTTCTTATAATTTAGTCTGGGTTGGGATTACAAAGGTGAAATAATAGGTCACCAGTATGGCATTGTTCTAGGTTCTCTAGATTAGGGGAGAAGGAGTACACAGTAACCCCAGTCATATAACTCTAGGATCTAGGACAGTGATAGGGAACCTTCTGCACGTCAGCTGTTCTGCACGGCCAGCAAAGTCAACACGGATCTAGAATAAATGTGTGTGTGTGTCCAGTCTCCTCATATGGTTAACAGGGAACACAAGGTTCCATCTGGTGTACAGGTAGCATTCCAGGGACTACAACCTCTGAGCCCAGCATAGTACACACCCTGTATGCCAGACATGACTGCTACAGAAGCTCTGCTGGTCACATAGATTATAGTTTAATGCCCACAGATTACGCACCACCTCCTAGGGGGTGATCTTTCTCCTTGTGGAGATTGCCAGCTGGTATAAGGGACCTTCTGTTCACACTGCAGATCAGTTGCAGAAAAACATGCAGGGATGTTCCATCAGAACAAATTTTTCTTACCAGAACAAAGATTTTAAAATCAGTTGCAGAAAATCTGCAGCAGATCTGCATGGGTGAACATACCCTAAGAACACTCATTCCGTCGTCAGCTTCCTCTTCTGGTGTCATCATATACCTGTAAGCTCGGACAAGTGCACATGTACGGAATGGCAAGAGAGGGTAATGGCCCTCCCAAACATCACTGCTGTTTGGGGGGGGGGGGGGGGGGAAGAGTCAAAAACCTCAAACATTAGAAGGTTATATGGACTTGCTAAACTTAAAAGACTCTGCCGCCAAATCTCTTGTATGTATAGTCAGCTATACAAGCAATGATTGCTGGGAAACATGTTCAGAAAACTGTAGCTACCCTTTAAATCCCTCTCCTCCTGAACCAGAGTCAAACCGAGCCCTCTAAATGAGTGCCCTCCAACCTGTAAATCTCCAGCTGTTGCAAAACTACAGCAAGCATTGTGCCCTGATGGCTTACAGTTGTCAAGGCATGCTGGGAACTGCCTTACTATGGTCTACAGCCTCCAACTGTTGCAAAACTACAATTCCCATCAAGCTTTAGCTTCGGCTGTCCAGGCATGATGGGAATTGTGGTTTTGCAACAGCCGGAGGGCCGAAGGTTCCCAGTCCCTGGCCTACATACACATACAATGGAAACCTGAATTGCAAATCTAACTAGGAGCGAATTATCCATCCAGCTCTATATAAATAGCTGCTAATCAATGACCTGGCATCTGATCTCCTCTCTGGCGCTACCTACACAACCCTTCCTCATAAATGCTTAGGGTGTTCTCAATTACATGAGCTTGTCCTATTATGCAAACAACCTGCACAGTGCCCATTATCATTCCTTAAAGACTGTCCTTTCAGGACGTGATTAAGGATAATAAGCAGCTACGTAAGTCATGGCGGCAGAGCCTGTTGGTGGCGTATAAATAAACAGTGAGAACAATCTGCATTGGGGGCGTTTTTTTTTCTTCTCCCCCCTCTTCCCTTTTAAATCTGTCGGCTTCACCATGGGAGCCTCATCTCCCCCATAATGCATGAAAAGCAACCTGTCTAGATTATAAATGCTGTTCGTTTCCTTAATGCAAAGCTTCCTAGGACCAGAGACCATTTTTATTTACCTGTGACAGCCGAGGCAGAATACATACCAAAACCATAGTAAATGCAGCAAGTATCTCTTTTAATAAACTGTCACAGAAGGAGCAGGGAAAAAATGTGCTCCCAGCTGGGAACAGATTGATGGGCAGAGAATCCTTCAGGCATTAGATAGCATTATGCAGCTCACACAAACTCACGGAGCTGTATTATTGGAGCCAGCACACTCCGTCAAAGCCAATTACCCCTGGGAAAATCTGGAGATGGGGGGACGGGGCTTTATAGACACCTTCTGTAACTGTCAAACGCTGTCCACTGGAGGTGGGGGGGAGGAGGGGGACGCTGCTGCAGCAGCCTGGCAGAATTATCATCAAACATAATATACTATTGTAGCAGCTTTGTTTACAGAGATCCAGATATAAAGCTCCAAGACTGAATTAGAGATGTGTGCGGAGCGGAGAAGATCATTAGGCTTCTGATCAGAGCTGAGTGCTTCAGAGCTGACAGCGGCAGGCAGGTGAAAAATACCTGGAGAGTTTATTTGGTTCAGACGGTTTTTATTATTTTTTTCTAGCGGAAATACTATTCTCACACATCAGCTACTTGCCAATAGGGATTTGTAGCCCTGGGAGGCCTTCATTATGCTAACTACCTGCACTTGTACCGCCGAGCCCATAGTTACTGCAAAATCAGCCACTAATGAAAGTGACACGATTCGCCAGCTCCGACACTACGCGGCATTATGGAGAGAGCCAGACGTAAAGCCCCGAGTGACCCCAAGTCCTTCTCACAGCCATTCAGGTAGAGAGGCTATCTAGGCTTAGAAAGGCCCCTTCCTTTAAAAATATCCACATCAGTCCTCTTAGATATCAACCATAGATATCATCTTGTGACCAAGGCTGAGGGTACAACCAGCCAGCTATCCAAATCTTAAGGCCACAGACACGTCGGCCTACACACCCATTTTCACAGGCCGACCATCTAACGTGCACAGTGGCTTCCTGACTTTGACCTGTTGACAGATATCAGAGAATGATTGGGTATTGGTTGGATTTTTGACATGTCCAATCCTTTAGACCTTAGGAAAATAAGCTGCCAGCAAAGGAGCCTGGCATCGGCTTTTCAGCTCCCTTTAATCGTGTCTTAAGCATTCACAAGTATGAAGAGATCAAGAGAGCGACAATGGCCAAACAAGCCACCGGCTGACAGGTGTCACGTGTGTAAAGCAAAGTTTATTAAGGCGCTGTTCACACAACCATCAGTGTCATTACTGCAGTTCTAATGACATCCCCGCTTTAGTAAATGACTGTACTGGCCACGATATAAAAGAAGATGTAAGTCTTTAATGTTCTTTTGTTATATCTACCACAAAAATTGACAACTGGGTATTGCCAGTTGGAGGCATGTCCCTACATATGTGTCCAATGTGTGCTGCCTGTAATAGAAGGCATTGGCAAAGGGACACACCCCTTTGACAAAATTCACCACCACCACCCAATTAGCTAAATATAAATCTCTAGGAAGAATACACAGAGGGGCAGTACCAACAAAGAGGCCGGCTCATAGTAAATACTTGTATTGCCTAGGGGAGCAGAGGGGGGGGGGGGGGCGGGCTTTAATGAAGTTGGTCAGGGATCTGACATTATCATAGTCCGCTGTCATAGAACCTTTCCGCTCTCCTGACATGTCGATCATTGCTTTTCTCATAACTATGCATGGTGCAGTCCCTTGGTTATTCCTCCTGGAAATTAATACAATAACTGGTTATTGCTATTCCCCCTTGAAGTGCACTACGAAAAAAAAAAAAAAAAAAAATTTCAGCATTAAAATGAAAAAGTTGCCCGTCAATTGTTATATCATGAAGAATGTCAGTATCTACTAAGGCGAGCATGTCGGTAGAGCTGACAGCTCCTCTTTAATCCCGCACATCTAATATAAAAGATAGGAGATACACTTCTATATGCTCCATAGTTCAGCTCCCAGGCAGAATTCAATAGGAGTGTAATAGACAAAGCCGGAGCCATTGCCATCACAGCAATCCAGGACATTGGAGAAATGATGACGCCTTGACTGACATCTCTTCTGCCGCAACAAGGAGATCTCACTGCGCCTCCTATTTAATATGTCGGTCAGACAGGAAACTAGCAGACTCTCTATATTACAATGTATAATTCATTTCTTTTTCCATCCTTCTTGAAACAATACTTTTATATTCATGATACATCTGCATCTTGCTGTTTCTCTCTGAAATTAATCTCCACTATTCATCAGCAGAATAGAGAGCGCGCAGGTTAATAAGATTTTCATATAGACTGGATTTTTTCCCTTCCTTCTCTCCACTGGAGACAAATAGAACATACAAAGCATATTGTTCTATAGATCATTAAAGACGCGTCCCCAGGTAAGGGGGAAAAGATGGTGGGGAAGGGCATTAGGCTGGGGGGCAAGTAAAAGAGCGCCCTCCATAAATATCAGAATTATATTATTAGTAACTTAAATATAAAAAAAGATCATGTTATTGTAACAAACCCATTATAGAAGCTTAAAAAAGGGGTCTACACTTTGGCCCATCCATACTTCTTAGGAGAGTTAAAGGGTTTATCCAGCGCTACAAAAACATGGCCACTTTTCCCCCTCTCTTGTCTCCAGACTGGGTGGGGGTTCAAATTCAGTTCCATTGACGTAAATGGAGCTTAATTGCAAACCACACCTGAACTGGAGACGAGAGGGGGAAAAGTGGCCATGTTTGTGCAACGCTGGATAACCCCTTTAACCACAACAAGACCCCCCAGCAATACATAATTGCTGTATTCTCTGGGAAAACCAGGCAGTAAGTGTTCAGCTTCCCTGCAGTGCCCCCACAGGAGAAACTAAGCATTTCACATGGCCTGTTAAATTCAAGTGCTATTTATGCATGACAGAATGGGTCCTCCAGAGTAAGGGCCCTATTATAGGGAGCGATAATCGGCCTAATCAAGCCGATCCTCGCTCCACGTAATAGAGAGAACGATCAGCCAATGAAACGTTCATCGGCTGATCGTATCTTTAGTTCTAGACCTAAAATCATCGAGTGTTGGGTGCGCATTGCTACGTGTAATAGTGGTGGGCAACCGACGACTGATTGTAGTAGAAAATAATAAAGTATTAACTTACCTTATCACATTCCCTGCTATCCTCGGGCCTTTCTTGGAGTCCTCGGAGGCCTTCCCTGGTCTCTGCACTGACAGACCGCGGCCAGTGGCTGAGGCCTGTTAGTACAGAGACCAGAAAAGGCAGAGCTGTAGACACTGTGGAAGGCCTCCGAGGACACCATGGAAGGCTTGGGGACACAAGGGAACATGGTAAGGTAATACTTGCACCAAAGGCAAGGGCTGTACAGACTAATGATGTCCGTGCAGCCCTCACTGGCCATTACTCGGACCGTGTAATTGCTCAGTAAACGAGTGCTGATCTAGCAGTTTATGTTTGGGCCGTGTAATAGGACCCTAAGAAATGCTCATTACTCTCTAATGAACAGAGGATTCCCTCTATTAACTCAAAATTTACCAATAAAATAGATTATGAAAAATAAACTAAAGCCGTCCTGTTGCCGGGATGCCAGTGCTGAATCAGGAGTTCAAGATCCAAGTTACAAGTAACCGTCAAGGTATAATTTGGCACATAAACAATGGTTCCCCTTTGTACATTGTTATGGGGGCTGCCATCTTGCCTGAGGTGTTTAAACAACATTTAGTGACCTGCTTTACAGCAAGACTCATGGTCATAGATGACAATAAACCGACCCATGAGAAGAATGTGAAACAATACTGAGCCTTCTCTGTGACCTTTGAAGAGGTCATTCCACAGGGAGCTGCTATTGTCTCCTAGTGTGACATGTTGCTGCAATGCTGTACAGATCACTTTACAGCAGCTCCCCAACACATTTTATCACTACAGACAGAACAGAAAGTCTCAGCTTAGTTTTAGCCCCAGTGGTGAGAATGAAAACTGCAAGATTTCAGGATTATTTTATAAAATAGATAGAAACATGGAGAATTAGAAGAAGAAAAAAAAAAAGTCACCAAAATTCTTTAAAAAACATAAAACATGATTTAAACAATAAGTCATTTTCTGATGACACATCCCCTTTAAAGCGGTCTATCAGGTTCCAACCAGTGTCCGCTCAGGCAGCAGGATCCGAACGGGCTGTTCTCTTTTTCTTGCATTGCGAAGGAACCTGTGAAACAATCCAATATGCAGAACGCTGCAGAAGGATAGAGCCATTTTTATATGCAAATACAGGGCATCAGTACGGATTACTGCACCTTTCATCAACACGGCTCTCCCTTTTATGAGCAGTTTTAGGGAGACATATTACAAATATATTTGCAGCTGAACCTTCCTGTACATTTTGGTGTCTAATAGTTGCATAACTCCCCGGAGATTATTTGCCATCAACACATGACAGTTTTGTACTATTCCCTACCCCCCCCCCAATACTTCTTCCCTTTTTAATCAGTGGCATCAACGTCTTACGGAAGCGGTTACAATGGAGCTGTAGACTGTGCGCTTTCTATCTCTTGCTTTCCCAGAAGATTCATTACAGTTACATTAGAAAGTCAAATCAGGCAACTGCAGTCGGCTGGAAGCTAACATGAAAGACGCCTGATACAAAGGAGGATTTTATTTTTTCGTATTTTTTTTATACTTAGAGGGCATTAAGGACTAGGTAACGCGGATCATCCAAATTTTCTTTGGCTAACTTTTTTTTTTTCAATACCTATTTGGCAAGGATAGGGAACATTTGGCCCTCTAGCCGTTGCAAAACTACAATTCCCATCATGCCTGGACAGCCGAAGCGTTAGCTTCGGCTGTCCAGGCATGATGGGAATTGTAGTTTTGCAACAGCTGGAAGTCAGAAGGTTCCCCATTTCTAGTATTGAATCGTTGCCTTCTGGTACACCATGTTCTCCACCAAGACAGGTCAAAAGGACAAGGACACGGTCATATCCCCCTGATAAGATAAGGGACATGAAGATAAGGGACATGAAGACTTCAACTAAGATAAAAGTCAGAGCTTAGCTTTTAGTGTTTTACGCTATATAGTAGATATAATATGTTTACTACAGAAACAAAAATACTGCTTGACTTAACTTTATTGGTTTGCAGATCAATGCTATCGAAATAGCCATTACTGAAAAGCAGAGAGAGGACGGAGGGGTTACAAAGTCCTGACGGCAGAGAAAAACGATGGTGGGAGGGAAGATTTACGGGAGGTTTCAAAGGAAGTGTTTGTCATGCAAAAACGGTTCAGTCCCAAAAGACTTTAAATCAGAAAATTAATTTCGCTTGGATCTAAGCCTGTGCCGTCATTTGTTTAATTCTCTGCAAAACACACAAATACCAGGAAGGGCTGGAGAAAATCACATAGACACACGCCAGCTACAATGACATGAAAAAACAGCATGACCAAAACCCCAGATACACCCAGACCCAGGTATGATCACCGCGGCTTGACATCTGACTTTTAGGGTTCACTGAACTGCAAAATTACTAGATTGGATCAGCCATGATAATTTCACAGACATTAAAAGATCCCTGAGAAAAGCTGTGCCATCCAACGTCAGGTGTGATTTTCGAGCTAATGGAAGCTATTGTAACATATGAGATACAGAATTGTGAGAAAGAAAGCAGCGTATACATTAGAGCTCAGTGCTCAGCATTGTTAGTCAGTCCCATAAAGGATGCATAGATGGAGCAGTGGCTTTGCATGCGCAGCCCGGTCTGTCCATTCAGGGGCACAGTTTACTGTTCTTGGGATTGGCGAGGTCCCAGGAGTCAGACCCCACCCAGGGCAGATCCACTACTTATACCACACCTTGTAGATGAGGAATAACTTGTATAAGTTAGAATACCACTTAAAACTATATGTAAACTGATGTTTTCCCATTTCATTTAATGCAATTCAGATTTTTTTTTTTTTTTTTGGAGACATAAAACAGTTGTTTTCTGGACTTTTTTTATGCCCCCAAAAACAGTGTATAAACATAGCCTTAATGGGGTATCGTGAGTTAAAATAACTAATCCTTTATACACAGGATATGGGATAAGGGTCAGATAAGTGTGTGGGTTGCAAGGTCCAGGGTGTGGGGGATAGGGGCCAAGTCATGCATGAGTGTCAATGCTACGTTCATTGTCTATGCTGAAGATAGCCAAGTACAATGGTCCAACACCTTAGTAGCACCCATAGGGAATGGAATAGAGATGTGCCGAACAGACTTTGGGTCCATTCTGGAGATGGCAGGTGTCCCAGAGTCTGGACTACCCACAATCTGACACATCCACCAGCCTGTGGATAGGAGTTCCATTACCGAAACTTGGAACACCCCTTATAAATGTGTTTTTTAATCTGTATGAATGACTTAAAAATAGAGATGAATGCAACTAAAGCATGCTAGAGTTTGATCATTCGGAATTTGAATACTGGTAGCTGAAGTAGTCTGCATCCATGTTTTCCTGGACTCCCTAGGGCTGTATATAACTACTTCAGCTATAAGTATAAAAGCTGAACGACTGGACTCAAGCACGCTCGCGTTGCGCTCAACTCTACACGAACAGCAAACAAACAACCTACATTATAATCATTATGTACTCCAAAACCAGAAAGCGACATAACCATGAACTGGTGAACTAGCCTACAGTGTTCATATAACACTAATGAGGCATATACAGCTATTGTGCGTAAAGACCATCTACTGCCATGACTAAAAGGCAGACAAGTAATTAGATCAGTCCCGGGCAGATTGACGTCAATGCTCGCTACAGTCGTGTCGTTTCAACGTTACCTTGCGTTATCAGGTCAGAAAAGAATTAGCCATTCTGGTATACGGACATCAGACATGAATGAGTCAGAAGACGGTGTACGCCGCACAGCCTATTGCATAAGTTGTTGACCAGGCAGGATTGAGAAAGATGGCGAGTTCATTACTGAAAGCGCTTAAAAGAATAAGATGATCAAAGCCACTCTTAGCGCTTAAATAACATTTCGGCACATACAGCTTGTTCGGTCTGAGATTGTCTTAATGTATTCTCTACAATAAAAACAGGTATAATTTATGGGCGAAATTAATGAGTTCCGGTTGCTGGAATCTCTCCCCTTCCTTCCCATATATTTTTCTGTCTCTTACCTGCATTAACTATGGATATAAAACTTGAGAGACGCTCGCCTTTAGATAGTGGCTCTTGTGTGAATTTGTGTAGTGTTCGAGTGAATATGCTGCACTTCCTCAGCTGTGCCTATTTCCCAGCAATTTGGCCCCGTGACCTCTATTCTAGCCGCCCAGAGCCATACTCTGCAATATGAGATACAAGAAAACAAGTCGACTGCACACACAAACCTTAATCACCGGCTTAAACGCCCTGTCATCGCTATTAGAGGATGGCCAATACAAATTAATTCTTAGAGGGTGCACGGTTGTGCATGAGACGGCTGTTTATCTGCAGAATTGTGCGGTGGTCAATGGTCTATTTATTAAAAACATACAATTTTGCAAATTTTACTTGCTAAACTGAATGGCCATTTATAGAGATGAGCAAAATTACAGTAAGTTCCGGTCGTGAACTTACCAAACGCTCGACATTTGAATCCCGCTGCCTGGAGGAGATGGATGCAGCCCTAGGGAGATCAGGAAGCTGTATCCATGTTTTCCCGGACTCTCTAGGCCTGCATCCAACTTCTTCAGCCACCGGTATTCAAATGTCGAATGATCAGACTCCAGCATGTTCTAGTTGCGCTCATCTCTACTACTTATGCATCAGCCAAGTAATCACGCTGCAGGTAGAACGATCCAGAAAGATTCTCCATAGAACCCATACAGCTGTGTTTCCAGTCCCTGGCTTTCTATGAGTTCTAAAATTACAACAACCATCAGGATTTGCAGTTTTGCAACCACTACAGCCACAGGCTAAGGAACACTGCAGTAGAGTGCAACACTGTCAACACTTCCTGGGCAGTGTCAGAGCGTATTATATGGACATACCTTACTGACTTCTGTATTACTACTCCCCCACTTAAATTATTCATATATAAAAAAAAAAAAAAAAAGTGATTTATTAGAATATACAAGTGAAAAGGTGGCCAACTACACTCACTTTACTGAGATTAACTGACTATTATAAATGGGGTCCTCCTGAGTTTTCTTTGATTTTGAGGGAGAGAAGGATCAGGCATGGTGGATTTCAGCTGCCCGACGATAAGCCTCAAACACAGCAGTCCGGCAGCGGCTTACCTCCACGAGTGTTAAGTAACAAGTCAAACATTAACGTGTATTAGGATGGGGCACAAGTATTCTAGGTAGCAATCTAAAATCTACCAGCCGGGTCAGCCAAACAAACATTTGGGCAACAGCTATTGAGGGTGCATGTGCACCTTAGTACTAGCATTTAGAGGTGAGCAAATTTGCAATAAGTTTGTGTTCATAAAACCCTGAAAGCTCTGCATTTGACTCCCTATGTCTGGAGAAGATGGATGCAACCCTAGCGTCTCCTCCAGCCACCATGAGTCAAATCCTGAGCCCTCCATTTTATTTCGTACCCAAATTTAAAGTTAATTCCCTCATCTATACTATCATTTCATATGCTGAAGTGCACTGGTGTTAAATGCACCAAATTTCTTAATAGGTGGTGAATATTACAAAACAAAATCCACACCTGCTTTATGCAGGGATAGACAGGCATTACAATGACCTACTAAATCTACTGTAAAGCTACTGGACACTCCCCCCTCCAGGTAACCCCACCCACTTGGCAGATAAGTAAAGTAAATTCTGGTTAAAATAGGGCAAGCGCTATAACCTGCAACTGAATTGTTATTTTACTGGGAATTAAATATGTAGTTTATTATTATAAGCAGTTTATTATTTCAGCCCTCTTTTATGTATATACTGTACATACTTGTGTGGTGCTTTGTAATACAATAAATAGGTACTTGACATGTTGGCAATGCTAAGTAGTTTAACATTTTTCTCTTTATTAAGCATAAAAATAAATGTTGACATAGATGTAATGTATAAAGAAAATTTATATGTATGTATATATATATATATATATATATATATCTCTATATATCTCCAAAATATTGTTCTCCAATGCACAGGTTTTCAACAATGAAGCGAAGGACGCCATAAAGCATTTTACATAACCAGTGTTTCCATGAGGGCAAACTGCGGCTACAAAGACACGAGTGTAACTAAAGCGAATAAACACTTCTAAATGTGAAAGCTAAGAAGAGAGTGTAAAGGGAAATCTTCGTCCAGTCGCCCTATCTTCTCCTTATTCACTGTGTCTGAGAAGAAGTGGTGTCAGTCTAAGAAATTCCTCCCATCAATCATCTCCACCAACCGCACAGACTATTGGATGCTGGAAGGTAAAAATGGAGCGTGAATAAATTCCTTTATCCGAAGTGAAGATGCAAAATAAATCCCTTCCTCTCCCAGATTGATATCATTGATTAGACTGCAGTCTGAACGAACCGGGGAGTTTGTTACAAGAAATCACAGGATGCCGAAGAGTTATAGAAACGTCATTACCATCCTTAGCTGTGAAATATATCAAATGTGTTCTTTGACGGGGAGATGCATTAGTGCGCCAGCTAGAAGGGATTGAAAAGGAAATTTAAGAAGGTGGAAGGAGGGGGGAAAAACCTACTATAAAATGATCCAGAATTTATTTGTATTTATCAATGAGCTTGGCGCCTACAACTGTATAGTATTAAGGGAATCATAGCGTTGCATTATCATTCTCGAAAATAAAGCTAAGTGAAAAAACAGCAATGACTTAAAGCTTTGCCTTCTGTAAGACCAGGATCTGATGAAAATAAACCTTTTACTCATTGCTCAGCCTGCTGCTGCTACTTTGACTGGACATGCTCAATGTACAGGGAAACCAATCGCTGGTCTCAGTGGTATCTTCTTGCGTCATTTCCAGTGGAAGAAACTGGAGCTGGAGCTAAAGGGAAGATGTACAAATCTATGAAACCGGAAGAAGTCCTGAAGATCATGGAAAAGCACATTACAAAACCAAAATTGAAGAATGGGCAGTGGATTAGTTGACTGTATAGTAGTTTCTCGCATCTCTGCTAAATGGTTTGTTCAGAGGTGGGGGGGGGGTTTCTATTATTAATTTTGCATCCATTGCAGATGATGATATATGATTGCTGGATGACCCAATACTGGGACTCCCCTCTAATCTGTAGAATGGGGTCCTAAGCTCCCCATTGCTAGGGGGATGAATGGAGAGGTGGTCACAATGCACCTTGCTGCTCCATTAAAATGTCTACAGGGACCATCAGACAGCACTGAAATGATGGAGAAATAAAAGGGACGTATGTCTGACCACCATTCTAAACCTTTGACTGTTGTCGTACACCTAGAAGGAACTGAGGTCCCCATCGATTACACATTTATCACCAATCCAGCGGACAGAGGATAAATGTTTTTCTGCCCCAAAACAAAGCCATTTTTAATATTGGTGACAATTTCGGCAAAAGAGAGCATATAGATCACCCTTTTGATATAGATAACTAGTTTTGCGCTGTGTAGCTACTACCCTAATTAAATTATGAATTCACAGACGCTAGTATTATATATCATCTAGTAGATAATTAAGGTATGCAATAACGTATATCAATAACTTGGGACTCCTGTGGAAAGCCACACAGCATGTAGTTCCCAAGCCACTAGTTTTAGCAGTGATAAGCTAACCAAAGGATTACTTCTATACATCAATTTTAACTAGATTTTTTTAGACTCCTAGTCCATAGGAAAAGTGGAGTTTTTAAAGTGACTAATTTTGGGGGGGGGGGGGGGAATACGTTTTCACGTAAGATTACAAAGTGCAATTCCAATCCGTGGGAAACATATTCCTTTACACCTAATATGGTCAGGACAAGAGGCAAAATGTTAAATATAGAAGGAAGTATACACTTCAGGAGCAGAGGAAATATAAAACACCATTGTTTATATGTGGTTGTGCAGAGAATCCACTTGTCCTCTGGGTTTGCTGGCTCTGTGGTCAGTAGACGCACAAGTATTCAAGGTAGCAATCTTAAGATCTAGCATAAGTACAGGGAAGGAACGCATGACTCATCTCAGGCAGTTAACCTTAAAGTCCTCCGGCTCAACATAACACATTAGTCTGTCGAGGCTCTGACCGAGGTTTGGATCAATCGTCGCCGCACGTGAACGTTTTTATTGTATTATAAAGAGCGAGGACGGGGGAAGAGGGGAAAAAAGGAAAACAAAAAAAAGACGTGTCTCCCCCGAGCAGCAGGAAACACGGAATATTTATCCCCTTGTAACAATATAACAAACAAGAACGACATTGCATATACTGTCCAGATGGTGAGCTAGCTGGAAACATTCTTCTCCATAAAAAGAAAGCAACGTGCAGAAACATTTGCTCCCCTTTCTAATTCCCTGGGATTTAATTACAGCCTGCAGTGCTCTCACTTCTGAAGATGGTTACTCCATTACAAAGGGCACTTAGAGCCGGAGCGGATGAGATGGAGACGCTACCCATGAGTGATGGCGCATGGTGCTGCCTTATATGCCTGGCTTTCAATCATATCAGAAGCAAACCTGACGCCAGGTTAACGGTTAAGACCGGGGGAGCTTGCTGAATTCATTTGTATGTGTATCCAGGCTCTGTGCAGAGAACAGATGCACTGACTTTTATAGGGCTGGAAGAAAATGAAGCTTTGTTTGTACAAAACTGGTTCCTTTTACACTGGCATCATTGGCTGGTTGGCACTGTAAGTCAATGCCCACCTTTGTAGGGTAAACAGGCATGATTCTGCAGCAGATTTCACCCTTTACATTACAACAGAAGAAGTGTCTCTAGTGCCACCTAATGGAGGTCGCTGTCTACTAAGTCAGTGTTCAAGCCTTTAACAAAGCTTGCATCATGATCTAGGATTCAGGCTTACCTGTTAATCCCGATCATGTTGCAAAGCTTATTAAAGGGCCAGACGTTGACGTAAAGGATAGTTAGGTGGCAGTAGACAGACCGGATGAGAGGTTATTTGCATCCTTTCCCATGAAGACCTGACATACTAAATACTGGATCTCTTCAATGAGAACCACACCAATACACTCCTACATACCTGTCCACCCTCCCTGACATCCTGTTAGCTTCGGCCCGCTACTGACACTGTCCTGGTGATTGGCTGAGTGGCCTGTGACTTCACACAGTGCTGCGAGCGGGCCGAAGCTAGGACAGGTATGTAGCAGTTTGTTTGTCTGTTGTTTTTTACAAGGGCTGCACGGTGCACGGACGTTGAACAACATATAGGCTCAGCAAGTGGGCACCGATCTCCTCGCTTAGAGAAAGTCATTGGGCCGTGTAATAGAATCCTAAGTCTCCCTTTTGAAAGAGCCACGATAAGCACTAGTCTGGGCACTTCTCTCCCCGACCCCCCACAATCTTCATCTTACTGCACAACTTCAAGTCTATAAAGTTTATTTCAGCAAGATGGTAAGGCAGCAAGGCATGGAGTGAAGGCGCTCCCTGCATGCTTCTCCCCGCTATACCTACAATCAAATCCAAAGCAAGCCCTTAGAGGCCATTTAGACAGAAAGATTATCTGACAAATTATCTGCCAAAGATTTGAAGCCAAAGCCAGAAACAGACTATAAACAGAGATCAGGTCAAAGGAAAGCCTGAGATTTCTCCTCTTTTCAAATCCATTCCTGGCTTTGGCTTCAAATCTTTGGCAGATAATCTGTCAGATAATCTTTCTGTCTAAATGGACCCTAAGGGCTTGCTTTGGATTTGATTATAGGTTTTTATTTCAAGATATAGCTGGGAGAAGCATGAAGGGAGCGCTTCACTCCATGCCTTGCAGCCTCTTCCATTGAGCTAGTCTGCTTTTAATGCAAGATCTGTCCTGGGGTCCGTTCGTCAGGCAATGCAGTTATTGTCATAAAAAAACAATTTTTTAACTTGCAGCCCTGTGCCAACCGGCCGTGGCCTAGAGTGACTATGCCCTAGGATTACAACACCTCTCTGTCCCTCCTCATCATAAGGATGCCACAAGAACAATTTCTAATATATATCACCTGTGTGAACACCGCACATAAGCCAGATTGTTAAAGAGGACCTGTCACCCCCGATGCCGGGGCGACAGGCTCCCGACCCCCCGCTAGAGCCTCTCATACTTACTTGATCGCACCCTGTGGTGAGTCTGACGCTCATAGAGAATGAATGGAGCGTCGGACTCACCATTCATTCTCTATGAACGTTGGACTCATCTCAGTGCGATCAAGTAAGTTTGAGGGGCTCTAGCGGAGGATCGGGAGCCTGTCACCCCAGCAGCGGGGTTGACAGGTCCTCTTTAAGGCACCTGTGCTGTATTCATGTGATGAATAGGAGAAATCCTGCCCGAGGGCTTTCCTAGTCATGAGGAGGGATGGAGGAGCGGTGCAGTTCTAGGGCGGATACACCCTGTAGGCCACGCCAATTTGACACAGGGCTGCAAGAATAAAAGTTGTTCTTTTACGACAGTAACTGCATCACCTGCCGAATGGACCCCGGGACAGATCTCGGATTAAAAGCAGCTGACAGTAGGAGCGGTTTGGGGGGGTGGGGGGGTCGTCAGATTGTGGGTACAGAGTCACTTTAAATATACAATGGAAATATTTCCTTCTTCCTACGTCACTTCCCATAACACTTGTTTAAAAGTATGCAGGGATGTTAGTGTAGCATGTGGTATGATGATAACCTGTGCAGTATTTTGTACGGGGTACAAATACACTGTATGTGCTTATGATGGCTAATTATTAACCCCTTCATGACCCAGCCCATTGATGCACAGATGTCCAGGTCAAGTTAATGCAATGTTCCTCCCTGCCTTCTAAGAGCCATAACGCTTATTATCATCATATTGGTGTATAAGATAAATTGATTGCTTTTTATAAAAAAAAAATTCTGAAATATAATTTTTTTTTTTTATTCGAAATCCTGGTGTTTTATTTCCGTTTATGTCATTCACCGTGCAAAAACAATGTTATATTTTAATAGATTGGACAGTTTCGCACGCGACGATATAAAATATGTTTATCTGCGCTTGTCCTGTCCTGTATCGCAGCCTTTAAGGGGCTATTGAAAGGCAGCTGCGGGATTGCAGCTGCCTGTCATTATCCTCGGCTCATGGGACACTGATGTGTGTGGGACCGCTCTCACTGCAGAGGTCCCGCACACATCAAACCCCCTCACACAGTCAGAAACTTATATATACTTTCCTGCTGCACGGGGCATTTTGCAGTAGGAACGTATATGTACGCACTGCTGACGTGAAGGGGTTAATAAACCATTTCCAAAAAATATGGTTGGCCACTTTATAGTAAAATTGTTCAGTGTACAGTATTAAGTGTACTCACTGTGTATACTGACAGCAGCTCCCTGTGTACCTCATGGAGCTATAAAAAAAAAAAAAAAAAAAAGAAGATGGCCAACTTGGAGGAGCATGTGACCATGCCCTGCCCCCTAGTGTCCTCCATTAGCATATACAGGCTTAGTGGTGGACAAATGGCTCCTTAATTTAAGGCTACTTGGTGGACAATGGGGAGAAAGACCAGGTAAAAGCCAGGGGTAAACATTTTTAATGAATGGTGGCCATCAACCCTCAGAAGTCTTACTAACAGTGCAAGCTCATGGGCTATGGTGTTAGCACAACTATTATAGTAGTAGTAGTATAGTCAATGGGAGTTAAGCAAACTGCACAACTCTTATATCCTGTCCACTTTAATCCCACCATATTACAGCTATATATACATAACAACTAGTGACCCGGAATCATTATAATGCACAGTCTGACAGGGAAAGAGTTATTGGTTTTAGTTTGAAAAATTAAATTCAGACATTCAGAGAGACAATTGTGTTCTCACAAGATTAAACATATCCTTTATCTCGCGTAGAAAGTAGAACAATAAATTAATACATTAGAACGTGTTTAGAAAAGCAGCGTCTTATTTAGTTGATGAAACAGAAGAGAGGAGGCGAAGGCGGTGGGAAGGAGGATCAGCGTCACGACATCCCTCCATCGCCCAGATGTGCCCGCTCCGGTTGGCAACAAGGAGGTTAAACGTATTAAAGCCCAATAACGCCATTAACGGCAAATATTATTGGGAAGGCGGCGGTATGGGCCGTGCTGAGGAATAATGAGCCGTCACTAGAGATCACACCGATGTAACAGCGAGCATAAAGAAAGACAATTATGCTGCTTTATGAATACTTAAGATAAAAAAATACTAACAAAGCATTGCCATCAATAAACCTTATACCTCCAGAAAACAAACACTTAAAAAAGGCGCCGATGAATTATGTAACATCCCTTTGCCGAAAAGCTGAATTCTGGCTACCTGCAGATTTCTTTTGCTGATGTACGACCCTCCGGAGAGCCGTGGAGATCGGGCATCTTGTGTCTCATCGGCAGGCCGCTCCACACTGTGATAAATAGAAGCATTGGAAATACAGGCTCTCTTGGCTCTTAAGGCTTAATTATATTAAAACGTAATGTAAATCATCCAAAAATGTCTCCATTCTTAAGTCCCAGTCTTCTGAAAGTCATACAAGTGCCAAGGAATATACACTGGCGAGAGCAGAGAGCAGTGCGCAGAGCTGCCTGATACAGCGGTTCAGGCTACATTCATCACATTCACTTGACTGGTTCATTATCACAGCCGTGACCCCGCCGAATTGTAAGCTTTAAAGGGAATCGGTCATCACTTTCATGCTGCATTACACTGAGTATTGTGGATCCCGCGGCTCTGGCAAACAGATGATCGACAGGGAGGTGGCACCCCACCAATCAGATATTGATACCCTATGCTGAGGAGAAAGAAAACCCCTTTAATCATCAGTAGTACACTAGGCCTTAAGGCCCTAGTACACGGGCCAATCAGGAGGAGCAAGTGAGCGCCGACCTGTCAGATCCGTGCTTGCTTGCTCCTCATTCCCCACGGGCGCCATTGCACATGCCGACAGCAAGTGGTAAGAGCAGAGATGCCGTCTTTAGCCAGCAGACCGTAGTTATCGTTGAAGAATTTTTTTTAACATGTTGAAAGACAAGGATCAGCCCACATTGTGCGTGTCGGCTGATCGTTGTCTTTTGACCCTAGCTATTACACCAAGCAATTATCAGCTGTAACGGCCCATAATGGATTGGTCTATTACATGTCAGGCACACAGGTTTCATAAAGGAGGTAATACTGCTTGCTGAGGCAGCCAAGCATGTCCCAGAGATACAACCAGTTATGGCATGCACCGTATTTACTCCATGAATGTCTAAAGTTAGAATTCCCCTATAAAAGACTAAGGGCCAGTTCACACAGAGCAAGATCGTCGGAATTCCGTGGCAGAAATCTCCGCCGTGCTCAGTGTGCTGCTGTAAGTGAATGGAGAGGGCGCGCGCTCGTCCGCTGCCGCCGCTCTCCGCTCCAACATCTAACATGTTAATTCTTTGAGCAGAGAGGAGAGGGAGCAGACAAGCGCGCACTCTCCCATTCGCTCAAAGCAGGACATTGAGCACAGCGGGAGCTCTCCACCGCAGAATTACAACGCGTTTCCTTAGTGTGAACTGGCCCTAAGCAAGAAGAGTACAACACAAAGACTGATATGTTTAGTCATATAAACAGCTTAGGTTGGCTTTACTCTGTGTTGTGTCCTTGACCAAATTGTCAACTGGGAGTTACCACTTAGAGGCGACATTGTTCAATTGGTGCAGAAAGTGTTATGGCACACCCAATTGACAATGGGAACGGTAACACCCAGTTGTCAATGTATTCATATATTTCTGTAAGGAACGGCACAATGCCCAGTTATGTGACAAGGCCCTCCAAATTTCATAAGGACTGCTGCGTATACTAAAAACACACACCAGAAGAGCGGACATGTCTTTATTAAAAAAAAAAAAAACAATAACATACCCCCATATATAAATTACCATGTACAAAAAATAGGAAGAGACCATTGAATTGCTCGGATTAACCATAACTAATATATTCAGTTACGGAGGGCTCGCCCGAACAGACCCGACACTATAGTTTACCTATATCTATAGTTCATGTCTGTCTTGAAGAGGTATTGCCACCTTAGAATAGGGGATAACAAGTTGATAGGTGGGACTCCGACCTAACAGATCCTGACAACTAGGGCAAAATTGTCCCTAGAATGGAGAGAACCGCTTGTAGGTTCAGCTCTCCCATCATACAGAGGACAATTCTGTCCCCTTTGACATGATAAGTGGGGTGAATGATCAAAACGTTATCACCTCAGCCATGATGCCAAATATTATGATGCCATTTCCCGCAGCCATCAGATACTAAACGGTTAGATGTACATGGCACGCCTCGAAGAGAGAAGTGTGGCGGCTTTCATACTATGTTGCAATGAGCAGTCATTCACAGGAGGCAGAAAGATGCGAACGTGTTTCCACCGCCACAGCGAGATATGAAATACAGGGGGCTGAGGCAAGAGATACCACAGGAAAACATTTAGTGTAAATATCCTCCACCACTGTTAACAGGAAGCCGCAGAGCTGGTATTACAGAAATAGTCTTGTTCACGCTGTTAGAGGTTGATGGAGCTGCCAGATTCCGTTACCTGCCTGCTATTTCCTTGCCCTCTGTTTTCCTACTGTCTCCAAGGGAAAACATTCATCCACCGCGCTGCACTTTACATCGACCTCTCACTTTACAGCCACTGAACAACTTTCACATATGACTCAAACATGCGCGGCCATAGGACACGCCAAGCTACCTAAACCATGGTGCATGTTAAATTTATGGTGCGCAAAAATCCAAAACGGGAACATTTTCATTAAAATAAAGGACAAAGGGTCTGAGGTGGGAAACAGGTGGGGGAGTGAGGCGGTTATAACAGAGTAAACCAGGCCTCCAGGCTGGGGATGTAATGGAGAAGAACAGACAAGCCTCATTTCACACTATGTTCGGGAGAGTCACTCTCCATCTGTAGTTTCATCATCAAGAACGGATCAGGGCACAAGGAAGAAGAAGGCGGAAAATGCTCTATAATATTTTCTTATGGAATATTTCCTTGTCCTGGATGCATTGCCAGTATGGATAATAACAGAACAAACCAAGCAAAACCTTTAAGAGGCATGTTCGCAATTAGGTTTTTTTTTATAAAGAAATTAACAGGGGTTGTGACCGCAAGCAGTTTTGCAATTTACTCTTTATTTTTATGTTTTCTGTTTAAATGAACGTTATACATATGGCCACTAGGTGTCTCCCTTCCTGTCAAGTCATAGTCCTTTGCACAATCCCAGACATGGCTTGGTATTGATTGACAGCCATTCCTGAGAATTCCTGAGCAGGACAAGCCTTTATGCGCATGTGTACAGCTGCTGAGCATCCACATTTAGTAGCAGAGAATCCCGGAGCGCTCCCATTGTATGGTCGGCTCTCCTGTCACACAGCACCAAAACCTTCTGTAACCACAGTTACATTATACGGACTGAATTGTTGCATAACAAAGAGCATTGTCTATTGATAAGCATGCAAAGTTGATCATATTAGCCGAAAGATGATAACATAATTAGCCTTAGTTAATTGCCCTCAGTTGATATACAACCTGCACGACGAACAGGTGTCTTACCTTGGGCGAGTGTGCAGAGGACTAGAAAAAAGACCAAATATCGGCACAGAGGGAGCATGGACCACAGTTTGACAGAAAGAGAGACATCTAATGGTCATATGTATAATGTTGATTTAAATGTAGAAAAAAAAAAAAAAAAAAAAAAAAAAAAAAAAAAAAAAGTATAGTGCAAAACTGTGTACAACCCCTGTGTTCATCAGCTATTTTCTACTGCTCTCTGCACAACAGGAAGAAAGAAATAAGTCAGTAACAGGGTGGGTTCAGACTACGGAATTCTCCCAGATAAATTCTGCAGAATTCCGTCACCTGTACGCACTTTCCGACGGCTCCATAGACACCAATCTATGGGCCGGCCGACTACGCATTCCGCCGAAAGAATTGACATGACAATTCTTTTGATGGAATTCAGAATCAGCCGGCCCATAGAATGGTGTCTATGGAGCCGGCGGAAAGGCGCGCGGGCGTGAGTGCGTACAGGCGACGGAATTCTGCGGAATTTATCCGCGATAATTCCGTAGACTGAACCCACCTTCAGACTCCCATGATGGCTGCTTAGTTCCCTTGATTAGAAAAGGTCAGGGCATTTAAAGTCAACATGTTGGATCCTTCTTTTT
This sequence comes from Dendropsophus ebraccatus, assembly GCF_027789765.1. Taxonomy (NCBI): domain Eukaryota; kingdom Metazoa; phylum Chordata; class Amphibia; order Anura; family Hylidae; genus Dendropsophus; species Dendropsophus ebraccatus. The sequence goes on along the minus strand of NC_091465.1, from coordinate 29,782,742 downwards.
CCTTAAACCATCTGTCCATAGAGATGACACACCTCCATACTCACACAGGTACTAAATAAAGATGGCCCTGCAGAAAGCAGAAGGTCTTGGGCCAGTTTGTACCTAGGTCTATAGGGGTGGAACCCATGAGAGCAAAGAGATGCCAAAATATTGCATGCACTCTGTCTACTAGTATTGTAACCCCCAATGGTCCATTAAACAAAATCTATACACATGGATATATTAAATGGTGCATTGTGGTCTGGACCGCTATGGCGTATCCACAGGAATTCACAACCAGGAGAGGGTTGGAAAGCTGAGAACAGCCACGTGAATGATTCTTGCCACAAGCACATACAATACATAAATTCAGATGGAATCTTTCAACATTCTCAAGCCCCTATTACACGGGCGATTCAGAGGAGCAAATGAGCGGCGATCTGTCAGGTCAGCGCTTGCTTACTCCTTGTTCCCGGCTCTATTACATGCACCAGCAGGGAGCGGGTAAGAGCTCGGGGGGCAGGGAGTTGCGATCACCTGGGCAGCCCATAGAAGATAGCAGCAGCTGATTGTTGTTATCTATTACACTAAGCGATTATCGGCTGTAACAGTCGATATCGGTCGAATGCAGCCGATAATCGCTTTGTGTAATAGGGCCTTCAGAGTAAATGGGATGACCCCAAAAATACCATAGTTGATAAAAAAAAAAGTGGCCTTGGAAAAAGAACAGAAGGAAACTGCACAGATAAGCAATGTTTTCTCTAAAAGGATGTGTATTAAAAAAAAAAAAAAACTAAAAGGAAAGTCTTTTGAAAGTGGAAAGCCCATTTACAATGCTTCCCTTGCATTCAGCTGTATCACAACTTCCTGTCCATTAGGCTTTATTAATCTTTCAGAGAAGAATACACTGCATTGCATAATTTATCAAAGAATATACTGGGATCCAAAAAAAGGTGGCGCATGCTCGGCTACACAATGTATACACCAAAGGTGTCAGCATAATGGAACCATTTGCACCTCTCCGCTGGATCCACTCTGTAAAACACATGTATGCATGGGACCAATAGACCATATTCTTCTGGGGCAGTATATAGTAAGAGGCCTTTTACTAGAAGGCTTTGCAATATTAAATATGGCTCTGCCAACCCTTTAAAAGGATCAAGATGTGAATCCACTGAAATTTCTCCAAATATTTGGCTATTAAGACCCAACAAGCGAAGCTGTGTAACAAACACAACCCCCCAGTGCGGGTATAAGGCTGAATTACACACATGTTCTGTATTGTTCGGGAGGTAAGGATTTCACTCCTCGTATCTGGATTCTGAGGTCCCATGAAAAAAAACACATCAATAAAAAGTCTAAGGTTTCTCCTCGATTTTCACTTCATTACAAGGGGTCAGAGAACCAGATGTTGCCGGGTGAACGTTAACCTCCGGACGCGTACAATGTTTCACAGATTTTCTAGTGAAAATGAATACTCCCGGCCTCTATACAGTTGGGGTGTGCAGTGTTCCCTCACATATACAACAACTCAATGCCTTTCTGAGGATATATAGCTAGCCAATGGTAACAGTAGGCTAGAGCAAAAATAAAATGGTTACCAACAGACGGTCACCCATGACTTCTCTAACAGACACAGCATGTATCGAATGAGAGGAAAATGAGATATAGCCTTCAGGTCACATGACGAGAGACATGGCGGTGGCCCATGGCATTGTTCAGTAGTGTTGAGGAATAAGCACCCACCATGATTAAAGGGGTAGTGCGGCGCTAAGCAATTATTCACAAAATAACACACATTACAAAGTCATACAACTCTCTAATGTATGTTATGTTAGTGAATGGCCCCCTTCGCCGTGTTCCCCCACACCCCCCCCCCACACCCATGCTTGACCTGGAAGTGTAGTGCTCTATACTCACCTGATTCGTCCGCCATCTTGTGACAATGATGTCATCTTCAGGCAGCCAGCCCAACCGCTCCGACAGTCCCTAGTGCCGGCCGCCCTCTGCGGCGTCATCAGCTGCTCAGCTGCGATTGGCTGAGCACAGTTATGTTCAGCCAATCGCGGCTGAGCAGCTGATGATGCGGCAGAGGGGGGCCGGCACGAGGGACCGTCGGAGCAGTTTGGTCGGCCGCCTGAAGATGACATCATTGTCACAAGATGACGGGCGGGGGTCGACACGGATCAGGTGAGTATAGAGCACTACACTTCCGGGTCTAGCGTGGGGGGAGACACAGGGAAAGTATCTAGAGCTTGGGAGATGAGTGAAAGGTAGCCCTAGCATTATTTTCAGCTTTTAAATGGACTTTCACCACAGATAGTGAGGCCCAGGCATCCTCTGGGTCAGTCTGGTGAGGCCCAGGCATTGCCTTGGTCTGTTGGGTGAGGCTCCGGTAGAAAAAGTTTTAGAAGCACTGCTCTAAGGCCACGCCAAATTGAAACAGGGCTGCGAGTTTAAAAGTTGTTTTTTAGGACAATAACTGCATCACCTGTCGAACGGACCCCAGGACAGATCTTGGATTAAAAGCAGCTATCCGAAGGTACAAGTGGTTTGAGGGGGACAGATTGTGGGTACAGGGTCGCTTTAAAGCCTTATTGGACAAATCCATAATAGTATACAACCTTGCAAACGTTACCAAAACTTAATGATTATTGTGCCGTGTAATGATATATTGTGATCGAATGAATAATAGAATTTTATAATAAAAATATATTACTACTAACTGCAAAAAACAGAAGTGCAATTATCTTTACATGAAAATCGGAGCAACTTGATGAGCTGAAAGCAGGGCGGCTACGTGACACGGCCGGCTACTGCTCACAGGTATTCCCCATGACTCATCTACACAGAGCTGGAGCTGATGTTCAGTCTTAAAAGAATCTTCCCCCTAAGAGGATGTTATCTATGTAAGCACGCCTCTACTATGGACACGTCATATGTCAACCATTACAACATCCTGAAGCTTAGACGCAATACTGTGACACAATGTAACACCACACTGTACACCTCACCGACATAGTCCTGGAAAACTCCATTTAATATTTAAGTGTGCTCCGTGTCATACCCTCAACAAGTGTCTCATTCACACCAGATCATTGCCTTTCACCATGGCTATTATGACACAGGCCTATACTAAATACATTTCTTAATGTTATTAGGTTGTGTTCTCACATTATTATTAGGCTCATGTTCTCATGATGCAGATGAATTGCATTGTTTGTGCATTTTCTCACTGCATAAGGTAAAAAAAAAAATTATATATATTATATTTATATGGAATCTAGCCACTGTGATGCTTCCCATACACTGCACACTCAAAAGGAAGGAATCCAGTTCCCTGTCTTCGTGGTACATTGTAAAGAAGCAGCAGGACATTATAGAACAGTACTGAGCAGTCTAAGCTGTAAATTAAGGTATATCTGGGTATATCTTACACTGACAGGAGGCATAGTAAGAGTCACAGATTGTAACTACCTGCAGGAAAGGGGTCTAACTCCTCCTTTGATTAGATGTTATGAAATTCTGTAATGTCCTGTTGTCTATTTATGTACTTTTCAGAATTTTCTAATGTTGTACAATCTGTTGGCACTGTATAAAATAATATTTTTATTTTAGTATATTATTGTTATATTTGATTTCAATTATTTTGATGATAAATAATAGTAGTAGTCTCTCTACAGTCCGTCTAGCTCTCTCCATTTACACCCCCTTCCATCTAACTCTTTGCTTCTCCCCTCTTCATAGACTTGTATGGGCAATATGTAATTAGATTCCAAGATGTGTTTGCAGCTCATTGAGGTAAGACAAGGTACATTGGAGCTAGTTTTTTGGGGGGAACATATGAAAGATTAGGAGGGAGATAAAAGGAAAAATAAAGTATTTTTCTCTGATAAGATATATTACAATGCTTCTTACATAAGCTCATACTACAGATTTATGGAAACTCGGTTGAAACCAACAATGACCATTTAGGGTTTGGTTTTGAATGACAGAAACAATATGTATCATGTATCCCACTCACCAGAAATAGTGCCACACTTGTCCATCATCGGCTGCATCTATTATTGTAGATTGTACATGGGCCCGATATCAGGCACTCTTAATAAAAGCAGACTCTCTAGTGTCATCTAATTGCATCTTTAGAAGATGATGCTAAAACAGACACAAAGTGAAAAAAAAATTAAAAAATAAAATGTGGAATGTTTGGTGGTGAAGTATCCCGGTTGTTGTGCGAGTGCTCAGAAACAGTTGTATCAGCAGAGTGGATATTATTTCTTAAAACTGCTACAGCATGAACCATAAAAATGAACAATGAAAGGCGCTCAAGCACAGAAAAACGTGTTAATGGATTTTGATAACAGCAGAAACCCATCCACCGCATTCATTATTCCTGCTGCAATATATTTCAGTTAATCCTAAACAGGCCCAATTTAGCACAGCGCCACAGAGGACCAGAAATACACTGCACCAGGAGCGCCTTCCATTAACTCCTTCCCTTCCTTATCAGGCCGAGATGTAAACGACCTATCAAACAGCGAAGAGTTAAAATCCATCAGATCATTAGCGCCTTGAGTAGGACTCGGCCTTCTGTCTACTTAGGAAAAAAAAAAAAAACTTGGAATCTGTTCCAAGTATCAATTTATGCACAAGTTCTGCTGGCACAATAGACAGTGGCTGCAAGCGAGGACTCCAAAGAGTGAAGGAGAATGGCACCCCCGCCAGGCTGGAGGGGCAGGAGTCAAGTCTACGGCTCTACATGCTAATTATAGCGGAGCCATCAGAGACAAGGAGGGTCACTGGTAGCAGATATCAAATAGGCATGAAAGACGTGACGATACCAGGAGAAGGTTCATCACACTCGCATAGCAGAGGATTGCATTACAGCCACTTGTCCAATATATTTCTATCAGCCCAATTGCTTTATTTTATGGCCAAGAGTGATCGCTGGTAAGATGTGAATTTCCCAGCAAATACCTGTCTGGGGAAGGCAGCAAAATACAGCTACTGTTCACAACAGGTTCACCTGACATTTACCCTATTTTATATTAAAAGGGGTTGTCCAGCGAAAATCTGTCATTTAAATCAGCTGTTTATATAGATTTGTAATTTACTTCTATTTAAAAAAAATCTCTAGTCTTCCCATACTTATCAGCTGCTGTATGTCCTGCAGGAAGTGGTGTTTTCTTTTCAGTCTTGACACAGTGCTCTCTGCAGCCACCTCTGTCCGAGACAGGAACTGTCCAGAGAGGTTTTCTATGGGAATTTGCTGCTGCTCTGGACAGCAGAGGGCACTGTGTCGGGCTGAAAGGAGACCACCACTTCATGCACAGCTGTATGGGAAGAATTGAGATTTTTAAATAGAAGCAAAATTTAAAATCTATATAACTTACTGAAACCAGTTGATGTGAAAGAAAAATATTTTCGCTGGATAACCCCTTTAATCATGGGTAACAGAGGTACATTGCACAAGATGCATTAAAAACACTGTGTATGTTCTTTTTACATGTACTATTAAAAGGGTTTGGCCACTTTCTAGTCATTTTTCTGGAAAATGCTCTAAACCAGGGATGGGGAACCTCCAGCTGTTGCAAGACTACAATTCCCATCATGCCTAGACAGCCAAAGCTTCCCTGTCCTAAACCATTGCATCTTCTGTCCTGCATTTGTTTTGTTTCCCTGCTGTTACTAAAGACAAAATGGCCTTAGTGTTGGAGCCTTTACTGCAGTTTCCCAATAAGGGAGACACCTAGTGGCCACATTTATAGCATTCAATTTCATATAGAAAACAGGCAAAAAAAAAAAAAACTGCATAAACTTAGTATATCACCTCCCCTGCTGATATAACATTATTTCTTGATAATGGCCGTGCTCATTTACACTCAGACCCAATGCAGACCAATTTGTCAACTCTGTGACTACAGTAGTCTGGATCGGCATTCCGATCTCTTTACTGTTGTCTGATCCTGCAGTCAAATGTGTTATGTTTTCCTAGCACAGACTACACAAGTTTGTACAGGAGCTGTATACACAAAACGGTAGGCCATTTCTAAACTTGCCTCACCTTTTCATTTTAGAGATGTTGAAAATAAGTAAAATCATTCTAAATATGTGTTTAACTCCGTCAAGCAGGTTAAAAACCACGGTACAGCAGACAGTGACGTATGTTCTTAGGCAATAGAAGGTTCACAGGAACACACACCACCTTTAATGGGTATGTGCTGAAAAAAGCTCAATACAGAGATAACAGGAGTAATAATGGTGCCATTAGGGGAATGCTATCATCCGGGGAAGAACAGATGTGATTGGGAATCAGATAACACACATGCAACAAGGCCGATTGCTTAACCATAGAAAGATGTAAATTACGGTAATACACTAAAGAGGAGGATGGCCTATGGAGTCAGCCATCATACTGCCAGCCACTCACTTTCCCTATTCCTTAGCTATCAGTGCAGCAACTGATCCGCAATCTTAAAGAGGTTATCCAGCGCTACAAAAACATGTCCACTTTCCCCCCTACTGTTGTCTCCAGATTGGTGGGGTTTTGAAACTCAGTTTCATTGAAGTAAATGGAGCTTAATTGCAAACTGCACCTGAACTGGAGCCAACAGTAGGGGGAAAAGTGGCCATGTTTTTGTAGCGCTGGATAACCCCTTTAATGGAGAGTTCACAGAGGAAGGAGCACTGGTGGCCACCACTATCCATTGCAATAAGCCCATGGCCTCATCGGTATACCGGACCCAAAGCTAACAGTCTATGGCTGTATCCATGTTTTCAAGGACACCTAGGGCTGCATCAAAGTTTCCAGGACTCCTAGGGCTGCATTAAAGTTTTCCAGCCGTTGGGAGTTAAATGCAGAACATTTAGATTCAGAAACCATTGCCGAACCCAAAAGAGTTCAGTCCACACTAGTCAGAACACCTTTTTGCTGCAATACCCAAGTATATCTGGAATTTAGCCCTTAATTACTATATGAATGAGTCACTGCCAATCCCACAGCCCTCTTCCATAGCGTGTCTCTTCATATTGGGTTCACATGGGCCCCAATATCTGAGAACAAACGCCATTCACAGTCCGCCTGGGCCCAGCCTTAGCTATACAACCCAAGGCCGGGTTCACAGTGTATGACAGCAGCTGTTTTGTGACATGGCCATGTCACAGAACGGCTGCTGTCTGCGAAGTTCACACAGGCTGGTCCAGCAGAACCAGTCGGATAAACTTCACTACTTTTGATGTGGAATGCGGGTGCATTCGGGTGTGTCCAAAGTTCAAACCAGCATACGAGACAATGTAAAGTGCGTCCGGAGCTGCACTTTACATAGTCTGCACTGTCAGTTTTGTGCGGCCACTATTCAATGAATAGTGGACACCCAAAACTGACACGTCAGTTTTCGATGCGGCCGCATGGAATCCCAGCCGGAGTGTATACAGGAGTGTACACACTCCGTCCGGGTTTCCATATGACACAATGTTATTTTAATTTTAAATAAATAGCGGCCTGTGTTGCAACGGCCGTTATTTATTGAAAATGTACATTGTGTGGAGTTAGCCTATCAATGCATTCCTCCTCACTCATAAACCTGGCAGCCTCCATAAAGGAAAAATGGTATACAAGACAAGACCCAATGAAAGATACCCCTCCTCCTTAATGGAAAGAGATTTACCCTCCATGATATCCCTGCAAGCTATAAAGCCTGACATCTTGCTGGAGTTAATACGGCCTGGGGACTCGGTACAAATAACTCCTGGAGTTTAGAACGTGCATTTACAAATATAATTAATCTTCTGGTTATTGCCCTAAAAACATTAAGAGATTTAGCTTTTTTTTTTTTATTCTTCCTGCTTCCTTAGGAGAGGCAATCTGCATGTTAATATCGTCCTCTACCTGCATGCCTCCTTTTATTCCAGATAGGCTGCACGCAGTATAATTAGCTGGGGCTCAATAAGTCCCATGAAAGATAAGGATTTCTGGCAAAGCCTGAGTGTTCTTGTGTGCGGAGAAGAAAGGCGGCAGCAGAATCAGGTAGAACCGGAGCTCTGCCATCTCAATCAAAGCCGGTTACAGATGCAAGCCCTGACACGGATAATTAGCCTCCATCCTTCCCGAGGACCACAGCCAACTGGATAATGCAGAATGATTGCTCGGCACTGTCAAAGCCCAGTACATATTATTTAGAAAGCTCTGTAAGTGCATTAAAACAGAAGAAATCCAAATCCAACATGCCTAAATGTGTTCACATTCATACAAAGAATAATCATCATAATCCCCCAGGCTGTTTGCAAGGTTATCCTTTGTGCTACAGATATGCATCCAGAATCTTGATCCAATTGCATTCTCATTCCTTAACAGTCTCTAGTGTCTGACATACCTTAAACTGGAATCTCATTCATAGTAAAGGGCTGGCGGCACAACACAGGGCTGGAATGGAAGGGATTGTCAGCGTTTATGTCAGAGCATAATGAGAGTTTGTAGCTAAATTCCTGCTATTAGAGGATTATTTACACCATCGCCGTGTTTAAATGGGATTCACAAATGGGAAAGCATGTGTTTGGGAATCACTTTGTTGCTGTTCGCCATTTAGCCACAAGGGGCAGTACGTCACTGCAGTTGCATTTTCTCTTTAGTATAGATGCATAGAAGATAAATGGAGTTTGAAGGGGCAGTCTCATCAGAGACCACCTACAGTATAGGCTTTTAAAGAGGTTATCCGCTATTTGCCTTAGGCCCGCTCCAGGTAGACACAACATGCTGCTGATTTTGCTAGGGGAAGCCATGGCAAGCCAGGCATCTCCTGCATTGGAAAGTAGTATAGAGGGGCAGCTTGAGTTTTCCAGAATGGGAGCAGCTATATTGAGACCACAAGCAAAAGACCCCCATCAATGACATCCTTAGAGGAGCAGGAGACCGCCCCTGCAAACAGCGCGTACCCATAAGTTATGCCCGTTGTTTAAGGGCACAATACTAACGTGAACTGTTACAAACTGATGTCTCTATTCTATGGAAAAGGTTTCTTTACCCAAGAACAATCACTTTTAGGGTAGCTTCACACGTACTGGATCCGCAGCGGATGTCACGCTGCGAGTTTGCGGCAAAATCCACTGCGGATGCTGTACTGTGAAGCTGAATGGGTCCCATACATGCAGCGGATCCGCTGTGTGTATAGGCCCCGCCCCCTTCAACTAAGCTCCATTCACTTCAATGGATCTACCAAAGTACCAAAACTCAACCCAAACTGGAGACAAAAGTGGGGCTGTCTCTGGAAGAAAGTAGCCATGTTTTTGTAGCGCTGGATAACCCCTTTAAGGGGACACAACACAATACAGCAGATCTACAGAAAGAAACCAAGAACACCAACACTTGTATAAAGGCCCCTATATGCCCCATAGAATCGTTGGACCAAGGTTATATGGCTGCCTGGTGCAGAGAGACACTATTCTACTTCTAGAAGAGACTGATCAGGTTTCCGCATGAGAAACGAAGACAGATCAGCCTTTCCTTCATACTTTTCCTACTTTTTGGAACCTTTCACGACTTGGCTCGAAGAGCACCACCAAAACCTGTGCGCGAGAATCCAGCCTAAAACTAGCTCCCCGACACACTGGCATTTATATACACATCTACCGCCCCCATAAACACTCACATAACACTGGCACATTACCCAGAGCCGAACACCGATGAAATCATACTCAAAGACAACTTGGAGACATTTACAAGAGATCATAAAACCCAAGATAAACATCTAGTTACCAGTAAACCTGCTTGTCATGAGACTATAAAATAAACCAGTTCTACCGCCCCGCACTGTAGACACCAACCGAGGACGGCGAGAAGAAAACATATGCCATCTATGGACTTGATACTGATGGCCTATCCTTACTACAAGCCAACAATATAAGATAGATGAGGAAACGACCCCAGGAACCCAAACCATTCAGCTGACTGAAGGGGCCTTGGTGAGAGACTCAGCTCTGTATATTTATGGATTGTGAATGACAATGAACTGCAATACCAAGCACGGCCACTACAAAATCTGTGGCGCTGTGTAATGAGAGGACGCACCACAAGAGAGGAGTGAAGATGGGGATGCCTCTGGAAAAACAACCAACGATCTGCATCTATCAACGGAACATAGGTCAATGTTGTCAAAGTGCATCCCCCCCCCCCCCAAAAAAAAAAAAAACTACATACAGAAGCAATCCCCAACCTGTGGCACAACTACAACTTTTGTCAGGGCACAATGGGAGTTGTAATTTTGATGCAAGTAAGGGAGCATGGCTACACAATGTCCAGCAAAAAAAGGAAATAAACAAATAAAAAAAATATATATATGTGCGTTAATTTTCATATATATATATACACACACATATATATACATACACACACATACATATAAAGAAGGAGGAAGATTAACCAAAATATGAACCCATTAAATCAGTATGATGTGGGAATAAGAGAGTGACCCCTGCAGGTACATTAGTGAGTGAATAGGCATTAACCCTTTAAGGACATGGCCCATTTTCGTTTTTACGTTTTCGGTTTTTCCTCCTTGTGTTTAAAAGGTCATAGCACTTGCATTTTTCCACCTAGAAACCCACATGACCCCTTATTTTTTGCGTCACTAATTGTACTTTGCAATTACAGACTGAATTTTTGCATAAAGTACACTGCGAAACCAGAAAAAAGTGTGGTGAAATTGAAAAAAAAAACGCATTTCTTTTATTTGGGGGAAATGTGTTTTTACGCCATTCGCCCTGGGGTAAAACTGACTTGTTATGCATGTTCCTCAAGTCGTTACGATTAAAACGATATATAACATGTATAACTTATATTGTATCTGATGGCCTGTAAAAAATTCAAACCGTTGTTAACCAATATACGTTCCTTAAAATCGCTCCATTCCCAGGCTTATAGCACTTTTATCCTTTGGTCTATGGGGCTGTGCGAGGTGTCATTTTTTGCGCCATGATGTGATCTTTCTATCGGTACCTTGATTGCGCATATACGACTTTTTGATCGCTTTATATTACATTTTTTCTGGATTTGATGCGACCAAAAATGCGCAATTTTGCACTTTGGGATTTTTTTGCGCTGACGCCGTTTACCGTGCGAGATCAGGAATGTGATTAATTAATAGTTCGGGCGATTACGCACGCGGCGATAGCAAACATGTTTATTTATTTATTTATTTGTTTACTTTTATTTAAAACCTGGGAAAAGGGGGGTGATTCAGACTTTTATTAGGGGAGGGGGCTTTTTACTATTAACACTTTTTTTTTTTTTTTTTTTTTACACATATACTAGAAGCCCCCCTGGGGTTAGGGTTACTCCCCCTGGGGTTAGGGTTATTCCCCCTGGGGGACTTCTAGTATATACACTTGGATCTCTCATAGAGATCTTTGCAGCATAGATATGCTGCAGAGATCCATGAAATCGGCACTCGTTTGCTTTCGGCTGCTGCAGCCGAAAAACGAACGAGTGCCGAGCCGAGGACGGGGCCATCTTGGACGCGTCCCCGGCCGGCATCAGTAACGGAGATCGCTCCTCCGGGACAAGGTCCCGGAGGAGCGATCTCCCCCACTAGACCCCAGGGAAACGTTGCCTCCGGTAATCGGAGGCAGCTGTCAACTTTGACAGCTGCCTCCGATTAGCTAATTAGCGGGCACGGCGATCAGACCGTGCCCGCTAATAGCAGCGGTCTCGGGCTACTCGCGGCACCCGGGATCGCGGCACTTCAAAGCGGGGCCGCCACGCGGCCCCGCTTTGAAGTGCAAGTGAGGACATATGACGTACGCATACGTCCTATGTCCTTAAGAGGTTAAAGAGTCACTGTCGTATTTTTTTTTTTGGGCAGAAATCAATAGTCCAGGCGATTTTAAGAAACTTTGTAATTGGGTTTATTAGCCAAATATGCCATTATCTGCATGTAAAAAGCCTTTTCCCAGGTCCCCCCCTCCTTCCTCTTTTCCATCCACTGCAAAAAATCAGGAAATTGTGACTTGTTGCAGGAGTCGTACCCTGTCTGTTCTAGGGAGAGGGGAGAGGGGAGGGGGGAGGAGGAAGGAGGGAGTTAGCCGGCAGCAGAAAGCAGATAACAGAGGATTACAGGCACGGAGCTGGGTGACAGCTGTAATCTGAGCTCAGACAGGTCAGTGGTGACTGTCCCAGGAGATAAAGGGTGAGGTATTTGTAGATTAACTCTTCGTTGTCCTGTTTTGGTCTTTTCTTTAGCTCTCTCCATAGAAGAACAATGAAGAAAGGGGGGAGAGCTTCAAACTGCTTTTTCATGATAAAAATGCATTTTTTTGGCTAATAAACCTAATAACAAAGTTTCTTAAAATCGCCTGGACTATTGATTTCTGCAAAAAAAAAATTCACGACAGTGACACTTTAACAAGGATATTACACAAAGATAATGAACGGTAACACTGTGAACTATAAACATAGCTGTCAGCTAAAGGACGTCCACACTGGAAATCAATAACTGGAAGAGCAGGCTCTGGTTGTAACCAGCTAATAGGGCAGAGACGCTTCAACACCAAATGTACAATTATTTACTAAATGGCATTAGACACAAGCAATAAAACTATTGTGTGTAATATACACACACATTTTATATACACATACATAAATACACACACATACACACAACCATCTGAATGGTCTAACGGCACGTGCACACTACAGAATGGCGACGGAAAGCCTGTTGCGCATTCTGCAGCTCGCACCCGCTCGCGGACTGTGACGATTCAATCGTCAGTCAAAAATAAATAATGGAGGGAGGGTTTAACCATTCTGGGACACCTCAGCCACACCCAGAGACGATTCACCCTGCCAAGCCTCATATTTATCCCAACTACCACGGAGAGCGATTTACTCACACCCCCAGGCTCATTGGTGTATGACTTATGCCCCCTCTGCCTCATATTCACCCTTGACCCTCATACACTCACCGCTCCCAGTCTAAGTCATGTCAACCCCTGTCCCTGAGCCTTATACACACTGGCCCCCAAACCTCATATATACAGTACCTACCAGAGCCTCATATACACTGCCCCCCAAACCTCAAATATACAGTACCTCCCAGAGCCTTATACCACTGTCCTGAGTTTTCATACTCACACCAACCACACTCATGCAATGCTCATACTCACGCCAACCCCCAGAGCCTCATACTCAAGCCGATCCCACCTCGCCAAGCCTCACACTCCTGATGGTCCCGTGCCTGAGCCTCACACTCCAACAACTGAGTCTCATACTCACGCCGCTCCCATACGACTCCCCCCCCCCCCAAGCCTTATAGGAGCCGCAGAAGTAACACAAAGAACATCAACACTCCACATGTCCCTAACTAACATCTGACAGCTTGTAAACTGGCCATTTGTGCAGTGCGAATACCAGCGCAGGAGTCTTTCCAGATATAGCAGGAAATATAATGGACTACATTCAGTCCTATAGAATGAATGGCAGAATAAGTGCCTTCTGTGCGGCTCATTCAGGCCCATTTTACTCTTGCCTGGTGGTTCAGTTCTCCTCAGGCCGAGTTATGTTTAGAAGGACACAGAACAAGCTCCTCAGTGTGGAGCAATGCGGGAATATCACATATAGTAATCATTGGTGTAATATCACTTTTAAGCCCCAGCAAAGGACTAGTAAACAGGCTCAATACTATGAGTGCCGACAGGGTGGGTCAGTCTATGGTCGCCTTCTAGTCTAAGCTGTGTCTCTTTACAGGAACAAAAATCAAAAGACTGATTTCTTTCCATTAGTTAAATACGGAAAAAAAACAACATAAAATAGCAGCTATATTGGTGGCATATTGTTTGAATTTTAAATCAATAGCCACCCATACAGTCATCTGGAGACTGAAGCAGAGCATACAACTGTATTCATGGTACTGTGACAGCACTGTACGGTCGGCTACTCCTGCTTCGATTAACAGTTAAGCCAACAGGACGTGCCCTGCTCTGAGGATGGCCAACCCTCATCAGCTCCATAGAGATGGACAAGAGGACTCCAAGCTGGCCAATGAGACAGCCTATTCAGCTACGCTTAGCATGCCAGGACTGCAGACCATGCACAACTCTCTGCTGCTCCACAGAAGTACACAGGAACGCATCTGGCATGCACAGTAACACCTGGCAACCGCTCCATAGAAGTGAACAGTATGGTTGGGCATGCACAGTAGGCAGTCAGTCACCCTCCTCAGCTGTCCAGACCATGCACAGTATGACCCAGCCTGCCACTTCCCCGCAGCTCCACTTCCCCATAGCAATGAACACTATGGCTCCTTAGCATGCGCAGTAACCAGCCAGTCATCCTATTCAACTGTCCTGGGCATACAGTTACTGAGCACAGAGCACATATATTTTGGGTCCCTACGCGCAGGCTGTGATATCAATGCTATGATGTCTATCACAGTGATGTTAATGAGTAAAGAGGCAACAGGAACTAGGATTGTATCAAAGGGAAACACAGGAGGAGAACATGGGTAAGAACATGCGTCACAGTAATGGAATATGTTTCATTTGTCATAACTGGTGACTTTAGGCAAAAAAAATTAAAAAAAATAAAGCAGATGATAATACTCCTTTAAATACCGTAATTTCCTAAAAACCTGTGGTTATGTGATTGCATCTTCTTACCAGACGTGTATAGATGCAGAATGCAGAATCAGCATCCAGGACACTTTGCTGTCACATCATAATACAATACCGCCCGCATTCAACATTTCGCTGAATTTTTAAGTTATTGTCAGTGAGCTGTGTTATTACAAGTCATCGTGACGTTCAACCTGTCCTACCAGTCACCCCATACAACTGCTCATTTTCCATATTACTTTTTCCAACTGGTTCTGTCTGTAACCCATTGTAATTAGAGGCAGAAAATAACATGGCGTCTTACAGTGCGGACTGCCTGGACAAGGTTAAGGGAATAGCAGAGAGGAGGGGACATGATCGCCTATGATGCTGTGCAATCACAGACACAACAGGTAGTCGCACGCAGGATCAATCACATCAACGGCATCGGCTTGCTGCCACCAAATAAATGGGACAAGGCTGCTGTAGCCTGAAAATACTATGGTGACAAAACACAATTCAAACTAATAAGGCCACAGAGCTCACACAAGTTGACTGATGGGGGTGTTGGGGAGTCAGACCCATACTGATCTAAGAGCGATGACTTATACTGAGGCCACAGCAGATGACCTCCGTGTCCAGTTCCTGGCTGCAGCATCCCTCGCACAATCATATCACCAGGGCACTTCCACCAGTGATTCTAAATTATGGATCAGTGCTGAACAGAAAGCATATGGTGAGGTGAGTATGTGTTGGTTTTTTTTCCTTTGTTCCTCTTTTTGCAATATACTAACGTACATGGGCCGTACTTAACCATACCATTCGTCCATTAAAGGGGTACTCCGGAAGGTGCCAGAAAGTTATAAACATTTGTAAAAATACCTCTATTTAAAGAAAAACTGTCCTGCAGGAAGTGGTGTATTCTTTCGAGTTTGACACGGCGCTCTCTGCTGCCACCTCCGTCCATGACAGGAACTGTCCAGAGCAGGAGAGGTTTTGTATGGAGATTTGCTGCTGCTCTGGACAGTTCCTGACATGGACAGAGGTGGCAGCAGGGAGCACTGTGCCAGACTGGAAAGAATACACCAATTCCTGTAGGACATACAGCAGCTGATAAGTACTGGAAGACCGGAGATAAATAGAAAATTATTCAGATTTGTAGTTTACTTCTAACACAGGTGGATCTGAAAGAAAAACATTTTCTCCGGAGCACCCCTTATTATGATAATGTGAACCTTGCCTGAACATAGTTGAACACATGATGTGAACAGGGCCTAGTTTCTATTGGACAATAGGCTTCTTGGTTTAAGTCAGTCCTAAAGGGCCTAGTCCAGTGGTGTCAAACTGGGGCCCTGCGGCTATTGATACACTACAATACCCATCATGCCTAGGCAGCCCAAGATGGAAACTGTAGTTTGGAAATAGCTGGAGGGCAACAGATCGGACACCCATGGCCTAGTCCAGGGATGGGGAACCTTTGGCCCTCCAGCTGTTGCAAAACTACAATTCCCATCATGCCTGGGCTGTCCAGGCATGATGGGAATTGTAGTTTTGCAACAGCTGGAGGGCCAAAGGTTCCCCATCCCTGGACTAGTCTGTATCCATAACTAGAATGGCTGGAGCTGAAGATATGTGCAGAGACCATTCAACCCCATGGCTTCTGATAGAGACCAGCTTCTTTTTTCTTTGACCTCCATATGCTTCCGTATGAAATCAGACATTGCATGGAGCTGTAACGTGGTCCTGGACGTGTTCTGCATAACAGCTATGGCTTCCAACGTTTTAATGGGCCGATAAAAAGCAAAGGGAACCTTACCAAGTGGATTAGATGCCACTGACCGTCACATTGGTAAAATCCTCGAGGGAATCATAACTGCAAACACTTAACCAGAGAAAATACCCGAGAGCAGCTTATGGAGGTGTAAATGAAAGCGTGTCTGGCTCGAGCTGTTTGTTTATGCTGTCCGATGAATAAAACCTGCTATTACCTGTAGGAGATGAGAAATCCAAAGATTATTTGCAGTGCAAACACAGCCGTCACCTCACAGACACAAGCATCTGCTCTCCCTCCAATACTGGTTACAACCCGAGGAGAAGGCCGGGCCGCTCCAGACATGAAGGTGGCTTTGTTAATGTGATCAGCGCTCAGGATCTTATTACTTCGACAGCTTTCCCCCTTCATGGAGTCAGAGGCGATCTGGATGCTGCAGATACTTAATAAGAATTCACATATTAAAAACCATCAGAGTTGATTTACAGCAAAGCTGTCAACTCATCGCCTGCAGGCCGCATCCGGCCCCCATGTGGATTTAATCCAACCCCCGACATAGTCAATGAGTCAAACCGAGCGAGAGAGAAAATCAATGGGAAACATGTACAATGGAAGAGAGGAAAGAAGGAAAACCTGGAGGTATAAGAGCAAAAGGCAAACAAAACTAATATGTATCTAGTCTGGAAACCATCTACATATATAACATATAGCATGCAGAGAAGCCTATGGCACCGACTATAAATGGGGGGGGGGTTAGGTAAAACAGAAGATTACTAGGTCCATGTTAAGAGATTTGCTGCTGCTCTGGACAGTTCCTGACACAGACAGAGGTGGCAACAGAGAGCACTGTCAGACTGGAAAGAATACACCACTTCCTGCAGCACATACAGCAGCTGATAAGTACTAGAAAGCATGAGATTTTATAACAATAATTTACAAATCTGTAAAACTTTCTGACCCCAGTTGATTTAAAAACATTTACTTTTTCTTCCAGAGTATCCCTTTAAGTACCACACAGATTCTCATTGAAACTAATGGAACCCAGATATGGCATTAAAATCTGTCTGAAAGAAAGATCCACAATGTGAATGTAGCTTAAGGCCCCTATTCCATGGGACAACTATGAGGAGCAAACGAGCGCTATTAGCGCTCGTTTCCTGCTCGCTGTCACCGCCATTACACGCGGCGGCAGCAGAGAGCAGGTGAGTGCGGGAGGGGCTGCGGGGAGCTGCCTGGGTGATCGCTAGATTGTCCGGGCAGCCCATAGAGGATAGCGGCGGTCTGCTGCCGACACTCCTATTCCACGGAGTGATGGCAGCAGATCGCTGCTATATCAGTTGCTTGTTTTTCAACATGTTGAAAAACAAACGACATGAACGATCAGCCGTCATGAACCATGTCGGCTGATCGTTGCCTTCTATTCCACGGGCCGATTATCGGTCGAATACGGTATAATGTGTAAGGCCTTATTCACAAAAAAAATTGTGCGGATTGTGTTTGGGGTACAGATTACCAATACAAGTCTATTGATAAGGCAAACTAGTACTGTTCACATTTTATGGAAATGGATGCAAATATGAATGATTTTCCATGGACCACAGGGGGAAAAAAAAAAATAGAGGGGGGTTTTGTGGCACAGAAGAGAAAAAAAAACAACTCTCTGAATGTGTGAATGAGGCCTAAGGTCCACAGACCTGGCAGCACTGGATGCAGCCCATTGCCTACAGTGAGCACTGGTGTGTCTTTTTGTCACTGTGACTGGGAACATCTGCAGGTCAGAACAGAGCCCAGAGAATAGAGGAAGGATTGTTGTGAGGGGGTAAATCCTCTCCATATAAACCTGTTACAATAGTACAATGTGTGGTATTACTGTCTGTAATAAGGAAACTTAATAACTAACTTCTATTATCACATGGTAAGTTTACACAAGTATCCCCATACAGAATAAACATCCTCAGACAAAGACAGGCCCATAAGGACAGCCAGTGACAGAAGGGATGAGACTATACATAGGAAACCTAGAAATGCCACCGGGCACAAAAAAAATCCCCATCACCCGCAGGTCTCACCCCCTGCAACATCCTACATATAGAAAACAGGAAATCCATGGCCTGCTAGTGACCTCTTCCCCTCCCATTCATAAAGGGCCGACCCGGTATACGTTCTCATCACCATCACGGCTGACATTTCACATTTGCTTTTAATAAGCGCTGTCATCATACTGGATAAACACTTGTAATGAGCCAACAAGCCTCTGGGTCAGAGCTATTGTCTCACCCATAATGTGCTGGGTGAGATCATCTGCAGAGGGCCTGAGCACATACTCCAGGCCCATACCAGTGTATAACAATATCACCTATAATGTGCTGAGTGAGATCATCTGCAGGGGGCATGTGTACATGCATACTCCGACTCTATACCAGTGTATATCTACACTCACCGGCCACTTTATTAGGTACACCTGTCCAACTGCACGTTACCACTTAATTTCTAATCAGCCAATCACATGGCGGCATTTAGGCATGTAGACATGGTCAAGACAATCTTCTGCAGTTCAAACCGAGCATCAGTATGGGGAAGAAAGGTGATTTGAGTGCCTTTGAACGTGGCATGGTTGTTGGTGCCAGAAGGGCTGGTCTGAGTATTTCAGAAACTGCTGATCTACTGGGATTTTCACGCACAACCATCTCTAGGGTTTACAGAGAATGGTCTGAAAAAGAAAAAACATCCAGTGAGCGGCAGTTCTGTGGGCGGAAATGCCTTGTTGATGCCAGAGGTCAGAGGAGAATGGGCAGACTGGTCGAGCTGATAGAAAGGCAACAGTGACTCAAATAGCCAACCGTTACAACCAAGGTAGACAGAAGAGCATCTCTGAACGCACAGTACGTCCAACTTTGAGGCAGATGGGCTACAGCAGCAGAAGACCACACCGGGTGCCACTCCTTTCAGCTAAGAACAGGAAACTGAGGCTACAATTTGCATCGAAATTGGACAGTAGAAGATTGGAAAAACGTTGCCTGGTCTGATGAGTCTCGATTTCTGCTGCGACATTCGGATGGTAGAGTCAGAATTTGGCATCAACAACATGAAAGCATGGATCCATCCTGCCTTGTATCAACAGTTCAGGCTGGTGGTGGTGGTGTCATGGTGTGGGGAATATTTTCTTGGCACTCTTTGGGCCCCTTGGTACCAATTGAGCATCGTTGCAACGCCACAGCCTACCTGAGTATTGTTGCTGACCATGTCCATCCCTTTATGACCACAATGTACCCAACATCTGATGGCTACTTTCAGCAGGATAATGCGCCATGTCATAAAGCTAGAATCATCTCAGACTGGTTTCTTGAACATGACATGAGTTCACTGTACTCCAATGGCCTCTACAGTCACCAGATCTCAATCCAATAGAGCATCTTTGGGATGTGGTGGAACGGGAGATTCGCATCATGGATGTGCAGGCGACAAATCTGCGGCAACTGTGTGATGCCATCATGTCAATATGGACCAAAATCTCTGAGGAAGCTTCCAGCACCTTGTTGTATCTATGCCACGAAGAATTGAGGCAGTTCTGAAGGCAAAAGGGGGTCCAACCCGTTACTAGCATGGTGTACCTAATAAAGTGGCCGGTGAGTGTATATCATACATAATGTGCTGGGTAAGAAGATCTGTAGAGCGCCTGTACACACACACATACTCCAGGTCTAAATCAGTGTATATTACTCATAATGTGCTGGCTGAGATCATCTGCAGAGGGCATGTGTATGTGCATACTGGAAGACCATACCAATGTATAACTATGTCACACATAATGTGCTGGGTGAGATCATCTGCAGAGGGCCTGAACACACATACTACAGGCCCATACCCAATGTATAACTATGTCACACTTAATGTGCTGGGTGAGATGATCTGCAGAGGGCCTGAGCACACACACACTCCTTTGGGAAAAAAAAAAAAAAAAGTTACCGCACATTTCTTGTGTATAAGAAATATGTCAATATCCCCCATCGGAGCAGACCCGCGTGATCATGTGATCTTTGGTGGACGTCTTTGGCTGTTGTGACACAAGGTCAATATTAATATTTTACGGAAATATTTACAGCACTAACTCTCACCTCCCCTGCATGTGTCCAGCAGCCTCCCGCCCATAAGGAGCAATATATCTTTTGATAAGAAAAATAAAAACATACAGACTCCCCTATTCCACACTGGTGGCATTTCCACTGCTCTGAAGTGCCTGCTCAACCAATCCATGGCTGAGATGGATCATCATCATGGTCACTGATTGGCTGAGAGGGCACCTCCTGTGTGTTGGGACAGAGAATGCAAAAAGGTCAGCGGAGCCTCAGTTATGAGTATTAAAACACAGGACTAGCCAGATATCCCTCCAGGGAAGGACATAGCAAAGGGATGGCTCCTGTCCGGAGACCACCAAACCCCCATATTAAGGGACAGAGAACGGGAGGCTCTGATCAGTGGATCTGGCACAATCGGGATCAGCAGCAGGTGAGTGCGCATGAGTTTAGACAACTGCAGGGAATAGTTTTTCACTGTAGACAACAATATCATCTGTACACTACACATTCCCCCTCCAGCAGTGGTCCATCAGAGGGGCCAAAACTGAGCCTCTCAGCCTTACTTTTTATATCAGAATGTGACAGACATCAACACGTCTACATTTTTAGCTTTTACAATGAGCCCAAATTATTATGACCGCTGAGAACAACTGCAACTGTAATACCCCCCCCCCCCCCCCAATAACAATGGCGGGAGGCGGCCATCACCAACACTGCTCTTAAAGGAGAAGTCTGGCGAAAATTTTTATTAAAGTATTGTATTGCCCCACATAAGTTATACAAATCACCAATATACACTTATTATGGGAAATGCACATAAAGTGATTTTTTTCCCTGCACTTGCTACTGCATCAAGGCTTCACTTCCTGGATAACATAGTGATGTCACTTCCTGGATAACATAGTGATGTCACTTCCTGGATAACATAGTGATGTCACTTCCTGGATAACATAGTGATGTCACTTCCTGGATAACATAGTGATGTCACTGCCTGGATAACATAGTGATGTCACGACCCGACCCCCAGAGCTGTGCGGGCTGTGGCTGCAGGAGAGGATGATGGCAGAGGGATGCTCAGTGTCCCTCCAGTGCCCTGTGTCCCTCAGTGTCCCCCTGCCATCATCCTCTCCAGCAGCCACAGGTCGCACAGCTCTGGGTGTCGAGTCGTGACATTTTTATCCAGGAAGTGACATCACCATGTTATCCAGGAAGTGAAGCCTTGATGTAGTAGTAAGTGCAGGGAAAAAAAGCACTTTATGTGCATTTCCCGTAATAAGTGTATATTGGTGATTTGTATAACTTTTGGGAGGCAATATAATACTTTAATAAAACTTTTCGCCAGACTTCTCCTTAAACTCTTCTCACAACGGTCAAAGACTCCAGTCTGAAGACCCTCATACACGGTAGAGAAGAGTTGTCCAAACCTGTCAGTGCCAGTGAGAACAGCTGACTATTTAAAGTGAATGATGCCATGACAGACGTCGGACGAAAAGGAAAAAAGTAAGAACTGGGTATGCTAAACACACGTCAATAGTTTAGACTGTCAGGGCCTCACTGCCGAGACCTCCTCTGACAGTTATGGCTGGGTGAAGCACATGGTAGCTCACATTGCTCCCCTTGGTGCTCAGTCCATCTGTTTACAGGCATCAAGTCTCCATTATAATCTATGGAGGCCATCTCCTGTAATCAGCAGGACTGACCGTAGAGCCTCAGTGAAGCGCAAAACCGTACACTTCACCCAGCCGTAATTTATGATCAGAGGGGATGTTTCACAGGAGAGATCCAAAAAAAAAAAAAAAAAAAAAAAAAGGAATGCAAACAGTGTATGTTTGCCTTTTACCTGTGTTTTTATGGCTCAATATGCGGCATTATGTTAGCTGGAAATCAATGAGGGGATACCTTACCAAATGTCAATCTTGAGACCACCCCCTCACTACATCACACAGTGTCAATGTGATAACTGAGCGGCACCTGTCAGCCAGCCATCTGTATAGGAGACCCCAGGACACACAAGATTCGGTTTAAATGCAGCTACTTATGTGATTGCACTAGACAGCAATGGTCTGCAACCGGTAGGGACACCCATTACCTGTCTGGGCATGCTGGAATTTGTGGTTCCTCTACAGTCAGAGTGACTCCTACAGCATAGCACCAGCTGCCCTTCACATATCAATTCTGGAGTCTGGACCGCATGAAAATCCGACCTACAGCTCCCAATACACCAGTCTGTAAACAACATAGACGACCTGACCGGCCACCGGGACAAAAATCCTGACACCTAAACCCGGTGCGGACATGAACCTCTGACGCCAAACAGAAAGGTGAAACGGGAAACTCCTGACAGGTAACACAATACCTCATGAATAAGTCACAATGAGATTTCTCTAACTCTCTCTTTTCTGCACAGTGACGGCCGATGGTGAGATTCAGGGGATAGGGGCACAGAACATCTATGTTACATAGGTTATCTAAAGAGAGTCTCTCACTCCAGAGACTGCAATACACTAATCCGTATGGACATTATGTAATACATACTTTAGCCTGTGGTGGCGCTGCAGGAACAATAGCTTCCTCCCAGTTGATCCTGAGAATTTATGATAGATTTATAGCCTTGGGATAGTTATCTATGGAGAACCCCTTTAAGTGTAAATTCATAGGTCAGGATACTGTCAGACACCCACAATGAGCCAAATGACTATAGCGTACTAGCATCTACACTCATGCTGTCATTTTGAGGGACTTAAAAGGGACAGAAACCTGCACTTTTGAGTCCAGCAAAATGACACTATACACTTGAAAATTAAAGAAGTCCAGCGAAAATTTTTATTAAAGTATTGTATTGCCCCTCAAAAGTTATACAAATCACCAATATACACTTATAACGGGAAATGCTTATAAAGTGCTTTTTTCCCTGCACTTGCTACTGCATCAAGGCTTCACTTCCTGGATAACATGGTGATGTCACTTCCTGGATAACATGGTGATGTCACGACCCGACTCCCAGAGCTGTGCGGGCTGTGGCTGCTGGAGAGGATGATGGCAGAGGGATGCTCAGTGTCCCTCCAGTGCCCTGTGTCCCTCAGTGTCCCCCTGCCATCATCCTCTCCAGCAGCCACAGCCCGCACAGCTCTGGGAGTCGGGTCGTGACATCACCATGTTATCCAGGAAGTGACATCACCATGTTATCCAGGAAGTGACATCACCATGTTATCCAGGAAGTGACATCACCATGTTATCCAGGAAGTGAAGCCTTGATGCTGTAGTAAGTGCAGGGAAAAAAAAAATCACTTTATAAGCATTTCCTGTAATAAGTGTATATTGGTTATTTGTATAACTTTTGGGGGACAATATAATACTTTAATAAAAAATTTTGCCGGACTTCTCCTTTAAGATTAAACTCAATCACTATAAGGCTTGGTTTACATTAGCTTAATACTGACAGATCCTGGTCTGACAACCCGAAGTGACAGTTGTCAGGTCATCAGAGTCACAGTCAGGCCAGGAACTGCAGCTGTAATGTGGAGACCACAAAAATAACCCCCCCAATTGCACCAGGTTCACATGTGCAAAAAAAAGTGCCTGTGCCAAGCCCTGCGCCATGGCTTTGTCTACCAATTTTGATGGGTGATGGGAAACCAGTGCCATCTCTTCTTTATACTACACAGTTCCCTATGGGGGTGTTTGACATGCAAAGTTTGCCCGAAACCATATGGTTAAAAGCTGTGTGAACATAGTCTAGATCAGGGGTAGGGAGCCTTGGCTCTCCAGCTGTTGCAAAACTACAACTCACATCAAAGCTACAGCTTTGGTTGTCCAGGCATGATGGGAGTTGTGTTTTACAACACCTGAAGAGCAAAGGTTCCTTACCCCTAACCTAGACTATATTTGCTTTGCTGAAACGAACGGGCACAATGCGGATACGCTACCGTATACATCGACATACCGTTCTGTAGGTATGCCAATGTATACGGTGAGCAATAACAAATGTGAACACAGCCCAACACTGCCAGTAAGGGCAGTCATATGTTCACATACGCTGGAGATTTCTTTCCGATCGGTTCGTACTCGCACACAACAAATCTGCAGCCTATCCGCCACGTGTGAACACACCCTTGAAGGGCATTAAAATAAAAAGCTGCAACTTGTACCTCACAAGACTCATAAGAAAAGCAACACTACGGCACGTAGGAAAGAAGGCACTGGCCGTGAAAACACCTTGAAATAGGCCACTCCCACAGCAGTCACAACATACCGTAAAGTGCTATATAGCAGGGATGGGGAACCTGTGGCCTCCAGCTGCTGCAAAACTACAATTCCCATCATGCCTGGACAGCCAAAGCTTTAGCACAGGGATGGGGAACCTTCGGCCCTCCAGCTGTTGCAGAACTACAATTCCCATCATGCCTGGACAGCCAAAGCTTTAGCACAGGGATGGGGAACCTTCAGCCCTCCAGCTGTTGCAAAACTACAATTCCCATCATGCCTGGACAGCCAAAGCTAAAGCTTTGGCTGTCTAAGCATGATGGGAATTGTAGTTTTGCCACAGCTGGAGGGCCAAAGGTTCCCCATCCCTACTTTAGCATGATGGGAATTATTAGGGGACAGTTCTACAACAGCCATAGTGCCGCCAGTTCCCCACCTCGCTGCTACAGGACACATACAGTATACACAATACACCACACAGGAAGTTATGGTACGGGAAGCCATATTGAGTCAAATCCAGCCATCTGATTGGCTGGGAGCGGCCGTTGTGTCATTGTGGGTCACATGATCAGGCGTTACGTCACATACTGTAAAGTTTTATTGATGACGGATGAAGCTGTGATCAGGAACTATTGTTTGGTGTCAGTGGTGCAGACTACAGGGGGGTCTTGCCCCCCATATCCATGTAGTTGTGAGCAGGAGCCCCCCAGCCGGCTGCCTGGAGGACAATAGGGAATAATGAGCAATTAAACCCATCCACAACAGCCACCCCCACCAGACAGAAGCTGCAATACCAGCACTGGCCTCTAGGTGTCCGCCTGGGTGGGGGTTCTGGGGGTCATACCTGCCATTCACTCCCTCCCCGCTAGGGGGGGCCGGACACTTACCTTCCCAGATGCGCTACACCATCAATAAAGGTTTGTGTGAGCCCCGCAGAGAAGAAGGGAGAAGGCGGAGGAGGAGAGGGCCGGCCTGGCTCGGCTCTGCCAGGACAGCGCACAGTGCTGCGGGCTTGTCCGGGAACAGCTTCCCCCTGGAGTTTAGTATCCTGCGGCCTACAGCGGTATCACAGTGATCATAGCCACCAGGGTAGTGAGGCTGTGATGGATGGAGAGGGCCGGCTTCTCCCGGTGCCTGGGACTGACTCTGTGTGTGACTCTCCACCAATTGACTCCTCCTCTCCCACCAACCGCCCCCAACCCCGCCCACCTTCAGCAAAGCACCGCCTCATTGGATGATGCGCAGTTACAAATCCCCGCCCACCCCAACGTCGGGTCTGACGTGACCCAATAACAGAGCCAAATAAAGTGATTGAAAAAAAAAAAAGAAACAGGCAAAGCAAGGACGAGAGAGCGAAATGAGCTCCACATCCGGGCCTTTGTGACGTCACCGCGCTATGTCTGCCGGGAATTGTAGTTCCAAGCGTGCATTGTATTCAGGCTGTGTCTTTGAATAGATTCTGTTGTTTCACATGCTAGTGCTGTTTGGTTTATCGTTATTTTATCTCAGTCTTGTTGCCTTAAAAGGTTGTTTGTTTGTATGACGGCAAAGCATTGAATCAATAAAGTTATGAAGTGTAATTGAAATAGTAGAAGTATATACATATAAGGAAATATCCTATAAATACCTCTCTCTCAAATATCCATATTTCCTAATGACCAGTCCACTATGACCCAGATTTATTAATCTGAGAACAAAAGAAATCTATGATTTGTCCATAGCAACCAATCAAAGCTTGGTTGCTATGGAAATATCAGACTGTTTTTGTCTTCAGATTGACAAATTTGAGCTCACGTGAGCAACACAAGACTGGAGGAGGTTTTTAATGTCTATATACAATCAAGAATGTTTCCATTCACTGACAGCAATCAGAGAGATGGATTAAGGTGTTTACATTGTAACCGCAAGGAGGAAATCTGCAGTAAAGTCCAAAACTATTCATGTTCTATGGCCACATGCCATAATACTATAGTCAGATGATATTCTCATGAGGAAAAACCCCTTTAACCCCTTAAGCACCACACTTTTATGTCTATGTTATGAAATACGAGGGCCTGTATATTACTTGACCCATTCTACTTTGTATCTTACCCTGAGGGTGAGTTCACACTGAGGAATTCTCGCGGATAAATTCTGCTGAATTCCGTCACCTGTACAGGCACACGGCCGCGCGCCTTTCCGCCGGCTCCATAGACACCATTCTATGGGCCGGCTGATTCCGCCGAAAGAATTGACGTGTTGCAGAATTTATCCGCGAGAATTCCTCAGTGTGAACCCTTCATAAAGGTGTAATACACAACAAAGAGACAAAAGATAACACAATTTAGCAAATTGGGGGGGGGGGGGGGGGGGGGGGGGGGGTAACACCATTGCGCCTGCTGTAAAACTGATATGTTATCTTTATTTTATGGCTTAGCACAATTACAGCAACACCCAATGTATATAGTTTTAGTTTAACTTCACTAGATTAAAGGGTACCTATCATTTTTAGCGCCTGGTAGGCTGCCAGGATACCCTTTCCAAACCTGGGCAGGTTCATAGGTCGCTCTTAAAGCAAGTAGTATACGGAACTACCAGAAACGCCATAGAACTTCAGTTTAATACATTACAATGCAGGCCTATGGCGATTCTGGCAGTTAGGAGTGGATACAGTGATACTACATCTGTTTGGAGGGATTTTTGCAAGGACTTGTATCAATTGTTTATAAAGTACACTGCAAAACTATAGTCTTCATCGACAGGACATTTAAGGGTCCTTCTATTATCACTTCCTGTCTGAGCAATAACGTTCCTAGAACAGTGGTGTCAAACTCAGGCCCTACAGCTGTTATAAAACTACAATTCCCATCATACCTGGACTGTCCAGGCATGATGGGAATTGTAGTTTTGCAACAGCTGGAGGGCCTTAGTTTGACACCACTGTCCTAAAATCGTGTGAGTGCAAGATAGTTCTTCTTAGTATTGAATTCCTGACGAGGCTTGTTTCTTGCCTTAGGGTCCTATTACACTGAGCGATTTTTAACGATAAACGATCGCAAACGAGATTGATTATCGTTAACTAGAAATCGTTCACCATATTACACAGAACGATGATCGTTAGATACGATCGTTACTATGATCGTTTATTCCTTCTGATCCCAGCAAAACAATGAACAATGTGCAATTACACTGAACGATTAGTGAAAAAATGCGGAACTTGAGTGAACGAATGTGGAATTACAGCGAACGATTAACGATAATTTTAGGTTCAGATCTAAATCAATGATCAACCACTTACGAACAATTTTTCAATCGTTGCCTGCAATTAAAAAGAATGATTATTGTTTATATTCGAACGATATAACGATTTTTCGCACGATAATCGTTCTGTGTAATAGGGCCCTTAGTCGGACTGCTGCCTGTCCTGACAAACTGTCCATGTACTGTTTGGAGAGGCCTGTCCATCCTGCTGGGAGTGCTCTGTTTGCCCACGGCCTCTGACGACACTATGGAAGTTCTCCTTGGTTGTCATGCTTTAAATCACCAACTAATGCCAGCAGAGACTTCACAGAGGAAGGGGACCTGGGTATTCCCTGCATTACAAATCTCTGAATCCCCTAAAAGGGTGAAAATCAGGAAACTGATCGGATTCATTTCCTCAGTTTAGCCCTAAATCAAACCTGTTGCAATCCAGGGGATTAATATCTGCCAAGTAGGCCTTGTGACACGGCTCATTTTTCTGTCATCACGTTTTAATACTTGTATCATGTCTTAAGAATTGTATAATTGAAATCTGTTTGCAAAATGGAACTGGCACTGTGCCTCTTCATAAAGGAGAGAATGACCCAATAAATGCTGACCCCATCACCTGATAGAGAAGAGAATGGGCTTATAGAGAGGTGCAAAGCCGTCATTGTGCCCCCTGCTTTCTCCGAGCTTCTTGTACAAGTCGTGTGGATTTACTGTATCTTGGATCTGCCTTGGCTTGTATTTCTCTACTACTACTCCTAGTCCACATGACTCTGCAATGTCTTATTAATAACATGGGGTGTGATAAGTTCAAGGCTAAATATAATGCCAGGTTACATAACAATGTCGGCTACATCATCAACTCTGTGACCCCTCTTTTTAGCAGTCTGGTGCAAGCAGAAATAGATCACTATATAGTGCTGACTTGGAGTCTTGTAAGCTGCTGACTTGAATTAAGGGCCTTTTACATGGGCCAGAAACATTGCAAGAAGCACTCCTGTGGCTGATAATTGGCCCATGTAAAAGTGATAGCGATCCGCTGAGGAATGGCAAAATGCCTGATCCTCTGCTGATCATCAGTTTAGAACATGCTTCAAAATTTATTGTCATCAGCCACACATCTTCCTGTGTAAACAGGTGGTGGGAGGCCAATAGCAATAAAGGCAAACTGACAGCATGGATATATGTATATCCAATATCCATGCTGTCCGTTTTACAGATCACACAGCACTGCATACTTACCTAGTGTGCTGCTGCTGAGATCCAGCATACTATTCCTTGACTCTGCTGTCCAGACGCCTCATCTTTAGGCTGCCAACTCCTCGAGAATGATGGCCAATCAGAAGAGACAGCCTTTACTTTTTTACAGTTACCAAATAATACCACTATACAAAGAACAAATATTATCACCGTACATATAATGCATACCATTATAATGTTGCTGAATCCATATCGTGATAAATACTTGTGATCAAAGTATTTTAGGAGTGATACCTACTGTACCAAGGCCAACATTATATGAAGGTCAAAATATACAGCCACATCATGGCCACATTTTACCACTATATAGCGAAGGAATTGTAATACTGCTAATAGAAAAAATCAAGTAAACTGGGACAATATTAATGTTAAGACCGCTAAACAAAGGATAAATAATGCTGCAACACCATGACCACATATTACCACCACACACTGACTAAATATTATCACCATAGTGTTACTGAATACAATGCCATATACTACTCTGACAACTCTGCAGTGATGAGTGGCATCACTGCAGAGCGCTGCCCCAATATTCACTAGAACGGGAGGGCCGGCGAGGGCGGATCGGTGCAGTAGTCTGTAGTCCCGCCCCCCCGTGCACCAACCACCTAATTTACATATCTATTAAACAAAGTTCCTGAAAACGGAGGATCAA
The DNA here is from genome assembly GCF_027789765.1 of Dendropsophus ebraccatus. NCBI lineage: Eukaryota > Metazoa > Chordata > Amphibia > Anura > Hylidae > Dendropsophus > Dendropsophus ebraccatus. The sequence goes on along the minus strand of NC_091465.1, from coordinate 29,752,987 downwards.
GGTAAGGACATGACCTTCATCCTCAGCCCGTACACTAAAGGGACATATAGAAGCATCTAACCTGGTAGTCTCCATTTAACAATATTACATCAGACAAGGACCAAATAATACCGCCACATATTACTGTTGGCTGAAGACAGAATACTGTTATTGAATAAAAACCACGTACCCAGACCAACATTAGTCCCATATAGTGGCCATATAGTGATTACAATACACTCAAAGGTGATGTCTTTGCATATCAATACTATAGTTTTTTGAGGATTTTTTAATGGACTACTGGATGGAACCAGCATAGACTATAAACAAACACTTTACTCATATGTAATTGTAGCAGTCTTGGGGTGGTTGGTCTTATGTGGGGGAGTAACGTGTATTTTTATAAAATCGCTTTACTAGCCTAACCAGCACATACCCCACACATACTGCAATCTAACATCATAAAGCCGTATTTTTCTATGGTTCGTCATAATAGAATTTTTATTTATACCGCACGTTATCATTACTCCTAAGGTCCAATATATATATATAGAAGCAGGAACATTTGTGAATTTATAGATTTTAGATATAGACCAGAATAGCATGACGTTTCCCCAAATCTTTATCTGCTTCTTCAGTGCAAAATACAAACATATATAAAGCGCACGGTGGATTGCCCTTGACTTCCTTCATTGCTGTAATCTTGGTGTTTCTCTTGGCTGTCTTCACTTGTTTGAGAAAGTTATTAGGTGTTTTATAGATGGCCAGGCATTTGATTGGAGATTACATTGGCTGTTTTAAGACTGACTGGCTGGTTAATAAAGATGGGACAAGTGGGAATAGGAAAGCCATTTGGCTGCATCTCCTGCCGAGAGGCCAGTAATGAGGTAGAGAGAATACAGAGAGGAATCTGACTGCGGAATAAAGCAAGAGCCGAGTGTAAAACTATAGTGTGCATCAAGTGATACGGATGGATAATAAAATGAGTTATCTGCCAAGGGACAAGAAGGTATTTACTACGCAAAACAGCACATTTTAATAGTTTCCTTGTTAAAGAATGCATTACTGACTATGGTTACTGAATAGGCAGCGATTTTCGAGGTCACATCACATAATGCTGAGATTGCCTACACAATAGACCGGAATCTTGATGAGAAAACACTACCCACCATGCAATATAAATATAAAGATGATAGCAATCAGCCATAATACTATAAGTGGTAAAGTCAGTGACACTGATTACAATGGACTAAGGGCCCTATTCCACCGGACGATTATCGTTCAGATTATCGTTAAATCGCTCGAATCTAAACGATAATCGTTCGGTTGAAATGCAGTTAACGATTAACGACCGAACGAGAAATCGTTGATCGCTTTATAATGCCCCTATTCCACAGGTCGTTTAGAGGAGCAAACGAGCGCTCTCAGCGCTCGTTTGCTCCTCGTTCTCCGCTCGCTGCCGCCGCTATTCAACGCGGCTGCAGCGAGCGGGTGAGTGTGGGAGGGGGCGGCGGGGAGCTGCGGGGGGGCTGTCCGGGGGATCGCTGATCGTCCGGGCAGCCCATAGGATATAGCGGCGTCTGCTGCCGACACTCCTATTCAACGGAGCGACGGCAGCAGATCGCTGCTATATCAGTCTCTTGTTTTTCAACATGTTGAAAAACAAGCGACTGCAACGATCAGCCGACATGAACGATGTCGGCTGATCGTTGCACTCTATTCCACCAGACGATTATCGTCCGTAGCGGCTGATATCGGCCGAATACGAACGACAATCGTTCCGTGGAATAGGGCCTTAAGACCTGGACCTATTTTTATTGTTGCTCGTTCGCAAAACGTTCGCAAATCGTTCGCATTGAATAAGACGTCGTTCGGTCATTCGCAGTAGATACGAACGCAATAGTGAAGAAATAGCGAAGAAAAAACGATCGCAAATCCGATCATAAGTAACGATTATCGTTCCATGGAAATGAGTGAACGTTTTCAGGTCTTTTGCAATAGCGGTCAGTTAATCATTAACAATTATGCGACCAATAATCGTCTGGTGGAATAGGGCCCTTAGTCCAGGGGTGGAATATAAGGGCTTGTTCACACTGAGCTAAATTGGCGGAATTCCAGGGAGGAACTCTCCGCCTCATTGTCAAACAGTGCATCTATAGGAGGTCTCGCGCCTCCGCCGCTTTCCGCTCAAATAATTGACATGTTAATTCTTTGAGCGGAGAGCCTTGCTCCCCAAATTATTCCATAAACATAGTTCATCAATAAAGGGTAGTTTTTACATTACATTACATCTTCCATAGACTTCAATACAGTCCATAGACTTTTACATATACAGCGCCCCCTGCTGGACACTCCATAGGAATTACACATGATTTGTGACATCACCGTTTTTGAGAGAATTTGAACACTCCATGATCTGCTAAATTAAGGGAAATAGCCCTGTATGTGCATTTCCCATAATTAATGTACATTAGGAATTTGTCTAACTTTCCATAAGTAGTAACATATTAAAAAATACTTTTGGCTGGAGTTGTCCTTTAAGGCAGCAAGTAAACAATAAGATTTTAAGGCTTATTTTCATGTTCCGTAATACATAGAACCTAGGGACAGGAAAGCATTGTAGTGGACTCTGTCCCTGCCCGGCATCATGCCCACTACATCATTTACCTGTCCATAGGTTCCGTGTTATATGCAACGTGAGAATAGGCCCTTAGAGTTGATGGGTGGGATACAGGAACAATGCAAATTTATTGACTATGCTGAACAAACATGTGTTCACTATGGGGAGGAGAAAAGGTGGCCATACACCTTCAATAACTGTATGGCTAAATATTCCTGTGTTCTCTATGGGAAGGGTAAGCCGCCGCCAGACAGCTCTGACAGTGGCTTATGTGTCCAAGAACAAAGGGCTTGGGCAGTGATTTTCCAACATGCCCAACTCCCACTCTCCACCAACACCCTCTATTGGAGGAGTCTGAGCAGAGCCTCATATACCTAAAACAAGGAACATCCAAGCACAGCCAACCCTCTTCTGAGAACAAAAGGGTTGAGCTGCCAAAACACACCTGACCCTTCCCTCCACCAAATCATCACGGGGAGGCGCCCATACACCCATACCCACTGGAGCAAAAATGTCTTTCAAAATTATTCCTGGCTATGACAGAAAAATGTCACAATACACATGGCATCACTGTGTATGGGGCTTTGTAGCCACTTACTGGTCCAGCAGAATGTAACCCTGGAAAAAATATCAGCAATGGTTCAAGGAAAAGTGATTTCAGGGTGTTGATTTGGCCTCCATATTCCCCAGATGTCACACCTCACAATTTACTATACCTGAGTAATGTATCAAATAGATTTATTTTACTGATAAGAGTAACTGAAACATTTTTTTATCTGCCTCTTTTTTTCTGATTTTAATTTTTTTTATTCTACTTCATTGTAAGAACATTATTATGATTATTATAACAGCAGCAAGTGCCATTGACACAGACACCAACAGACAAGAGCTGTCCCATTGACATGAATAGCAAAGGTTACTGGCCATACTCTGTAACCTTTGCAAAGATTATTCCTCAGGAAGGGGAAGGCTAAGCTATGAGCTTCACCTAATTATCTACTGTCATCAATCTACTGGTGTCACCTTTTTCTGTAATTCTCCAGGATTGGCCTTCCCTGTCTGATTTTATGTACTGAGATAACTCTTGTCATGATTAATACCGCCCACTGGACTCCTAAACCCAGAATAATCAGGGATCTAAACCAATAAATTAAAAATTATACTAAATCTTTTACAACAATATATAAATCTGCCCAGATCCCTCTATAATATACTGCTAACAGATCAGATTGATTGATCAACATGGCAGGTTCCCTTTAAGAACAACCTAGTTAATTATTTACACTGGATTATAAATAAACAAAGGATTTTAATTTAGATTTTTTTATTCTTTTTTATTCTCCCCCCCCCCCCCTGAGATCTTTACAAGGTTTAAGCTAAAGTCTATACCCCACTGGATTTCTGTGTTACAATTATTCTGGGCCACAATAATTTGTATCTCCCAGTACAAACACACTGTACAGCTTTGGCTTCGGCTAGTATCAGTATTAGTCAGACAATTTTCTGCTTTGCCCTTTGATGTGACTGATGCTTTGATAGAATTGCTAAATGACATTTTTCAGCAGGAGATGTATCCCCGAGACATTAATGATTCAGATGACATTTCAGTTTAAAGTGCATTGACGCCGTACTACATACATAAAAAAACACTTAGTTCAGCAGACACCTCAATAGGATAACACAAATCCCAAATAAATAGCTAGAAGAATAGAAATAGGAGGCATTCGGAGAAGAGGAGAAATGGCAGTCTGGTAGGAAATACCAGGAGAGAAGTGACAGTGATTTCCTGCCTTTAGTGTGACATATACAGCCGCCCATGATGTCTATATTACCCTTCATTTATTCTGCTCTCCCAGGGGTCCCCATAGATTGCATTTATAAATGGAATATTAGACACTGATGAGAACATGTAAAAAAACAAAACGATAACCTTGAAATTTAGATTGGCATTCTTTAGGATAGGCTGGTAAAATCAGATCATGGGGGTCCAGTCCCTGGCCACTTAGCTGAGTGATGAGACCATGGCACAATTGTCTGCCAATCAGCCCCATAACGGTAAATAAGACTGAGCTGCAATACCAGGAACGACCACTATTAAAATTATGGAGCTGTACCTGATCCGCAAAGACAATTGGTGTTGGTGGAGTGAACCTGACCATCATTATATGCCGTGGCCCCGGTTAGCTACTAGGTGGGTATTGGGTCAATTTGAGTCCAGACTTAACCAAAAGAACAGCTTTACTCAGAATCTTCAGTGGCAAACACTTCCACAGGTGCAGCAGAGACAGGAGTTGAGGAGTTTAAAGGGGTACTCCAGCGGAGGGGCTATTTTGGGATCTGGCCGGGGAGGAGGTGGCTGAGGGAAACGACGTCCACTCACCTCCCCGGTTCCAGTGGCGGGTCCCGTATCGCGGCGCTCCAGTCCCTGGTACCCGGCCGCTTCCTAGTGTCTGATGCGGGCTGATTGCTGGGGGTCAGTTCCTAGCTGTGGTATCTGTCCTGAGATTTCAGGAGTGTGGACAAAGGTTCCCTCATCTATCTATCTGTCTATCTATCTATCTATCTATCTATCTATCTCCTATCTATCTATCTATCTATCTCCTATCGATCTATCTATCTCCTATCTATCTATCTATCTATCTCCTATCTATCTATCTATCTATCTATCTATCTCCTATCTATCTATCTATCTATCTATCTATCTATCCGTCTATCTATCTATCTATCTATCTATCTATCTATCTCCTATCTATCTATCTATCTATCTATCTCCTATCTATCTATCTATCTATCTATCTATCTATCTATCTCCTATCTATCTATCTATCTATCTATCTATCTATCTATCTATCTATCTATCTCCTATCGATCTATCTATCTATCTCCTATCTATCTATCTATCTATCTCCTATCTATCTATCTCCTATCTATCTATCTATCTATCTATCTATCTCCTATCTATCTATCTATCTATCCGTCTATCTATCTATCTATTATCTATCTATCTATCTATCTATCTATCTATCTATCTATCTATATACAACGAATAGTCCGCAGCACTCCAAGTTGTGAAACAAAAAGTGGTATTTATTCCAAATATATCATAATATCAAAAATAGTGACATGCAGCAAATAGACGCGACGTTTCGGCAGCCTCTACGCTGCCATTCTCAAGCGTGTCTTCAGTGAAACAAACTCATATATTTATCCACACATGTGAAATACAAAAAAGCTTTCCATTGGTTCCTAAAGTGCATCAATTAGTCCACACTCGTGTGGACACATATGTGAATCTTAACCCTTTGTGTACATTACGATTGCATATACTGCAAATATACTAGTGAACAAGTAGTGAGTGCAGGCTTGAAAATGTTATGCGAGAGACTGGCTCTCTAATAGATTAACAAATGTCCAAAAATAAATGTCCAAAAATAAAAAGTCCAAATATGCATCCATGTGGTAATACCATGAAATCACCCTTGCTTGTACTTGAGGAACGTAGGGCTCCGCATCAGATGGAAATCCAGCGAGCTTGTAGTTGCTTATATCATCCACCGGCTCAGGGGGGCAGTGTGGTCTCACCATTAAGGGTATAAACACACACACCGTATACGCAGCGTATTTACTGCTGCGATACGCAGCAAATACGCAACAAACACGCAACAAACACGCAGCAGATTAGATCTAAATAACTGAACACAGCGTCAAATCTGCACCATCAAATCTGCTGCAGATCTGCTGCATATTTGCTGCGTATCTGTTGCGTATACGGTGTGTGTGTTTGTACCCTAAGGATCATTGTAGACACCGCTTCCTAGTCACATCATCCGATCCACTAAATAGGTGAATCGAGGTGTGCATCCCAGGTTGACACCCCTTCCACGCCGGACAAAAGTGCAGCAAGGAAACGCAAGGTCTCCAACAAGTGTGAATAATGATATGACGTTCCTCAATGTAGTTACTATATCATCCACCGGCTCAGGGGGGCAGTGTGGTCTCACCAATTAGGTTCATTGTAGACACCGCTTCCTAGTCACACCATCCGATCCACTGGATAGGTGAATCGAGGTGTGCATTCCAGGTTGACACCCCTTCCACGCCGGATGGCCACTCCAGGCCGTATTACAAAAGTGCGGCAAGGAAACGCGAGGTCTCCAACAGGTGTAAATAAAAATATGAATATAACGTTCCTCAATGTAGTACTGGGTGAATTCTTGGTCCACAGGATCTACAAAACAAAAAGTATTCATGTAAATAAAGGTACGGGGGTGACAGATTAACAACTCTGAAACGTCGTGAATTACACTGGATATACAAACTGCAATCTTTGACTCCCAAAGGACTAAATGTAGAGTATAAAGTGACAAGTGGAATGTACAAGTAATTTAATTGCCCTTTGTAGTCTGAACAGTATTCATACCCAACGAGAGGGCTCGGTGAAAACGCACTCACGTTCATTTATTTTTTATGTTGTACCTTTATTTACATGAATACTTTTTGTTTTGTAGATCCTGTGGACCAAGAATTCACCCAGTACTACATTGAGGAACGTTATATTCATATTTTTATTTACACCTGTTGGAGACCTCGCGTTTCCTTGCCGCACTTTTGTAATACGGCCTGGAGTGGCCATCCGGCGTGGAAGGGGTGTCAACCTGGAATGCACACCTCGATTCACCTATCCAGTGGATCGGATGGTGTGACTAGGAAGCGGTGTCTACAATGAACCTAATTGGTGAGACCACACTGCCCCCCTGAGCCGGTGGATGATATAGTAACTACATTGAGGAACGTCATATCATTATTCACACTTGTTGGAGACCTTGCGTTTCCTTGCTGCACTTTTGTCCGGCGTGGAAGGGGTGTCAACCTGGGATGCACACCTCGATTCACCTATTTAGTGGATCGGATGATGTGACTAGGAAGCGGTGTCTACAATGATCCTTAATGGTGAGACCACACTGCCCCCCTGAGCCGGTGGATGATATAAGCAACTACAAGCTCGCTGGATTTCCATCTGATGCGGAGCCCTACGTTCCTCAAGTACAAGCAAGGGTGATTTCATGGTATTACCACATGGATGCATATTTGGACTTTTTATTTTTGGACATTTATTTTTGGACATTTGTTAATCTATTAGAGAGCCAGTCTCTCGCATAACATTTTCAAGCCTGCACTCACTACTTGTTCACTAGTATATTTGCAGTATATGCAATCGTAATGTACACAAAGGGTTAAGATTCACATATGTGTCCACACGAGTGTGGACTAATTGATGCACTTTAGGAACCAATGGAAAGCTTTTTTGTATTTCACATGTGTGGATAAATATATGAGTTTGTTTCACTGAAGACACGCTTGAGAATGGCAGCGTAGAGGCTGCCGAAACGTCGCGTCTATTTGCTGCATGTCACTATTTTTGATATTATGATATATTTGGAATAAATACCACTTTTTGTTTCACAACTTGGAGTGCTGCGGACTATTCGTTGTATATGGACATTCATACCCCTGGTTGGGGAATCTGCTGGCACCAAACTACGTTTTACAAGGTAGTGCTGCTTTTATATTCTTTTTCCTCTATCTATCTATCTATCTATCTATCTATCTATCTATCTATCTATCTATCTATCTATCTATCTATCTATCTATCTATCTATCATTTATTTATTTTGTAAATGAGGATGACGCATTCATGTGAATCCTATCAGCCTGGCAGTGCTTGTGTTTTGCCAGTCATTTATTTTTCTAAGGTGAAATATTTGTTTTTGCCACTAGAGGGCATATATTTTTGATGAGCTTTGTTTTGTAGGGTTTTTTTTTCCCCTCACACCAGTGTTTTATACAGGTTTGCTCTGTGATGTGTGTATATCATGCAGTTTTGTGCCTTTTGACACAGGAAAATTTGTATAAGTATACAGGAATCGGAATATAATATTAACCCCTTAATGCACACTATATGATGCTTTTATGGTGGCCACTTTTTTTAGATTTTCTCTTTAGAAGACGGCCATACAATCCTGATCCTGGGCTCTTATCTACAGTTTAGAGACCGCTAAAGTTGATTTTAATAATTTAACTCCTTAGATGCTGCAGTCAGTATCGACCATGGCATCTAATGTTTACGACAAAGACAGGGGGTTTAGTTTGACAGCTTGTGCCCTGTGGCTTTTCATGGGGAGAATGGTTAATTTATTTTTTTTTTTTTACTATGGAAGCTGTGGATGACCTATACAGTACTTAGATTAGGTGCATGCGTGCATGAGTCATCCTGGCACTTGTAGTTTTAAAACAATGATCCACAGATCACACCTCTCCATGCTACAGACACATAGAAAGATATAGTAATAGATATATAGAAAGATATGGCAAAATGGTATAGAGAGTCGTAATGTAATTTGTATTCTGAGAGTAACTGTAAAATGTAAATGTTCCACCAGAGGGCGCTAAATATCCATAGTAAAGAAACTAAAGCCATTATTTGCACAATAAAACCTTTGGAGCTTCCATCTGGAGAGCAATACCTGGTAAACATCTGCAGCTTTGATTATTTATTCAGAATCCCTGTGCAAGGAGGTTAAGTTTAAAGGAAGATGTAATATGGAAAATTATTATAATTTGCTATCAGAGACGGTTCTGTTTACATGCAGTTTGCGTTATACAAAGTTCATTAGATTGGATTTATAGTATTATTACAGATTGTATTACCAATAAGTACATTTAAAAGGTTTTCTTATTCATCTGTGTTAGCACTTCCCATTACAAAGTAAAAGCACGTTTTGGTATAGGCTTAACCTGTTAGTGACCACCAATATGCCTTGTTATCATGGTCTCTATCTACAGGACATCCAGTGGCGGTCTTTGGCACCAAGCACCCCAAGCGATCGCTTGGGGCCCCCAACATCCAGGGGGGCCCCCAAGCCCCGCTCTTGTGCTCAAGACCGCTGGACAGGGCCGCTGCCCCGCTCGCTGCTGCCATCTGAACTGTAACTATGAGCACTCGTAATGAGCGTTCATAGTTACATGCAGCAGCACTGACAGGGCGGGAGACATTGGCTCCCTTCCTGTCAGTCACTCTTGTGGCCGCAGGAAGTGTTTTCCCTGCGGTCACAAGTGGCAGCTTTGTCCGTGTGGTGCCGGCGCTCCAGTGACATCACTGGAGCATCGGCGCCAGGACAAGGGTAGTGCGGCCTCTTGTGATTGCAGGGAAAACCCTTCCTGCGGCCACAAGAGTGAAGAGAAGAGGAGACGCCCGGACCCAGGTGAGTATAAGTGTTTGTTTTATTGTGTTATATACTATATGGGAGGGGGAGCACACAGGGGTCTGTTTAACTGGGGGAGCGCACATCGGGGTCTATATAAATGGGGGGAGCACACAGGGGGGCTATATAACAGGGGGAGCACACAGGCGGGCTATAGACTACTGGGGCTTCACAGAGGGGTCTATATACTACTGGGGGCAGCACACAGGGGGTCTATATACTACTTGGGGCAGCAGAATGGGGTCTATATACAACTTGGAAAGCACACAGGAGGTCTATATCTAAGTGGGGAAGCACAGTGGGGGGCTATATACTACTGGGGGAGCACACAGGGGTCTATATACTGGGGCACACAGGGGGTCTATATACTACTGGGGGAACATACAGGGGGTCTATATACTACTTGCGAGGCACGCAGGTGGTCTATATATAACTGGGGGAGCACACAGGGGTCTGTATACTACTGGGGCAGCACACAAGGGGTCCATATAATACTGGTGGGGCACACAGGGGGTCTATATACTACTGGGGAACCACACAGGAAGTTTATATACTACTGGAGGAGCACACAGGGGTCCAGGGGCGTAGCTAATGTCTCCTGGGCCCTGGTGCGAGAGGCCAACTTGGGCCCCCCCCCCTCCTTTCACGACCAAGTGATGCTATTGTTGTGTGTGTTTGTGTATATATATATATATATATATATATATATATATATATATATATATACACACACAGTGGTGCCTTGGATTATGAGCATAATTCGTTCCAGGACCGTGCTTGTAATCCAAATCCACTCTTAAACCAAAGCAAATTTTCCTATAAGAAATCATGTAAATGCAGACAATTGGTTCCGCACCCCAAATATATTTATTATTCTGTACTGTACAGTAATGGAGAGGATGGGAAACACAAGGGCTGACAGAGACTGCAGGGAGCAGGAAGGAATGAGCAGTACAGATGTGGGCACATACATGCAGCACTCTCTGTCCGGGGAGAGAGGGGTTACAGAGGAGAGATTACCTCCACAGTCCTGTCCCCTGATGTAAGCCCCAGCCTGAAGGGGATCTGCTATGATTTGGAAGGTGTTTAGAGTACAGGTGCTGTAGACCCCGCTATGCAGGCCATGCCCCTTCTCCACTCGCGCTCCCACCCGATACAGGAAGTTCTTAAACCAAAGCAATGTTCTTAAACCAAGTCACAATTTTGAAAAACTGTGAGCTCTTAAACCAAAACGCTCTTAAACGAAGTTACTCTTAAACCAAGGTACCACTGTATGTATATATATATATATATATATATATATATATACACACACACACACCAAGACAGATATTACCTATTACCGCCATACTGTTACCGACCAAATCCTGTATACTGAGACCAATATTACCAGTAATACCAGTATATAGGGAGGAAACATTACTGCCACACCACAACCACAACCATCACCACCATATTGTTACTGACCAAATCCAGTATACTAAATCACCTCATCCAGTCATATAGAGGTGGCCCCAGCTCTACACAGGCTCTATACACCATATACATTACAGTGCAGTTATATCAGGTGACTCACAGGAGACGTCTTTTCTGATCGGAGTTCTTCTCTTTTCATCATCTTCTCCATCCGTCCTGGGCCGTTATGAGAACTTCTCCGAGCCACGAATCCACAGAATCTGCCAGACAGACATATTAGGCTCCTCACTCTGGCACCATCCTCATCTATATACACACTGCAAATCTGTACTGTCCCCTTTACACCCTCATTTAGTGGGTAGCCTGACTCTATGTGACCTCCTAATAATATATGCCCCCCTCTGTGTATTCCCTCTCCCCCTATGTTGCCCCCCCAAATAGATGGCCCCCTCCCTTATAGATGGCCCCCTCTACCCCCTCCCTTATAGATGGCCCCCTCTACCCCCTCCCTTATAGATGGCCCCCTCTACCCCCTCCCTTATAGATGGCCCCCTCTACCCCCTCCCTTATAGATGGCCCCCTATACCCCCTCCCTTATAGATGGCCCCCTCTCTCCTCACCAGTGGCGTCGCTAGGCAGTTCTATCCGGGGCTCCTGCCCCGGATAAAATGCCTGCTGCCCCGAATGTTTTCTCCCCCTGCATCTCCTATAGACTGTCAGTGAGTGAGTGCACTCACACTGACTCTGACTGTCCCGTGCAGTCAGAGTCAGTGTGTGCCGGTGCAAGCTGTTATCTGACTGGGCCCTGGTTCAGGCACTTACCCAGTCAGATGCCAGCCAGTGCGGGCACACTGCACACTGAATGTGACTGTCCTGGCCCTGCAGCAGGATGTGCAGCAGTCAGTGAGTGCAAGCTGTCATCTGATGGGGCTCTTACCTTACCCAGTCAGATGACAGCCAGTGCGGGGCCCCTGCTCCTGGAGAGGCCCAGTAGGCTGCCTCATGCTGTAGTCTGGGGTCCTGCTCCCTCCACATAATATGTTTCCTGCTGTCCTCTGCTGTCGGGAGGAGGGGGAGGGGCGGGAGGACACAGGAGAGCCGGGGCCGTGAGGAAGAGGGTGGCTGGACAGGAGCTGAGGACAAAAGTAAGTGTCTATGTGAGTGTGTGTGTGCCTGCCTGCCTGTCCGTGTATGAGAACTGTGGATGTCTCTATGCAGTGTGCAAGTGTATGTGTGTAAAGTGTGCTTATGTATGTAAGGTGCACAGTGTGTGTAGTAAACGTGTAAAGGATGTATGAATGCATGTACAGTATATGATATATGAGCAGTAAGTGTATGCATGTACAGTATATGATATATGAGCAGTAAGTGTATGCATGTACAGTATATGATATATGAGCAGTAAGTGTATGCATGTACAGTATATGATATATGAGCAGTAAGTGTATGCATGTACAGTATATGATATATGAGCAGTAAGTGTATGCATGTACAGTATATGATATATGAGCAGTAAGTGTATGCATGTACAGTATATGATATATGAGCAGTAAGTGTATGCATGTACAGTATATGATATATGAGCAGTAAGTGTATGCATGTACAGTATATGATATATGAGCAGTAACAGTAAGTGTATGCATGTACAGTATATGATATATGAGCAGTAACAGTAAGTGTATGCATGTACAGTATATGATATATGAGCAGTAACAGTAAGTGTATGTATGTACAGTATACGATATATGAGCAGTAAGTGTATGCATGTACAGTATACGATATATGAGCAGTAAGTGTATGCATGTACAGTATACGATATATGAGCAGTAAGTGTATGCATGTACAGTATATGATATATGAGCAGTAAGTGTATGCATGTACAGTATATGATATATGAGCAGTAAGTGTATGCATGTACAGTATATGATATATGAGCAGTAAGTGTATGCATGTACAGTATACGATATATGAGCAGTAACAGTAAGTGTATGCATGTACAGTATATGATATATGAGCAGTAAGTGTATGCATGTACAGTATATGATATATGAGCAGTAACAGTAAGTGTATGCATGTACAGTATACGATATATGAGCAGTAACAGTAAGTGTATGCATGTACAGTATACGATATATGAGCAGTAAGTGTATGCATGTACAGTATATGATATATGAGCAGTAAGTGTATGCATGTACAGTATATGATATATGAGCAGTAAGTGTATGCATGTACAGTATACGATATATGAGCAGTAAGTGTATGCATGTACAGTATACGATATATGAGCAGTAAGTGTATGCATGTACAGTATATGATATATGAGCAGTAAGTGTATGCATGTACAGTATACGATATATGAGCAGTAAGTGTATGCATGTACAGTATATGATATATGAGCAGTAAGTGTATGCATGTACAGTATACGATATATGAGCAGTAAGTGTATGCATGTACAGTATATGATATATGAGCAGTAAGTGTATGCATGTACAGTATATGATATATGAGCAGTAAGTGTATGCATGTACAGTATACGATATATGAGCAGTAAGTGTATGCATGTATAGTATATGATATATGAGCAGTAAGTGTATGCATGTACAGTATACGATATATGAGCAGTAAGTGTATGCATGTACAGTTTATGATGAGCAGTAAGTGTATGCATGTACAGTATATGATATATGAGCAGTAAGTGTATGCATGTACAGTATACGATATATGAGCAGTAAGTGTATGCATGTACAGTGTGTGCATATGGTGTATGCATATGTTTCCAGTATGTGTATATATGTGCAGTATGTGTATATGATGTATGTATATGGTGTATGTGTCTATATGATGTATAGAGTGTATGCATGTACAGTGTTGGTGTATATGATATATGTATATGGTGTATGCATGTATTGTATGTGATGTATGTGCAGTGTGTTTAGGGTGTGTGTGTATGCATATGGGGTATATATGATGTATACACAGGGGGACTAACAGCAGGGGATATTAAACCACCTTTGATGGCGGCTGGGGTGTGTGGTGGGGTGGGGGGTGGGTTTGATGGGGGGCGGGGGTGGCCGCTAGGTGAGGTAATGTGTATGTGTGGAGGATGGCTGCCAGATGAGGTAGTGTGTGTGTGTATGGGTCAGGTAGGGTAGTGTGTGTGTATGGGTCAGGTGGGGTAGTGTGTGTGTGTGTGTGTGTGTGTGTATGGGTCAGGTGGGAGTAGTGTGTGTGTGTATGGGTCAGGTGGGAGTAGTGTGTGTGTGTATGGGTTAGGTGGGAGTAGTGTGTGTGTGTGTGTGTGTGTGGGGGGGTTTACTGCAGGCAGAGAGGGGGAAATGTATTACTATGGTGGATACAGCAGATGCATTATTACTATATAGGGGAAAAAGCAGGGGACATACTTCTTAGAAATGCTTTTACTTGGCAATTTTTCACCACTGGGGTGTACTGCTACTGGTGACAGTGACCCTGACAGGAGCCCAGGCCAGGTGGCTGCCTCTTTCTGCTTAGCCACAGTTGTTGTGAGTGGCAGCAATAGAGCAGGGCTAATAGAGCGGTCATTGAGGTTACTAACTTCTGCACTGGGCTCCTTCGCTAACTATTTATGACGACACTCAGAGGGCCCGGGCCCCGGATGTTTTAGGACCCTAGCAACGCCCCTGCTCCTCACCCTCCCTTATGGATGGTCCCCTCTCCCCCCACCCTCCCTTATAGATGGCCCCCTCTCCCCCCACCCTCCCTTATAGATGGTCACCTTCCCCCCCCCTCCCTTATAGATGGTCCCCTTCCCCCCCCCCCCCCTTATAGATGGTCCCCTTCCCCCCCCCTCCCTTATAGATGGTCCCCTTCCCCCCCCCCCTCCCTTATAGATGGTCCCCTTCCCCCCCCTCCCTTATAGATGGTCCCCTTCCCCCCCTCCCTTATAGATGGTCCCCTTCCCCCCCTCCCTTATAGATGGTCCCCTTCCCCCCCTCCCTTATAGATGGTCCCCTTCCCCCCCTCCCTTATAGATGGTCCCCTTTCCCCCCCTTTATAGATGGTCCCCTTCCTCCCTCCCTTATAGATGGTCCCCTTCCCCCCCCCACCCTCATAGATGCCCCCCTCTTTCCCCCACCCTCATAGATGGCCCCCTCTTTCCCCCACCCTCATAGATGGCCCCTCTTTCCCCCCACCCTCATAGATGGCCCCTCCTTCCCCCCACCCTCAGATGGCCCCCTCCTTCCCCCCACCCTCATAGATGGCCCCCTCCTTCCCCCCACCCTCATAGATGGCCCCCCTCTTTCCCCCCACCCTCATAAATGGCCCCCTCTTCCCCCCACCCTCATAGATGCCCCCCTCCTTCTCCCCCACCCTCATAGATGCCCCCTTCTCTCCCCCCCGTCCTTATAGATGGCCCCCCTCTTTCCCCCCACCCTCATAGATGGCCCCCTCCTTTCCCCCCACCCTCATAGATGCCCCCCTCCTTTCCCCCCACCCTCATAGATGGCCCCCTCCTTTCCCCCCACCCTCATAGATGGCCCCCTCCTTTCCCCCCACCCTCATAGATGCCCCCCTCCTTCCCCCCCACCCTCATAGATGCCCCCCTCCTTTCCCCCCACCCTCATAGATGGCCCCCTCTTTCCCCCCACCCTCATAGATGGCCCCCTCCTTTCCCCCCACCCTCATAGATGGCCCCCTCCTTTCCCCCCACCCTCATAGATGGCCCCCTCCTTTCCCCCCACCCTCATAGATGCCCCCCTCCTTTCCCCCCACCCTCATAGATGGCCCCCTCCTTTCCCCCCACCCTCATAGATGCCCCCCTCCTTTCCCCCCACCCTCATAGATGGCCCCCTCTTTCCCCCCACCCTCATAGATGGCCCCCTCCTTTCCCCCCACCCTCATAGATGGCCCCCTCTTTCCCCCCACCCTCATAGATGGCCCCCTCCTTTCCCCCCACCCTCATAGATGGCCCCCTCCTTTCCCCCCACCCGTACATGCTGATAAAAAAAACAAAACTTAACTCACCTGACATCGCGCTCCCACGTTGATCCTCACTCCTCCTGGTCTGTCCCCGACTGCTGCGCGGCTGCCGGGGGTGTCGCGTCTTACCCCCGGCAGCGCGCGCATCCCAGAACTCCCTGCGCGCCGGAACCGGAAGTCAGGGCCCAAGGCGCGCAGGGAGTTCTGGGATGCGCGCGCTGCCGGGGGTAAGACGCGACACCCCCGGCAGCCGCGCAGCAGCCGGGGGAAGACGGAGCCGGACTCTTGTGACCGCAAGCAAAACAATGCTTGCGGTCACAAGAGTGATTGATCGGGGGGCACCGCGGGCCCCCCTTGTGGCGGGCCCGGTCGCGGCGGCGACCCCCGCGACCACGGTGGCTACGCCACTGCAGGGGTCTATATCCAAGTGGGGGAGCACACAGGAGGTCTATATCCAAGTGGGAAAGCACACAGGGGGGCTAAATACCCCTGAGGGAGCACACAGGGGGCCTATATACTAGTGGGGGATCACACAGGGGGTATATACAACTGGGGGCAGCACACAGGGGGTCTATATACAACTGGGGCAGCACACAGTAGGTCTATATACTTCTCGGGGAGCACACGGGGGGGGGGCTATATATAACTGGGGGAACACACAGGGGTCTATATAATACTGGGAGAAGCAAACAAGGGGTATATACTACTGGGGGCAGGACACAAGGGGTATATACTATTGGGGCAGCACACAAGGAGTATATATTACTGGCGGTAGCGCACAAGGGGTATATACTACTGGGGGCAACACACACCGGTCTATTGTTTTGGAACGCGTGTCGAGGGGGGGGGCCCAGACATAACTTCGCTTGGGGCCCCAGAAATGCCAAGACCGCCCCTGAGGATAGCTGATTGATGTTGGACAGCTGGGCCTCCCCACAAGAAGGGAGGTTCCTTGTCCTCCAGGTGCATGCGCAGCCTCTGCTCCATTCACACTCTATGGGACTTCTGGGCGTAGTCAAGTTCAGCACTCAGCTATGCTCAGAGGCCCCATAGAGAGTGAATAGAGCGGTGTTATATCACAATATCGGATGCTCCATTCACCTGGAGGACAAGTGACATCTGTTCTTTGTAACTGAGGCACTGTCGCAGAGTTTTATTTTTTAAGAAATCAACAAGGGTTATGATAGCAAGCAGTTTTGCAATACAGTCTTTTTTTTTTGTTTAGTTTTCTATGATTAAATCAACATTATACATAAGGCCACTAGGTGTCTCCCTTCCTATCAAACTGTGGTCCATGTTCCCTTCTTGCCAAAATTTGGTCTTTTCCCTGTTCATGAAAAGAGACCAAACACAAATAGTCCTAGTCCTTTGCACATTCACAGACATGGTTTGGTATTGACAGCCATTCCAGAGTGTGCATAGAGCCAAACAAGTCTTTACTGCACTGTACAGCACATTCAGTAGCAGAGAATCCTGGTGGTGCTTGTGTGGTGTCCCACCACTGGTGTTTATTGTCTTTACACCCCTCACAAAAGTCTGTAAAAGTGGTAATAAAGTAGTACCTAAGTTTTGCCACTAGATGTCACTAGTATGTATATTATGTGCCTAAGTATTGCACATCTGTAGGTAACTAAAGGGTTATTGTTTCTAGGACCTGTGCACCAATGAGAGCTCTTTCTCTTTTCTGCCTATCTCTATCCTTCTCTTTCTCTTGCACTCTCCTCTTACCCACTCACAGCACACATTACAGACACTGTCAAAGGAAGTCACATGGGGAGAGGAAGTGTAGCCACACCTTAGCGAGTCTGACTCTGTCTTTGGTAGAGAATGGACGCACATGAGACCCCTTAGCACTCTTTTCTTGACAAGCAGCACTTCCACACACTATGCAGTGCTGAACGCACACTTAGAGAAGACAAGTCAGGGATCACCCCAACCTATGCCGAGAACCAGTCTAAAAGTGCAGGACAGTCTCCTGAAGAAAGAGGAACTGATCCGGATAGAGCAAAGTTGCTAGAAGCCCATGTACTCTATCTCTCAGCACAGGTGTCATCAGAGAACTCTGGCCACTCTACTCATCCCAGGTAACAATGTCTGGGGCTTGTGTCGCTTTCTAGGACAGGTCGCCCGACACTGGTGGGCAATAGTTGGTGCAAAGACCAGAGTCAAAACACGGCACAAGTATTCTCTCTACTCTCAAGTATTCTACTTATTCTTCTTCTAAAGTTCCGGCAGAGCAAACTTCTACCTTGGGTTGGGACTCTCTCTCAGCACGCAACTCTGTCAGCATGGCTGCACTGCTCCTTAAGCTCTCAGCACAGGTCATGTCATTAAAGATTAAAGTATATTATCAAGTTCCTACTGTATATCACTGCATTAAGCCTTCCTGCAGTAAAGAAGAGTTTATTTATTTTAACTGGACTCAGTGGTTATTCGCTAAGCACCTACACAGCCATTGCATCTTCCTTGGGTCATCTCCCCTTTCTGTGGGTGGCGGTACCAATAGTCCAGGTGGGTCACAACTCCACTCCCGACCACCGTGATAAGTGCCCAAGGGACCCCCAAACAGCCCGGCAGGTTACCGACCACAGGGAAAAGGGTATAGCCAGCCTATCTAAAATAAAAGCAGGTATGCCACATTATCTGTGTGCCCAACCGGCACTAGCGTCACAACAACTAAACATCTAGCTGAGCTATATTCTGACAAACCACCACGGAGGTGGCGTCACCCCTCACCATCTGGCAAGTGACTGGTCGCGCCTCCCAGCGGGGCGACACTACACTTGCATTATATGGTCAGCTCTCCTGTAACACAGCAGGAAAACCTCTGTAACCACACAATTACATTATACTGACTGAATTATTGGTAAGTTGCAGAGTTGATAATATAATTATCCTAAGTTGATTGCCCTCAGTTGATACACAACCTGCATGATGAAAAGGTGTCTCGCCTTACATAAGCATGCAAAGGACTGGGGCTTCCTGTGTTTGGTCTCACTTTCTGAACAGAGAAAAGACCAAATATCAGCACAGAGGACAATGCTTGAGATGCCTGCCTTTAGGCATCCACTATGGTAGGTCACACATTCTCAGTTCAGCTAAAATCACCCAGTGTGTCCCATTAGTATGGGGAGTAGGTCTCCACTGCACATGCAAGCAAAGTCAGTTGAGGTCTCCGGCAGTTATTGGCTGTAGTGGACCCCCTAGCAGATTGTGCAGAGGAAATTCTTGTGTGGCCACCAGCAATGCGCACAGAACAAACAGATTGTACATAAACTGTAAGGATCTTCCATGCAAATAAGGGCAGAGTTCAACTTTGAGCCCTCCCCCTACTGAGCACACTGTTCACTGCTGCAGAGGCTGGTTTTTCCTGGGCCCCGATTTGGTGGGTTATCATTTTGCAGGGAGGTGTAGAGATGCTGGGTAGAGATGAGCGAACCTCAAGCATGCTCGAGTCTATCCGAACCCGAACTTTCGGCATATGATTAGCGGTGGTTGCTGAACTTGGATAAAGCCCTAAGGCTATGTGGAAAACATGGATATAGTCATTGGCTGTATCCATGTTTTCCAGACAACCTTAGAGCTTTATCCAACTTCAGCAGCCCCCGCTAATCAAATGCCAAATGTTCGGGTTCGGATGGACTCGAACCCGAACCTAGTTCGCTCATCTCTAATGCTTGGAGAGGTCAGGCAGGGCAGCACCTGTACAACACTAGAGGCAGGCAGTTCCTGAAACCTAATCAACCTGTTTATCCAAAGCTGTTTCAAAACAAGCATCCCCCATCATGCTCTGGTAGCCTCTAGCTGTCAGATCAGGGTGGGAGTTGTAGTTTTAGCTGTCACAGCAGGATGGGAGTTGTAGTTCCAGCTGTCAGATCAGAATAGGAGTTGTAGTTCTAGCTGTCAGTTCAGGATGGGAGTTGTAGTTCTAAATGTCAGATCAGGGTGGGAATTGTAGTTCTAGCTGTCAGATCAGGGTGGGACTTGTAGTTCTAGCTGTCAGATCAGGGTGGGACTTGTAGTTGCAGGTGTCAAATCAGAATAGGAGTTGTAGTTTTGCAACAGCTAAGGACCACTACCATAAGCCAGTCATTCAGTACAGGATAATCCTCCTGACACCACAATTGCCCTATAAGGGCATGCTCACACTAGTAAATTAGGCGGAATCTCTCGTCCCAGTGCGTCATTGCCAGTCTATGGGAGAGTGCACGCTCCTCTGCTGCCGCCGCTCTCCGCTCAAGGTGGTGACACAAGCGGAGAGGAGCGTGTGCTGTCCCATAGACAGGCAATGACAGGTCCCAGACATGGTTCTTGCACCAGAGCCAGTTTTTAGGGGTGGATTACCTGTTTGCACAGGTTTTACCACCCCAGCAAATAGAAGGGGGCGCTGTACTAATTTTCCTCCCCTGCCAGCTATCATAAAGACCCTATTCCACCAACAGATCTGACGACAGATTATCTGCCAAAGATTTGAAGCCAAACCCAGGAACAGACTATAATCAGAGAACAGGTCATAAAGGAAAGACTGGATTTCTCCTCTTTTCAAATCCACTCCTGGGTTTGGCTTCATAGCTTTGGCAGATAATCTGTCGTCACATCTGTTGGTGGAATAAGGCCTTAAGGCTGAGTAACATCACTGTATGTCAACAAAGTGGCGAGGAAGTGATATTTTTTTACATATTGAAGGACAGGAAATTTTGCCACAGGGGTGCATGTGTCACTGGACATAACTGTACTGTAATCTTATAGGATCTGTATTGTAATAGTCTGTGTGATGGTATGGGGCAGCGATAGCATTAGAAATATATTTCTATGCACAGGGTGTTTGGTTGTGGTATGGAGGTAATCTCATTACTGCATGGTAATATTTGCTACTGGTCTAAGAGCAACATTGAGAATTCTGCAGTCTCCCTTTTTTTTTTTTTTTAATTCGTCCGTTACCTGGTCTATTAGTCCAGACGATACCTTGCACTACTTCACTCAGATCTGGATGCCACCATGTATAATGTGCTGACTGTACCTAGATGTGGGTGATGGGGCAGAGCTTCTTAGCACCATATTAGATAAATCTGTGTAAACACACCATATCTGTATGACAGATTTTGAGAACAGGTCATAAAGACTGAGATTTTTCCTCTTAACCATTTTGGGCTTCAGCTACAAAAATCAGTTAGATAATGGTGCGTTTACACAGATTTATCTGACAGATTTTTTAAGCCAAAGCCAGAAACAGACTAGGGTGCAGGTCATAACGGAAAGACTGAGATTCCCTGTCTTTTCAAGTCCGTTCCTGACTTTGGCTTCCAAAATGGGTCAGACAAGTCTGTGTGTAAACGCATCATAAGGGTACAAACACACACACACCGTATACGCAGCCTATTTACTGCTGCGATACGCAGTAAATATTCAACAAATACGCAGCAGATTAGATCTAAATAACTGAACACAGCATCAAATCTGCACCACCAGATCTGCTGCGTATCTGCGGTGTATGTTTGTACCCCAAGTCTGTGTAATTATTAAAAGACTGCCCTATTTTAAATCCGATTCAGCCCTAAACAGAACTGACTCCAACAAAATCTCTTGTCCTGAATAAGCCAATCCTTCCCCCTTGTCCTGCTCTCTGTAGCCAGGTCCCAGCCATTACCTGTGAGCAGGAGATTTCTTAAAGGAAACCCGGCAGCTGTAGTTCACATTCTAACTCACTTTTGGATTTCTGGTTAGATCAGAGACACACCTGGTATCCTATGTAGATGTCAGATTCCCAAAAATGCTTTCATTCTTTAGCAAGAGTCAAGGGGCTTTTCTGAGCTGTACAAGCTATAAACCCCTCCTACTCTCCCCACTCCCATCCAGGTGTCAAGGGGGGGGGGGTACATGCGTCTGCAATGGTGTCTATGCATTAGAAATGCATCGATGTACAACTGGTATCCAAACCACTGTCACTATGGCTGTACATTATGTGTACCACCCACTTCTGACAATAAATGCTGGTCCCTGGCTGTGTAATTCAGTAATTTTAGGTTCTCATTTTCTTTGCAGATGTAACAGCAACTGACAGATGGGTACCAGTAATCCCTTCTTACATCTGCATGATGTGGTCCTTCTCCAACTACCAAACAGAAATCCATTCCTGCATTTCTGTAGTAGAGGAGAATCAGAACAGGCTGTGTAGGAGTTAATTGATTAAGCTTGGGCATCTTCCAACTCAAATGCAAGAGCATGATGTTCTACTCAACACCAGGCGACACCACATTAAAGGAGAAGTCCAGCCAAAATGTTTGATATGTTATTACTTATGGAAAGTTATAGAAATTTCTAATGTACATTAATTATGGGAAATGCACATAGTATAGGGCCATTTCCCTAATTTAGTAGATCATGGAGTGTTAGAATTCTCTCAGATACAGTGATATCACACCCCAGGGTGTAATTCCTATGGAGTTTCCAGCAGGGGGCGCTCTATATGTAGAAGTCTATGGGACTGTTTCTATGAATATCTATGTAAAGTAATGGAACGTAGTGTACAGTGTGCTTTATTGAATGAATACATTTATGGAATACTTTGGGGGAGCAAGTGTCCTGTGCATCTACCTCCCTGCTCTGTGCTGCTGTTGCCACATATACACAGTACTACTCCACCCATCTGCTCATAGTATGAGCAGATGATTGGCCCTGGTACTCAATCTCCATCACCGGTAATCCCGACAAACTGCCGCCACACTGGTCTATATGCACTGAACCACTGCTCCCATCCTCTGCTCATAGTATGAGCAGGTGATTGTAGTAATAGCTGGGTTATCCCCATCACATGTTTGCCGCTGCCGGGCGCAGCCGCTCATCACAGCCCAGCCATCATTCCTCCTTCTGGGATATGAGCAGATGGGAGGAGTAGTACTGTGTATGTGGTAGCAGCACTGAGCAGGGAGAGAGGTAGATGCACAGGCACCTCTCCCTCCCTTCTTGGTGCCCACCTAATGTACTGATTGAATACATTTATGGAATACTTTGGGGAGCAAGGACACTTACTCCCCAAAGTATTCCATAAATGTATTCATTCAATAAAGCACACTACATTACTTTACATAGACATCCATAGAAACAATTAAGTCCCATAGACTTTACATAGAGCGCCCCCTGCTGGACACTCCATAGGAATTACACCCTGGGTCGTGACGTCACTGTCTGAGAGAATTCTAAACACTCCATGATCTACTAAGGGAAATAGCCCTATGTACATTAGAAATTTGTATAACTTTCCATAAGTAATATCAAAAAATTTTGGCCGGACTTTTTAGCGCCAGAACTTTTCACTTGCAAATGGTGAAGATTACAATGTTTGACCTAATGTCAAGAGAGTTCAACCCCTTTAAAGGGTTTAGAGTTTGCTTTACACCCATACAGGATTACTTTTTCAATGCAAGCTGTTACATATTTATAGCACAATACCAAGATTCATGTGATAAGGTAGTTTCTACAGTAACTGGTAGAGAAGTCCAAGTCTAGTATGTGAACCCTTACATATGGCCTGTAAGGACTGATTATCGTTAAGATTGGCCTTTTTTAACAATGTGTATAACCAGATAGGCAGTTAGGTGCCAGTCATGAACCCACAATATATGGTCTATGCATGCTGTACTAGTACAGTAGTGCAACTGTTTTGGTGCTCTTGGCATAGTGGGAGTTCTGAGGTTTGGGCTACAATATATGGTCTGTGCACAGACATGTGAAAGACCCACCTTGGTACTTCAGTCATGTTTTGTTATTTGATTTCTACAGCTTTTCTTTAAATATGTAGCTTTTGTGTTCAGGATAGGCTTGTGAATGCATAAAGAAAAAAACCAAAGTCGCCTTCAAAAGAGTTTATTAGCTCTTTGTTAAACTACAGTATCTCTTGACTCTGCACATGAATTGTTAACTAGCCTCCTGAGACCGCAACACAAAGTAACATACTATTTAAACAGGGTTGAAGTGATCAGGACCACAGCCACAATAGAAAAACCATGGACAACATGCAGGCACCAAGAGTGACAAAGACAAGGAATCATCCTAATAAGCAGCAAAGCTTCTGGGATTGGAAGGTCAGAAACTGCAGGATTGTGAGGAGGCTGTATATACACCATACAGTCATTGCTGCAGGGGCTTGTGGCGAGACAGGCCTCTACAGCAGTGAAGGGTCTAAGCCAGCTCCTGCAGACTCCTCTAGGTGGACAGTGACTACATAAAGATGGTTAAGTGCTGTGTGTTTCTTCTTAGTTGATAACTGGCTTCCTGAAGTTCTTGCCTGCAAAGCGAGCCTTGCATCCCAACTCCTCTTCAATTCTGCATGGGACAGAAACAAGATTCGTGAGAAAATTCAACGGCACTACTTCCTTTGTTGGCTTACGTGCAGTCAATTAGACATAGGGCCCTATTCCACCGGACGATTATCGTTCCCATAATCATTAACGATTTCAAACGACCGCTATTGCGAAAGACCTGAAAACGTTCATTCGTTTCCATGGAACGATAATCATTACTTATGATCGTATTTGCGATTGTTTTTTCTTAGCTATTGTGTTCGTATCTACTGTGGAAGTCTTATTCAATGCGAACAATTTGGGAACGTTTTGCAAATGAGCAACGATAAAAATAGGTCCAGGTCTTATAAAGTGATCAACAATTTCTCGTTCGGTCGTTAAGTGTTAACTGCATTTCAACCGAACAATCATAGTTATAGTTGAACGATTTAACGATAATCTGAATGATAATCGTCCGGTGGAATAGGGCCCATAGTGTGGGCTATGCCGATTAGCAACAGAGGTGCTCCTCACAGAGTCTTATATGTAAACAGTCCAATACATAGATAGAAAGCTGAGGGCACTCACCTGTATGTTTCAAAATACTCTATTCAAAAATGCGGTTAAAGTCTCTGTGATACATATCACTCTTGAGCAGATGCCATGGTATGGAGTCTGCTCAAGAGTAATATGCATCACAGATTTTAACCGCATTTTGGAATAAAAGTATTTTGCAATATACAAGTGAGTGCCCTCAGCTTTCTATCCATGTACTGGACAGAATAAAAAATAAAAAATTACTCTATAGCATTATAGAAGTGGCAACCCCACCTATCTATAGGTTGTGGTAATGCAATTGCCACACTACACAGGTGTGTCATGTTCTCAGAGCAGATTTGCTTCAATATGAAATAGTGCCATCCCATTCACTAAATGAATTCCAAATATATGCCTGCCATTAACTTATCTAGACGATTTAGGCTAGTACTTTCATTTTAAAAATATTCTTGCACAAACAAGAGTTCTCATTGGTTGGTCTGGGTATTTAGACCCTCACCAATTGTTACAGCCAGAAAAAGTGTTCGCCCTGCGTTTGCCATTTAGATGATCTTCATATCCTTACAATAGGGACAAGGCAACAAGCCAAGAGCTTAAGTGCATGGCTGAGAACTTCTCCTAGCCTGACTGGTGAGGGTCTGAATACCCAAACATTTTGATCAAGTCAATTTCTCTCTTCATTGCCCATGCAAGTACACACTTTGAATGCCAGCAAGTTTAGGATTTGCATGTCATTTACAAGACCACAAGAGATTTATTTATTTATCTAATAGTGGGATTTATACCCACCCTGTCTAAAATCTTTCCCCTCTTTATAACTCACCTGAGCAGCTGGTTGTATTTAGCAAGTCTCTCAGATCTACAAGGAGCACCAGTTTTGATCTAATAAAATAAAATATTGATTAGCCAAAAGTCAAGCAGCAAAACCAGAAAGAGGACATCCTGTAGTTCTTCATACCTGTCCAGTACAGAGGCCAACCACAAGATCAGCAATGAAAGTGTCTTCAGTCTCTCCAGATCGATGGCTGACCATTACTCCCCAGCCATTGGTCTGAGCCAGCTTGCATCTACACAAGGAAAAAAGAGAGACTATAGTACTGAACTTTGCATAGTCCAACAGCAATACATCTCCCACCATCCCAGAGAAATCGATAACAGAGGTTGTATGTGGTACTACAGCTCTAGACAACTCACTACACAGAATTGGCCATTTGCTTATAGAAGAGGCTATTTAGGAGTTTCAGGAGATTGCTAGAAGGGATTTTTAATTTCAACCCTGTCTCAGCCATCACCTCTAAGGTTTCCATAATCCCAGTATGGTACAATTCTTACATTGGTTTGTAACCCTGCCCCATTACTTACGCCTGCAGAGATTCTGTAACAGAGCCAATCTGGTTGACCTTTAGGAGAAGACAGTTGCAGGCCTTCTCAGCAACAGCCTTCTCAATTCTCTTGGGGTTGGTCACAGTCAAGTCGTCACCCACTACCTGGATGTCTGTAGTGTCAGTGAACTTGGACCATGCAGCCCAGTCATCCTGGTCAAATGGATCCTCAATGGAAACAACTAAGAGGAAAGTTCAAAACGTCAATCACCAACTGCACACAAGTAATGCAACTCCCGTTATAAAGCCCAGTAGTAGCCCACTAGTTGTTACCTGGATAATCTTTAACAAAGCTCTTGTACAGGTCAGCCAGTTTGTCAGGGGAGATGTATCTGCTGGGGTCATCTGGGGACTTGAAGTCCAAGTCGTACTTCCCATCACGGTAGAACTCAGAAGCTGCCACATCCATTCCAATCACAATCTTGTCTGGGTATCCAGCCTTGTTAATAGCAGTCTTCAGAAGTTCCAGGGCTGTTTAAGGGAGGGGGACAATACATGTCAGTGCAAACCCCACATTACCCGATAGAATAAAGACAGAATAAAGACAGTAGTACACCCCATGTATTAACACTAATTAGTTTACGGATTCCTCAATACTAACTTGTATGATACAGACACTAGTCAATGTGTCATTATGTGAGAATCATGAAAGTGCCCTGATCCCATCAAACCCTGCAGCTGCGGAGCTGCTCATTCACTTAACATTCCATGACCCCCCCACCCCCCACATTGCAGAGTAACACCCTATATATAGATTCTCCATCTTCCCACAGTGACTACATGCTGTATACAGTTACAGTAACGTTTACGGCTGCAGATACATTTACCACTAATTTATTCCTTAGGGAGGCAATAAATTGGAGATTTACTTTAGTTTTGATAGCAATTTTCTTAAGCCATCAGAAAGTTAGACTATACCCCCGTCATCAACATCTATGCCTTAAAGTGACACTGTCACACCCTTTGTGCATTCTGACATCTATACACAGGTGTAAAGGGTAAATTTAGCGTTTTTCATACCTCATTTCAAATCATACGTCATGGTGTTTGTTTAAGTAAAAAGTGTCCTCTTATCAACTGCAGATTTTTAAGTGGGCGTGGCCTCGTGTCGCGTGGCCTAGAGTCATGTAGCCCCGCCCACAACACCAGTTGGCCCGCCCCCTCGTCTCCCATTGGAACATGCTATCCGAAAGGTCTAGACCCCACCGCCTTTACATCAGCCAACCAATGGGTGTCAAGGGGCGGGACCAACTGCACAGTTGTGGCACGGGGCTAATGGTGCTAATTCCACGAGGCCACGCCCACTTAATACAATCTGCAGTTGATAAAAGGACACTTTTTAATTGAACACTACGACGTATGATATGAAATAAGGTATGAAAAATGTTAAATTTACCCTTTACACCTGTGTAGAGATGTCAGAATGCACAAAGGGGGTGACAATGTCACTAAAGGGGTTGTATGGCATTACAACTTACCTTGCTGCCATTATGTAAAAACTAAGCCTAATTTTCTCTGGTGTCTCTCGCTGACTGTAGTTCCTTCACTTCCAAGACTCTTCAGTGACAGCCCGCTCAGCCAATCACTGCCCATGTTGCTGTCCTGTGTCAGCCAGTGATTGTCTGAGCAGGCTGTCACAAGACTAATCCACTGCGGAAGTCAAGGCACTGCAGTTAGCAAGGGACATAGGTGACACTACAGCAGGACACCAGGGGAGTGCAGAGAGGCAGGCATAAGAAGTTTGTTTTCTATATAAAAGCTTTTAATAGCTTTCTACCAATGCTGGATAATCCCTTTAAGCCATTAACAAAAAGTCCATTATAAAGACAGACCTATTGCTCTAGTATGCCAAAATTTGGGATAGCTGCTCAAACCAAGATCAGGAAGAGTGTGTAGCTGAGTGCTCCTAAGCTCCATGCAACAAACTCAATACACTAATGGATCTCATGGCTGCATGATCACAGGAAGCCTCATGAGAGAAGCCCTCAGCCACATCAGAACTCACTGCTCAACCAATCAAAACTTTGACATCTTGACTCATGATAGGACCACTACAACTGATTGTTCTCGTATGGGGCTTACACTAAAAGGATCTTACCTTCCTTATTCTCAAGGATGTTGGGTGCAAAGCCACCCTCATCTCCAACATTGGTTGCATCCTGCCCATATTTGGCCTTGATCACATTCTTTAGATTGTGGTAAACCTCTGCACCAATGCGCATGGCCTCCTTGAAGGTAGAGGCACCAACAGGCAAGATCATGAACTCCTGCATAGCCAGCTTGTTGCCAGCATGAGATCCACCATTGATCACATTGAATGCCTGCAAAAAGAGGTCAGTGAGTAGACTTAAAATATATATCCCTCACTACACACTAACAGTTTACATCATGTAAACTGCAGAAGTAACTTACAGGAACGGGAAGAATGACTTCTGGGTTTCCAGCCAGATCAGCAATATGACGGTACAGAGGTACTCCTTTCTCAGCAGCGCCAGCCTTGCACACCGCCAGAGAGACTCCCAGGATGGCGTTTGCACCAAACTTTGCTATAAAGACAATTCAGATAAAGTTAATGAATGTGTAGTAGTTTGCCATGTCTAGGAGACTCACTGTATCATGCAAATGCTTATGATACAGTAAGTGTATACAATATTCCATGGGCCGATGGGGACCCGATCAATAATGTAAAGGAGCGCCGATCTGCTAGATCAGCACTCGTTTACTGGGCCTATTCCACAGCCCAATAATCGTTCAGCAAGGGCTGCATTGTTACTGATGTCCTTGCAGCCCTTGTTTAAACACCATACATTACCTACACATGTTGCAGGGCTTCTCCTGTGCTCCTTCCTCCCAGTCCCACGCACAGCAGCAACTTCAGTGCAGCCTGTCTGAGCTGACAGACCGCTCAGCATGTGTAGGCAATGTATGGTGCTTGTGAGATAGTCGGTTGCCCATCTCGCATCACTATTCCACGTAGCGATGCGGTCAGTGCCGGATGATTTTAGGTTTGAGCCTAAATAAACGATCAGCCGATGACACAATTGGCTGATGGTTGTCTCTATTCCACGGAGCGATAATCGGCCGAATATCGCTCAGTGGAATAGGCTCCTTACACATGATGGAATACAGAATTCATACAACAGTAGGTCTGACCAGTTATATCAGATGACTACCCAGAAAAATGCAACAGTTCAAGGAAACAGCACAAGCCAAAGTCATAAATAGAAAAAGTAGATATAGAGTGCTCGTCTCACCAGACAGGACCCCTCCGTCCAGATGCAACTGCTCAACAATCAACCGGAGACAGCACTTGAAAGTGAAAAAACTTGATCTTTTATTCACATCCTATTTCCGCAACGTTTCGGCTGATTCTCAGCCTCTCAAGTGTGAGAAAGGCTGAGAATCACCTGAAACGTTGTTGAAGTAGGATGTGAATAAAAGAATCAATTTTTTTCACTTTGAAGTGCTGTCTCCGGTTGATTGTTACCCAGAAAAATGGTCAGATGTTAAAGTGAATTATGCCTGTGAGTGACTTGCTACAAGATCAGCTCGAGTTTTCCTCTGAGTATTACATAACAGAACAATTAGTAATAGCTACAATGGCCTTTTGTAAAGTCCCTTAAATAGGATGCTAAACATTTGCACTCCGTCCAGATAGCATTACTGTATCCATAACATGTCAGTAGCAACAGTAATGTTGAGTAAATATTTTATGAAATGTGTCAATGCTGCCTATGCAGAATATACTTACACTTGTTCTCAGTTCCATCCATCTCCAGCATTAGTTTGTCGATCTTTTCTTGCTCAACAACACTTACATTCTGGAGGAAAAAAAATTTAGTGTAAGAGTTCAGTGATCTGCATTACCAAGTTAGGATCCACAGCAATGTAGCAGAAGCATTGGGTTCATGCACAAAAAAAAACCTCATTCTATTGTGAAGGGTGAACAGCCATTTACAACAGATGTCACAGTACAAGGCTATCTGCAACAACGGCCGTACTTTGTGCGGTGTGCAACGCATCATATACGTTCCGGCCGGGATCCTGTAAGGGGCCGCAAATAACTGACATGAATTGCGGCCGCAGAAAGACCTGTCAGTTCACACAACGAATAGAGCGGCTCCGGCTACTTGCTTCATTGTGTAGTGTGGGAGGTTCTGATGCAGGCACGCGCTGATGGGCCCGCATCAGAACCTGCGGCCAAAAGATTATCCGGCAGAAGATCTGTGCAGAGACGGCAGGTCTCTTCACGTAGTGTGAGCATAACCCAAAGATTCATTCAGTCTGATCCCACTGGGATCTAGCACTGAAGAATTAATGGCACTCCTGTCACTTTGGCAGGGATCCCATGTCATACCTCATACCACTAGCATAACACATCCCTGATCATTGATAGTACAGTATGCTAAACATGGCCACTCACTGGATGCAACAGTCATGTGTCAGACACTAGTAGATACTGGGCACCCAAGGACATTCTGTACTTTAGTGGAAGGCTGCACCAAGATTTAGGTTATGTACACACTAAAGAGTTCTTGGATATCATTCTGCGGATTCGCCCGCTTGACTCTCTGCTCATCCCATAGACTCCATTCTCTGCTCAGGCAGATGCCGCCATCTGCCCAAAGAATTCTTTGGGTTGATGGCAGAATCCACCCGAGCATAGAATGAGTCTATGGGATGGGCAAAGAGTCAAGCGGGGGGCAAGCAGCAGAATTTGCAGGATGTTATTCCTGAGAATTCTGTAGTGTGCACTTACTCTAAAAGTCCCCCCCCCCCCATCCACAGCTTAGAGGGTAACTAGCTGATCAGTGTTGGTCTGACCCACAAATCATAAGAGCCTTGAATACATGAATTCAGAAGCATGCATGCTCTTCCATCATTCCATTCCTTCCCTATGGGACCTCTAAATGTTGCCAAGATCAGCACTTTATAAATGTTAGGAAACCACATTAGTATGAATGGATCAGTGGCTAAATATGTGGGGACATAGAAGCACCAAGTCTGAGAACAGGTCAGTGAGGGTCCAGGCAGTAAGAACATTTCTGTGAGCTAGTTGTGCCCATCCTGTGGATAGAAAAAAAAAAACAAAAAACCAATCTACTACTAAAACTCCATCTTTGCGATTGTTCCTTTAAGCACACTGCAATTCAACAGCTCCATTTTCTATGGGGCACTTAAAGGGATTTCATGGAGTGTTTTCAGAGAATTCTGTGTGATTAGAGGCAGGATGCTCCAATGCAGAGGAATTTTAGTGGAGAATCTTTCCATACACCAAACCCAGTATAGCCTGTGTAGTCCTGTACAAACGCCAAGCCAGTGCACATAAGCCCTTATCTTAAAGCCGATGTCTGGCTGCCATGTAGAAGTATCTGCCCACTCATTAAATAAGCCTGAAGATCATGTAACAAGCGTCTCCACCACCACCTGTTACTGTAAGTCTTGTGTAGGTGAAGTGAGTGCAGGCATAAACTGAACAGACATTTGTTACTTTATGGCAGCTTTCCCCTTGGTATCACAGACATGGGTCACTTGCACAGAATGACCACACATACATGATGTATCAAGACATCAGGAATTCTGTGTATTAAAGTGAGCTATTAAAGGAGAAGTCAGGTGAAAAGCTTTCCCTGCAATTACTACTGCATCGAGGCTTCACTTCCAGGATAAAATGGTGATGTCACGACTCTACTCCCAGAGCTGTGCAGGCTGTGGCTGCTGGAGGGGATGATGGCAGGGGGACACAGGGCACTGGAGGGACACCGAGAATCCCCCTGCCATCATCCTCTCCAGCAGCCACAGCCCTGGAGTCGGGTCGTGACATCACCATTTTATCCAGGAAGCCTTGATGCAGAAAATGCAATACTTTTGCCAGGCTTCTCCATTATGATATATTCATTGCATTATAATTCCACAGAAGTCAAGGTGTGTTGACATGAGTAGAGAAACCCATCAACATGTTGCTCTGCCCAGTAGAAGTGCCATTACCCATTTTTACATAAGAGGTTAGTGACCAGTTAGTTAACACAAGAACCCATACCTTTCCAACCAGTGCTGGGGCAATGGTGTTATTGATGTGCCCAACTGCTTTAGAGACACCTGGAAGGGACAAGCACATTCAATCACTGCACTGATCACACCAGCATGCATTAGACACATTTCTAGACTGACATCTCCTTTTAGAAGCCTCAGGTGTCTGCCAGACTATTATATGCATATGTAAAGCAGCAAGCGGGAGATGTTGACCGTCTAGAAATGCCATCTCAGTTAGTCAAACCTCATGCATTGGGAGGAGCGCGAGGCCCAGGACTCCCATTACCTGCGTGCATAAAGCAGGTCCCAGAAACTCGTTTACATATTTCACAGCTCTGCTCACACCTGAGAGCAAGGGACAGAGATGAGGAAGTTTACAACCAGGCTTAATCCATTCATAGATTTGGAAGCTGCTAGAACTCCTAGGAGCATACTGCATTAACTGGATGCTCTACATGGGCCTGATTTTTTGTTCATTACAGTATTAAAGATGTTGTCCAGGAAAAATTCCACTTCCCCACCATCCACAGGGTGCATATATGGACATTGTTAAGGGATACAGAGGTTGGACCCCCCACAGCCTCTACTTTTCTCCTATCCTGTGGATAAGGGTAAAGTAAAATTTTCCTGGACAACCTCTAAGTATTAAACAATTCACATCTGCATATTAATGCAAGTAACCCCCCCCCCCCCCCCCATGTTAAGGATTTTGCTGCAGAAGTTCAGCAGCATAAATTGACCCGTTTACTGTAATATACTAGCTATGTGGGTCTAATCTGCAGAATGACTTCATGGGAAGTTCCAGTATTCTATAATACAGACATTAAACTAATGAACTCCTTATACAATTTTTTCAGACAAGTGAGAGCAAGTGCAATTGCCCCAATTACCATATACCCATCATCAGTCACCCTTCCCCATGTTCATCCCCTCCTTGGTTGAACTTGACACGTTTTTCAACCGTATTACCTATGTAACTACATACCGCAAGTATAAACCTAGAAAGGAGAAAATACACTGATAACTAATGTAGAAGTGTTTAGACTTACCCTTTCCCATGTAGCGTGTTTTGTCATTGTCACGGAGCTCAAGTGCTTCATAGATACCGGTGGAGGCACCGCTGGGTACTGCAGCACGGAAGAGACCTGCAAGACAAAGAGTGGTTGGTATACACAGACTGTACTGTAGAGTCAAACTAGTAGCCAAATGTGTGTATTGGCAAGGTCTTTAAGAGAAAGACTAAGTGATACACATGACAACTAGTCAAGAAGTTTGTGCTTTTTTTACATCAGGTGAGGAGTGACTTCTTACAGTGCACCTGTCAAACACTTTCAAGGAACTTGTCACTCCACATCCAGCCGTCCTGGCACGGCCATACACTATCCATGCCAATCAACAAATGCAGCACTCTGATAAGTGAAATGAATGCAGCAACAGGAAGATCTTCTCACCACTCTCAGATGCAAAATGACAGTCATTTACATGACTCATTGTTGGACTTCATAAAATGTGTAGTAGCTACATAATTTGCAATTGTCATATCAGCCTTAGGGTAGCTTCACATGTACCGTTAACGCTGTGAGTAGTTAGGTCCTGGCAGATACCTTTCACTACATACACACAGCGGTCTGAACGACCACTGCATGCATGTAATTCTGCCGGCCGCTTAACCCCTTCAGCTCCACTCTGTATAGATTACCTGTCCTCGCTGCACGGGGTCCTGCTCTCCCACCTGGCCAATCAGTGTGTTGCCCTGCCGCAGCCACTGATTGGCCGGGCGGGAGAGCAGTACGCCGGGACCTCATGCAGCGAGGACATGTAATGTATACAGAGCGGGAGCCGGGTGGCAGCTGAAGGGGTTAAGCGGCTGGCAGAATTATACACGCAGCAGTTGTTCAGACCGCTGTGTGTATATAGAGAAAGTGATCTGCCAGGACCTAGCCGACTCGCAGAGTTATTAACGCTGCGAGTCGGTACGTGTGAAGCTACCCTTAAAGGGGAAGAGCAGCGAAAATTTTTATTAAAGTATTGCCCCTCAAAAGTTATACAGGATTCACCACTATACACTTATTACAGGATATGTACAGTTTTTTTCTCTGTACTACTGCATGAAGGTTTTACTTCCTGGATAACATTGAGATGTCCCAACCTGACTCCCAGAGCTGTGCGGGCTGTGGCTGCTGGAGAGGATGATGGCAGAGGGATGCTCAGTGTCCCTCAGTGTCCCCCTGCCATCATCCTCTCCAGCAGCCACAGCCCGCACAGCTCTGGGAGTCGGGTTGTGACTTCACTATGTTATCCAGGAATGACATCATGTTATCCAGGAAGTGAAGCCTTGATGCAGTAGTAAGTGCAAGGAAAAAAAGGCACTTTATGAGCATTCCCCATAAGTGTATATTTAATACTTTAATAAAAAAATGTTGTCGGACTTCTCTTTAACTATTGGCATTCAAATGTTTATATGGGCAACCAACATGTATTTTTAGGAATATGGGCCCAACCACGGTTGTATCTGAACTACTAAGAGTAAGGCTCCGTTCCCACTGAGCAAAGGTAGCGGAATTCCGCGACGGAATTGTCCGCCGCGGAATGCCGTTAGCCTCCCGCTCATAATGGGACTCTATGGGAGGCGCGCGCTCCTGCCCTGTCCGCGCTGAAGAATGAACATGTTCATTCTTCAGCGCGTACAGAGCAGCAGCGCGCGCCTCCCATAGACTCCCATTATGAGCGGGAGGCTAACGGCATTCCGCGGCGGACAATTCCGTCGCGGAATTCCGCTAGCTTTGCTCAGTGGGAACGGGGCCTAAGGAAACAGTCACACCATCATGGAGAGGGTGGTTAGAGGTAACACCAGGCCCTTCCACCCCTTCCTGCTAGGTACAGCAAGGCGAATTGGGTCAACAACTTTTCTTCACATCAGCCATCAAAGCAGAACTTGAGGCTTAGATAAGCCCCCCCCCCCAATGACCCACCTTTTGCTGTGCACAGGTCAACTTCCACAGTGGGATTACCACGGGAGTCAAAGATCTCTCTTGCGCTGATCTTTAGGATGGACATGGTGCTGGTGGAGAGGAAAGAAAGATGTCAATTTAGTTGAGATTACAACTAGATTAAAATTATGAAAGGAGACTTAAGTGTTAAGATTACCCCTTTTATAACTGATTATGTATGCTGTCCAGGTATCATGCCAACATATACCCTTCCTTGTCAGAGTAAATGTAAGTAGGTAAGAGGGGCTATCTGCAAATATGAAAGTGCAAGGCACTTCTAGCCAAGCATCATCTTTCACCTGTAAAATTAACTGTAGCCTACCACCACCACCACATGTGGGTAGCTTAGAACAGTCATGTAGTGGATGCCATCTCCCAAGGAGCAGATAGAAGCATGTCCTAAATGCACCCCCACCTGTTCACAGGTCGTATGCAACATTACAGCTGTGACCATGTGATGCAGTGTCTTATCTAAAATATAAAGCTATATACATAAAAAACAAGCTACATGAAGTCATAGATAAAAACAATGTTTTATCATGTAGCAAGCATATTTAAGCCCTGCTTTGCTGTTCTACTTTAACTGTGCGATTCTGGCTGCATTAAAGTGTACCGTGTTATATAATCTACTAGAGATTTTAAACTTTTTTGTTTTAATAGTTCCTCCATTAGCTTAGTATCAGACATAGATCAGCGTTAACTAAACCAGCAGAGACTTAAAGCTTTACAAGGACCCTATGGGAGGATGTGATGTTTCCCCAAGGTCACGACCTCTGCCTGTATGTGCACAGCTCCATTGTCTGAGCAGGGTGCCGTAGCTGCTGAGCCATCATAGAGGTGACAACCTGATGAAGCTGCAATCATACAGCCTAGATACATACCCAGCTACGCTATGTCCTTGGTGATATAAGCCTTCCTGGTTTCTGCGCTCCGCCTCCCTTGCAACGTCAGAATTGCTGCATTTCAGGTTAACCCTTGTGTTACAAACCGACAGCAGTTTTCCCATCAAAAAAGGCTATTTTATAACTGTATAAGGCTTCATTGAACATTAGTGTCTTATAAACTTGTTACTGGCACAGTGGGGGTGTAACCAGTGCAAAAACCTGGTGAGAAAAAGAGGCTGAACACAAGAGCTTCCTCCATTTACCACCGCACTACTCATCACGTAGCATCTTCCAGGCATCGGGGCATGCTCAGAAGCCCGTCCAGGTCATACCATTTTCAAGGGCATTCTACATCCTATAGAGCTGGGTGTCGCTCCTATATAATCCAATCTTCAATGACTAACAAGTTTAGGCAATACAGTGTGAAGCTTCCAGGAAAAGCATCTATCTATCCTTATTAAAGCAGTGAACCATTTAGGTGGGGGAGGGGTCATGCAGCTGTCAGTGTTCTACAAACGCCATTATGGAGGCCGATCTCCACTTTACAACAGTGCATTCTTTATTAAGGGGCTCTTCAGGTATATAGTGAATATGGAGCAAGCTGCTGAACTGTGTATAACAGGGGTAGGGAACCTTGGCTCTCCAGCTGTTGCAAAACTAAAACTCCCATCATGCCTGGACAGCCAAAGCTAAGGCTGTCCAGGCATGATGGGAGTTGTAGTTCTGCAACAGCTGGAGAGCCAAGGTTCCCTGCTACAAGGTGTACATGAATGGCAGCCATGTAACCTTCAAATGGCTCAAACCCCCAAATGGAGACAGGGACTACTTAAGAGTTACTGCATCTACATGCAGCACTCTGGAATATGTTGGTGCTATACAATAAATATCACTAAACAGCAACTCTGGAGTGTCAGCAAATTTTATGTAGTGTGTCCTATGCCAGGAACTTACAAGACAACCCACAGCAGCTTTTACAGCGTCATTGTTTTCCTCAGACAGTACAAAGGTTCGAGTTAGAGGGCACAGTCCTAGCAAAACAACATTCACTCCTCTGCAGTCAGATCACCAATGACCCACTTCTAGCAGCAGGACCGTCCATTGGACGTCTACAGCCTGCAGCCACATCCATTCTAATCCAGGAAGCGCTCGCTGCTTTGCATTTAACCCCGTCTGTCATGTGGACATCTATAATTCTTGCATATTGCAGTTCTGACGCAAGCATGAAGACACTGGTGTTCTCATTTCCGTAGAGGTGGGCTGGATTATTAGTCAGAAATGCATTTCCCTTTTGCAGCGGGGCAGGCCCTGGTGTCAGAGCTGTGGAAGAGACCAGTGATTCAGTGAGGAATACTCATTTCCAGAAAATGGCTTCTGTGTAGACGTGCAGTTACTCACGAGCAGAGGCCTGGCTGTGACTCAGAAGGGCTGCCCACCATTGGATTTACTGCACAGCATTACATCAGGGGGCATTTTAACAGGAAATAAAAAAGCATTTTAGCAACCAGATCTTGAGTGCACAGATACGGGTATGTTCACACAGAACCTAAATGCTGCATATTGTGTCTTTCCTTAAAGAAAATCTTGCATATGTGTGAACATATCCATATAGAGATCAATACCACGAGCAGGCAGATAAAGGTCAATAAAACCTTTAACATAGCACCCAGCAAGCTCT
The DNA here is from genome assembly GCF_027789765.1 of Dendropsophus ebraccatus. Taxonomy (NCBI): domain Eukaryota; kingdom Metazoa; phylum Chordata; class Amphibia; order Anura; family Hylidae; genus Dendropsophus; species Dendropsophus ebraccatus. The sequence goes on along the minus strand of NC_091465.1, from coordinate 29,714,950 downwards.
TAACCAACGCTCTTGTATAACATACACCTATTGCAGCCAGTTACGCCCCTCCGCCTCTGTGAGCATGTGCTCAGGTAGTGCACGATTAAATAGGTGGCAGCCATTTATAGCTAACCAGCAGAGTACCACACCCAAGCAACAAGTCTCATTGAGATGAAGGATCAGATGGATACGTAGGTGTTATTAACCCCTTGCATGCTGGTGGCAGAGCTTTGCTAAAGATCCCTTAGGATACAAGCAACCAGCGCTGTGAGACAGCGTCCATTTTAAGGGGATGACTCAGTTCCTTCACCGTCTTAGAGCAGGGATGGGGGAACCTTCGGCGCTCCAGCTGTTGCAAAACTACAACTCCCATCATGCCTTCGGCTGTCCAGGCATGATGGGAATAGTAGTTTTGCAACAGCTGGAGGGCCGAAGTTTCCCCATCCCTGCTCCAAGAGAGACAGCATAAAATTAAGAGTATTATATATATATATATATATATATATATATATATATATATATATATATATATATATATATATATATATATATATATATATATATATATATATACATATACACACACATAGTCTAAATAAGGGGAAACAGGCCTTTTTATCTCAGTCACAGCCAGTAAATCTAATTGTGCAACAGGCCTTCACCATACAGACACCGGCACCCCCTACAGAATGGTAACAGCAAGGGTTAACACTAAGCAGACAGAATCCCACCCGACGCATGCAGGTTTCTATTTCTAGCTAGCGGCAGCTGAGACCAGCAGCATCTGCCATGGCGTTTACTGTACAGGATCCACAAGTGTCACATTCCCGTGACATCTACTGTAGAGAGGCACAAGGCGCTGGCTGCAGTATATAGGAAGACTATGCCTCCAGTATATAGAAAGATTATGCTTCCTTTATAGCAGTGGTAGGTATATAGTGAGGGAGGATTGTGTACACTTGCAGAGATCAGCAGCCATGGCAACTAGGCTGCTGATGCTGCAATTGCATTGCAGTAAGAGGCAGCAGTGCAGTGCTATTCAAGCTGTTACATGACTACAACTCCATGCATGCTGGGAGTTGTAGTCCCACAAAGCACTAATATAGAGAATAATGTTACATAATGGGGGCAATAGATGAGGTATAGCATGAGAATCACACTTCTGTGGAATATGCACAAATTGAATCATTCAGTGGTCACGTGACAGCCCCAGAATAGTAACAATGTATATAGGGGGAATATAAAGGTTATTAGTCTATTATATTGGGGAAGGTAAAAAAAAAAAAAAACACTGTAACCTAATAAGAGATGGAGAAATGTTAGGGACCGTCCTCAGAGCTACACACTATAAAGAACTGAAGCCCCCTCGCTTTGCAGCACCTGCACTCACCTCTGCTGCTAGTACTCTGCTTTCCGGCTGGGAGAAAGGAGAAGAAAGTCTGTCAGCGCGCAGCTTTTATAGTGCAGGATCCGCCCCCTCCTCGGCCGTCACAAGCCCCCCCCTGGGGTTCCCCAGAGGAACGTGATTGGCTAGGAAGCGCTCATGCGACCTTGCCGGGGCAGACAGGAAGTGGAGAGCAGAGGGGTGTGCGGCTCACAGGTAGACGGACGCTGTACGTGCGGGGGGCGCCGCTGCAGCTGGGGGATTAGTGACGGACGTACGGTGGGGTGCCCAATATGCTACATGGGCAGTACAGCCACGGTTACTATATAAATATAATAAAATCAATGGGAAAACAACATAAACCTTTTTTTTTAATTATGTATAAGAGAAAAGACCAAAGTCCTTCAGCCTTTTTTTAAAATTTTTAAGCAAAAAAAAGTTTTAAACCAACTGGTTCTTAATCCTGGTATCATATATCCAGACTAGAGATGAGCGAACCTCGAGCATGCTTGAGTCCATCCGAACCCGAACTTTTGGCATTTGATTAGTGGTGGCTGCTGAAGTTGGATAAAGCCCTAAGGCTATGTGGAAAACATGGATATAGTCATTGGCTGTATCCATGTTTTCCAGACAACCTTAGAGCTTTATCCAAGTTCAGCAGCCCCAGCTAATCAAATGCTGAAAGTTCGGGTTCGGATGGACTCAAACCAGAACCCAGTTCGCTCATCTGTAATCCAGACCAAGGTACCATGATTAAGAACCAATTCGTTCGAAACGCGTCGGTAATTTTATGAATTTGCTATAATAAAATATACAAATTAAAAAAAAACCTGAAGGACTTTGGTCTTTTGTGAACACACCGGTATGCAGGGGCTGTGCCTTCGTGCTCAACATTTGTTATATGAGAAGTACATGTATATTGGCTGGACGCTGACCACACCATAGTAATTATGTATACACAAAATTAATTGAGACCCCAATGTAATCCACAGGATGCATGGACAAGGCTGCACTATAAAAGACTTTATTCCACTACCTTCCCCTGTATAAAGCTGTATGTAGGTGGCCTAAGACCCTGTTCACACTGCTTTATTTGTGCTATGTTAAAAAGAATTTGTTTGAATGGTGAACAAAACATATTCAGTAATGTAGGAGTATATTATTGGGATATGTTATGCAGCTATCCACAGGATCCAAAAGGGTAGTATACTGCAAAAAAACAGGACTTTAGATGTGGCTTTCCTGTATCACTTGTTCTGGCTTGTTTTAAAGCGACCCTGTACTCACAATCTGTCCCCCCCAAACCACTTGTACCGTCGGATAGCTGCTTTTAATCCAAGATCTGTCCTGGAGTCCATTCGGCAGGTGATGCAGTTATTGTCATAAAAAACAACTTTTAAATTGGCAGCCCTGTGCCAAACGGCCGTGGTTCCTCCTCCCCATCCTCTTCATCATTAGGAATGCCCCTACAACATTTTCTCCATGCTAAACATTGCACAGGTGCCTTAACAATCCAGCCCATGTGCCGTGCTGACACAGATGAGGAATAGGAGACAATCTGCCTAGAGCATTCCTAATGATGAGGAGGGTGGGGAGGAAGGATGGAGGGGTGGTACAAAGTTAGGGCACAGATATTCTAGGCCACGGCCGTTTGACACAGGGCTGCCAGTTTAAAAGTTGGTTTTTAGGACAATAACTGCATCACCTGCCGAACGGACTCCAGGACAGATCTTGGATTAAAAGCAGCTATCCGAAGGTACAAGTGGTTTGGGGGGGGGGGTGTCATATTGTAGGTACAGAGTCACTTTAAGTGCTCACTGAATAAAGAAAACAGCACATGTTCCCGTTTATAGGGCATGCATTTTGGCAACTATTTTGCTATGTAATGCATGCAATAATGTGTTAAAAAAAAAATAAAAAACCAAGTGAATTTGCATGAGCCTGGAGACCCTGTCACAGAATCTGGAACTATACTGTCCAAAAGCTGATATGGATTAGGTTGGATTCACACAGCAAAACAGTATGACTGCCATATTCCACCTGACAGCCTGTGACAGGTGGGGTGTCAGTGAGAGCAGATGGAACAATAGGGAGGAGGTGTGTGAAGTGGATGAGGCCTGTAGGCCTTCGGCTCATTTTACACACAGATGTTTGAAACCAGGTATGGATTTAAAAGAGGAGGAATCTCAGTCTTTGCTTCATGACCTGTTCCCTGTTTATAGTCTGTTCCTGGCTTTGGCTTGAAAAGTCTGTCAGATATCTGTGTGTGTAAAAAGACGCTAAAAGGGGAACTCCAGGTAGAGGTTTAAAAAAATGAAACTTCTGCAGAAGCATAACGCATTACTTACCTATCTATCCCAGTTTTGAAACTACCAAAAATTATTTTTTTTCTTGGGGGGGGGGGGGGGTATTTGTTCTGTATTGTGTTTCTGTACGTCCTGGTTGAGCAGTTCCCGGAATGCAGTACTGGTTCCAGAATGCAACGCTGTTTATTACAGTCCACATGCCTTGCAGCAGCTGCTTCTGGCCGGTCAAAGATGGTGAATCACTCAAGGGATTGGGGGATCCAGCCGGGCCTCCTGTGACATCACTCCCAGCCCCCTGTCTGCATCATCAGCCTGATCTCAGCAAACACACACAATGTGAGACAGAGGCATGGAAGATTTGTCTCCTGAGGGGGATAGCAGCAGGAGCAGGAGACAATGTGGATTGGCACAGGGGCCATTTTTTTCACTTCCTGGATTTCTATCAGCTACCAGTGGGGCAGAACGGCACAGATATGGTAATACATTGTATAGACATATATTGAACTTTTAATGTACTTTTAACAAATTTTCCTTAAGTGTAGTTACCCTTTAAAGAGTTTTACAGGGATAAAACAATAAACAAGCCATAGTTACCAGAGATGCTCAAACCCCCATCCATTTGTCTCCCCGGAATTCAGTTCTCTTTACTTGGTGCAAAACTAATAATTTGCTTTTCAGTGCAGTTAGGAATTAGTTAGGAAAATGCTTAGGATGGTCTCTTGATTTTTCCATTGGCTGTGTGTAGCTGAAAAAACAGTATGCAGGACATTTTCAAAGGAGTCTAATGTGTGTGACGCTTCTAATGAGAATTGATGTATATTTTGTTCTTGTATCTTGTGACTGATTTATTAAAATATAGCACTGTCATTAAAGGGGTACTCCAGGCTGGGGGGCTTTTTTGTGTATGGCCGGGGAGGAGGTGGATGTGGGCAATAACGTCCCCTTACCTCCCCGATTCCAGTGCCGTGTCCCTCATCGCACCTCTCCGGTCCGCTCTGCCCGGCCACTTCCTGGTCACTGACGCGGGCTTCAGACGTATCCCGCCTCTGCTACTGACTGGCTGAGCGGACTTGAAATGTCATGTCTGTGACCAGGAAGCGGCCGGGCAGCGCAGACAGCAGAGGCACGATGCAGGACACGGCGCTGGAAACGGGGAGGTAAGGGGGCGTCATTGCCCTCATCCACCTCCTCCCCGGCCATACACAAAAAAGCCCCCCAGCCCGGAGTACTCCTTTATTAAATTTCCCACTATGTCTATATGCATATTAGGGTTTTTCTAGCATTTTTTTCCCAATTCAGTAAAAATCCTGGAAGCACATATTGAAAAAATCATGTGACTCCATAATTTATACTAAAATAAGAAAATGGCAGAAAAACTTCCAAAATGTAGGAAAAAATGCTGGTAGTATTTTTGTAGTTTTTTTTTAGCCCCAAAAAGCTAAGTTTTGTTTATTTTAAAAGACTCTGTACCCACAATCTGCCCCCCCCCCCCAAACCGCTTGTACCTTCGGATAGCTGCTTTTGATCCAAGATCTGTCCTGGGGTCCGTTCAGCAGGTGATGCAGTTATTGTCCTAAAACAAATACTTTTAAACTTGAAGCCCTGTGCCAAATGGGAGTATCTGTGCCCTAACATTGCACCACCCCCTCCGTCCCTCCTCCCCACCCTCCTCATCATTAGGAATGCTCCAGGCAGATTGCCTCCTATTCACCACCTGTGTTACCACAGCACATGGGCTGGATCATTAAGACACCTGTGCAAAAAAAACAGGAGTAAATGTTCCAGTGGCATTCCTAATGATGAAGAGGGTGGGGAGGAGGGATGGAGGAGGTGGTGCAAAGTTAGGGCACAGATATGCCCGTAGGGCACGGGGCTGCAATTTTAAAATAATTTTTTTTATGACAATAACTGCATCACCTGCCGAACGGACCCCAGGGCAGATATTGGATTAAAAGCAGATATCCACAGGTACAAGTGGTTTTGGGGGGGGGGGGGTCAGATTGTGGGTACAGAGTCGCTTTAAACCAATGTATATCCCCTTGGGACAATTAAAAAAGCTCGACCCATCAATTCTTAAAATCTGTTACAGTACAGTTTGTACTGCAGTAGTTTTTTTGGGGGGGATCGGAACAGACAGGCTAGCCCTTATCCCCCTTCCTTCACAATGAACCCTGGACACCCATAACCTTGTTCCTGGTGTAATGTCCTTACTTGGGGCATATTCGATAGGTAATTCTAATGCATACCATGAACACCCCACAATAACTACAACTATAACTACAACCATTTTCAGCTTCCAAAACCTTGGGTCTGATTTACTAACTTGTTTCCATCAGAAAATTGACCCATCATTTTTCTCAAAATACCCAAATATCCAAATATAAGTGGGAGTGTCATAGCTGTATTGTGGGCGTGTTTTTTCTTTTTTTTGTAAATCTGATTTTATTAGTTTTACTTAGAAAACAACACAATAGAACACAAAACAATGTGCACATGAAAGAAAATACAATCACAAATAACAGAACCATAGAAAATCTACAAGGGATGTCTCATAGCTACGTAAAATATGGGGGATCGCAGTCCAGAAAGAACGCTTGCGTACGCACCAAGCCTCCTCCTCAAAGGAGAGGAAAGAAGTTATATTTTAGTAGACAGCCCCAAGTACTGTGGGTAAAACACATTACAGTTGAGCAGATAATCTAGGGGTGGGCATGTCGTTTAAAACTTGCATCAGCTCTCAGCTTTATTAACCAGTATTTTTTGGCAAATTTTCTATTCTAAAAATCAGCCACGTCCCGTGTGGCGGAATGTCAGGTTTTAGTTTTGCCATGTAAAAAAACCCACCAGGTTTATTAAAGGGGTTATCCAGCGCTACAAAAACATGGCCACTTTCTTCCAGAGACAGCACCACTCTTGTCTCCAAATTGGGTGGGGTTTTGTAACTCAGTTCCATTGAAGTGAATGGAGCTTAATTGCAAACCGCACCTGAACTGGAGACAAGAGCAGTGCTGTCCCTGGAGAAAAGTGGCCATGTGGTAATGTGACATACACATTAGTGAATTTGACACAAACCTCCCTCCCAACACAACTGACAGCAAAAAATTGATGGATTGTTAGTAAATGAGACCCATTGGCTTCAAATACTGACTGTTCACTGGCCACATAAAATATCCCATAAAGAGGGACAACAATGTACGGCGTGTAGTGACATTTACAAGCATTGTTTCTGCCATATTTACATATGTGTATACATAGCTCAATGGTATAAATAGTGAACATGATGCCTTGAAGGTCATACAACACCCATTTACATTACCCTGACAAATGTCGCATACTTTACCCAGTGAGCGCCATTCATTGCCCAGATACATAGTGCACACACATGCTACTAACTATACTATACAGAAGGCTCTGACCATCAGGACCTAAGGGAGGAGACACCATTGAAAGGCAGTTACACTGGAGACCTCCATGCTGGTAAAGGTGTTTCCAATACTGTACATGCAGATCTGCACCAGAAAAAATGCTGTCACTCATACTCTAAATGAACTCTATGGCTGCGGAGTAAATGGCAGAGGGTATGGGATCAGGGCAAGGTCATTTGAGTACAAAGTGTTGCTGTCTTTGGTAAAAGCTTTTGACATGTCATAGTGACTCCATCCAGTTCAATTTTTGCTTCTTATCGACTTGTACATGCTGTGTTATGTGCAGTAGCGTAATTTGGTGGATGCAGAGGGAGCGGCCGCTCCCGGGCCCACACAGGCAGGGGGCCCACTGAAGATTTCGCCAGTTAATGCTGTCCGCAAAAGCAATTGCTTTTGCAGATTTACCTAACAAATGTCTATTAGTTGTAGGTGGCCCCTGGCTACCGAATGTTGTGTCTGACAGCGCCATAGCTTCCTTTATGTTGTTTGTGGTATTGCAACTTGGTTTCATTTTTTTTTGTGGAACTGAGCTGCACTACCACATCCAAGCTTTGGAGGAGAGTGGCGCGCTTTCTGGAAAAAGCAGCTATGTTTTTGCAATGCTTACCCCAATGATAACCCCTTTAATTTTTACATGGTTATATATGTGAAATGTAGAAAGTCTTTTCCACTGTTCTCAGTCCCTGGTCACCATGAATAATGTAGTAGAAATTACCCTTTATTATTCGGAAAGCATTGTCATCCACGGAGGTTCCCTATGGGTAACATAATCGGTTGGGGGCCCACTGAGACTCACTCACCCCCCCTAGGCTGAACCCCTAGCTACGCCCCTGGTTATGTGGTTTATGCATACTTTTTGTGACCATGTCCTTGGCCCGATAGCACACTTGTAGTGCGATTATGTTGATCTTATTGTTGTTGTTTTTTGTTCACATTTCCTGTCGTACATGTTAAAACTTCAATAAAGCTCTTTGGAATTATAAAAAAAACAACAACTTTTGACATGTCTCTATGACATGTCAAAAGTTTTTTAAGCAACAGTGACACTTTAAGAATTTATGTTCAGAGGTTCCTGAATTTAGAAACTTCAAGACAACTTAAAAGAAGTCAAACAACAAAGCAATAAATCATGAACAGGTTTTAAAGCGACTCTGTACCCACAATCTGTCCCCCCCAAATCACTTGTACCTTCGGATAGCTACTTTTAATCCAAGATCTGTCCTGCAGTCCGTTCGGCAGGGGATGCAGTTATTCTCCTAAAAACAACTTTTAATCTTGCAGCCCTGTGTCTAACGGCCGGGGCTTACATTTGTATATGCATTAGGCTGGCACCACCTCTCCGTCCTTCCTCCCCGCCCTCCTCATCATTAGGAATGATCCAGGAACATTTACTGCTGTTTGAGCTTTGCAAAGGTGTATTAACAATCCAGCCCATGTTCATTATGCACACAGGTGGGGAACAGGAGGCAATCAGCCTGGAGCATTCCTAATGATGAGGAGGGTGGGGAGGAAGGACAGAGAGGGTGTGCCAGCCTAATGCATATACAAATGTAAGCCCCGGCCGTTAGACACAGCACTGCCGGATTAAAAGTTGTTTTTATGACAATAACTGCATCCCCTGCCGAACGGACCGCAGGACAGATCTTGGATTAAAAGCAGCTATCTGACGGTACAAGTGGTTTGGGGATGTCAGATTGTGGGTACAGAGTCGCTTTAAAATGACAAATCATGAACCATGAACGTAGCAAAAAATATAGGTATTGACGTCCATTCAACCAAAAATTACATCAAATCACATATACCTATGGGAAGTTACTCAAATATAGTCACTAGCCGATTAGGTTTTATGCCATTGAAGTCAATAAGGGCCATGTCTGTTCGCAGTAGGATACATCAGCACCCCATTTTGACAGCTTGCTGAAGTATACAAGGCACAGGGGGCACAATCATGATGTCAACCTGGGAAATCCTGATGACCACCTATGGCGATCCCAAGATCAGAAAGCAAAGGCTTCACACAACAAGGCCACAGGGGCACCTTTGTTCACCCCATTTATGCTATGATGCCATCTTCTCACACGTTTAACTGATGTGGCTTTTACTGTATACGTAGAGCTGTCAAATGGCTCCCAATATACCTATAAGCACTACCTGAGCCACATAGTATACCACATCTATAACTCATGTTGTTTGCGGCTACATTTTTCCTTTTCACTCATCCTATTATTTACAGACTGGAATATGATGCCATACTGTAGTAGAGGTCAAGTAGAAGTAGCTAATGACTATGTAGGTTGTCTGTTCTTGATGTAATTGACCTTTCTGTCTAACTTCATGAGCTTACATGCCATGAAAGCTACTCTATGCTATTGGGGAGTCTGGGTAGCATCAATAGCTTAGCTTAGGGTTTATCTTCACATCGACAGAAGTGTTTTTTTCAAGAGGTATTATGAAAAAATATATATCTGATGTTGCGACTACTATAGACAAAGGCATACTTACCTACCTTGGTCCCCTATAGCACCCTTTTGATCTATTCTTGGTACCCTCATGTCACTCTTTTTCCTAGTTCCGAGAGGAATTTGTGGTCTCAGCAGTGATGGCCTGCTCAGCCGATGAATGACAGTGGTTAGCTGAGTAGGCCACCACTGCTGAGAGACTCAGGGGACTCAGGTAGGTAAGTATGCTTTTTTTAATATTTATATAGTGGTCTTACAGCTGCTCCTACATGGTACAAACACCTATAAAACAAGTTGTTAGTAGCAGGTCATATAATTTATATCCTGATCTGAAGTTCACAGACTTTTTGGCCACATAGCATGGTGTTCTATATTAATTTTTTGACTTACAGTCCTGGGTATTAATAATTTACTGTGCCCAATTCACTCCCCTAAAACTTTAGGATGCAGCAAGTTCTCTACCCCCCAAAAAAATATGAAGTTAGGAAAAAGCTGACAGACCATGAATCAGTGAGTTACCTTTCTACTGAATTGACGGAGGGAAATTTGCTGAGACAGCGATTTAGCAGTAAGATTGCTGTATAAATGGTGTGCCCCAATGACAACACTTTGAAACTGATGTGAAGAGACATTGGATGCAAATTATAGACAGTTGGCTGGCATGCATATCCTCACTAAAATACACTCCTATTTAGGGCACATTCCTCATGTGTTGAACTCTCTTTCTTTGTAGCCACAGCTGACAGGTTGTGTAACACTCAGAGAAATGAACCATATTGGAAAAAGAAAGAAGTTTTTTTTTTTTTATAATGTTTGCATGAATGTACTTTTTTTTTTAATTACTGGAGTTTTCTTTGGTGCAATTAGAAAAAAAAAACCAATTGTGGCCAAATGGCATCAAAGTTTCTGAATTTCTCAAACTATATCCAAAAATAAGACAATGGCCGGATTTATCTGGTTTTACATTTTTTACGTGGTGGTTTTACTTTTATTTCTAGTCTGTATATTTAAAAAGAAAACGTCACTGATGGGATGTTAGGAACTGGAAGCAGTAAAGTGGCTTCATGTGATGAGTAGCTGCACTATGTGAGCACCACTAATGTAGCTTCTAATGGAGCATTGTGCAGTAGGGATGTATAGACTGTATAGCAGTGCCTCTGCGCTACAGTACTTAGTATAGGTATTCTCTCACAGAAAGGAGACCCTGGAACCAAGCAAATTAGTCTCTACCTCTGACTACAATTTTTATACCGTATTTCATTCATTTTCAGCCCACAATATGTCACTACAGTACAGCAATTTACAGTATTACCCCCATAATACCACCATATAGGGCTGAAATAACAGGCAGAATCTCTCATACACTCTCATAAGTCAAAATAAGTTTTGAACTTTTTTTTCCTGGCTTTTGAAATGCTTAATCCATTTTTTTTTTGTTTCAAATCAACTGGTTTTAGTTATATAGATTTGTAATTTACTTCTACTTAAGGTACTTATTATCTGCCGTATGTCCTGCAGGAAGGTGTGCATTCTTTCCAGTCTAACACAGCGCTCTCTGCTGCCACCTTTGTCCTTGTCAGGAACTGTTCAGAGCAGCAGCACATCCCCATAGAAAACCTCTCCTGCTCTGGACAGTTCCTGACATGGACAGAGGTGGCAGCAGAGAGCACTGAGTCAGACTGAAAAATAATACACCACTTCCTGCAGGATATACGGCAGCTGATAAGTACTGAAAGATTCGAGATTTTTAATTAGAAGTAAATTAAAAATCGGTATAACTTTCTGGTACTAGTTGATTTGAGAGTACCCCTTTAAGTAATATTTTTACATTCTTGAACAATTTTTTTTCAGACATTTTTAACCTTCTTTTTTGCTACAGCAAATACTAATAAGCAGTTTGCTAAGCAGTCATTTTCTGGGGCATAAAAGTGACAAAAACAGGTGACCCAAAGAAGCCTCTTGCGCTTAAAGGGATTTTTCCACCTTGTAAAGCTGTCTACTATATATAGAACAGGGGATGAGTACCAGATTGCAGAGGGTTCGACCACTTCTCTATAGTACAGCGCCAACATGAATGTGCGACCTGTCACTCCATTATAATGGTAGACTTGGGTCCCCATTCTAGAGATGGTAGGGGCTCCCAGTGCTCGCACCTCCGCAATCAGTTTTACAGATAGGGAATGACTTTACAAGATAGAAAAAACCCTTTAATTTTCATGCTAAATAATCCTGAGTTGTTTTAGTTTCCACAAGATGCCCTTATGCTGCGTTTACACGGAACGATTTTCGTTGGAATTTTCGCATAAATGATCCCATTTGAGCGATTATCGCACCATGTAAACACTGCAAACGACCAAGCGACGAGTGAGAAATTGCTAATTTTGATCTTTCAACATTTTCTTAAATCGTTGTTCGCTGAAAATTCGCAGATTGCTTTGTGTAAACAGTCTTTCACCGATTCACCCTATGTGAAAGATGGGCTTAAGCGATCTTAAAAACGATTGCAATAATGATTTTTCTAACGAATTTTCTAACAATTTATTCGTCTAAGCGCTGATCGTTATAAAAACCAAATCGTTGCTTCAAAATCATTAAACGATCAATTGGGGCGAATTATCGCTCCGTGTAAACCCAGCATTAATCTTTGGAATATTCTGGTATCAGGTGTCCTGGGAAGGTGGTTACTTTTTGACCTCATTAAACTGACCCCGAGTCTTGTGTTGTAGTCGCAGGAGTCACGAATATACAGACGCTTATAACAACTCCAGGAAGCCATAAGCCTCCAGTAACATGACATGTTGCTTGGAAGAAACAGGTTTGTCAAAACACATTACTGTGAAAATGATTTTCCTCTTCCAGATGTCCTCTCTCATTACAGATCTGTCACGCTGAATCAATGCTGTTCTTTAAGGAATATGTGATATTGCCTGTTCACGTGTTTCAAAAACAGAAGAAAACTTTCAGTCTGTAAAAGGTTAAAATCTTTGTGTTCATGAAATCATAGTAAAAGCCATTATCTGCAGATAAAGAACATTTGGAACAGCACTAAGCCTTCCACAAGTGACCTGCCTGCCAAAATACCAAGTCATAGAACATCCCAGGGGAACGTCCGAGAACTGCAGGCATCTCTGGAGGTCCTGACTGCATAATAAGATAATGCTAAAATGGGATCAATGGAGAATAGGGCAGACTGGCTGCTAATCCCAGGTAAATACCACAACCTTGATTGTGGAAAAAAATCTCAGAACACATAGATGATCAATGTGAGATTTTGTAAAATGAACAGATGAGTAACAAATAGAGAGGCCATTATGTGTAATGTATAAACAATTAAAGGGCTAGAATATTGATGGCCAATACTAAAAATTCTCTCATTGGGATAGGTCACCAATATTAGATTGGTGGTGGTTCATCTCCTAGGACTACTGCTGATCAGGTCCAGAGGAAGCCACGTGCCTTTCATTGGATACCATGTAGAGTGCTGTATATTAAGGGTGCGTTCACATGTACAGGCAGATATTGCAGCTTCAAATCTGGGCCATCAAACTTGCTGCGGATCTGAAGCAGATTCACATCTGCGCCATCAAATCTGCTGCGGATCCTGTACTTGTGGATGTGCCCCTTTAGGGTGCGTTCACACGTACAGGATCCGAAGCATATCTGCAGTAAGTTTCCCAGGGGGCAATGCACCTAGGACTTCACTGCACTGAGCGCTTTCATTAGCAGCCGGCAGTGTTGTCGTTTGGCTGGTCTCTCTGAGTTCAGCAATCTGTTTCTCTTATGACTCTACTAGGCATTGCTCCCACCTAGCCAGAATCCTGCTCCACACTGATGAGGGGCAACACTCCGAAACAGCTGTATGTGGATGGTTACCTGGCCTTGGTTTATCCCTTGTCATTACATTGACTTATAGGGCCACTTAATATGGTGGTTTTGGTGGTTTCCTAACAGGAGCTGCCCCTTGGCTGGGTCCTTCCCGGAGGGATATCTGGCTAGTCCTGTGTTTTGAGACTCTTCAATGAGGCTCCACGGGCTCCTCTTTTGCAAATTCAGTAAGTTTGATGGCGCAGATTCAAAGCAAATCTGCAGCTTCAAATCTGCTGGAGAGTTCCAGACAGGGACATTTTTTAAAAACTGCCGGGGAGGGGGTGGGCACCACCCCAGCTCCAGTGCTGATGTCCACTGTCCTCTTCTCCGGTCCCTGGCCACTTCCTGGTCTAGAGAGGGGACTTGGGTCATTCAGCTTCTGTAGTGATGTCTCTCCTCTGCCGCTGACTGGCTGAGCGGGCCTGACATTGCACGTCCCAGGTCCCCACCCCCTCCCAGGCAGTTTTTAAAATAATATCTGCCCGGAATTCTCCCTTAAGTGGTGGCTCTGACTCCTATGGTAACTGAGTCCTACAAAATTGAATAGGACCATGCTACATAAGCTGTAGTACTACTGTGTTTCCCCAAAAATAAGACAGTGCCTTATATTTTTTCCCCCTCAAAAACAGGCACTATGTCTTATTATCGGGGGATGTCTCTTTGCCCAGACCCCTCCCCCCTCCCCAACCGGGGGGAGATAAAAAAAAAGGCATCCTCTCTATACCTTCCCAGAATACCCTGGGACCAAGGGACCAAGAGCACATCAGCAGTGGGTCAGATGTGCGGTGGCGTGACGTGCTGCCTGCGGCGCCAGCTTCGGAGGTCTACGAGGGGAATAAGTGAGTCCTAGGTGGCGGCGGGTGGTAATGGGCATACTTTCAGGGGGTGCCCTAGTATAGAGTAGGGGGTGCCTTTTTTGGGGGGGGGTGCCTTACTTTAGAGGGTAGAGTAGTTGGGGTGTCTTATTTTACGAGAGTGTCTTATTTTCGGGAAAACAGGGTCTGTATAGCTTCTGCTCAACGTATGGTGCTGAGCAGTTCCTTGATATGTAATGGCCATACAGCGGCCATTATTGGAAAATACATGCTTCTCTCTGATCATGAGACAACTCTTTAAAACACATGGTGATCGTATGAGATATGATTGTAGAAGAAACCATGAATTCTGTAGTTGGTATAGCCCACAGTATACAGGGACTTCTCATGGTCTGACATTATATAAATTTTGTTGATAGCCCTTAAAAAAAATCCAGAAGCTACAGCATTTCCCAGCCTATGACCTACTCCCCGAGGTTACACCTGTCACACGTCCTTGGTGTCGGAGCATTTGCTCAGGAGACACTGGTTCAAAGGTGAAGACACAAACAGCAGCACAACTAACACAACACAACACGTGTCGACATAAGGTATTTATGCCTTGTACAAACAAGCTCTTCTATCTCTTTAAGGGGAACTCAAGAAGTCACAAATGACTCTTTGTTACATTTGGATGGACACTGAGTATTAGGGCCCTATTGCGTGGAGCAATAATCGTCCGAATTGCACAGATTTGGCTGATTATCGCTCTGTGTAATAGAGACAACGATCAGCCGATGATAACTATCATCAGCTGAACGTTGTTTTAGGTTTGGCCCTAAAATCATCAGGCGCTGACCGCGCATCACTACGTGTCACAGCGATGCATGGCCAACGGCTGGCGATTCCCCAAACACCTGACACCTTACTTCTCCCCGCTCCTGGTCTTCTCTCCTGTGTTTCGCAGCTTCCCGGTCCCGGCGGCAGCAGCAGCAGCGTCTGAGCAGCCTGTCAGTGACAGGCCGCTCAGCCAATCACAAGCTGGGACCGGTGTCATGTGTTTGGGCAAGGTCTGCATGGACATCGCTAACGATGTCCATGCAGCCCTTACTGCCCGATTATCGGGCTGTCTAATAGGTCCAGTAAACAAGCGCCGATCTAGCAGTCAACCCATGTAATAGGACCCTTGGACATTTTGGATGCTACTTCATATACAATATCAATCAAGAGACCCATATAATGTAGTAGTATGTGCTGACCCATAGTAAGGACACGTAGGATGACACAGGCCTAATACATGGTTTTCTTTTGAATGCTTCTGTTTAATTTTAGCAACAAAGACAGGAGCAGATGATGTGACTTTCCCAAGGACAGATGAATAAACAATGACTAGCAGCTAGTGTCTGCCACTTCAGAGGCCAGAGCCATTCTGTATTACAGCTCTTGTACTGTGATGCTTTCCATCCTCCAGGTTATAGATTATTCATCACTTCTGCATGTTTTAATTATTGCAACTTCATTTTTAGCAGTTTTTTTTTTTCTCCTTTTGATTTGTGTCCTCGACTGCCTTGCAGAAATGGTTGCTTGTTATGCAGTCAGGATACATAGTAAGCCACCTTTATGACGGGGCATACTTTCTTACTCACATTGTCTGGTTTTTCCCACAGCAACCAATCACAGCTCAGGTTTAATATCTAAATAAGCTATGGTAAAATGAAACCTCAGCTGTGACTGGTTGATGTGGGAAGCACCTCACAAACTGAGTTTTAGGCTATCCCGGGCTATCGCATATTCCGTGATGTGGCCAAAAAATTAAATCTCCTGTGGCCAGAGGCAGAATCCTGCCGGCAGCCACAAAATTGACAGGCAGAGCAGAGAGCCAATGGCTGCTTACTCTGTCTGTCCACTATATTTAACTTTAAGGGTCCATTAGGAGCCCTTATGGATAATTACATAGGTGCAGGAGCGGACTACCTTCTGCTTAACCCCTCATGTAGTCCAGTGTGTAAAGGCCCTATTCCATGGAACGATTATCGGCCGTATTCATTCGATATCGGCCATTACGGCCGATAATTGTCCTGTGGAATAGAAGGCAACGCTCAGCCGACATCGTTCATGTCAGCTGATTGTTGCATCTTTTGTTTTTCAAACATGTTGAAAGACAAACGACTCATATAGCAACGATCTGCTGCCGTCTCTCCGTGAAATAGGAGCGGCGGCAGAAGACCGCCACTATCCTCTATGGCAGTGCTTCTCAAACTTTTTCTACTGGAGCCTTACCACACAGACCAAGGCAATGCCTGGGCCTCACCAGACTGACCAAGTGGGTGCCGGGGCCTCACTATCTGTGGTGAAAGTCCATTTAAAAGCAGATGATAATGCTAGGGCTACCTTTCACCCATCTCCCAAGCTCTATATACTAATAAAGTAAGTACAAAATAACTTAATAATGTTGCTAAAATGGAGATTTTTGCAGACAGCAAAAGGACTGTGCAGATGATAGTTACTTTTGTGAAAACTGGCTCCCCAGCTGGGCCTCACCAACAACTAGGGGGCGCCTCACAGTTTTAGAAGCACTGCTCTAGCGATCACCAGGGCAGCCCCCCCACAGCTCCCTGCGGCCCCTCTTGCACTCACCCACTCGCAGCCGCCACGTGGAATAGGGGCTTTAGTGACCCAATGTTCAGAAGACAAGGAAATCTTATGTGGCAGTATATGTGGGAGAGAGTAATAGACAGCAGTACATGTGTGTGTGTGCGTGTGTGTGTGGGGGGGAGACAGCAGTATATGTGGGGAAGAGTAATAGCAGTATACGTGGGGGACAGCAATAGCAGTATATGAAGAGGAGAGTAAAAGACAGCAGTATGTGGGGGGGGGGGGCAAAATACAGCAATATATGTGGGGGAGAATAATAGCAGTATATGTGGGGGTGCAATGGCAATATATATTGGGGGAAGCAATATGGCAGTATATGTGGGGGAGAGTAATAGACAGCAGTATATATGGGGAGCAATATAGTAGTATAATACTATGGGGGTAGGGATGGCTGTAGAAATGAGGGGTGACATATCTTATAGCATATAGTCTGCTGTTTGGGTGGGGGGAGAAACATCATATCTTTCTGGGCTGGGTGGAGTAAACAAGGGAAGAGAATGTAGTTATAAAATACCTGGTTTTACATAGAGCTGGTCAGCACTACCTGCAATGAATTAATTTCCCACAATCATCACTTTCAGCACCCTCTGATCTTAAAGGGGTATGGCTACTGCCCCAGGCCCTCCCCCAGTGCTCCTAATGGACATACCTTCATCCTCAATGCCCAGTGTGCACTAGGGAGCTATCAGCAGGTTAGATTCTTCTAACCTGCTGATAGTTCCCCTTTGATAACATTGGCTGGACATTTGAGGTTGTTATGCTGCTAAATAATATTTTTGTTCTATACATGTGCTTTTGCTCACTTCTGTATAATCCCGAATACAAGTAATTGTGCACCCAGAACATCCAACATTACAGTTTGGCAAGCACAGTCAGTTAAAAAATATAGTGTAGATACATACAGTGTGTGCAATCAATTTACATACTAAAATAGCTACAGGAGGAGTAGGAATAGAGAAATAACTTCTAACAAAAGGATAGGAGGGGGGTAAAGATCTGTGAAAGGTGTTTTGACATAGGTTAAGATATCATCATCATTGCATAGTGTCTGCTATGGCTGCATCATTCTGTGTGTGTGTGTGTGTGTGCTATGGCTGCAGCAGGCTGTGTGTGTGTGTGTGTGCGCGCTTGCGCTATGGCTGCAGCAGTCTTTGTGTGTGTGTGTGTTATGGCTGCAGCAGTCTGTGTGTGTGTGTGCTATGGCTGCAGCAGGCTGTGTGTGTATGTTTGTGTGTGCGCGCTTTGGCTGCAGCAGGCTGTGTGTGTGTGTGTGTTTGTGTGTATGCTATGGCTGCAGCAGGCTGTGTATGTGTCATCTATGGCTGCAGCAGGCTGTGTGTGTGTGTGTATGTGTATGTGTGTGAGAGAGAGAGAGAAATTAAAGAGGTATTCTGGGCAATAGTAAAAAATCCAGGGGAGACAGGGGTTGGTTCATAATAAAGAAGTCCTATTTACCTGTCCCCATGCCCCCACAGTTCGACGTGCAATATGTACTATATGTGACTCCTCTATATCACTATGGCTGACCCATCTATATCACTATGTGTGGCCCCTCTATATCACTATGGTTGACCCCTTTATATCACTATGTGTAACCCCTCTATATCACTATGGCTGATATCTCTATATCTTTATGACTGACCCCTCTATATCACTATGGCTGACCCCTCCCTATTACTTTGGCTGACCCCTCTATATCACTATGGCTGACCCCTCTATATCACTATGTGTGACCCCTCTATATCACTATGGCTGAGCCCTCTATATCACTATGTGTGACCCCTTTATATCACTATGTGTGACCCCTCTATATCACTATGGTTGACCCCTTTATATCACTATGTGTAACCCCTCTATATCACTATGGCTGACATCTCTATATCACTATGACTGACCCCTCTATATCACTATGGCTGACCCCTCCCTATTACTTTGGCTGACCCCTCTATATCACTATGGCTGAGCCCTCTATATCACTATGTGTGACCCCTCTATATCACTATGGCTGAGCCCTCTATATCACTATGACTGACCCCTCTATATCACTATGGCTGACCCCTGCCTATTACTTTGGCTGACCCCTCTATATCACTATGGCGGAGTCCTCTATATCACTATGTGTGACCCCTTTATATCACTATGTGTGACCCCTCTATATCACTATGGCTGACATGTCACTTCTTTCGGCGGATAGCGGAATACGCCGGCCCATAGAATGGTGTCTATGGAGCCGGCGGAAAGGCGCGCCCCCGTGCGCGCGGACACACAACGGAATTCCGCGGACATTGTCCGCGAGAATTCCGTAGTATGAACCCACGATCATTCTTCTGTTTTCAACAAGAATGAAATAGAGTGACAGTAACACTTTAGGAACAAAAAATCATGTGGTTTCCATTAAAACCAGAAGCCTACTGCTTTGCCTTCACAATGCTGACCACTATGATGCGGCTGGTCTTATCTATAATATTGCCAGTTCCTGTATTATATGTGGAGTCCTATTCCAGCTAGTGTCATACAGTAGAAGGTTTACTGTCCTCATAGTGCATGGGCGCTCCGCTATCCAGACTGATTATGCTCATTTATCTGAACTTCCACTTGATGCCAGTATTATGCCCCTAGCACACATAGACCATGCTTGGCATATCACAGATAACATGTCTGCTCTTGTAGCAAGAACTCAAGTTCAGTAGCACTTTACTGTCCTCAGGCGTTATGTACATAGCTGTGATATAATTATTGGACAATTACTGGATAACAGGTAAAGCAGGTGAGAGGTATCAGGGTATGGTCACATGTTGTACTCAGACCTTTTTTTATTCTTTAGTATAGTATATAGTAATTTTTTTTATATAATACAACTTCACCTGCTGCACAACCTCTTATTATGATCATTGTTAGAGATGAGCGAACTGGCCGAGGAACTCGAACGGTTCGACTTTTCAGTCCTGCTGTCTTCCCGCAGCATGGAGAAGGTGGATACAGCCCAAGTCCTGCCTTGAATACATGGATACAGCCATACATGATTTCCAGGCCGGACTCGGGCTGTATCCACCCTCTCCACGGAGCAGGAAGATAACAAGACTCAAAAGTCGAACGTTCAGGTTCGAATGAACCCTAACCTCAGCCTGTTCGCTCTTCTCTAATCATTATTATTTTTATTATTATAGTTTTAGTTATCCCGTCTCATTGTTTGTTTCTACTTTGTTGTTTTGACTATTTGTAATTACATTTATTTATCTACTTCCTCTGCTTGTACAGCACTGCAGAACAGGTCAGCACTTTATATAAATTAAAACTTTAGTATTGCTTCCCCCTCTTGCTGTAGTACATGCAGCTCCCCCTTGTGGTTATCAATGGCATTTCAGCTCATTGCTGTCCTGAGTCACATAGTCCCAGCTGTCTCCTTGAAACGACCTTGCAGACCTGTTTATTGTTCACTGGTTTACAGGATCAATATCTTTCCTGTTGATTCTCATTTTCATTTAGCATGAGCATCTCCCAACCTCTGGCAGCAATGTAACGTTATAGCGCTTACCATAAGACATGGATAAAAAACACATTTGTTTAGCAGCTAAAGGCCACAGCACAGAATGGTGGAGCAATATGTTTGGATATGGAAACATAAAGTGATGCTGAGTAATAACTGGATCGATATTTTTTTACTGTATCATTCACACTTAGAAAGGAGGACATCATATGTATTTTTCAAGCTTATTGCACAGTACTGTGCCCCAGAATATGCATGCCTTATAATGCATGCCCCAGATGCTGCAGATACTATCAGATGGATGGGTGCTCCAGACACTGACAGACATTTATCAGATGGAGGGGAGTGTTTTATATCAATAAATCAATGGAGGATAAGTAGCTTCTATAGAGTCACCTTGGAGCTCTGTGACCTGTAGACCTATGGCCTATTCATTTACATAGTAGCTGAACTCATCAGGGAGGCCATAGACATATGCACATTATTGGAAGTACATATTTGTCTTACAAAATGTGCCATGTTAAGCTCAAGGGCATTTAGAATAAATTATGTATTCTCCATCATGAAGAAACTATAACCCTGCTTATAATATTAGCCCAGTTTAGGCAGGTGTGGAAACAAATGCTGTAAATAAAAGGCTGAGTTCACGTTTTTTGATGTGTTTTTGCAGTGCCTTTCCAGTGATTTTGTCAAGTCTTGGTAAAATAGTGCATTTCTTGCATAAAACACATAAAAAATGCAATGTGTGAACCCAACCCTAGAATGCTTTCAAAAATAAAATTGTTAATACTTTGCTTTTTTATTAATTAACATTATGACATGAAACATATTCCAACATATACCATAGCCTACCATTGGTAGGCCGAATTACTTAAAGGCTGCATTCACATATTCATGTAAAATAAAAGAAAATTATAGACATTTTTTTCATCAGTTCATAGACTCACTCTATGCCGATATATTGTGCCCTGAAATTATGGTACGTTTCACTAAACTATGCCCCTTTATAGACACTGCTTAGTAGGGTGCAATGATATAGTGACACCATTGATGAATGCATCCCAATATTTGGGGATAGATATGAGATAGATAGATAGATAGATAGATAGATAGATAGATAGATAGATAGATAGATAGATGTAGCCCTTGTATGTATAACATTAACATTACCATTTATGAAGCCATTATTCCAGGGCTGCTATTTATATTTAGCTGTAAGGTCATCCTCCTGTTATGTGGTTAAGTTCTACCATTACAGAGCGAGTCTTTATTGGTTCCTTGTAGGAATGATCTATGATGTGTCTATGTACATGACTGCCTAGAAGGACAGAATACTAAACCACATCTCTAGTCCCTGCAGGATAGAAGCGATTGGCTCTGTATTGCTGCACAGAGCACGTGACAAAGCTTGGGAAAGAAAACACTTAGATCTGACGCCCTCAGTACATCATAGGCTCTTGTGTTTTAAGTCTTACACGATTTCATTGTTAATGGTGCGTTACCTGCAAAGTATTCTCATGCAATGAATACTTCTATATAAAGGCTGCTAGCATTTGTGCCTCAGTACAGTACAGCCAGCTTCATGATCATGACATTTATGACCGTAATGCATTGTTGCAGCAGCACAGGAGAGTCACAGCCATCATCACTGGGGAGGGAAAGCAAGAGATGCTGTAAGGCAGGATTCACACACATGCTTTAGGTCCATAGTTGTGATGGCATTGGCTATCATAAGATATAGGAATATATAGGTTATTCCTGCTGCTGCGTGTACATATTATTTAATATGCTTTTATGCATTTATATGTCTGTGAATCATACACCCCTGAATCCATTATTTTCATGACCGTATTAATAAGTTTGGAAAGAATTGTTCTCCTTGTCCAGGAGACCTGGTCTATAGCAGGAGATGGTAGGTAGGTGTGTATACTGTATGTTTGTCTTGCGGATGGAAGCATTGGAGCACTGTCATTCTATTTATACAATTATCAATGTAAAGGGGTATTCCCATCTGGGATTATTATGCCTTATCCACATATGCACAGGACAGGGTATAACCAAGAGATAGTGGAGAGCAGGCAGGTTTTAAAAAAAAAAAAAAATGTTCTGAAATAAAAGGTATAAATTACTTTGTTCAATCTGTTCTTTATTTATATATACATAACAGCATTATTTTTCTGCTGAGGATAAAAATAGTCCAAAGGCGTCCTCAAAGCGGCCATCACGCTGGTTATGGTTTGGTTCACCATAGCCCATGCTGTTGCCCACATGGAGATAGGCCACCACAGTTTGTTTTTAGCATACTCCAAAATCTGGTGGAGCCTGGACATTCTAGGCTCCATGATGTCCGCAGATGTCGATGGTACCTCTGTCTGCTCCAACATACTGATGGTCACATGCCCACTCTGCCCGGAATCATGTGGGTGTGGATGATCACTACGTTCCATTGAAGATTTTGATGTTTTCTTCTGTAGCTTACACTTTTTTATCTGATAATAAGGTGGTGTGGGCTCATATTTATAGAATGATGTATATCTCCATAAAAAACTCGTAATGTAATTATGGAGACAAATCACTGGAACTGAAAGAACTGGAATGTCTGCAAAAGAGAAATAAATATTAATTGTATGTTAACAAATGTATTTTATTTAATATTTTTTTCTTAAATAGTAAATTACACAGCCAGCTATCGATACTTATTGGATTATGTGCCATGTGATGTCCCAGACAACATTATTATATTTATAGAAATATATTAAACATGGTGTGAAGTGAAACCGGCTCAGTTGCCCCTAGCAACCAATCAGATTCCACCTTTCATTCCTCACAGACTCTCTGGAAAATGGAAGGTGGAATCTGATTGGTTGCTAGGGGCAACTGAGACAGTTTCACTTTACACCATGGTTGATAAATCTCCCCCTATATAGAATATATATGGAACACAACTCTCGTGTAAGGTTGGATGACTGTGGTATGTGGCAGTGAAATCTGGTTGGTATCTCAGTAGACACCTGTGTATCAACAAGTTACTGCACAGTTTCATCCTGCAGGGATTGTACTTGGATTAGGACATAAGTCCCACCCAGGGAAGTATTAGACTTTCTATGTCACTGTATATTAGTAGACTAGATGGAAACCCAGGACCAGTGAAGTGAAAAGTGCTGAATGTAGAGAGATGTAAGGAATCGTAATGTGTAACAAAGTCCATTAGATGTGGATTAACTTGTTCCTACCTCTTAGCCTCATGGCAACTCTCCTCCCAAGGTCCTTTTGCTATAAAAAAGGAAAAACATTCTTCTATCAAGTAGAAAAACGTGCGCAGTTTTAAGTTATTTTTCAGGTCTGCAGGAAAACAATGTTTACCCGCTGAACCACGAGAACTAACTGTCAGGGACTGAGCTGTATCCAGCTGATATTCTACTAGATCTATGATGTCATCTTATATGACATCATCAAAAATTTTGCATATTAATTCCCTACTTGGTGTAAACAACTGTATATGGCTGTAGGTGTTGCACAGTAATGGCGTATACCTTTGCAGAGTTATATACTGTGGCTTCTGCATTCTGAAGGTTTTCTCTTAGTGTTGAAGAAAAACTGATCAGTATAATATATTATATTATAGAGAGAGCGTCATAAAGACATGTGGAGACCTATAGGATATTCACTTCTGCTCCACTGGGAATACCGTCCTGGTGTAGGCAAGATAAATTATATATATACAAAAAATATTTATATATATATAGTGGTTCCTTGGCTGTCAAACTGCTCGGAACTCAAACAGTATTTTCAAGGAAAGTTGGCTTTGGTTCTCCAACTCTTACTCGGTTCTCAAACACTTTTCGGCTCCCAGTCTTGAAGTACAGTAATACCGCGGTATTCAAACAAAAACGTACCTGGAAGTAACGTTCAGAGTTCAAACTTTGCTCGGTATCTGAACGTTTTTGGGCGCGTGGATGGTGGGTTGTACCTGGTGAGTTTAGCACTGGTGAGGCTTCACATACAGCACAGTACTGTATAATACTGCTGCAGTGCATATACAGTACAGTAGTACAGGCAGTGCACCACCATCTCCCATCCTGTACAGTACAGTATAAGATTGCTGGAGTGCATATACAGTACAGTAGTAGTACAGTCAGTGCACCACCATCTCCCATCCTGTACAGTACTGTATAAGACTGCTGGAGTGCATATACAGTACAGTAGTAGTACAGGCAGTGCACCACCATCTCCCATCTGTTACAGTGCTGGGGTGGGGGGACTCTATACAGTAAAGGATGAGTGAGGAGTTACTGACTACTGTACTATAATTGCTGGCTCTGTTGAATGTTTTTTGTTTAAAATGTCCTGTACAGTATATAGTGCTGCTCTGTAATGTCCTGTACAGTATATAGTTCTGCTCTGTAATGTCCTGTACAGTATATAGTGCTGTTCTGTAATGTACTGTACAGTATAGTGCTGCTCTTTAATGTACAGTATATAGTGCTGCTCTGTAATGTCCTGTACAGTATATAGTGCTGCTCTGTCCTGTACAGTATATAGTGCTGCTCTGTAATGTCCTGTACAGTATATAGTGCTCCTCTGTAATGTACTGTACAGTATATAGTGCTGCTCTGTAATGTCCTGTACAGTATATAGTGCTGCTCTGTCCTGTACAGTATATAGTGCTCCTCTGTAATGTACTGTACAGTATATAGTGCTGCTCTGTCCTGTACAGTATATAGTGCTGCTCTGTCCTGTACAGTATATAGTGCTGCTCTGTAATGTCCTGTACAGTATATAGTGCTGTTATGTAATGTCCTGTACAGTATATAGTGCTCCTCTGTAATGTCCTGTACAGTATATAGTGCTGCTCTGTAATGTCCTGTACAGTATATAGTGCTGCTCTGTCCTGTACAGTATATAGTGCTGCTCTGTAATGTCCTGTACAGTATATAGTGTTGTTATGTAATGTCCTGTACAGTATATAGTGCTGCTCTGTAATGTCCTGTACAGTATATAGTGCTGCTCTGTCCTGTACAGTATATAGTGCTGCTCTGTAATGTCCTGTACAGTATATAGTGTTGTTATGTAATGTCCTGTACAGTATAGTGCTGCTCTGTAATGTACTGTACAGTATATAATGCTGCTCTGTAATGTCCTGTACAGTATATAGTACTGCTCTGTAATGTCCTGTACAGTATATAGTGCTGTTCTGTAATGTACTGTACAGTATATAACAATCGCATTTGAGCAATAATTGGCTTGTGTAAACACAGTTAACAATCATGCGAAGATCGAGAAATCGTTCATCGTGGTCTTTCAACATGTTCTCAAAGCATCGCTGATCGTTTGCTGAAAATTCGCAAATCGCTTTGTCTAAACAGTCTTTCCCCCTAGTCTGTAAGATGGCCTTAAGAGATCGTCAGAGATCGTAATAACTATTTTTCGAACGATTTATCTCTTCGTCTAAACGCTGATTGGCATAAAAACAAAATTGTTCCTCAAAAATCATTAAACGATCGATTGAGCAATTTATTGCTCTTTGTAAATGGACCATAAGTTTTGTCTTTACGCCAGTGCTAGTCCGGCACACAGGTGTGATGTTGGTACCTGCTTTATATATGGCTGGTTTGTACTGTTCCCCAATGGTCGGTGACCTGCCAAGTTGTGATGGGTCCCTTGGGCTCCTGTAACGGTAGTCCTGAGTGGCAAATAACCCACCCGGACTATCGGCACCGCCACCCACAGAAAAGGGCAAAATGACCCAAGGTGTGTGTAGCAGATGGTGTAGGTGCTGATGAAAGGATGACTGAGTCCCAGTAGAATAAATAGAACAGATTTACTAGGCAGTCTCTTGGAAATACAGAACACTTTGGCAGTAAATAGCTTATCCCGATACAGACTTGTGTTTCACTGGATCTGTGCTGGGAGATACTTGTAAGTGTTGATATAACAAAAGTAGATGTAGTGGTACTTGTAGAGTTTAGAGCTTAGGAGTGAAGAGAAGAGGAGTTTGTCAAGGGAGTCCAAACCCAAGGCAGTTGTGTGGTTTGCCAGAACACTATGTAGTGTCTAGCACTACATAGTGAATATAAGTAGACTAGAGAAGTGGAGTGTCTCTGGTTGCTCCATACACATGTGTCTCAGACTCTCCAACACAACTGAACTGTCCCGGATAGGGGTCCTGGCAGAGCCAGGCCCTGGCTTAACCACCAAGAGAAATATAAAAAGATGATGGCTGGAACAGCCGTACCCAAAGAGTGACCAGCACTGCCTTGCAAAAGAGACAGGAGTGGAGCAAAGGTAGTCTAAAAAGTCTAGTTCATTTTAAAATGCACATATAACGCCTTTCAAGAGTACTAGGCTCTCTTCCTCAAAAAAAAGAAAAAAAAAGATGTGAATGGGGCCTAACCCTTGGCAGACAGCTATCATGTCCAAAAAACATATGTGATCACATGAAATATTGCACTGCATTCAAATAATTGGCAACTCTGTAACCAGTGTTTCAATGATGCATCCTGATAACCTTCTCCTCTTGACCATGTCCTATTATCCTTCACATCGGTCTGAGAATAAAATGCATTGGTAGAACATTCTTTTTGTGGTTTTCATTTTTTATGTTTTTTTTTTTCATGTTAAAAATTAACTGAAAACACATACATAAGTTATTTACAGTTTGAAACCATATGTTATATGGGGTTCCCCATGTGGTTAGCCCTATCCCTCTGCTCATTAGGTTCACATGTCTTTACAGCATTATGGCTAGCTGGTGTGGTTGCACTGGATTACAAAGTCTTAGGGCCCTATTCCACTGGACGATTATCGTTCAGATTATCGTTAAATCGTTCGAATCTAAACGATAATCGTTCGGTTGAAATGCAGTTAACGATTAACTACCGAACAAGAAATTGCAATCTACATGCATACTGCATACATCTATAATAACATCTATAGGAAACTTCTAGAGAGCCGGACATTTCTGTCTCTCTATAAACATCCATAGAACTACATGATATAATATACACTATATACATAATAGATGTGCACACACACACACACACACAGATAGCCACACACACACACAGATTGCCACACTACACAGACACACACAGATAGCCGCACTACAAACACACAGATAGTCACACTACACAGATAGCCACTCTACACAGACACACACATAGCCACACTACACAGACACACACAGATAGCCACACTACACAGACACACACACAGATAGCCACGCTACACACACACACACAGATATCCACACTACACAGACACACACAGATTGCCGCACTACACACACACACACACACACACACACACAGCCACACTACACAGACACACACACACAGATAGCCACACTACACAGACACACACAGATAGCCACACTACACACACAGGTAGCCACACTACACAGACACACACATAGCCACACTACAGACACACACACAAACAGATAGCCACACTACACAGACATACAGATAGCCACACTACACAGACATACAGATAGCCACACTACACAGACACACGCAGATAGCCACACTATACAGACACACACAGATTGCCACACTACACACAGATAGCCACACTACACAGACACACACACAAACAGATAGCCACACTACACAGACATACAGATAGCCACACTACACAGACATACAGATAGCAACACTACACAGACACACACAGATAGCCACACTACACACAGATTGCCACACTACACACACACACACACACAGATTGCCGCACTACACACACACAGATAGCCACACTACACAGACACACACACAGATATCCACACTACACAGACACACACACACAGACATACAGATAGCCACACTACACAGCCACCCTAGCTGCCCCCCCTGCCTGTCACCCCAGCTGCCCTTCCAGCTGCACCTCCTGCACCCTATCTACTTCCCCTGACACCCCAGCTGCTCCCCCTGCCCCCAATCTTCTCCCTCTGCCCCCCAGCTGATCTCTCTGCCCCACAGTTGGTCCCTCTGCCCCCCCAGCTGCTCCCCCTGCCCCTTTCACCCCAGCTGCTCCCCCTGCCCCCCAACTTCTCCTCCTCCCCCCCAGCTTTTTCCCCATGCCCCTGCCACCCCTAGCTGCTCCCCCTTCGCCGCAACCCCAGCTGCTCCCCTGCCCCAGTCACCCCCAGCTTCTTCCCCTGCCACCCCAGCTGCCCCCCTTCCCAGTCACCTCCAGCTGCTTCCCCTGTCCCAGTCACCCCCAGCTGCCCACCTGCAGATGAGTTGTGGTTGGAGAAGTCTTCATGGCCGTTCCAGATGGAGAAGAAAGCAAAAAGTGAGCGACAGCAATCGGAGAAGACGTCACCTGTGAGTCATTAGTAACTGCACTGTAATCACTTCTATAGTGTGCAGAGCCTGTGTACCATTGAGGTCTAAATGGGTCAGTGTATTGTTTGCAGTAGTATACTGACACAGCCCCGCGGTCACTACAGTACACTAGTGCAAACTTTTAAACTAGGACCCAACTACAACAGTTGCAGGCACTACAACTCCCATCATATGCTGAGGGATGCAGATTGTCAGTAAATGCTGGGAGTTGTAGTGCCTGCAGCTGTTATAGTTGGGTCCTGGGTGCATTATACACTGGATGCTTTGTGGGATATCAGAATACAGAGATCTGTGGGGGCTCAGTGTAGGGAAGTGACCCCAGAACATCACTAATAGGGGATAGAACAAAAACATCTCCTCTTATCCCCTATTAGTGATGTTCTGGGGTCACTTCCCTATACTGAGCCCCCACAGATCTATGTATTCTTATATGCCACAAAGCATCCAGTGTATGGGACCCAACTACAACAGCTGCAGGCACTACAACTCCCAGCATGTACTGACAGTCTGCAGCCCTCAGGATATTCTGGGAGTTGTAGTACAGTAGTACAATCCTCTGATAGCTGCCGCTGTAGACAGATATATTGCTGGACCTTCAGGGTTGATGGTTCGGACCCACAGATTGCAGCCACCAGGAGACTGCACACAGTGATTTATTAAAGGGTTGTCCACTCAGAGACTACAACTCCCAGCATAACCTGAGAGCTGTATAAATGTAGGGATTTGTCACAGATACAGATGAATCCAGGAAAGGAGTGGGTTAGCATGTCGTCTCTCCCTGCCTCTATATTGGTGGGCCCCTAGAATCCTTTCCTCTGGCGTGCCCCAGGTACCCCAGTCCGACACTGGACAGAAGTGGTCCCCGAACTAAGATGTCCCCGGCCTTCCTCCTTCCTCCATCACGTCTGTTTAATGAAAACAGTGGGCATCAAGCAGAGTGCCCTTAAGTGCCAGGGTATATACCGTGCATGTAACCCATGTCGGAGGGGGAAGGGGGGGTGCCGCAGCACGCAAAGTGCCTAGGGCAGCATGAACTCTAAATACAGGCCTACATATACTGACTACTATACAAGATGCTAGGAAGGCTGGGTGACCGCCATTGTATTGACTACTATACAAGATGCTAGGAAAGCTGGGTGACCTCCATATACTGACTACCGTGTGTTATAGTCATACACATATATATGTACCGTGTGTTATAGTCATACAGATAGATATATACTGTGTGTTATAGTCATGCAGATAGATATATACCGTGTCTTATAGTCATACAGACAGGGCCGTATTACCAGCTGCTGCTGCCCCCGGCACTACACCTGCAGACAACCCATATACACAGTACCCAGGGTCGTATTACCAGCTGCTGCCCCCGGCACTACACCTGCAGACCCCCATATACACACCTCCCAACTTTTTGGATGGCCAAAGAGGGACACTTGTGGTTCAGTCTAGGAAAATTTAATAGACATTTAAATATTTTTAATTCAAGGATGCAGTCACACATACAGATCTGCTGCAGTTTGATGCCATCACACATACAGGATCTGCTGCAGATTGATGCCTCCATTTAGTTACATTGATATCTGCAAATCTGCAGCAGATCCTATTCACACATCAGTAACCCTATCTGTAACTGCAGACCTGCAGCAATGGACAGGATTACGAATGTGTGTCTCTAATTGGCCACATTTGCAGGGACCCACTGATTAAGGCTGACACGGATGCACAATAGCTTAATAATTTTTTGTGGCACAGATCATGGCCCCAAAACGGATCTGTAACATCTACAGATGTGTGTATGGGGCCATATGATCTGCATGTGTTACATGATGTGTGACAGGGGCCATATTGTCACATGACTCATCTGAATATAACAATGTTTAGGATCCAACTTGCACCACATGATAGAATAATATGCAAGGTCTATTATACAGTAAGAAACCAGATACTTTCTAGAGCATCGTAGAAATAGCCTGACTAGTATACTGATGCACAGAGTAAAGCCCATGTATAAACATATATATATATATATATATATATATATATATATATATATATATATAAAGTGGCCTGACTACCATCTGAAAAAAAATTAAACCCAACTGTTTATATCTGGGGGCACTGTCACTGTGTGACGCAGTACACATGGGGAGTTTGTAGTTGTACTGCGGTGATGCTGGAATGGGGTGCCTAAAATGTGCGTCTGTTAGATCCTGCAGAGAGAAGTCATGGCCAGACAAGTCTTCATGTTGGCCAGAGCCAGATGGAGAAGAAAAGAAAAAGCGAGCAACTTGAACCAGCAAAAACCTCACTTGTGATTAATGCAGAAAAGACGCCTCTTGTGAGTCACTGCACTATAGTCACTTATAAAGCTGCAGAACCTCCTGTATACTGCTGGATATACTGCTTTATGGTCACTGCACTATAGTCACTTATAAACCTGCAGAACCTCCTGTATACTGCTGGAGGTGACCTTATTGTAAATTCGCTCACCTCTAGTCTTTATATGGCATTTTATTCAGTGGCAGCACAGCGGTATTATCCAGTCACTGTATGGTGACAATGGTAGTGTTCATGATATGACGTGATTATTTGTCCTGTATATACTGGTTATATTGGTAATATTTGTATTTATATAGTGGATTCTATTCATTAACAGTATAGTGGTATTAGTCATTATGTGGTGGTAATGAAAGGCATTGTATGGCGGTATTATCTGTAACATGTATACTGCTATTATTGGTAATATTGATCTCAGTACATAGAATTTGCTCAGTAACACTATGGTGGCGATAATATTCCTCCATGTATACTGGTATTATTTGGGAACTGTATGAACTGCTAGGTTATATACAATATTATCATTCATAGAAAATTGTCTTCCTATGTTGATGCAGAGCCGGATCCAGGTTTTTGTGGGCCCTCGGGTGACAGAGGCTTAGCGGGCCCCTCATCCATTCACTATGCACCCATCACCCGCACACAATATGCACAATCACTTGAGACACCACTAATGTACACAAACACACTTTATTGACACAGACACTGACTGACTGACTGACTGACTCTGACTGACTTACAGCACTTACAGCTCAGTCTTCTCCCTCTTCCTCTCTGTCAGGGTGCTTTACACACTGTAAGGTTGAGGGCCTTTGGGTCATGTGATCAGGTCCTTCACCCTTTTCTCTCTCTGTGCAGGACCTGCTCTATCTTCTGTGCCCTCTGATGTTCAGCCAGCTAATCCTGCACTACAGTGAGCGGGCTGAACATTAGAACCCCGGGCCTCTCTCCCTCTCTGGGCCCTTACAGTCACTATGTACTTGCCCAGGTAAGCCCTGTGCTGACGCTGGCACTGGTTAATGTTTTATATTGATGTGTTTGATGAAAGCAGCTATTACTGTAACTAGTAGATGGGCAGAGTGCTAGGCATCTGCTAAAACACAGCGCCAGTGCCGCCCAGCACCTGATGAAGAGGAGCAGTGCAGGAGGGTGCGCCATGGGGCTGTCAGCTGTCACTCTGGTGTTGTTAGCTGCTCACCATTCCCACAATATAGAGCCGTGTAAGAGCCACCCTGTCCCTGTGTAGGTCCTGAAGGTAATACAAGTGCATATGCATATGGGTATGGGCATGCCACTGCATTATAGAGGAGGCACTGTATACAGACTTGTTTAAATCTCCGCAAGAATTTACTGATAAAGCCGCACTTTCGGTTCTCCCAGCATTATATTGATACATGATGTCGGGAGGGCTGCGAGTCCACTGCGCAGCTACACGCTCTGTAGGGTCCGTAGATCACAGAGCATGAGAATAAGGTCTTAGACTATTGACCATGTCTAAATTAACTCTTGGATTACTGGATTTTGTGAGCTGATGGGATTCGTTTGCCAGGGCTGCTTTTTGGTCCCAGTCCGGCACCGCTATGGCACTTTATGATGTTGTAATTTGTGCACTGTATGATACTACAGCAGGGCCTAACTGTTATCTGGCAAGTCAGGCAAATGCTAGATGAGCCTATGTGCTAAGTGCACCAGTCCACGAACAGATTGATGCCTGGTTTTCCTTGGCACTGCACCCTCCCTCCTGCACTTACAACAAAGTAAGACGTCCGTCAGATTGGAGTCCTGTATCCAGCTTATTGATGGACAGGAATCTTAGGTGCAAGCAGATGACAATAGCAATGTTCGCAGTGTGTCCTGCTGACTGATATGTGTAGTGAGAGTGCTAGATGTATTGTCAATAGTATATGTCCATTGTATTTAAGGTTTTTTACCATTTCTAGAATACCAGCCCTTACTTCCAGGTGCCTTTCTTAGTCTGGCCTCTCCCCATTGACCTGTCTGGCACGGGTGACCCCACCAGGAGTATTACTCCCACCAGCTTAGCTCATTGGATCATCAAGGCACGCAAGCTCCCTCACCACGTCAAGGTGAAGGCACCATGAGGGAGCCCCTCCACCCTAGCCCGATTACCCATCCAAACCCTTAATTTACCTGTCCTTTGCTTACGTGGACCCTCCTGGCACCCTTCCCAGCGCAGGCCCGCCCCAGTCTTCTTCTTCCTCTTCCTTCTCTTCTTCTATTTCTCTTCTTCTTCTTTTTATCCTCTTCTTTCCAGCCCAGGCCCACCCCAGCCCCCTAAAACAGGCCCGCCCCTCCTCCTGCCCCATATGAGGCAAATAATCCTCCAGATGTAAAGGGCACCCTATTTGCCTCTAGATTTTAAAGGGGTCATCTGGGGAGGCAAGAAGGTTTTACCTCTCTTTGCCAACAAGTTGCTCACTTCCAGTTTGGTCACATTTTATCCTGACACCAATTCAGCAGGCTTGAAGGGGGTGGGCTGAAAGGGATGGGAGGGCACTATGCTGTAATCACTGCATGGGGGTGAGACCAGGCCTCCACAGGTGGCCAGTGTGCACACAATATTGCAACATCTGCAATGTTGTGTACACATTGGCTGCCACTGGTTTTGCCTGCATGTGGCGATTGCAGCATAGTACCTGCCCTACCAGTAATTCAGCTCGACCTCTTCATGCTAGTTGGAAAGATATTGGGATGAAATGAGCCAATACAGGAGGTGAGCCTCCAGAGACAGAAGAAAGGTTCTACCTTCTCAGCTCCCTGGATTACCCCCGATGGGTGCCTCCTCCATACTCCTAGGTGTTATTGGAGTCTAATCCTCCTATTTATGATGGTAAAGGGGGCCTCCTCCTGCCCCATTAGAGGCAAATAATCCTCCAGATGGAAAGGGCACCCTATTTGCCTCTAGATTTTAAAGGGGTCATCTGGGGAGGTAAAAAGGTTTTACCTCTCCTTGCCCACAGGTGTCTCACTGCCAGCGTGGTCACATTTTATCCTGACACCAATTCAGCCGGCTTGAAGAGGGTGGACTGAAATGGATGGGAGGGCACCATGATGTAGTCACTGCATGAGGGCGAAACCAGGCCTCCATAGGTGGCCAGTGTGCACACAATATTGCAACATCTGCAATGTTATCCACACATTGGCTGCCACTGGTTTTGCCTGCATGTGGCAACTGCAACATAGTACCTGCCCCACCAGTAATTCAGTCTGCCTTCCTTATGCTTAATGAAATGGTATTGGGATGAGACGAGCCAATACTGGAGGTGAGCCTCCGGGGACAGAAGAAAGGTTCTACCTTCTCAGCTCCCTGGATAACCCCTCTATGGGCGCCTCCTCCATACTCCTAGTTGTTATGGGAGTCTAATCCTCCTATTTAAGGTGGTAAAGGGGGCCTCCTCCTTCCCCATATGAGGCAAATAGATCCTCCAGATGTAAAGGGCACCCTATTTGCCTCTAGATTTTAAAGGGGTCATCTGGGGAGGCAAGAAGGTTTTACCTCTCCTTGCCAACAGGTGGCTCACTTCCAGTTTGGTCACATTTTATCCTGACACCAATCCAGCAGGCTTGAAGGGGGTGGACTGAAAGGGATGGGAAGGCACTATACTGTAATCACTGCAAGTGGGCGAAACCAGGCCTCCAGGTGGCCAGTGTGCACACAATATTGCAACATCTGCAGTTTTGTCCACACATTGGCTGCCTCTGGTTTTGCCTGCATGTGGCGATTGCAGCATTGTACCTTCCTCACCACCAATTCAGTCTGCCGCCTTTATGCTAGTTGGAAAGGTATTGGGATGAGATGAGCCAATACAGGAGGTGAGCCTCCGGAGACAGAAGAAAGGTTCTACCTTCTCAGCTCCCTGGATAACCCCTCTATGGGCGCCTCCTCCATACTCCTAGTTGTTATAGGAGTCTTTTCCTCCTATTTATGATGGTAAAGGGGGCCTCCTCCTGCCCCATTAGAGACAAATAATCCTCCAGATGTAAAGGGCACCCTATTTGCCTCTAGATTTTAAAGGGGTCATCTGGGGAGGTAAGAAGGTTTTACCTCTCCTTGTCAACAGGTGGCTCACTTCCAGTTTGGTTACATTTTATCCTGACACCAAATCAGCCGGCTTGAAGGGGGTGGACTAAAACATCCGGGACGGCACTATGCTGTAATCACTGCATGTGGGCAAGACCAGGCCCCGCTTGGTGGCCAGTGTGCACACAATGTTGCAATTGGTAATATTGTGTACACATTGGCTGCCACTGGTTTTGCCTGCATGTGGCGATTGCAGCATTGTACCTGCCCCATCACTGATTCAGTCTGCCTTCTTCATGCTGGTTGAAAAGGTATTGGGATGAGACGAGCCAATACAGGAGGTGAGCCTCCGGAGACAGAAGAAAGGTCCTACGTTCTCAGCTCCCTGGATAACCCCTCTATGGGTGCCTCCTCCATACTCCTAGGTGTTATGGGAGTAACTTCCTCCTATTTATGATGTTAAAGGGGGCCTCCTCCTGACCCATATGAGGCAAATAAACCTCCAGATGTAAAGGGCACCCTATTTGCCTCTAGGTTCTCAAGGGGTTATCAGGGGAGGTAAAAATGTCTTACCTCTCCTTGCCAACAGGTGGCTCACTTCCAGTTTGGTTACATCTTATCCTGACACCAATTCAGCAGGCTTGAAGGGGGTGGACTAAAACATCCGGGATGGCACTATGCTGTAATCACTGCATGTGGGCAAGACCAGGCCCCGCTTGGTGGCCAGTGTGCACACAATGTTGCAATTGGTAATATTGTGTACACATTGGCTGCCACTGGTTTTGCCTACATGTGGCGATTGCAGCATTGTACCTGCCCCATCACTGATTCAGTCTGCCTTCTTCATGCTAGTTGGAAAGGTATTGGGATGAGACGAGCCAATACCGGAGGTGAGCCTCCGGGGACAGAAGAAAGGTCCTACGTTCTCAGCTCCCTGGATAACCCCTTGAAAGGTGCCTCCTCCTTACTCCTAGGTGTTATGGGAGTAACTTCCTCCTAGTTTGATGGAAATGGGGGCCTCCTCCTGACCCATATGAGGCAAATGATTCTTACCGGTGTTCAAGGCGCCTCATTTGCCTCTTGATGTTATTGGCGCCACCTCTCCAAGGAACCTCCGATGGTATGAAGTCCTCTCCTCATGCTGTGACCTAGACAGGAGATATACCAAACAAACTGTTATAAATAAGGAAAATATAATAAATACATAAACATAGTTATACTACGTACAATCAGGAAAACTGTGAGAATATGGATACTCACTTTTCAGTTGTCCTCGATGTCACAGCAGCAGCAGAATAGAGATCGTAGTCTACAAAAGAAAGAGAAATCATTAAGACTTTCCGTAGATTAGACATATCTTCTGGTAACACATAGGGGCGGGTGGAGAGACCTTACACTGGATAGAAGGGGGTCATAGATGTCCTAGGGGGTGGGATGTATAAGTGAGTAGTGGGCATAGGGCAGCTGTTTTATACACACAGGTTCAGGGGTAATATTTGTTACTCATAATATTATATGTATTGATCAAATTCACTATTCTGTTCAGCAGTACATCACACAGTAGAACATAGAAAAAGACCATTCTTTCTGTGTGTAATGCCTAAGAAGTGCTAAGGGGGTCCTGCCATCCAATGTGTGATTTCTACTCGGTTAGGCCGCACCTGAATCGGACTGTTCCCGAATAATAAGGGTAAAAAAAAGGGTGACAATGCTGGAGCGCTGTTCATCCCATAACAGTGTATTGTCATGAAAATGTATTATCACTTGTACTAACCTGGATAGGAAACGGCTTCTCCGGCTGCTGCTTCTTCTGGAAAGGAGAAATAACCAAGCAATGGTCAGAAATATATATATATACTTCAGATTTCTCCTTTCATCTGTGTTCTAAGTAGCTTTAGGCAAAAGCCAACCTATCATTTTTAAAAATATTGAAATATAAAATTTTAAGTACAAGTTCTTTTGTATTCAAATAAATGAAGTAATGTGGAGCCCCCTGTCCTCTTAGTAATTCTCTCTATGCACAGAAACAAAGCAATTCCATGCAGACACAAACGGCTTTGATTGCTCACCTAGGCACGATGACGACGACGGCCTCCTCTTCATCCTCCTCTTCGTCCACTTCCCTGTATATGTAACATAAAGCAGCTCATAGCAATATATAGTTATTAGGACAAAATACTGAACAGATCACAATGGACTCCAATGGACTGTTTTTTCTCTAGAGAATTGTCTGTATGTTTTCCGCTGTGCTGCTTCTTCATACTTACCAGATGGTCTCCAGGCTAGGGCGCCATTCAGATGGTGGGAACTTGAATGGTCTGTAACATAGAACATACCCTCAGATTAGTTCCTCTTAAATTCCTGATAACAGAGAATTGTCCTCTATGTATTAAGGGGATCAACTGGTGTCATAGTTATACAGATTTGTAAATTTTTTTTATAGAAGAATCTAAACTCTTCCAATATTTATCATCTGATGTATGCCCTGCAGGAAGTGGTGTATTCTTTCTGATCTAACACAGTGCTCTCTGCTGACACCGCTGTCCATGTTAAAGGCATTATCCAGCGCTACAAAAACATGGCCACTTTTCCCCCTACTGTTGTCTCCAGTTCAGGTGTGGTTTGCAATTAATTTACTTCAATGGAACTGTGTTTCAAAACCCCACCCAAACTGGAGACAACAGTAGGGGGAAAGTGGCCATGTTTTTGTAGCGCGGGATAACCCCTTTAAGAACTGTCCAGAGCAGTAGTAAATCCCCATAGAGAACCTCTCCTGCTCTGGACAGTTCCTCACATGGACAGAGGTGGCAGCAGAGAGCCCTGTTAATATTGACACATGTCCCAGACTATTCTCATGTCCCTTCGCCAAAAGTATGTGTTGTGAGACAGTTACCTGAATGCCCGCGGTGCCGTCTTCACTGCCTTCTTCCATCTATTACAAAACATGAAAAATACAGGAGTATTACATATTATGAGAGGTCACAGTCATTCATCCAGGGGCAGCACATTGGGGGAGATTTATCAAAAATATTATGATTTTTTAGAGGAGACACACTACAAAAATTAGCAACTAAAAGTTGCTGGTATTAAAACACATGATTTGGAATTGGAAAATACATGTAATGTCATAAAATAATAAAAATTATGATATTTTCAGGGCCTTTTAAAGGGGTACTCAAGAGGAAAAATAATTGTTTTCAAATCAGCTGGTGCCAAAAAGTTATACATATTTGTAAATTACTTCTATTTAAAAAAATAAACAAGTCTTCAGGTACTTATAAGCTGCTGTATGTCCTGGAGGAAGTAGTGTTTTCTATCCAGCTTGACTCTTTTCTGCCACCTCTGCCCTCATCTCCAGGAACCATACATAGCAGTATTAAATCCCAATAGAAAACCCTCTCCTGCTCTGGACAGTTCCGATTACAGACAGAGGTGGCAGCAGACAGCCGTGTGTTAGACTAAAAAGAATACAATACTTCCTTCAGGACATACAGTAGCTGATAAGTACTGAAAGTACTTGAGTCTTTTTTTTTTTATTAGAAGTAATTTACAAATATGTATAACTTTCCGGCACCAATTGATTTGAAAAAAATAAAAAAATAAAAATAAATAATTCTGTGGAGTACCTCTTTAAGGCAAAAAAGCCACACAAAAAGTATATATGAATCTGATAAATCTCCCCAATTACTTAATTACTTTATAACAATGTACTTACGCTCGGTCCGGAAGGTCCAACTCGATGTCTTCAATGGTCCTGTTAGCCACGGAACAGAGAGGACAGTGAGAACACAACTATAGGGATTCATTTACACCTGAATACAATTAAAGGGGTTGTCCGGCGATAAAAAATTATTCACAGAATAACACACATTACAAAGTTATACAACTTTGTAATGTATGTTATTTCTGTGAATGGCCCCCTTCCCCGTGTCCCACCACACCCACCCGTGTACCCGGAAGTGTGGTGCGCTATACATAGCTGTCACGTGCCGACCACAGTCTCCGATCGTCAGCAGTGATGTCTTCTTCGGGAGGCCGGCGGATCTTCCCGAGTGCCGGCCGCCCTCTGCAGCGTCAGAGGGTGGCCGGCACTCGGGAAGATCCGCCGGCCTCCCGAAGAAGAAGTCACTGCTGACGATCGGAGACTGTGGACGACACGAGATGCGGTGAGTATAATGCACCACACTTCCGGGTCTAGCGTGGGTGGGGGGATACACGGGGAAGGGGGCCATTCACAGACATAACATACATTACAAAGTTGTATAACGTTGTAATGTGTGTTATTCTGTGAATAATTTTTTATCGCCGGACAACCCCTTTAATACACCTCATGCCGGACAAGGAACGGATCCATTACTTACGTTCCCCGTCCGTAAGGTTTGCAAAATTGTGGACGTGTGAATGTAGCCTTAACAATTGTACAGTCATGATTGGTATCTATGAGGGTGAATTTACACTGTGTTTGGTGTTAGCTGTGCTTTTACATACAGTTGTAGTATAGATCCCAATGTATCCTGGTCAGATGTATGATAATAGGACGCCCCTCTTATGTGTTGCCTCTTAAATGTCTATGGGCATGTGGGTATAGACATTGACAATATACTACCATCAGGGTGGGAAGTCAGTCACACACAAGTGTACATTCACAGTAAAGAAATACTAACCGAACTTCTGGTTCTTCATCTAAAAAGGGAAAAAAGAAAAAATAGTTGTATAAAATGGGAATAAAACTGAAAGTCTCTGATCATGTTGGATGACATAATCTACATAACACAGTGTCATAGCACAGAGATCAGTCACTTGCCGCCATCTGATGACCATAATATGGCTGCATTTCAGTGTCTGCATTGTGGAGACAAGACCCCCTATGCAGTCATCTATCTCTCTGTGCAAATGCACCCAAAGGAAAGCTCATGTTGGTCTATTCAGGATCTATACTGGTATGAGGCTTAAAGGGGTTATTCAGCGCTACAAAAACATGGCCACTTTCCCCCTCTCTTGTCTCCAGATTGGGTGGGGTTTCAAACTCAGTTCCATTGAAGTAAATGGAGCTTAATTGCAAACCACACCTGAACAGAAGACAAGAGAGGGGGAAAAGTGGCCATGTTTTTGTAGCGCGGGGATAACCCCTTTAAGGGTTTGTGATCTTAAATGAGTATCTTTTATTTCACCTTATAATGTAATGTGTAGCTAAGAAAAATGTGTTTAGTGAAATAAAAAAATAGTCTTATTGGGGATTTTTTTTAATTTTTAAAAAGCTTTTTTAAATAAACTTATTTATTTTTTCTCCTAGAGTGTGAGTTTGCCAAAGGGACTTTAGGACGCAATTGCTTGTACAGAAATATCATAGGATGGATGCACTCACCCTCCTCGTCCATATCCTTGGCTGCCTGCAATAGGAAACACGGGGTAAGTAGAGTATAGAAATATGTCGCTTGGAGTATTATAGAAAGGTACATTTACCTTGACATATTCGGGTGTCTGCAGCTCCTTGATAAACAATGATGCTGGAACCTGTAAAACAATAAGAACAAAAAAGAATGAAGATGAGCAAGCACTAAAATACTTAAGTGCCTGTCACGTTAGTCAAGTATTTTTCAATGCTTGAGTGCTTGACTTGACTAAGGAGCCCCATTAAAAACAATTGTAGACTTCAGTACTTAAAGCGACTCTGTACCCAAAATCTGACCCCCCCAAACCACTTGTACCTTCGGATAGCTGCTTTTAATCCAAGATCTGTCCTGGGGTCCGTTCGGCAGGTGATGCAGTTATTGTCATAAAACAAAACTTTTAAACTGGCAGCCCCGTGCCCTTTGGCCGTGGCTTAGTTTGTGCATGCATTCGGCTGGCACAACCTCTTTGTCCCTCCTCCCCGCCCTCTTCACCATTTTTCCTATTCCTCTGCAGTAAAAAATTACACAGGTGCCATAACGATCCAGCCCATGTGCCGTGCTCACACAGCTGACGAATAGGAGGCAATCTGCCTGGAGCATTCCTCATGATGAGGAGGGTGGGGAGGAGGGACAGAGAGGTTGTGCCAGCCTAATGCATAAACAATGTAAGCCACGGCCAAAAGGCACGGGGCTGCCAGTTTAAAAGTTGTTTTTTATTACATTATCTGCATCATCTGCCAAACAGACCCCAGGACAGATCTTGGATTAAAAGCAGCTATCCGAAGGTACAAGTGGTTTGGGGGGTCAAATTGTGGGTACAGAGTCACTTTAACCAGGTGCCCCCCGCTCAGCACAACAGAGGGTATCTGGTTAATCTGGGAGTGACAGTCTGGCCCCCAGGAGGTTAAATCAATTGCCGCTCCGGACTTCCTGAGGCGATAGTGAAGATAAATACAAGACCAAAGTAGAAAGCATACTTCCCCACTCCGACACCCCCCTCCCAATGCAGTTTAAAGTGAGCCTGCCACGATGGCCCTTCCAGATTAGAGCAAGATCCTCTGTTAATATCATATGACTGCGTCTCTGTATACATGGGGACCCAGCCTTCCAGATTAGCAGAGGATCTTGCCGCTGATTCGGGATGGCCAACCATATCAGGTACACTTTGAGGCTATGCTCATACACAGGATTTTTGCTCAGTATTTTGGTCAGTATTTTTCAAACAAAACCAGGAGTGGATTGAGAAGACAGAAAGGCCATGTTCTCACACTGTTGAGTGGATGACCACGATTTAATGGCAAATAATTGGCAAAAATAATGGCAAAAGTACTTTTTTTGGAACATAGCCCAAGGCTGTGAAAATGCGTTATGCTCAGCAGACAAGTAGCCTAATACTCAAAAAAGAACATTTGTGATTTGTGATTTGCTGTGCATCATATAAGAAATGTCCTGCTTTATAAATATCCTGAATTATAGATATTTGTTATTATGGATGAGTATCGGGTAATTGTCCCATGCAGGAGAACATACAATATTAGGCCTCATCGCAAGGAAAACAGGTTCTCAGCCTAAGGGTCCTATTCCACCGGACGATCAGGACCCGATCAACAACGTAAACGAGC
This sequence comes from Dendropsophus ebraccatus, assembly GCF_027789765.1. Classification (NCBI taxonomy): domain Eukaryota; kingdom Metazoa; phylum Chordata; class Amphibia; order Anura; family Hylidae; genus Dendropsophus; species Dendropsophus ebraccatus. Next base: position 29,672,846 of record NC_091465.1, on the reverse strand, counting down.
GCCGATCTGCTAGACACACACAGCACAGCTCCTTAGGGGCCTATTCCACAGGAGCCATAATCGGCCGAATCGGACCCATTCTGACATGGCTGCAAGGGATCCCGGCCAGAGCGTATACTATGTGTATACGCTCTGGCCGGGATCCCATAGACCATGGGTCTCCAAACTGCGGCCCTCCAGCTGTTGCAAAACTACATTTCCCATCATGCTTAGACAGCCAAATCCAAAGCTTTAGCTGTCCAGGCATGATGGGAGTTGTGGTTTCGCAACAGCTGGAGGGCCGCAGCTTGGAGACCCATGCCATAGACACATAGGCAACTTATTTTTTCGTATTAACTACGGCCGTTATTGCAATCGGTAACAATGGCCGTAGAAATACGAAAAAATATGTTGTGTGAACAAAGCCTTAAGGAATATGAACAAAGGGAAAACAAAAATAGTGTGAACATAGCATCACTGTGGTATACATTGTATCTATAGGAGAGAATAGCATGGTTACTATGGTGTTCTGACGCACCAATGAAATCTATACTCCCCCCGAATGCCCCAGGGGATGAAGCAGCGTGTGTTACAGATACAGCACAGTGACCTGTTCTGTAATGATCCCTGTCTATAAGTATCATTGTACACATCACTTGTATTGCAGCTTGTTGCTGCATTTCATACAGTGATGTATATTACTCCTACTGTCTACCGATAGCAGGTTTGGGAAACTCTACTGCTATACAAGGTTTGATCACTTCATTATATTGCAACATTTTGGAATATTCATTACTTATTTTTACCTTGTTGCAGGGTGATGAAAATATACATTGTATATGTATTGTATATGTATTGTTTGGGATGGTCAGTGTGCAGTGTAAAACACATAGTAACAATGTATATGGATTGAGGCAATTCCAGAGATACCATATAGCTTCACATTTAAAAATAAATCCAAATAAAAAAATAATAATAATTTCAAGCAATTTTCCCTGTAGGACAGAACTTCTAACTAGTGAGGCGCGTGTCCCCTCCTGAAAAAACACTTGTGTTGTTACATAGATCCCAACACGGTGCTGTGGCCACGTCTGTCCTCCTCAGCTCCATCTTATTCAATTCTCAGGTAGAGACAACTGAAGAAGGAGAAGAAACCATGGCAGCACAGGCAGCCATATATGTGTATATACTGTACAGTACTGTGCTAATTTAAAGAGGTCGGACACTCTCTAAGTATTTTTAAAAACCTATGCATGATTAGAGTATGGCAGAACGACTTACAGTGTTAGGCCGCTTTATATGATGTGTGGTCATATGTCTCTCCACACGCCATCATGGTATGGATGGGCCAGTATATTAGGGGGCAAAGCTTGAGAAGGGGCTGAAGGAACCTAACACTATGGGGGAGCGTTATCAAACATGGTGTAAAGTGAAACATACTTCCAGAGAGTGGCTGAGCCCTTTATAGATGGGTGCCAGGAAGTATAAATTACTGCCACTCATTAGTACTCCTGCCATTGTAATGCTATAGTGACCGGGCCCATACAGCCCCCCCACACCACATCCTGTCACTCTCCAGTTCTCCCGCTGTGATAATGACAGCTGGTTTGGAGAACTGCGGTGAGCAAACCTGCAGGCTGTTATTTCTCTGTATGTATTTGTATCAGCAATCGTTGAAACAAGTGAATAGCTGAGTTGTGTGTGTGTGTGTGTGTGTGTTTGTGTGTGTGTTAGTATGGATGTAAGTCTGTAAAGAGAGGCTGTACTAGGGGCTTTAGCCTAAGGGGAAGCCGACATGACAGGGTTTGGAGGGACCAGCAGCTTGTGCAGTGGGGTCATGTAAAGGGCAGCGAGGGCAGACAGGGGACAGGGGAGGGGAGCTGAGCTGGGATTGGTTGGAGGGGTCTGAGGAGCTTGCGGGGAGGAGAAAAAGTGATATAGGGGGCTGCAGAGAGGAAGTGGACAGCCACTTTTCAGTGATCCAGTGCTGGAGTGGAATCTCCCACCCTCCCTCCCTTGGTTGGTGGTTGTGATGGAAGTGTTCCCTTTGCGGGTGTGTGGTCTGGGTAGAGACAGGCTGTTTTTTTGGGTTGGCTACGTTGGTTTGTCGCAGCGGCTGTGGCAGGGTGGCGGGAGGGTCCTCGAGGTTGGAGTACATTACATGGTGATAGAGGTAGGGGGGGGAATCAAGGTGGTTCTGGACTCCCTAGTTAATTTGAGGCATGTAACGGGCTGGCGGTCGGCCTATAAGAATTATGTGGGTTCACGGGGGGCCTAAGCCCTGGACTGTGAAATATAGGGGATGGACACAGGTGTTAAGGGGCTGCCAGTGAGCCAAGGGGTGCTATCGACTGCCGGCAAATCCTGTGTCGATTGCTAATACCGGGGGGACCGCCAGGGTTATTTGGACCTCGAGGACTATCTCCGTCAGACAGTAACAGGACCTCAGTTTGGGAGGTGGTGTTTATATTATTTGTGTGGTTTTGTTAATAAAAAGGCCTCTGTGGCCGAATCAATTCCAGCGATGTCTCTGTCATTCTTGGGAAAGGGTTTGGGGGTATAAGGTGGTCTAAGGGACTCGACAATACCCCTGTCATGTGTGTGTGCGTGTGTGCGTGTGTGTGTTAGTATGGCTGTAAGTCTGTAATGTGCATGTGTGTATATCTGTGTAAAGTGTGACTGTATGTAATGTATACTGTATGTCTGTGTGTATATGATGTATGGTATGTAAAGTGTACGTGTGTGTATATGTATATAACCTGTATGTATGACTGTAGATATGTAGAATTCTGTACATTAATCTCAGCACTATTGTCCATATGACACCGCTGATATGTCAGTGCAGCCGCCTCGCTCCTCATTTCAGCTCTGTTCTTATATTTGTAGGAATGAGGATGTAGACGGCTACAGTGACAGATCAGAACAAGGGTGTCAACATCAGGGTCGCACAATCAAAAAACAATAGCAGTTTTTGGAGTTAAAATTTTACTGTAATTTAAATTCATTTTTGACATGTTAAACAAACATGTCAAAAATTAAGATCTGTCCGGGTCTGAGAGCCCCTGGCTTAGGTTAGGGCCCTATTTCACAGAGCGACAATCTGCCAAATCAGGCTGATTTGGCAAATTATCACCAACCAACCGCTGATGAAATGATCATCGTCTGATAGTTTCATATTTTCCAGCTAAAAAATAATTGGCTGTCGGGTTACACGTAGTGATGCATGCCCAGCGGACACTGATTTTTAGGCTGGCTGATGAATGTGCAAAAAAAGAAAAAACCTTATGCACACCTCTCCACGTTCCCCGGTTTCCATCTATCTTCTGCACGCTCCCAGCAGCTGCTGCCGCTGGAACTTCTGAAAGTAAGGGTCCCTTTCCACGGGCCGAGGAGGGCCCGATCAACGATGTAAAGGAGCGGCGATCTGCTAGATCGCCGCTTGTTTACTGGGCCTATTCCACGGCCCGACGATCGTTAAGCGAGGGCTGCAAGGACAACGTTACAGCCTTGCAGCCCTTGCAGCATCATACATTACCTGTCCAGGCTTCTTCTCCGCGCTGTCTTCATCCCCGTGTCCCGCGCGCTCTATCTTCAGAATGGCCGGTCAGCTGACAGGCCACACTCAGCTAATCACAGGCTGCGGCGGTCCCGGCCTGTGCTTGGCTGAGCGCTCTGTCAGCTGACCGGCCATTCTGAAGATAGAGCGCGTGGGACCCGGGGATGAAGACAGCGCGGAGAAGAAGCCTGGACAGGTAATGTATGCTGCTGCTTGTCAAATCGTCGGTCACCGCTATTCAACCGTAGCGATGCGCGGTGGGGGAACGATGATTTTAGGTCTGGCCCTAAATGAACGATCAGCCGATGACACGCCGATCGATCAGCCTTTGACATCACTAACGAGATATACATATATATACACACATATATATAATGTAGAAAAGAGCAGCACTCCAATGTGGTGCAGGCAGAGTCGACCTGGATCAAAGGTCCCAAATCTATAAAAGTGAAGAATTCTGCAGCACTCCGTTGTCTTAAGGAAAGTGAAAAAACTGCTTAATTCCATTCCAAAGTGACGGCTACGTTTCTGCTCTCTCAAGCAGCTTGAAAAGGGCTCTGTGAGAAAGCAGAAGTGTAGCTGTCTCTTTGGAATGGAATAAAGCATTTTTTTCACTTTCCTTAAGACAACAGAGTGCTGCAGATTTCTTCTTTTTTATATATACACACATATACACAGCCCTTGCTGCACAGTTATCGAGCCGTATATGTGCTCAGTAAGTAAGTGCCAATCTAGCAGATCAACGCTCCCTTACATTAGTGATCAGGTCATGTAATACAGCCCTTACAGTGCAACTGATTATGGGAGACGGGCTCCATTATAGTCTATGGAGCTCATTACCTGTGATCAGCTGGACTGTGCACTGAGCTGGGGAGTGAACCATGCGCCTGTGCACTGAGCCTGGGAGTGAACCATGCTACTGCGCACTGAGCTGGGGAGTGAACCATGCGCCTGTGCACCGAGTCGGGGAGTGAACCATGCTACTGTGCACTGAGCCTGGGAGTGAACCATGCTACTGTGCACTGAGCTGGGGAGTGAACCATGCTACTGTGCATGGAGCTGGGGAGTGAACCATGCTACTGTGCATGGAGCTGGGGAGTGAACCATGCTACTGTGCACTGAGCTGGGGAGTGAACCATGCTACTGTGCACTGAGCCTGGGAGTGAACCATGCTACTGTGCACTGAGCTGGGGAGTGAACCATGCTACTGTGCACTGAGCTGGGGAGTGACCCATGCTATTGTGCACTGAGCCTGGGAGTGACCCATGCTACTGTGCACTGAGCCTGGGAGTGAACCATGCTACTGTGCACTTAGCCTGGGAGTGAGCCATGCTACTGTGCACTGAGCCTGGGAGTGAACCATGCTACTGTGCACTGAGCTGGGGAGTGAGCCATGCTACTGTGCACTGAGCTGGGGAGTGAACCATGCTACTGTGCACTGAGCTGGGGAGTGAACCATGCTGCTGTGCACTGAGCTGGGGAGTGACCCATGCTATTGTGCACTGAGCCTGGGAGTGAACCATGCTACTGTGCACTGAGCTGGGGAGTGAACCATGCTACTGTGCACTGAGCTGGGGAGTGAACCATGCTACTGTGCACTGAGCTGGGGAGTTAACCATACTACTGTGCCCTGAGCTGGGGAGTGACCCATGCTACTGTGCACTTTACTTGGCTATAGCCACCAATTGGAAGGGGTTTAGACTCTGACCAATGTAAACTATATACATATTGTACACACATGTTAAAAGTTAAAGGGGTACTCCTTTTATAATTGATATTTAACTAATGTATTGCCCCACAAAAGTTATATAACATCTAAAAATACTGCCTACAACGCATCTGGCCGCACAGTGCTATATAATCTGCTCTCATTATCTGCAGTCTTGAACTCTATAGAAAAATGCTTTCATCGCGTCTTGTTGGCGAGGATCGGGCACCATCTTGGGTCAGTGACGTGTCTGCTTGGTGATCCTGGTCCTAGCGTTGGGGCACGTAAGAGGCTTTTTCCCTGCACCACTTCCCGTCTCTCGCAAGACTTGGTAACAGCAGATACAGAGGCAGGGGCCGTCACTATCTGCTCAGTTACCAAGTCTCGCAAGAGGTGGGAAGTGGGGCAGGGGAAAGGCGGCCTCCAAGCCTCTTACGTGCCCTGACACTAGGACCAGGGCCACCAAGCAGACACATCACTGACCCAAGATGGGGGCCGATCCTAGCCAGTGAGATGAGACGAAAGCATTCGATAGATCTATAGAGTTTAAGACTTCCGGTCGCAGTAAGTGCAGATAACATAGCACTGTGCGGCCAGAGGCGGTATAGACAGTATATTTAGATGTTATATAACTTTTGTGGGGCAATACAATAAAATATGAATTTTGGCTTGAGTACCCCTTTAATTGAAATGACAGTAATTCTTAAAGGGTACCTGCCACAAATTTAACTCTGGGTTGCCAGAGTCAGTTTCACTTTACACCTTGTTTGATAAATCTCTCCCATAGTATTTCATATTACCAGATTGACTCTCAGGTAACATCAGATTTTTGAGCCAAAAAAATCACCATGCACAATTTTGGCACTTCTATTGGTGTTTTTTCCCCCCCAGAAACCCCCAGTGTGATAGCACCCTCACACACACATTTTGTTTTTGGGGCTTGTAAAAAACACAGTGGGTTGTTCTTTTTCTTTTTTTGTTGGAAAAACTCAATATGTTTAAAAAAAAAAAACCAACACAGTGGGCAAAATTTTTTTAAGGGTGTAAAATAGAAAGTTATGTAAAATACAAATTTTTAGCTTATTTTACAAAGCTTGAAGTTGCCCTGTGATTGGTTGATTCAGGGTATTTTTTTCTTTGTTTTTTGTTGTTGTTTTTTTGTACTCTTTTTGTACCTTTTGACACAGACACTTTTGAGAGACTTTTTTTGTAAAAATGTTTTATTATTATTTTTTATGATATAGAGAAGCCTGTGGAGAAATACATAACAAAGACTTCATACCCTGTGTGATAATATTTGACGCCACAGATTCACTACAGAATTTAAAGTGTTACTTTTGACAAATCACGTAGACACTTCAAAAGTATTGATTGGTCAGGATCTTAAACGGCTTGTTCACCAAAATGCTTTTTTTCGTTCAAATCAACTGCTGCCATAAAGTTCCAGAGATTTGTAATTTACTTCTATTAAAAAATCTTAAGTCTTCCAGCGCTTATCAGCTGCTGTATGTCCTACAGGAAGTGGTGTATTGTCTCCTGTCTGACACAGTGTTCTTTGCTGCCTCCTCTGTCCATGTCAGGAACTGTCCAGAGCAGTAGCAAATCCCCATAGAAAACCTCTCCTGCTCTCCAGACTGGAAAGAATACCACTTCCTGTAGGACATACAGCAGCTGATAAGTACTGGAAGACTTGAGATTTATTTTTTTATAGAAGTAAATTACAAATATCTGGCACTTTCTAGCACCAACTGTTTTGAAAGAAAAGCATTTTTGGTTATCTACCCCTTTAAGATATAGTCCCCCCAGGATCATAAGATATAGCCAGGAGAGTGGGCGGCTGAGCTCTTCACTGCCCATCTCACTGCTCAATCCTTCATTGTATGCAAGGGTGAATTGGGATGCGGGCGCATCCCAATTCAACAGAAATGAAGATCATCCGGCCGGTACTGCAGTATCGGCCAGGATGATCTCAACTGACAGCGGCCGTTCTGTGACTCGGCTGGGTCACAGAACGGCTGGTGTCTTATGCCATGTGAACATGGCCTTACAATGGAGGTTTCCCCTACTACTGGTTGGATCTAATGGTGATCGGTGGGTGAAGTGCTCAGATGTGCTCTTCTCCAAGCTATATCTAACAATCATTATATACTCATGATGATATATTTACTAATGAACATTTGACTAGTCTGAGCAACTTTCAACTTTCTTTTACGTCTTACAACATTTCAAAAGTCGGCATTGTTGTGGAAAGCTTTAATCCAGTTCAACGTACTTCACATTGAAGGGGTACTCCTTAGGAAAATAAAATTTAATAAATTAAACTGGTGTCAGAAAGTTATCCAGATTTGTAAATGACTTCTATTAAAAAAAAAATCTCAACCTTCCAATACTTATCAGCTGCTGTATGTCATGCAGAGAAGGGGTGTATTCTTTTCTATTTTGAGACAGTTCCTGACATGGACATAGGTGGCAGCAGAGAGCACCGTGTCCGACTGGAAAGCATACACCACTTCCTGCAGGACATGCAGCAGCTGATAACTACTGGCAGACGTAAGAATTTTAAATAGAAGTAATATACAAATCTGACACCAGTTGATTTAATTTTTTTTTCTTCTACGTATTACCCCTTTAAGCCTAATGTAAGAAATTTTAGTGCTACTATGCCCCGATATGTGTAAAAAAAACCTGCAGAAACAGAAAATGTTATGCAGTATATGCCCTGTGTGTTATGTGCCCATCTTCACTAGTAATGAGCAAACTTGAGAAAACTGTCCGGATTTGGCCACGTGGTCGAACCCAAACACTCAGCATTCAGCTCCCGGCGTCTGGAGAAATATTATGTCACCATAGGGAGTCCATAGGCTGTATCCATGTTTTCCTGGCAGCCCTAGGGCCGCATCCAAATTCTACAGACGCCGGGAGCTGAATGCCGAGTGTTTGGGTTCGACCACGTGGCCAAATCCGGACAGTTTTCTCAAGTTTGCTCATTACTAGTGAAGATGGGCACATAACACACAGTGCATGAGCCTGGCCAGAGAGCGTGCATTAACCACCCTGCAGTTACCATGCTCCAACTAAGCCCCGCCCCCTCCAGGGAGGAGGGAAAATGGCAGTTGGGAGTCATGGAAACACATTGACACCCAATGTAAGGAATCAATACATCCGCATCCCTATCACCATCAGTCTCCTATGGTACATCCCCATTGTATAGGTGTCATCCCTATCTCCACTGGTCAGTCTACTAAATTATCAAAATGTTTCTCGGTCACCCCCCCTCCCCCTCCATTCTGTATCGGATGGTCATTTTCTAACTCACATAATCCGGGAAAAACAGTGGATAGTCCATGTCCTCGGGGGATGGTCCAAATCCACGCGTCGATCCTCGGTAGTCGCTGTAGTCGCTCTCCAAAATCTCTCTGAAATCGCCTGGAAATAAGATAAAAGATGAAAGATTACACAGAGAAAACGTATTGGTAATATGAGGAAAGACATAAAAAACAAATAGGAGTCAATGCAGGAGCATACTTACAATCCAATCCTCCAACCGCCAACCCTGATCTCAGAGTGAGGCTGCAGCAGTTTGTATTTGAATTTGTGTCATAGCTGTGATGTCATAATGAAATTCAAATATCCATTGTACACTGTCACCTAGCAACAAGGAGAAAAATACTAGGACATTTTTTTTTACTTTTGTTTATTTTACTGTATAATAAACTACTGGCAATTGGTATGTAATGTGTAATTATTGTTAGGGCTGAATATATAGATGTGGGGGCCCAGCAGCTTTATGCTACTATGCTTTATACTGAATGATGGTATTATTTAGGGTGCGTTCACACCTACAGAATCCGCAGCAGATCTGCAGCAGATTTGATGGTGCAGATTTGATGCTGTGTTCAGTTATTTAAATGAAATCTGCTGCGGATCCGGAAAATGCTCTGCGGATCCGGTAAGTGTGAACGTACCCTTAAGGAAAATTGAAAATGTGCACATTTTTTATTATATATTGCATGGTTTAATTTTTAGATGACTCCTTATAATAAAGCCATATAATATAATATAATATAATAATAATTTTTTTGTAATATAATGTTACATATGACTTTATATATACTATATAATATAGCATATATAAAGTCACATGTAACATTATTTTACAAAAAAAGTGCTATGGTGCAAAACTGTAGTAGTTATTTGCTTTATTTAAGCAGGTAGAGACTATGGGGGACATTTATGAAAGGCATGCCAGAGGCGTACGCCAGGGAGAAGGTGCAGATTCGCCCCTTCTCCCTAGTGTACACCCAGCTCGTCTTATGGGCAGACTGGCGGAGCTTGGGGGTGTGTGATAAGGCGGGGAGGAGCGATGGCCTCCTCCCCCGCCTCATTTATCATGATTTACGCCTGCTCAGATTCACGCCAGGTGTAGATTCGGGCTCCAGATTAACTAACCAGACTAACTAAGAGGCGTACGCCATGCCAGGGTTACTTTTTGGTCCAAGTCCGGCCATGGTAGGCAATGTGGTGTCTTCATTGAATTTATATGCCCAGCAATGTTCCTGGCCGCCCACCATGGCGGGAAATACAACAAGGTCTTGTTTATGGGAACTGGGCTACAGTGTGAAATGCTGAAGTGACCTCTGTTTTAGGTTCTGTTCACACTACTTTAAAGCCTTCTATACTTTAAGGTGAATTTCCCAATGTATACCTCTGTCTGATGCATGGCACTATTGTTTCCCATAGGAAACTATGTTAAAAACACCTTTAGGGTAGCTTCACACGTACCGACTCGCAGCGTTAATAACGCTGCGAGTCGGCTAGGTCCTGGCAGATCACTTTCACTACATACACACAGCGGTCTGAACGACCGCTGTGTGTATGTAATTCTGCTGGTCGCTTAACCCCTTCAGCTGCTGCCTGGCTCCCACTGCGCTCCTGCTCTGTATACATTACCTGTCCTCGCTGCATGGGGTCACTCGCGGCAGGGCAACACACTGATTGGCCGGGCGGGAGAGCATTACGCCGGGACCCCGTGCAGTGAGGACAGGTAATGTATACAGAGCTGGAGCGGAGCGGGAGCCGGAGGCAGCTGAAGGGGTTAAGCGGCCGTACAGTTTCCGTGTACTTTGTAGTGTAATACATATGCTGATAATACGGTATGGTGCACTGGAGGCAGAACTACCAATTTCAGTTCACCGATCTGTCCCGGCCTGCTTGTACCATCTAATGACTATTGGAGCCCTCAGGTAATGAAGGTGTATGGCCTCAAGTCAATGCTTCTCATTGCTCGCCTTGGGGTAGCGTTGATGTCCTCCTCTTCCTCTTCAGTAACTTCCATGTATATGTAATATAAAACATGTCACATACAAATATATAGTTATTACGAATATGTGGCTTGGGTGGGAAGTTTATAAGGCAACAGTGACATAGCATAATGGACTCATTACATCCACCCATAGGCTGCAGCGGCTCTGCTCCTTCCTTATACATGCAAGATGGTCTCCAGACTAGGGCTTTCTTGGGGAAATAGGTATTTGTGGTCTCTGCAAAAATAAACATGACTATGGTTAGGGTTGTTGACACTGTGTCCTATCTAAGGGGCCTATTCCACGGAGCGATAATTGGCCCGATTCGGCCAATTATTGCTCCGTGGAATGGAGAGAACGATCAGCCGTTGATCAAGTCATCGGTCGATCGTTCATTTAAGTTCAAACCTAAAATCATCAGTCACAACCCGCGCATCACTACGTGGAATAGCGGTGCACGGCGGGCGACGGGTGATTTGAAAATATCATACTTTACCTCACCAGGCTGCAGGTCTTCTCCTTCTCCTGGTCCCACGCAGCAGCATCAGATTCGGAGCGGCCTGTCTGAACTAACAGACCGCTCAGCCAATCACTGGCCGGGACCGCCGCGGCCAGTGATTGGCTGAGCAGTCTGTCAGTTCAGACAGGCCGCTCCGAAGCTGCTGCGGCGCGGGACCAGGAGAAGGAGAAGACCTGCAGCCTGGTGAGGTAAAGTATGAAACAAGGGCTGCAAGGACATGGGGAAGGATGTCCCTGCAGCCCTCGCTAAACGATTGTCGGGCCGTGGAATAGGCCCATAAGAATTACATTAAATCTCATCTATTGCAAAGTGTCAATAAAATATGACCTTAAACCCCGGGATTTATTCCTCTTAAATTCCCATTATGTATCAAAGGGAACCAGTCATTACTTTTATGCTGCGTGACCCACAAATTATTGGGGTGATCTCCAATGGCTTTTTTCTAAATATTTCATGCTGCTAGACACATTTTTAACTTGAAGGGTGCGTTCTCACAAAGTTTTTCTCTTTTTCTTACAAAAAAAGTCAGTTTTTTTATAATGACGGCCTCCAATAATGATAATTTTTATTATTAACTGTTGTAATTATCGAAAAATATAGCCAAGCTTTCTATTGCTCACCTTGGGGTAGCGTTGATGTTCTCTTCTTCTTCATCAACTTCTCTGTATATATCATATAAAACATATAAATCATATACAAATATATTGTTATTATGGATATGTGATGGAGACCTTGGTGGGGAGTTTATGAAGCAAAATAGTGACATAGTATAATGGACTCGTTACATCCCCCCATAGACTGCAGCAGTATGAGTTGAGCTCTGCTCCTTCTTCATACTTAGGAGATGGTCTCCAGACTAGGGCGCCATTGGTGTAGAGGGTATTTGCCTCCTCTGTAACAATTAGCATGACTGTGGTTAGAATTGTTGTCGCTGTGTCCTGTTTAAAATTTACAGAGAATATCTATTGCGATGTGTCAATAAAATATGAGCTTTATCACTAGGATTTATTCCTCTTACATTAGTAATAAAGAGAACCTGTCATCAATGCACATGTCTACGGACTGATAATATACTGTATCACACACTTAGGGGCAAATTTTATGTTTATAGTAAAGATTAAATAACCTGGTTTCTGGTTGTCTAGCTGAAAAAAAAGACACAAACAATAATAATAATAATTTATAACAGGAATCAAATAAAAGTCACTTATCATAATGGATGATGTATACCATCTGTAATCCTTTCTGACACTTTGCGCAGAAGAAAAGAAACATTTTTCTGTGTTATGGAAGCACAGATGGATTGTTTTTGTAGGACAAGTTGTACTTTTTAATGGCACCTTTTTAATGTGCACACTATGGAATCCGTGCAGATAACTTCCAGCAGATTCTGCTTTCCGCTACCCCCCCCCCCCCCCCCCACTCCCACTTGAAGTTCTGCCCGTCTGATAGGCTCCATTCTGTGCTCAGGCGGATGACATGTCAATTCTTTGGGCGGACAGCGGAATCTGCCTGAGCACAGAATGGAGCCTATGGGACGGGCGGTGGAACCCACTGAAGGTTATCCATGCGCAGGGGCGTAGCTAATGTCCCTTGGGCCCTGGTGCAAGAGTTCAACTTGGGCCCCCCCCCTTCCTTGACCAAGCTATGCGATAGATAGATAGATAGATAGATAGATAGATAGATAGATAGATAGATAGATAGATAAAGACTGATATTACCAATAATACCAGTATATAGGATGGAAATATAATCACCATACATATTACCGCCATGCTGTTACTGACCAAATCCTGTATACTGAGACCAATATTACCAAGGCGCAAATATTACCGCCACACCACAACCACTACCATCACCACCATATTGTTACTGACCAAATCCAGTATACTGAGACCAATACTGACTAATACCACCACATACTACCACCACTGCTGCTACTGACTAACACCACCACATACTGACTAATAGCACCGCTGGTACTGAATAACATCCACTGTACACAGATCACTATCACCTCATCCAGAAGAGGTAGACCCAGCTCTACACAGGTTCTGTACACCATATACATTACAGTGCACTTACATCAGGTGACTCACAGGGGACGTCTTCTTTGATCGGAGTTCTTCCCTTTTCATCATCTTCTCCATCTGGGCCATTATGAGAACTTTTTCGAGCCACGAATCCACAGAATCTGCCAGACAGAGATAGGCTCCTCACTCTGTCACCATCCTCATCTCTATACAAACTGCACATCTGTATTTGCCCCTTTACACCCTCAGTTAGTGGGTAGGCTGACTCTGTTACCCCCCCCCCCCTTATAGTATATGCCCCCCTCTGTGTAGAGATGGCCCCTTGTTCAGTCTTCCATATATATGGCCCCCATGTGCATCTCCTTGACAGCCCCTCTCAGTGTAGTCCCCCCTTTTAGATGGTCCCCTCTGTGTTGTCCCCCTTATCTTTTCCCCCATATAGATGCCTTCCTTATGTTTCCCCCCCCTTGTAGATGCCCCCACTGTGTTGTCTTCCTATACTTTCCCCCTCATGTATATGCCCCCACTGTGTTGTCTTCTTATACATTCCCCCTATGTTACCCCCCATGTATATGCCCCCACTGTGTTGTCTTCTTATACATACCCCCCTATGTTGTCTTCTTATACATCCCCCCATGTATATGCCCCCACTGTGTTGTCTTCTTATACATACCCCCCATGTATATGCCCCCACTGTGTTGTCTTCTTATACATACCCCCCATGTATATGCCCCCACTGTGTTGTCTTCTTATACATCCCCCCATGTATATGCCCCCACTGTGTTGTCTTCTTATACATCCCCCCATGTATATGCCCCCACTGTGTTGTCTTCTTATAAATACCCCCCCTATGTTACCCCCCATGTATATGCCCCCACTGTGTTGTCTTCTTATACATACCCGCCCTATGTTACCCCCATTTATATGCCCCCACTGTGTTGTCTTCTTATACATTCCCCCCCCATGTATATGCCCCCACTGTGTTGTCTTTTTATACATTCCCCCCATGTATATGCCCCTACTGTGTTGTCTTCTTATACATTCCCCAAATGTATATGCCCCCACTGTGTTGTCTTCTTATACATTCCCCCCATGTATATGCCCCCACTGTGTTGTCTTCTTATAAATACCCCCCCTATGTTACCCCCATGTATATGCCCCCACTGTGTTGTCTTCTTATACATCCCCCATGTTACCCCCCCATGTATATGCCCCCACTATGTTGCCCCCCATGCATATGCCCCCACTGTGTTGTCTTCGTATACATCCCCCCCATGTAGATGCTCCCACCATGTTGCCCCCATGTATATGCCCCCACTGTGTTGCCCCCACTGTATATGCCCCCTTGTCAAGTAGATAAAAACAAAAGGGGGGGGGGGAAACAACAACAACAACTCACCTTTAACCTAGTTCCCCCGTTGCAGCTCCCTTCTCATCTGCGGTGTTGGACGGCCCCCGGCTGACGCTGGCTCCCTCCTTTCATCCCCTGTGCCCGCCGCTCCGCACTCCCGAACTCCCGGCCGATGCTCCACTACCTGGCGGTGTCCCCGGGATTCCCCTGCAGCACATGCACCAGGAAGGTCAGTGTGCGCGGGGGCTTTTACTTCCGGGTAAGGGAGTGCTCCCTGACCCGGAAGTAACAGCCCCGGCGTACACAGCTCCCTGATGCGTGTGCTGCAGGGGAATCCCGGGGACACCGCCAGGTAGTGGAGCATCGTCCGGGAGTTCGGGAGTGCGGAGCGGCGGGCACAGGGGATGAAAGGAGGGAGCCAGCGTCAGCCGGGGGCCGTCCTGGAGAGCGGAGCGGCGGGCGCAGAGGATACAGGGAGAGGGGCCGCGGGCCCCTCTCCGTGGCGGGCCGGGTCGCAGCAGCGACCGCTGCGACCACGGTCGCTACGCCACTGTCCATGCGGTTTCTTAAGTGTGCACATACCCTCATGCAGGGATGGGGAACCTTTCTTCACAAGATGTATTACCCTGGGGCCCAGGAAGAAGAAAATGACACCCCTCTTAAAGGGGTAGTGCTAAACATTTATTCACTAAATAACACACAACTTTGTAATGTGTGTTATGTAAGTGAATGGCCCCCTTCCCCGTGTCCTCCCACCTCCACCCCGGAAGTGTGGTGCATTATACTCACCAGATGACTGTCGACCCCGGCCGCTATCTTGGGACAATGACGTCACAAGATGGCGGCCGGGGTCGACAGCGAACACGTAAGTATAATGCACCAACACTTCCGGGGTGGGGTGGGGGGGATTACGGGGAAGGGGGCCATTCACTTACATAACACACATTACAAAGTTGTATAATGAGTGTTATTTAGTGAATAAATGTTTAGCGCCGCACTACCCCTTTAAGTCATACACTACGGTCTATAGGACAATAGTTATTCCATGACCGCCTCTAGGGAAAGATCTTCTGACTTCCTTATATCAGAGTCTGTGGCAGGGGGACACATGTGTTATACATCTGCCGTCTAACACGCAGCATTAAAGAGTTCCAAGCATATAAGGACAGGAGGTTAGGATAGGGCAAATGATGTTCAAGGGGGGTTTGTGATAGTAGTAGAAAATCCCTTAAAGCGGTCCCCTCTATCCTGTACCACTCCCGGACTGTTATCTGGTCTCCAAGTGACGGATGGAATAAACCAATAAGAAGAGGATACGCTATATCCCACCCCCTGCTTTGTTTATTAACACTATACAAACTGCTTCTCAGGTAATAAATCTTAAAGAGGTTAAACAGTGCTACAAAAACATGGCCACTTTCTTCCAGAGACAGCCCCACTCTTGTCTCCAGTTCAGGTGTGGCTTGCAATTAAAGGGGTTGTCCAGTGAAAATCTTTTTTTTTTTTTCAAATCAATTGGTGTCATAAAGTTATATAGATTTGTAATTTAGTTCTATTTAAAAATCTCAAGTCTTCCCATACTTATCAGTTGCTGTATGTCCTGCAGGAAATGTTTTATTTACATTCAGAAACAGTGCTCTCTGCTGACATCTCTGGCCAAGACAGGAACTGTCCAGAGCAGAAGAGATTTTCTATGGAAATTTGCCGCTGCTCTGGACAGTTCCTGTCTCGGACAGGGTTGGCAGCAGAGAGCACTGTGTCAGACTGAAAATAAAACAACAGTTCCTGCAGGACATACAGCAGTTATTAAGTATGGGAAGACTTGAGATTTTTAAATAGAAGTAAATTACAAATCTATATAACTTTCTGACACAAGTTGATTTGAAAGAAAAAGATTTTCGCTGGACTACCCCTTTAAGCTCTATTTACTTTAATGGAACAGAGTAAGGGTATAAACCCACACACCGTATACGCAGCAAATACGCAGCAGATGTGATGGTGAAGATTTGATGCTGTGTTCAGCTATTTAGATCTAATCTGCTGCGTATTTGCTGCGTATCGCAGTAGTAAATACGCTGCATATACGGTGTGTGGGTTTATACCCTTAGGGCGACATGTATCATCCGGCGTACAGATGATTTTCGGCAGAAAGTGCTGATTTGCATATTTTTTTATTCGCAAATGCCGATTTGCGAATAAAATATTCGCAAATCGGCACTTTCCACCGAGTACGCCGGGGGGCGGGGAGGGGGTGTGAAGGGGGCGGAACGGAGGGCGCGGACTCAGAGTCCGCGCGATTCACCATCCGTTCCACCAAAAGATACACCGAAAACCTACTCCAGTCCTCAGCTGGCGTAGGTTTTTGGCTGTGCGCACCGACGCGCACGGGATTTATGTAGAGGCAGTCCGCCTCTACATAAATCCCCGTAGCGCCGTAGATGCGGGGACATTTATAAGTCCGGCATAAAAAACGCCGGACTTAATAAATGTCTCCCTTAGGGTACAAACCCACACACCGTATACACAGCAGATACGCAACAAATACGCAGCAAATACGCAGCAGATTTGTTGGTACAGATTTGATGCTGTGTTCAGTTATTTACATCTAATCTGCTGCGTATTTGCTGCGTGTTTGCTGCGTATCGCAGCAGTAAATACGCTGCGTTTACGGTGTGTGGGTTTATACCCTTAGGCTATGTTCACACTACGTATATTTCAATCAGTATATGTATATAATGTTGTAATTGAGTGGATTTAATGGCAAATATTTGCTGTTTTTTTTTAAAAACGGCTGTTGTATTGAAATAATGGTAGTTATTTACTGTTATATGGCGGCCATCCACTCAATTTCAACATTGTGTGAACAGATCCTTTCTGTGTTTTGAATTCACTCCTGGTTTTGGTTGCAATACTGACTGAAATATACGTAGTGTGAACCCAGCCTCATGGTGCGTTTACACAGACAGATTTATCAGACAGATCTTTGAAGCCAAAACCAGGAGCAGACTATAAACAGGGATCAGGTCATAAAAGAAAGACTGGGATCTATCCTCTTTTTAAATCCATTCCTGGCTTTGGCTTCCAAAATCTGTCAGATAAATCTTTCTGTGTAAACGCACCCTTACAAAACTCCACCCAAACCCGAGACAACAGCAGTGCTGTCTCTGGAAGAAAGTGGCCATGTTTTCGTAGCACTGGAGAACCCCTTCAAGTATTATTCTGATTATAGAGGTTGTCCAGAGTAATTCTTCACAGTATATGTGTACGTTCCCCATTATCTAATCAGGAGCAGATAGAGTTGTATAATGCTAGGACTAAAAGTATGGCTATTTGAAGCATTTCAGCCGCCATTTTGTGTGTCAGGTATGGGATAATCTCCATTTCACATCTTTAAAAGTCCTTCACTAATAGATGACCGTATACATGAGACTTCTAGGTCACGCAAAAAGTTTGAAGAAAGCTTTTACTGATTCAATGGAGATAGTTTGCAGAGCAGACACAATGTTTAAACAGCTTTCTGATTCAACAGAATATAGTATAGGACATAGTATCATCTAAACAAGAAAACCTCATGATTTGCAACTAGAGATGAGCGAACCGGGTTCGTGTTCGAGTCGATCCGAACCCGAACGTTCGGCATTTGATTAGCTGGGGCTGCTGAACTTGGATAAAGCTCTAAGGTTGTCTGGAAAACATGGATACAGCCAATGACTATATCCATGATTTCCACATAGCCTTAGGGCTTTATCCAACTTCAGCAGCCACCGCTAATCAAATGCCGAAAGTTCGGGTTTGGAACGACTTGAGCATGCTTGAGGTTCGCTCATCTCTAGTTGCAGCCATCTTGTAGTGAGGTTTGGACCTACAGTAAGGACGCTCCCATAGTGTAGGCCCAGGCCTTGAAGTACTGATATGATTAATATGTTCCTGGTGATAGATTTGTTCTCTGTCCTGTACTGATTCGCAGATGATGTTTGGTTTCAGCGGCTTTGCTTGTGGCTGATGCTTGAAGCACAGATGATGTAATTATGCACTAATGATACTGTAAGTAGACAACATTTGCATTCATATCTATGTAACATCCCTGAGGAAGCCGTTGGATGGCAGAACGTGAGGGGCGTTCTCTGTTCCCACCTGACCCCTTTTATTGCTGGATCGCACATGGTGAACTTTTCTATACATATTTTTTTCTATTTTGCAATGTTTTCTTGCCTGCACACTGCATTATTTAAAGGTTTTAGACCAATTTTGGATATTATTGTTACTTTTGTCCATGTGTTATAATCGCAGGTCAGGTTGATTGATAGGTCCCAGCTGGGACACTCGCGGGACCCATGTTTGACATTTTAGTGGTTTTAATGTAGGGTGGTGTCTGGGGCTTATCTTCCTAGTTTTACACTCATGTACCTCTTTTTTGTGTATGTATTATTGCATTCAATGAATATTATTTTTTTTAATGTGCTACCTTCTTTTTTTTCTTTCAAATATTTTTATTGGATTATCAGAAATAATGAGCAAAAACAACAATAAGGTGTCGCGCAAGACACCAAGATTATAACACATATAAAGCAAAAATAGAGAAAACATAGCCCGGCAATGGGATCAGAACAAAAAAGATCCGGACATAGGAACACAAGAGGAGACCCCTAGAAGTATAAAGTGGCCAACATACCATACAGAGAAAGGTTCTCACAGTACCCTATGGCAAAAGGGGTTTAGTAAGATGCAAATAGAGTAACAGAGAAAGAGAGTCAATGTGGTAGCTGTAAGGCCCCCAATGTACCTTTCAGCGACTCCGTACAATACCATTTTGTGAACTGGAAGGGCTTCACTATGTCATGAATGGCCTGCGTATCATAATGCTGTAAAATAAAGGGTCTCCATTTCTGGAAAAACTTTTTTGAACCAGAGTCTTTATGCCTCTCCGTATCAATCTTATCGATTCCAAAAAAGAGTTTTTTCTGTGCCACTACCATATCAAGGTCAGGTACATGAGGCAATAACCAATTGGTAAACAGGCACCGTAAAGCAATCAGTAAAGTGATGTGAACCAATTGTGGTATTGCTCTGCTATCCGATGTCGATTCGGGGGGTCTCAATTGGTGAAATAAGAGCACCTTCGGAGCTAAATCAAGTTTAATCTTGTAAGAAGTGTGAATGTAAGTGATTATCATGGTCCAATAAGAGACTGTGGAGGGGCAAGTCCACACTCCATGCCACAGGTTGGTCAGGGGGGAGTGACATTTAGGACATTCAGTGATTCTATCAGGGAAGGAAGGCGACGGAAGAATGTTGAATCCATATAATGCTGAATGTGAAAGTTTAAAGTATGTCTCCCGCCATCTCTCATTTATAACACATTTCCTGACAACCCCCCATCCTGACAAAATGATTTCGGTAATATTCTCGTCCCCGGTCAGTAGTGCCCACTTATGAAAAAGCTTTGTGGGATCAACCTTAAGGAAGTCGTTCCTTAGGGCATTATATAAGATAGATATGGAT
This sequence comes from Dendropsophus ebraccatus, assembly GCF_027789765.1. Classification (NCBI taxonomy): domain Eukaryota; kingdom Metazoa; phylum Chordata; class Amphibia; order Anura; family Hylidae; genus Dendropsophus; species Dendropsophus ebraccatus. The sequence goes on along the minus strand of NC_091465.1, from coordinate 29,652,894 downwards.
GCCTTATTAGTACTGTCACCAATAATCCCGTCTAGCCCATGCTGTTGAGATTCCCTCCTGACGTTTTTAAGCCTAGCGGTACAAAATGCATGAACCTGGTTAATATATAAATTATGTGCGAGTGGCAACTGGAATTTCGCCCGAATTTCCTGAGGCGTAAGCCAACGTCGCTGACTAGGATCCATAAGATCACCAGCGCAGCTAAAACCTTTTTCATGCCAAACTCGCAGCCAGTCTACATTTTGGCCCCTCAAAAATTCTGGATGTCTATCTAACGGCATGTGCTTGGAGAGCAGAAAGGGAAGTCCGAGCATCTTTCTGAGTACTTTCCATGACACTATCGAGTCACGGAGTATGCAGGATTGCTTTATTTCCGCGGGTAATTTGGTAAAGTTAGTATGCAAGAGGCTTACAAGGTTCCACGGAAAAGCAAGGTCCTTTTCCAATAGAAGATTAGAGAAGCGGGAGGAGTTGTGTAGCCAATCCATAATATGGCGGAAAAGACTCACCAAATTGTATCCACGTACGTTTGGAAAGTTAACACCTCCTTCCGCCGTGCATAACATAAGTTTTGCTAGAGATATCCGCGGCCGCTTGCCATTCCATATGAACTTGGAAAAGGCCGCCTGGAGAGCGTTAACATCCGCATGCTTTATCAGGAGTGGCAAGGTTTGTAAGGGATATAACAAGCGAGCAAAACTTATTTTAATCAAATGGCAGCGCCCCATGAAAGAAAGCGGAAGGGAGCGCCAAGACTGCAACTGGCCGACCGACTTCCCTATTTTAATACCCAAATACGTTATATCACCAGACCTAGTGAAGTCGCTACTGAATGTAACTGAGCACCGGCTTTCCCCAATGGCAAGAGCTCGCTCTTTGTTATATTAATCTTGTAGCCCGTGAATAAGCCATACCAGGAGAAAAACTGGAATAAGCGAGGCAAATCAGACACGGGATTACTTAAAAAAAGGAGCACATCGTCGGCAAACATTGCTAACTTTACGATGTGGTTACGGAGATGTATGCCCTCAAAGGCGTCAGGTAATAATAAGTGTTTTGCTAAGGGTTCTATGGCTAGGTCAAATAAAAGGGGAGATAGGGGACACCCCTGTCGGGTACCTCTTTCCATTGGAAAGGGTGGGGAGAGTATGCCCGGCGTGTAAATACGTGCTGTGAGGTCCTGATATAACCCCGATAAAAAAGTCCTAAAATTGCCTCGGATCCCGAATTCATCAAGCACAGATCCCAGCCAGTCCCATCTCACGTTATCAAACGCTTTTTCTGCGTCCAGTGTCAGTAACACTGGTTGGGAATGTGCCTGAGGCCTGCGCCCCACGAAGTCCATCACTGTCAGGACCTTGCGAATATTCACCACAGATGACCTGTTTCTCACAAAACCTGCCTGATGGGTCCCCACCAAACCAGGGAGAAAAGCAGCCAACCTGTCCGCAAGGATCTTAGTAATCAACTTTATATCCTGATTTATCAGGGAGATGGGTCGGTATGAACCTGGGTCTGTTAAGTCTTTACCTGGTTTGGGGAGCACTTTAATGTGAGCTTGTTTTGGCAAAGGGGAAAGGGTGCCCGTACTCAGAACAAAATTAAAGTCGTGTAAAAATCTACTAAAACGTCGTTAATCTTACGAGGTTGCCTATGAACATGACCGCTGGTGTCTTTAAGGGCCAGGATATGGGATCGACAGTGACTACCCTTGGCTAATCTAGCCAAAAGACGTCCTGCCTTGTTGCCTTGCCGGAAGAAGTCCGTCTCCATGTTAGATCTGTACATCCTCTCTCGTCTATCTAACCAGAGTTCATATGACTGTCTCGCCTCCTGCCATCCTTTTTTAGTCAGGTCAGTAGGGGAGAGCAAGAAGCGAGAGTAGGCTAATTGTAATTGCGTACTGGCTTTCTGATAATGTGACGTAGTTTTACGTTTCATAGTAGAGTGGTAAGCTATACCTCGTATGACCGTTTTCGCGGTCTCCCAGTAAATAGCTTCGGCTTGTCTATGTTCAGCATTATAGGATTCGAACTCCAGCCACCAACCTCTCAGCAACTCGTGAAAAGCTTCATCTTTGGCTAGGTATGAGGGGAAGCGCCAGATATAGTCGGTAGCTTTGGGGCAAGAAGTATAAAGCTCCAATGTCACTGGAGCATGATCAGAGATAACCATGTCCCCAATCACCACAGCCGCAGTCCTAGACGATAACAAAGGACTCACCAAAAAATAGTCCAAACGTGACCACGATTGGTGGACATGTGAAAGATGGGTGAAGTCACAAGTATCAGGATGGCGCTGTCGCCAAATATCGCACAGGTCTGCGGAAGTGAGGAGCATAGGGAGTAGTTTGTCACTGGGTCGTATGGGCATACGTCGTCTAGACGGGTGCTTCCTATCTAACGCTGGATCAACCACTGAATTGAGGTCCCCCCCCGACCAATTTCCAAGGTTCAGTGTCACCTTGCAGCTTACCCTGAACAGTATTAAAGAATTGTTTGTTGTCAGCATTAGGCCCATATAAGTTGTAGATACTAAGGGTCTGACCCCTATGGTCCAGCATTATATGAGAAAAGCGACCCTTAGTATCAGACTCATGGGACAAAAGCTGGAACGGGAAATTTTTATGGATCAAGGTCAGTACTCCCGCTTTCCCACCTACTGCTGGAGACCCAAAGACATGCCCCACCCACAGCTTTCGCATCCTCACAAAATCCTCAGCATCCAAATGCGTTTCCTGAAGGAGCACTATGTCGGGATGAAAGCGTTTTAAATGTTGCAACAGTTTAATGCGCTTGTGGGGTGAATTGAGGCCTTTGACGTTCCACGTTATTACACTAATTGTCTCAGCCATAGGGAGTCCATCTCAATGGGGCAATTAACCGGTAAATGTAAAGGAGGAGTATCGTTAAGGATGGGAAAGCAGCAGGCAGGGCACACACAAAGCAGAGGAAAAATACCGTTAAGTATGATAAAGCATCAGGCAGGGCACATACGGAGTATAGAGGCCATACAGGAACTGGATGAGCAAGTAAAAAACGAAGTCTGTCCCATCTGGTACAAACTGTGAGTGCAACATTAACCCAAAAATAATTAACATAAAACACAAAACCTAAGAAAACAACCCAATAGAGAGCTTGGTTTTTCATAGTTCTCTATTATGGGAGTAGTGGACTACCTTTTTTCAGGCATGAACGCTGGAGACTCCCGCCCCCCGTGATATACACTGGCTCCCGTGAGAGCAGCAAGACATTTGTGGACATTTACCCGCCAGGACTCGCCCACAAGAATTAAAGTGATAGAGTCCAAAGGATAAACCTGCACAAAGGCACATAGAAAAGAATCGCCATCAAATGTACCATAGATGCGACCCCTATAAAAGAACAAAGCAAGAAATAGGTGTTAGTTAATACAAACTGTCTCAATTTGGCGATCTAGATCGGTCGCCTTCGGGGCGTCTGACAGAATATCTGCGCCTCCTTTTGCGCTCAGCTGGTGTTTGCAGAGCGTCCCGGTGCATCGCAGGTGCTCTGGACGGTCTGGCTTCCATCGGCGACGGTGAGCGTTGCTTGCCAGAACCCCGAGGCCCCCTGGAAGGTGTAATAATATCAACCAGGGCCTTTTCAGCTTCCTCAGGAGAGGTGAAGGATCAAGATGTACCATCCGCTTTGTATACTCTCAGGGTGGCAGGGTATTGCAATTGGAATCTACGATCTGCTTTGTAAAGACCGGAACAAATGTGGCTAAAAGCTCTCGGGACTTCAGCCGAGAAGTCTTCAAAAATCGAAAGTTTGGTGCGGTGTAACTCCAGGGGTTTTGTGCGCTTGCGGAACGCATGCAGGATGTCCATTTTATCGTTGTAGTCGAGTAACTTGAAGATTACTTGCCTTGGTCGGATGTTATCAGAGTCCTTACCGCGTGGAGAAGATGGAGGGGGAGGGCCAATGCGGTGAGCCCTTTCCACACGGCATGTATGTTGGAGACCTAAGGCTTTTGGCAGATCATGTTCGCAGAAACGCCGTAGCTCAGACGGCAGTATAGTTTCACTCACTCCCACTATTCGGAGGTTATTCCGGCGAGAGCGATTTTCCAAGTCCTCCAGTTTGTCAGCCATTTTAACGTTCCTCTCCTCCGATCTGCTAATCCTCGTGTATAAGTCTTTGTTCTCCTCCTCCAAATAAGTGAGCCTTTGCTCTAGCGTGTCAAGGCGAGTCGCCTGTGCGGTAACCTCGGCTTTAAGTTGATGCAAAGTAGAGCGAATGGTTTCCTCAACAGTCTTTTATATCTCAGGAGCCAATAGTTTTGCTATCTCAGTAGCTAATTGCAGGTGATTGATGCCCGAGGAGACAGCAGCAATGTCCGCATCTCGCAGTGTGGTAGCTTGCGGCAAAATGGGGGCTGTGTCCCCCAATGAGGCTGGGAACATATCTGTCTGGCTAGGAGACACATCCTGGTCTGCGGCATGAGAAACTGCCGTTGTTTGCGTGGCTGGCGGGTTGCCCGCGTTCCGCTGCACAAAACGATCCATGATGCCACTATATAAACTTAGAAAAAGAAAACAGTATCTGGTGCAGAATCGTCAGCAGGTACGTTTTATGAACAGAGAACGATTAAACAACAGGTCCAGCAATATTGTGACAGGTAAACAGATGGCGCCAGAGAGTCAAGGGTGAGAGTAGGCTCCCAGACACGTGTGTTAGCAGAGCAAACTGTTGCACGCATCCACTAGGTGGCTCCAGAGGTCATACCATGCAGGTAGCAATAGCAGGGGGAATCTGTCCAGGACAATAATGAAATTTCAGAAAATAGAGGAAATTTGCAGCCTATATGAGTGGCAAGCAGGTCAATATTGTCCATACACAGGATTATAGGATGTGTGTACAGTCATTGGAAGGCCCATACCGTGCATCATACATTATGGATCATAGAACAAGAGGATAGTGACCATATATTAATCCGGGTCAATAAAAATAATGGAGGAGAAGCACTGGCTGACAAGGGATGGTCCGTGTGGAGAGGGATGGTTGCAGAGGGGTGATAGGAGAGTTCAGAGTGCTGAGTATTATGCACCAGAGGATTGGAGCTACATGCATAAAGTCCCTGTCTGAGGCACTGTCACTTTAAGACTGCTTATGTAGGTTTGGCTGGGGCAGCAGTGAAGTGCGCCACTGAGTTTGTGGCCTGGAGCCTCTGCCGTGTCAGCCGCCCACGTGGGAAAGATGGCGTCCCCTCCCCCAGCACCAGGAGCAGGGTATGTGAGAGCACTGTTATCAGCAGTGCCGTGCCGTGCCGTGCCGACTGTCCCAGGGCTCGCGGGTCCATTCGGGTGAGTTAGTGAGCGCTAACCCTGCAGCTAACGCTCTCCTCACCCTCTGTGCTGGCGGCTAAGTAATGGCGGCCGCTCACTGCTCCGTTCCGGCGGCGGCTCGCCACAGCGGTTCCAGGCGGCGGCTCGGTGTCCCGGTGGGCGTGCAGCGTCCGATGCCTGCCAGGGAGAGAAGGGGGGTCCCCAGGAGCGGATCGGTCGCCCGGGCAGGCGGTTGTTAGCAGGTCAGTAGCAGGGTCGGCGGGAGCTCCGTCTTCACATGCCTGCGCCGGAACCGGAAGTCCGTGCTACCTTCTTTATGCATCTGTTTTTTTTTCTTTCTTTGGTCTTACAATTCATCTCCATTCACTTCAGTGGAACTGAGCTGCAAGACCCCACACCCAAACTGAGGACAGGAGAGGAAGAAATCAGTCATGTCTTTCTACGTCTGGACAACCACCTTTAAAGCGATCCTGTACCCACAATCTGACCCCCCAAACCACTTGTACCTTCGGATAGCTGCTTTTAATCCAAGATCTGTCCTGGGGTCCGTTCGGCAGGTGATGCAGTTATTGTGCTAAAAAAATACTTTTAAACTTGAAACCCTGTGCCAAACAGGAGTATCTGTGCCCTAACTTTGCACCACCCATCCATCCCTCCTCCCCACTCTCCTCATCATTAGGAATGCTCCAGGCAGATTGCCTACTATTCCCCACCTGTGGCAGCCCAGCACATGGGCTGGATCGTTAAGGACTTGTGCAGTGTTCAGCATGGAGAAAATGTTTCAGTGGCATTCCTAATGCTGAAGAGGGTGGGGAGGAGGGACGGATGGGTGGTGCAAAGTTAGGACACAGATACTCCCGCAGGGCACGGGCGTCAAATTTAAAAGTATTTTTTAATGACAATAACTGCATCACCTGCCTAACGGACCCCAGATCTTGGATTAAAAGTAGGTATCCAAAGGTACAAGGGGTTTGGGGGGGGGGGGGTCAGATTGTGGGTACAGATTCACTTTAAGGAGGTGTTAACAGTCATAAGCCCCAAGGACACATACAGTATGAATTGTAATACCCCAGTGACCATAGCCAGTTTTGGAATTATATAGTCCCTCATATACTAAGAGGTCCAGAGGTATAAACTATGTACTCTGGGGTAGAGAGAGCTATTACTCTCTGCTATCAGCCACATATAGCACTATCCCTCTGATGTCTGGGGCCATTACCACAGAGGATAGTTAGTTGCTGACAGACCTTGCGGAAGCCATTTTATAAGGTTTTTATTTCAGGTTGACATTTTTTAAAGGAGGCAGGTTCGAGCTACTTGTAGTGCTACCGAAGCATCCTGGCCCCGCCTCCTTGACAATTCAGCCTCAAATGAAAACTCTATTTTAAGACTTCTAGAAAGGCTCTCAGCTATAGAAAAGGTAACGTTCATGTTACTGCACCATTATCTGTCTGCAGCTCATAGTGTAAACTTTTATTGTATTCCAAAAACATAAATAATGTACTTTGTGATAATGTTACCAGGTTTTGTTCTCTTTTCATTTAAACTAACTATCCTCTGTTCACTTTATTGCACCGAAATCACATTATAGCTCCTAATCCAGATATACAATTGGCTCATGTTACTGCATTGTAAGTCTACATCAGCTGTTAGAACAGGTTTATGCCTTATGTTTGTTATGTGCTCTCCCTTTATGTGTTTCTTCAATGAATATATTTCTAGGTGTCAACATTACATGTCAAGAGCACATAACACATGTTAGGGTGAGACTTATGCTAAGTTTACACAAGGCGATTATTGGCCCGATCGTACGATTAACGATTTCGAAGTAACGATTTTTTTATAGCGATCGCTTAAGCCTATCTCACACATAGGTAAAATCAGTGAACGACTGTTTACACGGAACAATCGGCAAATTTTTTGCGAACGACGATTTAAGAACATGTTAAAAGATCAAAATGAACGATTTATCGATCGTTCGCCGCGTTTACACGTACGATCATCGTTCGAATTCCATCGTCATTGCGAAAATTCACCCGAAAATTGCTCCGTGTAAACTTAGCATTAGGGCCCTTTTACACGGAAAGATTATCTGCCAGATTATCTGCCAAAGATTTGAAGCCAAAACCAGGAATGGATTTGAAAAGAGGAGAAATCTCAGGCTTTCCTTTATTACCTGATCTCTGTTTATAGTCCATTCCTGGCTTTGGCTTCAAATCTTTGGCAGATAATCTGTCAGATAATCTTTCCGTGTAAAAGGGCCCTTATGGTGCGTTTACACAGACAGATTTATCTGACAGATCTTTGAAGCCAAAACCAGGAACAGACTATAAACAGGGATCAGGTCATAAAGGAAAGACTGGGATCTATCCTCTTTTCAAATCCATTCCTGGCTTTGGCTTCCAAAATCTGTCAGATAAATCTTTCTGTCTAAACGTACCCTTAGAATCAATGTCTCTCAGCTATACCTGGGCCGTGCCAAATTGGTAAAGTAGTATGGCAGCGGCAGTCTGCCACGAGCATCAGTCAAACACATGATATCGAGCCCGTGTTCAAGCTGATTCTGTTTATTATGGGAACAACCCTTAGGTAATATCTTAACAAGAAAGTTTCAAAATGTAGGAGGAGGAATAAGGAGGAGGAGTGGGAGGAAGAAGGAGGATGACGCAGGTGTGCTCATACATTCTACATAAGAAGTCATTGTTCTAGCCCCCCCATCCTCCCGAGTCTTTTATCTATTGGCAAATACTCCCAAGCAAAAGACCTTGGATTACAGCAAGAAGACTAAAACAACGAATTCCAATACATGAACTGAGCGGGAGGGGCCTATCCTAGCATCTGTCTATAGAGCGTTATAAAAAACATATATATACATTTTAAGAATACAGCACATATAATGGACTCTCAACTCCACACACACAATATATGAGCCTGGCCATGGAGGATTCCCTAAGCACCCAGCAGTTCTTCATGCTCCACCTAAGCCCCGCCCCCTGCTGGGAAAATGGAAAAGTGACAGTTGGAAAATCTACAAAAATTGTGCAACATAGGAATCATTAATAACTGATATTTAAGATAAAGTAATGTGGATGAGATTATCCCTTTAAGCATAGCCCAAGCAGTTCTCCACAAGCTAGAAATTGATCCGGGCCACCACAGTCCTTTGCAGCCCAGACAATGTAGCCCCTGTAATGTCCTCATTGGTGGATGGTGGATTTGTCTTGTCCGGCATATCGATAATAACATGTCCGCTCTGCATAGAATCTTTTGGGTTTGGATGGTTATTTTCTTTCTGGACATTTTCTAGATTTTTCTCCTCTAATATTTTTGGCTTTTGCCAAGTCCTTTGCAGCTTAGACAATGTAGCCCCTGTAGATCTTTTATTTAAAAATATAAAACATTACAACAACAAACCAACAATAAAAATAACATAACGGTACAATATATACAAGTCCATAAACAGTTTGGCTGGTCCTGCCTCATGCTCCCCAAACACACCGCTGTATTAACCCCCACATGTGCAAACTAAATTTTTCCCCAAAACACCACAATAATAAACGCAAATATTAACACTAACAAAAGTCGAAACAACTCAAAACTAACAATAACTGACACAACTATACTCTACACTAAAACCCTGGCCCAGTTGAATTACACATCAAATAAATACATATATAAATCCCAACTCCAAACACCAATTTTTAAAAAGTTTTATTAAAAAAATTTCTTGTAGCCGCTGTAATGTCCTTATTGCTGGGTGGGGTATTTGTCTCGTCTGGCATAATTACATGACCGCCTTGCATAGAATCTTTGGTTGATTATAGTCAGGCTGGGGAGACACAGACAAGACAGTGAGCCCTGAACTTGCCCCAACCAATGTCCCTACCTACTTGCCACGCACGGCCCTAAATGGCCGGGGACAACCACGGAGTCGGTCCCTACACTGAGTAGGTGAACACACAGAACGCAGACAGACAAACAACAAAATGGAGGAGAGTCAGCTAGCCAAGTCAAAAAACAATCGGACAACGCAGTACAAAATCAGAAAGAGAGCGGATAGTTGGAGGTCAGGCAAAAGGTCAGAAAACTGGCAGAACAATAGCAGGGGTATAAGGACAGGGGAACGCTGGGAAAGGAGCAGGGGAGCTGGGACTAGTAACAACTAATAGCCAGCAGGGAAGTGACAACTGACTGCTTTTTATCCAGGCTCAGAGCCAAAGTCCAGCAGCTGATTGGAGCAGCCCTGATTCCAGCACCAAGTTCAGCTGACCAGACCTAGCAGTGCAGTAACCCCTGCACCGCCAGAAGTCTGACAGGCCAGGCAGGTGTGGCTGAAAAGTAAGACACAATTCAGACAACATTCAGTGCAAACACAGATAGAAACTCAGCGCCTCCTCGGCTGCCCGGCACGGACCAAGGAGCGTAAAGTCACATTCCTAACAGTGAATGGGGCCTAACCCTTGGCAGACAGCTATCACGTCCAAAAAACATATGTGATCACATGAAATATTACACTACATTCAAATAATTGGCAGCTCTGTAACCAGTGTTTCAATGATGCATCCTGATAACCTTCTCCTCTTGACCATGTCCTATTATCCTTCACATCGGTCTGAGAATAAAATGCATTGGTAGAACATTCTTTTTGTGTTTTTCATTTTTTATGTGTTTTTTTTTTTGTCATGTTAAAAATTAACTGAAAACACATACATAAGTTATTTACAGTTTATAACCATATGTTAGTGGTTAGCCCTATCCCTCTGCTCATTAGGCCTGGTTCACATATGTCTTGTGATACAGCATTGTGGCTAGCTGGTGTGGTTGCACTGGATTAAAAAATCTTACAGGCAGCAATTATGCTGGACCATCTATAGGTCCAACACCATAACCCCATTTCAGCTTACGTTACTGGTTGAGATGATGGGTGCACCAGATCCACATTGTTACATCTGATGTCTCTATCATGAGTTTTGCTTTATTTACGATCGGTCACAAACACAGACATATGGTATAGAGCAACAGGCTGGAATACTGTGCAATGAATATCTCACCCAGGGGCAGATTAACTTTACCATGGGCCCCGGGCTGTTCAGCAAGCTTGGGCTCCCCGCCGACCCACTGTAACTATGTAACAGCACTAGCTTTAGCCTTTTTCTTCCATAATGCAGCCTGTAAAGGACCTGTGGTGACATCATTGTCACATGATAAGGTCCTTCAGTATGTTCTCTAATGTTACTGCATTGTCTCCTGGCTGCAGTTTTGCCCTGATTTGTGCAAATTTGCGGAAAAAAGATGTGATTTTTATGCAAATCATGGCAAAACTGTAGCATGAAGATAATACACCACTGAAAGTATAAGTTTGTTTAGGGGGCAATGGGCCCCCCAGGAACTCAGGGCCCCGGGCTACCGCCCAAAACTGACCTATTATAATCCACTACTGATCTCACCCATACCTTGTATACACTACAGTATACACTACACACTGCATTACAATAATGTTCTGATAAAGGAGCAGATAAGTGATGGGCAGAGGCGTAGCTAGAATTCATGGGGCCCCATGGCAAAAAATTTTAAGGGGCCCCCTCCCCTATGCACAACACAAATCATTGCATATATATATCTGCTTTACTGCTGTTGCACTGATAACCCCTTACCCCTGCACATTTTCCTACTTGATTGCGCAGCTGGAGAACAAAGGTCAGAGGTTATCAGTGCAGTGAAGCAGAGATCTCTGTCTTCTGCTTGTTAACCCTTTTTTTGTGTTGCAGCATGTAAGTAAACATTGGGTCACTTACACACTGCAGTATATAAGGAGTTAAGCAAAAGGACACACACTCTTACCTTATTCCCTGGGCCCCCCTCCTGCACGGGCACCATAGCAACTGCCTACCCTGCCTCTATGTTAGCTACGCCACTGGTGATGGGAGAAGGAGAAAGAAAAGGGTAACAACAGGCCCAAAGCTTATATTAAAGATGTATAAAGGCCCTATTCCACGGGCCGATCAACGATGTAAACGGGCGCCGATCTGCTATTCCACGGCCCGATGATCGATTAGCGAGGGCTGCAGGGTCATCGTTACCGATGTCCTTGCAGCCCTTGCAGCATACATTACCTAGCAGGGCTTCTCCTCCGCTCAGTCTTCCTCCCTGGGTCCCACAGTGTAGCATCAACTCCGGAGCGGCCTGACTGAGCTGTCAGACCGCTCAGCCAATCACTTCCCGCGGCGGTCCTTGCCTGTGATTGGCCGAGCGGTCTGACAGCTCAGTCAGGCCGCACCGAAGCTGATGCTGCGGCGTGGTACCCAGGGAGGAAGACGGAGCGGAGGAGAAGCCCTGCTAGGTAATGTATGCTGCTTCTCAAATCGTCGGTCGCCCGCCGCGCATCGCTATTCCACGCAGAAATGCACGGTGGGTGACCGATGATTTTAGGTTTGGGCCTAAATAAACGATCAGCCGATGACACGATCATCAGCTGATCGTTTTCTCTATTCCACTGAGCGATAATTGGCTGAATCGGGCCAATTTGGCCGATTATCGCTCCGTAGAATAGGCCCCTAAGTCAAAGGAAGAGGCAAGGAGTCTTCAACAAGGTCTGGAGTGTCTATGATGAAGTAGTCTGAGCAGGATGGATAGACATCCTCTCCTAGTTCATGAATATATCCTGCCAACTCATACACTGCCAACTCAACACATTGCCGCAGCTCTTTGTCAGGGTCACCCCCAACTAAAGCTGACAAAGGGCCACAAGTCTGATTATTTAAAGGGGTTATCCAGCGCTACGAAAACATGGCCACTTTTCCCCCTACTGTTGTCTCCAGTTCAGGTGCAGTTTGCAATTAAGCTCCATTTACTTCAATGGAACTGAGTTTCAAAACCCCACCCAAACTGGAGACAACAGTAGGGGGAAAGTGGCCATGTTTTTGTAGCGCTGGATAACCCCATTAATAGAATTGTGAATTTCTGCCTATTGTTAAGTGCACTCATACATGGGCATTAGTGCTGGCAATTTACATTATTGTGGGCAGCATCTGGACCTGCCAATGTTTTAATGTAAAAAGTTCTGGTTCTGTCTTTTCTCAATTTTTTTTGTAACTCAGTTACCATAATCCATCGCTTCTCGGCCTTTTGGCTAAGAAGTGTAGTATCTGTTCTTATCAGTTTAATATCTGATACGTCCCCTATTTTAGGGACCTTATATTACATGGATTTGTAGAACAGGGAGATGGTAAAAGAGCTTGCTCTGTCCTCTCCCGGCATTGACCTGGTATTGCAGTGCTTCCAGTGCAGTATTCAAGATACATAATCCACTAGAATTTATTTTTTGTGCAAGCTTCATTCTGTGGAATAATCTTGCAACTTTTCCCTGAAGCCATTTTCATGGAAGGTTGGTTGAGCTCAGCAGGAGGGGCACGTATTCTCAGAGCCCCAAATCTACCCCAGCTCACAGCTGGCATGGATTTCACTTTGTAATAGAATCTCAATCCAGTGCACCTTTTGTGTGGAGTACTGGTCTTCATAATTTCCCTCACATGCGTGAAACCTTAAAGGGGAAGTGCGGGCAAAATCATTTAAAAATATATTATAGCCCAACAAAAGTTATAAAAATCACTAATGGTGCGTTTACACAGGCAGATTTATCTGACAGATTTTTTAAGCCAAATCCAGGAACAGACCATAAACAAGGAACGGGTCATAAGGGAAAGACTGAGATTTCTCCTTTTTTCAAATCCATTCCTGGTTTTGGTTTCCAAAATCTGTCAGATAAATCTGCCTGTGTAAACACACCATAAGACACTTATTATGGGAAACAACCTATAGTGCATTTTCTCTTCACTTACTACACCATAGCGTGTTCAGGTCTCTGTAAAGTTGGTGATGTCACGTCACATAAATTGCCGACACCTGCTGCAGCGGTGGGACAGACTGGAGCAGCAGGAGTCGGCAGTTCATGTGACATGATGACATCACCAACTTTCCAGAGACCTGAACACTCCATGCTGTAGTAAGTGCAGGGAAATTGCACTATAGGGGCATCTCCAATAATAAGTGTCTATTAGTAACTTTCATAACTTTTGTTGGGTAATAACATTTTTTATTTTTTTTTTGCCCAGACTTCCCCTTTAATGGGTTTTTTTATGCTTCCATATTATTTGTAATATAGGTCTTAGAAGTATGTATTTCCTGAGGTATACCTCCAACTTATAGCTATGCTGGTTGTCACTGACCCCCATGTTTAAAAAAAAAAAAAAAAAAAAAGTCCATACACTATTTTTTTTCTTTATTATAAATAGGAGATACAATACAACTTTATGTATAGAAAATCATACACAATTCTTTTCACGTACCTTTCTTTTACCAATGCAGTCACCCACTTCTAGTAAGTAAAAATGGTATAACCCACAGATTAGTCCATGGTAATGTCATTTCTATTTTAAATTTGGTGAATATCTTACTGGAGGTATTGCTGCTGTAGTCTCCGCTGCTGAGCGTACCTGTGCATTAGGAGATGGCACCATAGAACCACATTATACTGGGTGTCACACTGGAGATAGATCAGAAAACTCTGCCTCCTAATTCAAAGGTACAGACAGCAGGGAGCGGAGACAACGGCGCCTCCACAGGTGCAGACAGCAGGGAGCGGAGACAACGGCGCCTCCACAGGTGCAGACAGCAGGGAGCGGAGACAATGGCGCCTCCTCAGGTACAGACAGCAGGGAGCAGAGACAACAGTGCCTCCTCAAGTACAGACAGCAGGGAGTGGAGACAACGGCGCCTCCACAGGTGCAGAGAGCAGGGAGCGGAGACAACGGCGCCTCCACAGGTGCAGACAGCAGGGAGCGGAGACAATGGCGCCTTCTCAGGTACAGACAGCAGGGAGCAAAGACAACAGCGCCTCCTCAAGTACAGACAGCAGGGAGTGGAGACAATGGCCCCTCCACAAGTACAAACAGCAGGGAGTGGAGACAACGGCGCCTCCACAGGTACAGACAGCAGGGAGTGGAGACAATGGCTCCTCCACAAGTACAGACAGCAGGGAGTGGAGACGATGGCCCCTCCACAAGCTACCTGCTTTTCAACGCTGCTCCACTCCCTGCTGCTCCATCTCAGGTGCTGGGAAAAAGCTGGATCCAATCCTGGGAAACTGAGAGAAGTTTTCCAGGAATGTATCCATCTTTTCCCGGCATTCTGGGAGAAGTGGCAGGGAGCCAGTTCCAATCTATCCAGGAATTGAAATTGTCTGGCTCCACCCTTCAGGCACTTCAGTGCACTCTTTAAGTCCTTCCTTAAGTCCAAGATAGTAGTGGTGCATGACCTGACATGAGGAGGTTATGAGTAGTGTTGATCGAACTGTTTGAGAAAGGTTAAGTTCGAGTCGAACATCTCGATTTTCTCGAACTTGAACCAAACCAAACTTTTTACTGTTTATTCAAGTTAGTGTTCGAGTTCAGGTTTGAGCGCCTTTTTGCCAGCCAAACAGTGCAGAGCAGAAATGTCATTGCTGAGGTGTAGGGGTCTCATTGGCTGCTAAAATCACATGACCATCTCTGTCTGTCTGTCTGATAGCATGCTGCTATTTAGCTTAGTTAGTTAGTTAGTGTTTAGCAAGCTCAGGAACTTAGGGAGAAGTGTAGACTTACTTAGATGGCATTTTCCTTTCCATAGACAGCAATACTTGGGTTTGGTAAGGCTGGGTGACCTCCATTATTTACTTATTCATACTCAGTGCCCAAAAGTCCATTTTTGTCATATTTTATCACTGAATAATAGTATAAAATCCGTCTCCCAATCTGTCATACGAATCAATCAATCATACATAGGAGTTGCTTAGTTACATTTATCCTGAGTTGGTAAAAGTTCATTTTTGTCAGCTTTGGGGGGGGAAATATCATTCAAATATATCGTCATACAGATGTTGGGTGACCGCCACTATACTGATTACTATACAAGATGCTAGGAAAGCTGGGTGACCTTTATTATACTGACTACTATACAGAATGCTGGGAAATCTTGGGGTTCTGGGGTGCAGCTTCGGGTCCGGGGTGCAGCTGCTTCCAGCACAGACAGCCTGTATTACAGGCCGGAAGCTCTGCAGCCCCAGGTCTGTACCTCTGAAGCTCTGCAGCCAAGCTCTCCTGCTCGGCGATGACATCACATGTGCGCGCCGCCGCTGAGCAGGAGAGAAGTTCGGGACTGCGGGGCTGCAGCTGTGAGCTTCCGGCCTGTAATACAGGCTGTCTTTGCCGGAAGCAGCTGCACCCCGGACACGAAGCTGCATTGGGGGAGGGACCTGCCCAGCCTGCCTCTGTCCTCCGGCTGCTCACTCTCCCCCCCCAGACTCTCCCCCTGCACCTCCAAGCTTCTCTCTTACCCCCTAGCTCCTCTCCCTGCCCCCCAGCTGGTCCCCCTGCCCCCCCAGCTTCTCCCCTGCCCCTGTCACCCCAGCTGCCTCCTATCTTCTCCCTGCCACCCTAGCTGCCCCCCCTCATTGCTCCCCCTGCCTGTCACCCCAGCTGCCCTTCCAGCTGCTCCTCCTGCACCCTATCTACTCCCCTTGCCACCCCAGCTGCTGCCCCTGCCACCCCAACTGCTGCCCCTGCCACCCCAGCTGCTCCCCCTGCCCCCAATCTTCTCCCTTTGCCCCCCAGCTGATCTCTCTGCCCCACAGTTGGTCTCCCTGCCCCCCCAGCTGCTCCCCCTGCCCCTTTCACCCCAGCTGCTCCCCCTGCCCAACTTCTCCTCCTGCCCCCCAGCTTTTTCCCCATGACCCTGCCACCCCTAGCTGCTCCCCCTTCGCCGCAACCCCAGCTGCTCCCCTGCCCCTGTTACCCAACTGCCCTCCTGCCCCTTTCCCCCTTAGCTTCTTCCCCTGCCACCCCAGCTGCCCCCCTTCCCAGTCACCTCCAGCTGCTTCCCCTGTCCCTGCCACCCCCAGCTGCCCCGCTTCCCAGTCACCCCCAGCTGCTCCACCTGTCCCTGCCACCCCTAGCTGCCTTCCTTCCCCAGTTTCCCCTAGCTGCCTTCCTTCCCCAGTCACCCCTAGCTGCCTCCCTTCCCCAGTCACCCCCAGCTGCCCACCTGCAGATGAGTTGTGGTTGGAGAAGTCTTCATGGCCGTTCCAGATGGAGAAGAAAGCAAAAAGTGAGCGATGGCAATCGGAGAAGACGTCACCTGTGAGTCATTAGTAACTGCACTGTAATCACTTCTATAGTGTGTAGAGCCTTTGTACCATTGGGGTCTAAATGGGTCAGTGTATTGTTTGCAGTAGTATACTGACACAGCCCCGCGGTCACTACAGTACACTAGTGCAAACTTTTAAACTAGGACCCAACTACAACAGTTGCAGGCACTACAAATCCCAGCATATGCTGAGGGCTGCAGACTGTCAGTAAATTCTGGGAGTTGTAGTGCCTGCAGCTGTTGTAGTTGGGTCCTAGGTGCATTATACACTGGATGCTTTGTGGGATATCAGAATACAGATCTGTGGGGGCTCAGTGTAGGGAAGTGACCCCAGAACATCACTGATAGGGGATAGAACAAAAACATTTCCTCCTATCCCCTATTAGTGATGTTCTGGGGTCACTTCCCTATACTGAGCCCCCACAGATCTATGTATTCCTATATGCCACAAAGCATCCAGTGTATGGGACCCAACTACAACAGCTGCAGGCACTACAACTCCCAGCATATGCTGACAGTCTGCAGCCCTCAGGATATTCTGGGAGTTGTAGTACAGTAGTACAATCCTCTGATAGCTGCCGCTGTAGACAGATATATTGCTGGACCTTCAGGGTTGATGGTTCTGACCCACAGATTGCAGCCACCAGGAGACTGCACACAGTGATTTATTAAAGGGTTGTCCACTCAGAGACTACAACTCCCAGCATAACCTGAGAGCTGTATAAATGTAGGGATTTGTCACAGATACAGATGAATCCAGGAAAGGAGTGGGTTAGCATGTTGTGTCTCCCTGGTTCTATATTGGTGGGCCCCTAGAATCCTTTCCTCTGGTGTGCCCCAGGTACCCCAGTCCGACACTGGACAGAAATACAGGCCTACATATACTCAGGGCCGCCGATAGGGCAGTACAACCGGTACTGCCGTATGGGGCCCGGACCCTAAGAGACATGGGGGGGGGGCCCGCCGGCCGCCGCCCCACGACCACTACGCTAGGGGGGCCCGCACGGCCCCCCTTGCCACCTGTTTTTGAGCATCCCGAGAAGCTTCTCGGAATGCACTGATCGCTTTGATGTTCCGCCCGCACATTGAGCGGGCGGAACATTAAAGCGATCAGAATACAGGAGAAGGACCTGGCAGCGTCCTACTCCTGTATTCCCTCCCATAGGCTGCCGGCACTTCATACCAGCAGCCTATGGAAGGCCGGGCCGTGACCTCTCCGGCAGGCGTGATCATGTGACGTCATCACGCCTGCCGGAAGTCCCGTCCCTGCGGCTCGCAAGATGGAGCCCGAAGAGGAGGAAGAGCTGCTGCCTGCACAGCGCGGATTAGGTTAGTAGGATGTTTGTTTTTTTAGGGGCACCTCTGGGGGCATTATTAGTTCATGGGGGGCACCTCTGGGGGCATTATTAGTATATGGGGGCACCTCTGGGGGCATTATTAGTGTATGGGGGCACCTCTGGGGGCATTATTAGTATATGGGGGCACCCAGGCTCGGACTGGGCCACCGGGGAGCCGGGGGATTCCCCGGTGGGCCCCGCCTCCTCCCCCCTCCTTTCTCCTTGCTGGGCCCTGTCCCTGAGCCAGAGAGGGGCCTACCATTTGATAGGGAGCGCAAGGGGGCCCCTGCTTGTTCCCACACTGCTGAACAGGCGGCATCAGGGCCCGTTCTTAATGTAAACTAATCATGGGCCCTCCCTCCCTCCCCCTGCACTCAGTGTGTCCCCGCTCCCAGCCTCGGCCCTGCTCTCTTCCTACCTGTCATGAGGAAGATGCGGAGAGCAGCAGCAGCAGCAGGGCCTCCTCCATCCCCCTCCCCTCTGCAGTCATGTGACTCTCCTGTTGCTATGTGTGCAGTCGGTGCACAGGAGAAGGGGGAGAGGCTGCCGGCTGCCGGCCTGGCTGGGAGAAGAGGAGGGAAAGATGGAGACAAGAGGACTCCATGGAGCTTCCTGCCCTGCTGAACATGTGAGTTTGTTAACTGTATATTTGTCTGTCTTTGTAATCTGTGTGTGTTTGTACATCTGTGTCATGTGTTTATGCATGCGTGTGTGTGTGTGTGTGTGTGTGTGTGTGTGTGTGTGTGTGTATATGTGTATGTGTGTGTGTGTGTGTGCGGGCAGGCATCTATCATGTATATAGTGTATATTATGTAATGTAGTACTATAGATATTTTACTGTATATATATAATCTGCATGCTTTTGTATCTGTGTATATATGTTTGTGTGTCTGTCGTGTGTCTATTTGTGTGTGTGTTAGTATGCTTAGATGTAGGTATATATGTAAGGTGTGTTGTGTCTATTTGTGTGTGTGTTAGTATGCTTAGATGTAGGTATATATGTAAGGTGTGTTGTGCATATTTGTGTATGTCTGCAGTATGTCATTTTGTGTGTATATATTTGTATGTGATGATAAAAAGTTTGCACCCTGGGGGTCCAGTTGTGCAGGAGATCCCTGAGGCTTAGGGGCTGATCGGCTGATTCAGTATTATAGGAGTGATGGTAGGATGATAGGAGTAGTAGTAGACATAACAGTAAGACTTTCATCAATGGATGAGGCGTTTTGAGGGGAACCCTCTTTGTCAGATCTATTGAGGGTTTTCTACAAAAAATGTCATCCATTGCTTATAGTCTTACTGTTACTTCTACTACAACTCCTATCATCTTTGATGTGAGAATCCTGAATCAGGTGAACAACGCCCAAGCCTCACAGATCTCCTGCACAACTGGGACCTCCAGAGTGCAAACTTCTTCTCAATTATTGCACCAACTCAAAAAATAAAGATATAAGCAGCAGCATCAGACACAGGTAGTATAATGCCCCCCCTCATCTGACTGCCCCCCCCCTCCAGACACAGGTAGTATAATGCCCCCCTCATCTGACTGCCCCCCCTCCAGACACAGGTAGTATAATGCCCCCCTCATCTGACTGCCCCCCCTCCAGACACAGGTAGTATAATGCCCCCCTCATCTGACTGCCCCCCCTCCAGACACAGGTAGTATAATGCCCCCTCATCTGACTGCCCCCCTCCAGACATGGTTAGTATAATGCCCCCCTCATCTGACTGCACCCCCTCCAGACACAGGTAGTATAATGCCCCCTTCATCTGACTGCCCCCCCCCCCTCCAGACACAGGTAGTATAATGCCCCCTTCATCTGACTGCACCCCCTCCAGACACAGGTAGTATAATGCCCCCCTCATCTGACTGCACCCCCTCCAGACACAGGTAGTATAATGCCCCCTCATCTGACTGCACCCCCTCCAGACACAGGTAGTATAATGCCCCCTTCATCTGACTGCACCCCTCCAGACACAGGTAGTATAATGCCCCCCTCATCTGACTGCACCCCCTCCTAACACAGGTAGTATAATGCCCCCTCATCTGACTGCCCCCCTCCAGACACAGGTAGTATAATGCCCCCCTCATCTGACTGCACCCCCTCCAGACACAGGTGGTATAATGCCCCCCCCTCATCTGACTGCACCCCCTCCAGACACAGGTAGTATAATGCCCCCCTCATCTGACTGCCCCCCCTCCAGACACGGGTAGTATAATGCCTCCCTCATCTGACTGCCCCCCCTCCAGACACAGGTAGTATAATGCCCCCTCATCTGACTGCACCCCCTCCAGACACAGGTAGTATAATGCCCCCTCATCTGACTGCCCCCCCCTCCAGACACAGGTAGTATAATGCCCCCTCATCTGACTGCACCCCCTCCAGACACAGGTAGTATAATGCCCCCTCATCTGACTGCACCCCCTCCAGACACAGGTAGTATAATGCCCCCCTCATCTGACTGCACCCCCTCCAGACACAGGTAGTATAATGCCCCCTCATCTGACTGCCCCCCCCTCCAGACACAGGTAGTATAATGCCCCCCTCATCTGACTGCACCCCCTCCAGACACAGGTAGTATAATGCCCCCCTCATCTGACTGCACCCCCTCCAGACACAGGTAGTATAATGCCCCCCTCATCTGACTGCCCCCCCTCCAGACACGGGTAGTATAATGCCCCCCTCATCTGACTGCCCCCCTCCAGACACAGGTAGTATAATGCCCCCCTCATCTGACTGCCCCCCCCTCTAGACACAGGTAGTATAATGCCCCCCTCATCTGACTGCACCCCCTCCAGACACAGGTAGTATAATGCCCCCCTCATCTGACTGCACCCCTCCAGACACAGGTAGTATAATGCCCCCTCATCTGACTGCACCCCCTCCAGACACAGGTAGTATAATGCCCCCTCATCTGACTGCACCCCCTCCAGACACAGGTAGTATAATGCCCCCTCATCTGACTGCACCCCCTCCAGACACAGGTAGTATAATGCCCCCATCATCTGACTGCACCCCCTCCAGACACAGGTAGTATAATGCCCCCTCATCTGACTGCACCCCCTCCAGACACAGGTAGTATAATGCCCCCCTCATCTGACTGCCCCCCCTCCAGACACAGGTAGTATAATGCCCCCCTCATCTGACTGCCCCCCCTCCAGACACGGGTAGTATAATGCCCCCCTCATCTGACTGCACCCCCTCCAGACACAGGTAGTATAATGCCCCCCTCATCTGACTGCACCCCCTCCAGACACAGGTAGTATAATGCCCCCTCATCTGACTGCACCCCCTCCAGACACAGGTAGTATAATGCCCCCCTCATCTGACTGCCCCCCCTCCAGACACAGGTAGTATAATGCCCCCCCTCATCTGACTGCACCCCCTCCAGACACAGGTTGTATAATGCCCCCTCATCTGACTGCACCCCCTCCAGACACAGGTAGTATAATGCCCCCCTCATCTGACTGCCCCCCCTCCAGACACAGGTAGTATAATGCCCCCCTCATCTGACTGCACCCCCTCCAGACACAGGTAGTATAATGCCCCCTCATCTGACTGCACCCCCTCCAGACACAGGTAGTATAATGCCCCCCCTCATCTGACTGCACCCCCTCCAGACACAGGTTGTATAATGCCCCCCTCATCTGACTGCACCCCCTCCAGACACAGGTAGTATAATGCCCCCCTCATCTGACTGCACCCCCTCCAGACACAGGTAGTATAATGCCCCCTCATCTGACTGCACCCCCTCCAGACACAGGTAGTATAATGCCCCCCTCATCTGACTGCCCCCCCTCCAGACACAGGTAGTATAATGCCCCCCCTCATCTGACTGCACCCCCTCCAGACACAGGTTGTATAATGCCCCCTCATCTGACTGCACCCCCTCCAGACACAGGTAGTATAATGCCCCCCCTCATCTGACTGCACCCCCTCCAGACACAGGTTGTATAATGCCCCCTCATCTGACTGCACCCCCTCCAGACACAGGTAGTATAATGCCCCCTCATCTGACTGCACCCCCTCCAGACACAGGTAGTATAATGCCCCCTCATCTGACTGCACCCCCTCCAGACACAGGTAGTATAATGCCCCCCCTCATCTGACTGCCCCCCTCCTCCAGACACAGGTAGTATAATGCCCCCTCATCTGACTGCACCCCCTCCAGACACAGGTTGTATAATGCCCCCTCATCTGACTGCCCCCCTCCAGACACAGGTAGTATAATGCCCCCCTCATCTGACTGCCCCCCCTCCAGACACAGGTAGTATAATGCCCCCCTCATCTGACTGCCCCCCTCCAGACACAGGTAGTATAATGCCCCCCTCATCTTACTGCACCCCCTCCAGACACAGGTAGTATAATGCCCCCTCATCTGACTGCACCCCCTCCAGACACAGGTAGTATAATGCCCCCTCATCTGACTGCACCCCCTCCAGACACAGGTAGTATAATGCCCCCCTCATCTGACTGCACCTCCTCCAGACACAGGTAGTATAATGCCCCCCTCATCTGACTGCACCCCCTCCAGACACAGGTAGTATAATGCCCCCCTCATCTGACTGCCCCCCCTCCAGACACAGGTAGTATAATGCCCCCCTCATCTGACTGCACCCCCTCCAGACACAGGTAGTATAATGCCCCCCTCATCTGACTGCACCCCCTCCAGACACAGGTAGTATAATGCCCCCTGATCTGACTGCACCCCCTCCAGACACAGGTAGTATAATGCCCCCTCATCTGACTGCACCCCCTCCAGACACAGTTAGTATAATGCCCCCTCATCTGACTGCCCCCCCTCCAGACACAGGTAGTATAATGCCCCCTCATCTGACTGCACCCCCTCCAGACACAGGTAGTATAATGCCCCCTCATCTGACTGCACCCCCTCCAGACACAGGTAGTATAATGCCCCCCCTCATAATATAATGCTCCGGCTGCATGCTCCATTGTGTACATCTGGGAATTCAGTTAGTATAATGCCCCCTCATCTGACTGCCCCCCCTCCAGACACAGGTAGTATAATGCCCCCCTCATCTGACTGCACCCCCTCCAGACACAGGTAGTATAATGCCCCCTGATCTGACTGCACCCCCTCCAGACACAGGTAGTATAATGCCCCCTCATCTGACTGCACCCCCTCCAGACACAGGTAGTATAATGCCCCCCCTCATAATATAATGCTCCAGCTGCATGCTCCATTGTGTACATCTGGGAATTCAGATGCGGGTGCACACGGGTGTGCCTGAATCACAATTCAACAGAGATGAAGACCATCCGGCTGGGATATTCTGGTGAAAATTTTTTTTCAAATTAACTGGTGTGAGGAAGTTATAGGAATTTGTAAATTACTTCTAATTAAAAATCTCCAGTCTTCCAATACTTATCAGCTGCTGTA
The DNA here is from genome assembly GCF_027789765.1 of Dendropsophus ebraccatus. NCBI lineage: Eukaryota > Metazoa > Chordata > Amphibia > Anura > Hylidae > Dendropsophus > Dendropsophus ebraccatus. Next base: position 29,629,671 of record NC_091465.1, on the reverse strand, counting down.
TGTCTTGCAGGAAGTGGTGTATTCTCTCCAGTCTGACACAGTGCTCTCTGCTGCCACCTCTGTCCATGTCAGGAACTGCCCAGAGCAGGAGAGGTTTTCTATGGGGATTTGCTACTGCTCTGGACAGTTCCTGACATGGACAGAGGTGGCAGCAGAGAGCACTGTGTCACACTGGAGAGAATCCACCACTTCCTGCAGGACATACAGCAGCTGATAAGTACTGGAAGACAAAGTAATTTACTGATCTGTAACTTCTGACAGATTTGAAATTTTTTTTTATTTACCTGAGTACCCCTTTAACGCTTTAATGACCACTGATATGCCTTTCATGAAGGTCCTTAAAAGTCTTATTCTAGCCCAACACCTTGTGGTGAGGCTAGAATAAACCGTCATGGGTCTCCTCTGCTGGAGATTGTAATATAAGAATAGACTAGATGGACATTTTCTCCTTCATCGTTTATGTTTCTAAGTCTGTGTTCACACATGACATTTTTCATGTGTTTTTGCAGCAATATTAAAGAGAACCTGTCACCTCCCGTGCCGGGTCAGAGCCCGGCCGACCCCCGCTAGAGCCCCTTAAAGTCACCTCAATCCCGAAGTCCCGCTTCTTCAGCCGGTGCGGGGACTGAGATATCACCGTGGGAAGCCCGGAGCGCGCGCTGCTGAGATGAGAATGACGGCTCCATTCATTCTCTATGAGCGTCGGACTCATCTCAGCCGCGCTCACCAGGCTTCCCACGGTGATATCTCCGTCCCCGCACCGGCTGAAGAAGTGGGACTTCGGGAATGAGGTGACTATAAGGGGCTCTAGCGGGGGTCGGCCGGGCTCTGACACGGCACGGGAGGTGACAGGTTCTCTTTAAGTTTCTACCTAAATGGTGCAGTTTTACCACAACTGCATCAATCAGTAACAACTGTATAAGTGACTGGCAGTGCACTAGCATTGCTGCTCACATACACAGCTCTATGCAAAATCGCTGTACTAACGTGAAAGGTTTGGTGCTGATTATGTCTTTATATGTTGGGTGGGCCCCAAGAATCAATTTCCCTGGTGGGCCCAAGGTACCCCAGTCCGACACTGGGGGCACCTCTGGGGGCATTATTATCTCATGGGGGCACCTCTGGGGGCATTATTATTTCATGGGGGGCACCTCTGGGGGCATTATTAGAATATGGGGGCACCTCTGGGGGCATTATTAGTATATGGGGGCACCTATGGGGGCATTATTAGCTCATGGGGGCACCTCTGGGGGGCATTATTATCTCATGGGGGCACCTCTGGGGGCATTATTAGTTCATGGGCGGCACCTCTGGGGGCATTATTAGTGTATAGGGGCACCTCTGGGGGCATTATTAGTGTATGGGGGCACCTCTGGGGGCATTATTATCTCATGGGGGGCACCTCTGGGGGCATTATTAGTATATGGGGGCACCTCTGGGGGCATTATTAGTGTATGAGGGCACCTCTGGGGGCATTATTAGTTCATGGGCGGCACCTCTGGGGGCATTATTAGTGTATAGGGGCACCTCTGGGGGCATTATTAGTGTATGGGGGCACCTCTGGGGGCATTATTATCTCATGGGGGGCACCTCTGGGGGCATTATTAGTATATGGGGGCACCTCTGGGGGCATTATTAGTGTATGAGGGCACCTCTGGGGGCATTATTAGTTCATGGGGGGCACCTCTGGGGGCATTATTAGTATATGGGGGCACCTCTGGGGGCATTATTAGTGTATGGGGGCACCTCTGGGGGCATTATTAGTATATGGGGGCACCTCTGGGGGCATTATTAGTATATGGGGGCACCTCTGGGGGCATTATTATCTCATGGGGGCACCTCTGGGGGCATTATTAGTTCATGGGGGCACCTCTGGGGGCATTATTAGTATATGGGGGCACTTCTGGGGGCATTATTAGTGTATGGGGGCACCTCTGGGGGCATTATTAGTATATGGGGGCACCTCTGGGGGCATTATTAGTGTATGGGGGCACCTCTGGGGGCATTATTAGTGTATGGGGGCACCTCTGGGGGCATTATTAGTATATGGGGGCACCTCTGGGGGCATTATTAGTTCATGGGGGCACCTCCGGGGGCATTATTAGTATATGGGGGCACCTCTGGGGGCATTATTAGTTCATGGGGGCACCTCTGGGGGCATTATTAGTATTTGGGGGCACCTCGGGGGGCATTATTAGTTCATGGGGGCACCTCTGGGGGCATTATTAGTATATGGGGGCACCTCTAGGGGCATTATTAGCTCATGGGGGCACCTCTGGGGGCATTATTAGTATATGGGGGTACCTCTAGGGGCATTAATAGTTCATGGGGGCACATCTGGGGGCATTATTAGTATATGGGGGCACCTCTGGGGGCATTATTAGTATATGGGGGCACCTCTGGGGGCATTATTAGTATATGGGGGCACCTCTGGGGGCATTATTAGTATATGGAGGCACCTCTGAGGGCATTATTAGCTCATGGGGGCACCTCTGGGGGCATTATTAGTATATGGGGGCACCTCTGGGGGCATTATTAGTTCATGGGGGCACCTCTGGGGGCATTATTAACTCATGGGGGCACCTCTGGGGGCATTATTAGTGTATGGGGGTACCTCTAGGGGCATTATTAGTTCATGGGGGCCACCTCTGGGGGCATTATTAGTTCATCGGGGTACCTCTGGGGGCATTATTAGTTCATGGGGGCACCTCTGGGGGCATTATTAGCTCATGGGGTACCTCTGGGGGCATTATTAGTTCATGGGGGAACCTCTGGGGGCATTATTAGCTCATGGGGTACCTATAGGGGCATTATTAGTTCATGGGGGCCACCTCTAGGGGCATTATTAGCTCATGGGGGCCACCTCTATGGGCATTATTAGCTCATGGGGGCACAGCAGGGAATCCTACATACAGGGGGCACAGCAGGGGATCCCACATACAGGGGGCACAGCAGGGAATCCTACATACAGGGGGCACAGCAGGGGATCCTACATACAGGGGGCATCCCACATTCCTACTCGCTTTACTGCACATAACACCAAACAGCGCAGTTACTATGGGAGCCTACAGGAGGGAGAAAGGGAAGGAAGTTGCTAGAAATGTGCGGAGCCTAAATTGTTTGTCTCGCAGGTTCTGAAAAGATTAAACATATCTGGAAGGAATCATCCTGGAGGTCTGGGCCGGATGGAGAGGAAAAGGGAAAGTGACGCCTCAGATCAAAGAAGACGTCACCTGTGAGTCACTGTATGACACTTTTCTTATTTTGTAGAACATCATTTAGTAGGGGCGCCCCGAGGTGACAGCTACTACATTATCTGTACTCAGAGATATCACTGTGTTATCTGTGCTGTTACATAGGACTGCAGGTGACTACTACATTATCTGTACTCAGAGATATCACTGTGTTATCTGTGCTGTTACATAGGACTGCAGGTGACATCTACATTATCTGTACTCAGAGGGATATCATTGTGTTACCTGTGCTGTTACATAGGACTGCAGGTGACTACTACATTATCTGTACTCAGAGATACCACTGTGCTATGTGGTGTTACATAGGACTGCAGGTGATATCAGGTGATTTCTCCAGGTTGCAGAAGTTCAAACTTTATTGTGCCCTGGTGTGCTGGTGTCTGTATACATGTGTGCTGGTGTCTGTATGTGTGTATACATGTGTGCTGGTGTCTGTATACATGTGTGCTGGTGTCTGTGTGTGAGATCAATTCTAGAGAACTGGCTCATATATCCCATTTTCCCCAGTGGCTTAAAATGTAACCTCTGTTATACAGTTATAAAATTGTAGAACCTAAATGTGAACAAGGTGCAATTCAAATAGACACTTACTTGTATAGCTGTCTCTTGTGCTCTGTATGCAGTGCATTATATTCACCCCTGCAACGTACAATTTATAGCGTGTCTACAAGCCCAGCGGGGCTCATTATGATGGAGACTAAAACTTATACAAGAGTGGGGTAGGGGTTCCCCTGTATTCAAAATGCTGTTGAGTGCTAGGCAATGCCCCGTCTGGGATTATTGAATTTCGAGGGTCTATGCAGAGCAGGATAAAGACACCTCTGCTGCACAAACAGGATCTCCTAGAAAGCGTTCTCATCGCCATGTATTCGCTATCACTGGCTTGGGTGAGCTAAAGTAGTCTGCCTGGGGTGTGTGTGTGATTTGTATATGCTCACTAACATGGAACAGCCTCATTATATTAGCCTTATCAACATATTCTATGTTAGTGAGCATACCGGGGGGGGGGGGGGGGGGGGATATTGGTGAACATATACAAATCACACAGCCCCCCAGACCCTCGAAATTCAATAACCCCAGACGGGGCATTGCCTAGTACTCAACAGCATTCTGAATACAGGGGAACCCCTACCCCACTCTTGTATAAGTTTTAGTCTCCATCATAATGAGCCCCGCTGGGCTTGTAGACACGCTATAAATTGCACGTTGCAGGGGTGGATATAATGCACTGCATACAGAGCACAAGAGACAGCTATACAAGGAAGTGTCTGTATGGTGACATTTAAATTGCACCTTGTTCACATTTAGTTTCTACAATTTTATAACTGTATAACAGAGGTTACATTTTAAGCCACTGGGGAAAATGGGGTATATGAGCCAGTTCTCTAGAATTGATCGGAACCAAATTATACCTCCCAGCAAGGCGTGGGGCGAACACACTATTTTTTTTTTTATTAATGTGGGGGGCCCAGACACTTTGGTTGTATGGGGCCCCGAAATTCCTGATGGCGGCCCTGCATATACTGACTACTATACAAGATGCTAGGAAGGCTGGGTGACCGCCATTGTATTGACTACTATACAAGATGCTAGGAAAGCTGGGTGACCTCCATATACTGACTACCGTGTGTTATAGTCATACAGATAGATATATACTGTGTGTTATAGTCATACAGATAGATATATACCGTGTCTTATAGTCATACAGACAGGGCCGTATTACCAGCTGCTGCTGCCCCCGGCACTACACCTGCAGACAACCTATATACACAGTACCCAGGGTCGTATTACCAGCTGCTGCCCCCGGCACTACACCTGCAGACCCCCCATATACATACCTCCCAACTTTTTGGATGGCCAAAGAGGGACACTTGTGGTTCAGGCTAGGAAAATTTAATAGACATTTAAATATTTTAAATTCAAGGATGCCATCACACATACAGGATCTGCTGCAGATTGGTGCCATCACACATACAGATCTGCTGCAGATTGATTCCATCACACATACAGGATCTGCTGCAGGTTGATGCAGCCATTTAGTTACATTGATATCTGCAAATCTGCAGCAGATCCTATTCACACATCAGTAACCCTATCTGTAACTGCAGACCTGCAGGATTACGAATGTGTGTCTGTAACTGGCCACATTTTCAGGGACCCACTGATTAAGGCTGACACGGATGCACAATAGCTTAATAATTTTTTGTGGCACAGATCATGGCCCCAAAACGGATCTGTAACATCTACAGATGTGTGTATGGGGCCATATGATCTGCATGTGTTACATGATGTGTGACAGGGGCCATAATGTCACATGACTCATCTGAATATAACAATGTTTAGGATGCAACTTGCACCACATGCACCAGGGGGACTACCAACGGGGGATGCATCCTAGACGGGGGGGGGGGGGGGGGTGAATAGCCTGACTAGTATACTGATGCACAGAGTAAAGCCCATGTATAAACACACACATATATATATATCTCACTGGCCACTTTATTAGGTACACCATGCTAGTAACGGGTTGGACCCACTTTTGCCTTCAGAACTGCCTCAATTCTTCGTGGCATAGATACAAAAAGGTGCTGGAAGCATTCCTCAGAGATTTTGGTCTATATTGACATGATGGCATCACACAGTTGCCGCAGATTTGTCGGCTGCACATCCATGATGCAAATCTCCCGTTCCACCACATCCCAAAGATGCTCTATTGGATTGAGATCTGGTGACTGTAGAGGCCATTGGAGTACAGTGAACTAATTGTCATGTTCAAGAAACCAGTCTGAGATGATTCTAGCTTTATGACATGGCGCATTATCCTGCTGAAAGTAGCCATCAGATGTTGGGTACATTGTGGTCATAATGGGATGGACATGGTCAGCAACAATACTCAGGTAGGCTGTGGCGTTGCAACAATGCTCAATTGGTACCAAGGGGCCCAAAGAGTGCCAAGAAAATATTCCCCACACCATGACACCACCACCACCAGCCTGAACCGTTGATACAAGGCAGGATGGATCCATGCTTTCATGTTGTTGACGCCAAATTCTGACCCTACCATCCGAATGTCGCAGCAGAAATCGAGACTCATCAGACCAGGCAACGTTTTTCCAATCTTCTACTGTCCAATTTCGATGAGCTTGTGCAAATTGTAGCCTCAGTTTCCTGTTTTTAGCTGAAAGGAGTGGCACCCGGTGTGGTCTTCTGCTGCTGTAGCCCATCTGCCTCAAAGTTGGACGTACTGTGCGTTCAGAGATGCTCTTCTGTCTACCTTGGTTGTAACGGTTGGCTATTTGAGTCACTGTTGCCTTTCTATCAGCTCCAACCAGTCTGCCCATTCTCCTCTGACCTCTGGCATCAACAAGGCATTTCCGCCCACAGAACTGCCACTCACTGGATGTTTTTTCTTTTTCGGACCATTCTCTGTAAACCCTAGAGATGGTTGTGCGTGAAAATCCCAGTAGATCAGCAGTTCCTGAAATACTCAGACCAGCCCTTCTGGCACCAACAACCATGCCACGTTCAAAGGCCCTCAAATCACCTTTCTTCCCCATACTGATGCTCGGTTTGAACTGCAGGAGATTGTCTTGACCATGTCTACATGCCTAAATGCACTGAGTTGCCGCCATGTGATTGGCTGATTAGAAATTAAGTGGTAATGTGCAGTTGGACAGGTGTACCTAATAAAGTGGCCGGTGAGTGTATATATATATTTATATTTATATAGTGGCCTGACTACCATCTGAAAAAAAATTAAACCCAACTGTTTATATTTGGGGGCACTGTCACTGTGTGACGCAGTACACATGGGGAGTTTGTAGTTGTACTGAGGTGATGCTGGAATGGGGTGCCTAAAATGTGCGTCTGTTAGATCCTGCAGAGAGAAGTCATGGCCAGAGAAGTCTTCATGTTGGCCAGAGCCAGATGGAGAAGAAAAGAAAAAGCGAGCAACTTGAACCAGCAAAAACTTCACTTGTGATTAATGCAGAAAAGACGCCTCCTGTGAGTCACTGCACTATAGTCACTTATAAAGCTGCAGAACCTCCTGTATACTGCTGGATATACCTCTAAATGGCCATGGCACTAAAGTCACTTATAAAGCTGCAGAACCTACTGTATACTGCTGGATATACGGCTACATGGTCACTACACTATAGTAACTTATAAAGCTGCAGAACCTACTGTATACTGCTGGATACACTGCTATATGGTCACTATAATATAGTCACTTATAAAGCTGCAGAACCTCCTGTATACTGCTGGATATATGGCTATATGGTCACTACACTATAGTCACTTATAAAGCTGCAGAACCTCCTTTATACTGCTGGATATACGGCTATATGGTCACTACACTATAGTCACTTATAAACCTGCAGAACTTCCTGTATACTGCTGGATATATTCGGCTTTATGGTCACTACACTATAGTCACTTATAAACCTGCAGAACCTCCTGTATACTGATGGATATACCTCTATATGGTCACTACACTATAGTCACTTATAAACCTGCAGAACCTCCTGTATACTGCTGGATATATACGGCTATATGGTCACTACACTATAGTCACTTATAAACCATCAGAACCTCCTGTATACTGATGGATATACCTCTATATGGCCATGGCACTATAGTCACTTATAAACCTGCAGAACCTCCTGTATAAAGCTGGATATACGGCTATATGGTCACTGCACTATAGTCACTTATAAACCTGCAGAACCTCCTGTATACTGATGGATATACCTCTATATGGCCATGGCACTATAGTCACTTATAAACCTGCAGAACCTCCTGTATAAAGCTGGATATACTGCTATATGGTCACTGCACTATAGTAACTTATAAACTTGCAGAACCTCCTGTATACTGCTGGAGGTGACCTTATTGTAAATTCGCTCACCTCTAGTCTTTATATGGCATTTTATTCAGTGGCAGCACAGCGGTATTATCCAGTCACTGTATGGTGACAATGGTAGTGTTCATGATATGACGTGATTATTTGTCCTGTATATACTGGTTATATTGGTAATATTTGTATTTATATAGTGGATTCTATTTATTAACAGTATAGTGGTATTAGTCATTATGTGGTGGTAATGAAAGGCATTGTATGGCGGTATTATCTGTTACATGTATACTGCTATTATTGGTAATATTGATCTCAGTACATAGAATTTTCTCAGTAACACTATGGTGGCGATTATATTCCTCCATGTATACTGGTATTATTTGGGAACTGTATGAACTGCTAGGTTATATACAATATTATCATTCATAGAAAATTGTCTTCCTATGTTGATGCAGAGCCGGATCCAGTTTTTTTGGGGCCCTCGGGTGACAGAGGCTTAGCGGGCCCCTCATCCATTCACTATGCACCCATCACCCGCACACAATATGCACAATCACTTGAGACACCAGTAACATACGCAAACACACATTATTGATACAGACACTGACTGACTGACTCTGACACTGACTGACTTACAGAACTTACAGCTCAGTCTTCTCCCTCTTCCTCTCTGTCAGGGTGCTCTACACACTGTAATGTTGAGGGCCTTTGGGTCATGTGCAGGACCTGCTCTATCTTCTGTGCCCTCTGATGTTCAGCGCTCACCCTGCACTACAGTGAGCGGGCTGAACATTAGAACACCGGGCCTCTCTCCCTCTCTGGGCCCTTACAGTCACTGTGGGCCCTCTGCACTTGCCCAGGTAAGCCCTGCGCTAACGCTGGCCCTGGTGAATGTTTTATATTGATGTGTTTGATGAAAGCGGCTATTACTGTAACTAGTAGATGGGCAGAGTGCTAGGCATCTGCTAAAACACAGCGCCAGTGACGCCCAGCACCTGATGAAGAGGAGCAGTGCAGGAGGGTGCGCCATGGGGCTGTCAGCTGTCACTCTGGTGTTGTTAGCTGCTCACCATTCCCACAATATAGAGCCGTGTAAGAGCCACCCTGTCCCTGTGTAGGTCCTGAAGGTAATACAGGTGCATATGCATATGGGTATGGGCATGCCACTGCATTATAGAGGAGGCACTGTATACAGACTTGTTTAAATCTCCGCAAGATTTTACTGATAAAGCCGCACTTTCGGTTCTCCCAGCATTATATTGATACATGATGTCAGGAGGGCTGCGAGTCCACTGCGCAGCTACATGCTCTGTAGGGTTCGTAGATCACAGAGCATGAGAATAAGGTCTTAGACTATTGACCATGTCTAAATTAACCCTTGGATTACTGGATTTTGTGAGCTGATGGGATTCGTTTGCCAGGGCTGCTTTTTGGTCCCAGTCCGGCACCGCTATGGCACTTTATGATGTTGTAATTTGTGCACTGTATGACACTACAGCAGGGCCTAACTGTTATCTGGCAAGTCAGGCAAATGCCAGATAAGCTTATGTGCTCCAGTCCACGAACAGATTGATGCCTGGTTTTCCTTGGCACTGCACCCTCCCTCCTGCACTTACAACAAAGTAAGACGTCCGTCAGATTGGAGTCCTGTATCCAGCTTATTGATGGACAGGAATCTTAGGTGCAAGCAGATGACAATAGCAATGTTCCCAGTGTGTCCTGCTGACTGATATGTGTAGTGAGACTGCTAGATGTATTGTCAATAGTATATGTCCATTGTATTTAAGGTTTTTTACCATTTCTAGAATACCAGCCCTTACTTCCAGGTGCCTTTCTTAGTCTGGCCTCTCCCCATTGACCTGTCTGGCACGGGTGACCCCACCAGGAGTATTACTCCCACCAGCTTAGCTCATTGGATCATCAAGGCACGCAAGCTCCCTCACCACGTCAAGGTGAAGGCACCATGAGGGAGCCCCTCCACCCTAGCCCGATTACCCATCCCAACCCTTAATTTACCTGTCCATTGCTAACGCGGACCCTCCTGGCACCCTTCCCAGCGCAGGCCCGCCCCAGTCTTCTTCTTCCTCTTCCTTCTCTTCTTCTATTTCTCTTCATCTTCTTTTTCTCCTCTTCTTTCCAGCCCAGGCCCACCCCAGCCCCCTAAAACAGGCCCGTCCCTCCTCCTGCCCCATATGAGGCAAATAATCCTCCAGATGTAAAGGGCACCCTATTTGCCTCTAGATTTTAAAGGGGTCATCTGGGGAGGCAAGAAGGTTTTACCTCTCCTTGCCCACAGGTGGCTCACTTCCAGTTTGGTCACATTTTATCCTGACACCAATTCAGCCGGCTTGAAGGGGGTGGGCTGAAACGGATGGGAGGGTACTATGCTGTAATCACTGCATGTGGGCGAAACCAGGCCTCCAGGTGACCAGTGTGCACACAATATTGCAACATCTGCAATGCTGTGTACACATTGGCTGCCACTGGTTTTGCCTGCATGTGGCGATTGCAGCATTGTACCTGCCCTACCAGTAATTCAGCTCAACCTCTTCATGCTAGTTGGAAAGATATTGGGATGAGATGAGCCAATACAGGAGGTGAGCCTCCAGAGACAGAAGAAAGGTTCTACCTTCTCAGCTCCCTGGATTACCCCCGATGGGTGCCTCCTCCATACTCCTAGGTGTTATTGGAGTCTAATCCTCCTATTTATGATGGTAAAGGGGGCCTCCTCCTGCCCCATTAGAGGCAAATAATCCTCCAGATGGAAAGGGCACCCTATTTGCCTCTAGATTTTAAAGGGGTCATCTGGGGAGGTAAGAAGGTTCTACCTCTCCTTGCCCACAGGTGGCTCACTGCCAGCGTGGTCACATTTTATCCTGACACCAATTCAGCCGGCTTGAAGAGGGTGGACTGAAATGGATGGGAGGGCACCATGATGTAGTCACTGCATGAGGGCGAAACCAGGCCTCCATAGGTGGCCAGTGTGCACACAATATTGCAACATCTGCAATGTTATCCACACATTGGCTGCCACTGGTTTTGCCTGCATGTGGCAACTGCAACATAGTACCTGCCCCACCAGTAATTCAGTCTGCCTTCCTTATGCTTAATGAAATGGTATTGGGATGAGACGAGCCAATACGGGGGGTGAGCCTCCGGGGACAGAAGAAAGGTTCTACCTTCTCAGCTCCCTGGATAACCCCTCTATGGGCGCCTCCTCCATACTCCTAGTTGTTATGGGAGTCTAATCCTCCTATTTAAGGTGGTAAAGGGGGCCTCCTCCTTCCCCATATGAGGCAAATAGATCCTCCAGATGTAAAGGGCACCCTATTTGCCTCTAGATTTTAAAGGGGTCATCTGGGGAGGCAAGAAGGTTTTACCTCTCCTTGTCAACAGGTGGCTCACTTCCAGTTTGGTCACATTTTATCCTGACACCAATCCAGCAGGCTTGAAGGGGGTGGACTGAAAGGGATGGGAGGGCACTATGCTGTAATCACTACAAGTGGGCGAAACCAGGCCTCCAGGTGGCCAGTGTGCACACAATATTGCAACATCTGCAGTTTTGTCCACACATTGGCTGCCTCTGGTTTTGCCTGCATGTGGCGATTGCAGCATTGTACCTTCCTCACCACCGATTCAGTCTGCCGCCTTTATGCTAGTTGGAAAGGTATTGGGATGAGATGAGCCAATACTGGAGGTGAGCCTCCGGAGATAGAAGAAAGGTTCTACCTTCTCAGCTCCCTGGATAACCCCTCTATGGGCGCCTCCTCCATACTCCTAGTTGTTATAGGAGTCTTTTCCTCCTATTTATGATGGTAAAGGGGGCCTCCTCCTGCCCCATTAGAGGCAAATAATCCTCCAGATGTAAAGGGCACCCTATTTGCCTCTAGATTTTAAAGGGGTCATCTGGGGAGGTAAGAAGGTTTTACCTCTCCTTGCCCACAGGTGTCTCACTTCCAGTTTGGTTACATTTTATCCTGACACCAAATCAGCCGGCTTGAAGAGGGTGGACTAAAACATCCGGGATGGCACTATGCTGTAATCACTGCATGTGGGCAAGACCAGGCCCCGCTTGGTGGCCAGTGTGCACACAATGTTGCAATTGGTAATATTGTGTACACATTGGCTGCCACTGGTTTTGCCTACATGTGGCGATTGCAGCATTGTACCTGCCCCATCACTGATTCAGTCTGCCTTCTTCATGCTGGTTGAAAAGGTATTGGGATGAGACGAGCCAATACTGGAGGTGAGGCTTCGGGGACAGAAGAAAGGTCCTACGTTCTCAGCTCCCTGGATAACCCCTCTATGGGGGCCTCCTCCTTACTCCTAGGTGTTATGGGAGTAACTTCCTCCTATTTATGATGTTAAAGGGGGCCTCCTCCTGACCCATATGAGGCAAATAAACCTCCAGATGTAAAGGGCACCCTATTTGCCTCTAGATTCTCAAGGGGTTATCAGGGGAGGTAAAAATGTTTTACCTCTCCTTGCCAACAGGTGGCTCACTTCCAGTTTGGTTACATTTTATCCTGACACCAATTCAGCAGGCTTGAAGGGGGTGGACTAAAACATCCGGGACGGCACTATGCTGTAATCACTGCATGTGGGCAAGACCAGGCCCCGCTTGGTGGCCAGTGTGCACACAATGTTGCAATTGGTAATATTGTGTACACATTGGCTGCCACTGGTTTTGCCTACATGTGGCGATTGCAGCATTGTACCTGCCCCATCACTGATTCAGTCTGCCTTCTTCATGCTAGTTGGAAAGGTATTGGGATGAGACGAGCCAATACTGGAGGTGAGCCTCCGGAGACAGAAGAAAGGTCCTACGTTCTCAGCTCCCTGGATAACCCCTTGAAAGGTGCCTCCTCCTTACTCCTAGGTGTTATGGGAGTAACTTCCTCCTAGTTTGATGGAAATGGGGGCCTCCTCCTGACCCATATGAGGCAAATGATTCTTACCGGTGTTCAAGGCGCCTCATTTGCCTCTTGATGTTATTGGCGCCACCTTTCCAAGGAACCTCCGATGGTATGAAGTCCTCCCCTCATGCTGTGACCTAGACAGGAGATATACCAAACAAACTGTTATAAATAAGGAAAATATAATAAATACATAAACATAGTCATACTACGTACAATCAGGAAAACTGTGAGAATATGGATACTCACTTTTCAGTTGTCCTCGATGTCACAGCAGCAGCAGAATAGAGATCGTAGTCTACAAAAGAAAGAGAAATCATTAAGACTTTCCGTAGATTAGACATATCTTCTGGTAACACATAGGGGCGGGTGGAGAGACCTTACACTGGATAGAAGGGGGTCACAGATGTCCTAGGGGGTGGGATGTATAAGTAAGTAGTGGGCATAGGGCAGCTGTTTTATACACACAGGTTCAGGGGTAATATTTGTTACTCATAATATTATATGTATTGATCAAATTCACTATTCTGTTCAGCAGTACATCACACAGTAGAACATAGAAAAAGACCATTCTTTCTGTGTGTAATGCCTAAGAAGTGCTAAGGGGGTCCTGCCATCCAATGTGTGATTTCTACTCGGTTAGGCCGCACCTGAATCGGACTGTTCCCGAATAATAAGGGTAAAAAAAAGGGTGACAATGCTGGAGCGCTGTTCATCCCATAACAGTGTATTGTCATGAAAATGCATTATCACTTGTACTAACCTGGATAGGAAACGGCTTCTCCGGCTGCTGCTTCTTCTGGAAAGGAGAAATAACCAAGCAATGGTCAGAAATATATATATATATATACTTCAGATTTCTCCTTTCATCTGTGTTCTAAGTAGCTTTAGGCAAAAGCCAACCTATCATTTTTAAAAAATATTGAAATATAAAATTTTAAGTACAAGTTCTTTTGCATTCAAATAAATGAAGTAATGTGGAGCCCCCTGTCCTCTTAGTAATTCTCTCTATGCACAGAAACAAAGCAATTCCATGCAGACACAAACGGCTTTGATTGCTCACCTAGGCACGATGACGACGACGGCCTCCTCTTCATCCTCCTCTTCGTCCACTTCCCTGTATTTGTAACATAAAGCAGCTCATAGCAATATATATTTATTAGGATAAAATACTGAACAGATCACAATGGACTCCAATGGACTGTTTTTTCTCTAGAGAATTGTCTGTATGTTTTCCGCTGTGCTGCTTCTTCATACTTACCAGATGGTCTCCAGGCTAGGGCGCCATTCAGATGGTGGGAACTTGAATGGTCTGTAACATAGAACATACCCTCAGATTAGTTCCTCTTAAATTCCTGATAACAGAGAATTGTCCTCTATGTATTAAGGGGATCAACTGGTGTCATAGTTATACAGATTTGTAATTTTTTTTTATAGAAGAATCTAAACTCTTCCAATATTTATCATCTGATGTATGCCCTACAGGAAGTGGTGTATTCTTTCTGATCTAACACAGTGCTCTCTGCTGCCACCGCTGTCCATGTTAAAGGCATTATCCAGCGCTACAAAAACATGGCCACTTTTCCCCCTACTGTTGTCTCCAGTTCAGGTGTGGTTTGCAATTAATTTACTTCAATGGAACTGTGTTTCAAAACCCCACCCAAACTGGAGACAACAGTAGGGGGAAAGTGGCCATGTTTTTGTAGCATGGGATAACCCCTTTAAGAACTGTCCAGAGCAGTAGTAAATCCCCATAGAAAACCTCTCCTGCTCTGGACAGTTCCTCACATGGACAGAGGTGGCAGCAGAGAGCCCTGTTAATATTGACACATGTCCCAGACTATTCTCATGTCCCTTCGCCAAAAGTATGTGTTGTGAGACAGTTACCTGAATGCCCGCGGTGCCGTCTTCACTGCCTTCTTCCATCTATTACAAAACATGAAAAATACAGGAGTATTACATATTATGAGAGGTCACAGTCATTCATCCAGGGGCAGCACATTGGGGGAGATTTATCAAAAATATTATGATTTGTTAGAGGAGACACACTACAAAAATTAGCAACTAAAAGTTGCTGGTATTAAAACACATGATTTGGAATTGGAAAATACATGTAATGTCATAAAATAATAAAAATTATGATATTTTCAGAGCCTTTTAAAGGGGTACTCCGGAGGAAAAAAAATTGTTTTCAAATCAGCAGGTGCCAAAAAGTTATACATATTTGTAAATTACTTCTAGTTAAAAAAACAAACAAGTCTTCAGGTACTTATAAGCTGCTGTATGTCCTGGAGGAAGTAGTGTTTTTTATCCAGCTTGACTCTTTTCTGCCACCTCTGCCCTCATCTCCAGGAACCATACATAGCAGTATTAAATCCCAATAGAAAACCTCTCCTGCTCTGGACAGTTCCCATTACAGACAGAGGGGGCAGCAGACAGCTGTGTGTTAGACTAAAAAGAATACAATACTTCCTTCAGGACATACAGTAGCTGATAAGTACTGAAAGTACTTGAGTCTTTTTTTTTTTTTATTAGAAGTAATTTACGAATATGTATAACTTTCCGACACCAATTGATTTGAAAAAAAATAAAAAAATAAAAATAAATAATTCTGTGGAGTACCTCTTTAAGGCAAAAAAGCCACACAAAAAGTATATATGAATCTGATAAATCTCCCCAATTACTTAATTACTTTATAACAATGTACTTACGCTCGGTCCGGAAGGTCCAACTCTATGTCTTCAATGGTCCTGTTAGCCACGGAACAGAGAGGACAGTGAGAACACAACTATAGGGATTCATTTACACCTGAATACAATTAATACACCTCATGCCGGACGGGGAACGGATCCATTACTTACGTTCCCCGTCCGTAAGGTTTGCAAAATTGTGGACGTGTGAATGTAGCCTTAACAATTCTACAGTCATGATTGGTATCTATGAGGGTGAATTTACACTGTGTTTGGTGTTAGCTGTACTTTTACATACAGTTGTGGTATAGATCCCAATGTATCCTGGTCAGATGTATGATAGTAGGACGCCCCTCTTATGTGTTGGCTCTTAAATGTCTATGGGCATGTGGGTATAGACATTGACAATATACTACCATCAGGGTGGGAAGTCAGTCACACACAAGTGTACATTCACAGTAAAGAAATACTAACCGAACTTCTGGTTCTTCATCTAAAAAGGGAAAAAAGAAAAGGAAGAAACTGTTTTAAAAATAGTTGTATAAAATGGGAATAAAACTATAAGTCTCTGATCATGTTGGATGACATAATCTACATAACACAGTGTCATAGCACAGAGATCAGTCACTTGCCGGCATCTGATGACCATAATATGGCTGCATTTCAGTGTCTGCATTGTGGAGACAAGACCCCCTATGCAGTCATCTATCTCTCTGTGCAAATGCACCCTAAGGAAAGCTCATGTTGGTCTATTCAGGATCTATACTGGCATGAGGCTTAAAGGGGTTATTTAGCGCTACAAAAACATGGCCACTTTCCCCCTCTCTTGTCTCCAGATTGGGTGGGGTTTCAAACTCATTTCCATTGAAGTAAATGGAGCTTAATTGCAAACCACACCTGAACAGAAGACAAGAGAGGGGGAAAAGTGGCCATGTTTTTGTAGCGCTTGATAACCCCTTTAAGGGTTTGTGATCTTAATTGAGTATCTTTTATTTCACCTTATAATGTAATGTGTAGCTAAGAAAAATGTGTTTAGTGAAATAAAAAAATATAGTCATATTGGTTTTTTTTTGGTTTTTTTATAAACGTATTTATTTTTTCTTCTAGAGTGTGAGTTTGCCTTAGGGACTTTAGGACACAATTGCTTGTACAGAAATATCATAGGATGGATGAACTCACCCTCCTCGTCCACATCCTTGGCTGCCTGCAATAGGAAACACGGGGTAAGTAGAGTATAGAAATATGTCGCTTGGAGTATTATAGAAAGGTACATTTACCTTGACATATTCGGGTGTCTGCAGCTCCTTGATAAACAACGATGCAGGAACCTGTAAAAAAATAAAAACAAAAAAGAATGAAGATGAGCGAGCACTAAAATACTTGAGTGCTTGTCACGTTAGTCAAGTATTTTTCAATGCTCGAGTGCTTGACTTGACTAAGGAGCCCCATTAAAAACAATTGTAAACTTTAGTACTTAACCCCAGGTGCCCCCCGCACAGCAGAACAGAGGGTATCTGGTTAATCTGGGAGTGACAGTCTGGCCCCTAGGAGGTTAAGGTAATTGCCGCTACAGCCTTCCATATGTCTTTATTATCGCCGCTCAGCCAGTCATCTGATTGGCTGAGTGAAGTCTACGCAGCCAATCAGCAGCTGCTGCGGAGATAGTGAAGATAGATACAAGACCAAAGTAGAAAGCATACTTCCCCGCTCCAACACCTCCCCCCCCCATGCAGTTTAAAGTGAGCCTGCCACGATGACCCTTCCAGATTAGAGCAAGATCCTCTGTTAATATCATATGACTGCATCTCTGTATAAATGGGGACCCAGCCTTCCAGATTAGCAGAGGATCTTGCCGCTGATTCGGGATGGCCAACCATATCAGGTACACTTTGAGGCTATTCTCAAACACAGTATTTTTGCTCAGTATTTTGGTCAGTATTTTTCAAACAAAAACAGGAGTGGATTGAGAAGACAGAAAGGCCATGTTCTCACACTGTTGAGTGGATGTCCACGATTTAATGGCAAATACTGTAATTGGCAAAAATAATGGCAAAAGTACTTTTTTTGGAACATAGCCTAAGGCTGTGAAAATGCGTTATGCTCAGCAGACAAGTAGCCCAATACTCAAAAAAGAACATTTGTGATTTGTGATTTGCTGTGCATCATATAAGAAATGTCCTGCTTTATAAATATCCTGAATTATAGATATTTGTTATTATGGATGAGTATCGGGTAATTGTCCCATGCAGGAGAACATACAATATTAGGCCTCATCCCGAGGAAAACAGGTTCTCAGCCTAAGGGTCGTATTCCACCGGACGATCAGGACCCGATCAACGACGATCACTTCATTATATTGCAACATTTTGGAATATTCATTACTTATTTTTACCTTGTTGCAGGGTGATGAAAATATACATTGTAAGTAAATACAATTTACCCTCAAAAGATTTCTACAAATACCTACAGATCTGCCACTTTGCAAATACTTTGCCGATCACCCCAAGATCCCCATTATCGGTGTTTGAACAATACTTCTATGACACAACAAGCTCAAGGGTATATCACATGCATACCGAGGTATTTTAGACACATCCCCTACTCCTTTGCCATTTGTGGAAAAGTGGGAAAGTGAGCTGGGGCACCAATATTCCCATGAACAATGGGTTCATTCATTTAGAATCCCTAACGCACTATCCAAATGTGCAGGCCACTTAGAAGCGTCCCGAAAACTGACATATAGATGGTATTTTACCCCATACAGGCTATCAAAAATATTCCCGGGATCATCTTCCACCTGCTGGCGATGCCAAGTCGGTGTTGGAACACTTCTACATATATGGTGGTCATGTGATAACTTATTACCCTTCTGGAACTCAGTTAAAGCACTGATAGGATGTAATTGCCTACACTCCACAATGGTCTCCTGGTCTAATTTTACTTTCTCTAGGATTAGAGGATTTCCCAACAGAGGATAAGACAATAATCTATCATATCCTGACTGCATCCAGAATAAAACTGGCACAAAACTGGAAATCCAATAAACTACCTCATATAGCTGAAATTAAACAATCAGTTCAATTCAACTGCACTATGGAACACATGGTGGGCACGAGAGGTAATTTGGATGATAAATCATTCAAGACTAAGTGGGGAAAATGGCCGGACTTCCAGAAATTGCTAATGCCCTAAAATATATACTGTACTTTCTTCTTGTTTACTTTTATGTAGACTACAGACCCCCAATTTCTTTTTCCACGAGAGATACTCTATCCTACCAATACACCCCCCCTCCCCCGTACCCTTTATCCTTGCTAATTGTGTCATGGCTACTATTAAAACCATTACCATTCTGCTTTTCACTTATAATGATGTTTTAATTGTGACCGCAACGACTTATGTCCCTTTATATGATTTACTTATAGCATGAGTTGTGCTGTATTGTTGATGTTCTGCTCTGTATGGAGCACTGTTCTGATTGTTTACCTACTGTTGTAAGGTAATTGTTTTATATTTCAAAATTCTAATAAAATATTTGAACAAGAAAATATACATTGTATATGTATTGTATATGCATTGTTTGGGATGGTCAGTGTGCAGTGTAAAACACATAGTAACAATGTATATGGATTGAGGCAATTCCAGAGATACCATATAGCTTCACATTTAAAAATAAATCCAAATAAAAAAAAAAAATTCAAGCAATTTTCCCTGTAGGACAGCACTTTTTACTAGTGAGGCGCGTGTCCCCTCCTGAAAAAACACTTGTGTTGTTACATAGATCCCAACACGGTGCTGTGGCTACGTCTGTCCTCCTCAGCTCCATCTTATTCATTTCCCAGGTAGAGACAACTAAAGAAGGAGAAGAAACCATGGCAGCACAGGCAGCCATATAAGTGTATATACTGTACAGTACTGTGCTAACTTAGAGAGTCAGACACTCTCTAAATATTTTTAAAAACCTATGCATGATTAGAGTATGGCAGAACGACTTACAGTGTTAGGCCGCTTTATATGATGTGTGGTCATATGTCTCTCCACACGCCATCATGGTATGGATGGGCCAGTATATTAGGGGGCAAAGCTTGAGAAGGGGCTGAAGGAACCTAACACTATGGGGGAGCGTTATCAAACATGGTGTAAAGTGAAACATACTTCCAGAGAGTGGCTGAGCCCTTTATAGATGGGTGCCAGGAAGTATAAATTACTGCCACTCATTAGTACTCCTGCCATTGTAATGCTATAGTGACCGGGCCCATACAGCCCCCCCACACCACATCCTGTCACTCTCCAGTTCTCCCGCTGTGATAATGACAGCTGGTTTGGAGAACTGCGGTGAGCAAACCTGCAGGCTGTTATTTCTCTGTATGTATTTGTATCAGCAATCGTTGAAACAAGTGAATAGCTGAGTTGTGTGTGTGTGTGTTTGTTTGTGTGTTTGTTAGTATGGATGTAAGTCTGTAAAGAAAGGCTATACTAGGGGCTTTAGCCTAAGGGGAAGCCGACATGACAGGGTTTGGAGGGACCAGCAGCTTGTGCAGTGGGGTCATGTAAAGGGCAGCGAGGGCAGACAGGGGAGCTGAGCTGGGATTGGTTGGAGGGGTCTGAGGAGCTTGCGGGGAGGAGAAAAAGTGATATAGGGGGCTGCAGAGAGGAAGTGGACAGCCACTTTTCAGTGATCCAGTGCTGGAGTGGAATCTCCCACCCTCCCTCCCTTGGTTGGTGGTTGTGATGGAAGTGTTCCCTTTGCGGGTGTGTGGTCTGGGTAGGGACAGGCTGTTTTTTTGGGTTGGCTACGTTGGTTTGTCGCAGCGGCTGTGGCAGGGTGGCGGGAGGGTCCTCGAGGTTGGAGTACATTACATGGTGATAGAGGTAGGGGGGGAACCAAGGAGGTTCTGGACTCCCTAGTTAATTTGAGGCATGTAACGGGCTGGCGGTCGGCCTATAAGAATTAGGTGGGTTCACGGGGGGCCTAAGCCCTGGACTGTGAAATATAGGGGATGGACACAGGTGTTAAGGGGCTGCCAGTGAGCCAAGGGGTGCTATCGACTGCGGGCAAATCCTGTGTCGATTGCTAATACTGGGTGGACCGCCAGGGTTATTTGGGCCTCGAGGACCGTCTCCGTCAGACAGTAACAGGACCTCAGTTGGGAGGTGGTGTTTATATTATTTGTGTTGTTTTGTTAATAAAAAGGCCTCTGTGGCCGAATCAATTCCAGCGATGTCTCTGTCATTCTTGGGAAAGGGTTTGGGGGTATAAGGTGGTCTAAGGGACTCGACAATACCCCTGTCATGTGTATGTGTGTGTGCGTGTGTGTGTTAGTATGGCTGTAAGTCTGTAATGTGCATGTGTGTATATCTGTGTAAAGTGTGACTGTATGTAATGTATACTGTATGTCTGTGTGTATATAATGTATGGTATGTAAAGTGTACGTGTGTGTATATGTATATAACCTGTATGTATGACTGTAGATATGTAGAATTCTGTACATTAATCTCAGCACTATTGTCCATATGACACCGCTGATATGTCAGTGCAGCCGCCTCGCTCCTCATTTCAGCTCTGTTCTTATATTTGTAGGAATGAGGATGTAGACGGCTACAGTGACAGATCAGAACAAGGGTGTCAACATCAGGGTCGCACAATCAAAAAACAATAGCAGTTTTTGGAGTTAAAATTTTACTGTAATTTAAATTCATTTTTGACATGTTAAACAAACATGTCAAAAATTAAGATCTGTCCGGGTCTGAGAGCCCCTGGCTTAGGTTAGGGCCCTATTTCACAGAGCGACAATCTGCCAAATCAGGCTGATTTGGCAAATTATCACCAACCAACCGCTGATGAAATGATCATCGTCTGATAGTTTCATATTTTCCAGCTAAAAAATAATTGGCTGTCGGGTTACACGTAGTGATGCATGCCCAGCGGACAATGATTTTTAGGCTGTCTGATGAATGTGCAAAAAAAGAAAAAACCTTATGCACACCTCTCCACGTTCCCCGGTTTCCATCTATCTTCTGCACGCTCCCAGCAGCTGCTGCCGCTGGAACTTCTGAAAGTAAGGGTCCTTTTCCACGGGCCGAGGAGGGCCCGATCAACGATGTAAAGGAGCGGCGATCTGCTAGATCGCCGCTTGTTTACTGGGCCTATTCCACGGCCCGACGATCGTTGAGCGAGGGCTGCAAGGACAACGTTACAGCCTTGCAGCCCTTGCAGCATCATACATTACCTGTCCAGGCTTCTTCTCCGCGCTGTCTTCATCCCCGTGTCCCGCGCGCTCTATCTTCAGAATGGCCGGTCAGCTGACAGGCCACACTCAGCTAATCACAGGCTGCGGCGGTCCCGGCCTGTGCTTGGCTGAGCACTCTGTCAGCTGACCGGCCATTCTGAAGATAGAGCGTGTGGGACCCGGGGATGAAGACAGCGCGGAGAAGAAGCCTGGACAGGTAATGTATGCTGCTGCTTGTCAAATCGTCGGTCACCGCTATTCAACCGTAGCGATGCGCGGTGGGGGAACGATGATTTTAGGTCTGGCCCTAAATGAACGATCAGCCGATGACACGCCGATCGATCAGCCTTTGACATCACTAACGAGATATACATATATATACACACATATATATAATGTAGAAAAGAGCAGCACTCCAATGTGGTGCAGGCAGAGTCGACCTGGATCAAAGGTCCCAAATCTATAAAAGTGAAGAATTCTGCAGCACTCCGTTGTCTTAAGGAAAGTGAAAAAACTGCTTAATTCCATTCCAAAGTGACGGCTACATTTCTGCTCTCTCAAGCAGCTTGAAAAGGGCTCTGTGAGAAAGCAGAAGTGTAGCTGTCTCTTTGGAATGGAATAAAGCATTTTTTTCACTTTCCTTAAGACAACAGAGTGCTGCAGATTTCTTCTTTTTTTATATATACACACATATACACAGCCCTTGCTGCACAGTTATCGAGCCGTATATGTGCTCAGTAAGTAAGTGCCAATCTAGCAGATCAACGCTCCCTTACATTAGTTATCAGGTCATGTAATACAGCCCTTACAGTGCAACTGATTATGGGAGTCGGGGAGTGAACCATGCTACTGTGCACTGAGCCTGGGAGTGAGCCATGCTACTGTGCACTGAGCCTGGGAGTGAGCCATGCTACTGTGCACTGAGCTGGGGAGTGAGCCATGCTACTGTGCACTGAGCTGGGGAGTGAGCCATGCTACTGTGCACTGAGCTGGGGAGTGAGCCATGCTACTGTGCACTGAGCTGCGGAGTGAACCATGCTGCTGTGCACTGAGCTGGGGAGTGACCCATGCTACTGTGCACTTGCAGTGTCCCAGAACATGCAGACTACTACTCCTATTATGGCCATTTCTGTTTCTGTGTCAATGCCTGTTCTGGTAAGTGTTTGCACTGCAACTGCTGCTGGTTTTCCCCTAGTATTTTGTGCATTTTCATGTGTATTGTCATGTATTCTTGTGTATTATTACAGTGTACAGTGGTATGCAAGGCTGTTGATCACGTGACCTGTAACCATGGTTCCTCCAATGGCCGACTAGTTCTGGCCAGGAGCAACCATGTGACCTCCCACTTCCTCCTAACAAGTTAGTCTTCCCCCTGCTTCCAAGCAAGGAGGATGTGTGTCGTCCCTCTCCTGCCTCAGAGGAGTTGGGCTTCTTCTCTGCGGCTCCCACTTCACCACTAGAAGTGTGGACCAGATGCTCTGCTATATTCAAGTCTTCGGCTGTATCTGCCTGCTCAAGTGTCTAGAGTCTTCTCTCTCATCTGGGTGTCATTCCGTTATCTCTCCTCATCGCTGCAAGGATTCACAGCAAGTATTATTCTCAAGCTAATCCACCCAGCACCGCTATTTCTCTCATACTCCTACTCCCATCATCCGGCACGTATTCTCACAGCCTATGCAGCACCACTCCTGCCTTATTTGTCAAAGCCTGCTATATACCCGGTTGCATCCGGACAGAACTGTTGCTACTAGTTACCTCATCTATAATAAAACCGCTGTTACTGAACCCTGGCATTGGTGTCCACTAACTGGTGCCCTGACTAGGTGCAGCGAAGAATCGCATGCCCATCATCACCCGCAGATTCCACAGACCGGCCCTACAGCTGTGCTGCCCTCAGGCCTATACCGTGACAAGTATAACCCCTGCAGCTGCCCCGGTCATTGCCCGCTCATAACACCAGCACTGTGGAAGTGGCCCCCAGGGGCCAGGGCATCGCACACTGAGCTGGGGAGTGACCCATGCTACTGTGCACTGAGCCTGGGAGTGACCCATGCTACTGTGCACTGAGCTGGGGAGTGAACCATGCTACTGTGCACTGAGCTGGGGAGTGAACCATGCTGCTGTGCACTGAGCTGGGGAGTGAGCCATGCTACTGTGCACTGAGCTGGGGAGTGAACCATGCTACTGTGCACTGAGCTGGGGAGTGAACCATGCTGCTGTGCACTGAGCTGGGGAGTGAGCCATGCTACTGGGCACTGAGCTGGGGAGTGAACCATGCTACTGTGCACTGAGCTGGGGAGTGAACCATGCTACTGTGCACTGAGCTGGGGAGTGACCCATGCTACTGTGCACTGAGCTGGGGAGTGAACCATGCTACTGTGCACTGAGCTGGGGAGTGACCCATGCTACTGTGCACTGAGCTGGGGAGTGAACCATGCTACTGTGCACTGAGCTGGGGAGTGAACCATGCTACTGTGCACTGAGCTGGGGAGTGAACCATGCTACTGTGCACTGAGCTGGGGAGTGACCCATGCTACTGTGCACTGAGCTGGGGAGTGAACCATGCTATTGTGCACTGAGCCTGGGAGTGAGCCATGCTGCTGTGCACTGAGCTGGGGAGTGAGCCATGCTACTGTGCACTGAGCTGGGGAGTGACCCATGCTACTGTGCACTGAGCTGGGGAGTGAACCATGCTACTGTGCACTGAGCTGGGGAGTGAGCCATGCTGCTGTGCACTGAGCTGGGGAGTGAGCCATGCTACTGTGCACTGAGCTGGGGAGTGACCCATGCTACTGTGCACTGAGCTGGGGAGTGAACCATGCTACTGTGCACTGAGCTGGGGAGTGAACCATGCTACTGTGCACTGAGCTGGGGAGTGAACCATGCTACTGTGCACTGAGCTGGGGAGTGACCCATGCTACTGTGCACTGAGCTGGGGAGTGAGCCATGCTACTGTGCCCTGAGCTGGGGAGTGAACCATGCTACTGTGCCCTGAGCTGGGGAGTGAACCATGCTACTGTGCACTGAGCTGGGGAGTGACCCATGCTACTGTGCCCTGAGCTGGGGAGTGACCTATGCTACTGTGCCCTGAGCTGGGGAGTGACCCATGCTATTGTGCACTGAGCTGGGGAGTGACCCATGCTACTATGCACTGAGCTGGGGAGTGACCCTGCTACTGTGCACTGAGCTGGGGAGTGACCCATGCTACTGTGCACTGAGCTGGGGAGTTAACCATGCTACTGTGCACTTTACTTGGCTATAGCCACCAATTGGAAGGGGTTTAGACTCTGACCAATTTAAACTATATACATATTGTACACACATGTTAAAAGTTAAAGGGGTACTCCTTTTATAATTGATATTTAACTAATGTATTGCCCCACAAAAATTATATAACATCTAAAAATACTGCCTACAACGCATCTGGCCGCACAGTGCTATATAATCTGCTCTCATTATCTGCAGTCTTGAACTCTATAGAAAAATGCTTTCATCACGTCTTGCTGGCGAGGATCGGGCACCATCTTGGGTCAGTGACGTGTCTGCTTGGTGATCCTGGTCCTAGCGTTGGGTCACGTAAGAGGCTTTTTCCCTGCACCACTTCCCGTCTCTCGCAAGACTTGGTAACAGCAGATACAGAGGCAGGGGCCGTCACTATCTGCTCAGTTACCAAGTCTCGCGAGAGGTGGGAAGTGGGGCAGGGGAAAGGCGGCCTCCAAGCTTCTTACGTGCCCTGACGCTAGGACCAGGGCCACCAAGCAGACACGTCACTGACCCAAGATGGGGGCCGATCCTAGCCAATGAGATGAGACGAAAGCATTCGATAGATCTATAGAGTTTAAGACTTCCGGTCGCAGTAAGTGCAGATAACATAGCACTGTGCGGCCAGAGGCGGTATAGACAGTATATTTAGATGTTATATGACTTTTGTAGGGCAATACAATAAAATATGAATTTTGGCTTGAGTACCCCTTTAATTGAAATGACAGTAATTCTTAAAGGGTACCTGCCACAAATTTAATTTGTCCGGAGTGGCGTGCAGACACAGCTGCTGTTGGGAGTTCGAACATCATGTTTTTAATAGGGCTTGTGCACGGAACTCGGCTGGCGTGGGATGTATCCAAAGCAACTGGTTCTGTACACCACTCCGGAGACATCGCAATTTTTTGTGACTTTTGCTTTTGCCAATGGGGAGGGGGGGGGGGGGGGGGGTGTTGATAAATCTCTCCCATAGTATTTCATATTACCAGATTGACTCTCAGGTAACATCAGATTTTTGAGCCAAAAAATCACCATGCACAATTTTGGCACTTCTATTGGTGTTTTTTCCCCCCCCAGAAACCCCCAGTGTGATAGCACCCTCATACACACATTATGTTTTTGGGGCTTGTAAAAAACACAGTGGGTTGTTCTTTTTCTTTTTTTGTTGGAAAAACTCAATATGTTTAAAAAAAAACCAACACAGTGGGCAAAAAATTTTTAAGGGTGTAAAATAGAAAGTTATGTAAAATACAAATTTTTAGCTTATTGTACAAAGCTTGACGTTGCCCGGTGATTGGTTGATTCAGGGTATTTTTTCTTTTTTTTTTTGTACTCTTTTTGTACCTTTTGACACAGACACTTTTGAGAGACTTTTTTTGTAAAAATTTTTTATTATTATTTTTTATGATATAGAGAAGCCTGTGGAGAAATACATAACAAAGACTTCATACCCTGTGCGATAATATTTGACGCCACAGATTCACTACAGAATTTAAAGTGTTACTTGAAAAAAAAAAACTTTTGACAAATCACATAGACACTTCAAAAGTATTGATTGGTCAGGATCTTGGTTGTTCACCAAAATGCTTTTTTTCGTTCAAATCAACTGCTGCCATAAAGTTCCAGAGATTTGTAATTTACTTCTATTAAAAAATCTTAAGTCTTCCAGCGCTTATCAGCTGCTGTATGTCCTACAGGAAGTGGTGTATTGTCTCCTGTCTGACACAGTGTTCTTTGCTGCCTCCTCTGTCCATGTCAGGAACTGTCCAGAGCAGTAGCAAATCCCCATAGAAAACCTCTCCTGCTCTCCAGACTGGAAAGAATACCACTTCCTGTAGGACATACAGCAGCTGATAAGTACTGGAAGACTTGAGATTTTTTTTTTATAGAAGTAAATTACAAATATCTGGCACTTTCTAGCACCAACTGATTTGAAAGAAAAGCATTTTTGGTTATCTACCCCTTTAAGATATAGTCAGACCCCCAGGATCATAAGATATAGCCAGGAGAGTGGGCGGCTGAGCTCTTCACTGCCCATCTCACTGCTCAATCCTTCCTTGTATGCAAGGGTGAATTGGGATGCGGGCGCATTCCAATTCAACAGAAATGAAGATCATCCGGCCGGTACTGCAGTATCGGCCAGGATGATCTCAACTGACAGCGGCCGTTCTGTGATATAGCTAGGTCACAGAACGTCCGGTGTCTTACGCCATGTGAACATGGCCTTACAATGGAGGTTTCCCCTACTACAGGTTGGATCTAATGGTGATCGGTGGGTGAAGTGCTCAGATGTGCTCTTCTCCAAGCTATATCTAACAATCATTAAATACTCATGATGATATATTTACTAATGAACATTTGACTAGTCTGTCTGACATGTGATAGTAAAGTAGCAACAAGCAACTTTCAACTTTCTTTTACATCTTACAACATTTCAAAAGTCGGCATTGTTGTGGAAAGCTTTAATCCAGTTCAACGTACTTCACATTGAAGGGTACTCCTTAGGAAAATAAAATTTAATAAATTAAACTGGTGTCAGAAAGTTATCCAGATTTGTAAATGACTTCTATTAAAAAAATCTCAACCTTCCAATACTTATCAGCTGCTGTATGTCCTGCAGAGAAGGGGTGTATTCTTTTCTATTTTGAGACAGTTCCTGACATGGACATAGGTGGCAGCAGAGAGCACCGTGTCCGACTGGAAAGCATACACCACTTCCTGCAGGACATGCAGCAGCTGATAAGTACTGGCAGACGTAAGAATTTTAAATAGAAGTAATATACAAATCTGACACCAGTTGATTTAATTTTTTTTTCTTCTACGTATTACCCCTTTAAGCCTAATGTAAGAAATTTTAGTGCTACTATGCCCCGATATGTGTAAAAAAAACCTGCAGAAACAGAAAATGTTATGCAGTATATGCCCTGTGTGTTATGTGCCCATCTTCACTAGTAATGAGCAAACTTGAGAAAACTGTCCGGATTTGGCCACGTGGTCGAACCCAAACACTCAGCATTCAGCTCCCGGCGTCTGGAGAAATATTATGTCACCATAGGGAGTCCATAGGCTGTATCCATGTTTTCCTGGCAGCCCTAGGGTGGCATCCAAATTCTACAGACGCCGGGAGCTGAATGCTGAGTGTTTGGGTTCGACCACGTGGCCAAATCCGGACAGTTTTCTCTAGTTTGCTCATTACTAGTGAAGATGGGCACATAACACACAGTGCATGAGCCTGGCCAGAGAGCGTGCATTAACCACCCTGCAGTTACCATGCTCCAACTAAGCCCCGCCCCCTCCAGGGAGGAGGGAAAAGGGCAGTTGGGAGTCATGGAAACACATTGACACCCAATGTAAGGAATCAATACATCCGCATCCCTATCACCATCAGTCTCCTATGGTACATCCACATTATACAGGTGTCATCCCTATCACCACTGGTCTCCTATGGTACATCCCCATTGTATAGGTGTCATCCCTATCTCCACTGGTCAGTCTACTAAATTATCAAAATGTTTCTCGGTCACCCCCCCTCCCCCTCCATTCCGTATCGGATGGTCATTTTCTAACTCACATAATCCGGGAAAAACAGTGGATAGTCCATGTCCTCGGGGGATGGTCCAAATCCACGCGTCGATCCTCGGTAGTCGCTGTAGTCGATGTCCAAAATCTCTCTGAAATCGCCTAGAAATAAGATAAAAGATGAAAGATTACACAGAGAAAACGTATTGGTAATATGAGGAAAGACATAAAAAACAAATAGGAGTCAATGTAGGAGCATACTTACAATCCAATCCTCCAACCACCAACCCTGAACTCAGAGTGAGGCTGCAGCAGTTTGTATTTGAATTTGTGTCATAGCTGTGATGTCATAATGAAATTCAAATATCCATTGTACACTGTCACCTAGCAACAAGGAGAAAAATACTAGGACATTTTTTTTTCTTTTGTTTATTTTACTGTATAATAAACTACTGGCAATTGGTATGTAATGTGTAATTATTGTTAGGGCTGAATATATAGATGTGGGGGCCCAGCAGCTTTATGCTACTATGCTTTATACTGAATGATGGTATTATTTAGGGTGCGTTCACACCTACAGGATCCGCAGCAGATCTGCAGCAGATTTGATGGTGCAGATTTGATGCTGTGTTCAGTTATTTAAATGAAATCTGCTGCGGATCCGGAAAATGCTCTGCGGATCCGGTAAGTGTGAACGTACCCTTAAGGAAAATTGAAAATGTGCAAATTTTTTATTATATATTGCATGGTTTAATTTTTAGATGACTCCTTATAATAAAGCCATATAATATAATAATAATTTTTTGAAATATAATGTTACATATGAATTTATATATACTATATAATATAGCATATATAAAGTCACATGTAACATTATTTTACAAAAAAAGTGCTATGGTGCAAAACTGTAGTAGTTATTTGCTATATTTAAGCAGGTAGAGACTATGGGGGACATTTATGAAAGGCATGCCAGAGGCGTACGCCAGGGAGAAGGTGCAGATTCGCCCCTTCTCCCTGGCGTACACCCAGCTCGTCTTATGGGCAGACTGGCGGAGCTTGGGGGTGTGTGATAAGGCAGGGAGGAGCGATGGCCTCCTCCCGCGCCTCATTTATCATGATTTACGCCTGCTCAGATTGCCAGGGTTACTTTTTGGTCCAAGTCCGGCCATGGTAGGCAATGTGGTATCTTCATTGAATTTATATGCCCAGCAATGTTCCTGGCCGCCCACCATGGCGGGAAATACAACAAGGTCTTGTTTATGGGAACTGGGCTACAGTGTGAAATGCTAAAGTGACCTCTGTTTTAGGTTCTGTTCACACTACTTTAAAGCCTTCTATACTTTACGGTGGATTTCCCAATGTATACCTCTGTCTGATGCATGGCACTATTGTTTCCCATCGGCAACTATGTTAAAAACACCTTTAGGGTAGCTTCACACGTACCGACTCGCAACGTTAATAACGCTGCGAGTTGGCTAGGTCCTGGCAGATCACTTTCACTACATACACACAGCGGTCTGAACGACCCTGTGTGTATGTAATTCTGCCGGTCGCTTAACCCCTTCAGCTGCTGCCTGGCTCCCACTGCACTCCTGCTCTGTATACATTACCTGTCCTCGCTGCACACTGATTGGCCGGGCGGGAGAGCATTACGCCGGGACCCCGTGCAGTGAGGACAGGTAATGTATACAGAGCTGGAGCGGAGCGGGAGCCGGAGGCAGCTGAAGGGGTTAAGCGGCCGTACAGTTTCCGTGTACTTTGTAGTGTAATACATATGCTGGTAATACGGTATGGTGCACTGGGGGCAGGACTAGCAATTTCAGTTCACCGATCTGTCCCGGCCTGCTTGTACCATCTAATGACTATTGGAGCCCTCAGGTAATGAAGGTGTATGGCCTCAAGTCAATGCTTCTCATTGCTCGCCTTGGGGTAGCCTTGATGTCCTCCTCTTCCTCTTCAGTAACTTCCATGTATATGTAATATAAAACATGTCACATACAAATATATAGTTATTACAAATATGTGGTTTGGGTGGGAAGTTTATAAGGCAACAGTGACATAGCATAATGGACTCATTACATCCACCCATAGGCTGCAGCGGCTCTGCTCCTTCCTTATACATGCAAGATGGTCTCCAGACTAGGGCTTTCTTGGGGAAATAGGTATTTGTGGTCTCTGCAAAAATAAACATGACTATGGTTAGGGTTGTTGACACTGTGTCCTATCTAAGGGGCCTATTCCACGGAGCGATAATTGGCCCGATTCGGCCGATTATTGCTCCGTGGAATGGAGAGAACGATCAGCCGTTGATCAAGTCATCGGTCGATTGTTCATTTAAGTTCAAACCTAAAATCATCAGTCACAACCCGCGCATCACTACATGGAATAGCGGTGCGCGGCGGGCGACAGGCGATTTGAAAATATCATACTTTACCTCACCAGGCTGCAGGTCTTCTCCTTCTCCTGGTCCCGCGCAGCAGCATCAGCTTCGGAGCGGCCTGTCTGAACTAACAGACCGCTCAGCCAATCACTGTCCGGGACCGCCGCGGCCAGTGATTGGCTGAGCAGTGTGTCAGTTCAGACAGGCTGCTCCGAAGCTGCTGCGGCGCGGGACCAGGAGAAGGAGAAGACCTGCAGCCTGGTGAGGTACAGTATGAAACAAGGGCTGCAAGGACATGGGGAAGGATGTCCCTTCAGCCCTCGCTAAACGATTGTCGGGCCGTGGAATAGGCCCATAAGAATTACATTAAATCTCATCTATTGCAAAGTGTCAATAAAATATGACCTTAAACCCCGGGATTTATTCCTCTTAAATTCCCATTATGTATTAAAGGGAACCAGTCATTACTTTTATGCTGCGTGACCCACAAATTATTGGGGTGATCTCCAATGGCTTTTTTCTAAATATTTCATGCTGCTAGACACATTTTTAACTTGAAGGGTGCGTTCTCACAAAGTTTTTCTCTTTTTCTTACAAAAAAAGTCAGTTTTTTTATAATGACGGCCTCCAATAATGATAATTTTTATTATTAACTGTTGTAATTATCGAAAAACATAGCCAAGCTTTCTATTGCTCACCTTGGGGTAGCGTTGATGTTCTCTTCTTCTTCATCAACTTCTCTGTATATATCATATAAAACAGCTCATATACAAATATATTGTTATTATGGATATGTGATGGAGACTTTGGTGGGGAGTTAATGAAGCAAAATAGTGACATAGTATAATGGACTCGTTACATCCACCCATAGACTGCAGCAGTATGAGTTCAGCTCTGCTCCTTCTTCATACTTAGGAGATGGTCTCCAGACTAGGGCGCCATTGGTGTAGAGGGTATTTGCCTCCTCTGTAGCAATTAGCATGACTGTGGTTAGAATTGTTGGGTCCTGTTTAAAATTTACAGAGAATATCTATTGCGATGTGTCAATAAAATATGAGCTTTATCACTAGGATTTATTCCTCTTACATTAGTAATAAAGTAATAAAGAGAACCTGTCATCAATGCACATGTCTATGGACAAATGGGGATAGACACTGATAATATACTGTATCACACACTTAGGGGCAAATTTTATGTTTATAGTAAAGATTAAATAACCTGGTTTCTGGTTGTCTAGCTGAAAAAAAAGACACAAACAATAATAATAATAATAATAATTTATAACAGGAATCAAATAAAAGTCACTTATCATGATGGATGATGTATACCATCTGTAATCCTTTCTGACACTGCGCAGAAGAAAAGAAACATTTTTCTGTGTTATGGAAGCACAGATGGATTGTTTTTGTAGGACAAGTTGTACTTTTTAATGACACCTTTTTAATGTGCACACTATGGAATCCGTGCAGATAACTTCCAGCAGATTCTGCTTTCCGCTACCCCCCCCCCCCCCCCACTCCCACTTGAAGTTCTGCCCGTCTGATAGGTTCCATTCTGTGCTCAGGCGGATGACATGTCAGTTCTTTGGGCGGACAGCGGAATCTGCCTGAGCACAGAATGGAGCCTATGGGACGGGCGGTGGAACCCACTGAAGGTTATCCATGCGGTTTCTTAAGTGTGCACATACCCTCATGCAGGGATGGGGAACCTTTCTTCACAAGATGTATTACCCTGGGGCCTAGGAAGAAGAAAATTACACCCCTCTTAAAGGGGTAGTGCTAAACATTTATTCACTAAATAACACACATTACAAATTTATACAACTTTGTAATGTGTGTTATTTGAGTGAATGGCCCCCTTCCCCGTGTCCTCCCACCTCCACCCCGGAAGTGTGGTGCATTATACTCACCAGATGACTGTCGACCCCGGCCGCTATCTTGGGACAATGACGTCACAAGATGGCGGCCGGGGTCGACAGCGAACACGTAAGTATAATGCACCAACACTTCCCGGGTGGGGTGGGGGGGATTACGGGGAAGGGGGCCATTCACTTACATAACACACATTACAAAGTTGTATAATGAGTGTTATTTAGTGAATAAATGTTTAGCGCCGCACTACCCCTTTAAGTCATACACTACGGTCTATAGGACAATAGTTATTCCATGACCGCCTCTAGGGAAAGATCTTCTGACTTCCTTATATCAGAGTCTGTGGCAGGGGGACACATGTGTTATACATCTGCCGTCTAACACGCAGCATTAAAGAGTTCCAAGCATATAAGGACAGGAGGTTAGGATAGGGCAAATGATGTTCAAGGGGGGTTTGTGATAGTAGTAGAAAATCCCTTAAAGCGGTCCCCTCTATCCTGTATCACTCCCGGACTGTTATCTGGTCTCCAAGTGACGGATGGAATAAACCAATAAGAAGAGGATACGCTATATCCCACCCCCTGCTTTGTTTATTAACACTATACAAACTGCTTCTCAGGTAATAAATCTTAAAGAGGTTAAACAGTGCTACAAAAACATGGCCACTTTCTTCCAGAGACAGCCCCACTCTTGTCTCCAGTTCAGGTGTGGCTTGCAATTAAAGGGGTTGTCCAGTGAAAATCTTTTTTTTTTTTTTTTCAAATCAACTGGTGTCATAAAGTTATATAGATTTCTAATTTAGTTCTATTTAAAAATCTCAAGTCTTCCCATACTTATCAGTTGCTGTATGTCCTGCAGGAAATGTTTTATTTACATTCAGAAACAGTGCTCTCTGCTGACATCTCTGGCCAAGACAGGAACTGTCCAGAGCAGAAGAGATTTTCTATGGAAATTTGCCGCTGCTCTGGACAGTTCCTGTCTCGGACAGGGGTGGCAGCAGAGAGCACTGTGTCAGACTGAAAATAAAACAACAGTTCCTGCAGGACATACAGCAGTTATTAAGTATGGGAAGACTTGAGATTTTTAAATAGAAGTAAATTACAAATCTATATAACTTTCTGACACAAGTTGATTTGAAAGAAAAAGATTTTCGCTGGACTACCCCTTTAAGCTCTATTTACTTTAATGGAACAGAGTAAGGGTATAAACCCACACACCGCATACGCAGCAAATACGCAGCAGATGTGATGGTGAAGATTTGATGCTGTGTTCAGCTATTTAGATCTAATCTGCTGCGTATTTGCTGCGTATCGCAGTAGTAAATACGCTGCATATACGGTGTGTGGGTTTATACCCTAAGGGCGACATGTATCATCGGGCGTACGGATGATTTTCGGCAGAAAGTGCTGATTTGCATATTTTTTTAATCGCAAATGCCGATTTGCGAATAAAATATTCGCAAATCGGCACTTTCCGCCGAGTACGCCGGGGGGGCGGGGAGGGGGTGTGAAGGGGGCGGAACGGAGGGCGCGGACTCAGAGTCCGCGCGGTTCACCATCTGTTCCGCCAAAAGATACGCCGAAAACCTACTCCAGTCCTCAGCTGGCGTAGTTTTCGGCTGTGCGCACCGACGCGCACGGGATTTATGTAGAGGCAGTCCGCCTCTACATAAATCCCCGTAGCGCCAGAGATGCGGGGACATTTATAAGTCCGGCATAAAAAACGCCGGACTTAATAAATGTCTCCCTTAGGGTACAAACCCACACACCGTATACACAGCAGATACGCAACAAATACGCAGCAAATACGCAGCAGATTTGTTGGTACAGATTTGATGCTGTGTTCAGTTATTTAGATCTAATCTGCTGCGTATTTGCTGCGTGTTTGCTGCGTATTTGCTGCGTATCGCAGCATTAAATACGCCGCGTTTACGGTGTGTGGGTTTATACCCTTAGGCTATGTTCACACTACGTATATTTCAATCAGTATATGTATATAATGTTGTAATTGAGTGGATTTAATGGTAAATATTTGCTGTTTTTTTAAAACAACGGCTGTTGTATTGAAATAATGGCCGTTATTTACTGTTATATAGCGGCCATCCACTCAATTTCAACATTGTGTGAACAGATCCTTTCTGTGTTTTGAATCCACTCCTGGTTTTGGTTGCAATACTGACTGAAATATACGTAGTGTGAACCCAGCCTCATGGTGCGTTTACACAGACAGATTTATCAGACAGATCTTTGAAGCCAAAACCAGGAGCAGACTATAAACAGGGATCAGGTCATAAAGGAAAGACTGGGATCTATCCTTTTTTTAAATCCATTCCTGGCTTTGGCTTCCAAAATCTGTCAGATAAATCTTTCTGTGTAAACGCACCCTTACAAAACTCCACCCAAACCCGAGACAACAGCAGTGCTGTCTCTGGAAGAAAGTGGCCATGTTTTCGTAGCACTGGATAACCCCTTCAAGTATTATTCTGATTATAGAGGTTGTCCAGAGTAATTCTTCACAGTATATGTGTACGTTCCCCATTATCTAATCAGGAGCAGATAGAGTTGTATAATGCTAGGACTAAAAGTATGGCTATTTGAAGCATTTCAGCCGCCATTTTGTGTGTCAGGTATGGGATAATCTCCATTTCACATCTTTAAAAGTCCTTCACTAATGGATGACCGTACACATGAGACTTCTAGGTCACGCAAAAAGTTTGAAGAAAGCTTTTACTGATTCAATGGAGATAGTTTGCAGAGCAGACACAATGTTTAAACAGCTTTCTGATTCAACAGAATATAGTATAGGACATAGTATCATCTAAACAAGAAAACCTCATATGAGTTGCAGCCATCTGGTAGTGAGGTTTGGACCTACAGTAAGGACGCTCCCATAGTGTAGGCCCAGGACTTGAAGTACTGATATGATTAATAAGTTCCTGGTGATAGATTTGTTCTCTGTCCTGTACTGATTCGCAGATGATGTTTGGTTTTAGCGGCTTTGCTTGTGGCTGATGCTTGAAGCACAGATGATGTAATTATGCACTAATGATACTGTAAGTAGATAACCTTTGCATTCATATCTATGTAACATCCCTGAGGAAGCCTTGGATGGCAGAACGTGAGGGGCGTTCTCTGTTCCCACCTGACCCCTTTTATTGCTGGATCGCACATGGTGAACTTTTCTATACATATTTTTTCTATTTTGCAATGTTTTCTTGCCTGCACACTGCATTATTTAAAGGTTTTAGACCAATTTTGGATATTATTGTTACTTTTGTCCATGTGTTATAATCGCAGGTCAGGTTGATTGATAGGTCCCAGCTGGGACACTCGCGGGACCCATGTTTGACATTTTAATGGTTTTAATGTAGGGTGGTGTCTGGGGCTTATCTCCCTAGTTTTACACTCATGTACCTCTTTTTTGTGTATGTATTATTGCATTCAATAAATATAATTTTTTTGATGTGCTACCTTCTTTATGCATCTGTTGTTTTTTTTCTTTCTTTGGTCTTACAATTCATCTCCATTCACTTCAGTGGAACTGAGCTGCAAGACCCCACACCCAAACTGAGGACAGGAGAGGAAGAAATCAGTCATGTCTTTCTACGTCTGGACAACCACCTTTAAGGAGGTGGTAATAGTCATAAGCCCCAAGGACACATACAGTATGAATTGTAATACCCCAGTGACCATAGTTTTGGAATTATATAGTCCCTCATATACTAAGAGGTCCAGAGGTATAAACTTTTTACTCTGGGGTAGAGAGAGCTATTGCTATTACTCTCTGCTATCAGCCACATATAGCACTATCCCTCTGATGTCTGGGGTCATTTGAGTCCATTACCACAGAGGATAGTTAGTTGCTGACAGACCTTGCCGAAACCATTTTATAAGGTTTTTATTTCAGGTTGAAGTTTTTTAAGTAGGCGGGTTCGAGCTACTTGTAGTGCTACCGAAGCATCCTGGCCCCGCCTCCTTGACAATTCAGCCTCAAATGAAAACTCTATTTTAAGACTTCTATAAAAGGCTTTCAGCTATAGAAAAGGTAACGTTCATGTTACTGCACCATTATCTGTCTGCAGCTCATAGTGTAAACTTTTATTGTATTCCAAAAACATAAATGATGTACTTTGTGATAATGTTACCAGGTTTTGTTCTCTTTTCATTTAAACTAACTATCCTCTGTTCACTTTATTGCACCGAAATCACATTATAGCTCCTAATCCAGATATACAATTGGCTCATGTTACTGCATTGTAAGTCTACATCAGCTGTTAGAACAGGTTTATGCCTTATGTTTGTTATGTGCTCTCCCTTTATGTGTTTCTTCAATGAATATATTTCT
The DNA here is from genome assembly GCF_027789765.1 of Dendropsophus ebraccatus. Lineage (NCBI taxonomy): Eukaryota > Metazoa > Chordata > Amphibia > Anura > Hylidae > Dendropsophus > Dendropsophus ebraccatus. The sequence continues at coordinate 29,592,348 of NC_091465.1, read as the reverse complement.
AGGTGTCAACATTACATGTCAAGAGCACATAACACACAATATATGAGCCTGGCCATGGAGGATTCCCTAAGCACCCAGCAGTTCTTCATGCTCCACCTAAGCTCCACCTTTTGGCATATTGCTAAGTCCTTTGCAGCCCAGATAATGTAGCCCCTGTAATGTCTTCATTGGTAGATGGTGGATTTATCTTGTCCGGCATATCGATAATGACATGTCAGCTCTGCATAGAATCTTTGGGGTTTGGATGGTTATTTTCTATCTGGACATTTTCCAGATTTTTCTCCTCTAATATTTTTGGCTTTTGCCAAGTCCTTTGCAGCTTAGATAATGTAGCCTCTTTTATTTAAAAATATAAAACATTACAACAACAAACCAACAATATAAATAACATAACGGTACAATATATACAAGGAGAACGGCACGTGGTACATGGGGCAGAATGGTTTAATTAAATTATATACCAACATCCTGACGTTGGTTTTTAAATGTAACCGAGAGGCATTAGTTTCAGCCATAGGTACGATGTGCAACAGCTCCTTTCTCTCCATGTTGTATTTTACTTTTCTCCCTTTTCTGAGCAGTTGGCACTCCTCTTTGTAAGACCCACATGACCCAAATTAGCAGGAGACACCTGTGCACACATGTCAAGTACCTCCTATCCTTCCCATTCTACCTCCAGGAGCAATGGTGAGTGCAAGACCATATTCATACTTGTGTTGCTTGGTGGCAGCTTTCCCCGCCGGTGGTGCCTGCTGGGTTTGGGGGGGGGCCTTTTTGGTTTGGTCCTGTGACATTGGGGTTGCAGGGCCATTCTATGGCCTCCCTTCTCTGTTTGTGCACGCTTTGCGGGGTAGGTGGTCGCTGACGGACACAGTTAGTGTAGGGACTCATGTGAACCAGGAGACAGGCACGTGATTGTGGCAAGTAGGCAGGGTCAGTGGGCTGGGTTCAGTGTCAGGGCTCACTGTCTTGTCTTGTCCTGTTGTCCGGTTCCTGCCAGACACATCAGAGGGCCTAGCCGGGAGACAGAGCTAAAAAAGAAATTAAATTAAATAATATTTAAGATAAAATAATGGGAATGAGATTATCCCTTTAAGCATAGCCCATACAGTTCTCCACAAACTAGAGATTGATTTGAGCCAACATAGTTTACTTTTGGCATATTGCAAAGTCCTTTGCAGCCCAGACAATGTAGCCCCTGAAGAGCTTTTATTTAAAACTATAAAACATTACAACAACAAACCAACAATTTAAATGATATAATAACCCCCACATGTGCAAACTAGATTTTTCCCCAAAACACCACAAAAACAACACAAATATTAACACTCATGACAACTTAACTAACAATAACCGACATAACTATACTATACTAGACAATGAATAGCGCCCGCAGAAAACTGACATGTCAGTTGTTTGCGGCGTCGCGAGTGATCCTGGCCGGAGCGTATACTATGTGTAATTGTACAACGGCCATAGTTTTACAAAAATATACGTTGTGTGAACATAGCCCAATAGTGTATACATTTTGATGTTATAGTATGGCGCTGTGGGCTTGTATTTATAAACACTGGTGTATCTCCACAGAAAACTTGTCACATAATATATGAGGTACACCACCGGGACTAAAGTAACTGGAATGACTGCAAAGGAGAAAATATACATTAATTGTGTGTGTGTGTATATATATATATATATATATATATATATATATATATATATATATATATATATTGTAAGAAGGCGCATGGCACCGTCATAGATGGTAGATATGTCTCACCAAGGATCCTGGCCTTGGTGAGGTGAAAGACTATGATAACTGGTGTCAGCGGCAATAGGCCACTGGCACACGTTTAAAATTTAGTATGGCTGCAATGCAGTTTAGTCTGGGACGGTCTTTCATGGGAGCATGCCAAAGAGTGGGTGGGTGGCTGCTCCCACACTCCAGGTCCAGGTTTTGGTGTGGCCTTTGTAAGCCTGGGAGAACCAGCTGAGAGGGGGAGGGGGTGTATCTTCAGTCTGCAGAGTGTGTTGCTGGGGAGAAGGAGCTGTGTGTGGCTTCTCTGAGGCCAAAGGAGACTTCCAGGAGCTGTTTGGTGTCTGGCAGCGTCTATCTGGGTGAGAGCCCTATGTGAACCAATTGACTGTTTGCATAACTGCCAATGACTGTTTTCACAGACTGTTCCATACCTGGGTGTTGGCTGAAGAAAGCTGTATGTTTTGTTTGCTGTTATGGACAATAAACCACTGGTTAGTCTCCTGCTGGACTTGTACAGCTTCAGCATGAGCTTGTTGCTGCTGGGTGTTGGCCTGCACAAGGTGTTTGATAATGTCCTCCATAGTCTCTGCCTGGGTCTGTATCTGAGCTGCAGCCTTAACCCAGGACATACGATCCACTAGGGATCTGCCCGCATCCGAAGCACCAATTTGTGGGGATCAGTCTCAAAAGCAGTCTTTTGATATGAGACCAGCAGCAGGTTTAAAGGGGTAGTCCACCCAAATTTTTTTTCTTTCAAATCAACTGGTGCCATAAAGTGCCAGAGATTTGTAATTCACTTCTATTAAAAAATCTTAAGTCTTCCAGTACTTATTAGCTGCTGTTAGCTGCTGTATGTCCAGCAGGAAGTAGTGTTTTCTTTCCTGTCTGACCCAGTGCTCTCTGTTGCCTCCTCTGTCCATGTCAGGAACTGTCCAAAGCAGGAGCAAATCCCCATAGAAAACCCCTCCTGCTCTCCAGACTGGAAATAATACAACTTCCTGTTGGGCATACAGCAGCTGATAAGTACTGGAAGGCTTGAGATTTTTTAATAGAAGTAAATTACAAATCTCTGTCACTTCATGGCAGCAGTTGATTTGAAAGAAAAATTTTTTGGGTGGACTACCCCTTTAAAGAAAAATAAGTGGTTTATTGTCCATAACAGCAAACAAAACATACAGCTTTCTTCAGCCAACACCCAGGTATGGAACAGAGTCCGTGAAAACAGTCATTGGCAGTTATGCAACACAGTCAATTGGTTCACATAGGGCTCTCACCCGGATAGACGCTGCCAGACACCAAACAGCTCCTGGAAGTCTCCTTTGGCCTCAGAGAAGCCACACAGCTTCTTCTCCCCAGCAGCAGACTGGAGATACCCCCCCCCCCCATGAAAGACCGTCCCAGACTAAACTGCATTGCAGCCATACTAAATTTTAAACGTGTGCCAGTTGCCTATTGCTGCTGACACCAGTTATCATAGTCTTTCACCTCACCAAGGCCAGGATCCTTGGTGAGACATATCTACCATCTATGACGGTGCCATGCGCCTTCTTACAGTGTGTATATATATATATATATATATATATATATATATATATATATATGCTAAATGCACAGAGATGTGAGGAATCATGTATAATGATATGTCTATATGATAAAAAAAAAAATGTCCTACCTCTAAAACAAAAAGTATTTTTCTGTCAAGTAGAAAAATAGAGCAGTTTGTAGTTTTTTACCTCAGGTCTGTGGGAACACATAGGGGGAGATTTTTCAAAGGGTGTAAAATTTAGACTGGTGCAAACTGCCCACAGCAACCAATCACAGCTCAGCTTCCAGATCTGGTGAAAGGAAAGCTGAGCTGTGATTGGTTGCTGTCGCAAGTTTCCACCAGTCTAAGTTTTACACCCTTTGATAAGTCTCCCCCAATGTTTTTCCGCTGAACCATGAAAAATAACAGAGACAGAACCCTACCCAGCTAAAATTACTTTATCCATCTATGATGTCACCTTATATGACATCATCAAGAATTCTGTATATTTATTTTCTACTTGGTGTAAACAACTGTATATGGCTGTAGGTGTTGCTTAGTAATGGCTGTATACCTTTGCAGAGTTATATATAGTGGCTTCTGCAATCTGAAGGTTTTTGCTTAAAGTTAACCCCTTAAGGACAGAGCCTGAAATGGCCTTAAGGACAGAGACAAATTTTATGAATATGACCAGTGTCACTTTATTCATTAATAACTTCGGGATGCTTTTACCTATCTGGCTGATTCTGAGATTGTTTTCTCGTGACATATGGTACTTTACATTTCTGGTAAATTGGAGTCGATACTTATAACGAATCTTTATGTAAAAAAACAAAATAACGTGAAAAATTGTGAAAAATGCATTTTTCCAACTTTGAAACTTTTCTGCTTTTCTGCGGTGAGCATCTGGACCCCATAGGTGCTTCACAGATTTTCAGAACAATGTGGCGTGAAAAAATAAAAATGTATTTTTTACACTATAACGTTGTTCTAGCCTTCAATTTTTCATTTTCACAATGGGATAAAAGAAAAAAAAAACACAAAGCGTGTAGCGCAGTTTCTCCCGAGTACAGAAATAACCCACATGTAGACATAAAGCGCCAAGGGGGCGCAGGGCAAGCCTCCGAAGGGAAGGAGCGCCATTTGGATTTTGGAGGCTGGATTCGGCCAGAAAGGATGATGAATGCCATGTCGCATTTACAGAGCCCTCGTGCTGCCAAGACATTTGAAACCCCCCACAAGTGACCCCATTCTGGAAACTACACCCATTAAGGAATCTAACAAGGGGTGCAGTGAGCATATGGACCGCACTGGTGGCGGGCACAGATGTGGAACAATGTTATGTGAAAGGGAAATTTTTCATTTTTTCACTTTCACGGCACAAATGTGCCCGTCATCAAGGGGTCCATATCCTCACTGCACCCCTTGTTAGATTCCTTGAGGGGTGTAGTTTCCAGAATGGGGTCACTTGTGGGGGGTTTCCAGTGTTTTGGCAGCACGAGGGCTCTGTAAATGCGACAAGGCGTTCATCATTCTTTCTGGCCGAATCCAGCCTCCAAAACCCAAATGGCGCTCCTTCCCTTCGGAGGCTTGCCCTGCACCCACATGGCGCTTTATGTCCACATGTGGGGTATTTACGGACTCGGGGGAAATTGCTCTACACATTTTGTGTGTTTTTTTTCTCTTTTAACCCCTTGTGAAAATGAAAAATCACTTAAAAAATCACTTAAAAAACGCATGTAAAGCAATGGGAATGGGAAAATAGCAGCACCCAGCACACTTCCCAAACATGCTTTTATACCCCCCGTCCCTGCAATGTACAAGCCAAAAACGTACTTTATAAACTCGGCGCCCTGTATGTAAATTACCCCCAAGTAGTCCTCTGGGCAGGGAGCTGCAGGCAAGTAGTCACGGTCCCTGGGCGTTCTGCAGTGCTAATCACGCCCCTCTGGGCGTGATTAGCCTGCATAATTGTGGCGGCGTCATTGGAGGCGCGCTGTCTCTAACGTCAGCACGCCTGTACAGCGGGTCCGGTCTGCGCCGTACTGTGCAGGTGCAAAATAGCCTCGAACTCATTGCCGGATCTCCAGCAATGAGTTTGAGGCTTTTTGCACGTGCGCAGTACGGCGCAGACCGGACCCGCTGTACTGCGCATGAGCGGCACAGCAAGAACGTAGGCGTGCTGACGTTAAGAGACAGCGCGCCTCCGATGACGCCGCCACAATTATGCAGGCTAATCACACCCAGAGGGGCGTGATTAGCACTGCAGAACGCCCAGGGACCGTCCCTACTTCCCCGCAGCTCCCCGCCCAGAGGACTACTTGGGGGTAATTTACATACAGGGCGCCGAGTTTATAAAGTACGTTTTTGGCTTGTACATTGCAGGGACGGGGGGTATAAAAGCATGTTTGGGAAGTGTGCTGGGTGCTGCTACAGCACATTCCCATAGCTTTACATGCGTTTTTTAAGTGATTGGTTCCCTTTAATGCTAAACCAACATTATAGTGTAAAAAATGTAATATTTCATTTTCACGCCACATTGTTCCACATTTGTGCCCGTCACCAGTGGCGTCCATATGCTCACTACACCCCTTGTTACATTCCCTAAGGGGTGTAGTTTCCATAATGGGGTCACTTGTGGGGGGTTTCAACGGTCTTGGCAACACAGGGGCCTTTTAAATGCAACATGGCCCTCGAAATCCATTTCATTCCAAATCCAGCCTCCAGAAACCAAATGGTGCTCCTTCCCTTTGGAGGCTTACCCTGCACCCGCATGGCACTTTATGTCCACATGTGGGGTATTTTCGTACTCAGGGGAAATTGCTCTACACATTTTGTGTTTTTTTTTTATCTTTTAACCCCTTGTGAAAATGAAAAAAATCAAGACAAGATCAATGATTTAGTGTAAAAATTAAGCATTTTTTACTCTAAATGTTGGTCTAGCCTTGATTTTTCCCATTTCCACAAGAGGTTAAAAAAGGAAAATGAACACAAAACGTGTAGGTTAATTTCCTCTGAGTACGAAAATACCCCACATGTAGACATTATGTGCCATATGGGCACAGGGCAAGCCACCAAAGGGACAGAGCGCCATTTAGAGGCTGGAATGGAGGATGGAGGCCATGTCGCAATTACAAAGCTCCTGTGCTGCCAGGACAGTAGAAACCCCCCACAAGTGACCCCATTCTGGAAACTACACCCCATAAGGAATCTAACAAGGGGTGCAGTGAGCATATGGACCCCATATCCCTGCTGCCCCCCTTGTTAGATTCCTTATGGGGTGTAGTTTCCAGAATGGGGTCATTTGTGGGCGGGTTTCTACTGTCCTGGCCGCACAGAGGCTTTGTAATTGCATCATGGCATCCTCAAATGGGAATGGCGGCCATACCTATTTAGCTGGGGAAAAGGGACAATTCTAATTTATTTGGGGGTATTAGGCCAATTATTAGTTTATTAGGTTGAAAATGACAGGAGTCTATTAAATTCAAACTGTGTTGATCCAGAGGAAGGCAAAAAAAAACCTTGTGAGGCAGACAACAGTAGCGTCATCACTGGGAAAAAATTCCTTCCTGACTCCATAATGGCGATCAGAATAATCCCTGCATCAACGTGACCCCTGAAATAGGAATAAGGGACAGAATTTAGATAATGTAGAACTCCAATGACGTGTAGTACGCCTTGAAGCGATCCAGTATGCAGAGGCCGGGGGGATCAGGACAGGTGGCACACTGGAAAATGGTGTCCTTCCTGATCCCCCTGTTACGCCACACTCTGCACTTCTTCTGGGGTCTCCCTTTCTCCAGTGTGGGGGACGTCACCTGGAAAATGTTGCCCTGGTGCGATACGGGGTCCTTCATATCCAGAAGCGCTGGGTCCGCTCCATGGCTGCTAAATATTAGGGCTTTATTACGGCTTCTGATATTTTTGGATCGTGCCGCAAGCTACAGTAGCTCAGGCAGCAAGGGACCGAAAGAGGGGGTGCTGGTATAAAAGTTATCCCCGTACAGGTGGTGACCTTTATCCAGCAGTGGGAAGATCAGTTCCCGAACGATCTTCCCACTAACTCCGAGGATGGGGGGGGAATGCAGGATTCGGGTGTCCCTTCCTACATACACTCTAAGGGTACGTGCACAATGCGGAATCGCGACAGATAACCTTTCACGCATTCCGCAGCTGGCACCCACCGGCAGACTGATGCAGGCATGCGTCTCCGTCCGTGTCATAGACTCCATTCTATGCACGGGCGGATTCCGCTCTCCGACCAATGTGTTCATTCTTTGGATGGACGATGGAATCCGCCCGTGCATAGAATGGAGTCTATGACACGGGTGGAGACGTGCGCCCACATCAGTCGGCCGGCAGGTGCCAGCTGCGGAATGCACAAAGGGTTATCCTTCGCCATTCCGCAGTGTGCACGTACCCTAAATCTGTAATTGTACCCTGAGGTACTCTCACAGAGTTTGGAGAATTTCTTGCCATACTGTCATCTCTCATTGGGACGGTACTGGCGGAAAAGACGTGTTTGGGGAGCAGCGTACGCTACGCTACCCCCAGACACGTCACTGGATGATGAGGATGATGAGGATGAATGGAGGAAAGAAGGATCCCCCCCATTCATCCTCACTGGCTGTTTCAGTCTCGGAGGCAATAATAACGTATGCGTCCGACGCCGAAAACACCCTGGGGGCCATCTTTATACCGGGACTAGTATATGGGGTATGTAAATGTGTTCTGGTGTAGTGTAAAACTTTATTTTGTGTAGTGTGGTGTAATGTAGTGGGTTTTTTTACGTTTTTTTTTTACAGTAAGAAAAAATATCCCTACGCCAAAAAAGAAGCTGCTGATAAATGCCGCACTTATGTGTGGCACTTATCAGCAGACAGTGGTGGTAGGATATAGGGGGGAAAAATGCCCCTACGCCAAAAAGGAGGAGTTGCTGATCAGCGGCGCACTTACGTGCGATGCTGATCAGCACTCAGCGGCGTTAGGGTGAATAAAAAGAAAAAAAAAATTGGGAAGAAAAAAAAAAAAAAAACTTTTTACCCCAAAGCAAATGATCAGTGTATAATATACACTGATCAGCCGCTAGGGGGCAGTAGAATGGAGCTGACGGAGATGGCCGAAGATGGGGGCGACGGAAAAGCCCGAAGAGCCCAAGATTCCCGACGAAGACCGAACGAACCCGGAAGTGGCGGCGACGAGGAGAAGAGGACGCGCAGGACCGCAAATCTTCGTTCCGGAGGCCAGGATCAGGTGAGTATGGTACACCTAGCTGAGGGGTGCAGAACCCGGCCGGACACTTTTTAACTGTTAGATCGCCGTGATGGGCGGTACTGGCCGGCCTATCACGGCGATCGTGGGGGTAGCACCGGCGCCATCTTTCTGTAGCACACTAATGGCGATTGGTGCTATCCCGGACTGCACCAATCGCCATTTCTTTCCGGGTCACCGGATCTGTATTGATCAGCCGATAGCAGCGATCGTTGGCACGGGGGGGGGGGGGGTGTTAACCACCCCCCGTGCCGACGAGCAGAGATGGCCTGCTATACATTATAGCAGGCCATCTTCCCTGGTCGCTGTGTGTGAACACACAGCGAGCGGGGAAACATCGGGAGTAAATTTACGCCCTGGTGCGTTAAGTACCAGGCGGCGAGGGCGTAAATTTACGCCCGATGTCGTTACTGGGTTAAAGTGATCAGTATTACAGCTGCTCTGTGGTGGTACAGTAATTCTTCCTTCCACAAAGAGTCACCAAGCGAGAGCATCATAAAGACATGTGGAGACTTATAGGATATTTATGCTCCATTGGGAATTCTTAGAAGAAGGATAAACACACAGCTCTCACAGGGTAGAAGCCACCAAGAACTGTCCTGGTTTAGGCAGTAGGAAAGTGATGACAGATCACACTGACAAAAGAAATAGCTTGACTTTGATCCACATTTATTATACATTTTATTAAGGCTTAACATGCGACACTGAGCGCATAATGGGGGAAATTTATCAAACATGGTGTAAAGTAAGACTGGCTCAGTTTCCCCTAGCAACCAATCAGATTCCACCTTTAATTCCTCACAGACGCTTTGGAAAATGAAAGGTGGAATCTGATTGGTTGCTAGGGGCAATTGAGCCAGTTTCACTTTACACCATGTTTGATAAATCTACCCAAATATGTTCAAAATTCTGGTGCACAATTTATCAGCTGTTTAAAGCGACTTTCTACCCACAATCTGACCCCCCCCCCCCCCCCCCCCCCCCCGCCAAACCACTTGTACCTTCGGATAGCTGCTTTTAATCCAAGATCTGTCCTGGGGTCCGTTTCGCAGGTGATGCAGTTATTGACCTAAAAAAATACTTTTAAATTTGAAGCCCGTGCCAAACGGGAGTATCTGTGTCCTAACCTTGCACCACCCCTCCATCCCTCCTCCCCACCCTCTTCATCATTAGGAATGCCACTGAAACATTTTCTCCATGCTGAACATTGCACAGATCCTTAACGATCCAGCCCATGTGCCGGGCTGCCACAGGTGGGGAAAAGGAGGCAATCTGCCTGGAGCATTCCTAATGGTGAGGAGGGTGGGGAGGAGGGACAGAGGGGTTGTGCAAAGTTAGGGCACAGATACTCCCGTTTGGCACAGGGCTGCAAGTTTAAAATTATTTTTTTAGGTCAATAACTGCATCACCTGCCGAACAGACCCCAGGACAGATCTTGGATTAAAAGCAGCTATCCAAAGGTACAAGCGATTTGGGGGGGTTAGATTGTGGGTACATAGTCGCTTTAAGCCAACTAGTACTTGGTGTAACCTTAGACCAGGCAGTATAGAGCTATGTGCACACATCTGTTTTCACAAGTGGCTGTTTTTGAGGCTGTTATTGTTTTTGTGATATGTTCAAACACCTTTTCTATTTGTTTTTTTGTTATATATTTTGGAACATTTAATGGCTTTGGAAATAATGATGTAAAATGACACTATTTTAATGTATAAGCAGTTTTCTTTCAGTGGATAAAGATCTAAATAACAACCAAATTGTGGAGAGGTAAATTAGACTATATTCACACATTGTGCATCAGTAGTAATCCACAATTCACAGACCACTACATAATAGACAGTGACCTGTTACGCAATTGTGTGTCCACACTAGGACATGTCCTATTTTTTTGTGGAATGGTCCAGAGCCTATTCACAGATCCACAAAAATCGTGGCCGTGAGAATAGGCACGTAGAAAACTATGAGCTGTAAATTTGTCGGTAATTGCAGATGTGCAATTACAGACATGTTTTGTAGCATCTGAATAAGGTCTTACTGCTAAGGCTGCTTTTATTCAACCACAATAAATGGTCTTTGCGCTATCGGGAACCCATCCCATTTTATGGGCCAGTGCACATGGCCATGCATTTATCCGGAGCCCAGGCTCTTATACTTCTACAATGTTCACAGTCTATGACCTTGGGGGGGTCTGTAAGTGATACTCCATTGGCCATCCCTGCTAGTAGATCAGTGATTTTGCATATGCAGGAGGTTTTATTCCAATGTTAAAAGTTGTAAATATAGTCTTCCTCCATATGCACAGCATTGATGTCACCACTAGAGGGCAGCATTGCTCCTGCAGAGTATAATTTTGAATATCCAAGCTGAAGTAGAAGGAGTTTGATACACTTACATACACAGATAATCCACATTATTTATGGTATTTACTAAGCCTGCATAGAGAAATACAACTGCAAACAGATACATATCCGTGTCTCCCTATTTCACGGAACGATTATCGTTCATAGACTCGCTCCAACGACCGCTCGTTAACAAGCACTTAACGATTTTTTTAAGCGACCGATAACACATAATACGAGTGGGAACGTGAACTGTATCTGTAGTGCAACGATTTTTTTGCAGTCGTTACATCGTTACATGGTCGTTTAAAACGTGGGGAAATGTAGGTAAACATTTCAAGAACGACTGAAAGATTTTTTATTCAACGAAAAGATTAGCGAATTATTGTTGAAAGACCAACAATTTTTTTTCGACATGTTGAAAAAAAATAGTGAACGACTCAACGACGATTTTGCTGTTGTCGTTCGCTCATTTACAGCTATTCCACAGAACGAATTTCGTTATCGAGCGGTCGTTTGAACGATTTTATGAACGATAATCGTTCGAAAAAGTTCCATGGAATAGGGCCTTAAGTACTGAAAACATGCACATAGTGTATATTACTGGCGTCCCTTGGACTATTAGGCTATGTTCATACTACGTAAAAGTACGGCCGTTGTTGCCATCGGCAACAACAGCCGTACTTTGCACGTGTGAGCACATTGCCTCTCCTTCTATGGGATCCCGGCCGGAGCGTCTACACATTTAGTGAATTGTGGCCGCAGAAAGCCCTGTCAATTCACACAATGAAGCGAGCAGCTCCTGCCGCATTAGAACACTGCGGCCAGAAAGTATCGGCCAGGATGATCTTTGCAGAGACGGAACGGCCGGTCCTTCACGTAGTGTAAACATAGCCTCACAATGGAATTTCTTTTCTTTCATGATTAAAAATCTTTTTTATATTTAAATAAAAATATTCATATTCATAATAAGGTTTTTACTTAAAGTGTTCTTATCCTTTTAAATGGTGATGCTCAGACCCCCATCGATCACTAGATCTGCGAAGCAGGATATACTGGCAGAAGATAGGCTGCTGTGACTCCATCAATGCTTGGAGATGTTATTGTCAGCAGCGCACACACTCGCACATGTTATGTAAGATTCTGTTTATTCTGCACTGACCCTGACATAGTCAGTACAAACTGCACTAGAAGCCAAAGGTACAAAGGTAGTTAGACCTTCTAAAAATATACAGTATCGGCCTATGATTGGTTATCATAGGAAACATGGTCATAACACATCTTGCAGCCTCTTTTAAGTGGTGACTTGACCAAAAACTACTAAGGTGGAGGCTGCAGGTCTCAAGTGCCTGGATCATGTGTACTGAATAGTGCTTCACCATTATAGTCGCCGTCCGACTTTGATAAGCATTGAGCCGTGCGTGTAGCGTTCTTGACACTGTCAGGGAAGCGTCCAGGTCACTGCTGTATTTACCACTAATGATGCATGTGCCAGTGTCCTATAGGGATGGCTGGCTTGCAACCTTATTTGATGGCTTCTCTATCGCCAGACCTAGTACGGTGATGGAAAAAAATTTGTCCAATCACTTTATTACATGGAGGGTACATATTATTAATTACATATTATATGTGGGTGCACAGCCGAGGCATTATTATTATATGGGGGCACAGCAGGAGGCATTATTACTATATAGGGGCCCATCAAGAGGCATTATTAATATATAGAAGCACAGCAGGAGGCATTATTACTATATGGGGGGCCCAGCAAGGGGCATATTACTATATGTCATAATGCTATATAGGAGCACAGCAGGAGGAATTATTACTATATGGGGGGCCCAGCAGGGGGCATATTACTATATGGGGGTGGGGGCACAGCAGGGGACCATCATACTGGGGGTAACCTACATACCTACTCACTTTACTGTACTTTACACCAAACAGCAGTTTTACTACTGTATGGGACCCTATAGGAGGGGAAAAATGGAAAGAAGTGTTAAATATGTGTGAAACCTAAGATGTTTGTCTGGCAGGTTCCAAAGAGATTAATTGTAGCTGCAAGAAATCATCATGGAGGTCTGTGCCGGATGGAGAAGAAAAAGGAAATTAACGCTTCAGATCAAAGAAGACGTCACCTGTAAGTCACTGAATGACGTCTTTGGTATTTTGTAGAACGTTATTTGGTAGGGGTGCCCTAAGGTGGAAAACAGGGCCAGTGTCAGCACCCGGCATACTAGGGAACGTGCCGGGGCCCACAGCGCCTCTAGAGGCCCAGCAGGGGCAGCAATCATCTGTTGGGTAATATATAGAATGAACAGAGGGAAATTTCACATGGCTGCAGGTTGACCCTTGTAGTTAGTCACACTCTCCTGTGGTGACTGCAGGTGTTAATACACCCTTTCCCTGCACGGCCCCAGCCTGTAAGTGATCCTGCTTACCATCTGGAGGCTCACACAGAAGCCAGTATGGGATGGCTGCATAACAAGACCTATGTGCACACAGAGCAAAAGTGGCGTAATTCTCAGCTGCGGAATCCCGCCATCCTCCCTGTAATAATGACAGTCTATGGGAGGCTCGCGGGCCTCCTCTCTCCGCGCTGAAGAATGAACATGTACGGGAGAGGAAGGGGCAGGGATCCATCACGTCCACTGGCTGCTGCAGGTCAGTGTGTCCATGGCACCCAGGCCTCTACCACACAGGGGTATCCAGGACACCTCAACTAGGGGGAAAAACTCCCAGTTTTATACACTGAAGTTTTAACACAATATGCAAAAAATGGTGCAGTTTTGCCGCGATTATGGTAGAAGCACACAGCAAAACCGCTGCATATTTGCAGTGGTTGTTACTACATTGTACAAGGAGGGTGCAGGACTTTTTGTGACATCACAGTCACATGATTAAGGTCCTGCACCTTCAAGCACTGGGAAGCAGGAGGGCTGAAGTAGTGATGTGTATAATAATGTGTAGTGTATATAGTATGTACTGTACTGTATGCTGTATGTAGTGTATAGAGCAGGTTTAGGGAACCTTGTCTCTTCAGCTGTTTCAAAACTACAACTCCCATCATGCCTGGATTGCCAAAGCTTTGGCTGTCCAGGCATGATGGGAATTGTAATTTTGCAACAGCTGGAAAGCCAAGGTTTTCTACTCCTGGTATAGAGTATATGCTATATGTAGTATGTATTATGTGCTGTTCTGTGTGCTGTATGTAGTGTATACAGCAGGGGTCTCAAACCCGCGGCCCGCGGGCCAACTGCGGCCCTCGGGACACTAGTTTGCGGCCCCCACCTCACCCAGTGTCCCGCATTATATGTGGCCCGACCCAGTGACGTCGCTAGGCATTAAGATTCGGGGCCAGTTCTCCGGACAGGAAAGTCACTGCCCCAAATCTTTTGCCTACCGACCTCAAACTACAGGAGGCAGTGCCGGCGCCCGACAGCGATCTTCCCCAGAACATCCCCCCCGCCCCGGCACTCACTGCGTCAGCACTGCCCTCTCTCCCCCTCTCTCCCCTGAGGCCGGATCCCACGGACGTACAGCACGCTGAGGACGCGCTGCTCAGTGACGTCATCCGGCCCCTCATTCATTGGATGGACGACCGTGGCGGCTCCACGCTCCTGTGGCGCCTCTCTCCTGCCTCTAGTCTACACGGGCTGGAATGACGTCACCCGGCAGTTGTGGCCCACGACCGGCGATAGCGGATCCAAGCTGGTGAGTATTCTATTGTAACCCAGGGGGTGGCGGCTGGGGGGTGGGAAGGCTGGGGGGGTGGCAGTGTGTGTGTGTGGGGTTGGTGGCCAGGTGGGGTAGTGTGTGTAGGGGGGAGTAAGGTGAGATAGTGTGTGTAGGGGGGTCACGTGGGGTAGTGTATGTGTGGGGGGGGTCAGGTGGGATAGTGTGGCCACTATATGGAGGCATTGAATACTATGTGGGCACTATATGGGGGCATTGGCTACTATGTGGGCACTATATGGGGGCATTGGATACTATATGGGCACTATATGGGGGCATTGGCTACTATGTGGGCACTATATGAGGGCATTGGCTACTATGTGGGCACTATATGGGGGCATTGGATACTATGTGGGCACTATATGGGGGCATTGTATACTATGTGGGCACTATATGGGGGCATTGGATACTATGTGGGCACTATATGGGTGCATTGGATACTATGTGAGGCATATATGGGCGCATTGGCTACTATGTGGGCACTATATGTGGGCATTGGATACTATGTGGGCACTATATGGGGGCATTGGATACTATGTGGGACATATATGGGCGCATTGGCTACTATGTGGGCCCTATATGGGGGCATTGGATACTATGTGGGCACTATATGGAGGCATTGGATACTATATAGGGCACTGTATGGGGGATTGGCTACTATGTGGGGCACTATATGGGGGGATTGGCTACTATGTGGGGCACTATATGGGGGATTGGCTACTATGTGGGGCACTATATGGGGCATTGGCTACTATGTGGGGCACTATATGGGGGGATTGGATACTATGTGGGGCACTATATGGGGGGATTGGATACTATATAGGGCACTATAATTGGGATTGGATACTATATGGGGTACTATTCAGTCAGCAGCATGTGGTGACTGTAGGGAAGTGGCTATGGAGGGTTGCTATCTTGTTTTTCTTGTGGAAACCCTGATGCGGCCCAGCCTCACCCAGACTCTACCTCCAGCGGCCCCCGGGTAAATTGAGTTTGAGACCCCTGGTATACAGTATTTGGTGTACTGTATGTGCTTATGTACTGTATAAAGTGCATGCAATGTATACTGTATGTATTGTGGGGTGTATAGTGTGTGTATTGTGGGGTATACGTAGTGTGTGCTGTATGTATTGTTAGGTGTACATATAATGTATGTTGTAGATATAATATATGTATTGTGGGGTTTATATAGTGTACATTTCTGCTTGCCCAGGTGCTGGCAACCCACATAAGTGACACTGCACAGGGAATGGGAGAGCAGCGTAATCACTGCCTCTCCCAGAAAGTCAGTCCCAGTCGCAGAAGTCTCCACCTTCATCCTCCGGGTTGAGTGACGCTACTGAGCAGGGAGGTCGGGCACTAGCAGTATGGGAGCCTGGCAAACTTTCTGTCTATGGCAGAAGCAAAATTAGGGGGGGAGCAGGGGGGCGGCCACTCCCAGGCCCACACAGGCAGGGGGCCCACTGAACATTGCGTTTGTAAGCGCTGTCTGCAAAACACATATGTTTTGGCTCTAGTGAGTCCCTTGCTGGTGTCAGACAGTGCTATGGTTGGTGTTATGATTGACAGGACAAAAAAATCATTGGCTTCCTGCCGTGCCAGACAGTCTTGTGTCCAGAGGCAGAAGCATTCTGCCTTCAGCCACAGGAGGCCACTGTCTCCTCCCAGGGCATCGGCAGAAGAGAGAGCCGATGAGATACCGGATCATTTCAGTGCTGTTGCCACATGATTTGCTCCACGAAGGGCCCGCAAAAGCCTGGAGCCGGCCCTGGTGGAAAAGGTTGAGAATCAATATTTAACCCCTAGACGGCCTGTCAGCAGACAAACAAGGTCCTGGGTGTCTAATCTGCTATGAAGCGCGCTCCAGAGAGAAGCCGCTTCATAGCAGGTGGGGGCCTGCTGCAATCAGCAGACGGGCCCTTGCTGTTAATGACAGGCTGGTAGGGTCGTGACATCACTATTTTATCCAGGTTTATCCATGTTTTGTTTTGTTTTTTTTACAATAAACCTTACAAAATAAATCTCAATAAAAATTTGAATTACCTCCTTTCCCATTATAAAAATAAAACTATGTAAAAATAAAAATAAACATATTAGCGTGTGGAATTGTCCAATCTATTAAAATATAACAATTTTGTTCCCGAACGGTGTACACAAAAAGAGGAAGAAAAATCTGAATTGCTCATTTTTTAAAATTACATATCAGAAAAAATTTTGTAAAAAGCGGTCAAAATTTTTCTTGTACACCAATAAAAACTAAAGATCATAGGACCCAAACCAGCCTTATAGGTGGAAACATAAAAGCATTATAGCTCTTAGAAAGTTAGGGGGAGAACACTACTTCATTGTGACCTGAATATCCGTGCATCAATGACCTTCGGTCCCGAAGGGGTTGATGTTATGGGCCTAGTGTATTTGCTATATGGATAGTAAGAGATAAAGGTGGAGTCCCCCATATGTTCAGTGTATCATGTGTCATATTCTGTTTGATAAGTAGGGTGTATATCTCTGCAAATATCCTTTAAGTCTTGGACTGAGATAAGCGTATATGACTGAACATGGTCTCTAGTTGGTGCTATATGAAGGATTATAAAACATATCTCATAGCAACTATATTTAACCTACAATAAAAAATACACAAGATTGGCTAGTATTAGTCACTTCGTGAAGAGGAAAAAAAAAGTCTTCCTTTAGGTCCTGCATGCACAGCGAAGGAAAAGGATTGGTGTTTAACCCCTTCAAGACGGAGCCTTTGATGCACAAAAGTCCGGGTGAGATTAATACAATGTTCTTCCTCGCCTTCTAAGAGCCATAGCGTTTTTATTTGTCTACCTACAGGGCTGGTTTAGGTGTAATTTTTTTGCGCCAGGATCTCTAGTTTTTATTAATATCATATTGGTGTAACAGATACATTTTGATTGCTTTTTATAATTTTTTTTGTGATATATAATTCAATAAAATTAGCAATCCTGGTGCGTTTTTTTTTTTCCGTTTAGGCCGTTCACCATGTGGAAACAATAATGTTATATTTTAATAGAACGGACAATTATAACATGGCTGCGGGGGTCCTGATCACTCAGTGACAGATGCTTGATCTGTCACTGAGCTCCTTAAAGGGGTTAATAAGAGTCAGCTGCGGGAGTGCAGCTGACTCTTATTACCTCTGGCCCCGGACACTGATGTGAGCCGGATCGATCTCACTGCTGCGGTCCCGCTCACATCAAGAAGCCACGTCAGTGTTAGGAACGTATATATACGTTCCTAGGAGTGGCGCTATGGAGGCGTGGGGATGGGTACGTATACTTAATGTATGATGTTTCTGCAGCCCCCTGTCTTCTTGTAATTTTTTTATTTCATAGAACTTCTGTTGTAAGTGTGTTGGTTAACGTTAAGGGCCATGACAATTTAAACCACTTAACTGTATGTTGCAGGTGCTAGAAAGGTGTAGGTATGGTACTACCATCATGCAGACAATTTGCTTATCTGCTTTATCATTATTATTATAATTATTATTATTATTTCGCCCAAGGCTCCTTCCAACCTCAGAGCGATCCTCGTGTCATGTGTTCCTCTGCTGTCCTGTATCCTCTTTGTTTCCACAAATAATATCATGGTTAGGAACAAATTATTCTGGGCACAGAATAATCAATATGTTCTTCATCGTTCCCAAAGTACTCATTATCCATATAACCGTAATTTATATAACTATTAATTTAGGTTTCTAGTTTGTACAAGTCATATTTCACTTTGTTTATAAAACATTTACTGTAATAACCTATTGGTAAAATTAACAGTAAACCACATAGTAAATGCCAAGTGCATCTAATATCTCTATCCCAACATTAGGGAACAGATTCCATTGTTGATGAAACAAAGAAAATGACAACATGACATGGTCAGGCAGTGAACTACTTAGCATTTTGTTTTGTAACATATGTTTAGTTTTTTACCTTAACTAACCTTCCAGTCAGTTGTAATGTAATAGGTGATGCAGGTACCTAACACTAAGAGGTATTCCTGCAAAGTCACTATTAGGCTATGTTCACACAGTGTCAAAAATAGAGAAAAGGTGGCCGTTTTTTAAATTTAAAATAATGTCAGTTTTTGCAGCGGTTTAACTGACTCCAATGGCAATGCATTGAAGTCAATGGAAAGGCGGACGTCCAATGCACACAATGTATTGAATAACAAACATTTTTACTGAAGACGTCAACATGATCATTATTTTTGGATGTCTTTTGCAAACAGTGGACGTTTTTATTAGTTGTTCACACACAGTTTTTCTATGGTCACAGTTCTTTCTCCATTTTTACTATTAATTTCAATGGACTTTTCAATTTAGCCGCATCCAAAGTCCCATTAGTCAACCAAACTAGAATAATGTGCCAACAGCTGTTATTGCACTAAGGGAAGGCCAGACAGCTAAATGACATCCGTTACTTTAGCCTCAAAATAACGGACGTTATTTTAAACAGAGCTGGAAAAACGTTGTGTGAACATAGCCTTAAACTGCTGGAGGCAGAGATCTAGTTGTGATCTAGTCAACTCTTATATCCATTTATGTATATATCCTTTTCCTTTTATTTAAGCTAGCAATAATCTTTTTCTTTCAAATCAACTGGTTTCAGAAAGTTATATAGATCTGCAATTTACTTCTATTTAAAAATCTCATTGACACAGTTTCTCTCTGCTGCCACCTCTGTCCATGTCAGGAACTGTCCAGAGCAGGAGAGGTTTTCTATGGGGATTTGCTACTGCTCTGGACAGTTCATGTCATGGACAGAGGTGGCAACAGAGAGGACTG
Organism: Dendropsophus ebraccatus; assembly: GCF_027789765.1. Taxonomy (NCBI): domain Eukaryota; kingdom Metazoa; phylum Chordata; class Amphibia; order Anura; family Hylidae; genus Dendropsophus; species Dendropsophus ebraccatus. The sequence continues at coordinate 29,572,921 of NC_091465.1, read as the reverse complement.
TGTCAGACTGAAAAGAAAACAAAATTTCCTGCAGGACATACAGTAGCTCATAAGTATGGGAAGATTTGAGATTTTTAAATATAAGTAAATTACAAATCTGATTAACTTTCTGAAACCAGTTGATTTGAAAGAAAAATATTTTTGCTGGATAACCCCTTTAACCCCTTAGCGACTCATGACGTATCTGATACATCATGGTGCCGCGGGGGGTGTTCAGAGCGGGGTCCCGCAGGCCATAGCAATCTATGACCGATCTAATCGATCTTTGCTGTGTATATACACAGCATTGATCTCTATGAGAGATCAGTGCTGTTTATATACAAGTCACCCAGGGGGACTTCTAGTTACAGTAAAAATAAAAGTAATGTTTTTTTATTAATAAAAAAATCCCCTCCCCTATTAAAAATCCAAATCACCGCCCTTTTCCCATTTTATAAATATAAATAAACAAACATGTTTGGTATCGCCGCGTGCGTAATCGCCAGAACTATAAATTAATCACATTCCTGATCTCGCACGGTAAACGGCGTCAGCACAAAAAAATTCCAAAGTGCAAAATTGCTCATTTTTGGTCGCATCAAATCCAGAAAAAAATTAATAAAAAGTGATCAAAAAGTCGTATATGCGCAATCAAGGTACCGATAGAAAGAACGCATCATGGCGCAAAAAATGACACCACAGACAGGCCCATAGACCAAAGGATAAAAGCGCTATAAGCATGGGAATGGAGCGGTTTTAAGGAACATATATCTGTTAACAATGGTTTGAATTTTTTACAGGCCATCACATAATATAAAAGTTATAAATGTTATATATCGTTGTAATCGTAACGACTTGAGGAACATATATAACAAGTCAGTTTTACCATAGGGCGAACGGCGTAAATGCAAAACTCCCCGAAATCAAAACAAATTCCTTTTTTTTTTCAATTTGACAGCGCCAATGATTTTTTTCCGGTTTCGCAGCATATTTTATGGAAAAATAATGCCTGTCATTGCAAAGTAAAATTGGTTTCGCAAAAAATAAGCGCTAATATACGTCTCTAGGTGAAAAAATGCAAGCGCTATGGCCTTTTAAACATAAAGTGGAAAAAGCAAAAGTGCAAAAACAAAAATTGGCTTTGACCTTAAGGGGTTAAAGGGGTAGTGTGGCTCTAAACAATTATTCACAAAATAACACACATTACAAAGTTATACAACTTTGTAATGTATGTTATGTATGTGAATGGCCCCCTTTCCCGTGTTCCCCCCCACCCACGCCAGACCTGGAAGTGTGATGCACTATACTCACCTGATTCGTGTCGACCCCCGTCCGCCATCTTGGGACAATGATGTCATCTTCGGGCGGCCGGCCGAACCGCTCTATCCATCCCTTGTGCCGGCCACCCTCTGCCGCGTCATAAGCTGCTCAGCCGTGATTGGCTGAGCATAACTGTGCTCAGCCAATCGTGGCTGAGCACAGTTATGACGCGGCAGAGGGGGGGCCGGCACGAGGGATGGATGGAGCGGTTCGGCCGGCCACCCGAAGATGACATCATTGTCCCAAGATGGCGGACGGGGGTCGACACGAATCAGGTGAGTATAGTGCATCACACTTCCAGGTCTGGCGTGGGTGGGGGGGAACACGGGAAAGGGGGCCATTCACATACATAACATACATTACAAAGTTGTATAACTTTGTAATGTGTGTTATTCTGTGAATAATTGTTTAGCGCCGCACTACCCCTTTAATGTTCTGTGCATACAATATACACTCTGCTGCTTTGATATGCTATACATCATTCTCTATGCCCATATTATTGTACAACCTTTTATTGCAATAATAGTTAGTGACCTCTCAGTAGGATAAAGCACCCTGGCAGACTGCAAAATTATTCAGGAATGGTATGTGGGACTTAACATATAAGGTGTTGACTTGGCCTCAAAGTCCCCAAATCTCAATCCAAATGTCAATTTATGGGAAGTGCTGTAAAATCAAGTCTTAACCCTAGAGACTAAACCCTGAACTTTAAGGCACATGGCGTAAAAGACCGGACATTCCGTGACCCGGCCGGGTTATGGAGTGGCCGGTCTGTGAAAAGATCATCCCGGCCGATACTGCAGTACCGGCCGGATGAATAGCAGCCTCAAAAAACTGACATGTCAGTTGCTTGCGGTGCCTCTAGGGGTCCCAGCTGGAATGTTATATTATGTGTATACGCTCCGGCCGGGACCCCATAGACAACAATCCAACATATTTTGTGTGTATGAATAGTGTGTATGAATAGCTACGCTGCATGTTCTTCTATGGGATCCCAAGCAGCACCGCAAAGAACTGACATGTCAGTTTTTTGCGGCCGCTATTTATTGAACAGCGGCCGTAGAAAACCATGTCCGTGCACACTGTGGAGCGAGCGGCTGCGGCCACTTGCTTCACAGTGTGCTATGGGAAATTCTGAGGCGGGCGCAACAGAACTCTACTGCCATAAAGATCATCCGGCCGGTACTGCAGTATCGGCAGGTCTGTGACCCGGCCGGGTCACGGAACGGCCGGTACAATACGCCATGTGAACATGGCCTAAGGAATTAAAGGGGTTTTCCAGGCTAAGTGGACTTATTGACGGGGTTCTGACACTTGGCACTTGGTTCACTGTGTTGTGCTGGCAACCTGTAAAAGCTGCAGCTGACAGATTCACTTAAAAGGATCTCCTGCTAACATTTTGGTGTCCGATATCAAAAAACATCTTCAGAGGCCTTGTAAAGTCTGTGCTTTGATGGGTCACAGCTGATTTGGAGGCATGGAGAGGTACATACACAGTATTTGGCAGGTGTTGGCAACTGTGTCAACTTTATAACCCTATTTTAGGACATATGTGCTTACACTTGTAATTATTCTGTAAACAGTAAAGTAACATGGCTATAAAGTGTATATACACACACATTACTGCCATATTGCTATATAGTGTATATAAAATGTCATAGAATTGTCTGGAAATCCTCTGATATGCTTTAACTACTACTCAGTGTCATAATTTAGGGAATACTAGGGAATGATAGGCTGAAAACGTCCAACTATAGGCCATGTTCATACATGGCAATACAGTGCCGTTCTGTGATATGGCCGTGTCACAGAACGGCCACTGTCTGCGATGTTCACCCCGGCCAGTACTGCAGTACACTTCTTTCTAATATCACTTCTTTCTAATCGGAATGCGGGCCCATTCGGGTGTACCTGCACTCCAGTAAGGCATAGCAGACAATGTAAAGTACATCTGGAGCCACACTTTACATTGCCTGCACAGTCTATTTCATGTGGCCACACAAAGTAGACATTGCAGTTTTCTGTGCGGCCACATGGAATCCCGGCCGGAGCATATACTGTGTGTATACACTCTGGACGGGATGCCATAGAGTTAATTGCAATCGGCCGCTGTGATTAAACAACGGCCATTGTTGCAAACTTGTTTAATAAAAACATACTGTGTGTGAATGAGACCCTAGAATGTAAACTGTAACACTAAGGTGAACCTTTTCTTCTTGACTTTACCCTGTGTGGTTTGGGTTACTGCATATTGAACTTCTAATCTGGTCAATCCAATAAAGCTGGTAAATTAATGTTTTTGTGCCCCTGTTATTGCACACTCTGAACACAGGGCTATAATTACAATGAGGCACACATGGTGTCTTTCGTTCTGTTATGGTACTTTTACACGGAGCGATAATTCGCCCGATTGCACTATTAACGCTTTTGAATGAACAATGTTTTTTTTATAACGATCAGCGTTTAGACGGAACCATACATCGTACGAAAAAATAGTTATGCGATCGTTTGGCGATCGTTTAAGCCTATCTCACACATAGGTGAAATCTTAAAGGACTGTTTACACGGAACGATCTGCGAATTTTTTGCGAACGACCAACGATAATTTGAGAACATGTTGAAAGATCAAAATTAACTATTTCTCGCTCGTCGTTTGATCGTTCGCTGCAATTACACGTACGATTATCGTTCGAATTCAATCGTTATCGGGCAAATTCGAACGATAAATCGTTCCGTGTAAAAGGACCATTAGTCTATCGTTGGTTGCATCCATTGGATGCTGTCAGTGAAGGACATGGGTTGGGGATTGGAATATACAAGGGGGAATGAAAAACTAAAGACAAAGTGGGACATTTACTAAGGAGTCTAATATGTGCAACTATTCTAATGGGGATTGGAGTGTATTTTGTTCCAATATCTTGTGACTGATTCATTAACATGTAGCACTGCCATAGTGAATGTATCTGATTATAAAGGCGCAACTATAAAAAAATTTCGCAGTTTTATTCACCTGGTACTGACCAGACGTAAGCTTGCGCCTGTTTATGCAACTTTTTAAAAAGTCGCAAATGATAAATTGGGCGCTAATCCCAGATTATGTGAACTTTTGGGTAAATACTTAAAACAGGCAGATTAAAAAAAAGGCGCAACTAAAAAATATTCACCTGTCGAATACTGGTTCATAAATAGAACTTAGACCAAAAATGGGTGAAAAATACAATTATTCACCGAAAGGCGCAAATCCAGGGCTGTGGAGTCGGTAAGCCGCAGCTCCAACTCCGACTCCGACTCCTGAATTTTATCAGGACCGACTCCGACACCCGACTCCTGCTCCTTCATAAATGGCCGGTCATATACCAGGGGAGTTATTTATCAGACTGGCTCAGCAGCTTCTCCCTAATGTCCTACATGATCCTGGGGCGACTTCTGAGTGAATAAAGGAATACTGTGTATAAAGCAGATTCTTCTCTGTGTGTGCAGTGGATGCAGCAAGTCTCCAGCCTCCATGTCCTGAACTACTCACAACTAGACTAGATGGAGCAGGTGGTCTTTTCCTGCTGACAGTCTTCTATGTTTCTAACTAAATATTCACCATACTTAAAGAAACACTGCTAACAATGCCAGATCCCTGTGATATATAGGTCAGCCATAGTGATATACAGGGGGTTACACATAGTGATATAGAAAAGGGTCACACATAGTGATATAGAGTTCACACAGTGATATAGAAGGTCACTGTGGGGACACACAATAGCACGCACACACACACAGCCTGCTGCAGCCATAGCATACACGCACACCCACACAGCCTGCTGCAGCTATAGCACGCACACACACAGCCTGCTGCAGCCATAGCACACACACACAGCTTGCTGCAGCCATAGTGCACACCACGCACACACACACACACACACACACGGCTTGCTGCGGCCATAGCACACATACACCCAGGCTGCTGCAGCCATAGTGCACACACACACACACACACACACAGCCTGCTGCAGCCATAGCAAACACACAGTGCAGTGCTAAGGACCCAGTGGAGTGGCAGTGAAGAGGATAAAATATGCTGTTTGTTCAAAGTTTGTTAAAGGAGAAGTCCTGCTGAAACAAAAAAATACATTGAGGTGTGCAGGAACATAATATAGAATGTATACTTGCCTGTCTCCATGCCCCTGCAGCAATGCATCCTTAGCTCCTTGACCGCTGCCGGGCCCCAGTTCCTCTTAGGTTCCTGGGCAGGAGGGGCCTGCTCTGCCAGTCAGTTAGTGCAGCAGTGTTCCTGAGTCGGATTGTGAAGTGACGGGAGCTGCAGGAAGTCAATAGGGGTCTGAGCGGTGATGCAGCGCTGTGGGGGCACAAGGACAGGTAACTATAGATTTTTTAATATTTTCCCACACTCCCCTAGCTGCAATGTATTTTTGTTTTGGCCGTACTTCTCCTTTAATAGACACCTTAGAAAGCTCCAGCGATATCACTGTAAATTCAAAGGAGTTTTCTATGCAATTATTTACTAACAAAAGCAGGTTTGGAGCTAAGAATGTGAAACCAAGAGGGTTTTCTCAAAGTATTTTTTTTTGGGTAAAGTGTGAGAGGTCTAGTAGTCGGGAAAACTGAGAGTAGTAGTCCCTAATGGTACTTTTACACGGTGCGATAATTCGCCCGATCACACGATTAACGATTTTGAATGAACAATGGTTTTTTTCTAACGATCAGCGTTTAGACGGAACGATACATCGTACGGAACATCTCACACATAGGGGAAATCGTTGAAAGAATGTTTACACTGAACAATCTGCAAATTTTTTGCGAACGATCAACGATGATTTGTGAACATGTTGAAAGATCAAAATGAACGATTTTTTGCTCGTCTTTTGATCGTTCGCTGCGTTTACACGTACGATTATCGTTCGAATTTGACCGTTATCGTGCAAAAACGAACGATCAATCGTCCCGTGTAAAAGGACCATAAGGCAAAGTCAATTAGGATGTCATGCATGGCTTTATGGCTGGCTGACCCTATAGATTCCCTTGTAGCTGGGGGACTGCACAGGATGCTTTTTAGTGTTAGGCCCCGTTCCCACTGAGCAAAACTAGCGGAATTCTGTTAGCCTCCCGCTCATAATGGGAGTCTATGGGAGGCGCGCGCTCCTGCCCTGTCAGCGCTGAAGAATGAGGCTAACGGCATTCCGCAGCGGACAATTCCGCCGCCGAATTCCGCTAGTTTTGCTCAGTGTGAACGGGCCTTATAGGGAAAATATGTACAGTATAATTAGCTTAAACTTTGCTGTAGAGGACCCCATAGGTTGGATGACTGCTGTGTTAATAGTGGAGAAGACATTACTCAGAGTTATGGCATGCCAGGAAAGATGAAGGAATAAAGGGGTGGACGGTCCAGTATTGGCTACAGTACAGCCAAAATTTCCATGGTATTCTGCCTGCTGAATGTTCCTGATGGGTGAGCCACAGCCAGAGAGCTCTGATTTTGGCTAATCTCTCAGAGAACAAAGGGGTCAGGCAGGCAGTGGGGTTAGTCCGAAGAGCCACATATACCTTATATCGATGGCCAAACCTGCCACAATATAAAGTGTATGGGACTTTTAGCTCATGTAACTAACCATATCTTTGTCAATTCCAGCATCCATCCAAGACACTGCAGGTGTGAGGTGTCCCCGTTGTCCAGTCCCAGCAGAAGTTAATTTAGGAAGGTATGTCATCCTATTGCTTAGATTAGGAAGTGTATACAGAATCAATCATCCCCTTTTCTGCACCCTTGTCCATCTACAGGCATGCTGACCAGCCATGACACCCCCACCTAATCTTCTACAAATAACATTCATCCTCTGGGAATAAACAGATAAAAGCATGTATAATAACAGCCTTAGAAAAACAACTTTCTTAGTCCTTAAATAGTTTAAGTATCTCTCTCTCTCTCTGGTTTACTTTTTTTCTTCCTGAGCAAATACGCTCAGCTTTGGTGAAAATGCAAAAATGACTTTACGTGTCAAGAATGGAATCTAAGTGTCAGCAAGGTTTGCCTGGTCTGTAATCTAGATCATGATCTGTTGATCCATCCTTGATGACTATTTAGGTGGATACCCGTGCGAATCCAGACATGCACAAACAAACGTGTGTTGGGTCAGCATCACGTTACCTCTGACGCCGCATGCCTTACAGCAGATGCAGGCAGTCCTCATAATAATTTATTCAGAACTTTTTGTGATGTTTTGTTATGTTTCACTTGTATATTTGTAAAATATACTTCCCTATGCACAACCTGAGAGGGGGGGGGGGGGGGGTATGGGGAGGTAGTAAGATTATATTATTAATAAAATTGATATTTAAAATATTTTTAAAATTAATCTTGATACTACTACTAATAATAATAATATTTTTTTTTATTTATACAGCACCACCAGATTCTGCAACCATAGAGACTACTCTTGACAAAAGCATCTGATGTGTCCTTGTGTATGGGACTCATCTGTGTCAGTATCTATGTAATATTCAGGCATAAGATATCAGCTCTGCTAAATGTGTCAGTATTGACAGCAAATTACTTAAATGACATATGGGAGCAGGAACGAGGCTTTACTTGTATGTTTTGTTGCCTTTCATATTGGAACTATTGAGCTGTCACTATGATTTTTACATGTAAGGGGATTATATAATCCCAAAGTGCTGATCTGTCTGGTATGCAGCTGATTTACTATTGTGTACACATGTGGCTAATACCAGAAAGCTCCAGTTTTTGATTGCTGTTTTAATGCATTTGACATTGCCTTTATAGTGTATATGCAAGAGCTAACATGAGAAGCCTTTGGTCTTAAAATTTTATTTGTAAAAATATTGCATATTTGTAATGCCTTCCACTTGCCATAGGCAAAGCTAGACTTGCACCGCAAACATGGCATGCTATACATGCCATGTCTCCAACAGCACCTGCTGCATCATACGTCACAGCAGGATTTTGGAGAACTACCTTCATCATTTACGCCTTTTAGAACAACCGTTGTTTTAATTAAAAACAAGAACCGTTCTTTTCATAAAAAGTATGGTGTGTGAGCATAGCTATTAGAGCATTGAGCAGCTTTGTTAGGTGAGTTTCTTTTCTTTCTTTTTTTTTTACTGGTCTGCACAGGGGCTATATGGGGGGCCCTCTACTATGGGATAGCCCCTTTACTATAGAGATTTGCATAGATGGTGCCACCTATTGTATGGGGATGTACAAAGGGGACCATCTGCTAAATGGGGGCTACACAGAGGGGCCCATTACTATATAGGGTATCTACAGAGAGAGCTATCCACTGTATGCACGGAGGAGTCTTATACTATATAAGAGCTTCACAGAGGGGCCTGCCTAATACTACACTGGGCCTTCACAGAGAGGCACGGATGGGCCAATACAGATGTGTGTAATGTCAACAGGATGGTGCAAGAGTTCAGAGCTTAAATGTTTTTCTGGCAGATTCTGTGGAGACTGAAGTAATTCTCATTATGGCCCCGGCTGGATAGAGAAGAATAGGAAAAAGTGACCAATTCTTAGATGACCCCTGCTATTCGATTAGAGAGGATGCCCCCTGTGAGTCACTGGATGGAACTACACTGTAATCATATATATAATGTGCAGATCCTGTGTAGAGCTAGCTATAGCTCTATATTGTCACTATAGGGGGTGATAATGGTCTTTGGATTTTATTCAGTGGATTTTATTCAGTAGCAGAGTGGTGGCATTACTCAGTATATAGTAGTATTAATAATTATGTGGTGGTAATATTTGTCCCTTATAAACTTTTACTGTCGGTATTATTGGTCATAGTATACTGAATTTGGTCCATAACAGTATGATGGTAATAGTTGTGGTCATGGTGGTAAAATTCCTTGTATACTGGTGTTATTTGGTAGCTGTATCTCTATTGTATTTAAAGGGTTTGGCCACTTTATAGTACAACTGTTCAGTGTGCAGTGTTAGTGGGTGTACTCACTACCCTTACTGACAGCAGCTCCCTGTGTACCCCATAGAGCTAAATCAGGTTCCCCTCCTCTAGGCTGTGCTGTCCTGCTCTATGGTGAGTCTGTCCATAAGATGGCCAACATGGAGGAGCAGGTGACCATGCCCCGCCCTCTGTGTCCTCCAGGGGCATATATAGGCTCAGTGGTTGACACAGGGGACGAGTCAGTTTATAGTTTAATAAAACATAGAAATTGTCATAGCATAGATATATATGTATTTATTTCCATTTTGTTGGGGAGTGGCAGGGGTGTAGCTAGGATTCACGGAGCCCCATAGCAAAAAATTTTAAGGGGCCCCCCTCCCCTACGCATAACAGATAGCACTGCACATATATATATATATATATATATATATATATATATACACACACACGCACACATACGGAGCTCTGCACATTTTCCTTTCCTACTTGATTGCCAGCTGGAGAACGGAGGTCAGAGGTTAGCAGTGCAGTAAAGCAGAGATCTCTGTCTTCTGCTTGTTAACCCTTTTTTGTGTTGCAGCATGTAAGTGAACATTGGGTCACTTACACACTGCAGTACATAAGGGTTTGAGCAGAAGGACACAAGCTCTTACCTTCTCCTCTGGGCCCCCCTCCTGCACAGGCCCCATAGCAACTGCCTACCCTGCCTCTATGGTAGCTACGCCACTGGGGAGGGGGATAGTGCAACAAATGTCTTTATATACCCCGAAAATTCTGTTGCAGGGAAGGGAGGCTGGAAAGTTGGCCCCAAAAATTGTTCCTTCTGGTGGGCCCAAGGTTTTTCCAACACTGGGTGCTGGTCAACACAACAACCAGATGACAGATGGAATGGTGGAGTTGTGGCTGCAGGCAGAGAGGCATCCCTAGAGCAGGGAGAGGTCAATCAGTTTACTTGGTCAGGAACACCACCATGACACGGTCAGATATTGGGGGTGCCTATTTACAGAATATTATGTGCAAGCTCTTGGTTGGTAGATAAATCAATATGTATAAGCAGTGTTGTATTCAGAAGTGTAAATTGTGACAATGTTTGTGGTGTACAGCAAATACAAAACACTTCCAATCTTACAGCTGAAGAAACACAAAACCTCCTTTTACAAACAGGCTTGTTATCCCATAAGACCCAACGTACATGTCAAATCCTCTTTGGATACTTTAAATTAAAGCCCTCAGCTGTTTTTCATTGACATCTGTGGCCTTAAAAAACACATATACCCTGATAGAGGTGCCAACTTTTATGCAACAGCCAAATACCTGGAAATCTCTTCACATATTGACGTCAATCATTTAAACAAGTTTACACATGTACCATAAGCCTACTTCTTTCCATATTGGTGGAGCCTGGGAGCTAATGATCGGCATTACTTATAGAGTTTTTAATTCTTCCTTACAACTATAAGGATCATTGTTGATGGCTTAAAGTGAATCTGTCAGCTGCAATTCACATTCCAAACTGCTGACACTGTAGGCCATGAGGTCAAGGAGACACATTGTGCCTTTCATATATCCATCTGTGCTTCCATATAGTAGAAAAATAATCTTGTATGCAAAGTGGCAGAGTAGTTAGAATTGCTCCTTGCTCCTTCTCCCATTCTTGCTTGACTGACAGTCAACTAGAACTTGAGCCCAAAGCAGGGTAGGGGATGGGAAGGGGAGTAAGGAGATATTCCAGCTTGCAGTAGATTAGGGTCTTGGGAAAGCCTCTTTGACACTTTGCACGGGAGGATAAAATGATTTTTCTATTTTATGGGGTTTTGTGCTTGCTCATACATCAGCTGATTGTGTTTTTCATGTGCCGATGGCTTCTTTCATTATTGATTCACGTAAGCAGGGATGTTGATATTGATATTGTACAAAGGGCTCAATAAAAAGCATTAAACAGCTCAGAGTCCTCCTTTAACAATAAGAATCATCTTACTGATTCTACTGTGACCCTATTCTTACCACTAACAAGGATCCTATCACAAGGATCACTATCTCCATTGCATAGGACTGGTGGTTGGTGCAGTCTTCTCATTTGTTGCATGGTTGGCTACCTGAAAAGTCTCAAGATTTCCTGTTTGTGTGCTTTTTCTGTTTTATTATTGAGTTTTGAATGTTTTGAATGAATTAATAGTAAAGGACTCTACTGTGAGATCTTTTTGGCAGCATCTCTCCCCTGTTTACTCAGTAAGATGTGCTGCCAATAATGGAAAAAAACTGGCCTCACGAATGATTGTGTGCTTGGCCACTCCCGACAATTGGGTTGTCTAAGGGTAATCAATTGGTGCTTGTATCAGGCAGTTGCCTGCCATGTAACAGGACCCTTAGTCCCCATAATTACAAAAAAACAATAGCCACATATTCCCATTATTGTGTTGGTCATTCCAAGTATTTCTTTGAATGCCAAAAGGTTTGTGTACACATTACCTTTACACACTGGATTTGTTATCTCCTGTATTGGGTAGATACATACTGGACTCATGGGGGGATGTTTACTGTATTGATTTTTTCCTTATAGGCATATTTTACTGTCATTATATATGTGTATATACTCTTTTTAACGAATATTTAAACATCAACAAATTAATTTGGTTAAGATCATTGTACTCACCCCATTTAGTAGGAAACAATTATTCTCTTACTATGAATATGTTGACCTAGTTGGATTTAAATAAATGGCCCACACATGAAAGGGTGTATATACCATAGAGGCATTCCATTCATATGTGGTAGGGCCCCTGGAAAGGAACCCATTCTTGGTTGGCTTTGGGGAGAACCTGTACAAATATGTGGTCTCCAAGTGCTGCAGTGTTAGCAGGTATGGAAGTGGAAAATGTACTTAAGAGTTGTCTGTCAGCTTCTTATTCTTCTCTTGACATTAAGAACACATGCTTGGCCAGAACTGCATAAATGCATGTGTGGCTACTACTACAGTGTCCCGTTAGGTACTCTAAAAACATTTATTGACTCGAGAACTTATGTGCCTCTGTTCCTCTGTTTTATAATGTTTTATGCTGTAGTATGTTTACATTTTGCATTTGATTTGTACACAGTGCGATGGCTGAGAAAGGGTTAGCATTCTAAAACCATAGGAACCTTCTGGAAGTAAGATGGCGCTTAATGCTAACTCGGCCTCTGTTCAGGAGAAAGTTAAAGTTATTGTAGAGTTAGGTAAGAGTTGAGTGTAGGAAGGAGAGGTAAGATAAATGTATTGTGCGAGGAGAAGTTGTGCAAGGGCCTCACAGCTTTAAACTACTGCCTTTCTAGTACCTTTTGGCTAGGCTTCGTGCAGTCTTGGCTACCATGTCAATGATACTTTTAGGATCAGCACCCCACAGGTGGAGACTATTGCACAAAAGCCTATGCATCCTGCAACTGGCAACTGTACTACCAAAAGGACTAAGACAAGCAAGGAAAGTAAACTGTATTCTGAGCTTTAGCCTTCTAAGCTAAAAAAGGCTAAAGATTTATTGGGAAACCCTGTTCCAGCCTAAATAACCCAGCCTCTGTTCAGAAAAAAAGTTGAAGATATTGTAAAGTTACATGTAGGTAAGAGTTGAGTGTAGGAAGGAGAGGTAAGAGAAGTGTAATGTACAAGGATAAATTGTGCAAGGGCCTCACAGCTCCAAACTACCACCTTCAAGTAGTTTCTAGTACCTTTTTGCCAGACTTAGTGCAGTCATGGCTACCATGTCAATGGTATTTTTAGGATCAGCACTCAATTGGCATCCCACAATCACATTTTAGGGATTACAATGGAGTGACAGAGCTGCCAACAATATCTTTTGTGTGTGATCAATTTATTCAGGCTTGTTCAGAAATATTAAATTTTTTCTAGTGACCATAAGTGGTCGTTTAATACATTGATTAAAAAAATTATGTTGCCTTTAGGATAAATCTAGGTCACCTTCAATGGCTGTGGCCATACGTACAGTTTCATCCAGAGATCACATGACCTTATCATTGGCTGCCTTGTCTAACAGATCTGGATCAGTAGTGTAAATGCTACTATTATGTTATATTATTATTAATGACACTGCTAAGGGAACCTAACTGGTATGTGTGTTCAAGCATGTACATCAAGAAGAGAATTTAGTTGATATTGCTGTAGCACCCAGTCCTTAGTGTACAGTGTGCATATGATTTATGTGTGATGGCTTGCCGCTTGATAAAGTATGTTGTTATGGGTATTTGGACTCTTTTACTGCTTTTACTTGGTCTGACTTGCCCTGCCTATAAAATCACATCACCAACATGTTTCTACATCATATAGTGTTATAGTATATGCACATTCTTCTGATTTTTGGCATCCATTCAATCTGTCACTCAGTTTCTCAGTGTTTTGACTCATCACCTAGAATTGCGTCACATTCTGTCCAGAAAAAGGGAAAAAAAATAACCAACAGTTCAAAGTGCATCATGTGCCTATGTACAACACTGATTCTATCAATGGGAGTAAATGCTGCAGTATTGTGTTGGGAGCCTTGGAGTAGCTGGATAGTGAAGTGTGCATTAGACCAGTATTTACTGGGCAGATTAATAACACAGAACAGGGCGATGACACAAACCCTCTATAGCAGGCTGATATAACCTGACAGGCTTGTATGTGTCAATCAATAGAAACCTCTTAGGGCAGCTCTGCAGTTTATCTGAACTCTGTTTTCTCTAGTGAAACATAAAAGCCAAGTGGGTGGGGGGACGGCTGTGTTTGTGCAGTGGGAGGGATGAACACATTTTATAGACTTTCTAAAATTGTTATTTACAAATTCTGAGCTGAAGATTAAAAGGCAGACTGCAAATCCTATCAGACGGACACACGTGCAGAGGCAGCCATGGGGAAAGCAGAGCACCTCAACCTGTGCCTGGTCCTGTCTGTCTGTGTGGTATTTTGCAGTGCACATGTGGTGGAGTGGACTTACCAAGGTAAGAAAAGAACCAGATCGCTCAGGGATTATGGTCCATTTTATTCCGTTTTATATCAAATAGTTATTTACAGTTTTTAGTCATTTCTGATGAGAAGGTTTTCAAAAAGTTTGATGTAACTACATGGGATCTGTCTTCATGGATATGTGAACTTTTTTTATGCATAAAAGAAAATAAAATCTGACTGTTCACATGACAGTCATTGTCTCTCATTGTAAAAACTGCATAGCTTTTACATTGTTTGAACAGAGACTAAAATATATTATGTTTTATAACCAAATCTAAATTGGCAGAAGTTTTGGTTCACCGATTTTTCTTTTTTTGCTTCGAAATCTCCCATAACACCTGTGGGAAGATACATCATATAAGAGAATCATTTCTAGATCAATACATGGAAATGTTTAACAATTGATATAACACCCAAGCACAATCTAATGGTTGGATCAATTGTCAATTAAATAATAAAAAAAAAAAAACGCAACACTAGAGAAATATAGGAAAATGAGAATGTATTGCTTTTGTATGTTATGTGCTACTGGCACTACATATTGTAGGAAACTATTTTAAGATACATTATTTGCAAGTTGCATAGTATGGTTGGAAAGATATACTCCTAGCCTTGTTGTTTTATTGAAGTTAATAAGTGCCATTGCACGTGACTACCCCCCTTGGGTCAGATGTGGTGAAGAGGCCCAATCTAGGGGAGGGGCACATGTGCCTGGCACCCTGGGAGGTCTCTAATGGGCAGGATGAATGTAGTTCTTTTCGATTCTCAAGTTAATGAAAATGTTCAGAAAAGGGTTGGGCCAACCATGATTTTCTTTTGCACTAGGCACACTAGTATGCTGCAATGGCCCTATGCAGTTTTGAACAATTAACTACATATTCACATGCCATGCAGAGAAGAGAAGTGGTCTCCAGCTCCAGGCGAGTATAATATCTTAAAACTTTATTGATTCACAGTTAAAAACTTTTGCATCATTGCACCATAAAAAATGCAAATGGCACTCCGACGCATTTCACACTACTGGAGTTCTTAGTTATGGCACAACCATAATACATGTTTAGTATGGAGTATGAAATGACTAAGAATGGCAGTAGTTTGAAATGCGTTGTGTTTCATTTGAGCTTTTTATAGTACAATGTTGTACAAGCTTTTAACTATGACTGAATAAAGTTTATAGATTTTATACTTATATTGTACCTGGAGACAGAGACCACTTCTCTTCTCTGCATACATTGGATTTGGCCCAATCGCCTTTAGTCTTTCTTTGAGTTTCCATATGAACAAGCGCTGATTCCTTTTGCATATATAGTCCTATGGTATGTTTTAAAGACATATACTCTAGATTTACCCATTCATGAAATTATAAGACTGAAAAAGCTATTGAGATGGTACACAATTGCATCCAATTTTTTGCATCCATTTTTTCCATAAAACTTATGTTAAATGGATAGGAAAAAGTGTGAACAGAAATGTTTCCATAATAATGATCGCTTAAAGGGTTAAATTCATGTTTTATTCATTGTTTACAGAGGGAGAAGTAGATGAAGCAAACTGGGGTAAGAAATACCCCCTATGTGCATCAACACACCAGTCCCCTATTGATATACAGCGGAAGAAGGTTGTATATAATCCTCAGCTTGTTCCGCTGGACCTAGAGGGCTATGATGGACCATTGCATGGACATTTCCGGATTTCCAATAATGGCCATTCAGGTAATCAGCTTATGTTTGTATTTGCAGCATCATAATAACTTCAACCAGAGGAAAGGCCCAGGTATCACCATGGTGAGATCCAGCAGAAGACCTAAACTTAGGGTCCTATTCCACGGGCCGAGGAGGGCCCGATCAACGATGTAAACGAGCGGCGATCTGCTAGATCGCCGCTCGTTTACTGGGCCTATTCCACGGCCCGATGATCGTTGAGCGAGGGCTGCAGGGACATCGTTACCGATGTCCTTGCAGCCCTTGCAGCAGCAGTAATACATTACCTGTCCAGGCTTCTCCTCCGCGCTGTCTTCATCCCCGGGTCCCGCGCGCTCTATCTTCTGAATGGCCGGTCAGCTGACAGGCCACACTCAGCCAATCACAGGCCGCGGCGGTCAAGGCCTGTGATTGGCTGAGCGCTCAGTCAGCTGACAGGCCATTCAGAAGATAGAGAGCGCGGGACCCAGGGATGAAGACAGCGCGGAGGAGAAGCCTGGACAGGTAATGTATGATGATGCTGCTGCTGTCAAGTCGCCACGCATCACTATTCAACCGTAGCGATGCGCGGTGGGGGAACGATGATTTTAGGTCTGGCCCTAAATGAACGATTAGCCGATGACACGATCATCGGCTGATCGTTCTCTCTATTTCACCGAACGATTATCAATAGACCAACATATAAGTTAATAGACCAACATATAAGAATAATTCATATTATTTCCCAATGAGCATTAGATATCAGCATAACTTTCTTTCTCTGTCTCTTGCATTGTCCCTTTGAACCATATTTAGAAGATACTCAAATTATGTATGCTATATATTTGGTGTACCTTGGCTGGTATATTGTATACAATCCAAGTAAACTTTGACTGTATGTAGTATTCTGAATGAGGGCTGTTCACTGCATATGGGTGATATGGTCCCTAAGTACAGCCATGCCAGGGTACCTACAAGTGTTCTCTGGCCCTACAAGTGGGCCTTTTGATAGATAGCCAGGAGGAACCCTTGATGATCTACATGAGATAGTGGTCCCAGTATTGTCATAGAGGTTTTAAGGGCTTCTAGGGACGAGATCCAGCATGGACCCAGCATTTAGAGGTGATAGCTTTGCCTAGGTATAGGGAAAGGAGTTTGGCGCATCAATAGGGTATTCTATGGTTCCCCATACTTGTTTGCCACACCTGTATACCTGTTTCCCACTCCTACTCTATTACCTGCCAATTCCCTGGCTATACATATATGCAATCTGATATGTGTTATAGGAAATAGTGTTGCATGTTCTTTATCACCAGTGTGATTTTGTAATACCTCTATAATACACCATGTGTTGGTGCTTGCCGATTTATTATAGAGGATTATGAAATCTGGAAAATAGAGGCATGGAAAGATATGGCAGATGCTCACAAATACAGTCATGTTCATGAGGTCTTAAAGGGGTACTCCAAGTTGATTTTTTATATATTTTTGTGCATATCAACTGGTGTAAGAAAGTTAGACAGATTTGTAAATGACTTCTATTTAAAAAACTCAAGCCTTCCAGTACTTATCAGCTGTTGTATGCCCTACAAGTAGTGATGTATTTTTTCCAGTCTGACACAGTGCTCTCTGCTGCCACCTCTGTCTGTGACAGGAACTGTCCAGAGCATAGCAAATCCCCATAGAAAATCTCTCCTGCTCTAGACAGTTCATGACATGGACAGAGATGGCAGCAAAGAGCACTGTGTCAGACTGGTATAAACTGCACCACTTCATGCAGGGCATGTAGCAGCTGATAAGTACTGGAATTTACACATCTGTATAACTTACTGACACCAACTGATTTGAAATTTTTTTTTTTACCACAGTACCTTTAAGGTTATACATAATTTTACAGATCTGACTGTGATTGTGTTGTTTAAGTTGTAATCTTAGCATTGGGGGGAAGGATTGGAAGAAAGCTCTCTTTACTCATGCAGAGAAGTCCATTATCAAATATATATTAGACCATTCATTTGGATGGAAGGATGTCTCTAGGTTTATATTGCATGTCTATGCCTGTCCATGAAAGAGTGTAAAGTCTATGGCCTCTTCACAACCAGATCAATGTTCAGAGTAAAATTTAAAGGGGTACTCCAGCGGGGGGGGGCACTTTTTTGCTGGTATCGGGGAGGAGGTGGCCGAGGGAAAAGACGTCCACTCACCTCACCGCCGCTAGAAACGGGGAGGTGAGTGGACGTCTTTTCCCTCGGCCACCTCCTCCCCCGTCCCAGCAAAAAAGTGCCCCCCCCCCCCCGCGGGAGTACCCCTTTAATAGAGAATATTTTGCCTGTGGTTGTACTTTGTAAGCAAATGTTAGTTCAGGGAAAGGTAAACACTAAACACATCTCCCAGGAGGCGACTATTGGGATATTGAAGTCAGCCGTACCTGGCTACGAGAGCTTTGTGAACAGGAACATGCTGATGCTTTTGCAACACTATTGATTAAATCCATGCCAAGAATGACCTCAATTTACCTTAAAGGGGTTATCTGGGGAGCATCTTTTTTAATTTAATTTAAAATGTTGCTTAGACTAGTGGTAAGGGTTAAATAACCTGCAATAGCTTTCCTTATTCCCCCTCTTTGTCCTTCTCATGGAGCCCCGCTCCTGCTGCGCAGTGCTTTCTGGTTCTGGGTTGGCACATGGATCTGCCCGCTCAGCCAATCAATGCCCTCCTTACATTTTGCGATGCATTGCTTTGTTCTAATCTTGCAGGACTCAATGACCACAGAGTTATAACATGGGGGGGGGGGGGGGGTTACACTTTTAAATGGCTCCCCTTAAAAAAAACTGCAGATGAATGTTATTCAAAAGAACTATTTTACTTTACATTTCTTCACATGCCGCGTCACAACAATCTTGACGGTTACAATTTCTTCACATGCTGTGTCACAACAATCTTGATAGTTACGATTCTCAAATGAGGCAAAAAGCTCAGTGACTACATTCACAATGGGTGTTACTAGTTTAATGTTTCTAGAAATACAAAAATAGGGCAGAGGTATAACAATATTCAGCTGTAGAGAATCTACCAGACCACCAAGACAAAGGGGGACATTTATTAAGACCGGCATACACGTACACCGGTCTTAAATCAAGCCCTGCCCTCATTCACCCCGCCGGATTTACTAAGAGGCGCGCACCTTTGGCGGGACCTAAAGTTTCTGCACTTTGCCAGTATCCCTGAGTGGGCCCTTCAGTGTTCCCAGCATTGCTACCACACCTTTTTATTACATGTTACACCTCATTGTGCAAAAGGAAATCCCTGGTTTAGGAAGGAGTCACTCGTTTTAAAGAATTTGTCCTATAATTATGCACTAATACATATCTGAGCGCTAAACAATACCCTAGTACTGATCCTTGGTAATAGAGCTGAGGTCTGCAAAACATAATTGTTCTCTATATGGAATAGATTATGTGAACGCCTTGTTACGGAAGTAATAGGCGAACTAAGGCGAGGGATGGCACTGAGCAATGTATTGCACTAGGAAACAGAATGAGATTGGTATATCTATGATATAATATATTCAAATACTCATTAATATTAATCTGTTGATAACAGCTGTCATACATGTCATGCATGGCGGATGCACGCTCTGATAGGTGCCGCGTCTGTCAGAACTCTGGCACCCTGCGATGCAATGTAAGGGTGCGTTCACAACTACAGGATCTGCAGCAGATCTGCAGCAGATTTGATGCTATGTTCAGTTATTTAAATGAAATCTGCTGCAGAAAATCAGCTGCAGATCCCGTAGGTGTGAACGCACCATTAAGGTGCGCATCAGTTGCCATGGTTACCAGAGGCCCTTTAAAGGCCTCTGCTCCTGCTATGGTAGATTCTTTGTTCCAGCCTGCCTCAGAGAGGCTAAACTAGTATAGAAGAGATTTATATGATCGGCACCTCGATCCTAACATTAAATGAAAAAAAAGTATTGAGATAACTACATTTGGGTCAAGACACAATAATATGACTATGTTATTCGTAGGCAAGTGAACCCTAAGGAAATTTTCACCTTAAAATGTGCCCCTCAGAATAGGATTTTGCAGAGGTAATGCCTAGGAGTACAACACCTACAGTCACAGTAGTAAGTAACCTCTGCGCAGGCTGCTCTATTCATCAATGGCATCCAGGACAGGAAGCCACACCAGCTCCTGGGCAAGGCATAGAGAGGATAGGCATAATACATGGTAGTTAGCTGTATAGAGGGTAGAGGCTAGGCACATAGAGGAAGAAAATTAGGCTATATAATAATCCAAAAATGTATTGCATCTCAAGGACAACACATTTCAAGGTCACCAAGGACTTTTTTATCAAGTCAGGAGAGATAATTTGTTTAAAAGTTAAAAGTTTGTTTAAATATTTAAAAAGAGGGGTCTTGGAACATAGGAGCCAGGGAAAGTGGGAAAGAGATTTAGGAGGCCAGCCTATCCCGAATTGGGCAATTATATACAAGAATACCAAGCTAGTGTCTTTTGCCACTCACCATCAGATCATTCAATTTAATAGTGTGCATCAAGTTTATTATACACCTGGCTTTTTGTGTAAAATCAAAAAATGGCCACACAACAGTTGCCCCAGATGTGGCTCTGAGGAAACTGGTTACCTACATCTGCTATGGAGTTGTAAAAAAATAGAAGAACTGTGGAATCACGTGTTTGACAAAATAAAAGAGAGGCTTGGGATAGATATACTACAAGTCCCCCAGCTTGCGCTATTGGGCGATACATCTGAATTAAAGCTGCCTAGGGGTAAAGTGAAAACTATATTGAGGATGCTGTTTTACGTTAAACTGGCTCTGGTTAAGAGCTGGATTTCCCCAGTCTCCCCTCCGGTGAGGTTGTGGGAAAGATTTGTGACACTGTATGAGAAGTTTTATTAGACAATGACACATGGATAAGTGGAGGGTTTTCTTTTCTTTCTTTTTTTTCTTTCTTTTCTTCTCTTTTCTTTCTCCTTTTTCTTCTCATTCCTTGTCAGGCGAAGGGGTGGTTGGGGGGGGGGGGGGGGGGGGCAGGTGCTCCTTTTCACAATGTAAAGTATGATGATGTTTGTAATTTTGTCAATATGTTTTTTAAGAGTGTAACCTTTTGTGATATTTTTTTATGGTAATATTGTAACTGGAAAAAACAAAAATGAATAAATAAATAATTAAAAAAAAAATTATTTAAAAAGAAGCAAAATATAAAAAGAACCATATAAATTTTATATCACTGTAATCATACTGACTTAGAATAATATACCAATGGCAGAATTGTGTTGTCCCGCTGCAGCCACTGATTGGTTAAGCGTGATGTTATGGGATGGGAGCCCCAGAAGCAGGCCAGAGGGCGGACCAGTAAAGTATTCACTGGGTTGCAGCAGGTTAAGCGGGATGAAACTTAAGATGCTCGCAGCTAGTATGTAAACCTATTCAAAATTACAGTGTCGGGAATAGCAGCAGATTTTGCTGCAGAAATCGCAGTGTTAAATCTGCTGCGATTTGCTATGTGTGAAGTTGCCCTAAGGGTAAGTTCAGAAATAGTGTATATATACTTTGGAAAACTACGATTGCAAATTTATGTTCAGTTTTTGCTTCAATGCCAGAAGTGGAAGTGCCGTTCTTTGTCGCTTGGCAGGCGCACAAATCTATACTTGCTCCGGAGCAGGTGTAGATTTCTGCCATGATTTACACCATAAATCACGATAAATTAGGTGTGGGGAGAGGTTACGCCTCCTCCCTGCCTTGCTGCGCCCTTATCTGCCCATCAGGAAAGTGGGCAGTACGCCACTTATAAGGCGCAAAAATCTGTGTTTTTTCCATGACATACGCCAGGGGTAAATTTGATAAATATGCCCCACTGAGTGTAAAATCCTTCTAACATTACTTTTCTTTTTTGTGTTTTTGAAATATTTAGTGCAAATAGAACTTCCACCAACATTGAAAATAGCAAAAGGACTTCCGCACGTCTACACTGCAGTACAAATGCATCTGCACTGGGGTGGACTGGATCTGGAAACTAGTGGCTCTGAGCATACTATTGATGGTATGAGATACATGGCAGAGGTGAGTGTTGTGTAGTGCATGCCCTTAAGGAAACTGATAACTTGTTATTGAAACTAATATCTTGCCTTTACAGCTGCATATTGTGCATTATAACTCAGAATTATACGAGAGCTTTGATGTGGCCAAAGACAAGCCAAATGGCCTAGCGGTGCTCGCTTTTCTGTATGTGGTAAGTAATACAATTACATTTATATATTATTATGAAAACTAATAGTTTGTTCTTTTTCTTTATTCATCAATTTCTACCCCTGTGAAAATTATCATTTACTCTGAAAAGTGCTAAATCCTATCCCAAGACATATCAGCTCACTCAAGTATCAGGTTATAGCTGTCCACAGCAGTCCATGAATAGAAAAGGAGGGGAAGAGGGCAAGTAACAGACAGAGAGGCATGGAAGGGGTTGCAGCTTGTTGTTAGTGTTATATCTCACTACAGTGCTAGATTCACAGCTAAAACTGCTCATTACTGCTCTATAATGTTTTCCACACTGCTGCTGCTTCTGAAGGTATACTGCTCTAAAGTGTGCAGTGTATAGGAAACACCCTAGCAGCTTCCACTAGTCAGGGAGAACTGAAAATTAGAGAAGGAGCAGTAATCTGAGGAAAAATGCCATATACAAGTCATATAATAGCCACAAATAATTACGCTTAAAACTCGAATGACAGGTTCCCTTTGTGATAAGTTTAACAGTGATGTAACTTTAAAGGGAGCCTATCAGCAGGTTAGATACTTGTAACCTGCTGATATCCCCTTATAGCGCAGAGGCCGCTGAGATTGAAGGTAAGGTGCACTGGGGGCGGAACTATGCCCAGCTGGCCCTGAGAAACTTACCTTCATTCTCAGCGCCCCATACACTATAGGGAGATATCAGCAGGTTAGATACTTGCAACCTGCTGATAGTTTCGGTTTTCCAGGAACATACATTCATGGACTAGCCTTGAGAATAGGTCAATCAGTGTGATTGGTGGGGACTCCCTGGAATCCCCATCAGTCGGCCTAATAAATGAGCTGATAACTATGACCCCTTCATTGTTCATCCAGCTACAACCCCACATATTTACGTTTGGCTGTGCCTGGCACTGCAGCTCTGCTTGACAGGAGTTGAGTACCACTACAAATGCATCTATGAGTAAATGGCTGTGCCTGGTGCGCCAAAGAGGCCTTTTTATTCTGCTGATTGTTGGGGAACCCCACTTATCAATCATAAAGGTGGGCAGCAATGTAGGAAATCTCCCAGTATAATTTACTATCACATGATATTTTCTCAGTGTTCATTACTCTTTTTTTTTTTCTTTCTTTTTTTCAGGATGGTAATTTTGAAAACACATATTATAGCGAAGTGATTTCCAAGCTAGCCAAGATCCGTTATGCAGGTACTGATAACCGACGTACCGAAACCCTCACACATTATTCATCAGCAAACACATCCATTCCTAAAGTATATAGAAAATACTTGCATCCCCAATTATGTCAATTTTGATGTAGTAGTATACACTAGCAGATATACTGCACAATTGGGTAATCTATTAGGCACTCAGCACTAGTTTTCTTGCAGTAAAACTGGGTTCACACTACGTATATTTGAGGCTGTATATTTGAGGCTGTATAGCAACCAAAACCAGGAGTGGATTGAAAACACAGAAAGGATCTGATCACACAATGTTGTAATTGAGTGGATAGCCGCCATTTAATGGCAAATATTTGCTGTTATTTTAAAACAACGGCTGTTATATTGAAATAATGGCCGTTATTTACTGTTATATGGCGGCCATCCACTCAATTTCAACATTGTGTGGACAGAGCCTTTCTGTGTTTTCAATCTACTCCTGGTTTTGGTTGCTATGAGAACCTGACATGAGGACCAAATACAGCCTCAAATATACATAGTGTGAACCCAGCCAATTTGAAAGGTTGTATAATTTTGGCATGTGCCTCATTTGCATGAACATTTAAAACTTTATCTAAATTGGTCACAGTCTTTACAGTAGGCCGTCTATATGACTGTCATGTGACCGTCTATATGCAGCAGCTGCAACATGAGAACCTATCCCTATGCAAGGGCCATATAAAGACATTTTTTAGACTTCCAAATATTAAATTCAACTCAATATGAGCAGGAGGAGCTGGACAATGAAATCCCTTCTTTTTCTATTTTTAGGAATCCAGTGGATGGTCTCACTCAATAACAATTGCCAGTCACTGAGTAAGACCGCCCACTGGACTCTGAGCTCTGAATTTTAATAAATAAAATGAACGTTATACTGATGTTTTCCGACACAACTATATATCAATCTGCTCAGCTCCATACTGCTCACAGATCACATTGACTGATCACCATGATTAGAAAAACACAGCTGCTTTCTGCCACAACCAGTGCCACTCTTTCCCTCAGTGTGTGTGTTTTAGCACAATTTTATTCTAGTGAGTGGAATCAAGTTGTAATTCCACACGCAACCTGAAGACAGGGTTGGTGCTGTTTTTGGGTGACGGCAGTGATGTTTTGCTAATCCTTGATGACCCCTTTTTACAGCAGATCAGCACAATAACTCAAGAACACTGGTGACTTTTGGGAAGAACAATCACAAGCACCTGTGGTCAGCAGGTGTCTCCTGCAAATAGCTTGACTAATGCTGCGTTTACACGGAGCGATAATTCGCCCGATCGTAACATTAACGATATCGAAAGAACGATGTTTATTTTAGAACGATCAGTATTTAGACGGAACGATATATCGTACGGAAAAATCTTTTTGCGATCGCTTAAGCCTATCTCGCACATAGGTAAAATTGGTGAACGACTGTTTACACGGAAAGATCTGCAATTTTTTTGCGAACGACGATTTAAGAACATGTTGTAACATCAAAATGAACGATTTCTCGCTCGTCGCTTGATCGTTCGCTGCGTTTACAGGTACGATTATCGTTCTAATTCGATCGTTATCTTGCAAATTCGCATGATAATCGTTCTGTGTAAACACAGCATAACTGAGAGAGTATGGGACGCTGGGGCTGACTGTGATTGGCCCATTTATTTAAAGAGATATCCTATCTGTCGAGAATTTACCTGAGCATCACAGCGGGATGCAGCGTTGCTGAGGTGAATCAGCTTAGCATCACTGAGCCTGGCCACCGCTCTGAGAGCTGAGAGTGTTGGTCGGGAATCTAGGCAACTGCTAGCAATACTACTGGGACACCAAGGGACCAAACTTAGAAAACTATTTTTCTAAGGCAAAGCATTTGCAAAATTGCTTTATTTTGCATTCTTTACCACCTAAAAAAAGCTTAGGTGATAGGAATACCCTTTTAATGAAAAATGGAAAGGGAATAAAATTTGATGTAGCCATTTAGTTGAATAGGGAAGTCACCATCAGCACCAAATCCACAGTGTTATTGTAAGAAACTGGGTGTATAGAGACAAATGACTATGCTGAGGTGATCAGTAAAGTCTTTTTCTAACTGCTCGGCTGTTTTCTGCAATGGAAAATCTGCACCAATATAAGCGCCATTTAGTGAAGCTTTTGGGGCGGATTTTTCTTGAAGATTGGGAATTTACCCTTATGGATTTCTATCCACAGCACATTGAACATTGGATGCAATAAGCAGCATTTTATATCATTACATCATTGCCCATATTCTATAACATCAGGATTAATGAAATGTTTTCCTTCCAGAATATCCAATAATTGCAGTCAATGTTTAGGTCCTACCTGGATCTGGTATAGAGCAAAGTGACTGTCAGGAGGATGCACTAAGATGATCTAGCAAATCCTTTTACAGCATATTCCTGTATATGTGCGTGTGTGTGTGTGTGTGTGTGTGTGTGTGTGTGTGTGTGTGTGTGTGTGTGTGTGTATATATATATATATATATATATATATATATATATATATATATATATTTTTTTTTTTTTTTTTTTTGTTTAATTAATTAATTATTTATTTATTTTTTCATTTTAGGCCAAGAAACTGAAATAAGGACAATTGACCCCTTGGCTATGTTGCCTGAAGACCTGGACAAGTATTATCGCTACCAGGGCTCCCTCACCACTCCCCCCTGTACAGAGAACGTGCTGTGGACTGTATATGAGTCTCATATCATCCTGTCTCATAATCAGGTAAATCATCTTATGAGTCCCAGGTATAATCACTATGTAGGTGTCAAATGTAAGAAACAGATCGAAAACTGATAAGGAATCTTTCAACAGGTAGCAGTCCACTAGCAGCTGCACAATATCAATTCTCCTCCTTAAATGAAGAGTTGAGGTGTAGTGTTCATGCCGAGCTCTGGCACCTCGCCACTTCTTCCTTCTCCCTCTTCTGTATAAATATTCTCTGCTGCCCAGCCTCCTGCACAGCCTCCCCATGTTCCTGGTCTGCGCAAGTGCTGCTGATGCCGGCGATGATGGCGAATACAGGAGGCGCACAACTTCTGACATTAGCACCACCTGCGTGGCCCAGGAAGATGGCGCGAGCGTGCAGGAGACTGAGCAGTACAAAATATTCATAGAGAAGAGGGAGGGGGAATAATTGGTGCGGCATGAGCGCTACACCAAGACTCTTCTTTTATTCCTCATTACAGTATAAGAAATGATATTGTGTAGCATTGCCTCTATGGACAAAATAGCCAAAGGTAACATACCATGTATTGGTTTGTCCATATGACATTATTTCTCTATGGTGACATGACAAGTAAACTGTAAAACCCTGAGATCATTTCACTTTCTAAAATATTTAACATTGCTTTATACATCTGTCCAATGTGGTGTCAATTTTGTGTGGTCCCATGACCACATTGTCCAAGGACTTACAGTGTATGGCTATGTTCCCACAGCGTAAGAGACCGGCCGTTGCGTGACCCGGCCGGTCTCTGAAAAGATGATCTTTTCGGCCGCAGAGCTGTCATGCAGGCGCATCCGTTCGCACACGCATCAAAACTCTCCACAGCACACTAAGGAGCTTGGGGCCAGAGCCGCTCGCTCCACAGTGTGCTCTGACATGGTTTTCTGTCATGTCAGTTGTTTGCGGCGCAGCTAGGGATCCCGGCCGGAGCGTATACTACGTGTATACGCTCCGGCCGGGATCCCATAGACGGAGAGGAAACTTATATTTTCGTAATAATCACGGTCGTTGTACAACGGCCGTTATTTTACGAAAATATACGTTGTGTGAACATAGCCTATAATAATAATAATAATAATATTTATTTGTATAGCGCCAACAGATTCTGCAGCACTTAATGAGTATTTTTGTTTGCAAATACATCCCTGCTATGTGATCGTAGGGAAATCACATCATATGGGCAACACGTGACTGACACTACAATATCACATCTGATAGTTATAGAAATGCATTCATGGAGATACTGTATGAGAGAGGTCATTTCTCCTATAAGTGGGTAACCTGTTGCTCCTAGTCTTTATCCTCTCCTGTCTAGACCTGCACTTTCTAATAATAACACATGTATTCGTATTAGAAACCGTTTAATAACCTTTGTTAGATTGAAGATCCCTGTGAAGTCTGGTTGTACTGTATCTTTGGTGCTCGCTATCATCAGCATCCACATATATACAGTATACAGCACTGTTGTTTACCAGCAACAAAGATGTTATTGGCATCATCTGATAATCACTGTGTCGGTGACAGACGGGAGAGAACACGGCATACTCTGCAAACGCCGCACAGGAGTGATTACCCCTCCATGTGTGATAAACATCTGTCTGTTTCCACCCAGTGATGAGTGATGAGAACCTGCCATGACAAGCAGATTTTATATTGTGTGAAAACCCAACTGCTGTGTATGCAAAAGAGTTAAAGAGGATCGGACATGTCTGTCAGGAAATATTTACATTACTCATTAAATGTATGAATACATTGACAGCTGAGTTTTACCGTACCTCTACAATGTTAGTAAATGGCAGTGTCAGTGTCAGGGGCTCACCAGTGGAAATGATACTGGGGGCCCACCAATGAAGAACCAGATGGAAACAACATGTCAGTCAGTGTTTGTGCAGGTTCTAAAGCTGGGGGCCCACCGGAGGATTCTCTGGTCCTCTGGTGGGCCAGTCCGGCACTGGTGAATAGGTAAAAGAAATCCATTGTGATCAGGAGGCATGCTTTCCTTTTTCAAGTACACAGCACGTCTTTCTGTTATAGAAAAGCTGTGAATTTACAAAGTGATCTAATACAGGGAACGTGTCACATTGAAAATGCACAACAATCTACAGGCAGCATGTTATAGAGCCGGAGGATAGGCGTACATTAATATATAGTCTTATAGGAAAGGTCCCAGTACACCTTGTCAATTATTCATGTATAAATTTTGAGCTAAGTCAGGGGGCAGTCCTACTCAGTGATTGAGCTATTTGTGTATAAGTGTGGATATAGAGAGCTGTCAATGACAGAGGAGGACCACCTGCATGACTTCTGAGCCCAAGATAAGCAGAGATTTACACAATCTGCCTGTGGCCTGTAGATTAGGTCTCCTTTAATTTAATCAATCAATAAAAGCCACAGTAATAATTCACACTAAAATAAATTTTTTTTGTGAATTTTGGGACTGTTCTCTTCAATGACAATGCAATCCGTGACATAGTTTACCTTTGTATTTTATTCATTGCATCTCTTATTAGCCTGTATGATAAATGTAGCCCTCCACACTAGGGGTGTATACTGCAAGGAGGATGAGGATCTATCTCAAATTCAGGGACCTATTTGTCTGTATTGTCATAATAAGCAAGCATGCATAGTTAAGAAGGATAGTTTATTCTCTAATATTAGGGGTATGAGTCCACCACTTAAAGCGTATGAATACATTTCAATTGCAACACGTTGATATTCACAGTCTATATGTTACCACTTTCAATCACACATGGAAGAGTTTTTTCAGAAATTTCTGTGATTAAAATTATTATGTACTGTGTTTCTGCAAACCCCATTGAGATGAATGGGATTTGTCTGCAACAAATCTGCCATGTGTCACTTCATCCTTATGGTGACTTGGTGGTGGTAGTTACAGCTTAGGTTTGGCTCAAAGCTGTATGATAGTTGATATCATTACGATTATTTATTGTACTTTAATTGGTCAAGCCAGTCTATTTGTCACATCTGTTCCCATGTGGCCCTTTATAACCTCTGCAGATTAAATTGTTGGAGGGGACATTGCTGGATTGGCACAACCATACTTTGCGTAATGATTACCGCCATGCGCAGCCGCTGAATGATCGTGTGGTGCAGTCTTCTTTCAAAGTAAAATTATCAAAGGGTAAGTGAACTTTGTAGCTTATACACCATATTGTCTTTCTTCTGTTTTCAGGTACATTTGATTGTAGACTGTTCAAATTTTTATAGAATACAGTATGAAAAGATTGATGAAAAGACTAGCAAGAGGGTTGATTTGTAAGAGGAAGTGATTGATCTAGACATGTTATTTTACTGCAAAGGACATTACTGTAGGTAATATAGACAGCCATTATGTGAAAAGATTAAGACTCTTAAAGAATTAAACACCATACTCTATAAGTAAAGTTATCAGCTGCTGTATGGAAGTGGCGTATTCTTTCCAATCTGTCACAGGGCTCTCTGCTGCCACCTGTGTCCATGTCAGGAACTGTCCAAATCAGTAGCAAATCCTCATAGAAAACCTCTCCTGCTCTGGACAGTTTCTGTCATGGTGGCAGCAGAGAGCACTGTGTCAGACCCTTAAGTGTTTTGCTTTCAGCTTTCAGTGAGATCAAGTGGCAGGACTAGAAAAGTACACCCAGCCCCCGCTCTATTCCCTCTGTACCCACAATCTGACCCCCCCAAACCACTTGTACCTTTGGATAGCTGCTTTTAATCCAAGATCTGTCCTGCTGTATTTCGGCAGGTGATGCAGTTGTTGTCGTAAAAACAACCTTTAAACTTACAGCCCTGTGCCAAACGGGAGTATCTGTGCCCTAACTTTGCATCACCCATCCATCCCTCCTCCCCACTCTCCTCATCATTAGGAATGCTCCAGGCAGATTGCCTCCTATTCACCACCTGTGTCAGCCCGGCACATGGGCTGGATCGTTAAGGACCTGTGCAGTGTTCAGCATGGAGAAAATGTTCCAGTGGCATTCCTAATGATGAAGAGGGTGGGGAGGAGGGTTGGAGGGGGTGGTGCAATGTTAGGGCACAGATACTCCCGTTTGGCAGTTGTTTTTTAGGACAATAACTGCATCACCTGCCGAACGGACCCCAGGGCAGATCTTGGATTAAAAGCAGCTATCCGAAGGTACAAGTGGTTTGGGGGGGGGGGGGGGGGCAGATTGTGGGTAGAGAGTCGCTTTAAAGATATCCAGGTTCAGAGCTGATATAGTTTTTCAGGTCACTTTCAGAATAAATGGAGCAGTAGCTGAGCATGCACATTGCTGCTCCATTCACTTGAAAGACAAAAGACACCTGATTTTGTGATTGGTGGGTGGGGTCCCAGTGGTTGGAATCCCACCAATCAACTAGCTATCAACTGTTCTGTAGATGAGAGATTACTTTATGAAAGTAAAATATACCTTTAATAGTACGCCCATCAATTCCTATAAATTCCAGTTGTGATGGTATTGTTATATAATTCTAACTATACCTTGTTATCCGTAATACAAGATAATGTTGGATTGTGTCTCCTCCTAGAAATCTGCCAGCAAGAGATCACCACTAAACTCACCCAAATTGAGAGTGAAATTTTAGATGTGAAAAGAAGGGTTGATCCCCCAAAAGGTCGTTCAGGTGAGTAAAAATCTATTACATTGACTAGAATTGAGAAATTATTGCTTTTTAATATGGAGATTTTGGTTTGGGGAAGATTATCAGGTAGAGCCATAGCTAAGGTGGAAATATTGGAGATGACTCTAAGGGTGTTATTCCAGGGGCTGATGGGGGCTCGATAATAACTGTAAACGAGCGCCGATCTGCTAGTTTACTACGCCTATTACACGGCCCAATTATCTTTTAACAAGGGCTGCATGGACATTGTTACTGATGTTCTTGCAGCCCTTGCTTAAACTTTGTACATTACCTATCCAGGTTGCAGGGCTCCTCTTGCGGTCTTCTTCTCCCTGGGTCCCGCGCGCTCCAGCTTCAGAGCAGCCTGTCTCAGCTGACAAGCCGCTCAGCCAATGACTAGGTGCGGCGGTCCCGGCCTGTGATTGGCTGAGCAGCCTGTCAGCTTAGACAGGCCGCTCTGAAGTTGGAGCGCGTGGGACCCGGGGAAGAAGACCTCAAGAGGAGCCCTGCAGTCTGGATAGGTAATGTAAATTGTCAGTCGCTATTACACGTAGCGATGCGCGGTCGGCGACCAACAATTATAGGTTCAAACCTATATCAACAATCAGCTGATGATCGTTGTCATCGGCTGATCGTTGTATTTATTCCACAGAGCGATTATCAGCCGAATCGGGCCGATATTGGGTAGCAGAGATGATACAGGATGATCTGTGGGTTACAGGATACTGGAGGAAAGATAATTGTAGAGGGAGAAAGATAATACTTGGGAAGAGATAATACTGGGGGCATTAGGGCCCTATTACATGTCCCAACAGGTGGGTTAATGCAATTTCATAGTTCATGCCCGTTTAAAGAGCCTATTACACGACCCAAGGATTGTGTAGGAAGGGCTGCCTAAGAATTACTGGATCCTTTGTGTGGCCCTCTGCTTCCATCATTCATTGGCCACTCATCCCTTATTACACGGTGAGATGTTGTATAGGTTTTAATAATAAATATGCAGGGAAGAGGAAGAGTGGGAGTAGCGGGGGACCAGGGCTAGGTCAAGATAGTTTTTCATCCTACCCCTTCTTCTTATCACTACTTCTATTCCTAAAGACCAACTACATCTCAATGTGTTTTTTCCCACATAGGTGCTTCTGCAGTTCCATCCTATCCATCCTTCTATTTTGCCTACAATCACCCAGCAGCTCATGTGGAAGTTCATCTCCTCAAACCTTTACAGCTGACTGAATTTACCCTGTGTGTGTGGGTGAGAACCCGCCATGAGGGCAATCATAAAGTCTTCTCTTATTCCACCACAAATACTGACAATGAACTTGTCCTAGGCATAGGGTCCGGCATATATTTGTGGGTTGGAGGGGTATCTGTTGACTTCAACATACATCACACGTCAGAGGACTGGGTTCATTACTGTGTACGATGGGAGTCTTCCTCTGGAACCAGTGAGCTCTGGGTGAGCGGGCTTCATGGAAAAGAAAAAATTATCCAGAAAGGATATACCATTAAACCTGGAGGTATAGCTCTTCTTGCTAAAGACCGATATGATCTCTTGGGACTGTTTAATAACAGCTTCTTTGGAAGGTTAAGTCAGCTCCACCTATGGAGTCGCCTGCTAAGTGCACAAGAGATTGCTTCACTGAGTAAATGTCAAGTAACAGGACTGAAGGGAGATGTAATATCATGGGGAGAAACCTCCATGACGGTGTCTGGTGGTGTCATTCTTGAGCCAGATAACAGCTGTTAAATCATTTCAATGCTGAATGATGTTACTTCCTGTCTACAGAGGATTGTTACTTAAAGGGGTGCGCTGGTGAATTTTTTTTTTAAATCAATCGGTGTCAGAAACTTATACAGATTTGTAATTTACTTCTATATAAAAAAAAAACAAACCTAAAATCTCAAAACCTGTATGTCCTGCAGGAAGTGGTGTATTCATTCAGGATGACATAGTGCTCTCTGATGCAGGAATTGTCCAGAGCAAGAGAGGTTTTCTATGTAATCTGCTTCTGCTGTGTACAGTTCCTGACATGAACAGAGGTGGCAGCAGAGAGCACTGTGTCAGACTGGAAAGAGTCCACCATTTCCTGCAAGGCATACAGCAGCTGATAAGTACTGGAAGGCTTGAGATTTTTAAATAGAAGTCATTTACAAATTTGGATAACCAGTTGATTTGAAAACATTTTTTTTTCTCTGGCATACCCCTTTAATTCTACCCTATTAGGGGTATTTATCTTATACATAGTGCCACTTATATATCCACTGTATTAACAACAGGCTGGATCTATTAAAAGACTACATATTTGCTCCTCTTCAAGTTATCATCATTAACTTGGATAATAATTTATAAATCACTCAGGCTAACATTGGGTCACTAATAGAGATAAGCGAACCTGGAGCATGCTCGAATCCATCCAAACCCGAACTTTCAGCATTTGATTAGCGGTGGCTGCCTAAGTTGGATAAAGCCCTAAGGCTATGTGGAAAACATGGATATAGTCATTGGCTGTATCCATGTTTTCCAGACAACCTTAGAGCTTTATCCAAATTCAGCAGCCGCCACTAATCAAATGCCGAACGTTCGGGTTCGGATGGACTCGAGCATGCTCGAGGGTCGCTCATCTCTAATCACTAATCTTATGTTATCTTAATCTTATCAAAAGGCCCCAGTGCAGCATATGTAACTATTCCTCGTAATGGTCCATATACAGGGATCTTTCGGGTTTTCTGGAACTGGGTGTGATTGCAATCTGTGCATTTGTTTAAACTGAATAATTAAAGAATTTATTTTATAAAATTAAGTTGTTCATATTGCTTCCATAGCTGTTTGCTGGTTCACATGGGCCAGCATGTTATTAATGGAAAAAAAGGGAGTAAGATTTCTCTACTGGCTACTTATTTCCATGAAGGATTGGCTGAAATTCAACATGTCCAATCCTTCTTTCTTCCCAACATTTTCTGTCGGGGGAGAGTCAATAGTAAACCGTACACCTAAGAAAGAGGGATGGTCCAACCAAAATCAATGTACTCATTCAGTCATCTTTTCTCTAATGTATACGGGGGCCTTTAGAAACAGATCTATTCTTGGATTTTATGCAGAAATTAGCACAAATTGCTTAACAAAACACAAAAAAACTTTAATTACTATACCAGAAATTAACACAAGGTCGGGAATATGGGGACACTTACTAAATTAACAATGAAATTATTTTTTTACATTAACTTTTACATAAAAAAAAGTCTGGGCAGAACTGGTTACTGGCTACATGTATTAAACAAAGGGGCAAAAAAATAAAATAAAAAACAAAATATGCAGATTAAATTGGTGTCATAATGGCATTATCCAGTTTCTCCGGTATGGTGTCCTTTGTTAATGGGTTAAGATCCTGAAATTCCTTGATGTCTGTAATTTCCTCGAGTCCGTTTTTCTTTGCCATTATTTGGCTGATCTCCAAGAACGTTTTACCTTTAGTTTCAGGAATCACCAAAAATATAAAGACGAAAGCCACAAAACAGACGCCACTAAAAATAATGAAACAGTAGGAGCCAAGTCCTATCTGCAAGGAAAGATAAAGTCAGTCAGGTAGAACTTCCACCAAGGGATCCTATGAATACTTTAAAACAGAATTCTTACCCTCATGTACTCAAAAATGAGTCCAATAATGAAGTTACATAGCCAGTGTGTGCTGCCAGCAACCATGAAGGCGGCAGGACGGGAGGCTTGGCGAAACATCTCAGTGGTGATAACGTAGGGGATAGAACCTTGAGAAAATAGATTTAGAACTATTGTCAATATGTAAAGCTCTTTGAGATGGGCTAAGCAAAAGCCAATAATTAGTACTGATCCCTGTGATCGGCGCTCGTTTACTGATCCTTCAAGTTATCATGCAGCTACATGTGATTGCTAGATTGTTTGTGTGGCCTTTGACGTTTATGCATGTTGGCTGCTCATTCCTCCGATAATTGGCCGCTTTGAAGTGGCCTTGAAGGGAAACTGACAGCATGGATATGCATATATAATTGCTGTCAGTTTCCCATTGCTGATCACACCAGCAGTATATCCCTACATTTACCACTGTTGTGTAATCCGGAGTGTTGCTAAAAATCGCAGGCTATCTGTGACACTGTTAGCTCCCACCCCAGCTGCTGTTGTGTCTTCAGGCCACCTCCAGGATTATTGGTAGCTGGAGGAGGCGAGCACCAGCCGGAGAGCGGAGCTGAAAGTCACATGCCCGTCTCTGTTACACTGTCAACCAGGGATAATGAACGTTTTTTAGCAACATGCCAGATCACACTGCAGCAGTGAACGTATGTTTGCACTGCTGGTGCGATCAGCAACGGGAAATGTCCAGCACAGATATATGCATATTTGTGCTGTCAGTTTCCCTTTAATACAAACTAGTGCAAGGGAAAGATGGAATTGTCCATTGCAACCAGTCAGGTTTCACCACTTGATACCCGGTAAACAGGTGTGGCACCACTTTTGGAAGAAAGCAGCCAAGATTTTCTAATCCTGGTAAAAGCCTCTAAATTCTTAAAACTATATTTATAAATAATATAACATCAAAATTCCATCCACCTACTTGGTCCTATGGCATGGCCTATAACATAGATGATGATACAGGCAATGCTGAGGTAGGGCAGCCAGCTCACCGTAGTCTAAAAACAAAAAATCTGATTAAGGCCAAAAATAAATACAACGATTCTTTGTTATTAAATTGAAGCAGTTGATTCGACATTCATTTCAATTGCAACCCTAAAAATGCAGCATGGAGGACATTATAAAACAGTACTGACCAGTCTAAACTGTAATTCAAACATCTAATACTCACATTAAACTTGTGTACTTTATTTTCAGTCTCTCTTTGCTTCTGGCTCTATCCATTCACTCTATTCTCTGCTTTTCACAGACTTTTATGGGCAGTATGTAACTGATCCTTCAGTAAGCTGCTAGTTTGTTCAGCACCCAAAAGAGATGTTTTTCAAGGTGAATTAAATTTTAAAGGGAGGGGGTGGAGAAATGGAGCCTGATAAGAAGTATTTTTCTCTGGCTTGTATCGTAAGGCTATTAAACAACGGCCATGATTGATAATGAACTTACAGTGTGCTGCCCTCATAGTATAGTATACACTCCGGCCAGGATCCCTAGCGGCGCCGCAAGAAACTGACATGTCAGTATTCAGCGGCCACTGTTCAATAAATAGTGGCTACAGAAAACCTGTCAGTTCACACAATGGAGCGTGCGGCTCCAGCCACACGCTCCATTGTGAGCAGCGGGGAACTCAGCGGCAGTAAAGATCTGCAGTACCGTCCGGGATGATCTTTTCTGACACATGTGTCTGGTGTCTCATGTTGTGTGAACATGGCCATAATCTGCAGGGGAACATGGATTCATGGTTCAGTTATGGATTAGTCCCATTAAATTAACAATGAGGCCAATCCTTGTATGAATCCATGGACACAGCTGAGACAGAAATATGATTGTCAGTCTTGGAAAAATATTGAATTAGTGTGTTGTATGGAAAATCCTGAGCATGTGGGTATAGCCATAGGGTATATGGGTGGTGAATCCTGAATCCTCCAGACTTGGAGAGACATTAGGGAAACTTTACTAAAATGTTCTTATCCTTAGACAATGTTAGAAAAGACAGTCTAATTTTTCTAAACATTTGAGTCCATCTTGCGATACTTACAGGGCCGATTCTGGGGTCTCTGCCGCCTGAGGCAAACCTCAGGCGGCCGCCCCCTGAGTGATGGCCGGCATCGCGCACCCGCCCCCCCAACCCCCAACCAGCCGCTCACCTGTCCCACGCCGCAGCCGGCCCGCGCTCTCCGCTGTCTCCACATCCTGTCAGGTCCCGCGGCGTCACCCTGCAGCTGTCACGGACCTCCAGGCTGTGGTGAGCGAGTGGGGTGATCGGGTCGCGCGGGGCGGCCCCACACGACCCGATCACCCCAGTGCGTCCCCCACTGACCCCGGGCACTCACCACAGCCTGGAGGTCGATGACAGCATCCCTAATGGGATGTGGAGACAGCGGAGAGCGTGGGCGACGGGACGGGTGAGCGGCCGCTGTCATTTTTGTTAAGTGATACTTAACAAAAATGACAGCAGGGGGGACATAATGCCACCCCCTGCCGGACCGCAAAATCTGCCGCCTGAGGCGGAAGGCTCATTCCGCCTCATGGCAGAATCGGGCCTGGATACTTATGCCTGAATTTACACCACTTAAAGGCAACAATCCCTTTACTACAAAGTTGTGCCTATAGTAAATGTGGTGCAAGGCATATTTGACAGAATTCTTCCCTATTTTCCTCAATATTCGTGATGAACCTACATTCTAGTAAATGAGGAGAAAGGATGAACTTAAAGGAGAACTATCAGCAGGTTTGTGCAAATAAACCTGCTGATATCACCCTGCTGCTGCGTATCTGCTGTTTGAAGCGTCAATCTTCTTTTCCTGTAGCTAATGCCGTTTTTGAGCAATTTGATTAAGATCAAATATTCTAATCAGCTCTTTAGGGGCACTGGGGGCATTTCTGAGAGAGCACTCTCCTCTGCCCTCCCACTGCCTCTTTCGGCAACGTCTACTATGCACAGTGGCCGGCACCATGTTTAATCAGCCACCGCTCTTGCATCCCAACCGCAGAGAACCCAGCAGCTGCTGTTCTCTCCCACCCACCCGCCAATCCAGCACACAGCAGGCGGGCCTTCCTCAGGCGTCCCTGATGAATATATATAGTAGGAGGAGGGGTTGCTCTGTGGGGCTGAGGAACGCCCTCAGTCCTGGATCACCGAGCAGCATTGGCCTGCGGGGGGGAGGCAGAGGCCGTGTGGGCATGTCGGAGGAGGTGTCCACAAGCTGGGAGAAAACGGCAACAGTAGGGAGAGAGGCAGGTGCTCTAGCCAGTAGCTACAGTATGCATAGTAGGCGTTGCCGAAAGAGGCGGTGGGCAGGCTGATGGAGGTGCTCTGTGGGGCCAGGAATGCCCCTAGTGCTCCTAATAAACTAATTAGCATATTTGATTCTAATCAAATTGCTCAAAAACGGCGGGACTAATGGCCCTATTCCACAGGTCGTTTAGAGGAGCAATATCGTTCGTATTCGGCCGATATCGGCCGCTACGAACGATATTCGTCCCGTGGAATAGAGTGCAACGATCAGCCGACATCGATCATGTCGGCTGATCGTTGCAGTCGCTTGTTTTTCAACATGTTGAAAAACAAGCGACTGATATAGCAGCGATCTGCTGCCGTCGCTCCGTTGAATAGGAGCATCGGCAGCAGGCGCTGCTGTATCCTATGGGCTGCCCGGACGATCAGCGATCACCCGGGCAGCCCCCCGCCGCCCCTCCCGCACTGACCCGCTCGCTGCCGCCGCGTAGAATAGCGGCGGCAGCGAGCGGGGAAAGAGGAGCAAACGAGCGCTAATAGCGCTCGTTTGCTCCTCCAAACGACTCGTGGAATAGGGCCATAACAGCAAAAGGAAGACTAGTGCTGCAAACATCAGGTACACGGCAGCAGAGGAATATCAGCAGGTTCATTTGCTCAAACCTTCTAATAGTTCCCCTTTAGTTAAATAAATATATATATATATATATATATATATATATATATAAATATATACAAATGAAAAGTTTCTCACCTGGTAAACAAGTGCAATAGTCAGCACAATAGAAGAGATGCAGCAAATCCCAAAACCTAGGAGCAGTAGTAATCTTCTTCCCCAAGAGTCCACAATAAAGGTCTAAAAAAAGGAACATGTACCTAAATATTCATTTCTCCCATAACCATGTTTAGGACTAGCAGTAATAAGCTGTATTTCAACTAAACATTGTACTCACCGCAGCCAAAGTCATCAGAACAT
Source organism: Dendropsophus ebraccatus (assembly GCF_027789765.1). Lineage (NCBI taxonomy): Eukaryota > Metazoa > Chordata > Amphibia > Anura > Hylidae > Dendropsophus > Dendropsophus ebraccatus. The sequence goes on along the minus strand of NC_091465.1, from coordinate 29,534,346 downwards.
TGACAGATCCTGTGCCCACCGTTACGTACTGAACCGTATCTGCAGGAACTCCAGCTTGAGCATATATGGTATCTGCATAGTAATATATCTGTACAAAATGGAAAACAGTATACATTAAAGAGGGGGCTTCAAGAAAGGTAGGAGTATTCATACACAGAGATGGCCCTTGCAGTCCTATGGGGTCTGTGAAGAGGATAATTTTAGGTAGTCTGGTACCCTTAAACTTGTGAGCAACACCAATCATCCTGGCTAGTGGGATCTTATTTTTTTGCAAAGGCTTTTTGACAGGATGTGCCTATGTGTATACCAGGTACATAACCAATGCTAGACAGGTTGACCTGAGAAAACAGCTGCTGTGTTCTTGAGTGGAAGTCTGTGATGTGCATGGAAGTTGCCAAGAGTTGGTTTAAAAAAGTGAGAATGGATAGGAGGAGATTTGAGTTTTGTTTTAAACCGAGACTGAGACTGTGAATGAGACTTTTTGCAGCCATTGAAGTATTGTATCTTGTTGCTGGGATGATTTGCTACTGTCGATTCTCATCTAAATTTCTTGCTAGGTTTAAAAGTAAAACTTTTCTGCACATGACTGTGTATGTGTGTCTCTGTCAGCCGAGCTCATCACCACTCAGTCTGAGATCAGGTCTATTTCTTCCCTCATAAAAGAATCTGCTGGGCTGTCATTCACATCCAGGCTCGGACTTCCATCGGGGAACTAGGGAATCACCTGGCAGGCCCCAGGCTAGAGTGAGCCCCCCACTCCACTGCCATTTGCAGCACTAGACAGCCGAGTGCCTGCAAGGAGCCAGGTACACGTGACCCTTTAACTGGGGGCGCTCCTAATGAGCGGCGCTTTGGTTGACAGAACAAGGAGCCATTGGCTTCCATTGGTAAGCCCCCCCCCAGGATTAGTTCCATTGGTGGGTACCAAATACTCCCATCAGACTCCCAATCTGCACGGGTTCTTACTTTAGTAGGCAAATCTGTGCTGACAGGCTCTACTACCATAGCAGCTCTACTACCATCTACAGTATGTTACTTGAATTTGGCAATGCCTCTTGCTCCCTCCTGTGGCCTGTGCTGTATCCAAGACAGTGAGACTACATGTTTTTGAAGTGATGGCTAATAATAATAATAATAATAATAATAATAATAATAATAATAATAATAATAATAATAATGTATATTGTATAATAAACCCTCTATAGGTTATAGATAGAAGTGAGAGAAAGAACTTGAAAATGATGGCACTTTCAGCGATTAGTTAGGTTTGTAAGAAAGTAGTTCAGAGCGGCGAAGTAATATAATGCCACTGATATAAAAAAATCTAAAAAATAACCATGTAGTACTAATCATGCACAATTATATGAAAGATTAGCTCACCGCATTTATCCCTGACAACTGCTGCCCCATGTTTATGACAATAATAGAGATAAGCTGCCAGCGAAGGGGACGAAAAGTGCACAGGTTCCTGACCGACAGGCGACCCTCTGCTTTCTCGGATTGGTCTTCTTGATAGATTTCCTTTATTTCACTGTCCACATCGTCCCAGCCTCTCAATCGCTGCAGTGCTTGGAGGAAGAACATAAACTCCAGCTAAAAGATCTGTTATATGTGTCTTATCATGTGCCTATATGCATTACATAACACTTACCTTTCTTGGCTTCATCCTCTTTGCCCTTATGCAGCAATGTATATCGTGGGCTTTCAGGGAAGAGGGGCAGAAATATCAGCTCCATCACCGCAGGGATTCCAGTCAGTGCTAATAGTATAGGCCAACCTGCCAAAAAACGGTGTAAGATTAATCCTCCTGTGTATATGGACCCTTGCCCTCCAATAAAAGTTCATAATAGGGCACCCCCTGTATACCATCCTAAGTGTAACAGATAGGACACTACTTCCAAGGTGAGATTGGCAGTCGATTGTAGTGCCTCCACACAGTACAACACAGGGAGATGTGCGCAGGTCCCACTCCTCGGCTGATCGCTCACACTTTTACACAGGCCAATTTCTAGCAACGATAATCTGCCCGGAGCTGCACACGTTCCGTGCGTGGAAGATGTGCTACAGACCAGAATCACGGAACCAAAACAGTTAAAGGCCAGGTTTACACTGTGTAAGACAGCGGTCGTTGTTTGACATGGCCGAGTCACAGAACGGTTGCTGTCAGTGAAGTTCATCCTGCAGTACAGGCCCTATGAACGTCATTTCTTTTCAATTGGAATTGGGTTTCAATTAATTGGGTTTCAATTAACCATTGCAGACAATGCGGCCAGAGATGCTCTTTACATTGTCTGCCCTGTCAATTTTGTGTGGCTGCAGTTCAATGAATAGTGGCCGCACAAAATTATCATGTCAGTTTTTTGTGCAGCCGCATTGGAATCCTGGCCAGAGTCCTTTTACATACATCGATCTTTGGGTGGCTGTGGCCGTAAATGAGCACTGATCAGCAATCATTTGCAGTGCTTTCACATGGCACAACTAATCAAGCGGTCGGGCCACACGAATGATCATTGTATTGTTTTATGCGGCCATTTAAATTCATTGCTATCGGACGCACATCCCTTGTTTACACAGGGAGATATGCGGCCGGAAAACAATGATTTTATTGCCTGTTGTGATCAGGCATGTGATCAGTTAACTTTTCCTGATCCTCGGCTGATCCCTGACACTTTCACTGGAGCCAATTATCGTCCAGAGCACAATAGAATATCTACTACTAAATGGCTTAAAATGTAAAGCACTGAGGAGCCTTATCTTAAAGAAATGAGTGATATTATAATGCATATGGATAATGTGACAATACAGAATGAGCTGGAGAGGTTTCTTAAGGGGTTATAAGCAGGGCCGATTGAAGGGAGGGCACCAGGGGCACGTGCCCCGGGGCCTCTACCACTTAGGAGCCCCCACCAGCTTGAACCCTAGCAGAACGGTGCTGCTTACCCAGGATATCAGGCCATGTAATAGGGCCCTAACACAGTGGGCAACAGCGCACAGAAAGTGCTATGTTCTCACATTGTGTTATTAACACAAACACAATGTAGGAATACATTCTGATACTTAGTCCTAACCCACCCCCCACCCCCCACCCCCCGCTCCTGTCTCTAGGGCCTGGCATCTTCCCCTGTACTTCAGCCTCTAGTGACCACGTGCATAACAGAAGAGGATGCTGATCTATACAGCCAGGAGCGAGGAGGGGTCTGTGCTAAGTCACCTACAATAAGCAGCCATCTGTATAGATCGCGGTATAGTTTATTTTTATTTTTTTTTGGGGGGGGGGATTGTCGCCCGGGGCCTCCACCAACCTTAATCCGGCCCTGGTTATAAGCATCAGAAAAGGCACAGTTACTTTCTTACAAAAACAGCACCATCTCTGTCCTCAGATTGTGTGTGGTATTACAATTTATCTCTATTCACTTCAATAGAACTAAGCTCTAAAACCATATCTAAACTAGTGACAAGAGTGTTGCTGTTTCTGTTTTTTTTTTCTAATCCTGAATAACCCTTTAACTAACATTTCTCACCATGTGCATTTCCAAGGATGAACTGGATTCCAAATATCTGTGCTATGAGGATACCGATAGTGATCAACAGCTGTGGCATCACACCAATACCTCCACGGAGATTCTTAGGGGACATCTCACCGAGGTACATTGGGACAACATTGGAGGACAGACCTGTGGAATAAGAAGTAAGATATGGAAGTAATGTTCATGCAATTTTTTCATATGCCTTATTAAGTGACGGTTCAGGGAAGAAAAAGAGTGCTGCACCTCGCACCTATGGCTGATACTAGTACCTCTCGGCTGCATAAAAAACATCAGAATTCTGTATGTGAATTGATCAAGCCACACTGCCCCATGTACCTCGTGCAGGTATCTGATACACATGGGTCCCTACACTAAGTCCACATTGTGCCGGTCAGCGACCACCACCCCCGCAGGCGTGCACAGTCAGGGAAGGGAGGCCATGGAACGGCCCTGCAACCCCCATGCCACAGGACCAGACCCAAAAATGCCACACCAAAACCCAGCCAGCACCACCGGCGGAGGAAGCTGCCCCCAAACAGCACAAGTCTGGATAAGGTATTGCACTCACCATAGCTATCAAAGATAGAATGGGACAGACAGGAGGGATTAAAACCATGAGCACTCAGGTGTCTCCTGCTAATTGCGGTCATGTGGGTCTCACCAGGAGGAGTGCAAAACACGGAGAAAAGAGAGAAACAAAATACGGTTCAGGGAAGAAAAAGAGTGCTGCACCTCGCACCTATGGCTGATACTAGTACCTCTCGGCTGCATAAAAAACATCAGAATTCTGTATGTGAATTGATCAAGCCACACTGCCCCATGTACCTCGTGTACCTCATACACAAAATTCTGATGTGTTTTTTATTTAGCCAAGCGGCACTAGTATCAGCCATAGGTGTGAGGTGCAGCACTCTGTTTTTTCCCTGAACCGCATTTTGTTTCTCTCTTTTCTCCGTGTATTGCACTCCTCCTGGTGAGACCCACATGACCGCAATTAGCAGGAGACACCTGAGTGCACATGGTTTTAATCCCTCCTGTTTTTTCCCATTCTGTTTGCTGCAGCTATGGTGAGCGCAATACCTTATCCAGACTTGTGCTGCTTGGGGGCGACCTTCTCCGCCGGCGGTGCTGGCCGGGTTCTGGTGTGGTGTTTTTGGGTCTGGTCCTGTGGCATGGGGGTCGCAGGGCCGTCCCATGGCCCCCGTTCCCTGGCTGTGCACGCCTGCGGGGTTGGTGGCCACTGACTGGCACGGTGTGGACTTAGTGTAGGGACCCATGTGTATCAGATACCGGCACGAGGTACATGGGGCAGTATGGCTTGATCAATTCATACACAAAATTCTGATGTGTTTTTTATTTAGCCAAGCGGCACTAGTATCAGCCATAGGTGTGAGGTGCAGCACTCTGTTTCTTCCCTGAACCGCATTTTGTTTCTCTCTTTTCTCCGTGTATTGCACTCCTCCTGGTGAGACCCACATGACCGCAATTAGCAGGAGACACCTGAGTGCACATGGTTTTAATCCCTCCTGTTTTTTCCCATTCTGTTTGCTGCAGCTATGGTGAGCGCAATACCTTATCCAGACTTGTGCTGCTTGGGGGCGACCTTCTCCGCCGGCGGTGCTGGCCGGGTTCTGGTGTGGTGTTTTTGGGTCTGGTCCTGTGGCATGGGGGTCGCAGGGCCGTCCCATGGCCCCCGTTCCCTGGCTGTGCACGCCTGCGGGGTTGGTGGCCACTGACTGGCACGGTGTGGACTTAGTGTAGGGACCCATGTGTATCAGATACCGGCACGAGGTACATGGGGCAGTATGGCTTGATCAATTCATACACAAAATTCTGATGTGTTTTTTATTTAGCCAAGCGGCACTAGTATCAGCCATAGGTGTGAGGTGCAGCACTCTGTTTCTTCCCTGAACCGCATTTTGTTTCTCTCTTTTCTCCGTGTATTGCACTCCTCCTGGTGAGACCCACATGACCGCAATTAGCAGGAGACACCTGAGTGCACATGGTTTTAATCCCTCCTGTTTTTTCCCATTCTGTTTGCTGCAGCTATGGTGAGCGCAATACCTTATCCAGACTTGTGCTGCTTGGGGGCGACCTTCTCCGCCGGCGGTGCTGGCCGGGTTCTGGTGTGGTGTTTTTGGGTCTGGTCCTGTGGCATGGGGGTCGCAGGGCCGTCCCATGGCCCCCGTTCCCTGGCTGTGCACGCCTGCGGGGTTGGTGGCCACTGACTGGCACGGTGTGGACTTAGTGTAGGGACCGATGTGTATCAGATACCGGCACGAGGTACATGGGGCAGTATGGCTTGATCAATTCATACACAAAATTCTGATGTGTTTTTTATTTAGCCAAGCGGCACTAGTATCAGCCATAGGTGTGAGGTGCAGCACTCTGTTTCTTCCCTGAACCGCATTTTGTTTCTCTCTTTTCTCCGTGTATTGCACTCCTCCTGGTGAGACCCACATGACCGCAATTAGCAGGAGACACCTGAGTGCACATGGTTTTAATCCCTCCTGTTTTTTCCCATTCTGTTTGCTGCAGCTATGGTGAGCGCAATACCTTATCCAGACTTGTGCTGCTTGGGGGCGACCTTCTCCGCCGGCGGTGCTGGCCGGGTTCTGGTGTGGTGTTTTTGGGTCTGGTCCTGTGGCATGGGGGTCGCAGGGCCGTCCCATGGCCCCCGTTCCCTGGCTGTGCACGCCTGCGGGGTTGGTGGCCACTGACTGGCACGGTGTGGACTTAGTGTAGGGACCCATGTGTATCAGATACCGAGGTACACGAGGTACATGGGGCAGTATGGCTTGATCAATTCATACACAAAATTCTGATGTGTTTTTTATTTAGCCAAGCGGCACTAGTATCAGCCATAGGTGTGAGGTGCAGCACTCTGTTTCTTCCCTGAACCGCCTTATTAAGTGACTCTGTCACCTCCAATCACCCTCCTCGAAACCCTAAACTAAAGTCATCTATAAGTAGGAGAAAGGATGCTGATTCCAAATCTGTAATTTATATATTTTCACTCCTTTGTATTTCACCATTGTAAGCATATAAACTGGTCATGTTGATGCATAGAGAAGATCAAAAATATAATGGAGAGGACTACCTAGACTCCTTAATTTGTGAGTTTATAGCAAAGGAACGCAAGTACAGTGGTACATTGGTTTAAGAGTAACTTGGTTTTTGCACTTACTATACCAGCGTTTCCCAACTGGAGTGCCGCTGCACACTGGGGTCACACTGGGGTTGGCCCGTCTCCCGTGCTTCAGCCTGGGCCTGGTGGTACAGTCACTTTAAGTTTAGAGGGTGTTTTGGAGGTGACAGAGTCCCTTTAAGGTATATAGACATCTTAGGCAGTGATAACATGCTTAAGAGCCTCCTCTATAAATCAGACCAAATAGTGTGTCTCATACCTGACTTTGGTATTTCCCCTGTCATGTCCTTAGGCTCCTAATAAAAATGGATATTTACTGAAAGGGCCACTTCATATGGTGGTTTTGGTGGTCTCCCTACAGGAGCCACTCCTCTTCTAGGTCCTTCCCGGAAGAGATATCTGACTAGTCCTGTGTATAGGCTCCACTGACTCTTTTGCCTATTCTGCCAGACTTAAATCATCCATTACACAGCCAGTCATTGAAATGATGCAACCAGATTATTAGCCGCTGGAGCTACGTCTACGGATAAGAGCTGATCAAAGCTTCATGTAGCAAGGGATCATCCTGACATATTTAGTTTACTCTCTTATATCTTTATTTGTCCCTAATTTCTTACCTGCACAGATGCCTATCACCAATCGACTGAAAATTATAACTTCAAAAGACTTGGCCAGAACACTGGTTCCCATTAAAATTGCTGGGATGATGGAAAAGATGTTGTTCAGAAGTAATGTGCCTTTTCTGGAGATGACAAAGGTTTTGTTCATTTACATCAAACAGCCCACGCTTACACATAGTAGATCCACAGTATTGTTCTATCTGACTACAAATAGAATATCTCTGTCTTCTCTCTGTCTCCTAATGTTCTGTCTATGGAATAGTTCAAATTAACATAAACCCCAACATAAACCATCAAAATGACACCCTTTTGGCCTCCATTGGATAATGAGGATCTATGGGTATGTTTACCATATACACCAGACGATATATTGGTGCATTCAGCTATCAGTTTAAGTCATAAGGGTTGAGCCTTAGGATATGTAAAATAGGTAACAGTGATATTGTGGTGGGGCACTAAAGTTGGTATCCATATGGGAACCATAAGTGTTACTTTTATTATGGTGATTGGAGATGTCACTGGTGTAGGTCAGACACTGTGCTGGCACTAGAATAGGGCAGTAGTAGTGTTATAGGAACCTTTGACTGTTTCCCATCTCTCTAGAATGGGGCAGTAGTAATGTTATAGGATCAGAGTAATACATTTTGTACTTTTTGACTGCTTCCCATCACTGAAGTAAAAAACAATATCAGGAAATTTCACCAAGTCAAAATAATTGTTGTATGAATTATATGTGATGCTTAATTCACAAGTTACAGACACACTCACCTGCCAATTTTGGTGACTAAAGGCCCCACCATTAAGGACCCAAAGAATCCACCCAGTGGATATAAAGAGACAGTAAGAGACCAAAGTATAGTACTGAGGTCAGTACTCATTGACTCGTTATAACGTTGACGAAAAGTTTCATTATAAAAGTCTTTCATGTACTAAAAAGAAATCGAAAAAGCTTTAGTGACTACATACAAAGAAAATGGTTATTTTCAGGATATCCACTAGATGGCGCTAATGCTCTGTTTCTTTGTTAGTTATCCCTGTGACTGCATCTACTGAAAACCAAACATATGTTGTCTGTAATTTGACCTGTTGCTATGATATGGTTGATAATAACATACTCTTTGGACAGCTATTGATTAGTTTTAATAATTACATACACTGAGTATAAGGTCAGTTTTACATAAGCATATTACAGGCGAATGTCCCATCCTGGCCATGCTTTTGCTGATCCTGTTGTACTAGTATATGTGATTCCTTAAAGGGACTCTGTCACCTTTAACCCTCCTACCTCAACCCCTAAACTAAATTCATCTGTAAATCGGATAAATAATGCTGATTTCTAATCTGTAATTTGTATGTTGCATTTCAAGGCTATGTTCACACTACGTAAAACTACGGCCGTAGTTCTCACCGCAGAACTACGGGGGTAGTTTTGCGGTGTGGACAATGCCTTGTGTGCAATGGGATCCCGACCGGAGCGTACACACATCGTATGCGCTCTGGCCGGGATCTGTGCGGCGCCGGAAAAAACTGACAGGTCAGTTTTCTGTGGCCGGAATTCAGTGAATTCCGGCCGCAGAAAGACCTGTCAGTTCACACAGTGAAGCGAGCGGCTGTGGGCTATGGTAAGCTCTGATGCGGGCGCACGCTGATGCGCCTGCATCAGAGCTCTGCGGCCAGAAAGATCACCCGGCCGGTACTTAAGTACCGGCCGAGATGATCCGGCCAGAGACCGCCCGTTCCGTGACCCGGCCGGGGTCATGGAACGGCCGGTCTAATACGTAGTGTGAGCATAGCCCTAAGCTGTAAGCCAGCAAACTGGGTATGTTGTCGCCTAGAGAGGACTACATAGCTCAAGAACAGAATGGAGAGAACTACTTAGACTCCTTCATTTGTGGGCTTATAGCAAAGCAATGCAAGTGCATAGAGAGAGAAAAATTGCAGATTCAGAATTAACTTTGTTAAATCTATCAACTGATAACCCTAAATTTAGAAAGTGTTTTGGAGGTGAAAGAGTCCCTTTAAATTCATTCTCAAACACTTCTAGTTCTCCTTTTGTAGCTATTAGACTGATAAAATATGTTTTCAGAAATCGGAAAAATGTAATCTCGGACGATCCCTCTTCATAAAAAACATAGATGTAACATAACTGCACAGTGTATAGGAAAACCCAGCAGGTTAGAAGAATCTCCCAATAGCACATGGGGCGCGAAGGATGAGAGTAAGGGTCCTTTCACACATACAGATAAATCGCTTAAGCGCTTGTTTAGCAAACGCAATTGATATGATCGTAATTGTGTTAATATCGATATACTGTGAGCGATCGTAATTGCGTTAATATCTATACACTGTGAATGATGAGTGTTTACCCTGAAAGACTTGAGAACAATTAACAATGATGCCAAAGATGCCATCAACAATGAGCAAATTGCTGCCAGTGCACCAATCCGCCCCCATGCGCTTCTGGAAGATATCAGCAGGTTAGATTCTTCTAACCTGCTGACAGTTTTCCTTTTATTGTAACCCATTATTGAAATGCTTAACCCCAGTCAATGTTCTAAGGCTCCTTGACTTGACGGGACATCTCTTTGTGGTGTGAGAGCTACTATGCATATCCTTTCTTCCCAGAATTCTCAGTGGAGCAGTAATGGTTTGTAAGTCTCCACACATCTTTATGACGGGCTCTCCTTAAGGAGAGTCACTACCCCTTTGTCCCTTGTCGATAGACCTCTCACTAGCCAGCCATCACCCTGCTCTGCACTGATGAGGGGCAAACACCCCGAAACAGCTGTATGCAGATGGGCAATCCTTCCTTTTGGAGGGATTGTTTGGCTTGGCATAAAATCCCCATTTAAGGTTCCAAGGCTTCTTGACTGAGCGAGACTTGACTTGAAGGGACGTCTCTTTGCTCAAGAGGTGTGAGAGCTATTTTGCATATCCTTTCTTCCTAGACCCCAGTTACAAAATAACAACTAAATGTTCATTAGCATCATATACCGGTTACTAGGTCTATATAGTATGAGTACCTAATTAACACCTGACATAAATGTAGCAGCTCGGGTCATTGAGTAAGTTTCCTATTAATTTTTACCATTTATGCACCATCTAGAATTAAGCTGCTACTTAAAGGGGATATTCTAGTAATTTCCTTGTAATACTCTTTAAGTGTGGGAACTCACAGGAGCAGGAGAATTTACTGAAGCCACGTTATAACCATACTGGAAAGATGATCCAATGGTGGCCACCAGGGTCACAAGAAGAAGGGTTGATGTTAGTTTCTGTGAATCAAATAGAAGGCAAAATATTATAATAATACAAAGGGCAGTCACCAAACACAAGCTCAGAACAGGAACATATAAAGATATAGGGCCTGATTTACTAAGTTCTTTCTGGCAGCAAATTGTCAGTTTTTTTGTCTATTTTTCCATTCAGTTTAGTGTTACGGCATATTTACTAAAGCTGTGCTACATAAAACCCGACAAGTGGGCGTGTCCTTTAGGACCTGCCACAATGAACAGATTTATTAAGCAAACCGTCTTTTTTTATGGGTTTTCTATTCTAAAAACTAGCCACTTCTAGGGTGGTGGGAATGGTTGAGTTTTAGTTTTGTCCTGTACAAAACCTTACAGATTTACAATGGGCTTGCGCCAGATTAATGGATTTTGCACACACAAAAAAAAAACTGTTACAAACGACAACAGAACGACTTAAAATTGACGCATTGTTAGTAAATGAGGCCCATAATGACCAATGAGAAGTTGCTATTATTTCAGAATCCCAGGTATGTTTAATTGACAAATGACACCACAGGTAGATAATGCGCAGGATGCAAGAGATTTTGGTCACATGACCTTCCCTCAGTCATGCTTCTGCTAAAAGCTATCAGAATGTTCTAAGGAGGGAATCTCCCAAGTCCAACCCTTTCTCCCCTGAGGGCTGAAACCAGTGTAAAGCATCACTATTAAAGGAGATGTCTGTTGATTTATAAAATCAGGCAGCTGACGGGGGCAGAGGGGAAATTGATTACAAATATGGCCTTCCTCTTCCCACGCCCGCGGTAAGCAGTGGGAGCAGCCTTGGGACATTTTCCCCCGAGTTGTGGTGACGTCACAACTGGGGAGGATCCCAAGTAAAGTTCATTGCTGGTACCTGCATGTCTGGATTGGGTAATTGCACACAGAAACACAGGTACACCATCACCGACACCTTCTCTTAGTATACCCCAGGGTCAAGGACTATCATTGTGCAGACCACCACAGAGGGACGAACAGCCAGCCACAAAGCAACCATGACCATACAAAAGTCTTTGTTTGAGGGACTATTACACTTAGCTGCCACTAATCCTTTCTTCCTCATGGTATGTTTTTTAATATATATATATACATAATACTGCACACTCATAGGTTGCTGGGGCTTGCTTGCTATAAATTGTATATCAGTAGGGAAAAAGTGTTTAATGTTGGGGTTCTTTTTTAAAAGCTATGGACACCTTTCCACTAAATTTTTATTGTTCATTTATTTCTCTATAGTCTTTCTGAAATATTTCCTAGCTTTTAGCTGCTAACCACAGAATGGTAAATTTATCAGGTGCGTTCTCTGTGTTAGATCTATCAGCAGGGAGAGGGAGGAGGTTACACACAAGCTCAATGTACAGAGGGGGAGAATATGTCAAGAACATCTCACGCAAGTTGTAGAGACAAGCACGAAAAAGGAAGTTTGCAAGGGAGAATGATATAGTTTGTACAGAAATGTAAAGAGAAAATAGAGCTCACACAGTAAACTGTGAAGGCAGAAGAGAAACTAAACAAAATTTAAAGGGGAAGTCCAGCAAAAATTTGCATTAATGTCTGGACCGGGAGGTAGGGACAAGATGAGACAGTGGGCCCTAAGCCTGAACCCACCAACTGTCCCTACCTACTTGCCTCAATCGGCCCTAGGCAGCCGCGGACAACCACGAAGACGTGCTCTACACTATATAGTTGAAACACAGAACTAGACAGACAGACAAACACAACAAGGGAAAGTCAACAAGCCAAGTCAGAACCAAACAGGCAACGCAGTACATAATCAGTAATCAAACGGATAGTCAGGAGGTCAAGCGGGAGGTCAGGTAACAAGTCAAGCAAACAAGGAATTAGAAACGGGGATCGTAGGAGTAGACAGGAGGAGCTGGGATCAGGGTATGAACCTTAATTGCCAGCAGGAAATTAACTGGCTCTGCTTTTATTTATGAGGATCAAGAGCCCTGTCCAGATCCCCATTGGACCAGCGCTCTAATCCTTAAGGTTCCGGAAAGGCAGAAGCATGTGTCAATCAAAAACCACTGCTCAGCTGCAAGGCTAGCAAAAAAACAGTGTAACTCCTGCATTGCCAGGAGGCTGAAAAGGAAAACGGGTGTCAGACAAAAAGTAAAAACAGGCCCAGTTCACAGCAGGCTCACTGCACATTCCTGACAATTAAATTATTGTATTGTCCCCAAAAGTTATACAAATCACCAATATACACTTATTATGGGAGATGCACATAAAGTGCTTTTTTTCCTGCACTTACTACTGCATCAAGGCTTCACTTCCTGGATAACATGGTGATGTCACTTCCTGGATAAAATAGAGATGTCACGACCCAACTCCCTGAGCTGTGCGGCTGTGGCTGTTGGAGAGGATGATGGCAGAGGGATGCTCAGTGTCCCTCTAGTGCCCTGTGTCCCTCAGTGTCCCCCTGCCATCATCCTCTCCAGCAGCCACAGCCCGCACAGCTCTGGGAGTCGGGTCGTGACATCACAATGTTATCCAGGAAGTGAAGCCTTGATGCAGTAGTAAGTGCAGGAAAAAAGGCACTTTATAAGCATTTCCCATAATAAGTCTATATTGGTGATTTGTATAACTATATACTTTCATAAAAATGTTCGCCGGACTTCTCCTTTAATGAAGACCTATGATAAAATGTGTCAGAATACCAAACAATCCTCCCCTGTTCAGTCCCCCACTGTCCAGCAGTGACATATTTGCCAGCATCACAGTGCAGGAGTGACCTGCTAGTCACCACTGCAGGAAAGGTAAAAGACAGGTGGGGACCACCAGAACCTTGACTCTGGAGCCCCTGAGAATCTGACAGCCAAGTAATGTTTGGTTTACTACTTTATAACATTTTCTCAAGCTAGTTTTATTATGTATAATCTTAAGTAACCCCATTAGCAGAGATAAAGTTCAGTTTAAATAAATGTAGATACAAAACTAGTTAAAAGAATAAAAACAAACATATGACATAAATGCCATGTGGGGTGTCTTGGAACATCACTCACCCCTTTCCTCTCCATGGGTTCCATAGATTCCTCATTTTCTGTTTTCTCTGCCATTATTGCTGTAGACCCTGATCGCTCGTGGTGCACTCCTCGGTCCAGTACTGCAGAATGGAGACAGTGAAAAGAGACTTTGTTCTAAACCTTTGGCCTTACTATCAAATCAAGGGAAATTAACCATTCTGTTTTTTTCTAACTGGGGACTATCCAAAACTCTATAGTAAACAGTAACAGCTAACATCTAATATCAGTAATTTGGCAGCTGAAGTGTAAGAAGTGCCTGTATAATTATATCTAGCTTCATTTGCCACTATTAAACAGATTAAAAGGAACCTGGATGTAATCCAAACTGTGGAGAGCAGGTCATAAAGCGGGAGGAGCTGATTGTGGAAAAGGTTTTATGAGACAGATATATTATAACTTTTACCACTTTTTTTTATATTTTTTAAATTATCTGACTGGTGTAAAATAGAGAAATATTCCCCTTCACTCTAATTCCAATGGTTTCTTGGTCCCATTGTTTCCTTATACTTCCTGGTCCATCTCAAAATAGACATGTGACCATTGCAAGGGACCCAACAGTAATCCATGACAGGTAGTTGTAAAATCCACAATAAAAAATACTCTTAAAGTCCCCATTTACCTTAGACCATAGTCAAATATATTGAAAAAAAAGAGATGGCACTCAACAAGTTTGTGACCAAAAAGACTTCTTTATTGCTGGCTTACATCCTTCTATGCAAGCTACTGTAATCACTGCAGGGGATGACTGGACCCAACAGTGATCGATGACAGGTAGTCGTAAAATCCACAATAAAAATACTCTTAAAGTCCTCATTCACCTTAGACCATAGTTAAAGTATATAGAAAAAAATTAGATGGCACTCAACAAGTTTGTGACCAAAAAGATCTCTTTATTCCTGGCTTACATCCTTCTGTGTAAGCTACTGTGGGGCTTGCACAAAAGGATGTAAGCCAGGAGTTAAGAAGTCCTTTTGGTCAAAAACTTGGTGAGTGCCATCTCGTTTTTTTTCTATATACTTTACCTTATGGATACACTATGTTTATAGAGAATGAGCAACCCCAAGAGACCTATACTTACAAATCAATAAAAGGCACAAGAAAGTGCTGTGAAGGTATTAGAGTTGTGCAGGTCTGCTATATTTATAATCAGACTTAGACTATAGTCGGTTATACCCGCCGCTCTAAAGTGTATGGGGCTCTCCCGATCCACCACCAACAAATGATGTTGGTGGTGATAAGGGGTCAGGTGTGATGAAAATTCACCGCCCGACCCCTTTGCTCAGAGAGAGATAACTGTAGCAAGAGCTCTCTTGATGCGGTTTACCCCTTCCCATAGAGAACACAGGAATGCTTGGCCATGCTATACAATCCTGTGTATGGGGAGGCGGTGGGCAGGAGGTAGAGATAACTGGAGGCCGGATGTCTGTTGCCAGTTAGTGAAGGTGTATGGTCACATTTAGATTTGGATTACAGATTTGGGCGGGTTGGGCCATAATTCAGAAGTTTTTACCCCAAAACACTCTGCCATGTACAGTTTTTACAGACAGTGTCTGGATTTTACCATGTTTGAATATGGATTCTAAAGTTTTATCTATTAGTGGAGCTGGAGGCATCATTTGCATTGCTTTAGAAAAACAGCCCCATAGCTTACAGGGTAGATTTAAAAAAAAAAAAAAAAAAAACAGGAAACAAGATTCATGTGATTTTCTGGTGAAAATCACTGTAAGCAAGAACTTATTCCTTAAGGCCCTATTACACTAAATCAGCCTTAATTGGCTGATTACTGGCCGTTCAGGCCGATATTGTTTACTGTAGTAACTCATATTGAAAAGCAGTGATCAGCCGACATGCTGAAAGATCACAATAATGTCAACTGCTCGTTCCTCCGTGTAATAGGAGCAGACCAATACTAACTTCAATGGGCAACCCAAACGATATAATCATTGTTCGGGGCGCACCTCCTGCTACTGTCCACTAACTGCCTGTGTGTACAACAAGGGGGCAGCGAGTGGAGACAAGGGAGAAGCGAGTGCTGAGCTGCCAGGTTGGCGCTTGCTTCCCCTAGAACATTGTGTCATGTAATATGGTCACCTTCTTCACCCCCATGAATGTGAAGAGAAACCTGTGGCTATCTAGCTGTTACAAATTACAAGGCTCTCGCCACAGGCTTTCGGGACATGCTGGGAGTTGTAGTTTTCCAACAACTAGTAAGTAATTCTGTAACTGCACTTTCTCCTTCCTATTCATTAAAGCCATTATGATGCATGAATTATGTCCCTCCTGGCGAGACCTATGTATGCTAGGTTAGCTCATAACCATTAATACTATAAAACGATACCGTGCTATAATAATTCTGTCAGTGAAGGTAAGTTTGTTACTGTTGTCAGCTAAAGTAAAGAGTAAAGTCTGCCCTGATTTCATGTCAGTATATTTCTAAAGCCATCACGTGTTCTTCACGATACGGTTATTTTTTTTTTTTATATTGGAGACCATATTCATGAGCAGTCTCACTAATCATACACTAATGTATTACACATTATCAGTTTCTTGATAATGAAACCGATCAATGGTCAATGATCATACTGCCGTGCACACAATAGAGGGGATTTATTATATATTGTCTTATCATTTCATTTTAATGTACTAATAGAATTATTAGAATTAACATGTAAATCCTCTTAATTTACATTTCATCAATCTGTTAATTGGTTTTCAATACAGATGACAATAGAAAAATCAATTTGCAAAATGGGAAATTGATGAATTGGACACATTACCCAAATATTTATTTGTTCCTACTACTTGTAGTTTTTTTGTGTTAATTTAATATTTTTGACATAAGGAGATTGATTACCGATTATATGCAGCTCTATGTCTTATGCAGAAAGCAATGCAGCTCCCATACACATAATAAAACCACACAATAATAGCAAGAGGCTTCATATTGAAGGGTAAGATAGAGTAGACTAGTCTTTGCTGATGTAAGAAGAAATCCGCAGCTGTTGCAGAACTTCCATCGACCCATAATCGGAATTGTAGTTTTGCAACAGCTGGAGAGCCAAGTGTTGGAGAACATTGGTATAGTGTATCTGGATGGTGCCTGGATTTCCCTATATGTGTCACATACCTTATAAAGGGAACATTTAATTAATTAATACATTGTATATTTTTTGCAAACTATATGAAAGAGGGAACATTTCAAGGCTATAAATGACTTAAGATGTGGTTAAAGGTTGGTGTCAGCAATGGAAATCTTCTGCCGGGTGTGGACCTATAGTTGGGAAAGGGGGTCTACTTACTAAAAACATGTACTATGGGGGAGATTTATCAAACATGGTGTAAAGTGAAACTGGCTCAGTTGCCCCTAGCAACCAATCAGATTCCACCTTTCATTCCTCACAGACTCTTTAGAAAATGAAAGGTGGAATCTGATTGGTTGCTAGGGGCAACTGAGCCAGTTTCACTTTACACCATGTTTGATAAATATCCCCCTATGTGTGTATGTACTGAGCTGTTTCCATGATTATAATTCAGAGTTTTATTTTCATCTTTAGGCTATGTTCACATATAGTATTTCCGTCAGTTTTTTTGGTCAATCTTTAAAAAAACAAAATAAGGAGTGAAACTGACAGGGCAAAGTTATAATGGAAAGATTATAACAGTTTCTGTGTTTTTGTTTTTTTTTAAACATATTTTATTAATCAGTTTCTGTGTTATTTCGACCCACTCCTGGTTTGGGTTGATAAAAGATTGATGGAAATACTATGTGTGAACATAGCCTAAATAGAATTCTAAAATGAATGAGAGATTATTACTGTGATGTGTGGATGGCACAGGACCACATAAGCAGCTCTGCGTTTTAGCTCGTAGACAGGAATCCAAGTTGGAGATCCCCATACACTTTATACCTTTGTCAGATAGTGATAGAAAATCACTGTCCGATCCCTTTGTTCTTGGAGAAATAAGCTGCATATTCCTCCCCTCAGGAACACAGGAACGCTCGTCTGTGCTGAACGTTCCTGTGCATGGGGAGGATGGGGAGAGGGCAGGAGAGATAACCGATTGTTATTAGTTAGTTATTAAAGGTATATAGCCACCTCAACTCTACGATATCTATATGTGTCAGGGTGGATAAAAATCAATGATTTTTTTAAAAAAATCAAAAAAATCAGATTTTTTTGATTTAAATCGGATTTTTTTGATTTAAATCGGATTTTTTTTCAATAAACTGCTTTTTGAGGAAAATATTTTACCATCCAAAGGTTCTTCCATCATGAGATAAAGCGGAGTTGTTTAACTCAGTAGAATAAAGGCTGTATATGTTCTCAAATGTTACAACATGAACAGAGTTGAGAAAAAGACCTTAATCCTATTGTTCTACAAACCTATGAATACAGAATCAACCCCTTCAGTACCAAGTCCAAGAAGTTAGACAATATGTTTCTGATTGTTTGGACTATTTTTTTTTTTTTTTTTGTTTAGCCAAATTAGTTAACATGGATGTTTGTTTAAGCAAATAACTTATGCTGTAATGTTGTTATTGTTTCAGTTGAATAAATCCATTTAAATTGTTATTAAGTTCAGGATTATTTTTCTCCTTCCTAAGTACAACAGAACAGTGGTGTCCAAATATGAATGATTAACCCATTAAACTGGGGAGAAAAAAGTAATATAAAAAGTGATTCTAAAAATCTTCATCTACTTGCATGTTAAAGTAGCAAGAACTAGTTTAGGTAGAAACTTTGATTTAAATCACTGATTTAAATCAAGCCTTCCTGACTAGTGATTTAAATCGTGATTTAAATCGTGATTTAAATCAGTTTGATTTAAAACAAATCCACCCTGATATGTGTCACAGGGAATGTAAAAAGAGATAAATACTAAAGTCATGTTCCACTAAAGCAGGGACAACACTATGTTGCTAAACCCCAACTAAGTTTATCAGGAGTCCATACAATGCATATGGATCAACAACAATGGATAAACCTTCCTGTTTATTGCAAGCGCCTCGGCAGATCTGCTTTTACTGATCCAACAAGAAGTATGGGGTCACATTAGAGAGGTCACATCTGTCAGCTTTGGCTTTTGTCCTATCTAGTTGTGAGCCTAAGGAGTCCTCCATTGTTGTTGATCCATAGTCATGATTAGGGTATGTGGACAGGGGTTGTCTTCACGAGATACGTTTCCACCCCATCACATATTCAATTACAATTCACAGGTCGTTCCCAAAACCCAATGTATTATCAAGTCAAAGTAACAAAATGGCAGAGAGTTCTTTTCTAGATAATAATTAAAGGGGTATTACACTCAAACATAATCTTTCATATTTTGTTGCCCATGTTGAGACTAACAATTCATTCCGTAATAATCTATTCAGTCTCCTTCCTCCAGTTCTCAGCCGCTGCTTTCTGCTGGAGACATACAAATCTGTGTGTGAGCCTTTCTCTCTATCTCCCCCTCCTCCCCCCTCCCTTCTGAGACGGCTGATGTAGACAAGTCCCTGTCAGGCTTTATCTGCAACATTGTAGTTTCTTTGTAATGCTGGGAGGATTAATCACAGTGAGATTATCAGCAGCTTGACCTCAGAATAACCCTCCCAGCCTTACAAAGAAGCTACAGTGTTGCAGATAAAGCTTGCCAGGGACTTGTTTACATCAGAAGGGAGGGAGGAGGAGGGATAGACAGAGAGAAAAGCTCACACACAGATTTTTGTGTCTTCAGCAGAAAGCATCAGCTCAGAACTGGGGGAAGGAGACTGAATAGATAATTACAAGTATGGAAGGAATTGTTAGTCTCACAATGGGCAGCCACATATCAAATGTTATGTTCAAGGGGAATACCCCTTTAATCATTGAGACATTGTCCTCCCAAATAGTTTAGTCTGTTTAGCCAAGCGGAAGATTTCACAAACACGGTCAAGTACATAGTTTACCTGAGGCCGTGCAGTTAGTTAAATATACATTGGCACTATGGTCTAGCCAGTAATTTATAGGAAGTTGCATTTGTTCCGGATGGTTAATCTATGTGTGTTTAGAACAGAGCAAACGTTCCCCCTATGTCGGGCGTATTATGAACATAGAAAAAAATCTCTAAAAATACATCAGTGATTATATTTAATATTAGTCAGAGAAAATAGACATTACATAACAAATAACTGGTTATAAAGTCTCAATTAACATGTCATTATAAGTGAAATACGTCGTACTACATACAGCAAAGTAATAGGATAGTATAGGGAAAAAAGTGACAACTTTGGGGTTTGCCAGCACTCCATTTGTTCTTTATGGGGTTGCCAAACATTTCCGAATGCTTAACTTAAAAATGTTTGGCGGTTCCAAAGAGAATGAAGGGAGCGTTGGCTTCATTCATTATGGGGACAGTTATGTCTACGTTCTCGGGGTCGATGGGGATCCCATGGCTCGGAGCCCCTTCAATCAACTTCCTACCTCCTACCCTGTGGATAGAGCTCAACTTAAGGTCATCATACACTTTAGACCAGGGGTGTCAAACTCAAATACACAGTGGGCCAAAATTAAAAAATTGAATAAAGTCGCGGGCCAACCTTGATAACTATTGAAGCACGAATGCGGCGGTCCTGGCACTGGTCCTGGTCAGAGCAGCGTGCAGTGTTCCTGGTACTGTCAGTGTTGTGTGTCTCCCAGTGCTGTGCACTATGATAAATTGCTATGATATGATTAAACCGAAACCGAAACCCATGTAATAGCCAAACCCCCCCCCCCCAAAAAAAATTTCCCCATGTTGAAGCCAACCCAACCAAAATTGCCCGAATAGTAGCCAGCCCTCCCAATAGTGCCCAAATAGTAGCCAGCCCCCAAAGTGACCCATATAGAAGCTATCCCTCCCCAATAGTCTCATATAGTAGCCAGCCCTCTCCTGTAGTCTCATATAGTAGCAAGCCCTCCCCTGTAGTCTCATATAGTAGCCAGCCCTCCCCATATTCTCATATAGTAGCCAGCCCTCCCCCATAGTCTCATATAGTAGCCAGCCCTCCCCTGTAGTCTCATATAGTAGCCAGCCCTCCCCTATAGTCTCATATAGTATCCAGCCCTCCCCTGTAGTCTCATATAGTAACCAGCCCTCCCCCATAGTCTCTCATATAGTAACCAGCCCTCCTTCATAGTCTCATATAGTAACCAGCCCTCCCCCATAGTCTCATATAGTATCCAGCCCTCCCCTGTAGTCTCATATAGTAACCAGCCCTCCCCCGTAGTCTTTTTTATAGTAGCCAGCCCTCCCCAATAGTCTCATATAGTAACCAGCCCTCCCCAATAGTCTTATATAGTAGCCAGCCCTCCCCCATAGTCTCTTATATAGTAGCCATGGCGGGCCAGATGTAATTCAAACTCTGAATTGCCTGGCGGCCCAAAAATAATGGCACCACGAGCCAGATTTGGCCCGTGGGCCAGAGTTTGACATGACTGCTTTAGACTTGTATGGCATCTGGGAAAGATGATGTCGGTGGTGATAGGGGTCAGCCATGATGGAAAATCACGGCCGACTCTTTTGTTCAGAAAGAGATAAGCTGCAGTGAGTGCTGCTACAGTCAAGGTGGGAAGGGGGGCAAGCTTTGTGAACAGCACAACCCCTACTACGGAGAAGTCCGGCGGATTATAAAAACCAACCAGCCGGCAGGGGGGGGGGAATTGATTACAAGTTCTAACTTACCTCTCCCCATGCCCGCGGTGAGCTGTGGAACTGGACGCATGACCCCCACTGAATTGTGATGATGTCTCGTCTCGGGGGGAAAAGGCCTATCCCAGATGATGGACTGACCGCTCAGCCAATCAGAGACTGGAGCGGCGTCTCACCCCTGAGTGGCCAGTCCATCAGCCTGGTGGAGACGTGTCAGCTCCAAAGATCCTGGAGCCGGGGGTCCTGCCACTCACTGCAGGCACAGGGAGAGGTGAGTTAGTACTTGTAATCAATTCTCCCCCTGCCGGCTGCTGGCTATTATAATCCGCTGGACTTCTCCTTTAATCCACCACTATGTAGCTTAGTGCCATTCATTGCCCATGGCTGTGTCTGTGCACTCCAGCATGTATACATAGACCACCACATTACTTCAATGGATGCCAGGGGTTAGACTCCCACTCATCGCACCTTTTAAACCAATCCCTATTTAATCTTTCTCTTCTTTTAATACTTTAAGGGTAAATTCACACAGACGTATCCGCAGCGGATTTTTACGCTGCGGATAACTCCCCTGTCCTTCCAATATGATTACATACTAGCAGCGGGATAGACCCGGCCCCATTAACCCCCGCCGCCCAAGATGATATATTACCTGCACCACGTTCCAGTCGCATCTGAGGCTTCCAGCTCCCGGAGGTCCTGCGCAGCCAATCAGTGACTGTGGCGAGGCCATGCGCGATTGGCTGCGCGGGACCTCTGGGAGCCAGGAGCCTCAGATGCGGCCGGATCTTGGTGCAGGTAATGTATCATCCTGGACAGCGGGGGTAATGGGGCTGGGACTTACATACTGGCAGCGGGATGACAATGACAATATGTAATCACATTGGAAGTGACAAGAGAGGCAGCGGTTTTGCTGCAAACTCGCAGCGTGAAATCCCCTACGGATACGTCCGTGTGAATTTACCTTTAGAATGTTTCAATCTTTACGTTGTACAAGTGTCCAGCTGGGCAGATTTATGGCATATTAGGCGGCTTTTATCATATTCTTTAGCCACTGTTTTTAGCTTTAATGAATAGATACACTATGGCTAATAGTTAATAGAATAGTTTCATGAGATAGCTGACATGCTGTTTTCTGGTCACAATGTGTCATCCATTTTGCTAATGACTTAATGACACATAGCATAGAGATGAGCTAATCTCGAGCAAGCTCGTCTCGAAGTCGATCATGCAGCATTTGTTTCCCGGAGGCTACACGCGTTGTGGGCAGCCCTAAAGCCTTATTCCTGCATTCCCTGCACACACCACATATACGGACAGTGTGCATCGAAATGGATTATTGGAACTCCTGGCATCATGTATCATTATGATGCCAGGGTCTCCGAAACAGTTTCAGTCTTTGTGGTCCTGTACTGACACAGCCGTGCAGCAGTTACTGAGCTCCCAGCATCATAACAATACATAATGCCGGAAATTCCGATAATCCGTTCTGATGTACACCTTCCGTATATATCACATTTAGCACATTTGGGTGTGCCTGCACTCCAATTAACCATTAAAGCCCATGTAATGTACGGCCGTCATAACGGCCATACATTGTGTGAACCGAGCGGAAACAATGGCAAGTCAACTATTTGTGCATGTGATGTAATAATGACCCACATTGTTAATATAAGGTTTATATCTGTACTATATATACTTGTATGTCAAAAGGCAGTGAAGAAATGTCCATGTAATGCTAATGCAATACACATATATGCTAATTCACACGTTGGGAGCACTGGGGCCGTTTCTTGGCTCTCCAGAGCACCGCTCAGCCCGGCCACCGGGTGGGTGAATTAGCATATTTGTATTGCATTATTTATCCTGGAAATCGCGGCACTTTAAACGTTAAGAAGCCCGGCACTGGTAAGAAGACATTAATGGCTACTGTGAACTATCAGAAAATTCCTACGCACGAACTTGCTGATAGTTCCCCTTTAATATTTTTTTCTATTCCTAAGTGCAAATGTGCTTCATACCATATCAGTACTGTACTAGTGTCTAGAAACAGATTCTAGAGCCTTCTCCAGTGCCTGATTTATCATGATATATATAACCTTGAAAACAGGCATAAATTATGGCAGAAATATACACCTGGTAGATTTCTGCACCCCTCTGTGCGCCTCTTAGTAAATCCAGCAGGGTGAATGGGGACGGGGCTTTAATTTAAGAATGACATACGAGTACGCTGGTCTTGATAAATCTGCCCCCCCCCCCCCCCAAGTATCTTTGCCTTTTTATATGGGAACGAAGAGTACCCCGCTTCGAATACTGTTGTATTAGACTCCTAGAGGCAACACCAGCTGTGCCGGTCTGTGTCTTTTTTGTGACATATTCATACATGTAAGTGCATAAATATGCACGTACATGATGGAAATGAATTTCTCATCATTGTATTAAAAAAAAATAATTTAAAAACTTTGAACTTTTAAAAATGATACAATAATAAGAAAAAATAATATATATATATATATATATCATTTCCATCAGGGCATTCGAACCAAAGCAAAACCTTTTGTTGCTCTCTAGAAAGGCAGTAGGTGCTATTGTCGATGGCAGGTATGTGTCACCAAGGTGGCTGGCCTCGGTGATATAAAAAACCCAATAGTTTGCACCTGTGACATTATGTTGCTGAGTGTTTTTTTCTGTGGTAGTTCGGGTCCGGGTTTTTTATGGAGCGGCCAAAGAGCTTGGGTGGGAAGGTCGCTCCCATACTCCAGCTCAGGTCTTACCAGCCCTTTAAAAGGCAGCTGGTTCAGAGCAGAAGGGGTGTGTGGTGTGTTACCGAACCATAGTGTGGTGTGTTACTGAGCCGTAGTGTGAGCGCTAGCAAAGCTGCAAGGCTAAGGAAGCCTGTGGGATCTGCTGCATCTAAACGGTGAGACCGTGGCCTTTTGTTTACTCTGGCTTACCTGAGAGAAAGGACTGTTTATTTTTTCTTGAAGTATTTTTTCCATTATGCTGAAGAAAAGCTATTTTTATTTGTAAGACTGCATTCACACAATAAAGTGTATTTTTGTTTGACTGGAACCCGTACCCAAGGACTATCTTTGAGCTAAACCCCCACAACCCCTAGACCACCGCTCCATCACAGGCTAAGAAATTCAACAGCAGTGATCCCTCAACTTACAATGGCCTCAAGATACAATATTTTTAACATACAATGTTACTTTCTGGACTATCATAACTTGAGACCAGACTGAACATACTATGCTACAGACAATACAGATTTGAAGCACACGTAAAAATAATTAGCTGATTGACTAATATGTTTCTGGGACTCTGCGTGACCTGTACAGAACCTGAAAACGCTCCAGTCCTCCTCTACATGACTGTTATATGTAAGGACTTGCTGTATCCATATTAGTTAGCTGCTTATTTTCCTTTAAATTTTCATTTTTTCTCACTGGGAAATTTAGAACCAATTACCAGTTTTCCATAGAATTTTGGTCTCAATATATAATGGTTTCAACATACAATGGTTGTCCTGAAACCAATTAATATTGTATGTTGAGGGACAACTGTATATCTGATTGCAAATCAGTCCTCTGTTGGCAGATACTGACTGACAGGCAAGTGAGCAGGATTCCAGGCAACACTGATTATTCATGAAGAAGAGGGGGAGGAAGGAGTGGTGAGGTGTGTCAGAGTGTGGCACAAATGCTGAGCCACAACTCCTCTTTGACTCTTCACAACAGTAGGAGACACAAGCTACAGCCAGCTACAGCACACTGTCAGCACCTCAGGTAGGGCTTGGGTGCTAACAGTTTTACTTTTAACTAGTCGGATACATTGTATATTGTATAATGATATGTTACATGTTATCATCAGACACCTTTTAACATATCCTTAGCTATCATTACACAATACACATTATAAAGTAATAGAACTAGGAATGTAGTAGAACTGCCTTCTGGTCACAATGTGTCAGACATTTTGCCAATTTCTTAATAACTCAGTAATATCCATATCAGCCAATAAATGAAGGAGCGGCGTGTTCAGGTAGATCATGCAGCATAGCATGCACCCATCACTAGCTGTTCACCTCTGCTGAGGGCTGTAATCATGTGAGGGAAAGCTTGGTGCATGTGATGTAATAATGACCCACATTGGTAATATGGTAGTGTGCAGGAGGACATAATATGGCAGAGGTTCTGTCGGGCAGGGGTGCTAGCAGTGGCGGATTAAATGTACCTTGGGCCCCGGGCTGTCCACCCAACCTGCCCCCCCCTCCCGCCCCTGGTTAATCCACCCACATTATAACCCAATACTGCCCCAACCCCCCCCCCCCCACCCCAATGCTGCCCCCAATAAACACTGCCTGCCTCTCCTCCCTGCTGGCCCCAATAAACATAATGTTTGGTCCCTTGCTGCACAGAGGATGTCAGGAGAGGCGGGTGCTGATCTTATAGGGGAGGTCACAGCAGCACAGAGGATGTCAGGAGAGGAGGGGGCTGATCTTATAGGGGAGGTCACAGCAGCACAGAGGATGTCAGGAGAGGAGGGCACTGATCTAATAGGGGAGGGTCACAGCAGCACAGAGGATGTCAGGAGAGGAGGGGGCTGATCTTATAGGGGAGGTCGCAGCGTCCCAGCAGCACAGAGGATGTCAGGAGAGGAGGGTGCTAATCCTATAGGAGATGGTCCCCCTCTTCCCCCCTTATAGATGGTCCCCCTCTTCCCCCTTTTATAGATGGTCCCCCTTTCCCCTCCCCTTATAGATGGTCACTTTCTTCCCCCTTATAGATGGTCCCCCTCTTTCTCCCTTATAGATGGTCCCCCTCTTTCCCCCTTATAGATGGTCCCCCTCTTTCCCCATTATAGATGGTCCCCCTCTTCCCTCCTTATAGATGGTCCCCTTCTTCCCTCTTCCCCCCCTTATAGATGGTCCCCCTCTTCCCTCATTATAGATGGTCCCCTTCTTCCCTCTTCCCCCCTTATAGATGGTCCCCCTCTTCCCTCCTTATAGATGGTCCCCTTCTTCCCTCTTCCCCCCCTTATAGATGGTCCCCCCTCTTCCCCCCCTTATAGCTGGTCCCCCTCTTCCCCCCTTATAGATGGTCCCCCTCTTCCCCCTTATAGCTGGTCCCCCTCTTCCCCCCTTATAGATGGTCCCCCCTCTTCCCTCACTTATAGATGGTCCCCCTTTCCCCTCCCCTTATAGCTGGTCCCCCTTCCCCTCATAGATGGTCGCCCTTCCCCCCTCCCCTTATAGCTGGTCCCCCCTCCCCCCCCCCCTCTTATAGCTGGGCCCCCTCTCCCCCCCTTATAGCTGGTCCCCCTTCCGCCCTTATAGCTGGTCCCTTCCCCCCCCCCTTATAGCTGCCCCCCTCTTCCCACCTTATAGATGGTCCCCCTCTTCCCCCCCTTATAGATGGTCCCCCCTCTTTCCCCCTTATAGATGGTCCCCCTCTTCCCCCCATTATAGATGGTGCCCCTCTCCCCCCCCTTATAGCTGGTCCCCCCTCTTCCCCCCCCTTATAGCTGGTCCCCCCCTCTTCCCCCTACTTATAGATGGTCCCCCCTCTTCCCCCACTTATAGATGGTCCCCCTTTCCCCTCTCCTTATAGCTGGTCCCCCTTCCCCTCCCCTTATAGATGGTCCCCCTTTCCCCTCCCCTTATAGATGGTTCCCCTCCCCTTATAGATGGTCCCCCTTTCCCCTCCCCTTATAGCTGGTCCCCCTTCCCCTCCCCTTATAGCTGGTCCCCCTTCCCCCCTCCCCCCCCCCTATAGCTGGTCCCCACTCTTCCCCCCCCATAGATGGCCCCCCTCTCCCCCCCCTTATAGATGATCCCCCATCCCCACTATAGATGGTCCCCCCTCTCCCCCCCCCCCCTATAGATGGTCCCCCTCTTGCCAGCAGATAACTAAAAAAAAAAAAAAAAATCACCTGCCGTCCGTTCCCCTGTCGAGCCTCACGCCTCCTGGTCTGTCCTCGGCTGATGTGCGGCTGCCGGGGGGGTCCCGTCCTATCCCCGGCAGCATGCGCATCAGAGAGCTCCCCGTGCGCCGGAAGTCACAGCCACAGGTGCACAGGGAGCTCTCTGATGCGCGCGCTGCCGGGGATAGGACGGGACACCCCCGGCAGCCGCGCATCAGCCGGGGGACAGTACAGTGGCGGATTATAATGTGGGCGGCGTGGCGTGGGCCCCCCCGGAGCCTCGGGCCCCGGGCGGCCGCCCAAACCGCCCATATTATAATCCGCCACTGGGTGCTAGGTAGCAGGACTATGAGAGGGCTCTAGGGTGGCACAAGGAGGTGCTATGTACACTAGATGTACTGTGAACACATGGGGAGAGAAGTTTGTTGGGCAGAGGCTCTTTGCGGGGAGGCAGGACATGGAGGTCAAAAGTTAGCAGGGGCTCTAGGAAGGGACATAGAGCAGTGGGGCATCCGAGACGGGTGGAGAAAAGACAAAAGGCAGCTGGGGCTCAGTGTGGACTAGGGGAAAGGGGCAACAATGGCCGTGATTAATATGTTTTATAGAAGTTGCATAGAAGTCAGAGGGAATCCCGGACAGAGTGTATACACATAGTATACACTCCGGCTGGGATTCCAACCGGCCACACAGAAAACTGACATGTCAGTTTTGTGCGGTCCCTATTCATTGAAGTCCATCTCCGGCCGCACTCTCCATTATGTGCTATGGTGAATTGAAATGCGGGCGCACATGGATGCGCCCACATCCCAATTCAACAGAAATTAAGTGTCTTACGTAGTGTGACCCCGGCCTAACTGAGATGATGTATACAGTTGGATGTCTGTATGTAGTGCAGCAAGAAAACAAGCCTTACTATGTCCCCTCCATTACACAGACTGTTCTCCATGCCCTCCTCCATACATACCTCCCCATTGCACAGACTGCTCTCCTCCATACACACCTCCCCAAATATAAAGACTCCTCTTCTCCATACACACCTCCTCCATTATACAGACCGCTATGCTCCATACACACCTCCCCTATTACACAGACTGCTCTCCTCCATACACACCACCCCTATTAGACTGCTCTTCATGCCCTCCTCCATATACACCTCCCCCTTACACAGAGTGCTCTTCTTCATACACACCTCCCCCATTACACAGACTGCTCTCACTACACAGCTCCCCAATTGAACAGACTGCTCCCCATGCTCTCCTCCATGCACACATCCCCATTGCACAGACTGCTCTCCTCCATACACACCTCTTCTTTTACACAGACTGCTCCCCTCCATACACACCTCCCCCATAATACAGACTGCTCTCCTTCATGCACAACTCACCCATTACACAGACTGCTCTCCTTCATACACCCCCCATTGCACAGACTGCTCTCCTCTATACATACCTCCCCCATTACAGACTGCTTTCCTCCATACACACCTCCCCATTACACAGACTGCTCTCCCCATACACACCTCCCCCATTATACAGACTTCTATCCTCCATACACAACTCCCCAGTACACAATTGCACAGACTGCTCTCCTTCATACACACCTCCACCATTACACAGACTGCTCTCCATTGCCCTCCTCCATACACACCTTGTTATTACACAGACTGCTTTACTTCATACACACCTCCCCCATTACACAGACTGCTCTCCTCCATATACACCTTCCCATTACACAGACTGCTCTCCTCCATACGCACCTCCATTACATAGACTACTCTCCTTCATACAAACTTCCCCATTACACAGACTACTCTCCCCGCCCTTCCCCATACACAGCTCCCCTATCACAGAGTGCTCTCCATGCTCGCCTCCATACACACCTCCCCCCGTTACACAGCCTGCTCTCCACATGCTACCCTTCTTTATACACAGTTCCCCCAATGCACAGACTGCTTTCCATGCTCTCCTTCATACACAACTGCTCCATCCCATAGAATGCTCTCAATGCTTACTTTGGTCCTTTGGGTGTGTTTTTACAGTTGAGTTCCATTAAAGTGAACGGAGCTTAACTGTAAAACCCTGATTACCCTTTTAAGAAATGGTCCCTAGTGGCAAGTGACCCCAAAGTCAGCTCCAAATATTGTTGTCTTCTGCTGGACCTTTGGTGCCTATTACTGAATTAGACTCTAGTCTTAATGGAGGGCTCTCTAACACTTTGCTGGACAATTTGACTCTCCATGGCCATCACTTTTTTTTGCCAATATTTACATACCAAATACTCAAAGGCGTTTTTTTCATCACATGACGTAATGGCAAACTGCTAGAGTATGCCATCACTTTATGACTGGTGGAGGTCAAACCTTCTGACCTTTTCTCTGCACAGTGCTGCTCCTGGTCACTTGGCTGAGCAAGTAATTGCAGCCGTCCCCATTCACTTTACCACAGTCAAATAATAATACAGATGATTGGCAGTAGAAGAAACAGGATCATCAAGTACATACAACACCAGCCTGTGTATGCACAGTTTAACCCTTACTATTACTTCACTGAGTGAGCGCCAACATATTCTACAGGACATGCATAGGCAGAGCTATACATGGCATCCTACTGTTGATCTATAAGGTGCTCTGAGGACACAGCACAAGGTTATATAACATTTGGCTGCACAGCTGTTTTACTGCTGGCTGGAGGAACATGTCGCTTGAACAGATTGACCAAAGGTGAAGAAAAGTGAAACTCCAGATTTGCATAAGGCTGGGTTTACACGTGAAATAACAGATGCCGCACATGGACGAGCCTTATGTCTTTCAGGAAAAAAAAACAAACCCCTTTTTATCGGACCACATGGAACCTCTTGAGTGTTTCTGATAATAGTGATCACTGTCTCCACCATTGGTAATAGTTATAGCAGAATGCACTGGATATGATCAATGTCTTATCTACAGTAGGTCACATTTCCCCATTATGGGGCATCATCATGCAGAAGATACCATTAACTTTCATCTATCACAATATCTTCACATTAGTCATCATATACTGAAAACTAAACTAGACTTTTGTTCGCACTCACCCACAACTCTTCTCCTCGAGCCACGTTCTCACTTGTGTAAATGTAAGTCAGGGTAAATAAAGTAATTCCAGTATGTGAGCACGCCCCCTTGGCATCAGTGCAGGATAGTGGATGGCATGCCTGCCGTACCTGACTTGTATTCTTCCCAGCTTATGTATAGTAGTAAATTTCATAACTGAATTTAACATGGTAAAGATACCTCACAATTAAATATAATTTCCATATATTGCATGCCAATCCATCATTCTGTTGTAGATGCCTCTGCCTCTATTTCTTTTATTGTTAGGCCGCTGCTAATACTCTACAGTCATTTATAAAAGGGGTCATGACCTATACACCTATAGGGTATATGCACGTGAATTCTGTCGCTCGCCCACACGGGACATCAACATACTAGAGAAAACAACCTACTAGGGGTGCCAGCTTACTAAGGGAAAATACATGCTGGTTGCTTCTACATCTAACTTATGAGGGGGACCAACCTACCCCACCCCAACCGACCTCTTTCCCCACCAACCCACAGGAAACTCTACTGGAAAAGTGCAAAAGTCTATGATGTTTGGCAGGTTCTGCAGGGATGAGTTGCAGCTGATTTTCATTGCTGCTCTGGGCCGGATAGAGGGTAAAAGGGAAAGGAAACAACCAACAATGACATCACCTGTGAATCACTGAATATGACAGCAATGTAACCTGCATAGCTAACAGAGATATATAGGTATTGCACATTGTGTGTTTTTAGAACTTTTTGTGGCCCAAGGAAAAGAAAATTCCAAGGGGTGCCCCAAGGTGGAAGAGGTTGGGAAACACTGCATTAGTAGCACTGGCATAGCTAACATGGAGACAAACCTCGCAACTGCTATGGGGCCCGTGTAACAGAGGGGCCCAGGAAAAGCATTGCCCTCCTGCCCCAATTACCCCCAGCTGCCCCCTTTCTAATTGCACTCCCCTATAGTGTCCCCGCATAAATTGCCCCCCTCTAGTGGCCTTGCATAGTGCAGACCTCCATATAGCAAATCTCATTTTAAGGTGAATACTAGAATAATTGTTTTAGTTTTTTCTCCTATAATCCAGAATATTTCATAATCTGGCACCTGTGCACATAATAGAAATATAGGAGCCCAGACCACAAGGCCAGGCCATATAATGATACGTCCACTTTTTTGTGGTTGAACTTTGGAACCCATGGTCATGTTCATCGGCCCATAGAATAGAATACGTCCTACACTAGCCGCAATTGTGCAAGGGCCCTAAGAAGTATCATGAAAGGTACAGTAGTTGAAGTTGACGTGTCTTTTACTTTGTGTATTGGATTTTAAGAGGATTTTCTAAATAAAGACTTTATATTTTACTTGGAGCTGTGGACTTCCACTTTTTGCACAGTAGTTGAAACTTTAATAACCTTTTAAGGTTTGGTAAGGATTTTGTAAGAACTAATGGGGCGCAGTAACCCTGCAATTGTGTCTTGTAAGGATATCTGATAGCTTCCTGGTGCGAGGTGCGGGATGAGCACACCTGTGTACACGAGGTTTCCGCATGTTCTATAATTAGTGGCCTGGAATGTTTTATGGATCCCTCCTTGGCTGCAGAACCTCACTACCCAACCCTTCTAATATTCAGTAGTGACATGTTACATAAGTATTATCAGTAGGTAACAGACATCAATGGTGATGGGGCAACAACCTAGCTGGTCAGGTTATATAAGGTACTGATTGGGATTCCTAACCTGACCTGGGAAAATTAAGACTGGTTAGATGTCATGTAGTGATATAGATTCTAAAGGGACTCTCTCATCAGTTTCATGCCACAAGTCATTAGAGGTGTATGTACATATCATGTGTAATTACAATTAATCGTATACTACAGTATATGAATGATCGGAATTGCGTTTATCGGAGGGGGAAAAAATCATTTAATCTAATACCGGTAGCACCGTTATTAATAGCAGGTGTCTCACATACAGTCATTGTAGATATTTCCAGCTACAACTTGTGAGAGACTTTTCAAATGTATTCCACATCCTGAATATGCTGCTGTGTTCCTATTGAGATACATACTGACATATTGTCATACAGTGGTATTACAGCATGAGCCATCAGATGGGGTATATTAGACCACATGGTGTGTTATACTGTATGTCAAACAATATTGAACAATAGGGAATGCAACAATGCTAAATAAAATGCACAAGGCTTTGGACTGTTGGTTCTGCCATCATGCTGGCCTGCAGAGGCAGAAAACCCCTATAAACTTATGTGGCTCACAGCAGAGATTATATCCAGTCTAGACAGTAATCTGTGGGCTACAACCCCTGCCACATGTTATGGAATCACTACAGTGAGAGGATGTGAAATCCGCATTTTTACTTTGTGTCATGTAAATCAATTTGTTTCCTGAAAGAGTAGAACTATCTAATACTACTAGCCAAACCAGAGACTCCTCCAAAGGAAGAGTCACCCATCCTTAGATTGCTGTTTTGGGGTGGCTGCCCCTTGTTGGTACACTGCAGCATGCTGCATGGCTTACAAGAGGACTTGTCCAGGCTTAGAAAAACATGGCCGCTTTCTACCACAAACAGCACATCTCAAGCAGCTGCCATCCAACACGCCAGACTCCATCTCTCTCCCTCCTGACATTACCTGTAACAGAGGAGTCGGCAGGCCCCCACACACATCAGTCAGTCAGATCTGGAGTATTTTTCACTCATGTCTGGGCAGCTAAGGGCGGATACTGATTCTCAGTGAGAAGAAGCAGGGGTGTACGAGGAATTATTTTCAGGCATTCAAATAACATCTATGGCAATGACTTATGCAGGTCATGCATCTTTTTTTGGTTTTATTTCTGCCTTCAACTACAAACACAGACTAAAATATTATGTCAGTCTAAATGTGGCGATTCCATCATTTTTTTTTTACGTGGACTTATAAAAAGGCTGGATTCCAGACCCCAATACATTATACCTATATAACAATGAAGATTATATCCAATGTGATCACGGCACCCTATCGGGTCAAATGAGACATGTACTGCTAAGGTATACAGCTCACGGCACCCTATCGGGTCAAATGAGACATGTACTGCTAAGGTATACAGCTCACTGAGTGTTCCCCTGACTGAATACAACCAGGGGGGGAGATACATCAAGCAGTCTTACAGTAGGAACATCCTTTGTTGGCCATGGGAACTAGTCACACACATTGAAATGAATAAGCTGAACTGCGATTGGTTGCTATGGGCTAACTGTAATCCTGCTCAATAAAGCCCCTGGGGGAGATTTATCAAACTGGTGTAAAGTAGAACTGGCTCAGTTGCCCAGATCAGATTCCACCTTTCATTCCTCACAGACTCTTTGAAAAATGAAAGGTGGAATCTGATTGGTTGCTAGGGGCAACTAAGCCAGTGCTACTTTACACCATTTTGATAATTCCACCCCCCCCCCCCCCCATGTCAGGGATGGGGAACCTTCGACCCTCCAACTACAAAACTACAATTCCCATCATGCCTGGACAGCACAATGGGAATTGTAGTTTTGCAACAGCTGGAGAGGGAGGTTCCCCATCCCTGCCTTTCTTTCACTAAGGCTAGTAATGGAGGCTCCAACGGGTGTTTCGATCACAGATAGTGCCCAAAATACTGGGCACAATAGTGCAGCACTTTTACTGTCAATACAAATGGGGAAAACCATGCCGGAAACCAGATTAAAGGGGAACTAACAGCAGGTTATACGAATCTAACCTGCTGACAGCCCCTGGGATGCCAAGGAGGAAGTTATGTGTGTTACCTTCCTCCTCAGTGCTGGTCTCGCGTGTTAGTCGGAGTAATCTTCGCCCAGGTGCCCTGTTAGGAGCACTGCTGCATCATCGGCTCACTCCTTCTAATGATAATCAATGGAGCGGGCAGGCCAGATGACATGGCAGTGCTCCTCACAGTGAATGGGAGCAAAAGTTATTCTGATTAACAGTGCAGCGCCGCCGCCGAGGAGGAAGGTAACACACATACCTTCCTCCTCGGCCTCCTGGGCACTATAAGGGGCTATGAGCAGTTTAGATTTGTTTAACCTGCTGGTAGTTTCCCTTTAAAGTCAGTGGGGTCCAACGGGCGCTTTTGGCTTCCGGCATGTAGTGGATCCACCAGCTCCATTTATTATTCTTCTCTTCCAATGATGGAGCAGACAAAAAACTATGCAGATCTGCACCTAGGAGTGTTCTTCTCACAAACCTTGTACTCACCACTTTATCAATGATGGAAAAGAATTTGTCCGTTTCTACATATAAACCCGACACAATGGTTATTTATAAATATGAAAAAAATTTATTTAAATTTTCCACAAACAGTTTCAAGTAACAGCGCTTCACTGGAACAGAAGCCAAAGTAAGGAATAAATGGAGTTCCCACAGAGCTGGCCATAGACATAAGATACTGCCCAGCCTTACATCACTAGCACGTTTTATTTTTTTAGATTCCTTATTATGGGGATTTTACAGTCATACTTGTTTACTGATCTATTCTTAGTGCAGATTCTATTTTTTACTTGACCTCTTACATTCCAGCAATACAGCGAGCCCTCGAGGAACATACCATTCCTCATCCATGGGTGCACGATACCTATTTGTTGTCATACAATTACTGCGGTGCCTTCCAGCAATCTTATGTCTATGACCACCACAGAGTCTGTGACGCACAAATTGCAGAATACAATTTATACACCGAACATATTTAAATTGGATACCAGGAAAGATAATTTCATGGCTAACCCCATTTGATCTTAAAAGATATGTCCAACTTTACTCCAATCTAAAATAAAAGGGAAAGCAGCTTTTTTAAACAGGCTGCTTAACATATCCTAACCGTTTAGAGTCTGCAGCTCCTATGCAGACCAATGTGTCTTCATAGTAACAGACAACAAATTCTGTGTAGTCTGATCTTACAGCTCTACTCCAGTGCATTCTTTTCTTGTAATGTACATCTAGTAGGCTGCATGGTATCAGACTACACAGGGTTTAGGTGTTGTCTGTTACCATGGAAACATAGATTTACACAGTACCTGTAAAAACAAAATTGTTGGATATTTTTAACCAAGACTGTTCACAAAGCTTCATGTTTTTATTTTGTTTTAGCTGCAATAAAAAAATTGATGTCATAAGTTGATTGAATATCAATATAACCACTGATGAGGTTTTCGGTGCAGATGCACTAATATGCGGCAGTACTGGAAAGAGGCAGTAGATTGCACATACCTAATCCAAAACCAAATGACCCACCAGCCGGTCAGTTAAACAGTGATCCAAAGAAATCTCCTGGTAAAGATCCTTGCGATCTCCAAGCATGAAGCAGTACACATACAAAACCACTCAAACATGGACGGACCCCAGAGTCTTGTAGTAAATATAGTTTGAAGGCACTATGATGTCTGAGGTCTTCAGTATTACCAACAGGTCAGTAAGAAATCATGAACACTTAGGAGTGTGAGGAAAAAAAGAAGTGCAAGACAAATTCATCCCCCTGTGAAAAGATTGCATAGTTCAGTCATTGGATCAGAGTAAAGAGAACATGGCTTCACTCTAAACATAATAAAAAATACTCTCAAAGAGACCAAGTTGTGGCACAGATATACATACAAAATAGCAGTGCTCCCTAACCTGTGGCTTTCTGGCTATTACGAAGCCACAACTCCAATCAGGTTGACAATGAAAGGAGTTGTAGTTTTGCAATGGCTGGTGGGCCACAGGTTGGGAAGCACTGCACAACAACAAGCGCAACCACAGAAAACCTACAACCCAAACCATTATAATATGAATAAAAGTGATACTACAATCAATGGAGCCTGGGTGTATGGTAGAAGTATGGAAGACTTCAAAGGTCACTTATGGGAGATTTTAAAAAAAAGACCCTTATAGGTAAATTCTATCACGGATTATAACCAACTGTGTACAGTAGTGGTCATCTTTATACAAAAGACTGCTAATGGCTGGCATGGGATCGGCGGCTTTAGACAGAGGTCATCAATGCACTTAGCACCAGTATGGTAAATAGCTCTTGGGCCAACTAGTGGAGTGTGTGTAACAGTGGAGTACACAGACAGGCAGGACTATATTATATCCTTTCAGGAGCCAATCTAACTTTTTCTGTGGCCAGGAAAGAACTGTAGATGTATATAAGGAATCGATTGTAAACAACCAGTCATACTGCAGTGGTGTACTGCCGACCTGGCTCCTGCCTCACAGAAAGGTAATGTAAACTCAGAACATTGGATTCATAAAGTGCACGTCATTGACTTATTCTACATGTCACATTCTATCGAGAAAATATCCTCTATGTAAGGTCAGCCCTGACACAGGGACACTGAAGCTCCACATACACCGCAAATCCTGATTCAGCCTTACACCAGTAAAAGAGGTAAAATCTATCCGCACTAAATGCAGCCTAAAGAGGAAGATGTATAGGATTTCCATAGACTCTATGACTGGCACACGGTAGCGGGATAATCAAGTGCTGGGCAGGTGAGGAGACCACTTCAGGCTGTCTTGGGTTTCTCCTGTTGAGCCGTAACCGGATGCGTATCCCTCAGACACGGCGCTCTCTCTGAAGTCATTCTGCCCTGTAGACTTGCAGCAGCAGCAACGGAGTGATGTCAGCAAACGCGTTCTGATGACGCGAGTGCACAGGACAAACATGATGCAGTTCGCTCCTCCTTGGAAACTATTCCCAATGCCCTGATGACGGAAAAAGACAAATATGTAAATGTATGAAATATAATAACACATCGTCCAATGCAGCAATGTACACCTTTCTACAATAAGGCCAAAATTATATACTTAAAGTGACACTGTCACCTCCTTTGTGCATTCTGACATCTCTACACAGGTGTAAAGAGTAAATTTAGCGGTTTTCATACCTTATTTTATATTATACGTCATGGTGCTTGTTCAAGTAAAAAGTCCTCTTTTATCAACTGCAGACTGTGTTAAGTGGGCGGGGCCTCGTGGCACTAGCGCCTCTTAGCCACGCCCATAACGCCACCGGTGCGGGGCTAAGTGGCGCTAGTGACTAAGTGGCGCTAGTGACTGTTGCCTATCTGACCCGCTTTTTATTATTTTTTGGACTACACATGGTGATCGTTTCATTAATCTACCCTTTGTTCATATTAATTATTTTTCTTGATGTCATATGTCATAGGGATACTGCTTAGGCAGCTTTGTTAAACCCATATGGTCCGGGGTCAGAGTGGTTGTTAGACCTTGCTGGTACGCCGGCGGGTCCTATGTTGACATTTTAAGTGTTTTTAATGTAGGGTAGTGTTTGGGGTTTGTCTCCCTTATTGCTTTACCCCTGCATAGTTTATGGTATTTTTCTGTATATTCTGTTATTGTCTCAATAAAGTTTCATTATGATGTGCTACCTTTTTGTGCATATGCTTTTGTCTTTTTGGGGAGTTGTCTGTTACTTATATGCATTGGTTTAGCACTCCTTACTTTTAGCGGTGCCCACTATTCCTATATATATTAACATATGATACGACCGGTTGGTATGATATGATATGATCCTACTTACATGCAAAATGATGAGGATGGGGTTGTGCACAGCTGCAGACCCACAGAGAGTCAAAATAAAGCGGATGGTGCTCCAGATACGGAGAAAGATGAAAATAATGGGGATGAAAATGAGCTTCTTGTCTGCTATGGTTCTGGGCTGGTAGACCGGAGCTGCCGACAGGATTGGACGGTATTCAGACAACGCTCTATGCTGAAGGAAGAAGTAAGAGGTCACACATGGGCAGCAGCCAGCACATAAAAACAAACACTGTTCACGTGAACGCTTGTAGGGAGTATGAATGGCCGAGTCTGGGAACTCCTATCAGCAGCTTATTAAGAAAGTGTCTTCATCCAGACGACTGACACATATCAATTATCATCTAGGTTATTGGTTGTAATATATATGTATGTATAATAAATGGAGCAGTGTTACACCCAGCCTTTCATAGCAAATATCCCAGATAGGACAAAAAACAATGTGTATTCACAAGATTCATTCTGGATTCATAAAACATCCCTCAACCTACATTACAAGAAATAATTGCTACTAATGACTTCCAGATCAAGTAGAGGAAGCGATTATAGAACCGCCTAGTAATTAGAATTTATAGAAGAAAAACAAAGTCTAAAGATGCAAATTAACTAGTAATTAAAGTGTGCATCCACTAAACCTATGGACTGTGGTTAGTGTAAGTATAGGCCTTGTCCCTTCTGCATTAGTTAAAGTTGTTCCCCATGACACCACCCTATCTCTGAACTCATGTCCACATCTGGAAACAACAGTATAAGGCTATGTTCACACAATGCATAACAACGGCCGCTGTTATATTGGACGAACACCAGGTCCGTGGTCGCATGTTCCTGCGGCCATCAGAGCTCAAAAGGTATGTTCACACTGAGCAAATGTGGCCGAATTCCGCATCAGAACCCCGCCTGCCTTAGTGTGACAGTGTTTCTCTATGGGAGGGCTTACGCACCTCTGCTCCCGCCACTCTCTATGCAAAGAATTGACATGTCCATTCTTTAAATGGAGAGCAACGCACGCAGCAGCGCGCATGCCCCCTTCCATAGAGAAACACTGTCACACTAAGGCAGGCGGGGTTCTGATGCGGAATTCGGCCACATTTGCTCAGTGTGAACATACCCTTTGAGCTCTGATGGCCGCATAGACATCAATTGACTAATGGATGCACGGACTGCCAAAAAAGGCAGTCCATGTGTGCGTGGACAAATAATAACGGCCACTGTTCATGCCCAGTGGCCGTTATTATTTGACATGTTAATTTCACGGCTTCAATGAACAACTCCTGTGCGGTGTGTGAACAGAGCGGTTGATTTCAATGCAATGCTTCCCAGGCTGGAAAGAATGGTTGCTGTTTTTCATTGGAAACAGTGGCCGTTCTTTTCAAAAATAGTACATAGTGTGAACATAACCTTAATTTGGAAGGTCTGATATGTTATCTATACTTGATTTCATATACTGTACATAAGAATGCGATGAAGCAATCATGAATGAGACGTAGGCCTGCAATCGGTAATGTTTGTGTCTTGTAGTTACATGTCTATCACTCATATTAGTTTACTTATCATTGGATTATTATACTATTATATGGCATCTAGTTCCATACATAGAATATTTGCTATCTAGTTTATACTTGATTCATTTTATTTAGCTATTGCTCCAGGGGTATCCTCCCCTCCTCTAGCCCACAGTATGCTCCTCCCTGTGATTTAAACACATCCCATAAGTTACAGGTAACCAGAATTACATATAACAGCAGTTACAGTAATATGTGTGCTATGAAAATAAATACTGCATATTGTGTGCCCCCTAGTGTTCTTATTAAGTAACACAAGGACAATTAGTTATTATAGCACAGACATTATGGTCACACACAAGCCCTCTTACACTTCTGTTAAACAGAATTCCCATCATGGATATACCTTAAGGGGATATTCCAGAGAATAAAACTTTGATAAAGTTATCTAAATATTTATTTCTTAACATTTATACATTGTGAGGCAGCAGTAAGGGACGACACAGCCCTTCTGATAGCACCAATCGCTGTGTCAGGACCTGGAGGGGGGGCTCAAGCCCTGGGTCCCGACAAAGTCACATATCGCTATTGATGATGCACGCAACGCTATCAATACTGAGCATCCCCTAATCTCTATTATAATTAGCATAGACATTAGTCCTTGAGGAAGCTGTTTGTGTCAGTAGCACTGCAGTCACAGCATAATGAACTGTAATTAACAGTTATCTCTGCTTGTTCTGCTACAGAGTAACATGCTTGCAGCACTAGTAACACAGGCTGCTTCCCCAAGTGTAATGTCTATTCTAATATGTATTAGAATAGACCAGGGGTGGGGAAACTTTTCCATGTCGAGGGCCGGTCGGGCATTAATAAAATCATTCGAGGGCCGCATACCGTGTGCGGCAGTTAGTAGCGGGGGTTTGCAGCACCCGGGGCAAGGCAAAGTATTGTTCCCCTAGTGCCCCTGCTATTGTAGTTAACCCCCAGTGATGCCCCTGCTGTTGTAGTTAACCCCCCCAGTGATGCTCCTTGTAGTCTAGTTAACCCCCAAGTCATGTCCCTGGTGGCCTAGTTAACCCCCATCAGGCATGTCCCTGGTGGCCTAGTTAACCCCCATCAGGCATATCCCTGGTGGCCTAGTTAACCTCCAAATAAAAAAAATAAACATCCCACTCACCTTACCTCCGCTCCCACGCTGCCCATGTCCTCTTCTGTCCCAGGTCCTCTGTGCCGGTCTTTCTCCTGCAGGCGGCGCGCGATGAAATGACGTCATCGCGCACGGCCCGCAGGAGACTGAAGACATGCGCCGTTCTGCTGGGGAAGAAGCCGGCATAGACAGCATCCTCCTGTGTCCGGCAGCTGTCACAGACACCGGAGGATGCTGTGTATGCCGGCTCCTTCCTCCTCCAGAGCGGCGCCCATCACAGGGGAGCTGCGGGCCGCATCGGGAGGTCTCAGGGGCCGGATGAGGCCCGCGGGCCGGAGGTTCCCCACCCCTGGAATAGACATTTGTAGAGGCTGAGTATCACTGATGCTGCATATTTGGCTGTGCTGGAACCAGGGCTTGAGCAGCCCTGCAGTTCCCAACACAACCACTGGTGGCAGCAAAGGGGCCATGTCACCGTACTTCTGTCACTCAATGTATAAAAATGCATAAATATTTACATTTCCTTTAAGAAAGTTAAAAAGTTATATAACTTTATTAAAGAAACATGCTGCAATACAACCTCATAAAATTCATCAGGGCTGCATTGCAGTTTTCAACATTGCCAGTGGCTGGGAGGGCTACCCCCAGTCTGACCCCCCCCCCACCCATCAGGAAGTGATAACATTTCCTAGCAATATGCCATCACTTCCTTTAGTAGAATAAATCTTTGACTCTAAATATTTTCTTTTTTTTTTTTTTCACAAAGGCTCAGAGTATGTATGTATGTATATGTATTGAACTAAAACTCCAAAAATATGGCAGGATTTATGCCGCTCCTTATAGAAAATTTTCCAGTTTGTGCTTGTTATAAGGATCTATATCCTCTGCTTTTACGCTTATGATAGTTTGGGGGATTGAAGAATATTTGCAAAACTATATACACTGCAAATGACTGCTGCTTGTTGACAGCTAGGTCACCTCTCAAAGAACCTGAAATGATGGTGATCTGTCTTGTCAATCATTTGTAGACAGTAATAAGAATAGGACAGAGAAGTAATAAGAATTCGTTTTTTACCGCTCTACCGATGTGCTTCTTTATTCGTAAGTACAGCACGGGTAAGACCAGATAGGCCAGGATCTCCCATGCCTTCCCGGCTAGCAGCATCCATATCAGCTTGTCTTCGGCTTCTATGTTGATCCAACACCAGCCAACCGAGACATAGGATGCATCGTATCCGATCTTCTGGAGGCATACAGCGGCCACAGTGATCACCAGAGGAACTCCCCAACTGTAGGCAAAGAACATAAAGTTATATAGGGGGCAAGTAGCCAAAATATTAAAAAAAAAATTATTAATAGAAGGAAAAAAAAATTACAAAAAAATTATAAAAAGTTGTAACGGCAAACACAACAGCAACACGGTGTAATAGAAAATAATATTATGCTATAGTAACAAGGAGAAGCCAAGGTAAGCGTGTGACTGATCTGGTATGCTATAAATATTCCCCTCTTACTGGGCAGGACGTCTCGGATTGCGGCTCGTGATACCAATGACACCGTCTATGTACTTTGTGTCTGGCTTCATAGGAGAAGCGCTGTGTTCGTTCTGACCCTGATCTCATATACAGAAGACCAGGCTTTTACTCTATTCTGTACAAAGCTCCTGAGTCACAATAAGGATTTATAGCTTTAGTGCACATAGAAAAAAATACACAAATACATATTCACACTAAAATGGCAGCTATCTGATTCGAAAGAATTAAAGTTTTTACATAAATTTGAAAAATGTACTGTATATGCAAAACAAATAAAGCAGTGATGTTATAAACTATTTGTGTTTTATCATCGTATACTATGTTTTCTGCTAATATATGTACTTATTCTCCCATCCTCTTCTTCCACTATTGAGCCCACCAGAGCCCCCTCCATCATGCAGAGCTATTATTTATTCTCCCCATTTTAGGGGTAGGACCAGAGCTGGACTGTTTGCCAGTAGTGCACACATAGGGATTTCCTCTCGCATACTTCTCTGGTCCTTTCTGCCATGCCCGGACATGGCCGAGAGATGATTTATGGTATGTGCACACTACAGAGTTTCTGCGGAAACTTTAATCGGATTTTCCAGCAGAAATTCCATAGTGTGCACATACCCTAACACAGTACACTACTATAGACAGCATGTGGGGGAAGATGGCTTACTGATACACTGAGTTTGCAAGGCAGAGATGCAAGAAACAGCAGCAGCATGGAAGAGGTTACAAATAAGCTAGACTGGGAGGGGGTCACACTGTAGTACTGTGGATACACAGAAGTAGGGACACTTGTATCTACACAGGGGAAAGCTGCCCAAAGCTCTATGGAATTTACTTGACCTTTAATGAACAGTGTGGATCATCTTCAGCAGTTACACAGTCCAGGCTTTCTCCTGGATAGCTGTCTGCTAAACACTTGTTCAACTAACACCTATCTTTCTCATTCCACCTACCTTTACTATTCTGGCAGCAGTTTCTCTCTCCAAGAACAAAAGGAAACTGAAGGCATCTGAAACCCCAACGAGCATGACCCCTCTTCTCTTCCCATGAGGTCATCAAACACATTAGATGGGCTATCAGCCCTGCCAGATTCAGGCCACACTTATCTAATGTGTATGGCCATTCGTGGACCTTAAAGGGGTTTCCCATGAATACCACTCCCTACCTACCCACAGGATGGGTGATAAGTGTTGGATTGCTGTGGTTCCTCTGCTGGGATCTCCCACCCACCATGACTATGGATGTTCTTTGTCAGACCGGACCAGCGCATTCAACTTTATGGGGCTGATGGAGAAAGTGAAGCTCAGGTTGTTATGAATGCCTCAAACCAATTACATAAATTTTTATTTTATTTTTTTTCTTGGTGTTTTCTCGTGGCACTGTTAAGAAGGCCTATTGGGAATAATAAAGCTTGGCAGTCAATGGTGGCTTATATCACTGTACTTAAAAAATCAAGCCAAAAAAAAACCCCCTTCAATAATGTTTGTATCACTTAGTTTTGTACAATTATAGAAACAAGTTCCCATTTATTACCTTGAGCCGACTGAGGGATAAAGTCTATGGGACAAACTTCTACTTATAGGACTAATCTGCTCAGTACTTAAAATATTACCAAAAACATCCATTATACCAATATGTTCATAGAAGTTGTGATTATAAGATCACATACCACATAGGGCCAAATTCCCAGGATAATCCACCCCTGACACACACCCGATTCCAGACTAAGCTGCTGGATATTCATAATAATCACCTCTTATGACAAAACCAGCATAAGAAATACTGCTGCATGTACAGAATAGCAACACTGTTGGATCTATCTATCTATCTATCTATCTATCTATCTATCTATCTATCTATCCTATCGTTCTGTGTATGAAGCACCTTTGCAGACCTATTTAATCCTCAGAATAGTGTGCAATAAGTATACTGTA
Organism: Dendropsophus ebraccatus; assembly: GCF_027789765.1. Taxonomy (NCBI): domain Eukaryota; kingdom Metazoa; phylum Chordata; class Amphibia; order Anura; family Hylidae; genus Dendropsophus; species Dendropsophus ebraccatus. Next base: position 29,490,405 of record NC_091465.1, on the reverse strand, counting down.
AGGTAAGCCACTAGATAGAAAAAAGGTTACATTCATATCTAAACTTGACCCCAAGTCCATGGTATACATTTGCAAATCAAAAGAACCATATTCCAATGTATGCCATGGTGTCCGCCCACCAGGTCCATTGAGTTGGTGAGAATGCACCATCTAGTAGTGACTATTAGTGACATACCTATAAAGGCACAACCTAAAAGTAAAAGAAGTGAAACAAAAGTCAATCACCACCATATAACAGAACTTGTTCAATCCGTTCACAACTGTGACCGATGCCTTGGGAATAACTGACGTAACTTTGATGACATTTAGCGTAGAAACCCCAGATTGAACAATGAGGATAAATGTTCTGACATGTTTAAATGTGTTATCCAGCGCTACAAAAACATGGCTACTTTTTCCCCCATTTCTTGTCTCCAGACTGGGTGGGGTTTTGAAACTCAGTTCCATTGAAGTAAATGGAGCTTAATTGCAAACTGCACCTGAACTGGAGACAACAGTAGGGGGAAAAAGTGGCCATGTTTTTGTAGCGCTGGATAGCCCCTTTAACAATGACAAACTACTCTGATTCTATTTTTTTTTCTTCTCCAAATGTAAACTTTCCCACTTGAATTAAACAAATTCCCATAAGTGTGTACTAGCCGCCATTGACCCTGAAAGTGAGACGCACTTGTTGTTAAGAGCTTATGAAGAACACAGCAGATAAGGGTCATTCACATGTTGTAAGTCACAGCTCTGAATCCTGGAAAAGAGAATCAAGGTGTTTAAGAAAAAAAAAATTAATTATAATCTATGAAAAAAATTCTTTTATTTCTTCATTGCTGAATTTAGGCTTTGCCACCTGCTTGCACCTGATCTGTATACTCCTCCCTGTGACTGTGCTACTTTCTTAGGGTCCTTTTATACACACAGATTTATCTGACATTTTACTGAAGCCAAAGCCAGGAAAAGATTTGTAAAGAGGAGAAATCTCAGTCTTTCCTTTATGACCTGTTACCTGTTAACAGTCCATTCCTGTCTTTGGCTCCAAAAATCTGTCAGATAAATCTGTAAGTGTAAAAGGACCCTTATATAATCTTTGAGTTGTCCTCTTGTGAGATGCGTATATTGGATATGGCTGAATCAAAGAATAGCCATACAGTGGTACCAACCAACCAGAATCACTGGAGACCAGTTATCAGTATTACTATGACATTGTAATCATCTGACTTTCAGTTGGTAAACCAAGTCTACTACATTCTGCTTTCCTTCAATACAATGTAAAGATTTTAATCCCCATCCCCCCCCCCCCCCCAACCAGGCAATACCCAAAGCATATGCTTTTTATGCCACATGCTAGCAACCACAACAAGTCATGCTTCTGTGTTGTAACTTTGGCAGATATACAAGTTGCACAATAGTCACACACACAACTAGTGAATGACAACCAGGGCAGTTGTGCAATCACTTAACCCAGATGAAAAGTTCTGTCATGTCTATAATGTTAGAGCAGTAGAGATGAGCGAACCTGGAGCATGCTCGAGTCCATCCGAACCCGAACGTTCGGTATTTCATTAGCGGTGGCTGCTGAAGTTGGATAAAGCTCTGAGGTTGTCTGGAAAACATGGATACAGCCAATGACTATATCCATGTTTTCCACATAGCCTTAGGGCTTTATCCAAGTTCAGCAGCCACCGCTAATCAAATGCCGAACGGTCGGGTTCGGATGGATTCGAGCATGCTCGAGGTTTGCTCATCTCTAGAGACCAGACTTGGACAACCCTTAGAGGCCCAGCCAGCCAGGGCCGCTTCTGCCATGAGGCAGAATGAGTATTCCGCCTCAGGCGGCAGATTCTGCGCCCCTGCAGGGGGCGGCAGACAGCAGCCCTGCAGCCGCTCATCTGTCCTGCCGCAGCCGTCCGGTCCCGCCGCCAACGCTTATCGCTGTTCCCCGGCCACATTCCTGCGCCGTCAGTCAGCAGCTGTCATCGTCCTGCCCGGGGGCTGCGATGAGGGGACATCGGTGATTGTTGGTGGCGGGACGGGACAGCGGCTACAGAGCCGGGGAGACAGCAGTGAGGCAATAGGAGCTGCTTAGAGCTAGCGAGGGGGCGGCCGCCTGAGCTTTGCCTCAGGCGGCAGAGACCCCAGAATCGGCCCTGCAGCCAGCAATATACAGTATATATGTGACCGCAGTGATTTTTGCAGCATCAATATCATTGTGATCATATTGTGATCTCCGTCCTATGTGGGCGACTCTTCAAGCAGCCTATTCACCAGAGGGATTGTTTGTACTACTGCTACGCCTGTTGAAGCAGAGCTAGTATGCAAAACCTGTCAGGCGGCGGACACTATTATTAGTTGGTTTAGCAGGTTTGTCCTGTTTGAAATTACTTTCTTTAATGTTTTCATGAAGTTTAATCACAGCGACCAAAGATGAACCAAAAAACATGTGTCCAGCAGCACTAGAAAAAAAAGATATGTGGGTGCACATCTCACCAAACCGGACCCAGGTTCGTGTAGAGTAGCCAAGCAGAAGATGGAGACCGCACTTCCAAAAAAGTTCACACTTTTATTCACACCAGATGCAACGTTTCGGCTCAATGTGTAGCCTTTCACTGCTTGAGAAAGGCTACACATTGAGCCGAAACATTGCATCTGGTGTGAATAAAAGTGTGAACTTTTTTGGAAGTGCGGTCTCCATCTTCTGCTTAGCGACCAAAGATGATTCACAAAAAATGTCCATGGGAAAAAGTATATGAGCAGCGACCATATGAGACCCGTATATTACTTAATAGTATATAGACTTAAGTTCACCTATTGATGGCCCATCTATTGGAGATTGCATCTGGAGTCCAGCTCTCCTAATCTGTCAGACAAGGAGTTGTTGTTTGCTCTCGCGGTTAGAAACGTAGAAGCCGATCTCTGGCAGAGGTCACATGAAAATCTTGTTTACTCCCATTACAGAAGATGAGACGACCTCTGTCAAAGCATTCCTCAGCTAAACTGTGCAGCACCATTACTAATCCATGACATTAGAAACATCAACAAAATCAGAACAAATGACAGGACCGGAGGCTAAATATACAGCCGAGGACAAAGACTGGACTGTTCCCTCCGCTGACAATCTGCATATATGACCTGCCCACCAGGGAGATCAAGAGGGGACATTAACATTCATTGGCACTAAGTGTATGAACATTCTGGAGGAATTAAAAGTGTTCTCCACAATTTTAGTATGATATATTTTTAAAGGGTCTTGTTCACACTTCCTACTATACACTTGTTGTTCTACACATCTCACAGCTTTCCTTACATGCTCCTTTTTTTTTGGAAAGACACATACAGATGTAACATGCACTGAAATCGGGACATGTTGCTATATCCTTAAAGGGAAACTCCAGTGAAATACATAGATTTGTATGGTAGCGAATGCTAGTTAAATTTGGCTATGTTCACACTGAGGAATAGGTGCGGAACTTCAAGCAGATTCTGGGATAAAATTCACATGGAATCCGCTGGAAATTCCGCCAGTACAATATGAATATTGATATTTTCCACTGTGTATAATGGGCTTTCCTCTCATTCGGGCACACAGCGTAATTTCTGTTAGGAAAATTCCAAAGCGGATCAGTGTTCCGCCTCAAGAACTGACATGTCAATTCTTGGGCGGATTCCGCTAGAGGAATCCTATAGGAGTCAATGGGACTTGAATTCTGCTTGATTTTTGCTCCTATTTTGCTTTCCTCAGTGTGCACATACCCTTGTATAAGGGTAAAAACTAGAAAATACTAGTGCGTCATTCTCTGCTCAAAGAATTAACATGTCAATTCTTTGCACGGAGAGCAGCGGGAGCGAAGGCGTGTGAGCCCTCCGATAGAGAAACAGTCTCATTTGCGATTGTTTATCTTTAGTCGTTAAAAATCGTTTCATGTAATAGGATCCTAAGGGACCATTTACACAGAAAGATTATCTGCCAAAGATTTGAAGCCAAAGCCAGGAATGGATTTGAAAAGAGGAGAAATCTCAGGCTTTCCTTTATGACCTGATCTCTGTTTATAGTCTGTTTCTGGCTTTGGCTTCAAATCTTTAGCAGATAGATAATTTGTCAGATAATCTGTGTAAATGGACCCTTAAGACAGTATTCCACGCGGCGATGAAGAAGAGCAAACAAGCGCTATAAGCTCTCGTTTACTCCTCGTTCCCCGCTTGCTGCCGCCGCTATTTCACGTGTCGGCAGGGAGCGGGTGAGTGCCAAAGGGGTCGCCCGGGTGATCGCTAGATCGTCCGAACAACCCATAGAGGATAGCGCCGGTCTGCTGCTGCTGCTCCTATTCCACGGAGCATTGGCAGGAGATCGCTGCTATATCAATCACTTGTTTTTTAACATGTTTGAAAAACAAGCGACGCAACGATCAGCCGACATGAACGATGTCGGCTGATCCTTGCCCTCTATTCCACGGGACGATTATCGGCGGTAATGGCCAATATCGGCCGATAATCGCTCCGTGGAATAGGGCCTTTAGGCCTAAGTCTAATGCCAATCAATAATTTCACCTCTATCCATGTGATCCAGCCTTGTAAAAGCTCAGCAAAAAAAAGTGATCCCAATGAGCGATGCTAGAAATGGGGGGCAGCATCAGTCCAACTAAAAGGGCTTTAAGCGGTGTCGTTGGGAAAAGTAAAAGCACACAGGTATAATGTTAGGCAGGTTACGTTCCATTCTTACAACCTCAAATAGAAAGCGACATGCTAACTACATAACTATATAGATAGACTATATCTTCCCGCTGCAGGGTGGATGCAGTAAGAGATGCACCTATTCTAATAACTGCTAATAGAGGGGGAGCAGAGCGGGGGGACCCCTTCTCTGACATCCATATGTACTCTCTCTGTTCTGTCATCATTATCCCCTAAGGGTGAGGGGAAAGAGACAAGAAAATCGAGTTCACCACTTTATAAGAAGCATAAAGCAGAATCTCTCTCCCATTATAATAATGGCCTCTACATTCACAATGAAGAGGATGGAGACTATCCGGAGATCCCTGTCGGCGCTCTGTATAATCTGCTGTGTCCTCCACCATCGCGTCTTACAGCAGGATTAGCATTAATACCGCTCAGGATTTCCTGCTGACCTGCACTCAGACCCGTCACATTACTGCCGACACCGCAGCAGCTTTCAGTAACACTTCTGCAGAATAGAAAGAGGAAGGAACCGCACATGTGTGATCAAGGTTGTCATAAAAAGGAAGAATAACAATAGGATTGTCTGTAAATTAAATACCAGTTCTGTCTATTACAGTAAGTCCTGGAGGCTTAGAGGGGTAGTATAGACTCATTACCAACTATGCAATGGATAAAACAAAACTCGGATGAGACTTCCAGCTACAACTTAAAGGGATTTTTACTGCTGCTCACTTTGGAGAAATACAGACACCCAGGCAATACCATTCACATGCAAAGGAGTTCCCCAGAATTTTACGGCTTCTATTGAAATAATTTTCATAGGAAAATGAGTAACATAGTGAGCGTTGTACACAGTGAAAGTTCCCGGTTACTGTAGAAAGTCCGGTGATCATTGGTCAGTACAGGTGGTCTATTGGATTAACCTACCTGTGGACAGGTCAGCAATACTACATTGGTTGGGGACCGACTCCAAAGATTAGAGAAACGTAGCTGATTTCCTCCAAAAACAGCGCCACACCTGTACTCAGGCCGTGTGCGGTATTACTGCTTGGCTCTGTTTGCTTCAATGGAACTGAGCTGCACTACCAGACACAAACTGAAGACAAGAGTGGGGCTGTTTCTAGATGAAGCCAAATAAGTTGTTTTTTTTTTTTAAATCCTGAATTTCCCTGTAAGTTATATATTATACTCACAACTCAAAAGTCAAGGAGGCAGTGCCAAACTACAGCATGCCCACCTCCTCCCCTTCCCATTTGGCTTCCAGGACTGGGCTATGTATATCAATCAGTCAAGGTTCGGGATCCAGGAGGGGTGGTGGAGGGAGGAGGCAAGCATGCTGTAGTCTGGCACCGCCTCCTTGACTCCTGAGCATGTTATCGAGCTGATAGGGTTCCTTTAGATTGTCGCTTATGATGCTCATATATTTCAGCATTTCAGACCATGGGATCAATGCAAGGATTAGTCCTACTGTTGTTTTTACTAACCTGAGGAGATGGAACCAGTACACCATGTGCTCTGCCAGGCTCTGCTGGGACTGTACAATAGTGATATAGAGGTACAGGGCCACTGCCATAGTCCAGAAGAACGAGCAGGTGTTGGAGAAGGTGGAGAGAGCCCCCTGGGCGATGCAGTCCCAGGTTGTGGACCCAAAGTCTCGCAGGACTCCATAGAAGTAGGAGGCGGCCGATAATAAGTCAGCGACTGACAGGAAGAGAAGAAGCTGGCGAGGGCGACTCCGGAGCTCCGGCCAACGAACATGGGTGAAGATGATGAGTAAAGATCCCAGGAAGGAGAAAGCACAGGATAAGAGGACGATGACCTGCTCCACCAGGTTCAGGTTATCCTGCTGGTCGTCCAACCAAGCCATGAGGATCGGCAGCAAATCCTATGAAGAACAGAACCATCAATCACCAAGCAGGTCATTCTATACACAGCCATTCTATATACAGGGCCATCTATGGTCGAGTCCTCACCCTAATGCTAGCGTATGTATATGAGCTACATAATAGACAATAACACATATGATATCATTTCTAATTCCTATAATCTCCCATACTTACTGGTTTATAGCTCCACTTACTGGGTATAAACAGAAATCCTACCCGACAGGATGAGATCACGGTGAGTAATCGCCCTATTGTTACTACAGCCCATTCATACATTGAGTTCCTCAAAGACGTGTACATGATATATGATGTAATGACAGCCGATGCTGAGCCAGCAGATAGTACGGAGGAAGGGACAGATAGGGGACGTGGCAGAGCAACACGGCGGCTGCTTAACCCTTACTTATCCTTTACAGAGAAACAGCATAACACTGCAGTCGTGGAGCTGACCGACACACAACGCGACAGCCGAGGAGGCGACACACAACACAATATACATGGAGCTTCTTGATCTACAAAGCATTAAAGGTATAGACAATTGACCCTAAACCTGCCAGGTACACAAATGACAGATCCAGAACCCTCCAGGTGTGTTACTGGCAGACCTAGAACCTACTAGTTATGTAGCTGATTGACCTAGAATGATCTAAGACTTGTAGTGGATCAACCTAGAAGAAGGTGTATAGCACACAGTGAGCTAGAGGTGTGTAACTAAGTGAACTATAGCTCTGCTAGGTGTATAGCTACCAACCTAGAACCTGACAGACAAGTAGCAGACTGACCTAGAACCTAATAGTCATGTAGCTGACTAACCTACAGCCCAACATCCACGCCACAGATCAACCTATAACCTTTTTTTGATAAAAGAACGATGTACTGCAACTTTTATCAGCAGCAAATGTCCTGTATGTAACATTGTAATCACTGAAATATACAGCTACATGTGTGTGTACAGGGCTCTAGAAGAGAACTTCACTGCTGGACAGCTATACCGACCCTATGTAACTGTGAACAGTCCAGTGTCAGCAATCACAGTCCAGAGCTCTAGAAGAGAACTTCACTACTGAAGAGCTATACCAGCCCTATGTAACTGATAACAATCCAGTGTAAACATGTTAGCAATCACAGTCCAGTGTAAACAATCACAGTCCAGTGTAAACATGTAAACCAATCACAGTCCAGTGTAAACATGTAAACAATACCTATCCAGTGTAAACAATCACAGTTCAGTGTAAACAGGTGTGTGTACAGAGCTCTAGAAGAGAACTTCACTACTGAAGAGCTATACCAGCCCTATGTAACTGATAACAATCCAGTGTAAACATGTTAGCAATCACAGTCCAGTGTAAACAATCACAGTCCAGTGTAAACATGTAAACCAATCACAGTCCAGTGTAAACATGTAAACAATACCTATCCAGTGTAAACAGTCACAGTTCAGTGTAAACAGGTGTGTGTACAGAGCTCTAGAAAAGAACTTCACTACCAGCCCTATATAACTGATAACAAATCCAGTGTAAACATATTAACAATCACAGTCCAGTGTAAACAATCACAGTCCAGTGTAAACAATCACAGTCCAGTGTAAACAAGAAGTCCCATAAAAGGGCAAAACAATCAGTAAAGAATGATCCAATGACTGGTGACTGGGAGCTGAGCAGCAATCCCTCTAGTAATCCCCATGAGATAAAAGATACATAGTGATACACCGTGTGATACAGACTTAGATACAGGGCTGAGATTCCAGCAGGATAGTAATGCATTAGATACAATGGGGATCAGGCACTGACCTCCGCTCTTCTCTCCCGGATCTCCGCTCAGTGTCCCGCCGCCCGCCGTGTACAGGGAGGAGCCTCAACCCGGGACATCCGGAGAGCGCAGGAAACGTCCGCACGGCCGGGAGGAACGACAGGAGCCGCAGGATCAGGAGAGCCCCGGTACAAGCTCCAACTCTTCTCTATAGGGCGCTGTACACTGCCATCTGGCCGCTAGGGGCGCTGTGGTCCGGGATCGCTTCCAGTGCAGCGGGGGCAGAGCGAAGATATCACAACCTGGCAGCACTCTGCACTTCTACCCATCCGCCAGCAGGTGGCGCTGTGGCTCTGAGAAATCATAGGTCAAGAAGACGTTCGTGGGGTCATTTCTTGATGAATGTGATATTAGGCTGCTGGGGGTTGTAGTTCTACTTATTTGTGGAGGAAAACAGGTATTACATAGCATTAATGGATATTGGATAATTTAGTAAAGCTAGGATTACAACTGGAGATTTTTTTTTCGGTCCAAGGGGTAGAATGATAGGCAAGGGGCTATGCCGCAACTTTTATTCATCATGAGAGCCCAAAATCTTTAGATGTTGCACCTAATGGTTGTGAATAGTGTAGTATTGCGACATAGTGAAGCTGTATTGCAACAGTTGCAAAAAATCCATCATTGATGGATTTGCGGTTATAGGTTGCAAGTCACACATGACTTTATCAGCACGGACCTCAACTCAAACCATCGGAGACTGCGACCCTCTTAGCTATTTGCAACTGTAATAATGTGACTATTGTGACTAGGCCTCTAACTGGCCTCTCTGCCTGTCAATCACCCTTGTAGAGCGCACTGACAGGCAGAGAGCTGTGACTAGTTACAGGAAGGACACCGCCCAGATGACTAGTTCCTGCCTCTTTCTCTGCCTTGCGTGCCCCATTAGTAGACGTTCTGCCAGGATATAAGGTTACCAAAGAAGGAACCCCAGACATGGTAGGGGGTCTCGTTACAACATCTGTTTAGCGTTGCTCGGAACTTAATCAGCAACAATTGTGCTGATTGGTTCCCTTTAAAGCAACTCTGTACCCACAATTTGACCCCCCCAAACCGCTTGTACCCTCAGATAGCTGCTTTTAATCCAAGATCTGTCCTGGGGTCCATTTGGCAGGTGATGCAGTTATTGTCCTAAAAAAACAACTTTTAAACTTGCAGCCTCGCGCCAAACGGCCGTGGCCTAGAGTATCTGTGCCCTAACCTTGCACCACCCCTCCGTCCCTCCTCCCCACCCTCCTCATCATTAGCAATGCCACTGGCAGGATTTTTCCTATTCCTCTGCAGTGAACACTGCACAGGTGCCTTAACGATCCAGCCCATGTGCCGTGCTCACACAGGTGAGGAATAGGAGAATACCTGGCTGGCCTGGAGCATTCCTAATGATGAGGAGGGAGGGGAGGAGGGACGGAGGGGTATTGCAAAGTTAGGGCACAGATATTGTAGGTCACGCAAGTTGGGCACAGGGCTGCAAGTTTAAAAGTAGTTTTTTAGGACAATAACTGCATCATCTGCCGAACGGACCCCAGGACAGATCTTGGATTAAAAGCAGCTATCCAAAGGTACAAGTGGTTTGGGGGGGACAGATTGTGGGTACAGAGTCGCTTTAAGTGTGTGCTCACACTTGCTGGAGTTTCATTGTGTTTATTAAATGGCAATTAAATGATCAGTTACTGCAGTAAAATAATCAATTACTGCAATTAAATGATGCGTTCACATTTCATTTTCGTTGTATTTACTGCATGTATAAACACTGCCTCAAGGGAATCTAGGTCAGGGGACAGTAAGGCCACATGCACCTTTATTATGTGTTATTCAATAAGTTCACCTGTCACTCAGCACGGCGACTGAAGGATCATTGGCAAATTCTTCTCTTCATCCAGCAGTTTGGGTATCCATGGCTGCAAACCATGCATGACAGAAATGCGTGTAACCTCTATCGGGTCAGAATAGAGGTTGTGCGCACCTCTGTCACGGTGTAGTTTGTAGCCATAGATACCCAAAATATAACTATTCCCTACTGTAAAGTGTTTTCCTAAAGGGGAACTCCAGTGAAAAAATGTTTCTTTGAAATCAACTGGACCAAAACTAAGAAACGTATACACGTTTGTAATTTACTTCTATTTAAAAATCTTCAGTCTTCCAGTACTTATCAGCTGCCATATGTCCTGCAGGAAGTTGTGTATCCTTTCCAGTCTGACACAGTGCTCTCTGCTGCCACCTCTGTCCCTGATAGGAACTGTCCAGAGCAGTAGCAAATCCCTTTAGAAAACCTTTTCTGCTTTGGACAGTTTCTGACATGGAGAGAGGTGGCAGCAGAGAGCACTGTGTCAGACTGGAAAAAATACACCACTTCCTACAGGACATACAGCAGCTGATAAGTACATAAAGGACATAATGGTGTCCTATGCCACATGAACTGCAAAGTGCTCATCTGCCCTCAGGAATCTGAACCAATGACATCAAATACACAAAGACCCAAGGGGTCACATACCATTTAGTAAAGCCAAAGTTCATTACGGTACCATGTATGACTGTGATATGATCCAACTGAATAACTTTATTTTGGGCTTCCCATAAATATGACCAGCAGATGTCGTGATCAGTCCATGTGCCTACGTGCGTCAGATGTGTCTGATCTTTCAAGGGGCACAAGCTGGCTGGCAAGTGTATAGTGGGAAAACATGTTCAGGATTAATCCTTCATGTGCTAAAAACAAAGGTAAAAAAATCTCTTCTTTCATATAAAATGTGAATGTAAAAGATATGACTTATAATAGAAATACTAAACACTATGATATCGTTGAGAGTACAGTCAGTGATGGGGCTCTTGTTTTTTAATAGATATTTTTATTAGATATCACATAATAGATATCATCATTATACCCAGGAGAAGCACTGCAGTGTAAATTCTAGTGTGAACAATGCTATATTGTATAAGCCAGCAGAGGGCAGTATAATATGCTCTATTACGGCACTTGTGGATGACCCATTTATAGGAGGTGACATTGCCTGACACCATGAGGTCAGTTCTACATAGCAGAAGTTTCTAGTGACCCCCTATCACAGGGTGACCTGATGCGTAGTTGCTTCATGTTCTTTCCATGATCCTTGGAATAATTTACCATATCATTTAGTGCAGAGAAGAGTCCTGAATAGATTCTTAGCACCTCTGAATATAGGGGATGCAGTCACAGGAAGATAGTTCCCAGGGTCGGCCCAGTCACTGGAGACACCAATAATCCTAATGAGACCTCCACCCCCTAATGGTCCTTTTACACAGAACGATTTATCATTTGAATTTGCACGATAACGATCGAATTCGAACGATAATCGTATGTGTAAACGCAGCGAACGATCAAACGACAAGCGATAAATCGTTCATTTTGATCTTTCGACATGTTCACAAATCATCGTTGATCGTTCGCAAAAAATTCGCAGACCTATGTGTGAAAACGATCGCATAGCGAATTTTCCGTACGATGTATTGTTCCATCTAAACGCTGATCGTTATAAAGAAAACATCGTTCATTCAAAATCGTTAATCGTGCGATCGGGCGAATTATCGCTCCGTGTAAAAGTACCATAAGGATGTTTAGTTACTGCAATGTTTTTTGGGTTCAATATGATGGTATTAACTGGCTGCTGTATAGTAAATCATGAAAGGCGACCCAGTAGAAAGTACTGCATAGTCCACCAACCCACCTAAGGCTTTATTATATTGTACAATCCAACATCATTTTATATTCTTTATTAAAGTATGTCTGGGTGAACTATATAATATGTCTGGCTGAACTAAAGGACGCTGTATTCTGTGTTTACATGCCACTGGTTTACGTTTTAGGATTTTTTTTAGTAGACTGCTTTGTTGTATTCAGAAAAAAAAACATACTCTTTTTTAAAAAAAATTTATAAAACATATAAATTAAAGGAGAAGGATTATTTTAAATTTGTCATCCGGCAGGGGCAAGGGGGGACATAATAAACAATCACTACTTACCTCCCTTTGTGCCTCTGCAGCGATGGCTTGCTGCTCCGGGACCCCCGCTAGGCCCTGGGATATTCTTTGGCTGAAACGTCTTGACCCAGTTGATGGACTACCCGATCTGCCAGTCAGGTATTTTCCCTCGAGTCATGATGACATTGCATGCCTCCCAACTTTTTGGACGGCCAAAGAGGGACATTTGTGGTCCACACCATGGCTTAATCATTGTTTTGTGGCACGAATCGTGGCCCTCAAACGGATCTGTAACACTTACAGATGTGTGTATGGGACCATATGAACTGCATGTGTTAAAGGGGCCATAATGTCACATGATTCATCTGAATATAACAATTTTTAGGATACAACTTGCACTACATGATGTGCAAGTTTGAGTCCATTATACAGTAAGAAACCAGACACATTGTAGAGCAACATAGAAAGTAATTCCTAGGTCAAAAAGAGGGACATATATGAGGGAGATTTTTGATAAATCTCCCCCATAGTGTCTGGATCCATGCAGTGCTATAATCTCGCTTTGTTCATCATCACAATTTTACCTATTTTCTACACCATTAACTCATCTTAACCACCTTAATGGAATAGTTTAGGCTGATCTGCAGCAATGTGTTTGTCTTGGGGCGGCACTGTGACTCGCCGGTTATCACCACTGGGTTGCTGCACTTAGAAGGGGGGGGGGGTTCAATTCAACTAAATCGACATCTGCAGTTTATGCTTTTTCCCTCCAGGTAGTTGAATTTTTTACTGCACAACCAAAAGCATTCTCACAGTTTAAATTGCTTACACGAAAGACGGGGAAATTAAATTGTGAATTCTGCTGGGGACAAGGACTGAAGGGAGTATATACATTATAGACGTGTGCCCAGTGTCATAACATAGTTATTTGAGGTCCAATAACTGCATCATTCAGCTAGTATTATCCTTTTTAGTTTAGTTAGAAAACTCCTGTAATCTTTTCTTTCAGTTGGGTCAGGTGACCTTATGGTGCTCTCCTGAAAACTACATGTGTTTCTGTGCATTTAGAGGGGTCACTATTGTATTTTCTGTATAATGAAACTGCATGGACTACACAAGATCTCCATGGGGGATGGCAGAAACTTCCATTACAGATAAGGATGCTGATTATACAGCTATAGTGGAGGGAATGATAGTTCAAATTCACTTCTGCGCTTTCTGCTAATGGCAGCACGCGCGATGATTCCCAGGTTGTGGAAAACCACCCAACCGCCTATGATTTCCAGTTGGCTCTCAGAGGTCGCTAATATTTACAGGATGGAGGAACTGGTAGCTGATTCCAAGAAGCAATTGACTAAACACACTAATACTTGGTTACGATGGATGAAACTTATTGCTTCTGAGGGATATAAATTACTTCTCAGCCCCTCGGCCCCTTAGTTCTTCTTCTTAGTGTTCTGCTACTCAAGACGTATTCAGGATTCAAGCTCTTGGATTGGGACGCTCAGCCTGAGATGAGCGAACCTGGAGCATGCGCGAGTCGATCCGAACCCGAACTTTCGGCATTTGATTAGCGGTGGCTGCTGAACTTGGATAAAGCCCTAAGGCTATGTGGAAAACATGGATATAGTCATTGGCTGTATCCATGTTTTCCAGACAACCTATTCCATGGGATTGATAGCTCATCACAGAACAGGTTGAAATATTAAAACGGTAAAGTCAAGGCTGATCAAAAGTCACATGACCCAGCTGTAGTAATAAACTGTATAGATGCAGCTGAGCTAGGATGAAACAGATGACACTGCAGGAATCTGTATTTTATGGGGGGGGGGGGGAATCTGGAGAGTTAACAACAATAATATCCCAAGGGCTGTCAGTTTGGGTCATCAAAAACGCCATTATGCTGGTACTTGCGGCTCTAATATGAACACAGAAATGCAGCCGTATTGCACCAATGTGAAACCAAGAAAATCAGGATTGTAGTACTATCAATAGTATGTGTTGGCTGCAATGGGTTTGTACAGATATGATATCATCATATACAACGATGACCCAAATTGCCATTTATTTACTGAAAAAATCTGTTTTTGCTGCTTTAGCAACCTAGTGGGTGAGTAACTTTGGTTGTTCTTTTTTTTTATTGGAAGACTGTTCTTAATTATGTTGTTAAGATATGACTGCATGTATTTTCTTGTTATTCTATAGTAAGTGATATGAGCATAACCAAAAACATCAAGCTTTCCTCACCCCTTCAGCCCCTGGAAACAGGAAAGAAATGTCCAGCGAGGGAGTGAGTCACAAAACCTCACATCATTCCTTTAAGAAAAGAAAGTGATGGACTTCATTAAATGCAGGAAACATTTGGAAGCGCGCGCTGTTTGTATGAATGATGTTATTGACTCCGTAGGTGGGATCTACTGGAAGGCCTATTCATGGATCTGGAATGTATTCACTGTTTATCCTGAGGTTTTTAGAAGATAGCTGTTACAATACATAAACGGAAAGAGAGGTTTCTTTTGTGAGGATTTCTCCATGGTCAGCTGACCAAAGCTCTGGACAGAGCTCTGCATATAGCATAATAGGCCACCTATAGAGTTCTATAGGCTCTATTGTTCAGGTGCACACTATTTTGGTGGAAAAAGCCTTTTGAACCCAATGCATGTCTGAACATGTCTCTAAACATGACCTAACATGACATTTGCTTCTAGATGCTGTAACTACCATGAACATACCTCTGCTGGATGAGGCCTGCCCAACCCAGGCTCTGTCTGGACATGTTTCTAAGTATACCCCATCCCATATTTACCAAGGGAAGTTCTTATAAAAGTCATCCTAACGATGTAAACTGTTCTGTTTTTGAGTACACAAGGCCATACAATCAATAGTAACTACTACTATTGGTAAGTAATTGTAACTACTGTAAGGCTGGGTTCACACTATGTTTTTGTAGTCCGCTTTTTTTCATCCATTTTTGCCAAAAACACATGGAAAACTGATGCATTTGTGTGCATCCGTTTTTTTTATTGACTTCCATTATTAAAAAAAATGGATCAACGTGCACAAACATATGGTCAAGTATGTTTTTGTGCCTTTTGATCATTTTTTTTTATAATAAAAGTCAATGGAAAAACAGATTAAAATAGATGCACATAAATGCATAATTTTTTATTTTTTTTTGCAAAAACAAATGGAAAAAAAAAAACTAATTGCAAAAATGTAGCCCAGCCTAATTGGTAATTTGTTCATATTGTGAACAGTCATTAGGTAGGGTGCTTTAACACAAAAAAAAGAGTCTTTGAAAAAATCTGTGCCCGCATATAAATTTTCTACAGAAAACTTTGTGCATCTGCCATTTTGTGTCTAATAGCCAATATGGAGGCTACACAAAAGGCATCTTCTATAGAGGGGATCTACCAGAAGTACCTAGGCCTTTAATGTCTGATTGGCAGGATGCCACTAACTGGCACCCCCGATTGGCAGTTTAGTAGAGCCACAGCTCCGACAGATATACAATGGATGTCTAGAAGGCTTGGCACTGTTCATTGTGTAGTGGTGGACCCGGGTTTGCTGCAGCACGACTCCAATTGTGAAGTATTTATTTACCAGTGCCACCCTTACACAATGACTTGAGCCAACTGCTTCCAGCCATTCATTATGTATGTTCCAGAGCCACGTCTCTGCCAAACAGCTGATCGCCACCAATCAGGCATTGATGGCCTATCTTACTGATATTGAAAGGTTGGGGTGTGGGGGGAGGGATCCTACTTTGGCATCTAGAATCACTCCTGGAGTGCTGAACTGTACACTATTACTATCCTGTGGATAGACCAGCAATATTAATATCCCTTAAAATTAACACAGACCATTGGTTGTTTTTTTTTTTACTATTTATTATTATTTTTTGTTATTGTTAAACAAAGATCTCAGTAAAATTGAGTTACCAGATCAGGTACCAAGCTGATGAAATGGCCACCAGTCAGCCTTACCGTCTCGTCAATGTTGGTGAGAAGTTATTGGTGGTTGCAAATAACAAGGGATGTGGCTGAGTTTCTGTGACACACCTCAGGTTGTCCGGTTTCTGGAATGAACACATCACACTTTATCCCTATTGTATTACAGATTACAGTGTTGGGCAACCTTTCATCCATGTACATAACAACCAAGGTAGCAGGTAAAGAAGAGACTTATTCATTGCTTTTCTTTTTTCATTTTGGGATGTGAGGTGACATCAACTATACCAATGATTTTATCATTATTTTTAGAATTTTCTTATTAAAAAAAAATAATAACACAGGGAAAGGGGGCAATATAAATTTTTATTAAGGAGGTAAAAAAAAAATGAATAAAAATTTTCAATATGTAATATGTATTACAGTGAGCTGTCAAATAGCAAATATTAGAGAATGATAAATTAATAAATTGATATTGATATGAATATAATGATAAATGATAATTGATATTATTGAGTTCTATTGGAAAAACAGCTGGTACTTCCCATTTAGTAAGCTCACCTTTTTTTTTTAGCTGTTTCAAACAGTTTTTTTGGAATGTTTTGGGACTGTTTTCACCCAGAAAAATGTCTGGTTTGTAAATCTAGAAAAGCATTTGCTAAAGCAAAAAATAAAAAGATTTTTTTTTAGTATGAAAATATGAATAAAAAAAAACTGAGTGCATTTAAGCCTAAGGCATTGCATTTTAGCTGTACGTTTAACTTAAAAAATTGATGCATTCTTATGCATCTATTTTGATCTGTTTTTCATTGACTTCCAAATAAATAAAAAAAAAACACACGCATACAAATGCATCAATTTTTTTGGCCGTTTTTTTCATTAATGGATTCATTAAACGGACAACCAATGCTGAGTGTGAACCCAGACTAATACAGTCTGGTCAGTGCAGACAATGTAGAGACACACGTTTTTGACAAAAGGAATAGGAACATCTAGTTTTTAATTATTGTACATTTCCAGGAGGAAAAACAGAGGAAGGAGAGTTTTAAGAAAAGATGCATCAGAGTTGTTATTTTATGGAAAAATTCAAGCGTTTTCTCCCAGGGGACATACACAAAACACTTTCTGGAACCCCCCGCCCCTCTATGACGCGGCTCCGTTAGAATCAATGGAGCCACGTCATAGAGGGGCAGGGAATTTCTTCCACTGGGGGAGGCCCAGCCCGCCTCCAGTGCTTCAGCCCCGGCCCGGTACCCGTGGATAGGACGGCGCCGTACACGGGAACCGGTTTAAAAAAATGGACTACGCCACCGGCTTACCTGCGCCGACGCTGATCTATCCATGGGTCATGTTTAAAGCGAATGTACCTGATGGTACATTCACTTTAAATATTTCTGGAATACCAGCCCTTTCATCCAGGTGCCTTTCTTAGTCTGGCCTCTCCCCATTGACCTGTCTGGCACGGGTGACCCTGCCAGGAGTACTACTCCCACCAGCTTAGCTCATTGGATCATCTAGGCACACAAGTTCCCTCACCACGTCAAGGTGAAGGCACTGTGAGGGAGCCCCTCCACCCTAACCCGATTACTCATCCCAACCCTTAATTTACCTGTCCTTTGCTATAACCTGCCTATAACTCCCTAAAACTGTGAGGCTGAGCCCTTTCTGGTTCCCCTCTTAGCCCCCAAATGCAGACCCTCCCTTCCCCCTTCCCAGCTCAGGCCCGTCCCAGCCCCCTAATGCAGACCCTTCCTTCGCCCTTCCCATCCTAAGTTTGCCCCAGTCCCCTATCGTGGACCCTCCCTTCGCCCATGCCCAACCCAGCTCCCTAATGCACACCCGCCCTTCCCAGCCCATGCCCGCCCCAGCTCCCTAACGCAGACCCTCCCTTCACCCTTTCCACCCTCCTAACGCAGACCCTCCTTTTGCCCTTCCCAGCCCATGCCTGCCCCAGCCCCCTAACGCAGACCCTCCCTTCGACATTCCCAGCCCATGCTCGCCCCAGCCGCCTATCGCGGACCCGCCCTTCCCAACCTATGCCCGCCCCAGCCCATAACATGGACCCTTCCTTAGCCCTTTCATGCCCATGCCCGCCCCAGCCCCTTAACGCAGACCCCCCTTCGCTCTTGCCAGCCCCCTAACGCGGACCCTCCCTTCGCCATTCCCAGACCATGCCCACCCTAGCCCCCTATCACAGACCCTCCCTTCACCCTTCCGAGTGGAGGCCCGCCCCAGCCCCCTAACGCGGACCCTCCCTTTGCCCTTTCCAACCCATGCCCACCCCTGCCCCTTAACGTTGGCCCGCCCTTCCCAGCCCCCTAACGCATACCCTCCCTTCGCCCTTTCCAACCCATGCCCGCCCCTGCCCCCTAACGTGGCCCTACCTTCGCCCTTCCCAGACCCCTAATGCGGAGCCTCCCTTTGCCCTTCCCAGCCCCCTATCACAGACCCTCCCTTCACCCTTTCCAACCCATGCCCGCCCCTGCCCCCTAACGTGGGCCCTCCCTTCGCCCTTCCCAGACCCCTAATGCGGAGCCTACCTTTGCCCTTCCCAGCCCAGGCTCGCCCCAGCCCCCTAATGCAGACCCTTCCTTCGCCCTTCCCAGCCCAGCCCCCTAACGCGAACCCTCCTTTCGCCCTTCCCAGCCCCCTAATGCAGACCCTCCTTTCGCCCTTCCCAGCACCCCTAACGCAGACCCTCCATTCACCCTTCCAAGCCCATGCCTGCCCCAATGCTCTAACGTGGACCCTCCCTTCGCCCTTCTCAGCCCATGCCTGCCCTAGTCCTCGAACACAGACCCTTTCTTTGCCCTTCCCAGCCCATGCCCGCCCCAGCCCCCTAATGCAAACCCTCCCTTCGCCCTTCCCAGCCCCCTAACACGGGCCCACAATCTGTCACTGAGGAGGCTGCAGACAATCTTATATTACTCTATGGCCCAGATTATAGCGCTATGTATGATCTGAATGGCAGCCATATAACACTACAGGTCACTGGCTGCTATGATAGTTTTTCCTCACAGATGCCCATGGCCGTCATCACTAATATCATCTGTGTCATGACCCCCTAACATGATCAGTCTCCCCCAATGATCAGTATCCCTCTCCGCTGTCCTGTGTGCGGTGTGTACCAGTAACACTTACCAGGAGATGTTCTGGGATAATGTACAGGGGAGCTGTGCCATCCATCAGGTGTCTGTGACAGGAAAAATGGGCAGAAAATTGACCTGTTTACAGCTCCAGTGATGATGGCAGTTGGTCGCCAGCTTCACCAACCAGTTCAAATCATAACATTTTTTACTGAAATAACTTTATTAACAATCAGTACAATGTACTGCGCAGCACCTCCAATAAATTATTGAAATGCACAACAATATAACACAGGTACCTCTACACTATACACCATACCACGTTACCAGGATTTGATTCGGCTTCAACAATGAGGGGGTGTGTGAGAAGAGGGTGGCTTTTCACTGTGAGGGTCTTTTCAGAATTTATTTTACTCCTTTTTCATACTAAGCGGCTGCTGTTTGGTTTCTACCTGGCTGGTTATGAAAAAGAGTGAATGGGAGCTGAAACAGGAGCTGATCAGTGCCTGGTGACCGATCCTGTGGATAAGTTCATCAGTCTATTTTGTCAGAAACACCCCTTTACAAATAGTGTAAAAACACCAAAGAACCTTGTAAAAAAATAAACATTTTTAACATGAACCAGACAGCAAGTGGGCCTCTGTGCTCTCCAATGGCAGGACTGGATTTTATTCCCAATGTGGCTGTGACTGTCACTATTGGTTTAGATCAGGGGTACATAACTCCCTTCCAACATGCGGCTGGAATGCTGTCACTTGTACCTGTACAGGGTTGTAAAAAGTCCTGGGATTTTAGCCAGGTGCCATAAATTACCTCCAATGAGGTACAATAGCAAAACAGAGAGCTGCCAGTTCCCTGCTCCCCCAGCCACTCCTGTAGACTGTCAGCATCTCAGACCTGCAGCCGTATTAACAGCTTCTGCTGCCCTAGGCACTAAACCTGAAGACATCTCATCTTGAGGAGCGTTTTTCATGGTTTTAAACAAACATTTACACATTAAGGGTAGCTTCACACGTACCGACTCGTAGCGTTAATAACTGGCAGATCCGCGCGACAACAGAAGGGGTTAAGCGGCCGACAGAATTACATACATGCAGCGGTCGTTCAGAACGCTGTGTGTATGTAGTGAAAGTGATCTGCCAGGACCTAGCAGACTCGCAGCGTTATTCGGTATGTGTGAAGCTACCCTAAATTAATGATTAGAGCAGAATGCAGACCTGAACAATACCCCCTCTCCCCCCTCCCGAAAAGACACCAGATTTACTGGCAAGTCTAAACAGGAGGTGAGAGACTAAAAAAAGAAAAAAGTTGTTTCTTTACCCCTGTTCCCTGGTGCTGCCCTAGCCACCGGACCACAGGTGCCTAGTGGTAAATACGTCCCTGCCTGCAGCCCATTAGCCGCCAGGATGCATTCTCCTTACTGACATGACAATTAGAGATGCGCGGACCGTCAGACTTTTGGTCCGACGGCATCTGCGCTAGATCGTGATGCCTGTCATCCCGGGTGCATAGTTGCAATCCTGGGAATATGCGGCCAGGATATTCCAGATAGATTCCCTGGAATATCCTGGCCCCATATTCCCGGGATCGCAACTATGCACCCGGGATCACAGGCATCACGATCGAGCGAACTGCTTTCAGACCAAAAGTCCGAAAGGTTCGCTCATCTCTAATGATAATATGATTCTGCCAGGAGATCCGGTCCCTGTGACTTATGGGCTGCAGGCATGGAGAAAGAAGAGCAGCTCCCTTCATGTAAGAACTCAGTGAGTATGTAAATGTTTTAATATGTTAGAATGTTGCATCCTGTCGTAATTGTTGTCTATTACATACAGATGTTCCGCATTAGAGTTATATTCATTGTCTTTTATACTACTCTGCAGTCTACACCAGTGTTCCCCAATATGTGGGCCTTCAGCTGTTGCAAAACTACAACTCCCATCATGCCATGATAGGGAAGTCTGGAATATAGTTCATGAAAGAACTCAAGTGTGCTGGAGTCTGATCGTTCGGCATTTGAACACCAGTGGCTGAAGAAGTTGGATGCATCATGGATATAGTTATAGGCCATAGATTGTATCCACGTTTTCCAGGCAGCCTTAGGTCTGTAAGATTGTAAGCCCTCGCGGGCAGGGTCCTCTTCCCCATGTATCAAGTCTGCCATTTGCCTTCATGTAATGTGTTTTGATCTTGTAATGTTCTTGTTTGTTACCCCTGTCGCCTGTATAGCGCTCTGGAATTAAGTGTGCTTTATAAATAAATAATAATAATCCAACTTCTCAAATGCTGAATGATTGGACACCAGCATGCTTGAGTTGCACTCATCTCTAACAATCCAGGATGAACACGAACATTGACCAGATCTTAGAGTATACACACAGAGTAATTCTTTCGGAAAACTCAGAATCAACCGCTAGTCCCCACACGCTACCGCTTTCCTCTCTGCCGGCTCTATAGACTCCATTATTTGTTTTGGCAGATTCTGCTGTCAATTGTTTGGGTGGCCGACGGAATGCGCCTCACCATATAATAGAGTCTATGGAGCAGCGGGAGCGCACACAGACGAGTGGCGGATTTTGTACAGAGTTTTCCGACAAAATTAATCCGTGTGCATATACCCTTATACTATGCTGCAGTTTATTATGTTTTGGGATGGTGGTCTCAGTCTTCCTTTCAGTAAATGGCCGGTACATTATATTCATAAGTCACTTCATGTTCTTATTTTTTCTTATATTTTCTTTATTTCTAATATTATGTTATTGTAGACAACGATTATCCTGTTGCATCGGCCTGCCTTCTTATAAGTGCACTCGGAAACATTACAGGAAGCTTTTTTGCACATCATTATCTTGTATTTTATGTTTATGCTACTTTTATGAAATGAATAAAACATGGAACAAACATGTCAGTCTATTGACTTATCAATAAAGCTTTATTGGCTTAAAGTGGCAGAAGCATACATAATTAAAAATATTTAAATAAATATGTACATAATAACAGATCAATTTACAGTAGACGCCTCCAACAGAAGAAGAAATTCACAGGAGACTGAACTCTGACCATGATAGTCGTCTTCAGATTGTCGAGTGACTGAGTGTGGTATTGCTAAAATTTTACCAAAATTTTTTTTTTAAATCAAGATTGTACTATAATGTGTCCTGGTCAAGTGATGATCACATAGATTCATTTGTTACAAGAAGGATCTATAGTAACAGATCCAGTATGTGTGTGATCATTACATGACCAGGGAAAACATTTAACAAGGTAAAGTATACAATGACGGATGACATTCAATGACAGTAATCAGAGATCATGACAATGAATTTTTCATTGCACAATGTTACAGGCTGAAACCATAGTATAATATAAAAACTCGCATGCTGATATCAGTGTCAGTCCTCCAGTGTCCGATACAGGGAAGCAACCTCAAATTATTTTTAATTATTCTCAGGATAATGAATAAGTAGCTGATCTGGGGATGTCCAACCACTAATCATGAGAACGGAGGCAAGATGTCCCCCAGAGTGAATGAAGTAGCAGCAAGTACAGTCAGTCACTGCTCCATTCATTATCTATAGGACTTCTTCCATAGAGAGTACACGAGGCAATGACTGACCATGTGCACTGCCGCTCCATTCACTTGGTAAAAATGTGACTTCTGTTCTTGTGGAAGTGGTATATTCTTTTCAGTCTGACAGTGTTCTCTGCTGCCACCTCTGTCCATGTCAGGAACTGTCCAGAGGAGGAGAGGTTTTCTATGGGGATTTGCTACTACTCTGGACAGTTCCTACCATGGACAGGGGTGGCAGCAGAGAACAGTATGTCAGACTGGAAAGAATACACCACTTCCTGCAGGACATACAGCAGATGATAAGTCTTAGGGCCACATGTATCATCCGGCGAATGGATGATTTTCGGCGGAAAGTGCCGATTTGCGTCTTTTTTTAAGCAAAAATGGCGGATTTGCGAATAAAATATTCGCAAATCGGCACTTTCCGCCGAGTACGCCAGGGGGCGGAAAGGGGGCGGAAAAGGGGCGGAGAGTGGGCAGAACGGAGGGCGCGGACTCAGAGTCCGCGCGATTTATCATCCGTTCCGCCAAAATGTACGCCGAAAACCTACTCCAGTCCTCAGCTGGCGTAGGTTTTCGGCGGTGCGCAACGGCGCGCACGGGATTTATGTAGAGGCAGTCCGCCTCTACATAAATCTCCGTAGCGCCGGAGCTGCGGGGGCATTTTTACGTCCGGCGTAAAAAACGCCGGACTTAATAAATGCCTCCCTTAGTGTTCTGGATCTAGAGGTAAAATTCCTACTGGGCGCTCATTTATAACATATCCTATGCATTATATTTTTACTATGACAGTATAGGTATACATGCATTTATCCAAATATTACCTGAAGGGTCAGATCCCTTGCACCATATAATGAAGAATAGCTTTCCTTGCACAGTAGCTTCCAGCTTTGATCCTGCAGAACTTCTTTGTCTAAAATGTGCAGAACTTCTAGGGCGGTATATTTGCTGATTGCTAATTCAACGTCACAACAACCAGCTAAGACACTGCCAAAGAAACACTCACAGAAAGAACCTGGACGTAGGCCAATGCTTGTTATCCCCTCAAGAGTCACCCTTAAATAGAAAAGAGAAATACTCAATGCCTTTGACCTTCGCATGGTAACCAGAAGTGATTCACATTACATTGTGGTTTATAGTTAAAGAATTAAGGATTGATCATTGTGAAAAAAATGCACCGTAAAAGAAAAAAACAACGAATAATGGAGAAAATATGTTATACTGAATCACCGTGGGGTTTAGAGCAACAATCTAGTTAAGGGAAAACAAGACTAAAAAGTGACATATGCAGGAAATTATCCACATTGGTCGGGAAAATAGTCGGGATCTGGGTGCTAAGACCCCCCAGTGATCACTAGAAGAAGCGAGGAGAAGCGCTATGCTAAGTGCTTCTCCCCCTGTCTCTCTCCTTACTGCAGGAGAGGGGCTCCTTAGACTTCTATAGAATTCATCTCCTGCAGCAAGAGGGGAGTGGTACTCCTTTTACTGACTATGAGGGTCTAGGACATGTCAATTTTTTTATTTTTTAAATTTTAAGTGATAGTAACACTTTAAATGAGCTTTACCATCTTGGACACTAATCCCCAATCTACTGAAAAAGTAATGTCTGATCACAAGGGTTCCAACTGTTGGGACCAACAAAATCTTAAGGACCCATTGGCCTCTGAATGGGGAGAGACTTGACTGCCACTCAAGTCATTGTCCATGGGAGTGCCCAGTACATTGCTTGGCTACATTTTCCACTCCTACAGAAACCAGAGTCCCATTTGGAAGTGCTGTTTTCATGATTGCAGGGGGTCCCAGTAGTCAAACCCACCATCAGACACAATATTTTTAGATAGCTTTGCATTTGGATAGGCCATCAATAGGAGTTCTACTCCCAGCACCCTTGCAAATCAGTTGAATAAAGGGGCCATGCTGCTCTAGTTGTGCCTCTTTATTATTTTGTTTACCTAAGAACAGTGCCAGGCCTGCTGATGTGGCTTTGCTTGGTACTGTAGGTCAGTCTTCAGGTCCTATTCCACGGGCCGATGGGGGCCCGATCAGCAATGTGAACAAGCGCTGATCTGCTAGATCGGCGCTCGTTTACTTGGCCTATTCCATGGCCCGATAATCGTTTAGTGAGGGCTGCAGGGACATTGTTACCAATGTCCTTGCAGCCCTTGTTTAGACACCATACATTATGTACACATGTTGCAGGTCTTCTCCTGCACTCCTCCTTCCTCCCGGTCCCACGCGCAGCAGCTTCAGAGCGGCCTGTCTGGGCTGACAGACCGCCCAGCCAATCACTGGCCACTGATTGGCTGGGCGGTCTGTCAGCTCAGACAGGCCGCTCTGAAGCTGCTGCTGCGCGTGGGAACAGGAGAGAAGGAGGAGCGCAGGAGAAGACCTGCAACACGTGTAGGCAATGTAATGCTTGTGAGACTGTTGGTTGCCCACCACGCACCGCTATTCCACGCAGCGATGCGCGGTGGGTGCCCGATGATTTTAGGTTTGAACCTAAATACACGATCAGCCGATGGCACGATTTGGCTGATTATCTCTCCGTGGAATAGGCCCCTTAGGCCTCATTCACACATCAGTAGGTTTTTGCTGATTAAAATTTTGTCATCCGCAAATCATCAGAACTGCATTTCCACATCGTCTGTAATAGAGATGAGCGAACCGGGTTCGGGTTCGAGTCGATCCGAACCCGAACGTTCAGTATTTGATTAGCTGGGGCTGCTGAACTTGGATAAAGCTCTAAGGTTGTCTGGAAAACATGGATACAGCCAATGACTATATCCATGTTTTCCACATAGCCTTAGGGCTTTATCCAAGTTCAGCAGCCACCGCTAATCAAATGCCGAAAGTTCGGGTTCGGATCGACTCGAGCATGCTCCAGGTTCGCTCATCTCTAGTCTGTAATTTTTTTTCTTTTCTGATGATGCTGATCTGCAAATTTTTCAGCGTTAAATGTGTTTTTTGGAAGACAAAATTGGACAGTTTGCGTATCAAATGTACAATGTAGAGGCTCCAATACATTTCTAGGCCTAAAACGGGTTCCGCATTACAACATGTGCTATATTTTAACACAACAATGTGGACGTGAGAGTAGCCCTATGTAGAGTAGAGGTTATGGCAGTCTTTGGACATCAGTCTGCATACCAGCTCTGTGTAGACTTTGGCTATGTTCACACAAGGTTTTTTTTATGCAAAATAACTGCCGTTATTTTACAATGGTGCCCATCAATAATGATCATGAACATTATTTCCAACCATCATTATCGACTGTTATTCTGCCTAAAAATAAGACGTTATGTGACTATACCATGACCTTATAGATAGGTTGTGCAATGCCCTGATCTCTTGTCACTAAACACTGACAGAACAATCTATTCTGGTAAGGGAATCTAGCCCAGGCTACCTGACATACGTTATATTGAAATGTTGTCAAACAATACAGTTGTAAGGGCCTCGGCTTAATTGTCAGATGCAGAATGTAATTCAGTGCATACCGTAAGGGGTCTAACCTCACCCATTGTTATCAATCAAACACATTTAAAGGGGTATTCCAATCAAACATAACTTTTGATATGTTGCTGCCCATGGCGAGACTAACAATTCCTTCCATACTTGTTATTATCTATACAGTTTCCTTCCCCCAGTCCTGATGTGCTGCTTTCTGCTGAAGACACAAAAATCTGTGTGTGAGTCTCTCTCTCCGTCTCCGCCCACCTCCCCCTCCCTTCTGAGACAGATTATATAAACAAGTCCCTGGCAGGCTTTATCTGCAACTTTGTAATGCTGAGAGGATTAATCACAGTGAGTTCATCAGCAACCTGACCTCAGATTATCCATCCCAGCATTACAAAGAAGCTACAATGTTGCAGATAAAGCCAGTCAGGGACTTGTTTACATTAGCTGTCTCAGAAGGGAGGGGGAGGAAGGGGAGACAGAGAAAAGCTCACACACAGATTTTTGTCTCTTTAGCAGAAAGCAGCAGCTCAGAACAGTGGGAAGGAGACTAAGAGATAAGAAAGTACTGAATATGGTTTTTAATACTGTAACAGTGATGCAATATATATTATATATATACATACTTTGCTATTGATGCATACCCCTTAGTCAGATTCAGCAATTACATGAAAATATAAGACATGTATAGGACTTACCAGAAACGTGTTAGATAGCATAGTGTGGGTGACTCCCATCATTTCAGGACACCATCGTATCAGGAAGGGGAAGATCTATGGATACAGAGACACAATAGGTCAACAATAGCAGATCAACTTAGTCATATAAATGACATTGGGCAGCTATGTCTCTCCTGTATTATGGCACCACAACCCTCAGCATGCTCTATCTGGCAGCTCCTGAATGTTTACCTTGAGTATGCCGCTCTCCATAGGACTTCATATTAAGGAAGTGATGTTACAGGGTCAATAACATACTTAGGACAATGACACAGGCAGAAGCCTTCACACCCAGGGTGTGCGTCTAAGCTTTAATTGTTTCTATACTGAGAACTCGGGCTGAAATGGCCTCCCTTCCTTTATTTATGTGTTATATTGATGAATCATGCGTACTTTAGGTAGCTTAAACAGAACCACCAATGTTGCTTTAAGGCCTCATGCACATAGCTGTACAAACCACTCATAACAAGGCACCTATGTGCTACAATGCCTCCATACTGTACTTTACAGATAGGTGGTACCAGTACATCTTTTTGGTGGAAACAGTGCCCCTTGTGGTCGCAAATGCAAGTGCAAGATGTTAAGATGGCAATAAGTGACAATGTAAGCTGAAATGCCAAGAGAAGAATATATATTTATAGCTAAAATATATGAAAACTTTAAAAAATAATATGTGAGCGTAAAAAATTAATTTTAAAGGAGATTACATGTCTATTCATGAAACACAATGAGGATTTAAGGCAGGATTGGATTACTGTCTAATGTGTAGGGGCGCATGCCATCCAATTGATGGGGGGAGAGAACAATTGAGAATGTCGGATTTCAAGTGCCCAACCCTATTGTTTTCAGTGAGATAAGCCGCCATGAGTGGATTCTGGCAGCGGCTTACCCCTCCTTTCTTTGTTGAGAACACATGAACATTTACTGTCTGAAAATTTTTTGGTATAAACAGTTTGAGAATATTGAGCAGAGAGGTACAATCTTACTATAACATAAATTTCAGTTTACAATTATACATACAAAGATGTGGTACATCTCTTAGATTTAGAGTAGTTCTTTCATAGAATCAGTGGTTAATAGATTTTGTTACATGTCTTTGAATGAACAAATTAGTTACAGTGAAAACATAAAACAGAAAAAAAAAAAAAAACGAGGCCTAATAGGGACAGGGACCAAAATTGACAAACTATGTAAAGTGCTGTGGAATCCGCTGGCGCTATACAAACAACAAGGCTGGGATCGCTGTCCTACATACAAATAACACACAGCGTACAGCTTCACAATTCCGAATCCAATGTTACCGTTTATCAGCTGCCAGAGGAGGAAGGAGACTGATCCTGTGGACAGCTCAGCCCCCATTAGCACCGACACAAAGGCATGTGCAGGCAAAAAAAAAAAAAAAGATAAAAATGCTAGATACACATATCTATTACCATAATTTCTAGACTCTGCTATGAAGTAGGTTTTCAGTAGTATCTTAAGTGAAAAAAATGCTGAATCGCGTGGACTATGAGTCCGCGCCCCCCGTTCCTCCCCCTCCCCGCCCCCCTGGCGTACCTGCCGGAAAGAGACGATTTGCGGATAAAATATTCGCAAATCGTCTCTTTCCGCCGAAAAAAAAAAAAAGATACGCCACATGATACATGTCCCCCAAAGTCTTTACCAAAGGAGTCTGGCAGCGGCTTGTGCTCCACTCCCCATTCAGAACACTTGCATTAAAGGGGTTGTCCAGTGAAAATCTTTTTCTTTCAAATCAACTGGTGTCAGAAAGCTATATAGATTTGTAATTTACTTCTATTTAAATATCTCTTCTTCCCATACTTATCAGCTGCTGTATGTCCTGCAGGAAATATTGATTTCTTTTCAGTCTGAGACAGTGCTCTCTGCTGCCACGACCTGTCCAGAGAAGCAGCTAATTCCTATAGAAAACCTCACGTACTCTGGACAGTTCCTGTGTCGGACAGAGGTGGCACTTTGTCAGACTGAAAAGAAAACAACATTTTCTGTAGGACATACAGCAGCTGAAAAGTACTGGACGACTGAAGATTTTTGAACAGAAGTAAATTACAAATAAATCTATATAACTTTCTAAAACCAGTTAATTTGAAAGAAAAAGATTTTCGCTGGACAACCCCTTTAAGCCGAGTGCTCATGGGTTTGCTGGGATCTTGAGAGACAGTAGTCAGCTGAAGGAGCATTCAGCACAGGTATTGAAAATGAGCCAAGCACTGTGGCTATTTCCCAGTCTTTCCCAGCACAGTGACTCTCAGCTGGCAGCTCTATCAGGCAGTCATTCACTATACTGGTGCTTGTGTTGCAAATCCCTGCACACAAGTATCTGGGATCTTTAGTTGTGTGATTGATGGGGGTCGCAGAGGTCAGACCCTCCCTGGTTATAATATTATGGTACATCCTAGAAATATGCCATGAGTTATAGGATGAGGACGCCCCCTTTATAGCATGTTAATCCATTACAGTCTATATCTATGGTTAATACTGAAACATCCCGCACACTGTCTTCAGGATAATAGAAAGTAACCATATTATCCAGACTGCAGAAGGCAAAGCAGCTGGGTTCCCGCTGATCCTCTAATGGACAGTGACTGAAGCTGCACGGCCTCCTATCCTCCAGGATCAGCCGTCCCTCGTGATCGGACATTTATGCCAGATCCTATTAATAGGAGATAAATGCCTAATGGGAAAACCCCCTTTAATTTCTTAGAAAGAGCAATGGATCATAGGATATTTTTGCAGTGTGTTGCCACTACTTAAGATGGAATATCCAGGCTTAAAGGGAATCTGTCAGCTCTATGTCATACTCACAGCTGCAGATGTTGATAGATATATGACGGGATACAAATTATACTTGTCTGTTGTCTGACTGCAAAATTATTAACTGATGTTTTCCTTCCGATCTTGAGTCATAGAGGTGGTGCTGAGCTGCAGCATTCACACCTCCTTAGTCTTCCACCCCTCCTTGCCTCCAGCATCCAGCACCACGCCTCACACATCAGTCATGCAGGGCAGGGAGGGGGTGTGCATGCTGCTGCTTAGCAAAACCTCACGGACACTTAGGCCATGTTCACATGGCGTAAGAGACCGGCCGTTCCATGACCCAGCCATGTCACGGAACGGCTGGTCTCTGCAAAGATCTGCAAAAAGTTCTGATGCAGGCCGCAGCCGCTCGCTCCACAGTGTGCACTGACATGGTTTCCTACGGCCGTTATTCACTGAATAGCAGCCGCAGAAAACTGACATGTCAGTTGTTTGCGGCGCCGCTTGATATCCCAGGCGGAGCGTATACTGTGTGTATACGCTCCAGCCGGGATCCCATACAAAATATGCAACATAGCTTTCCATAAAAGTACGGCCGATGTTGCCGATTGCAACAACTGCCGTAATTTTACGTTGTGTGGACATAGCCTTAAGGTGTAACTGTCATTTAAATTTTTATTGCAGAAGTCAATAGTTGAGGTGATTTTAATAAACTCAGTAATAAGTTTTATTTGACAGAAAAAAAACAAAACTCTTTATGTACTGTTTTCCTACCTCCCCCCTCTTAAAGCTGTTTTCCTACCTCCCCGCTTACTTCTTATCTTTGCATTATCAGGCAAAGTCGTGTTCATTCAACCCTTCCCCTCTCCATAGAGCATAATGGGCACAGAAATCCTGCTTCTTTATTTCAGGCCGTATTTTGCCCACATTTCTACATTGTGTGAACCTGGCCTTAAATGACAGTTACCCTTAAAGCTTAGAAGGAAAACATGATTTTAAAACTTTGCAAACAAACCATCAACCAGGAGATTTATCATTTGTTTTATGTCCCTGCCAGCAATCTTCCCATGTACACAGCTTTATAATATGGAGATGAGAGATGCCATATAACTGGTAGGATACAAGTAAAGGTATACATACTACCTTATATGTTATGAACCTGCAAAAATCAAACATTTAAGTTTAAGGGAAAAAAAACACATCCTACAGTATGTTAATGTTCTTCTAAACTGCATCCTTTCTCTATATAGATATTCTAATACATGCATAATAAATGGTGTTTATAAGGGCAGGTATCACGCTCTCAGGGCATGATGGGAGTTGTAGTTTTCCCAAGGGAAACCCTACAGTAATGTATAAATAAATAAATTGAAACACTTCCCACAAGCAGATGTAGCAGAAGCTCGTAATGACAGGGCTGACTATAGAGAAAATGTCATATTACATCCATATTGTGATACGTGATATGCTGAAAGCTGCATGAACGTAGTTATATGAATGATATACGGTATATTCAGTACTTCACTGAGTAGTCTCATACCGATGAATGACAAGTCCATCATGACCAAGCCATGTTTAATTCACTGAGCTTACCAGCTCATATTCTATTTATGGAGCTATTGATTATAAGGCGGATGCCTGAGACGTGTCCTCACCTCCCCGCAACCTGCACCGACTGTAGATCCTTTTATTTATACTCGGCTGAGCTTTTAGATCCTAAAATTTTGGTGACATTTGATAAATTCAGAGGATTACAGATCATTACCCCCCAGTCTCTGAAACACTCACACCCATCAGACGTCACCATCACCCTTTTTATCACTTGTGCTAAAATGTCATGTGCTAGAAATCTCACATCTCTTCAGAAAAAAAAATAAATAAATTACAATATATATATATATCGCTCCTATTGTCTATCTTAAGAACAGGCCAGCAATATTTAATTAGGAGGCCTGACTCCTGGGACCCCCTGCCCCTGCTGGCTACCAATCAGCAGCATAAATGACACTGAGCTGCTGTACCTGGTGCCGCCACCACTATATGCACAGTGCTGTGTAAACAATGATTTACTGTGAGGTATTTTATTTTTGTTTTTATTTGACTTTTTGTTCCTCTCAGGAACGTGATGTGTACAGTACAAAGCAATAACAATGAATTGCAGTGTACAGTTACACTAGGAGGGTGGTCAAGCTGGTGACAGTGACCATGGTGGTACAGGAGTATACCTGTCTCAGTATGTTATGCTCTATCCACAGGATAGGGAATAACATGCTGATCAGTTGGGAACCCCACGAATGGAGGTAAAAGGTCCCTGAGATAAATGGAGCACACTGCGCATGTGCAGCTTATTGTCCCACTATGTTCAGCTCAGTGCCCTGCTATGTGCAGAAGTCCCGTAGAAAACTAATGGAGTCCTTGCTGCACTTGCACAGAGTGCATCATTCTTTGCTGGTCGCAATTTACCTCCATTCTATGGATAGGGGGGGATTCCAGTGGTAGGACCCCCCCACTAGTCAGTGTGCTGTGGATAAAAGGATAATGTGCCCGAGATGGGAAACACTTTAAGGCTGGGTTCACATCAGTAGAATACAGATACATATTTGCATGTGTATTCTGGCTGCAGCTGACAGCAGTCACTTTGGGTGAGCAAACCCGTGGTCTGTCGGGACTCGCGGCCATAAAAATGCTACTGTATTATGCTACTGTGCACCCTGACTAAGGGGGGTGAAATGGGCAGGACCAATATTATCGAAGATTTCGGCCACTCACTAATGGCAGGTCTTAAAGGGGTTTTTCACCAATTTTTTTTTCTTTAAAATCAACTGATGCAAGAAATTTGTAATTTACTTCTATTTAAAAAAATCTCGTCTTCCAGTATTTATCAGCTGCTGTATGTCCTGCAGGAAGTGGTGCATTCTCTTATGTCTGACACAGTGCTCTCCGCTGTCACCTCTGTCCCTGTCCAGAACAGTGGCAAATCCCCATAGAAAACCTCTCCTGCTCTCTAGACAAGATAGAACACGCCTTCCTATAGGACATACAGCAGCTGATAAGTACTGGAAGACTTAAGATTTTTCAATAGAAGTAAATTACAAATCTCTAGCACCAGTGGATCTGAAAGAAAACATTTCGGTGAACTACCCCTTTAATTCCTCTAACTCCACCAGTACATAGAAAAAAGTAAGAGGGCAAGATGCTGAGCACTTGAAGTATGCACTCCACTAAATGCGGGATAATAATAGAGGTCCACTGATCATTAACATACTCCAAGATTAAGTCAAACATAAACTATTTGCCAAATCTGAAATAGCCTTTGAAGATAAAAAGTCATAAGAAGTCATAGAAAGTCAGTTCCCACAATAATCGGATACTATAACCTCACTATAAACTAGTCATCTAATCGCTGTACAACGCTGCTTGGAATAAAGGTGACTCTTAAAAGCAAACTACTTTAGATGTTGTGTCAACAGAGGTATACGGGGCAGGCGGCCGGAGATACGGAAATGTGGGAGCTAATGGGTTACAGTGAGGAGAAAGCCGCAGCCTGTACTGTAACCTCAACGCTTAATACGGGAGATCCCAGAGCACCGGGGAATAGGGAAGCCAGCCAGAGGAGGACTACTGCACGCTTCCAAAGATGAAAGATGTCAGGTTGTCATGTACAATGATGCAATCACCAAGGAGCTGCCATTTAAGATGAAGCGCAATTTAAAGAACTGTAGACTTCCAGGAATCAAGGTGCTTTGTGCAGAATCCTATGTATAGTACATGAGATGAGAAGGGCTCGGACCTGGCTCGTCATAGACATCAACTTTTTCATTGCCAGTCTGTTGTTTTTTTCTTCTGTTCAGTGCAATGATAGACTATGTAAGCGTTTTGATTATCAATAATATTATATAGGGTCAAAGGTCAGGAACCATCTACACAGGTGTCAAACTCAGGCCCTCCAGCTGTTGCAAAACTACAATTCCCATCATGCCTGGACAGCCAAAGCTAAAGCTTTGGCTGTCCAGGCATGATGGGAATTGTAGTTTTGCAACAGCTGGAGGGCCTGAGTTTGACACCCCTGAAATAAGATTTTATCTGTGATTTCATCATCATTAGGCGGTCACACACCTATAATAGATGGCAGCCAAATGATTGTTCGGCCAACAGCTATATCTTGCCTGGTACAGAAACGTTGGGATAGGCCAAATGTTTAAAGGGGTTATCCAGCACTACAAAAACATGGCCACTTGCCCCCTCTCTTGTCTCCAGATTGGGTGGGGTTTGAGACTCAATTCCATTGAAGTAAATGGAGCTTAAAGTGATTGTACCACCAGGTCCAGGCTGAAGCACTGGAGGCGGGCCGTCCCACCCTTAGTGGGAGGAAACCCCAGCCCCTCCATGAAAGGGTTCCATTGATTCTAATGGAGTCACGTCATGGAGGGGCTGGGGTTTCTTCCTACTGGGGGTGGGTCGACCCGCCTCCAGTGCTTCAGCCTGGGCCTGGTGGTACAATCACTTTAATTGCAAAGCACACCTAAACCGGAGACAAGAGAGGGGGGAAAAGTGGCCATGTTTTTGTAGCGCTGGATAACCCCTTTAATGGGTTCTGAATGGGGAGAAGGGAAGTAAAGAGGTAGTAAATAGGGAGAAATTATTGTTTGTTAGTCAATTAAAAATGGCAAAAATCTAAAAAAACTATTAATAAACTTGGAAAACTGAGCTAGCAGTTAATTTACTTAAAGGGGCACTACGGAGAATTTTATTTATTATATTAATTTGTTAATTTATTTATTTTCAAATCAGCTGGTGCTAGAAAGTTATACAGATTTGTAAATTACTTCTATCTAAAAATCTAAAGCCTTCAAGTACTTATCAGCTGCTGTGTGTCCTGCAGAAAATAAGAGTTTTCTGTCCACTTTGATGCAATGCTCTCTGTTGCCATCTCCGTCCGTGACAGTAACTGCCCAGATCAGTAGCAAATCATCATTGACAACCTCTCCTGCTCTGTACAGTTCCTGACATAGACAGAGGTGGCAGCAGAGAGCACTGTGTCAGACTGGAAAGAATACACCACTTCCTGCTGGACATACAGCTGCTGATAAGTACTGGAAAACTTGAGATTTTAAAACAGAAGTAATTTACAAATCTATATCACTTTCTGACACCAGGTGATTTGAATTTTTTTTCCCCTCTGGGAGTACCCCTATATATTTAGACATTTCATTCTGAGCATAACTTGTCCCTAAGATTAGAAAAGGCTTAAATGGGTTATTTGGAAGTTGTGTCCACTGTTATAGAGTATAAATACTTCCATACAATGTGTGATGGCCTCTGACTACCTACTCATTGTATACAGTAGATTTGTACAAGAACAATTTCACTGTTTTCTGCCCTTTAAATCCATTCACATTCCTACATGCTTACTGTATATGTATTGTGCCATTCCAGCCTGGTATAATACAATCCTTCATGTAACACTACAGAAAGTAATACATTGCCTATTGGGTTGACTTTATGGCAGAATTGCATTTAGTAGATTAAATAAATGTTGTTATGTTAACATTCTATGGTGGCATTCAGATCCTGTAGCATAATATAATATATAATATAATAATATAAATAATAATAACATAATATGATATATCATCTATATTTTAGCCTATTGGATGTTACATTAGTGAATTACCATTTACTAAAATAAATGTTTTTTTTTTTTTTTTTAAATCTCTCAGAAGCCCTGCAAGCACAGATAGTAGAATACAATCACCACTAACCGCAGTCTATATTCTCTTATACAGAAAATATGGACAAACTATGACCCTGTAGCTAATGTTTAATTACAGCTTGTAGTTCAGAAACAACTAGAGAACTGCAGACTGGAGACCACTTTAAGGATCAAGGAGTGATCAGAGATTGCTAAAATGTGACTCCAAAGGCATAAAAAAAAAACATAAATGCAAACATAAAAGCCATTTCTATATTTAGTCATTCACTTCTAACACGACAGCCATAAAATAAAAAAAAATAAAAAAATCCACAAAAGATCATTTAAAAACCCTTGTATCTTCACGGCTATAGTCATGTATCTATTTGAAGTGTAGATAGAACCTTACCTGGACCATAAGGAGCCTGCTATATAATAGGCACCTGCTGGATACCGGCTGCTTGTGTCACCTTTCATGTCCGGACAGACACTGTTTAGTCAAAGCAACAGCGAGAACCTATATATAACCTAGTTGTACATATCCAGGCAGGCATGTCACCTAGCTGCAGACCACACCTAAGTGAATGCCTTCCACCCCTAGGTGAATAGTAAAGTCAGCTGTGCTGCTGACTCACCACAACCCCAAAGAAAGCAGGTAAGGCTTATCTGCAGTTGCTGAGAGATAGATGCTCAATAAAACAAGTGAGACACCGTCAGATCAGCATTCCTAGCTGGCATGCCTGTGAGCGGTGACTATTAGCCGGCCTAATTCTCAGCTAGACTTTGTTTCCTTCTCTTCTTTTCCTTCTTCCTATGATCCTGCACAACAAATTTCTTAACTTTTATATATATCTACTATTCTCATGTCTAGGTTTTTGAGTTCCATTAAATCCAACATAGAACTAGGACAGGGATGGGGAACCTTTGCTCTCCATCTTGGCATGATGGGAATTGTAGTTTTGCAAAAGCTGGATGGCCGAGGGTTCACTATCGCTTATCAAGGGAAAAAAGTCATATATAACTATAACTCCTTGACCTATGGTATGTATAATCAAAAAGTCCACCAAAACTTTTTTTTTTTTTTTTTTTGGGGAGGGGGATAAGTGTTGCCCAATCGGCTCTAGTTTTTCTTTCTTTTGGATACGCCTATATGACCTATAATTGCTGACGTCTTTTTACTCCTGGGTACGGGTTCACACTACCTATATTTGAGGCTGTATATTTCAGGCCTTATAGCAACCAAAACCAGGAGTGGATTGAAAACACAGAAAGGCTCTGTTCATACAATGATGAAATTGAGTGGATGGCCGCCATATAACGGTAAATAACGGCCATTATTTCAATATAACAGCCGTTGTTTTAAAATAACAGCAAATATTTGCCATTAAATGACGGCCATCCACTCAATTACAACATTATGTGAACAGAGCCTTTCTGTGTTTTCAATCCACTCCTGGTTTTGGTTGCTATGAGGATCTGACTTAAGGACCAAATACAGCCTCAAATATACGTAGTGTGAACATAGCCTTATAAGGGTACAAACACACACACCGTATACGGAGCGTATTTACTGCTACGATACGCAGCAAATACGCAGCAGATACAATCTAAATAACTGAACACAGCATCAAGTCTTCACCATCAGATCTGCTGCGTATCTGCTGCATATACGGTGTGTGTGTTTGTACCCTAACATTGTTTTATCTAAGACTCTTTAATCTAATCTCATGTTGAACACATGTTTTGCATATTCATACATTACACATTATATCATATGTAGAGTTAAATGTGGCAAAAGTTAGATAAAAAAAAAAAGTGTACTCACCTGAGCTGACTCCATACCACAGTGTCTTGTCCCACTGTGCAGCACTTTCTGGTCACAACACAAGGAACATCCTTGTGTCAAGACCGAGACTAGGAAGTGCTGCACAGTCAGACCAGGCATCATCAGAATGGTGCAGCAGGGGATTGGAGCAGGTGAGTACAATTAATTTTTTATTGTTTTTACCCCAGACAACCTCCTTAAACAATCCAAATGCTTTTTTTCTATACTCATGGTTAACACAAACCACAAAATATCACTGATTTTGTCTAATAAGCATATATGGTGTATTTTCGCGCAAAGTAAGATACCAAGATAGAATCCTCCTTGTAACCAAAGACAGTTATAAAGAACTAGTGCAAACCATGCACTATATACTTTCTCTATAGCTACTTACACAGATTCCAGATAATCTCGGTGATTTTAGAGAGGAACAAAGGGAAAGGTTACGTCAGGACAATAAAGGAAAGGAAACCTATGTGGCCCTACTGTACCTCTGTATGCTTCTTATTACAGTCAAGCAAGTGCTGCTTTTAAGCACTAGACAGAGGCACCGTATGACCATACAGCCTACAGCAATATACTACATCTCCTTGAGGGCTAACTGGGTAGACTGTATACAATTCTATTAGGAATGCCATAATTGGCCTAAGTAAGTGAGAAGGCGATCAATAGTGACAGATAAGAATGACCGCAGATTTACTCCGCACACATCATAAATGTATCTTTCTTTAGTTATATCCCAGTATTATATTGTGATATCACTGAATCCTGCAATGAGTGGACTTCACAGCTATTAATAGTCTGGCAAAGGATAATTCTATATTCATCTCCTGAACTGATGGCTCATCCTGGTGTACAAATGCATAAACCACAGCAATAATGTAACTACACCTTGCCTGGGGCTTTACAATATCTCATTATGTGTATAAAAGAAGTATACAGAGCCTAATGATATCTCCGGAATAGTGATTAAGAGGGACTGGTGGATGCACATAGCTATGGCGTGCAAAGGCGTCTAATGGATCCTTACAATACTTTTCTATGTTTCATACAGAGGTGTATTTTTTTTGTTTTTGGCAGGCTCCCTTGTATGTATGTATGTATGTATGGAGGGGTTAGGAAAAGAAATCCATATGCATCTAGTCCAATGGTGGCTGTAAGGCAGTGCACATAGGCTAGGTGGTATCTGATTATAAGGCCATGTTCACACACTGAATTTTTTGCAATTTTGTGAGTTGCATCAACGGCCGCTGTTTATTAACAATGTGAAATTACATTACAGTGTATGGAATCAAGGCCGTAGCATATACACACTGTATACACTACGGCCGTGCTTCTCTGCGGACGCACAAAATAACTGACAGATCTATTTTGTGCTGCCGCTATTCAGTGAACAACAGCCGTACAAGATTGCCTGTGCACACAATGTAAAGTACGGCTCCCTGCCGTACTTTACATTGTGGGCTATGGCCAAATGGAGTGTGGGCACACTCGAATGTGCCCGTATTCCAATTCAAATTAAGTGATGTTCATCAGTATCAGCTGAATAAACTTCTCAGACATCGCCTGTTGTTTGACCTGGCCAGGTCAAACAACGGCCGATGTTTATACAATTTGTGAACATAGCCTAAAGCTGCATGGGTGTCATGTATGGCTGTGTGTACAGGTAATAAAATAGATGTAATTGGTCAGATGGGGTAAAGTTGAGTTTTCTTTGTATGAGCGGGAAAATGTGCATAGCTATATATAAGCATTATATGTCATAGGAGAGGAAGAGAAAATACACAAGACTTTTTTTTTTTCTAGGAAGGATAATCAGGGTCAGATTCCACAGATGTCACATGGTGTCCCCTCCCTGCTGCCGTTGAGCTCATCGAAAAGGCACAAACACGCAGGTATGAGGAAGTCTTACAGTGACCTGTCATGGTGTGGGTGTGGATATATCATTACCAGGTAACAGGGTACAGCCCAAATCGCTCAAGCCTGCAAAAACATAGCAGGAGCCTAGAAGAATCCAGATCTCCCTATAATGATACAGGAAGACTGTTATTAGCTCCATTATATAAGGTAACATACAAAGAAGAAATATTTCCTTCGTATAAAAAGAGATGCATTGCTTTCAATGAGCTTAAAGGACACGTCTACTTTAATGGCATCTTTTTCTTTACTCCAATACATCTAACAATTCAATGTACACCCAATGTATAATGCACACCAAAAATTATAAATGTCCTCCATAGGCTTTGTGCTCGTACTCGTGGTCAGAAAATTAGCTGTTAGGACAAGGAGACACATGGTACCTTTCATATATCTGTCTGTGCTTTCATGCGGTAGAGAAAAAAAAATTATCTTCCAGTGCGAAGAGTCAAAGAGGCGTTCCTAAGCCCCTGAAGTGCAGTAAGCTGGAATACCTCCTTGTCTAAACAGCTATGTAACAGTGTCAGCAGTTTAGAATTGTAGCTGGTAGATTCACTTTAAGGCTATGTTCACACACTGTACAAACAATGGCCATTGTTTATTGTATTGCCCCAATATACCAATATACACTTATTATAGGAAATGCTTATAAAGTGCGTTTTTTCCTGCACTTACTACTGCATCAAGGCTTCACTTCCTGGATAACATGGTGATGTCCCTTCCTGGATAACATGGTGATGTCACTTCCTGGATAACATGGTGATGTCACTTCCTGGATGACATGGTGATGTCACGACTCGACTCTCAGAGCTGTGCGGGCTGTGGCTACTGGAGAGGATGGTGGCAGGGGGACACTGAGGGACAGAGGGCACTGGGGGACACTGAGCATCCCTCTGCCATCATCCTCTCCAGCAGCCACAGCCCGCACAGCTCTGGGAGTCGGGTCGTGACATCACCATGTTATCCAGGAAGTGACATCACCATGTTATCCAGGAAGTGACATCACCATGTTATGCAGGAAGTGACATCACCATGTTATCCAGGATGTGAAGCCTTGATGCAGTAGTACGTGCAGGGAGAAAAGCACTTTATAAGCATTTCCCGTGATAAGTGTATATTGGGGATTTGTATAACTTTTGGTTGGCAATACAATACTCATAAAATTTTCGCCTGACTTCTCCTTTAATGACCATGATCACTAATTCTGGCCATAGGCAGCGTTAAACAACGGCCGTTCAGCCTAAGGGCCCTATTACACCAACAGATTTTCTGACAGATTTTTTTGAGCCAAAGCCAGGAATGGACTATAAGCAAAGAATAGGTTGTAAAGGAAAGACTGAGATTTCTCCTCTTTTCAAATCCATTCCTGGCTTTGGCTTTAAAAAATCTGTCAGATAATCTGTTGGTGTAATAGGGCCCTAAGGCTATGTTGGCACACCATACTTTTTATAAAAAGAATAACCATTGTTTTCAATTAAAACAACAGCCTTTCTTTTCATAATGCAATGATTTGCATTGAAGTCAATGCAAACAACAGCCATTGTTTCACACAATGTATTGAACAGCGGACGTTGTTTGGCGACCGCCATTAAAATAATGTTCATGTCATTTATTTCCGGCCATTGTCCATAAACTTCAATACAATTTTTTTCATTTAAAACAACGCCCGTTGTTTATATGTAGTGGGAACATAGCCTAAAGGGGTACTCCAGAGACAAATACTTTCAAATCAACTGGTACCAGAACGTTATACAGATTTGAAGATGACTTCTATTAGAAAAATGTACTCCTTCCAGTAATTATCAGCCGCTGTATGCCATATACCATATATCAGGAACTGCCCAGAGCAGCCCAGACTGAAGCCAAACTAGTGCTGTACCAGGAGCATGAGGTGAAGGGGTGAGTATTAGTTGTTTTTATTATTATTATTATTATTATTTCTTCTTCTATCACCTGCCCCTCAGCAAAAAATTTTATTAAGCTGGAAAAACCCTTTAGGCTGGGTTCACACTACGTATATTTCAGTCAGTATTGTGGTCCTCATATTGCAACCAAAACCAGGAGTGGATTAAAAACACAGAAAGGCTCTGTTCACACAATGTTGAAATTGAGTGGATGGCCGCCATTTAATGGTAAATATTTGCTGTAATTTTAAAACAACGGCTGCTGTATTGAAATAATGGCAGTTATTTACTGTTATATGGCGGCCATCCACTCAATTTCAACATTGTGTGAACAGAGCCTTTCTGTGTTTTTAATCCACTCCTGGTTTTGGTTGCAATATGAGGACCACAATACTGACTGAAATATACGTAGTGTGAACCCAGCCTTAAAATGTAATTCAGATATCTTATACTACAGAACAGCAGCTGCATACAGTGCTTTCCCCATCTCCACTCTCCTTACAACAGTCATTCTGGTTCGCCGGCATTATGAAGAAATTCTGTTAATATTTTCCTCACTATGAACTAGAACTCACCGGACATTTATAAGATGAATATCTCTTATGAAAATTAAGTGCAAGCAACGCCTTTGGCTAACAGCAGGCTTTATGTCTTCCTCAGGTCCGGTAACTCAACTCTATCTGCAGACTGTCTAATTGTATTCTATGTAATGAGGGGTAAGATGGGGTCAGGTGCGCACAGTGCACATTTGCTATGAAATTTTGGTTGCGGAAGCTTTGTGAAAATTCTAGAATAAGGTACAAAACATGTAAATGAATGGAGTTTTATGAAACCCCATCACATATAATTTACCTGTGTATCATTTTGGGGGGGGGAGGGGTAATCTTTTATGCCCTTCAGGCAGGGTCGGCGTCAGCACAGGACTTACCCCGGCAAGTGTCGGGGCCCACGCTGCCTCTAGGGAGGGAGAGGGGCCCCACGTTCTAATGTAGTGCAGGGTGAGCACTGAACACTAGAACACAAAGGAGACGGAGCAGGACCTGCACAGTTTGAGAAAAGGGTTTAGGAGCTGATCACATGTCCCAAAGGTCCTCAACATTACAGTGTGGAAATCAGCCTGGCAGAGAGGAAGAGGGAGAAGATGAGATGAGCTGGAGGGACGAAGGTTTCCCATCCCTGGCCTAGACGACTGAAATTTTTTAAAATAATTTCTGCCTCTCTGCATATCAGCAATCATAACTTTTATTTGTTTCCATTGACAGGTCTGTATGCGGGATATTTTTATGCAGGTGAAATTGTATTTTATTCAGAAGTGTTTGGAGGTACATTTATTTTTTTAACATCTTGAGTATAGAAAAATATACATTTTTGACAAGGTTATTCACAATGTTAAATTCTTCGAGTTATTACAGTTGTGATGATGCCTAATAACAGGAGGTTTATGCTTTGATGTAATATATGCACATGAAAATGTATTTAACACACTTTAATTAAATGTTCTTTATTACATTTAATCTCTTAAAGGGGTACTCTGGATTTGTAAATGACTTCTAATAAAAAAAACAAAAACACTCAAGTCTACCAGTACTTATGAGCTGCTGTATGTCCTGCAGAAAGTGGTGTATTCTTTCCAATCTGACACAGTGCTCTCTGCTGCCACCTCTGTCCATGCCAGGAACTGTCCAGAGCAGGAGAGGTTTTCTATGAGGATTTGCAACTGCTCTGGACAGTTCCTGTCATGGACAGAGGTGGCAGCAGAGAGCACTGTGTCAGACTGTAAATAATACACC
This sequence comes from Dendropsophus ebraccatus, assembly GCF_027789765.1. Taxonomy (NCBI): domain Eukaryota; kingdom Metazoa; phylum Chordata; class Amphibia; order Anura; family Hylidae; genus Dendropsophus; species Dendropsophus ebraccatus. The sequence continues at coordinate 29,447,412 of NC_091465.1, read as the reverse complement.
ACTTCCTGCAGGACATAAAGCAGCTGGAAGACTTGCATTTTTAAATGGAAGTAAATTACGAATATTTCTGGCATAAGCTGATTTAAAAACACTTTTTTCCTCCAGAGTACCCCTTTAACCCCTTGCTGATGCAGTGCATTTTGGCAACAGTATTTATGTTCTGTTTTTTATCTTTACTTTCCAAGATCCACAACTCTTATTTCTGTCACAAAAGGTCTTATTTTTTGCATGAGGCCTAAGTTTAAATATTTACCGGTATTAATGTATTTTTTATTTAATGTATTTTTTGTTATTGAAACATGTTAACTTTATTCTGTGGGTAATATGATAATATCAAACTGATGATGTTTTGTCCCATTTTTACTACTATTAAAAAACTGCTTTGCATCGCCACATTCCGGTACTCATAATTTTTATTTAATTTTACAAAAATGTATACTTCTATTACTGTGTTGTGGCTTCTTTTTTTTTTTTTTTTGGGGGGGGGGGGGGGTAGGCTTTTATTATGCAGGACAAATAACACATGATATTTTAATGTTACTTACTTACTGTATACAAATTCTGTATATTTCTATAGTACATGAAAAATGAACTTTTTAATTCGTTTAAACTTTTTTTTAAGCATATTCTTATATTCTGTATTATTAGTATTATTATATTACTTGTACAATACACAGTTCTACTTTTGTATTCAGTGCATTCAGCGTTCCTTCTCCAGGCCCCTTGCTAAGTGCCCTATTACACCAACAGATTAGGTGACAGATTTTTACAGCCAAAGCCAAGAAGGGATTTGAAAAGAGGAGAAATCTCAGTCTTTCCTTTATTACCTGTTCTCTGTTTATAGTCGGTTTCTGGCTTTGGTTGCAAAGATCTGTCAGATAATCTGTTGGTGCAATAGGCCCCTAAGGGCCCTATTATACCAAAAGATGTCTGACAAATTATCTGCCAGATCTTTATAGCCAAAGTCTGGAAAGGACTATAAACGTAGAACAGGTTGTAAAGATAAGACTGAGCGTTCTCCTCTTTTCAAATCCACTCCTGGCTTTGGCTGAAACAATCTGTAAAATAATCTGTCAGACATCTTTTGGTATAATAGGGCCTTAAGTGTTGTGTCACAGGGAGCAGGAAGACTCTTGTTAACTTTCGGTCAAGATCTAAGTTATCTCTGATCCCATGCACTCTGTTTTTGCTGCAGTTAAAAGCCAGCACCCATCATGTATGCAGCATGCTTAGCTCCTGAGCCTGCTCTTTAAAGGGGTTATCCAGCGCTACAAAAACATGGCCACTTTCCCCCTACTGTTGTCTCCAGTTTGGGTGAGGTTTTGAAACTCAGTTCCATTGAAGTAAATGGAGCTTAATTGCAAACTGCACCTGAACTGGAGACAACAGTAGGGGGAAAAGTGGCCATGTTTTTGTAGCGCTGGATAACCCCTTTAATCCCTGACCCAACATATCAACATACATATACATCAGAATTCTAAATACCTATTATTTTACAATTTAATGCCTTTATTTTTTTACATTTCTTTTAAATTGCAGGCTAAGTTAAGAGACAGCTCTGGGGTACTTTAAAGCGACTCTGTAACCACAATCTGACCCCCCCAAACCACTTGTACCTTCGGATAGCTGCTTTTAATCCAAGATCTGTCCTGGGATCCGTTTGGCAGGGGATGCAGTTATTGTCCTAAAAACAACTTTTAATCCGGCAGCGCTGTGTCTAACGGCCGGGGCTTACATTTGTATATGCATTAGGCTGGCACCACCTCTCCGTCCTTCCTCCCCACCCTCCTCATCATTAGGAATGATCCAGGAACATTTACTGCTGTTTGAGCTTTGCACAGGTGTATTAATGATCCAGCCCATGTTCATTATACACACAGGTGAGGAATAGGAAGCAATCTGCCTGGAGCATTACTAATAATGAGGAGGGTGGGGAGGAAGGCCAGAGGGGGTGTGCCAGCCTAATGCATATACAAATGTAGGCCCTGCCCATTAGACACAGCGCTGCAGGACTAAAAGTTGTTTTTATGACAATAACTGCATCCCCTGCCGAACGGACCCCAGGACAGATCTTGGATTAAAACGACCGCTATTGCGAAAGACCTGAAATCGTTCACCCATTTACATGGAACAATAATCGTTACTTATGATCATTCTTGCGGTCGTCTTGTCGTCGCTATTGCGTTCGTCACTACTGTGAACGACCGAACGACTTCTTATTCAATGCGGACGATTTGCGAACGAGCAACGATAAAAATAGGTCCACGTTTTATTAAACGATCAACGATTTCTCGTTCGGCCGTTAATCGTTAACTGCTATTCAACCGAACGATTATCGTTTAGATTGTGGTTTGGGCGGGTTCACACTACGGAGTTCTTGCGGATAAATTCAGCGGAATTCCGCCGGCTGTACGCGCTCACGGACGCGCACCTTTCCACCGGCTTCATAGTCACCATTCTATGGGCCGGTTGATTCCGCATTCCGCCGAAAGAACTGACATGTCAATTCTTTCGGCGGAATGCAGAATAAGCCGTCCCATAGAATGGTGTCTATGGAGAAAGGCGCACGTCCGTGAGCGCGTACAGCCGTCGAAATTCTGTGGAGTTTATCCGCGAGAATTCCGTAGTGTGAACACACCCTTTGGCTGTAAGGGTCCATTTACACAGAAAGATTATCTGACAGATTTTCTGCCATATTTGAAGCCAAAGCCAGAAACACACTATAAACAGAGATCAGGTCATAAAGGAAAGCCTGAGATTTCTCCTCTTTTCAAATCCATTCCTGGCTTTGGCTTCAAATTTTTGGCAGATAATCTTTCTGTGTAAACAGACCCATAGCTAGATAGCTAGATAGTAGAAAAGAAGCACAGGGATAGGGTGCATGCGACAGAAGGACTTTGATGCAGAGTCCAAAAATTCAGAAAAAGCACACCAACGGTTAACAATGAAAAAGTGAGTAATTCCACAGAGTGCTACAGCAACGTTTCAACTCTCTCAAGCCAGAAAATGAAAATTTGGGAGAGAGAGAGAGAGAGAGAGGTGCATTGTTGCTGTGACACTGTTGAAGGAGTAAATCCCTTTTTAATGTTAACCGTTCTTGTACTGCAGACCTTTGAGCTTTTTATAGATAAACAGACAGATAGGGATCCAACTTAAGTGACCAATGACCAGTACAGGGGACTCAATATAGAGTCAAGGCATATGCCAACTATACACATTTCGATTCCTGCAAAATCTCTTTATTATTATTTTTTATTTATTTAAAGGAAATTATATATTTTATTTCCTTTTATTTTATGACTCCAATGTATGTAATGTAAAGGTTTGCAGGAGTTGACATACATACGAAAAGGCTATGTCTGTGTGCTTGCACAAAGCGTTCATTGTAAAAGTCGCTTCAGTCAGAGCAAAAGGCAAAGCCGAAATGCCATACAACCGCAATGTATATGAGTGTATCTATCTATCTATAAAACTATTGAGCCAAGGCATCTTCCTAATATGAAGGTCAGATAGTAAACTGTGGGATTTATGGGACTTCTTGTTCAGTCCGCAAAGACAACTCTATCGGAAAAAAAAGAAATTAAAAAAAAAGATCCACTTTCCGTCTATATACTACTGCATATAGTTACTCTCTGCCAGATGCCGGATTGATGCTGCTACAAATAAGATCTATAGATCGGCTCATCGTTTTATACCACTGCAGAAGTGAAATGCAAGACGGCGAATGCTGCAGAGAGGATAGGGTTATCATTTAAGCCCAGCCTAACCAGAGGTCATCCAAGGGCTGCTGCACATCCTATGAGATCTCCCAATGTCACCCCCTTACCCTACGCTTCATGCGTCGGCTGTAAAGTGCAACTTTCCACTAGTTCTATTTTAAATCACGTGAAAGATGCTCACCTTGCAATCCTGCACAAAAAAAGCTGCATTGTGGTGCATTGACTGACCTGATGCTGATCAAGGAGGGGTCAGTGGTAAAAATAACAGGGCCCTATAGCGGGCAGATCAATGCTGCATTTCAGCAGATGAGTGTGAGGAGGAGTCATTGCAGGAACAGCACATATGCTTGCTGCAGTCCAAGCCCGTGGTGCATTGGCAAATGTGAGAGGGACTGGGAAAAGCTTCAACATACAGGGAAAAAGCTACCTCATCAAGTCATCCTCAGCAATGCTGAGAGAGTGTATCTGAGCGTGGGGAAATCCTAAGGAGCAGGGATCCAGATGTATCCCTTCCCCCTTGTCAGGCAGGGCAAGCCTGGACAAGCCCCGGCACATCATGGAAATCCCCATTCCTAATGACCATGGGCATGGGACAAAGATGTGACTGCTCTCCTGACCTGTACACAAAGTCACCTTGTTCTTTCTGCCGTCTACTCTGTGCAACTTCTCCTGGATATTGCAGATGCTGCTGTACCGTCCATCCTGCAGTATGGCTTCTGCGCCGCTTTGCTAGCAGAAAAGCACAGGTCACATATAGGGGCAAAGGATGGTTAACCCTTCCTTGAAGTAATCTACTGCATAGCATGACATCAGAGTTAACTAGAGAGAGAAGTGACAATGACCATCAGGCGGCACAGTGCTGCGCCGCAGAACATGTCGGCGCCATATAAATAATATTTGATAATCACTTAGAACCGGTTGCTGTGGATATTTTATATGACGTGTCTATTGTGTCTTCATATTACGTATACCCTCCAGTACTTTTATCAGACTACTGCACTGCGCGAGCAAGGGACATGCAGACTTTCTCCGCTACATCATACCCTTATGGAATTTATTTTGTGAAGAGGTTTTAATTGACATGATGCAGAGATGCGTGACCTCTGTACCCCAACACTGGCTAACAGCCAGGGGTACAGGTGAGCCAATAAAAGCACAAATTATGATTGGTCGGTTATAAGCCAATTACAGTACAGTACGGTATTATCAGCAATGCCATATAGCACTAATCTGCAGTACCTGGATGCAAAGTGCAAGGAGAATTCTATTCAATTGCCTTATATTAGTAGATAAGGATGTTAAACTAGTGGCCGAGCGCAGTATATCATTTGCCGTAGCTTGTCCTGAAATCACATCTGAGGTTTTACATGGGACTGCAGGTAAAGCTGCTGCAGAAAATGGTGCAGCCCAAAGAGTAACATGACATACTCGGCTCTGCTACGTCACTACTTTATCACACTGAATGGACAATGATATAAGGTGTCTGATGTTTTACACTCCCGCGTTGTAACTGCAGCATTGACGAAGAAGTGATATAACTTTTTACAAATAATAATGCTAAAAAAAACTTTATTCTAAAAAAAAAATATATATTTTATAAATCAATAACGCAATATATTTCGGTTCCCAGTGAAATTAAGATTGATAGTTTTCTCCTACTAAACCAATAATACAAATGGATCCATATAAAAGACTTTAGAATAGATTTGTCCCTGGTGCCCATTGGTCAGTGTACTTTAACCCTTTACAGCTGAATGCCGGGCAGGCCTGTGAGTGGCACAAGTGGCCAATGGGACTTTCCTAACATTCCTTGCTATCATGCAGAGTCTATACCCTTGCTGCATTATGTTATATTATGCATTTATCCCGTATCACTTATTACATTGCATATACCCACTAGAACTAGAATGCTTGACTATAATGTAAGTGTAACACTAGGAGATAAAGTATCTATTAGAATATCTGCAATGGTTCAAGATACTTGGAAAAAAATATAAATATAAAATAATAATAATAAATATAATAAAACAAATAAACCAACACAATATAAATACAAAATATTATGCAAATTTAAAGGTAACATTTAGTATCCCCATTCTGCATTCAAGTTCAGAAGACAAATGACGTTAAGCAGATATAAAACATATAATACAATTTCATATGTTGCCACGGTTCTGGAAATAAGAGGTAATAAAGATATAAAGAGGAAATTGAAGTATGACATTGGGAAAAGAGACAAGCACACTGACGGTATGTGGCAGAGAGAATACTCTGCCACTGCAGTATGACACAGGGAGATTCAGCAGAGCTGCTGCAACCCAAAGGGGTAAAGGGTTTAGGAAGAAGGGGGGCATGAAGCATGCATGAGGTCAGATCATAGAGGAGAGCTGTCTGTCACTTACTTGGAGTCAGTGGGCACAGGCCAGAGGAGATATGGGCATTAGTCAGGCAGACAGAATGTGACTTCCTTTCCAAGCATTGAAAGTTGACTGCTGCAGTGCCTTGTCAGAGCAGGATGACATTGTTAAAAGGGATCTCTGGCTGCTCAAACTGCACAGATCAGCAGCCTCTCCCGTTGTCGCAAGCAAGAGTCTGCATCAGATCCGCATGCTAGCATGTGTTGGGACTTTTAAAGGGGAAGCCAACCTCCAGTGGGAGGGTTGGAGAGGGGGGAAACAGAAGGATGCACAAGCCTTTGTACTGGATCTCACTTCACAGTTGAAGGGCAAAGGGTGATGATGGGGGGGGGGGGGGGGGGGGGAATCTCCTAGATATGCAAAACTATCACAGGACATGAGCAGAAGGGGAGAGAGAAAAAAAAAAAGATTCTGCTAAGTGTGTTAGATTATCTGCTTTGCTAGACTGTTTCTAGCCAGTGAAGGGTTAACGGCGCAGTTTTACAAAACTAGGCACTTTTTTTTTTTTTTCCCCTCCGCTGGGGCAATGCATTTCCAGAAGCCAAGGGGTTAACTCCAGGCGGTATTCTTTGCTGATAAATGCAGTGCAGCAGCAATGCAGGAGGAAGGAGATGAATGTGTCACCTCAGCAGGACAAGAAGGGGAGAGCGTTCATTAACTGCTTGGGCGCTGGTCACTTTTTTTTTGCAAATCTTAAACTGCATTGGAAATGTAAGATGTGAAGGGTTCCTCTGCTGAAGGTGGTGCATTGACATGTCAGCACTTATGGGGCAACTTGCATCAATCTCAGCAAAATCTTACAGGCAGCAGAATTTTTTTTTTGTACAACTAGGCACAATTTTCCTTCCTTACATCACCTCGTGACTAGTGAACGCGCGTGCTTATATTTTGCACCAAAATTTGGCACGTGTCCATGACCAATTTGCTGCAACTTTTGGCTGTGACCATTCCATGCACCATCTCCTAAAACTGCTTCAGCCGTCAAAGAATATTCATAAAAAGCCGTAAAAGCTTCATAAATATCATATAAAAGGTATATAACATCATATCATTGGGGGCATTTTCTTTAGTAAATGTGCTGTAATATGTCCAATTTTTTTTTTTTTTTTACTTTTGCGGTTGTCTTTTGCTTTTTTTTATCCTATATTAAAAATATGAATGGCAAACAATGTCAAATATAAAACCTGCGGGTAATGGTGCTGTCATACTAGGCCTCTTTCCAAATATAAAATCAATAAAAATGGCAAAATTACCACATGGCATTTTCTTTTGGCTCAAAAAAAAACAAACAAAAAAACAAGAAAAAAAAACACTGCGACCAGATTTTGGTAGGCGCCGTACCCACATGATGTTTTTGTGTTTGGCATTTTTTCAAAAATGTCCATCGCAACATACTTAAAAGAGTAGTTCGGACATTTTTAAAATCCGGCAGCTGGCTGGGGGGAATTTGGTAACAAGTAGGAACTTTTCTCTCCCCGTGCCCACGGAGAGCGGTGGGACCAGCCTCGGGACCTCCGCCGGAAGGCTAATGAACTGGCCACTCAGCCAACCAGTGACTGGAGCGGCATCCCGCATCAATCACTGATTGGCTGAGCAGTCAGTACATCCGCCGGGCTGTGACATCTGCAGTGTTGAGACCCCCAAGACTCGTCCTACCACTCACTGCGGGTATGGGAAGAGGTAAGTTCCTACTTGTTATCAAATTCTCCACTGCCCCTGGATATTAAAAATTTACGTACTTCTCCTTTACCATTTAAAGTTTTTCTTCCCATAGACTTCTATAGGGGAAATATGCCAGCAACACCATGTCTATATGCATATTGCCCCCCCCCCACACACACACACACACACATACAATACTTTAATAGAAATGGCATCACATGATAAAAGAATCACATAATTTGTAATAGAAAAAATGCAGGGGATAAAACAGCAGGTATAAACACACCTATAGTAATTTACACTAAAATGAAAAGAACACCATAGAAACTGCCAGAAAGCAGTAAAAACTCCTGCCAGTTCTTTGCACCTTTTGTGGCGTTTTTCTTTTAAACCCCAAAAAAACATGTGAATCTGTGTCTGACTGGACCCTAAAGCCTCTATCCGCAGTGTCAGGATGCAGTTATCTATGGTCTAGGATTATTACTTCTAAGCACACTATTCAGTGCACAGTTCTGCCAATGCAGCACTCCTTCGTCTTCATGCTGTACCTCTTGTGTGTGACCCTAAAGTACCTTGGGTAGACTAGTCCCATCTTCCGCTACTCTATCAGGCAATGTTTCCACAACGTTTTATGTGAAATAATGGCTTTAAAAAAAAAAAAAAAAAAAAAAAGTCAGTTTTTGATTACATTTTTTTTTTTTTTTATTAACGGGTTGTCATTATCAAAAAACAGCCTTTTTATTTATTTATTTATTTATGTTGTGTAAACATAGCCTTACAGTGTAATGTCTTTGAGACAATTCAATTGCATTGAGAATTGGTCTTCTATGAGGGTGGTGGCCATTATATATAATATATTGTGGGCTGCAACTCTGTCACAGGAAATGTGTTTTCTCAAAGAGCTCCTTTGGGGAGGTGTCACAGGACCTAAATTGCTTCCACTTCAAAAGGGGACAATTAGGACCCTATTACATCAAACACGATTTTCGGCTTTTCATACTTGGCCGATAATCGTTTAAAAGACAACGATCAGACGAGATGCACAATGTCGGTTGATCATTGACTTAAAACATCTTTTATTAAAGATGGAGCTAAACTGCAGTATCACATACCAACTAAAGACAAGAGTGGTGCTGTTTTTGGAAGAACGCTGAAATGTTTTTCTAATCCTGGATAAACCTGGATCTTCAAAGGTGGGGATCTGCTTTACTTTAACCAGGCATAAACATAACTTAAAACATTGGACTTAAAGGGAACCTGTCACCCTCCGTGCCGGGTTGACAGGCTCCCGACCCCCCGCTACAGCCCCCTATACTCACCTGATCCCGCCAGGTCTGCGCGCGCTGAGAGATGAGTCCAACGCTCATAGAGAATGACGGAGAGTCCAGCGCTCCTCCATTCTCTATGAGCGTTGGACTCATCTCTCAGTGCGCGCGCCGAGCTGCAGCGGCTGATATGTCCGTGACCCGACCGGATCCAGAAGCGGGACCCGGCGGGATCAGGTGAGTATAGGGGGCTGTAGCAGGGGGTCGGGAGCCTGTCACCCCGGCACGGGGGGTGACAGGTTCCCTTTAAAGTGGAACTCCACATAAAGAAAATTAGTTTTCTATTAAAAGTACATTAAAAGTTATATAGATGTGTCCATACCTCTACCTGGAGCTCCCCTTTAAATGTATTGTATTACGGAATGGTCACATACAAACATATCGAATCTTCTGTGTCAGAGTTGTATGGAATTTTAAAGGAGAACTCTGGCAAAATCTTAAAATCCAAGGGGAAGAGGGTGGGGGGAACATAATAAAGAATATCTACACTTACCTGTCCCTCTGCCCCCACAGCGCCAACGCTCATAGAACCCCACTGGCCTGCAGCTTCCAATCCGCAGATGTCTCACCCCTGAAAAGTCCACTCAGCCAGTCAATGACTGGGGATGGACATGCTGCATCACTGATTGGCTGAGTGGATACTTTCTGCTGGGACATAATGATGCAGAAAGCCAGAAAAAAATGAAGACCAGAGGCGGAGAGTGGGCTAAAGAGGCTGCACTGCATAGGCACAGGGATGGGTAAGTTTAGATTCTTTATTATGTTACTTCGACCCCCGAGATTTCTATGGAGATTTTCTATGGAGTTAAAGTGACTGTACCACCGGGCCCAGGCTGAAGCACTGGGGGGCGGGCCGACCCACACTTAGTGGGAGGAAACCCCAGCCCCTCCATGATAGGGTTCCATTGATTCTAATGGAGTCACGTCACGGGGGGGTGGAGTTTCTTTCCACTGGGGGTGGGTCGGCCCGCCTCCAGTGCTTCTGCCTGGGCCTGGTGGTACAGTCACTTTAAGGGTATTCTTGCAGTTTTGAAAAATGTGTTTGCTGGTAGTACCCTGTTGCATGAGAAAGTCCTGCTCTAAGAGCTCATCTTGGGCACAAGAAGAAGACTTAAACGGGTTGGCCACTTTATAGTAAAATAGTTCAGTGTACAGTATTAGCAAATGTAGTCACAGCACTTATGGACAGCAGCTCCTTGTATATGGGGGGCTAGGCATGGCCACATGCTCCTCCATGTCAGCCATCTTATAGACAGAAACACCACAGAGCAGGACACACAGCCTGGAGGAGGGGGGTCTGATTATACCTCTATGAGGTACACAAGGAGCTGCTGTCAGTATATATATGATATGTATTGGAACTGCAGGGGACCAGAGAGGGATCAGAGTGAGGTAAGTATGGTTGTATTTTATTTTTGCACAGCCCCAGCACTGAATACCCACTTTAATTCGGTTTCTAGCAGAGAATACCTCCTGTTACGGCAATTCATTGGGTGCTTAGAGTTGTGTTTGCTCTGCCATGTGTATAAGACCTGCGGGTACAAAACCTCCAGCAAGACAAGATAACATGTAATTTTCTCATAAAGTACTCTACAATCACCTCTATCTCTGCTCAGTCTGCTGCTTCTAGTCTAGAGAGATTTCTGACTATCTTGCAGTTCTTTGCCAAATTAAAATAGTGCCAGACTATTAGATTTTCTGGAATTGTAAGGGCCAAATTAAAATAGTTATCCAGGATTAAAAAAAACAAACAAAAAAAACACACATAGTTGCCTTCTTCCAAAAACAGCGCCAATCCTATCGTCAGGTTTTATATGGTATTACAACTCCCCTCTATTGGCTTCAATGGAACCAAGCTGCAATATCACATACAAACTGAGGACAATAGTGGTGCTGTTTGTGTAGGAAAAGGGTCGGGTTTTTTTTGTTTTTTTTATATTTTTTATAATCCTGGATAACCCCTTTAATTCACACATGCATTGGAAGTTCAGTCAGCTTCCTGTGTCACAGGATCTTCAAGAAATACTGAACAAAATGGCACAGAATGCTCCACTAATTTGTCTAGTAATATGCTGGAGAGCATGATGGAAACCTGATGGAAACCTGATGGATCCCAATGAAATCAATGGGGTACATCTAGCACCATTAATGTCTGGTGTGCAATAAATTCACTGAACCCAACTTTATAGATTTATACCATGAATTTCAAAATTAAAATTAATTTACAATCAGATTATTGTTGATTTGCATTTTTTTATTGTAGCAACTGGGAGTTTTTTTTTAACATGGTTGTCATAGAGATATCTAATGGAATTTTTCACACACATACAGTATGGCATTTAGGGCATTTCCAAAGATTATTTTTTTTTTTTTTTTTTTTTTTTTTTTTACAGAACTGATGACAAACCAAAAACTGAACAAGATGCGTTCATGGTTCATCATCCATTCAGCTAAAAGTCTCTATGTGTGCACCTTCCGTCCTGACAGAACGATCAATGATCTCTAGAAACTCTTAACCGGACATCAGAGCTCGAAAGACGTAAACCACCAGAATGTGGAACGCTAAATCAAGACTATTGTCAGGCCACGAGCAGCGTATGGGCAGGGCCTGCTTTCCTTAGCAAAATTTGATACTGCCAGGCTGCATTTAACTCTTGGAGTTCGTCTCTATTATCAAAGCACTGACTGCACAACTGAAGTGAATATCATCACACTCTCCGCATATGTGCAATTTACTAATGTCATTTTACTTTGTGGTGGTTTTGTTTCTAGTGAACTTTTATGGGCCTGTTGTATTTTATTTTTAATACACAGCATGTTCTAGGTTCAGCATTTTTATGGTAGTTTTCCCATAGGGAATAATGCTGCAGTACTTTGTGCTAATGCTACAAATGCAATTTGTACATACATTATAAAGGCTGCAGTAATCACACCAGTGCAAAACAAAAAAAATAAATAACCACCAACCAAGTGGGGTATCAAGTAAAGTCAGTATTTCCACCATCTGATGAAGCTGTCTTCCCTATGCAGAGAATTAAAAATCCTTCTTTCATATAAGGTTAACCACATTAATTCCATTATCTATTGCAGTGGTCATGTTAGATAACCAAATGCTTGTGTTATTTCCGTAAAAAAGAAAAAACGTCCAGGAATCTCAGTTCTTATATTGTTCCAATATTGTTGAATTATTGGTATCCACAAATAACATATACAAACCCTGAGGAGTACTGTAAACACCTAGGACAGCAAGAATTACCTCTAAGTCCTATATTACATAATAAGGCCATGTTCCCACTCGGTATGAGACCGGCCGTTCCGTAACCCAGCTGGGTCACGGAACGGCTGTGTCAGAAAAGATCATCCCGGCCGGTAGTGCATTACGGGCCGGATGATCTTTACTGTAGCTGAATTCAGATGCGGGCACATCCATGCGCACCAGCATCCGAATTCCCTTATGCACACAACGGAGTGTGCAGCTGGAGACGCACACTCCATTGTGTAAACTGACAGGGTTTTCTGCAGCCACTATTTATTGAATAGCGGCCGCAGAAAACTGACATGTCAGTTTCTTGCGGCGCCGCTAGGGATCCCGGTTGGAGCGTATACTATGTGTATACACTCCGGCCTCTATATAAGACTTAGGTCTCTTTTGTGCTCCCACATAGGAGTTAGCTTTCTTTCTACCCTCATATAGAAGTTAAGTCCTTTTTGTTCCCCCATATATCAGTTAGGTACCTCTAGTGCCCCCAAACAGGAGTTTGGTCTCTTTTGTGCCGACATATAGTATTTAGGTCAATTGAAAAAAAATACTCTTCTGTTGCAGGCAGAGTGGTATGGTGATACTGCCCTAAACTGGGAAGCTGGGGTTTTTCTGATAGTGATAGAACAAAGACCCGATAGCTCTTTCCGTTATACTTTTAAATAGTGTATGCACCCAAATCTAAAATGGGTGCCAACTTGGGAATCTGAGTCTATTTATCCCAAAATGGTATCTAAGAAAACTAAACTATAGGTCTCTATAGGTTTCTTTCCCAATAGCTGTGCGACAATGCCAGGCTTATTGGTAATCACATTGGGAAATGGTTTCAGTGGCATGCAGGAAATGTAGGAAGTTAGCCCCAAAACTAAAGCTTTGGCTGTCCAAGCATGATGGGAATTGTAGTTTTGCTGCAGGGGTATTCCGGGAAAATTTAACTTTTCCTCTATCTACAGGATAGGGAAAAAGTAGGATATTGCGGGGGGTCCGACCCCTGAACACCCGGCGATCTCTGTATCGGACCCCACCTGCTCTGTTATGAATAGAGCCCTTGGTCGGCATGTGACTAAAAGTAAAATAATCCAGGAATACCCCTTTAAGTGAAGTATTTTGTTAAAGGGCTGATGTCACGAAGCAAAGAAGGTATAATCAGATGTGTACAGGAGAACAAACATATTGGGGGAGATTGATCAAACATGGTGTTAAACTGGCTCAGTCGCCCCTAGCAACCAGACTCTCTTGAAAATTAAAGGTGTAATCTGATTGGTTACTAGGGGCAACTGAGCCAGTTTCACTTTACACCATGTTTGATAATGGTGCAGACACTTTCCCACAATCCCCCTTGGTTGCATTTGAAGTAAAAACCAACTGTCAGTACTTATGAGACAAATCATGTGACGACTGAACTGAGCACGTGCGACACTACAAAATGGATGCCCAGCGGATGTAACCAAGAGCAACAGATAATGAAAAAAAGAAGCACGTGGAAGACTATATCTTTCAAATGACACATTTTATAAAGTGCTCGTACATTGGAAATAAATGTTTAATTGTATATAATGTATCAGTATTAACCTAGTTTTTTTTTTTTGTTTGTTTCAAGACCCAAATAATAGCATGCATCAATCAGATTTTAAATATATAGTAAATATAATATACATAGTAAATGCTCTTTCGGCTTTATAGCCAGAACATGAAGTAGTCAAGTTCATCTCATATAAAGGAATTTTCATACTAATTCAGCCCACAGTGTCTTTATCCAAAGTAGTTTTTTTTTATTATGTACTGTAATTATTCTATAAAGGTCAAACCCTCAGAGGTGGGCGATACATTGCACTTTACTAATAATGAACACGTAAACTATGTAAAATATAGCTGTTAATAAAAACAAGTTTTACAATGAGTTACAATAGCTGTACTTCCTCTGTAGACAGGACCCATTAATAGAGTATCCAATGGTATAGGAAAACTCCATTGACTGAGCCCCAACGCTTTTATATGACTGTATTTAGGAATTCAATCTAAAAATGTGTGAGTAATATGCAAAAACTTTTTCTGGGGGCGGCACTATTGGGAACACATACTTCTATATTGTGTCTATAGACAGTACAGCAGGGTGTTTGTCCACGATGACTGAAAGGAATGAGAGGCAATGGACAGAGAATGTCATAGGGGCAGATTTAGTGCCAGAATTCTTGCACAATTTGTACCTGCTGTGCAAAAGTGCAAAAGCTATCAAATAGGCACGGCTTACATAAGCCAAACAATAGGTGATATGGACTTAAAACCAGAAAGTGTATAGGTGTAACACATTTATCATACAGCACGAGCCACTTTGATTAATAAACCACAATCTCAAACTGTTTAATATAGGTTTACACTGTCAAGGAATTAGACAGCATTAGTAAATCTTCCCCATAGACTAGTACAGTCTTCAAGAAATGACAAAGCATGGCTCCCTATGCAGTGTCCCATTGTGTTCCCTGGGGGCCTGCTGGATGGATGCTGCTTTGTTTTTACATGCTGTCATACTTTGTATTGCTTTCCTAATGTTCTGTGTTACTTTAATTGCACTTATACAACTCTTGGATGGAAGTAGGGGGTTAACCAATGCACCACACGCATTGCTGTACACTTATACAGGGACCTTTCTATATAGGAAGGACCTTGCACTGAGTCCCATCTGCGGCAGCAGTCGCACTCACTAACAACCTTAGAATACAATAGCTTAGGGCTAAAGACAATCTGCTTTGACCTGGAGAACCTACCTAGTCTCCTCTTGAGACAGAGAAAGAGAGAAATTGAGCGGAATGAATTATACAGTGAGACTGTGGGGAGAAGTTGAATATGTGCCCCATACTTTAGCTGAGAATCCTCAAGGGCATCCAGCTAGGCCTTGGAACCACATGACCTAACCTTCTTCAGAGACCTGCACCCCACAGTGGGCACTGCAGCTCAAAGTGAGTAAAGACTTCTTGAGATTCATTGGAAGCTAAAAGTTAAAATACCCCTTAGGGCCCTATTCCACGGGATGATTATCGTTCAGATTATCGTTAAGTCGTTCCAATCTAAGCGATAATCATTCGGTTGAATAGCAGTTAACGATTAACGACCGAATGAGAAATCGTTGAACGTTTAATAAGACCTGGACCTATTTTTATCCTTGCTCGTTCGCAAATCGTTCGCATCGAATAAGACGACGTTAGGTCGTTCGCAGCAGTGACGAGCGAAATAGCGATGACAAGACGACCGCAAGAACGATCATAAGTGACGATTATCGTTCCATGTAAATGGGTGAACAATTTCAGGTGTTTCGTAATAGCCATCGTTTGGATCAATTATCGTTAACGATTATGCGCACGATAATCGTCCCGTGGAATATGGCCCTTAGGGAACAAGAACAACAGCAAGAGCAAAGTGTAAAGGTCCAGGGACCACTTAAAATCTACCTCAAAAATGTAAACCTTTCTCTAGCCATATTGTTTGGTTGTGTTGTGAAAGACTGTCCCTTGATTTCTGTGAAATAGGTATTTCATTTAAGTAAAGAGTGTACTGACTGAGTATATAATAATACTATCTAGGCCTCCGACAGATTACGGACCCATTCATTTCTATGGCCCCATTCACATGCCGATAGATGTTATGGGTCTGTGATGAGGCTGTAAAACCACATGCTGGCATGGATCCTGGCTGCAGCAGCATAAACTGGCACTGTTACATGAGGGCTTAACCTAACCAGACACAAAGATGCAGCAATGTTAAGATATCTGTGGGCGGTAGAATATTATTAATGCAATTATGTAATATTTTTATTATATTATATTGCATTACTGTTCTATTTTCTACACTTTAAATTTTGGGGGCATTTTAAACTAATTTGGCCTTAAGAGAGGCTTTGACCTTAATCAAAAGGTGCACTAAGAACCTCAAATGTCTACAAACCTGAAATAAAACATATTCAAGGTGGCCATAGATGTTACATATATCCAAATACCAAATCTGTTTGTCTAATAGGGGCAGAATAGAGAGAAAAGAGGAAAGGAGCCAAGACTGATCCCTGAGGAACCCCAATGGAAGAGGAGGAGAAGTAGAACCAGTGAATAATACACTGAAGAACCAGTCAAGGATTGTAAGAAAAATAGTAAACAGCAGAACCTTCGAGGCCTTGAGATTTAGTCATCAGAAGGTCATTTAACACCTTAGTAAGAGCTAGTCTAAATTAAGGGTAGCTTCACACGGATCTGAGATTTCACGCTGCAAATTCACAGGTAAATCCGCTACGGATCCATTGCCAGTTCTTTTCTATGAGAATACATACTCACAGCGGGGTTGACATCCTGCTGCGAGTATGTAAGTTAACCCTCCGCCGGCCAGAGCATACATCACCTGCTCCACGCTCCGGCTTGCTTCGCTGGTTGCCAGCTGGACGTCCCGCTCAGCCAATCGGCGCCTTGGTTGGCTGAGCGGGACATGCAAACCCTGAAGCAAGCCGGAGCGTGGAGCAGTTGATGTATGCTCTGGCTGGCGGGGGTTAACTTACATACTCCCAGCGGGATGTCAATCCCATTGCGAGTATGTATTCTCATAGAAAAGAACTGGCAATGGATCCATAGCGGATTTTACTGCGAATTTGCAGCGTGAAATCCACTGCGGATCTGGTACGTGTGAAGACACCCTAGGGGTAAACCATCAGCAGGTTAGAAGCATCATACCTACTGATATGTGCCTCTAGCACACAGGGTGCTGAGGATGAAGGTAAGTTTTTTAACTAGATCCTCAGCGCCACTTTTTGAAATTTTGTAGTAATCGATATGTTAAATAGGAGGTTTGGCGCACTGGGGGTGGGACTACCGCTCTCAGTGCACTGATCCACCCTGACCATCCCACTCCTTCTAATGAATATTGGGGCAGCACCCAGCAGTGACGTCATATTAGTTAGAAAGGACAGGATGGGCAGGGGTGGATTGGTGCACGGAGGGTGGTAGTCCCGCCCCCAGTGCAACAAGCCTCCTAATTAGCATATGCATTAAGTTACAAGTGACGAGAGTTACAACTGAGTGACGAGAACATGTTTGGGCTGTCTGGGACCTGTGGTCCTATGAAAGTCACAGCTGTGGTCACACTGACATAAGGGTTTCCATAGGAATAACCTATGCTCCATGGGATAACATACTGAAAGGGGGGCTGCACAAGTGTTATAGGTTGTAATGGCTCCTTCAAGGGCACCCTGTGTCTGGTCAGATGGTGATGTGTGGGTGTCCTTGATGTTGTAGTGCAGAAAAGACAGCCAAACACTGAGGTGAACAGAACAGTTTTTACTGAATGAAATGAAACTGTATAAAACTATTTCACAGAAATCGAGGAAACTTTGTATTTTAATTAATACGCTAATGCAGCAGTTTGGTGCACTGGGGGCGGGACTACCACCCTCAGTGCACTGATCTGCCTCAGCAGACCCGCCCCTTTTAATGAATATTGGGGCGGCACTCTGTGATGTTACTCCATGGCGCATCACTGCAGAGTGCTGGATGAACTGAAACGGACGGGTGGGCTGGCTGGGGCAGATCAGAGCACTGAGGGTGGTAGTCCCGCCTCCAATGCACCAAACTGCCTCATTAGCATAAAAAATTAACTACAAAGAACCTGATAGCAGCAGAAAGGAGAAAGGTAAGAAACTTACCTCATCCTAAGCACCGCAAACGCTATAGGGAAATATTAGCAGGTTAGATACCTACCTTTAAGAAAACAAGGAAACACACACCAGGCTCACTGCGAAACAGAAAATAAGCTTCAGGATCCTGACGTTATCACTTAGCCCACAGTATGACTATTTCTAAGCATGATAAAAGTATGCATAACCCACTAGATAACGTGACACAAAGCACGGCGTCACCTGGTGATAACCCGAGCGGCACGTGTTTTCAGTTTCAGTGGTAACGTCATCGGTGCTATATAACACAGATCAAAGGTTGTGTGTACCTGTACTTCTAGACACTCTGCTTTCTTTTTACCTTGTATAGCATTTAGCATCATCTGACAAGCTGTTCTTAAAGCAACATATTTTTTACAACTTTTATTGGTGTTAATCAGGAGCTAACATTGAGGCTATGGCATCCTGCTGGTTGCCGGATTTTATAATCCGCTGTACTTCTCCTTTAACAGGAAAATCAGGTGGTGGGGAACAAGGTTGGTCTAAATATACTGCAGATGGTTGATTATACATAGATCATATAACACAAAGCTCTATTACCTGTGATGCGATCCCCCTTTACCTTGGCCAGATTAAAGGAGTAATCTAGGATTAAAGAAAAAAAAAAACACAGCTGCTTTCTTGCATAAACATCGCCGCCCCTGTCCGCAGGTTGTGTGTGGTATTACAGTTCAGCTCCATTCACGTCAATGGAACTGAGCTTCAATACCATGCATAAACTGAGGGCAAGAGTGGCGCTGTTTCTGGAAGAAAGCATCTATGTTCCTTGTAATCCTGGATAACCCTTTTAACATATATAGCAGGGATCAAAGTGAACATGGATTAACCAATACAATAAGTTGTCGGGCGAGCGTGCTGGGTGGGGGCGCACTCACCGGGCGGGTGGCGGCTGCGGGGCCGGGTGAGCTCTGAACGGGCTGCCACCGGGAGATCACGCACAGGAGCACCGGGCGGGCGCCGCCGCCGCAGGAGCTCCTGGGGGTGAGGGGGGGTGGGGGGCGGCCGGCCACCGGCGGCGAGTGGCGGGGGCGGGCGAGCACAGGTGCCGCAGGTGCATAGGAGCGGCGGGCGCCGCCGCTGCTGGAGCTCCGGGGTGAGCGGTGAGCAGGGGGCGGGCGGCCACCGGGAGACCACACACAGGAGCCGGCGGGCGCAGCTGCAGGTGCACAGGAGCACCGGGGTGAGCGGCGGGCGAACGCCGCCACGGCCTCTACTGAGGGAGGGATGGGGGGGGGGGGGCACACAGTGGGGTGAGCTTGGGGCTGGGTACAATCTGCTGTCAGAGAGGGTGACAGTGCTCAGCAGCAGCAGCTGTCACTGTCTCAGTGCCCTCCCTCTCTTCAGTGTGCTGGGTTAGAAGCGCTAACCCGGCCCATTGAAGAGAAGGAGGACACGTGATGCCGTCTTGGAGGGTCGGGGCCAGGAGCAGGGAGCGTGTCAGAGTGGACTGAGAGCTGATGATTCTCTGCAATCCGTGGGGGTGGGGGCACCTAGATAACAGCAAAACTGTGCAGAATCCGTAATAAATTTATATTGGAAAGGTGGAAAGCTACGGGTGAGCAACGTATTAATGCAAAAATAATTTTGGGGGGAATACCCCTTTAAGGACAGGTTTAGCACTGCTGAGTTATACTGTGTAACATCGAATTCCATAGAGGAAGAAGGAAGATGATGAGTACTAAGAGAATGAGAATAGATTATACATACATATAATCACCAAGGACATCATTCTCAATAAAGCACTATACTTCTACTGTATATGACTTGTTGGCCACTAAGGGATCGCTCTCTCATTATTCATCTACAGCTGATCATCTGTAGATCATGCCCAGAGCAGCAGACATGGATAGATATGATACCTGCCTCTTAGCAGAGGTCATGTTTTTCCTATAAGATTAGAGTCATAGAGGAGGTGCTGAGCCGCAGCATGCATAAGTCCTAAAGGATCATATGGAGAACGTATCATCTCAAGATTTGCAGACGGTAGAAGACGTATTTATTGGAATAGGAAATTTTATGCAAAATTTGCGACTTATTGGCTGACTTACAATGCGTTTGCCACTTTTGAGAAAGTGGGTGGAGCATGGCATAGGAGGGGTGTGGCAATGGTGGGCCGCCAGATTCCCTATGGTTTATGATATAAATCATAGCAGAAATCAGCCAGTCCAGAGCTAATGTAGATTTCCCTGTGTGGCCCAGACAGTGGTGCTCCAGCAGATTTATTAAGGGGCCAGCGTCCTTTAATAAACCTGCCAAGACAACTGGCAGCAGAGAGCTTTCTTAGTCCGGCGTGTGATAAGGCGATCTTGGTAAATATCTAATTTATTTAGGGATCCACATCCACAATGTAACCTGTACTGAAGGTTTTTTATTTGTAGAATAAAAATGTCGGTCAGGCTCAATAAACAGGCTAACATGTCCTAAGCTCTCCATGTGTCAGATAGTGTCACAGTCATTAAATCAATGACTCCATTTGGAAGTGTCCGAGGATGTTTTATGGGATAACATTTCTCTCACCGATTCGGTATAATTGTCTGGATCTGCAAGAATTCCCGGTTGCACAATGGCATAGCTATGACATAGCTAACAGGATGTACAAGAAATAGGATTACCAATGACTCATAATAGAAAACTGGTATGACCTCCATACAATAGTAACCTCATAGGTTATGGCTAATAGTCCTGAGAAGTAGACTAAGATCAATCTGTTTTTATAGTCTACATATATATGCATCACAAAGGGACCCAATACCCAATACAAATCAACTGAATTTTTTAGGGCATGGATCTGGCAATACAAGAAGAGAACAATGTCTGTAACTATTATTATTCCCTGGGTCCTAGTGCTGCTATGCCTCCCTATGCTGTATGCCCGCCCACTGCATTATCAGCACTCTGCATACAACATAGTGAGGTGTAGCGATTCTAGAGTCCAGGGAATAGAAAGCTCCGCCTCTTCGACACTATTTAATAGCTTAAATACAGGTTTAAATTAAAATAAAAACACAGACACAGGAAACAAAGGTGTGTTCTGAATGCTTTCATTGATACCTATCCAGTGGTGCAACCAGCTTGGTAAGCCATCAAGGGGTTACTGATTTGCTTACTCCAGCTGAACCTTTTCCTTTCAAATCGACCAGAGATTTGTAATTTACTTCTATTTCAAAATCTCCAGTCTTCCAGTACTTATCAGCTGCTGTATGTCCTGCAGGAAGTGGTATATTCTTTCCAGTCTGGAGCGCAGGAGAGGTTTTCTATGGGGATTTGCTACTCTCTGGACAGTTCCTGACATGGACAGAGGTGGCAGCAGAGAGTACTGTGTCAGACTGGAAAGAATACACCACTTCCTGCAAGACATACAGAAGCTGATAAGTGCTGGAAGCTGGAAGAGATTTTTAAGCAGAAGTAAATTGCAAATCTCTGGCACCTTCTGACACAAGTTGTGGCATATCTCTTTGAGAATAAAGGGATTGGGTGGTGATTTCCACCAGCATCATCTGTTGGGAGAGCCCCATAAACCTTATACCAACCAACAGGTATGGCCGACAACATTGTAATGTATGGGGACTTTTAGGGCCAGTTCACACTAAGGAATCAGCTCTGAATCAGAATTCTGTATGAATTCATTTTTCATTCGATCAAATTCATTCATTTTTTCCAATTCCGCTCAGATTCCGTGCTGATTCCACGCTGAAAAATTTCAGAGCAGTAACTCACTGCTCAATTCATTTCAATGGGATTCCACCAGTAAAATCAGCCGGAAGAATTGACATGTAAATTCTTCTTGCGGAAAATTCCGCTGTGTGAACTGCAGAGCGCAAATTCCATTGAACTCAATGGAATTTGTCTCTGCACTATATTTTCAGTGAGGAATTCTCAGTGTGAACTGGCCCTAAGACTTGAAATGGTCTGATTTTTAACATTATGTTTCATCCTAGTAACTGTAGTTATTATATGATCAGATGTTACATGCTAAGAAAATGCACCAAAAATAAAGAGACAGTGGGAGGATAAAACTGTCTCATATAGGAAACCCCCTATTTTTCAAATTTTGTCCCCCTATGCTAAACTGAAAGGGAAAACCCCATTGAGGAACTCCCCAGAACAGCTGATGGCAGCTGCCAGGAGACCATGTTATTTTACATCTACAGAACGTTAAGGTCTCCAATGGATGGATTTAGTCCTCCGGTGCTGACACGTTCTGACATGGCTCTCATGTACAGAGGAGTGGGGCAGATTCCTTTTAACACTAAGGAAGATGTATATAAATGGTAACAACACTTTTAACAAACTATAGATATTAACAATCCTAGTAAATATAAGACCTGTCTCTCCCTCCTCAACCTATCACTCATGCTGAAAAAATTACAGTTAATCTTAAGTGACAAGGCAGACTATTAATTCACTGAGGGATCAGTTATGTGCTGCCCATATAAGGAGAGAGCAGAGGGGAGGGAGCGCTGCAGATTGAGACATAGGCAGAGAGAGACACAGAGAAGCTGCTGCTCTAGTAATTGTGAAATATCAAACTAGAGCAAACCTAGAGCAGCTTACACTGCTCAGTACTGTTCTATATTGTCTCCCATGCTGCTACTGTTTCTAGGGGGTGCACTATTAAATGTAGGAAAGCAGGATATCACCTTCTGTGTGTGCAGCATTTGGGAGACATCATAAAGGCTAATCTTCACCCAATTGCTTAGGGACAATTAAAAGTTAGACTGATTGTTGTTCTGGTTGACCAAACAAACAAGTTCAAGTAAGGTCTGGAGGTTTTTCTTGAAAAATATAATATTACAAGTTATGGGCACTAGATTTCATGTAATTGAACGTTACTTTTTTACAGATGTGGTGCCGGGAAGGAATATTTCCTCCTGTATGGGGGCAACTGGTGTTATGAGGTTTTTTGCCTTGCTGTTGATCAACAGAGTAGGGTTATAAGTTAAACTTGAAGGACCCTTGTCATTTTTTAACTTTCTTAACAGAAACCTGGTGAAAAATTCCATATACAACCAGAAATACTGCTACTTCTCATGTACACACATATCAAACTATCTTGAAAGTTTAGCTAAATGGGCAGGCTTTCTTTAACCAATATTTAATTTCTGTTATTTAGGGCCAGTTCGTCTCTCCGCTCGAAGAATTGACATGTTGGGGGGGGGGGGGGGGGGGCTCAAAAATGTCCGCAGCTGCTGCTTGAAGGGTAGAGAAAGTTGCAGGTGTCTACGGTAGAGTGGCACTGTGCCCAGAAAAACCCTCCTCTTTTACCCGTCTGGCCCGCCCCTGTATCCTACTGGTATTACTGTACCTCTTTCTCTGCTTCTCAGATCTCGCTGCTGTCTGATGTTTATTAATTTTTATTTGGTGTGTGTTGGAAGATGGATAGGCTTATAGGGTGAGTATATTATAAAATCTATATTTTAACTGGAAAAGTTGGGAGTCGTCTTATACGGAGATCAGGAAGCGGAGATCAGGAAGCGGAGATCAGTGGGGACCAGGAAGTGGAGATCAGTGGGGACCAGGAAGTGGAGATCAGTGGGGACCAGGAAGTAGAGATCAGTGGGGACCAGGAAGTGGAGATCAGTGGGGACCAGGAAGTGGAGATCAGTGGGGGCCAGGAAGCGGAGATCAGTGGGGACCAGGAAGCGGAGATCAGTGGGGGCCAGGAAGTGGAGATCAGTGGGGGCCAGGAAGTGGAGATCAGTGGGGACCAGGAAGTGGAGATCAGTGGGGACCAGGCACCATCACAACTGCAGTGGCAGGGGATCAGTGAGGTTGGTGCTTGTTTCCACTTCTGTGCCCTTTGCATAACTCTTGCGCCATGTCCCAACCATGCTTTTTGCTAACAATTCAGTTCTTAAAAAGCAGAATTGTGCACAGGTACTCAGCTCTCAGGAATAGGACCAACCTAAAATGCCTCTGCACAGGCCCCATAGCAGCTGCAGTCTATCTGTTTAAACAACTGTAACCAGTTATTGGTTTTGCAGCTGGTGACCCTTAAAATTGTGTGTCAGAGAATCAGCTCCTTCCTTAGGCCCCCTTCACACGTCCGTGTCAGTTTTTACTGTCAGGAAATCCTGATCAGGAGACCTTAAATGTCATCAGGAAAGTATCAGGATTTCCTGACAGTAATCCGTTTTTACCATCAGGAAACCATCAGGAAAAACCTTCAGGATTTCCTGATGAGATAATATTGTCTAGTATGCCAACATAAATCACAGGTACCCGTGTACCTGGATGGCCACAGGCTGCAGAACTACAACTCCCATCATGGCCTACCAGCAGAGCCATGATGGGAGTTGTACTTCTGCAACCTGGATGGCCACAGGCTGCAGAACTACAACTCCCATCATGGCCTGCCAGCAGAGCCATGATGGGAGTTGTACTTCTGCAACCTGGATGGCCACAGGCTGCAGAACTACAACACCCATCATGGCCTGCCAGCAGAGCCATGATGGGAGTTGTACTTCTGCAACCTGGATGGCCACAGGCTGCAGAACTACAACTCCCATCATGGCCTGCCAGCAGAGCATGGTGGGAGTAGTAGTCCTAAGGGGTAATCTCACCTGTCCCGGATCCTGCTCTGTCGGGGCCGCGAGGTTGGGGTCCGGGTCAGAGTGCAGTGCTGAGGTCCGGGCAGCGGCGGCGGTCGGAGGTGCGGAGCATCCGGCGGGCGGCCTGGTGGTGAGTTCCCGGGGGGGGGGGGGGGGGCGGCGGTGGGGGTGGGGGTGGGGGCGGGGGCGGCGGAGGTACTGGAGCATCCGGCGGCCGGCCCGGTGGTGAGTTCCCGGGGGGGGGAGAGGGTCAGATGCGGCGGCGGCGGCGGGGGGGGGGGATCTGTAGTGCCGGGCAGCGTGTGCGGTGCGGTGCGGGGGGGATGGGGGTGTGCGGGTGATCGGACGGCGGCCGGGGCTGGCTCTCTACCAGTCCGGAATCGCGGACACTTTCCTGATATACATCAGGAAAATGCCCGTGATTCCGGCGCTCCCATAGACTTCTATGGGGGCGTCCGTGCCGGATTTCCGGACGAAAATAGGACAGGATCTAAAAAATCCGGTCCTATTTTCCGGAACGGACACCCTTCCGGAAAAATCCGGAAGGGTGTCCGTGTCTAATGTTAGTCTATGAGTCCGGAAATCCGTCCGGATTTCCTGATAGGAAATCCGGACAGATTTTCCGGACGTGTGAAGGGGGCCTTAGACTGTTTTCCTCCAACACTATATTTTCCAGGGTTTTTTTTTTATTTTGTCCGGGATGGAGTCATTCATTAAAAGTGTGGTCATCATCTTCCTATGACGAATTGTGTTTGTGCTGTTTTTACTACTCTAGTTATGATAATTACTTAAAGGAGGGTGTAACTAGAGCCACGGATCTGCTGTTGTGGCGAGACCAATGTGAGGATGTGAACCTTCCTCTTCAATGACAGATCGCTGAGAAGCAATATTTTTCCTTTCCATCTCTTCCTAACAAGCAGAGCAATAAATATCAAGGCATGCAGGGAAGATTATGCAAATCGGATGCATGAATGTTCAATGTTTTCACAATGAACAATATTATCACTGTTCGCCATTGTTTATGTCGCTCATTTACGCTGGTTAATCAACATTATGAATTTTCCTAACCACTTTGTATAAATGGGTCTTAAAGGGAACCTGTCACGCTGAAAATGCAGCCCAATCTGTATGCTATAAGGCAGGAGGAGCTGAGCAGATCTTGTTTAGTGGAAAAAGTTCCAGGATAGTTCTAATTTATTAATGTAAACCTGTGCTCATTTTGGGCTATGTAGTCAAGTGGGTGGTCCTACACAGTGATTGACAACTTGACTACTTAGCCCAGAATCAGCATAGGTTTACATGAATAAATGACAGGTTATCTTGGCACTTTCCAAGCAAAACTATATACCGATCTGCACAGCTGTTCCAGCTCTATAACATACTATCTGCACATTGGACTGTACTTTCAACCTGACAGTTTCCTTTTAAAGGGGAATATATTCTCTTAGAAGAATACATGAATAGTTCAGCACTGGTGCACATGGGTCGGCATACCTTTTTTCCCACTGTACACTGTATGCTTTTTTCTTTTTTATAGTAGTCAATGGGTGACACATATTATTGTATACCCCTACAATGGCATACATCTGGGCCCTTATGTTGGAGGTATATGTTGTGAGAGCACACAGATCCTAAATACAAGGAATGAAGATAGCATTCATAGTGTTCCACTTAGGGCTGATTGCGTGTATAGATTGCAGTTACTTTTGAGATCAACTGCGCCACCTGCAGCCTGGAAAAGGGTACTGCAATCTTATAATAACTGCATAGGATTTCTCCACTTTTAAAGGAAATCATTTTCCGGTAACACATTTTTGGGCTAGTATTTTATCTCATAAATGACTACATGATTTACACCAATGCAAATAGATATTCCATAGAATGTTTGTATGTTACAAACTGAGGTACAGGGGAGGAAGTGTTATCACAATGGCACAGAAAGCGAATTGGTGGTTCCCTCTTTATATGGTTATTGTTTTCTCTACTCAGTAGTGGCAAATATTATATTATCATCATTATTATTATTTTGTTAATCTACGTTCTTTTTTATTTTGGGGTAACATATTTTGGGTCTTCGGATATTGCAACTTGAGGGACTACAATAGAACTAGAGTCTTTTAGTGTATCAGTTCTTGGAGGAGACTCAAGTAATAGGAAAAATCCACAGGAGAATATGCTAACTCCCATTAGACTCCCCTCCTCCAGACTGTGCTGCCCTGCTCTGTGGTGAGTCTGTCCATAAGATGGCCAACATGGAGGAGCATGTGACCATGCCCCGCCCCCCAGTGTCTTCCATAGGCATACACAGGCTCAGTGGTGGACACTGGGGGGTGGAGCATGGTCACATGCTCCTCCATGTCGGCCATCTTATGGACAGAATCACCACAGACCAGGGCAGCCTGGATTTTTGGCTAACATACATCTAAACTTGCCCTGTATGAATCCGAAGTCAACTCTTTCTATGCACTATGGTGGGAGTATTTATTAGAGAATATCTTGGTAAATTTTTGTGTCATTTTACTTCACCTTACGCTGTGCTCTTCTAGAACTTGGTGTTAAGCGGGTGTGACAGAAGGCGTAGCCGTATTCACACAATTTACGCTACTGAGGCAAGGTGCACGGGCATTCACTTCAATGCCTGATTAAGGAACATGCCCTTTTAATAAATCTGACAAGGCAGAAGCCAATAAAGAGCCATATTATGACAGGCTTGTAAAACTACCGGCCTTCATTAATTTCCTTTGTATTGTATTTAGAAAATTACAATGAATATTAAAACCACTTGTCTTCTATTATATTGATCTGCCTTCTGCTTACAAATCACCTTTAACCTATTTAGTCCAAGACAATACGAAACCTCTGAAGGTGTCCTATGGTATCCGACACCAAGACAGTAGCGGCAGATCCTGTAAGTCCTGTATGTTGTGATGTGAGGCCTCTGCGGATTGGACTTGTTTTTCCAGCTCAGCCAATGGATGATATCTAGGGAATCTGGAGGCCACATCACCACCTTGACCTCTTTGCTATGTTCCTCATCCCATTCCTGAACAGCTTTTGCAGTGTTTTGCAGGGTATTATGCTGCTAAAGAAGGCCGCTGCTCTTAGTGTATACTGCTGCTATGAAAGGGTGTACGGTCTATACAGTAGAAGATAGAAGTAGAAGATATGTGTTAAAGTACCATCCAGATGCCCGGTTCCATGGTGTCCTAGCAAAACATTACCCAGAGCATGACATTGCCTCTGCCAGCTAGTCTTCTTCCCATCCTGGTGCCATCTGTTCCCCTGGGTTAGTAAAACCTTTCTATCATTGCCAGCAGTAACTTTTTTCGGTGTCACTGTAGCTTTTGTGTACAATGGGATAAGAAAGGATAGCGTTCACACCTTGGGTGCCCGTGGCCCTGTCTCTGGTTGACCTGTTGTTCTTCCTTTGCGCTCTTGGGGTAGGTACTGGTACTAACCTCTGCATACAGGGACCTGCTGTTTTGTAGAAGCTGCAAACCAGTTGTGTATCCATTGCAATTCGGCCCCTGTCAAAGTCACTTAGATTCGTGTTGCTTCCAACATATCACATTAAAGGGGTAATAAAAAATCTCAGGTCTTCCAGTACTTATCAGCTGCTGTATGTCCTGCAGGAAACAGTATTCTTTCAGTCTGGATAGCAGGAGAGGATTTCTGTTTCAATATATTTTATTGAATTTTTGTCAATAAGTTTTTTTTTTTGCAAACAAAAGTAAAGTTTGGCAAACAAAAGTATAACAAGAGTACATCGAAAGTACAACAGATAAAACAGTTTTCACAAATGAAATAAGAAATAGAGCTGAGGTAAAGTTAACAATAACGTAACATGTTTAAGATAGCATGTCTATCAAAATATGCATGAGGATATAGTGAGTTTGTATGTGATATCATCGTATATGTAATTATAGCTTATTCAGAAGACAGATAAGAAAATAAACAGAAAACTTAAGGTGAAAAACGTGGACTAGATGTCCATAACGACCACATCTCTCTAAATTTTTTTATTGTATTGTTGCCATAGGCTATAGCCTCCTCGTATTTATAAGTTATATTTAACTCTTGTACCAGTTCCGTTTTAGTAGGGATGTTGGATGTTTTCCAACGTCTGGTGAGTAGTAATTTTGCTATTGTCGTAATCAGGCAGAATAATATCCTGTGTTGAGGCACAATGTGCTGTATTCCTAGACCAAGCAGTACTAATTGAGGTGTGATGGGAATTGGATATTTAAAGATCTCGAGAATCAAATCTGAAACCTCCGACCAATAATTCGTCACGAGAGGGCATCTCCACAGAATATGAGTCAAAGATCCCTCACTGCCGCAATTCCTCCAACACAACTGCGACACGGATGGGAACATACTATGTAATCTCAGAGGAGTATAATACCATTGTAGTCTAGATTTAATGCTGTTTTCAACATGTGAAACACAGTGGACAGCTTTGTCAGACCAGTAAAATGCTTGTTTCCAGTCGTTTTCAGTAGGTGAGATATTTAGGTCTGATATCCATTTTGCAAATGGACCTGTAGGTTCAAATGTTACCAAGTTGCCCAACAGATTGTAAATATGTTTTATACCTTTCGGTTGTAGTTTAAATAATTGCATAAGCTCAGTACTGTATTTTAGTGAGGTGTGTTTCTTTGACATGAGGCAGGAGAGGATTTCTATGGGGATTTGAAACTGCTCTGGACAGTTCCTGACATGGACAGAGGTGGCAGCAGAGAGCACTGTCTTAGACTGGTGAGAATTAGAGATGAGCGAATCGGGTTCAGGTTCGAGTTGATCCGAACCCGAACGTTCGGTATTTGATTAGCGGTGGCTGCTAAACTTGGATAAAGCTCTAAGGTTGTCTGGAAAACATGCATACAGCCAATGACTATATCCATGATTTCCACATAGCCTTAGGGCTTTATCCAAGTTCAGCAGCCACCGCTAATAGCATGCTCGAGGTTCGTTCATCTCTAGTGAGAATACACCCCTTCCTGCAGGACATACAGCAGCTGATATGTACTGAAAGATTTTTTAATAGAAGTAAATTACAAATATGTGGCCCTTTCTGGCACCAGTTGATTTGAAATAATATTTTTGTGAACTACCCCTTTAATATTATGTCTAATTGGTGTATCAAAGAGTGATAAATAACCTAATGTCTTTTCACATACCTGTCAGCAGAATACAGGCTGACACTTTGGTCCGCCTGGTTGTGTATATTCTGCCTATGATGTCTGCTGATGGGCTGGAAAGAATCTGTAAGTCTGATTTCCGTGCTACTTTAATACTCGTTCATATTAGGAAACTGTTATGCAGGTGATTCCCTATAAACTTAGGTTATGTTCACACTACGTATATGTCCGGCCGCAAATTTTTTGTGGCCGGACATATACATGTAAAACTCCGTCCGGGATTTACGCAAGTTGCGGCTAGCTACGTACGGTCCGCAAACTTACGCCCGTAATCTATGTACGCTTCCCGAGCGGCGTACGTAGCGATCTGACAGCGGTATTTTACTGGGATATCTTCGGCTAGCCCCGGACACCCCACAGAACCTTTTGGATCGGCAAATTAAAGTTGAAAAAAGAAGAAATCACCACTCCGTACGGGACCGCATGTTACGCTACGGGCGTAAGTTACAGCATTTCCGTCCCGAAACAATGGTCTGGTTCATTTTTTACGGCGCCGCATACGATACGGGTGTAAGTTCGTACGTAGTGTGAACTGTGCAGCCGTAGATCATATACTTTCCATTGTACGCAAACTACGTAAATCTCCGGCCGCTTATTCACGGAGCGCGCTACGGCCGGAAACTTAAGTAGTGTGAACATAGCCTAAACGTGTGTTCTACCAGAGCTCAAAAATAATTCAAAAATGAGCAATGCCTACATAGAGGGTAATGTACAATCTGTTATGTCAGCAAACATTCTAAACAATTGTACTGATTTATATAAATAAGACTCAGATTTCCATGTATCATTATACACAATAAATATGTTGGTGAACGCAGGGTCTGAACTTGCAGGAAAAAAACTGCAGAAAATAAGCAAGGTCAGAATTCACATTAGGGAATAAAGGGGATACTTACCTTGTCCTTAGCTGAACTCGGAGTCTGTCATCATGTGAAATATTATTTTGTGTCGGTGGAACCCCTAGTGGAGAAAGATAGTATTACCGCATGTTCTGTGTGTCATTACAGACAGTACAACAGAGGGATAAGGGTAAGGTCACACTTTTCTACTGCAAATCTTCTTCGGATTAAACCACAATTCCACAGAAAACTCCATATGAGTTAAAGTATTGCTGTTCTTTAAAAAAAAATTCAAAGGCAAGTCATAAGTTTTCATTGGTCAGATTTTCAGTGCTGATCTCAAGATTAGAAGCAGATTTATAATGGAGCATGTCTCTTCAAATTAGTTGAATTAAGCAGCTTGCCAGAGAGAGGAGCACATAGCCGTGTGCTTCTCCTGGCTATATCTAGAGATCGGTGGAGATCCTGACGATCGGAAGTTTTGATTCGTCTGTGTGACATTAGAAAAGTTTTTTTTTAAATCACAGTATATCTTTATTTATTTATTTGTAAACCATGGTGAGTAAGGCTTTAATATGTTCCACAATAGATTTTTCCTGTGCAAATCTGCTGGTATAATCTGCAACAATAAACAAAAAAATCTCTACAGTGTGAATTTACCCTTAAACCGCTTAAAGGGGTTATCTGGTTTAATGGGCTTAAAGTTAAAATGAAGTTATACTCACCTGCCCTGATCCCTTGCACGCTGCTGGCCCGACTGCACTTGGTCTTAGATGGGCAGTACTTCCTGTTTTCTTTAGACAGGCTAGGAACAACTGCTCAACCAATCCTCTTTTGAGGCAGGTCACCACTATGGCCAATGAATGGCTAATCGAGCAGTTACTGCATGAGGCATTAATTGCAGGATGTGCTGCTCAGCCAGGTCTGTAGGGGCAGCACTGCTGGGGGACTGTAAGTACAACTTTTTTTTATTTATAAGCCAGTCCAAACCTACAAAATGTTATGAGTTTGGACAACCCCTTTAAACTTTAATTCACAATTCAGAACTATATTTACTTGTGTGAAGATCCTTAATTTTTGCAGCTGTATCACATTACAGAAATACACTTTTCATTCCGGCCTCCGGGGATAAATACTAATTCCTATCTATTGGCAGCCGCAGTATATACAATTAGTAATTTCACCGCTGAGCAAAGCTGTCAGAGAAGCAGCAGACACGGATCTGTCAAGATGACAGTAGCAGCCGCAGATGTGAACCTGTTACCTAGTCCAGGCTTTAGCATTTATACTCCATATAAAAGGGCCTGACATATAAAAAGGAAGAGGAACTGGTCATAACAACTTATTTGTGACTGTCCAGTACAGGACTGGAGAATGGTTTCCTTACTAATACTCTGCTCCAATATGTATGGGCACAGTTGCATATATGGGGGGTTGAACTGATTTCAATGGGACAGTTTAAAGCAAATGTACTATCGGTACATTCACTTTAAGTCCTTCACATGGATAAAACGGTGCCAGCGCAGGGAAGCCAGTGCCGCAGTCCTTTTCTTGAACCGCGGCCCGGTTCGCTGCGTACGACGACGTTGTATTGTTGGGCATTGTTGTATTGTTCATCCTCCTCATACTGACAGTGCAAGACACAGCAAGACACATAAACCGCCATGATGCCCAGTTGTGGCATTAGTTAAAAGATGTTGGACCGCCGGATGTATGTACACCCAGCTTAAAAGAGTATAAAAGGGGTCTGGATCCATTTCTTGAGAGTAATATTACAAGTTATAGTCACAAGGTTTGGGACAAGGCTTATTAATCCAAGAATTCACTCCAAATGCCGAATTTGGAGTCAGGAATTTTCTCCCTGTAAATTGAGGAGAATCGGCCACCTCATGGGGGTTTATGCCTCACTGCGTCTTGCACTGTCAGTATGAGGAGGATGAAGCTCTGTATCACATCAGCAGTTCGGTTTCTGCTATAAACTGAAACCACATCACACTGCTGGAGATGTCACAATGGATCCTGGTGGTGACTGAACGACCACATTGATTTATAATAAGCTCCGCCAAGGTGTTTACTAATTTGATAGGTAAGATAAGGTTACATACGGTATATTCTGACTAAAGCCCCTACTACACGGGGCGACTGAGAGGAGCAAACGAACACTGTCAGCACTCGCTTTCTCCTCGTTCCCCGCTCGCTGCCGGTGCTATTACACGTGTCGGCAGCGAGCGGGTGAGTACATCGGAGGCCGCAGGGAGCTGTAGGGGGGGACTGCCCGGGTGATCACTATATTGTTCGGGCAGCCCATAGAAGATAGCAGCAGATCACTGCTATATTAGTCGTTTGTCCTTTCAACATGTCGAAAGACAAACAACAGCAATGATCAGCCGACACTGATTATGGGCCTATAATCGTTTCGTGTAATATGGCCTTAACCCTATGGCCCTGTTGGGGACTCTGACCAATCAAAGCTTTTGACATGTATGCATGTTATAAACTAAAGCAAGGGGTAGGGAACCTTGGCTCTCCAGCTGTTGCAAAACTACAACTTCCATCATGCCTGGACAGCCATGGCTGTCCAGGCATGATGGGAGTTGTAGTTTTGCAACAGCTGAAGAGCCAAGGTTCCCTACGCCAGAACTAAAGTAATGCTTTAGTCCTCCTCGATATTGTAATTATTGCTAGTTCATTTAGTGTGTGTATCAATCTACCACCGCATAAGCTTACACAGTAGTTTCCATCCTGCAGATCTTGACCTTTCGTTTTTCACTAATAATCAGCTGATTTTTAGGTTCGTCCGCCCTGGGGAGATTTACAGAACATTACCTTGTTTAAACTGCAATGCGGTACATTCCCCTTTAATCTTCATAACCTTTCCCATTGCAGTTAATAAGAAGGCATGTCAGGCAGCACCGGGGGGAAACATTATTACCGCTGTTATCGCTTTCATTTACTTACATAGCGATATCATGTAACTTAGATGCTGAAAATCACAGAATTCTAATCAGGCCCCACAGTCACAGTCCAGACTCCATTGTAATTTCCATAGACAGGGGTGGAAACAGCAGGAACCAGTCACATCACTTTACATAGAAAATAGGGGAAATCTATAAACAGCTATTATAATTATAGTGCTTGTAAAAGCACTATATTGTAATCTGTATTCTTCTTCTTCCGTTTCTTCTTCCAGCTATTTTTCGTTTCGAAGCCCTTGGCGGTGACAATATAATAGACAATATGATGGACACCCATTATCAAGACACTATGTGGAGAAACACCAGGGCAAATTTGAGGGATCAACATTTGTAGGCATTGAAAACATCAAGCCCCATTGGAGAGGGGGGGGACTATATAGAATTATTATCAAGAGCTGAAACCAAATGGATATTCCACCTAAATACACATATCCCCAATGGACTCAATGCAGATCTGGAACTATTCGCTTTTATTTAGTTCTATAGGTATAGTTAGACTCTATTCAGTAAAAGTATGTTCAATAGGAACTGATACATTGTTCCGAATACCCCGCGCATCAATCTGGATACCTTAAATAGGAGTTTATATCTTGCACATTTTTGAATACTCTGCACAGGAACTGATACACTGTTCCGAATATGCTGTGCACTGCCCCGAATAAAATGGACACACTACTCCAAATACCCTACAGCTATATTTGAATATGAAGAGATCGATATGGTATAAACCATTTTGGAAACAATGTAACACTATAGGTTTACAGAGCATACGGCTGTATACGGCTTTGCACAGCTTCGGAACAGGCATGGTAACATGGCAACCTAACAACATCTAATCAACTCACACCTGACAGATGGGCGGTCAAACTACCTATAAGTATGGAAGGAATACGGGGCCGCGCCATAATCCTGACGAGGGCAACCGCTATTGTTGCTAAAACGCGTTGATTACTCTTTTGGCTTCTACGAGCTCCCGTACTAGTAGTGACGTCACTCAGCCTTCCCGGGAATTTTTTGAACCGCTAACGTCAGCGTAACCCACCGCGGAGTAGTGCCGCCGGCCGGGGCGCCTCCAGCGGAGGTTACAACCACCATCTTATTGCCAATATACGTTACCAAGCACTAAACATCTGCAAAACATCAACTATTTAACGACGCATATCGAGAACTACGGCAAAGCAGTCAACTACAAGGTAAAAACAACCATTTATTTACTTGTAAAAACCACTATTCATTTTTCTTGTACTAACAATATTATACATAGGATTGCCAATACATTGCGCTATATGTATATATAATAAATACAAATTAATTAAATAAATATTTATAATTTTACTACTGAGACTTAAAGAAGAGCAGAGCCGGCCTTAAAAACAACTGAGGCGATCCCTCAAATCTTATAATGAGTCGTTTACCTTTACCTCTCTGCCGATTGTGTTCAGACCCACGGCCCCACCTACAACCCATCCTTTCACCCATTATCAACATAAGGTTAACAAGCCACCCTGGTTCTTCCTTCTCCGGTTACAAATATAACATGTATTCATCCATTGTCTTAGTTCAATAACATTTACTCCTTTCCTAGCCCTAGACATGAATCTTTTACTTGTTATCAGGTATATTATGTATATTATGAAGTAAACAATTCTATATTAACTATACCCCACCCCCTATCCCACCCCCTCCCCTCGGACACCAATGGCGGGAGAAGAAAAAAAAAACAAAAAAAAACAAGCACTGATCTTTACCATTAGAGGTACCCAAGTTGCTCTTAAAAGGACAAGACCCATGTCGCTCTTAAAGGGACCCATGTCGCTCTTAAAGGGACCCAAGTCACTCTTAAAGGGACGGGACGCATGTTGTTCTTAAAGGGACCCAAGTCGCTCTTAAAGGAACCCAAGTCGCTCTTTAAGGGACCCAAGTCACTCTTTAAGGGACCAAGGCAGCTCTTAAAGGGACTCAGGTCGCTTTTAAAGAGATCCAGGTCGCTTTTAAAGAGATCCAGGTCGCTCTTAAAGGGACCCAGGTCGCTCTTAAGGGGACGGGACCCATGTCACTCTTAACCTCTTAAGGACATATGACGTACCCCTACGTCATATGTCCTCACTTGCACTTCAAAGCTTTGAAGTGCCGCGATCCCGGGTGCCGCCAGTAGCCCGGGACCGCTGCTATTAGCTAATTAGCTAATCGGAGGCAGCTGTCAAAGTTGACAGCTGCCTCCGATTACCGGAGGCAACGTTTCCCTGGGGTCTAGTGGGGAAGATCGCTCCTCCGGGACCTTGTCCCGGAGGAGCGATCTCCGTTACTGATGCCGGCCGGGGACGCGTCCAAGATGGCGCCGCCCTCGGCTCGGCACTTGTTCGTTTTCGGCTGCAGCAGCCGAAAGCAAACGAGTGCCGATCTCATGGATCTCTGCAGCATATCTATGCTGCAGAGATCTCAATGAGAGATCCAAGTGTATATACTAGAAGTCCCCCAGGGGGGCTTCTAGTATATGTGTAAAAAAAAAAAAAAAAAGTGTTGTTTATAGTAAAAAGCCCCCTCCCCTAATAAAAGTCTGAATCACCCCCCTTTTCCCAGGTTTTAAATAAAAGTAAACAAATAAATAAATAAATAAACATGTTTGCTATCGCCGCGTGCGTAATCGCCCAAACTATTAATTAATCACATTCCTGATCTCGTACGGTAAACGGCGTCAGCGCAAAAAAAATCCCAAAGTGCAAAATTGCGCATTTTTGGTCGCATCAAATCCAGAAAAAATTTTATAAAAAGCGATCAAAAAGACGTATATGGGCAATCAAGGTACCGATAGAAAGATCACATCATGGCGCCTGACACAGCCCCATAGACCAAAGGATAAAAGCGCTATAAACCTGGGAATGGAGCGATTTTAAGGAACGTATATTGGTTAACAACGGTTTGAATTTTTTACAGGCCATCAGATACAATATAAGTTATACATGTTATATATCGTTTTAATCGTAACAACTTGAGGAACATGCATAACAAGTCAG
This sequence comes from Dendropsophus ebraccatus, assembly GCF_027789765.1. Classification (NCBI taxonomy): domain Eukaryota; kingdom Metazoa; phylum Chordata; class Amphibia; order Anura; family Hylidae; genus Dendropsophus; species Dendropsophus ebraccatus. The sequence continues at coordinate 29,410,743 of NC_091465.1, read as the reverse complement.
TTTTACCCCAGGGCGAATGGCGTAAAAACACATTTCCCCCAAATAAAAGAAATGCTTTTTTTTTTTCAATTTCACCACACTTTGAATTTTTTTCTGGTTTCGCAGTGTACTTTATGCAAAAATTCAGCCTGTAATTGCAAAGTACAATTAGTGACGCAAAAAATGAGGGGTCATGTGGGTTTCTAGGTGGAAAAATGCAAGTGCTATGACCTTTTAAACACAAGGAGGAAAAACCGAAAACGTAAAAACGAAAATGGGCCCCGTCCTTAAAGGGTTAAAGGGACAGGACCCAAGTCGCTCTTAAAGTGACCCAAGTTGCTCTTAAAGTGAACCAAGTCACTCTTAAGAGCGAAATGGGTCCGTTTAAGATCAACCTGGGTCCCTTTAAGAGCGACTTGGGTCCCTTTAAGAGCGACCTGGGTCCCTTTAAGAGCGACCTGGGTCCCTTTAAGAGCGACCTGGGTCCCTTTAAGAGCGACTTGGGTCCCTTTATGAGCGACTTGGGTCCCTTTAAGAGCGAATTGGGTCCCTTTAAGAGCGACTTGGGTCACTTTAAAAGCGACATGGGTCCCTTGAAGAGCGACCTGGGTCCCTTTAAGAGCGACTTGGGTCCCTTTAAGAGCGACTAGGGTCACTTTAAGAGCGACTTAGGTCGCTTTAAGAGCAACCTGGGTCCCTTTAAGAGCGACCTGGGTCCTTTTAGGAGCGACCTGGGTCCTTTTAAGAGCGACCTGGGTCCCTTTAAGAGCGACCTGGGTCCCTTTAAGAGCGACCTGGGTCCTTTTAAGAGCGTAAGAGCGTTTAAAACCTAAAGGGACCCAGGTCGCTCTTAAAGGGACCCAAGTCGCTCTCAAAGGGACCCATGTCGCTCTTAAAAGGAACCCATGTCACTCTTAAAAGGAACCCATGTCGCTCTTAAAGAGATTCATGTCGCTCTTAAAGGGACGAGACCAATGTCGCTCTTAAAGAGCAATTCTATATTAACTATACCCCACCCCCTCTCCTCGGACACCAATGGCGGGAGAAGAAAAAAAAAAAAAAAAAACCAAGCACTGATCTTTACCATTAGAGGTACCCAAGTTGCTCTTAAAAGGACAAGACCCATGTCGCTCTTAAAGGGACCCATGTCGCTCTTAAAGGGACCCAAGTCACTCTTAAAGGGACGGGACGCATGTTGTTCTTAAAGGGACCCAAGTCGCTCTTAAAGGGACCCAAGTCGCTCTTTAAGGGACCCAAGTCACTCTTTAAGGGACCAAGGCAGCTCTTAAAGGGACTCAGGTCGCTTTTAAAGAGATCCAGGTCGCTCTTAAAGGGACCCAGGTCGCTCTTAAAGGGACCCAAGTCGCTCTTAAGGGGACGGGACCCATGTCACTCTTAAAGGGACAGGACCCAAGTCGCTCTTAAAGTGACCCAAGTTGCTCTTAAAGTGAACCAAGTCACTCTTAAGAGCGAAATGGGTCCCTTTAAGATCAACCTGGGTCCCTTTAAGAGCAACTTGGGTCCCTTTAAGAGCGACTTGGGTCCCTTTAAGAGCGACTTGGGTCCCTTTAAGAGCGACTTGGGTCCCTTTAAGAGCGACTTGGGTCCCTTTAAGAGCGAATTGGGTCACTTTAAGAGCGACATGGGTCCCTTGAAGAGCGACCTGGGTCCCTTTAAGAGCGACTTGGGTCCCTTTAAGAGCGACTTGGGTCCCTTTAAGAGCGAATTGGGTCCCTTTAAGAGCGACTTGGGTCACTTTAAGAGCGACATGGGTCCCTTGAAGAGCGACCTGGGTCCCTTTAAGAGCGACTTGGGTCCCTTTAAGAGCGACTAGGGTCACTTTAAGAGCGACTTAGGTCGCTTTAAGAGCAACCTGGGTCCCTTTAAGAGCGACCTGGGTCCTTTTAAGAGCGACCTGGGTCCCTTTAAGAGCGACCTGGGTCCCTTTAAGAGCGACCTGGGTCCTTTTAAGAGCGTAAGAGCGTTTAAAACCTAAAGGGACCCAGGTCGCTCTTAAAGGGACCCAAGTCGCTCTCAAAGGGACCCATGTCGCTCTTAAAAGGAACCCATGTCGCTCTTAAAGGGACCCAAGTCGCTCTCAAAGGGACCCATGTCGCTCTTAAAAGGAACCCATGTCACTCTTAAAGGGACCCAAGTCGCTCTCAAAGGGACCCATGTCACTCTTAAAAGGAACCCATGTCGCTCTTAAAGAGATTCATGTCGCTCTTAAAGGGACGGGACCAATGTCGCTCTTAAAGAGACGAGACCCAAGTCGCTCTTAAAGGGACGGAACCCAAGCCGCTCTTAAAGGGACGGGACCTATGACGCTCTTAAAGGGACCCAAGTTGCTCTTAAAGGGATGGGACCCAAGTCGCTCTTAAAGGGACCCATGTTGCTCTTAAAGGGATGCGACCCAAGTTGCTCTTAAAGGGACGGGACCCATGTTGCTCTTAAAGGGACGCGACCCAGGGTTAAAGTTTCTCTTAAAAGGAAGTCACTGGTAAAGGGGAGCTCTTTTCAAGCACTCTTTATTTCCCTGGAAATGCAAATCTAGTTATAATTATTACTTATAGTAATAACTATTATTACTATCATTATATACACTGATCAGTCATAACATTACAACCACCTTACAAATATCATGTAGATCCCCCTAGTATTTCCAGAACAGCTCTGACCCTTTGGGGCCTGGACATCTGAAGGTGTCTTAGGCAAATGGACATCAAGATGTTAGTAGCAGATCCTTGTCCTATAACTTAGATCAAACTTGTTTTTCCAGATTGGATTGAGATCTGAGGAATTTGGAGGCCAAGCCACTGCCTTGATTTTTTTGACATGTCCCTTAAAGGAGAACTGCATTTTAAAAAAAATCTTTTAAATCAACTTGTTTCAGAACATAACAAAGATTTGCCATTTACTTCTATTTAAAAATCTAAAGTCTTCCAGTACTTATCAGCTACTGTATGTCCTGCAGGAATTGGTGTATTCTTTCCAATCTGACACAGTGCTCTCTGCTGCCACCTCTGTCCATGTCAGGAACTGTCCAGAACAGTAGCAAATCCTCATATAAAACCTCTCCTGCTCTCCTGACTAGAAAGAATACACAATTTCCTGCAGGACATACAGCAGTTTATAAGTACTGGAAGACTTTTTTTAAATAGAAGTAAATTACAAATCTCTGCCACTTTCTGGCACCAGTTGAGTTGAAAGAATTTTCAGTGCTCTTTGCTGGCGCCTCTGTCCGTGTCAGGAACTGTGCAGAGCAATATCAAATCTCCATAGAGAACCTCTCCTGCTGTGGACAGTTCCTGATATGGACAGAGGTGGCAGCAGAGAGCACTGTGTCAGACTGGAAAGAATACACCACTTCCTGCTGAACATACAGCAGCTGATAAGTACCGGGAGACTTAACATTTTTAGATAGACGTAAATTACAAATCTATATAACTTTCTGACTCTAGTTGATTTGAAAGAAAGGACTACCCCTTTAAACCATTTCTGAATTATTTTTTTTTTATTGTGGCCAGTGCTGGAAAAGAATATCGCCATTAGGGGATAAACACCACTGAGTATGTAGAGACATTTAGGTAGTTTATATATCCATATGCATGTAAGCACCCAAGGTTTATACTTACCCAGATCACACCATGATTTAACCTTCGCAAAGTAGGAATACCCCACAACAACACTGTTTAGGTAGATGGTATGTGTCAGAATTACTAATACCTGCAAAATATTGTTTAGAGTATCAAGCTGCCAAGCATCGCACATCACTCTCGAAAAAGGTAAATGGTTTTAATGTTATGGCTGATGAGAGTATAGTAAATGCTACACTACTACAAAGGCATGCACACGTATCTCTCTGTAGTAGACACTTTCTCTATGTACGTATAGTCTTGTGACGGAACAGTTACATTAGTATGTCAGGTAATAATAACAATAACAAAGTCACATAAATTTCTATATCACAGCCAGGTTCTCATATAGAGAAATCCATGGAGCAGATTGCAGCATGGCAGCTCCTGTCTCAGCTCCATCCCTGGCTGCAAGATACTGCGATGTGAAACCTAACCAAGGGCACTGCAGAAAGTCAGAAGATACAGAGACCATTTCTGGGATGAATAGATGGATGTATGGATAGATGGATAGATTGATAGATAATAGATAGATAGATAGATAGATAGATAGATAGATAGATAGATAGATAGATAGGAGATAGATAGATAGATAGATAGATAGATAGATAGATAGATAGATAGGAGATAGATAGATAGATAGATAGATAGATAGATAGATAGATAGATGATAGATAGATAGATAGGAGATAGATAGATTGATAGATAATATATAGGAGATATATAAATAGATTAGATAGATAGATAGATAGATAGATAGATAGATAGATAGATAGATGATTGATATATAATAGATAGATAGGAGATAGATAGATAGATAGATAGATAGATGATTGATAGATAGATAATAGATAGGAGATAGATAGATAGGTAGATAGATAGATAGATAGATAGGAGATAGATAGATAGATAGATAGATAGATAGATAGATAGATAGATAGATAGATAGATAGGAGATAGTATGTAAGCTCATGCATGCGAGCAGGGACCTCACTCCTCATGTATGGATAATTATATGTATCTCTGTAATGTCGATTTTTTGTCTATGTATGTACCTCCAGAATTGTAAAGTGCTGCGGAATCTGTTGGCGCTATATAAATAAAAAATTATTATATAGATAGAAATATAGATAGATAGGAGATAGATAGATAGATAGATAGATAGATAATATATAGGAGATAGAAATAGATTAGATAGATAGATAGATAGATAGATAGATAGATAGATAGATAGATAGATAGATAATTAGATAGATAGATAGATAGATAGATAGATAGATGATTGATAGATAATAGATAGATAGATAATAGATAGATAATAGATAGAGAAATAGATAGCACAAGATAAGCAGAGCAGCACTCCAATAGCAAGTAGTGGTAACCTGGTGCCTCTGGATGCGTCTTGACCACGGACCCAATTAGTTATATCTCAATATATTCCACGGCACTCCGGAGTGCCGTGGAATATATTGAGATATAGAGAAATAGATAGATAGATAGATAGGTAGATAATAGATAGAGAAATAGATAGATAGGAGATAGATAGTTGATTGAATAATAGATCATAGATATATATTAAATAGATAGAGAAATAGATAGATAGATAGGAGATAGAGAAATAGATAGATAGATAGACAGATAGATAGTTAGAGTTTTGTTGGCTGTCTATTTGTTTTCCCTGCTATATCTGATGATCTCTTCCTCTATGTCTGTGGAGGCATAGGACAATCTTTTAGCCACTTTAAATGTTATGTCTGTGAGTTTATGTCATTCAGTTTGAAGGGAATCTGTTAGCTTTAATTCATGTTCCAAACTGCTGACACTTTTAGATAGCTGTTAGATCAAGGAGACACATGGTACCTTTCATATATCCAGCTGTGCTTCCGGAATGTAGAGAAATGCTTCTCTTCTCTGTACAAGGAGAGGGGTGAGGGGGCTGAGGAGGTGTTACAGCTTGCTGCACATCAGGAGCTCAGGAACGCCTCTCTGACTCTCCTTATTTTATAATAAAAGCATTTTTCTACATTCTGGAAGCACAGCTGGATATATGAAAGGTAGCCTGAACCTCTTTGACCTAACAGCTATCTAAGTGTCAGTGATTTATCTGACATTGCAGCTGACAGATTCCTTTTGAGGCTGGCCATACACATTAGACGGCTAAAAGCGAATTCTTTCTATCCATGCTCCCCACATACTGAGCGTGTATGTGTTCTCAATAGGGAAAATCGATTACGTGCTTATCACCCTAAAAAACATCAGGATCAGGCATGTTGAAATCCAACTGCCAGATCCTTCTCTACACTGCCAGATTAGAGGGTTTCCTGACAATAAGATGATCACAGAGTGTAACCTGGCAGTTAATTGTTGTTTCATTGCCCTATAATAGCGGCACCACAGGGGAAATTTTATCTAAAACAGCACCACAACTGTCCTCTGATATATATATATATATATATATATATATATATATATATATATATGTATGATATATACGTACAAGTACACTATATGTGTGGTTTATTTTAAAGTAGACTATTTAAAAATGTCAAGTCTTCAGCTGCTGTATGTCCTGCTGTATCTCCTCTCAGTCTGACACAGTGCTCTCTGCTGCCACCTCTGTCCAAGACAGGAACTATCCAGAGCAGCAGTAAATTCCCATAGAAAACCTCTCCTGCTCTGGACAGTTCCTGTCTGGAACAGAGATGTGAGCACAGAGCGCTGTGTCAGACTGGAAAGAATACACCACTTCCTGCAGGACATACAACAGCTGATAAGTATGGGAAGGCTTGACATTTTTAAATAGAAGTAAATGACAAATCTATATAACTTTCTGAAACCAGTTGATTTGAAAGAATTTTTTTTTCACTTGAGTACCCCTTTAACCTGCCCTGATTCCCCAATTCTGCTATTCCAAAGGGCAGTTCATGTACGGACGGCATGTTACTAGAAGGAGAAGAGAAAAGAGAGGGGGCGCTTCCTTGTGTGGTAAAAGGTAACCATGTTACTGGAAGGTGGAAGAAGCAAAGAAGACTAGGGATGGGGCACTATCAGAACGGTAGTGGTGGGGGTTCAGGGCAGGTGAGTGTGGGTTATTTGTATCTTTGCAGCACATGAAAGAAATTCTAAAAAAATATAATTATCCCCAGTTAACCCTCTGATTTACTCTGTTCTGTTTCACGAGGACAACTTCAGTCCATATTCCTAATTACAGCCTATGGCTGTCATAGAGGGGGTTCGCACTAAACAAGGCCCTCTATGTTCCAGAATTCTGCTCTGTATACTGGCTTCCTCTTTGGCTCCCTGGCACATCCAAGCCATTTACAATGACTGACAGAATTGGCATACAAAGCGTTAATGTCTGTAAAATCCCCTGTGAATATACGCCGTTTCTAATTGAGAAATTTTAGGTTACCCAGCTTTCTACAGACTCTGAGTGGCATCCCATCTGCGTTATAATACAAGGTTTCTTTACTATAACAATGCAGTTGTATAGATCATTCAGGGTCTCTCTATGGTTGGATGGTACAAGAGGACGATGCAGTAACTTATTATAGTCTGGTTTATTTTTATATTAGCGTAGTATGCCAATACGTCTACTGTATAATGTATAAGTCTACTGTAATGTGTAAGTCTACTGTATATAGTGTATAACCCAGGGTACGTCAGGATAGTGTGCGCAGGCTACAGACACTCCGCTCCCAGAGCCCCATCCTTCATTCTCAGGCAGGTTTTGCTGCTCTGCAGATCTCCTGAAGGAGAAAGATTTCGCAATACGACACTTAAAGCCGTACAAGTATCCCCCCCACTCCTAACAGCAGCGAGGAGGCAGACACTCAGTCCGACTCCAGTTCTGCTCTGAAATGACCCAATACAGAATAGCATATTGTTTAGAAGCTGAAAAAGAAGAGAAGAGACATGATGAGAGCAGAGTTTGTAAATGGCAGCCCTTCTTTTCCTCTTGTTTGCAGCCCAGCAATGTGCATTGACCCATACTAACTATAGGCATTCTAAGATGTTGCATCTTGGGCTGGGGTAGGGTCCCCTTCAGATGACCTCACCGCATAGCAAACCATATTCATGTCACTGAAAAATGTAATGGCACCCTGCGACTTTTCTTGGCTCAAGACTTTACTATGTTCTGAGAACTACGGGAATTGCTAGAGTCTTAATGAGCGGTGTGAAATTCCCAATGGACAAGTAGCATGAGCATCCCACTTTACATAGGGAGAGACCACCAATAGGCACAGGGCTGGATAAGATATCTGTTGACATAGTTTGGGGTCATTGGGGTAGGTAGAGTGGGGTAAAATCTCCATTGAATGCAGAGGATCATATCAAATAATATCAAAACTCTGTGAAGTTATACAAGAATATGAGGAGGGAGATGAATGACACATATGGCATCAATGCAGATACGAACTCAGATTTACTATACGATTTACACTATGTATGCGGCATAACTGTGTTTGTTACTTGGCACAACTCACTTTATACTTGGCTCTATGTAGGACTGCTGGCTTAAATCTCTGCATTATCTGTACATGACTTATTACAATGCACACACTATACATCCTTAAAAAAAAGTAAGAAACCAGTTGAGCTCTGCTACATCTGTGTATATAAAGCACACAGATCGAATTGTATTTTTACAGTAATAATGGGTGTCCCAGAAAAGCTTAGAATATTCTACATACAAATATTTACATTTCATGGATACATTGTACTAATAAACAATGAGTTGCCTTTAATGTTAGTATCTGTATAAAGCACACCAGCATGCTATCCCTCTGCTGTGTAGTGTGGAGCATGCAATCCCCATGCATCTGAGAGTACAGGAGGACAGCACTTCCTGCACATTATAATACAGTATATACAATTACAATGGAGCTGGACTGAATGATGGTAAGAATGAGTTACCTGAATGGGGATCTGTCTCCAGGCTATGCTGGGCTGTGGGAAGCCTCTTGCTGCTGCTTCAGCTGTGTCCTGCACCCCTGACACTGCCATACTGCAGAGAGCCAGGCTGTCCCCCCTCAGCTCAGGCTCAGCCCTGCACTGTACTGGCTGCAGGCTCAGGGCTCTATCTGCACTGTACTGGCTGCAGGCTCAGGGCTCTATCTGCACTGTAGTGGCTGCAGGCTCAGGGCTCTATCTGCACTGTAGTGGCTGCAGGCTCAGGGCTCTATCTGCACTGTAGTGGCTGCAGGCTCAGGGCTCTATCTGCACTGTAGTGGCTGCAGGCTCAGGGCTCTATCTGCACTGTACTGGCTGTAGGCTCAGGGCTCTATCTGCACTGTACTGTACTGGCTGTAGGCTCAGGGCTCTATCTGCACTGTACTGGCTGCAGGCTCAGGGCTCTATCTGCACTGTACTGGCTGCAGGCTCAGGGCTCTATCTGCACTGTAGTGGCTGCAGGCTCAGGGCTCTATCTGCACTGTAGTGGCTGCAGGCTCAGGGCTCTATCTGCACTGTACTGGTGCAGGCACAGGGCTCTATCTGCACTGTACTGGCTGTAGGCTCAGGGCTCTATCTGCACTGTACTGGTGCAGGCTCAGGGCTCTATCTGCACTGTAGTGGCTGCAGGCCCAGGGCTCTATCTGCAGGCTCAGGGCTCTATCTGCACTGTACTGGCTGTAGGCTCAGGGCTCTATCTGCACTGTAGTGGCTGCAGGCTCAGGGCTCTATCTGCACTGTAGTGGCTGCAGAATCAGGGCTCTATCTGCAGGCTCAGGGCTCTATCTGCAGGCTCAGGGCTCTATCTGCACTGTACTGGCTGTAGGCTCAGGGCTCTATCTGCACTGTAGTGGCTGCAGGCTCAGGGCTCTATCTGCACTGTACTGGTGCAGGCACAGGGCTCTATCTGCACTGTAGTGGCTGCAGAATCAGGGCTCTATCTGCAGGCTCAGGGCTCTATCTGCACTGTACTGGTGCAGGCACAGGGCTCTATCTGCACTGTAGTGGCTGCAGGCTCAGGGCTCTATCTGCACTGTAGTGGCTGCAGGCCCAGGGCTCTATCTGCACTGTAGTGGCTGCAGGCTCAGGGCTCTATCTGCACTGTAGTGGCTGCAGGCCCAGGGCTCTATCTGCACTGTAGTGGCTGCAGGCTCAGGGCTCTATCTGCACTGTAGTGGCTGCAGGCTCAGGGCTCTATCTGCAGGCTCAGGGCTCTATCTGCACTGTAGTGGCTGCAGGCCCAGGGCTCTATCTGCACTGTAGTGGCTGCAGGCTCAGGGCTCTATCTGCACTGTAGTGGCTGCAGGCTCAGGGCTCTATCTGCACTGTACTGGCTGTAGGCTCAGGGCTCTATCTGCACTGTACTGGCTGTAGGCTCAGGGCTCTATCTGCACTGTAGTGGCTGCAGAATCAGGGCTCTATCTGCAGGCTCAGGGCTCTATCTGCACTGTAGTGGCTACATGCTCATGGCTCTATCTGCACTGTCCTTCAATCACATTGGCCAAGTTGGAACATGTTCAAAACTTAGCAGATCATGAACAGACATAAAGTTGTCACCTCTTCCTGTTTGTCTCTCTATATCATTTAATATAATGCAATACAATTTATATTATTCGAAGTTGCAGAAAAGAAAGGGTTAATAAAGTTTCTGTCAACTTAAGAAACATAGAATAAAGAACATCCCCCAAAGAAAAAAGTGTCCTTGAGGCCTCGTATTCCTGTCATTACTGTTCCAGAATGTAAGGTAATTACCAACGAAGTCACCATTGCACCTTCCCCAGAGGTCGCCACCCAGTGTACAGAAAAACGTGGTCAACCGTATTTTTGTGTACGTTAATAAAAAAAAAACCTATATCCCATATTTTGTATCCAATTGACATTAAATGGACAGAAAAAAACGCTGTGTAAACCCAGCCTTAGGCTTCCCTTGGACAAAAATTCAAAATTGTGTTTTTGGGTTAAAAAAAAGTCTCAAAAACGCCCCAAAAACTGCCAGTGGATTTTCCTGCTTTTTTTTACCTGTATGCCGAACTTAAATAAAGCCCCGACTCATGCAGTTCGACGGATTTAGAGGCGCATGCCTCTTAGTAAATCCAGAGGAACTGTGGCTGCTAATTAAAGGGAATCTGTCAGCACCTGGGCTGGTCCTGAGATGCTGACAGTGTAGTGTAGATGTGTGTCCCCTATTGTGTCTGTTACTGTTCTTGAAGCCATCGGTGCTGTAGATTTTCCACAATCTTGCCCAATACATTTGAGTGTCAAAGACGGGTAGCGGTGAGGCGTTTATGCCACACTTCAGCACACCTCAGCACTCCTCCCTGTCTGCATATTGATTTAGGCCCGGTCTCCTGCTTCCTGGTGGCGTGATCTTCAGGCGTGCATGCGCCTGCACTCTGCATCTGTCTGGTCTGCGCTATACTGTCGGCGAAACCGGCCATGTGCCGTAGTGGAGAGGAGAGGCGCAGAAACCTGTGCAATTTTGGCGACAGGAGCGTGCAGACTGAACAGATCCAGGGTGCAGGCGCATGCTCGCCTGAAGATGATGTCACCAGGAAGCAGGAGGCCTAGCCGAAATCAATATGCACAGCAAACAGGGAGGAGGAAGTAGTGGCAAGGCGTGCCGAAGGGCGGCCACAATCGATTCACCACTACTCCTCTTTGACACTTGTTTCAAATGTATCGGGCAAGATTGTGAAAAATCTACAGCACCGATGGCTTCAAGAAAGGTAACAGTGTGGTGTTCCACCACGGGTGTTGCTTTTGGTTACACCCTTCGTAAAAGCCTGTACTTTTTCAGTGTAAGTAGTAATGTAGTAGTAGTACCAGAGTTCAGCCACAAGATGTCGGTATTGCAAGTATGTATACTCAGTTTAGAACAGCTGTAGTATTTAAGGAGTTATTGTTTGTTTGTATGTCACATGGATCTGTACGCCAATGAGAGTTCTTTCTTCTTCTCACCTATCATCTCTCTCTTTAATTCTCACACACGCACTCCTCACCCACTCACAACACACCTTACAGGGACTGTAGGAAGGAAGCAGTGGCGGAGCTACCGCAGTCGCGACCGGGCCCACCACGAAGGGGGGCCCGCGGGGCCCCCCCGATCAATCACTCTTGTGACCGCAAGCATTGTTTTGCTTGCATTCACAAGAGTCCGGCTCCGTCTTCCCCCGGCTGCTGCGCGGCTGCCGGGGGTGTCGCGTCTTACCCCCGGCAGCGCCCACATCCCAGAGCTCCCTGCGCGCCTTGGGCCCTGACTTCCGGTTCCGGCGCGCAGGGAGCTCTGGGATGCGCGCGCTGCCGGGGATAACACGCGACACCCCCGGCAGCAGCGGACAGACCAGGAGGAGTGAGGATCAACGTGGGAGCGCGTTGTCAGGTGAGTGAATTTTTTTATTTTTTTTTTATCAGCCTGCTGCGTGGGGGGAAAGAGGGGGGCATCTATGAGGGTGGGGGGAAAGAGGGGACCATCTATGAGGGTGGGGGGAAAGAGGGGACCATCTATGAGGGTGGGTGAGGGGGAAAGAGGGGGGGCATCTATGAGGGTGGGGGGAAAGAGGGGGGGGCATCTATGAGGGTGGGGGGAAAGAGGGGGGCATCTATGAGGGTGGGGGGAAAGAGGAGCCATCTATGAAGGTGGGGGGAAAGAGGGGGCATCTATGAGGGTGGGGGGAAAAAGGGGGGCATCTATGAGGGTGGGGGGGAAGAGGGGGGGCATCTATGAGGGTGGGGGGAAGGAGGGGGGCATCTATGAGGGTGGGGGGAAAGAGGGAACCATCTATGGGGGGGGGGGCATTCATAAGGGAGGGTGGGGGGAGAGGGGGGCATCCATAAGGGAGGGTGAGGAGAGAGGGGGCCATCTATAAGGGAGGGGGTAGAGGGGGCCATCTATGAGGGTGGGGGGGGAGATGGGGCCATCTATGAGGGTGGGGGGGAGATGGGGCCATCTATGAGGGTGGGGGGAAAGAAGGGGCCATCTATAAGGGAGGAGGGAAGGGGACCATCTATAAGGGAAGGGGGGGAAGGGGACCATCTATAAGGGAAGGGGGGAGGGGACCATCTATAAGGGAGGGGGGGAAGGGGACCATCTATAAGGGAGGGGGGGGGGAAGGGGACCATCTATAAGGGAGGGGGGAAAGGGGACCATCTATAAGGGAGGGTGGGGGAGAGGGGGCCATCTATAAGGGAGGGTGAGGGGAGAGGGGGCCATCCATAAGGGAGGGTGGGGGGAGAGGGGGCCATCCATAAGGGAGGGTGGGGGAGAGGGGGCCATCCATAAGGGAGGGTGAGGAGAGAGGGGGCCATCTATAAGGGAGGGGGTAGAGGGGGCCATCTATATGGAGGGGGGAGAGGAGGCCATCTATAAGGGAGGGTGGGGGGAGAGGGGGCCATCTATAAGGAGGGCAACATGGGGGGAGAGGGGCCATCTATTTGGGGGGGCAACATAGGGGGAGAGGGAATACACAGAGGGGGGCATATATTATTAGGGGGTCACATAGAGTCAGGGCTACCCACTAAATGAGGGTGTAAAGGGGACAGTACAGATGTGCAGTGTGTATAGAGATGAGGATGGTGCCAGAGTGAGGAGACTAATATGTCTGTCTGACAGATTCTGTGGATTCGTGGCTTGGAGAAGTTCTCATAACGGCCCAGGACGGATGGAGAAGATGGAAAGGAAAGATCTCTGATCAGAGAAGACGTCTCCTGTGAGTCACCTGATATAACTGCACTGTAATGTATATGGTGTATAGAGCCTGTGTAGAGCTGGGGCCACCTCTATATGACTGGATGAGGTGATTTAGTATACTGGATTTGGTCAGTAACAATATGGTGGTGATGGTAGTGGTTGTGGTGTGGCAGTAATGTTTCCTTCCTATATACTGGTAGTACTGGTAATATTGGTCTCAGTATACAGGATTTGGTCGGTAACAGTATGGCGGTAATATGTACGGTGATAATACTTTCTCTTCCTATATGCTGGTGTTATTGGTAATATCTGACTTGGTGTATGTGTGTGTGTGTGTGTGTATATATATATATATATATATATATATATATATAAAATATACACACCAATAGCATCACTTGGTCGTGAAAGGAGGGGGGGGGCCCAAGTTGGCCTCTCGCACCAGGGCCCAGGAGACATTAACTACGCCCCTGGAAGGAAGTAACATGGGTAGAAGAAGTGAAGGGTCTTTTGCCTTTAGACTCTGCAGAGGTAGGACGTTCCCTGCAGTTTCTTCTCAAGCAACCTCACTCAACACTATGCAGTGTTAAACCTTCACTAGAGAGGAGAAGTCAGGGATCATCCTAACCCACGCTGTGGACAAGGAGAGACACAGTGCAGGACAGTATCCATAGAAAGTAAAGGAACTGATCCGGATAGAGCAAAGTTGCTAAAAGCCTATGAACTCTATCTCGCAGCGCGGGTGTAAGCAGGGAACCCTCAGCATTCCGCTCATCTCAGGAAACAAGGTCTGGGGTTTGTGTCACCCTCTAGGACGGGTCTCTCGACACTGGTGGGCAATAGGTGGTGCAAAAAACAAGGAGTCAAAACCCAGGCACAAGTATTCTCTTTCTTCTTCTATTTCTACCTCCAAAGTTCCGGCAGAGCACAGTAATACTTGGGTTGGGACTCTCTTGACATCCTCCTCTCTACTCTTCTGATACTTTATTCTACTTCTCAGCACGCAGCTCAGTCAGCACGACTGTACCACTTTTTCTTCTCTCAATACAGATCTGGATCCTAAAGTATTAAGTAACTTGTCAAGTGTCAAGTATTGTATCAAGGCAAAGCTGTATGATTTACTGCCTACCTCAGGTATCTTCAGAGTAAAAAAGATTTTATTTATAAGAAAGAGACTCTGTGATTCCTCGTCAAGCACCGACACAGCACACACACACTCCTTGGGTCATCTCCCCTTTGTGGGGTGGCAGTACCAATAGTCCGGGAGGGTCACTGTTCCACTCCGGACCACCGTGATAAGTACCCAAGGGACCCCGCAACAACCCGTTAGGTCACTGTCCACAGGGGAACAAGGTATAGCCGGTCCCTTAAAATATAAGCAGGTGCGCCACCATACCTGTGTGCCCAACGGCACTGGCGTCATGACATAACATCACTGGGCACGGCTATATTTTGGCCAACCACCATAGAGCTGGCGTCAAGCCCGACCGTCTGGCATGTGACCGGCCGTGCCTGTTCCACACCAAGGAAGGCCACCACAATAGACACAAAAGGGACACACATCTACAATAAACTGCCTGCACAATGCGATGAGATGAGCTGTTAAGTGTTTTCCAGCTCATCGACTGATCGCTAACACTTTTACGCGGGCACGGTTTTACTGCATAGAACGGTATAGAAACAAATCCCATGCCCAATCCCATGCTACCTCTAACACTGCCATGTGTGATGTGTGAACATGTGTCAGCCAAGCTCTAGTGATGTGAAGTTTGATAATTGTATATATGACTATGAATTCTGGATTATATGTTGTGACTTTTTTTGAGATTTTTTTTTACTTTACTCTCTTTTATTTTTTAGATCAAATAAAGAATGATGATTTTAGCAATACTGGGTATATTATTGCTGTGAAAAGGAAGCACAAACAATCCAGTGATCATTACTGTGGCTATGCCTGCACGATGACTGAGCTGTGTAATCTCCAATAATGACCCCTTATTCAAAGGAGAATTGATAAGAAGCTAAAAGGTGGAGAACTGAGAGCTGGGAACGCTGTCCATCACAAGAACGGAAGTAGCTTAAATGAAAGGATCCCAGCATGTACGCACGACTGTCCTTCCATAGTTCTCTATAGGACTGAATATTGCTAAGTGCTATCCGAATGGCCAATAATGGATTTATTGAGAGGTGAGCGATAATAAATGCAATGCTGTGGATGCGGATGAAATTTCATTTATAGAGGAGATGTCTTCTGTACCCTGCTCCCCAATATTTCTATAGCACATCCTCATAAGCAGCAGCAGCAGTGTAGAGAATATTAGAGAGCAGTACTGTCAGGGACGGGGAGGCAGGGACAAGACACGACAGTGAGCCCTGATGCTGAACCCACCAACTGTCCCTACCTACTACCGACGTTCCCTGTACTAGATACGTGCACACAGAACAAGACAGACAAACAAACAAACACAATAGCGGATAGTCAATCAAGCAAGGTCAGAACCAAACGGGCAGCGTAGTACAAAATCATGTAACAATTGAATAGTCAAAAAGTCAAGCCAGAGGACAGGTAACAAAGTAGAGCAAGCAGAGGGAGTCAAAACGCGGATTGCAGGAATAGACAGGGGGAGCTGGGACCAGGGTATGAAACCTAATAGCCAGCACTGGGAGACTGCCTTAGCTTGCTTTTATGCTGAACAAGAGCCCGGTCTGGATCCCCATTGGACTGGCGCTCTGATCTTCCAGGTTCAAGATAGGCAGAGAAACCACTCAGTCTAAAGACCTACTCAGCTGCATAAATCAGGTCCAGCAGTGATCCACTTAACTCCTGCATTGCCAGGAAGCTGAAAAGCAAGCAGGCATGTCACACAAAAGTAAAAACAAGCCCAGTTCACACCAGGCTACTGCACAATCCTGACAAGTACAGGTCATTCTAAGCTGTTAATAAAGCCCAGGCCAGAGATCTAATACTCAAAGTAAACTAACGGGGTCCCGGAGCGATGATAGAGGCACGGGGAGAGGTGAGTTGGTATTGTTTGTTATGTTAATCCCCCTAAACTCCCTCTCCCCCCATGCCCTGCCATTTGAAAAAAAAATTCCGTTTAGATGTGGGTTTTGCGGCTCAGTTCCACTTAAGTGAGTGGAGCTGAATTGCAATACCACACTCAACCTGAGGGCAGGGGTGGTGCTGTTTTTGCAAGAAAGTGTGCTTTTTCTAATCCTGAATAACTCATTTGACAGACTGTAAGCTGCCATTAGTCTGATGGAGATGCCTGCTACAGCCATGTCTGCTGATGGGATGAAAATAGGAACCACAGGAAGCTTCTTCTCCTGACATCCTTATATTATCTTCATGACTGCCGCTTGTAAACGCAGTTACAGGAATTCATTATGGAATTGCTATATTAGCACGAACCATTATAAATACGGACGTTAGGAAATTAACGTACATGAGATCATTTGTCCAAGTGGCTATAGCAGCTATGAGGACGGGGTTAATAAGAAGTTCAATTAACTGGGGTTGATTACTGATATCAATAATCCATACGGGGATGTGACAACATGTGTACACACCATCATTTTGCTGCTATACAGGGACAGATGTCTAATCATGCTGTTGGTATTGCAGGGAATCGGCTGCACAGCTGCATTGCAAGGTAACTGGATGCCGGGCTGCAGATGCTTTGGGACTTCACTGCTCTTTTGGCGTCTATGACGGTAATCTATCATTTTAATTTGTCTAATTTTGTATTGGCACCAGCTAGGCTCCTGTGATTTATTATTAATGCATCTGTACTGCATACCTCCTAGATCTGCAAATGGCTCAGCGCTCAGCCATAGAGAAATGTTCTAATTTTTAACTAACAATCCCATTTTTTTTTTTAATTACCAGAATGATCATCGATAAACTTGAGATCAATGATGACAGGCAGAGATTTTTCTGGGATTTAAAGAATTGGACTATTTTAATATACATCAGCAGATGTATATTTCCATGGTCAGGTATTTGGGCGAAAATATTTTTCTTTTAAAGCATTTGGCTTCAGAAAGTTATATAGATTTGTAATTTACTTCTATTTAAAAACCTCAAGTCTTCCCTTACGTATCAGCTGCTGTATGTCTTGCAGGAAGTGGTGTATTTTTTTCCAGTCTGACACAGTGCTCTCTGTTGCCACCTCTGTCCATTTCAGGAACTGTCCCCATAGAAAACCTCTTCTGCTCTGGACAATTCCTGACACAGACAGAGGTGGCAGCAGAGAGCACTGTGTCAGACTGAAAATAAAACACCACTTCTTACAGTCATACAGCAGCTGATAAGTATGGTAAGACAAGATTAGTAATATAGAAGCAACTTACAACTCTATATAACTTTCTGAAACTGGCTGTTTTAAATTAAAACAGATTTTTGCGGGGTAACCCCTTTAATGAAAACAGCTGCAAAGGCTACAGCCCAATAGAGGTATTGTCATTAACCCCTTCACTGCCACAATACCATGCTTCCATTAACCCCCCTAAACCAGTGTTCCCCAACCCGTGGCCCTTCTGTAATTGCAAAACAAAAACTCCCATCATGCATAGACAATTGAGAGCTGACAAAGCATGATAGGAATTGGAACTGTGGAAGAGCTGGAATGTCACAGGGTGGGGAACACTGCCCTAGACTAAAGCGTGAAGGGGGAGATTTCTCAAGCTGGTGTAAAGTAGAATTGTTTTAGTTGCCCCTAGCAACCAATCAGATTCCACCTTTCATTTTTCATTGAATTTGTGTGGAATGAAAAGTGGAATCTGTTTGGTCGCTAGGGGCAACTAAGACAATTCTACTTTACACCAGTTTGATAAATCTATACTGAAGTTTTTACACAAGTTTTCTGGCATTCTTTTGGGTGCCCGTGGATCAGTTCAGGTCGCAGGTGGTGGTTGTGGAACAGGTCATGGTGACATGAGGACTTGGTTGGACTTGAGGAAGACTTCCTGGGTCAGGCTACAGCGCTGTAGACCCCACTATGCAGACCATGCTCTTTCCCACTCCCCCTCCCATCCCGTACAAGGAGCTCTTACACCAAAGCAATGCTCTTAAACCAAGTTACAATTTTGAAAAACTGTGAGCTCTTCTTGGAAAGCGCTCTCAATCCAAGTTACTCTTAAGCCAAGGTACCACTGTGCATTTATTAGAAAACTGTCCTCCTTCTCCTGATATGCTGCTTTTTCCTCCTTGTTGACCCTTTTGTCTAGGTTACCAACTACTGCTCTGCTCTAAAAGCATTTTCTGGCTGATATATATATCAGCCAGATATATATATATATATATATATATATATATATATATATATATATATATATACCAGCCAGGATGTCGCATTGTCGGATGAACGTAACGACATTTATTGCGTACAATTATTTCTAAATCCTTCTTTATTAGTGATTTGCCTAGGGACTGCACTGAATCTATGTCTGCCATTATTGCTGTTAAGTGAAGAACCATTCCACTAGTCGTTAGGATCCATCTTTCACTGCGTATACTTCCCCTATAGTGACAGTATTCTTCTACCCACAATGGGACAATAACCACAGGGAAATCATTTCAGCTAAAGAGTACTGCAAGTAATAGAACAACATGATTTATTGCTGCTTTCCTCTTCCTGCTGTCAGCATGGAGAGCTGAGAAATTCTAATAGTCTGGCTGCTAGGGATAAAATCCTTAGCAACCAATAAGGTTGCCAGGCTGCATGTCCCTAGCAACAAGCCTGTATCAGGCAGCATGTCCCTAGCAACAAGCCTGTATCAGGCAGCATGTCCCTAGCAACAAGCCTGTCTCAGAGACAGGCTAAGCAGATGACTTAGCTGCCAGTGGCAGTTCTGTCTAGAAGACCTGTGAAGGGGCAATTGGACCTGGCACAAGTGAACCCAGATTGTACCTCTAACTGCTGCAATAACCATATTCATTCCTGATGCCCCCATACACATGCATGACTAACTTGACCTAGTGTGTGCTTATTCTGAATGGGGGAAAAAATTGTCCCTTTCTGAACCTTAACTCAGGGCTGGACCAAAATATTGTGTATGAACATAGCCTAATACTTTATTATACATTCCCTCTTTAATGGGGTAGTTCAGCAAAAAAAAAAAAATCTTTCAGATCAACTGGTACCAGAAAATGAGATTTGTAATTTACTTCTAATAAAAAAAATCTCATGTATTCCAGTACTTATCAGTTGCTGTATTTCCTGCAGGAAGTGGTGTATTCTCTGTTTTCTATGGGGATTTGCTACTCCGCTGGACAGTTCCTGACATGGACAAAAGTGGCAGCAGAGAGCACCATGAAAAAATACACCACTTCCTGCAGGACATACAGCAGCTGATATGTACAAGAAGACTTGGGATTTTTTAAAAGTAATTACAATTTTTATTTAATGGTAAATTACAAATCTCTGGCACCTGTTGATTTGAAAGATTTTTTTTCTCTAAAATTCCCCTTTAAGATATTGCAGCAGAATCTTCATGGTCTTAGAACAGCTGTAAGAAGTAAGTGACACTGGGTGTTGCCATTCACCTGGTCATTGTAATTCACCTATATTTGTATATCCCTATGAAGTCAACGCTGTCAGCACTGATTGGACAAACTAGATAGGGACAGCCTCCACTGGCAAGGGGAAACACCCAGTTGTCAATTTATTAAAATATACCTGGGCGGAATAACAGATGAATGGCACACCGTAGGATACTAAATAAACCAGATTCCCCAGAGCTGATAACTCATGGGGGAGTACAAACATTACCAAAACAGACCTGTACAGCCCTGTCATTTGATTTGTTAGGCTGGGTTCACACTACGTATATTTCAGTCAGTATTGTGGTCCTCATATTGCAACCAAAACCAGGAGTGGATTAAAAACACAGAAAGGCTCTGTTCATACAATGATGAAATTGAGTGGATGGCCGCCATATAACAGTAAATAACTGCCATTATTTCAATATAACAGCCGTTGTTTTAAAAAAACAGCAAATATTTGCCATTAAATGGCGGCCATCCACTCAATTTCAACATTGTGTGAACAGAGCCTTTCTGTGTTTTCAATCCACTCCTCGTTTTGGTTGCAATATGAAGACCACAATACTAACTGAAATATACATAGTGTGAACCCAGCCTTAATCTGTATTTGATATCACATATTTTGTAGGCATGATATGTGTTTTATCCTTATAAAATGTTAATTATTCCAATATTATTGTCTCATAATGAACATCTTTCCTCCAACAATACTACTTGTCAGCGGTATAATAATTCTAATAACAAACACTTATGAATGAGCCATCTTTTACTATAGATTACTCCAAAGTTATCAATAAATTATTGAAGGAACTGTAAACCAATTACGGCAATTAGATTTAATTATTCAACAATTAAGACGGGTATCAGTTCATCATAAATTAGGTGATGGAGATAGTCTAGTAACAGTGAGAAAGTATATGACAGGTCATTAATAGAGAACACCGGGCAAATGTAGAAGAAATCATAGAGGGCAGGAGGTAGTGCCCGAACATAACAAACAAGGGAAACTTACCTGTCCCCTGCAGCCGTAGCGCCGCTGCTCATGGTCCCCTGACTCTTCTTTCTCCCGGCTTCCTCTGTTGTCACAACCTGACAGAAGCTACACGCTTAGTCAGTCAGTGACCGCAGAGATATCTTGGCATTTCTGGGCTGAGTTGTGAAGTCAAAGGCCCGGGAGATCCAATAGAGCGGCAGGGGACCATGAGCAGTGGCACTGCGCTGCGGAGGCATGGGGATGGGTAAGTATTTCTTAACTGTTATGTTCCGATGACTTCCTACCCTTGTTTTTTACATTTGGCCGAGAAGTAAGTCTGGTGAACATTTTTATTAAAGTATTGTATTACTCCGCAAAAATTATACTAATTACCAATATACACTTATTACGTGAAATGCACAGAAAGGGCTTTTTTCCCTGCACTTACTACTGCATCAAGGCTTCACTTCCTGGATAAAATGGGGATGTCCGCTGTGCGGCTGTGGCTGATGGAGAGGATTGGCTCTTTCTGGCTGCTCCATAGAGAATGAATGGAGCTGCAGGTCACACACTGACCCGCAGCTTCATTCATAACAAAGAAGTCGGGGCGCCGTTCTAGAGATCTCAGGGGGCACGGTGGTCGGACTCCCCCTGAATCACACACTTGTCTCCTATCCTGTGGATAGGGGAGAAGTCAGTTCGAATCGGGTAAAAAAACCTCTCACTTTTTCAGCAATCTGCTCTACTGCAGCTTTTCTGTCTCATTGAACCAAATGGGCCTTTACTCACCATGTGCATCAATAAGCCTGGGATACCTATAAGGGAGAAAGCACACAATACTTCCAATACAGCAATGCAATTCTTGCATTACCTATGATTGGACACAGATATGATGCAGGTACAAACGGCAATGCTAGTGCAACACAACCTGATTATGTGTTTTTACCCTTACCCCGTTCCCTTGTTGTACACTGTATACTGGGATCTCCATTTTGTAGATGATCTGACATTTGTCAATCTTTCCTGCTTCCCACACATCGGTTTTAAGAACTGACTTGCTGCCTAATATATCCCACTCATTGACACCTGCCATTGTCCTGCACATAACTTATCTTAACCTCTTTACCTGTCAGTGGGTATATTGTTATATGGCTGATCATTGAGTATGTATGGTGTATGTACACTGCATATATATATATATATTATGTCCATGACTTAGCAGGAGTCTAGATTATTGACGTTTCCTAGAAGGTCAGTGATAGTATTTCACAGAAGCCGGCGTCAGCACCTGCCTGCATACACGGCCCAGCTCAATCAATTCTCCGCAGTACTCTGGAAGAAAGGGTTTGCATTGCACAGAGCTTCCTGCATAGTGGACACAGGAGAGACGTGCCTGATAAAATCACTTCAAGCACTTGTGAGAATGAAAGACGAGAGACCGTTCATTGAAAGAAATTATATTAGATGAATATTAGATGATAGACAGCCACCAATATTCTCCTAGGACCCCCCCTCCATAGGACGGTATCTGGTGGTTATGACCACATGAGCAGTCACTGGATCGTTCTTCTGGCCCTTTACTTCTATCGTTTGTTGGCTGCGCACACATCTTCTACTACACAGGGCAATGTAAGGCCGACAAATGTAAATCCACTTGAAATAAATGTACCTTATCATCATATCCCCATCATCAAGTGTGGACAGGCTCTTCATAATACTTGGCTTTACTATTTCATTGTGCTGCCAAGCCTAGTTTTTGCAAAAGGAAATACAGTAATACCTCGGACTTCGAACGCTTTGGAACTCGAACTGCTTGGTATTCCAACGAAAATTTACCCAGAAGTAGTGTTTGGAATTCGAACTTTGCTCGGTTTTCGAACAATTTTGCGAGCGTGGATGGTGGGTTGTACCTGGCGAGTTAAGCAGTGGTGAGGCTTCACATACAGTACAGTGCTGTATAAGACTGCTGGAGTGCATATACAGTGCAGTAGTAGTACAGGCAGTGCACCACCATCTCCCATACATTACAGTGCTTGGATGGGGGGGGACACTATACAGTAAAGGATGGGTGAGGAGTTGGTGACTACTGTACTATAATTGCTGGTTCTGATGAACATTTCTTATGTTTAATGTCCTGTACAGTATAGTGCTGTTCTGTACTGTACTGTAGTGATTATACTGAGCACTTATCAGTGTAATAAATGAGTATTGTAGGTAATTATTGGTGGCTGCTGGAACCAATTAATCACATTTACATTATTTCCTATGGGAAGACACTGCTCGGTTTTCAAACTGCTTGGTTCTCAAACTGCCTTCCGGAACCAATTAAGTTCAAAAACCGAGGTACCACTGTATAACTGTAAATGGAGAGCACATACACTATATATATATATATATATATATATATATATATATATATATACGTCATAAAAGTTGAGTACACATGAAAATACTGTAATATTAGGAATCATAGGGATACATTCGGTGCAGTTAAAACAAGAAAGCTGCTTTGTGTTCAGCTTCAGCTTCATTGTCAGCTTCAAGTGTCAAATAGCTGTGCATCACAGCGGACATTCCAGGTTGCTCTTGCAACTGTCGATAACTAAGGGTCCTATTGGACGAATTGATTTTTAATGATTAGCAGTTAACGATAAATGATCGCAAACGAGATTGTTTATTGTTAACCTGAAATCGTTCACCATATTACACAGAACGATGGTCGTTAGTTACCATAGTTACAACCATTGTTACGATTGTTTACTCTGTTTACGTCTGATCCCAGCAGATCCCCATCTATTTAGAACTACTAGTATCAGACTGTGTAGAAACATATCCCCCTCTGGTTACACCCATTCAGAACAACAGAGGAACGGAACATGGCAGAGCTATAAAGGACTAAAATTCATGGGGATAAGAAAGAGCTCCATTTCATGGAAAATAAAAGTTTTCACTAAATCACACAGGTCAGGAGTCGTGTTAAGGGGAGAAGCCAAACTGATCGGGTTCAGCAACGTTCTCTGAATTTGATTCCCTGCAGCTGAAGAAGTTCGATGCCGTCCTAGGGAGTCCTGGAAAACATGGATACAGCCTATGGCCTGTTCGGCCTCTCTGCTCAAGTCAGGAGTGGTGACAGGTTCCCTTTAAGGGTATACAAGAAAGAGAATGAATAATTAGGGTATAATGTCCTGGACCCCTATGCATATAAGATTTACATGAAGCATAAAATTATAATGCCTATACGCCATGGCATCTCTGAACTTTCCCCTTTTGTGCTGCCATTGCTTTGCCAGCTGGAACACCTTCCTCTTCAATTAGTAGGCTGATGATTATAAATATGGAAAAAACACATAAAACTTAAAGGGTTATTACCTTTATCCCCAGGATAAGGGATAACAAGTTGAGCGATGGGAGTCCAACCCTTTGCGATCACGAATAAATAAATGCCCCTGATCATCAGAGTACTGCTTGTGTTCGGCCAACACTCATTAATTTAGAGCCATAGAGAATTATAGGGTGTTGGCCACGCAGTGTGTTTCATTTATTCATTCAGAGCCATAGAGAAGGATAGAGTGCTGGCCACGCAGTGCGTTCCATTCATGTAGACCCATAGATAATGATAGAGTGCTGGCCTCGCAGTGTGTTCCATTCATGTAGACCCATAGATAATGATAGAGTGCTGGCCTCGCAGTGTGTTCCGTTCATTCAGACCCATAGAGAATGATAAAGTGCTGGCCGCGCAGTGTGTTCCATTCATTCAGACCCATAGAGAATGATAGAGTGCTGGCTGCTCAGTGTGTTCCATTCATTTAGAAGCATAGAGAATAATAGAGTGCTGGCCGCGAAGGGGGTTCCATTCCTTTAGACCCATAGAGAATGTTAGAGTGCTGGCCACGCAGGGTATTCCATTCATTCAGGATACAATTTTCTCTCCAGTCTTAGGGTCCTATTCCACGGGCCGAGGAGGGCCCGATCAACGATGTAAACGAGTGGCGATCTGCTAGATCGCCGCTCGTTTACTGGGCCTATTCCACGGCCCGTTGAGCGAGGGCTGCAAGGACATAGTTATCAATGTCCTTGCAGCATCATACATTACCTGTCAGGTCTTCTCGGCGCTGGCCGGCCAAACTCAGCCAATCACAGGCCGCGGCGGTCCCGGCCTGTGATTGGCTGAGCGCTCCGTCAGCTGACCGGACATTTTGAAGATAGAGCGCACAGGACCCGTGGATGAAGACAGCGCGGAGAAGACCTGACAGGTAATGTATGATGCTGCAGCCTGTCAAATCGTCGGTGGCCCGCCGGCCACCACTATTCAACTGTAGCGATGCGCGGTGGGGGAACGATGATTTTAGGTCTGGCCCTAAATGAACGATCAGCCGATGACACGATCATCGGCTGATCGTTCTCTCTATTTCACCAAACGATAATCGGCCGAATCGGGCCAAATAGGGCAGATCCGGCCGATTATCGTTACTGTGGAATAGGGCCCTTAAGGCCCTATTCCACCAACAGTTCTGGCGACAGATCATCTGCCAAAGATCTGAAGCCAAACCCAGGAGTGGATTTGAAAAGAGGAGAAATCCAGTCTTTTCTTTATGACCTGTTCTCTGATTATAGTCTGTTCCTTTGTTTGGCTTCAAATCTGTGAGATAATCTGTCGTCAGATCTGTTGGTGGAATAGGGCCTTTTGGATCTACGAGGGTCCCAGCAGTCGGACCCCCTCTGATCAGCTTCTTATCCCCTATACTGAAGATAACGTAAGGCAATGATATAATATAACAAATGATGAATAGGCAGGATATTCTCTAGATGAGTAACAGATACAACGCTGCTCGATGAGCTTTATATACTGTGAATAGATTTCTGTAACATGAACAATGCTCTCTTCCTGGGCTCTCGGATGTCAGGGACTGTCAGCGCTACTGAACGCTACATTATTTTACATGCAGGTTTTTAAGGTCATCTTTATAAAACATATATCAAGGAACATGAATGCCTGACATAGAGCTTGACTGTGAAAGGTTCATTTTTTCTCTCTGTATTGACTCAATAGGGCCAAGGTCTTGCAGAATGTGAAAAATAAGGATTATCTCATTAATGCTACAGTATTAATAAAACAGCCTGTGAATGAGATTATGTAAGTGATGTGCTGGTGCAATGAGCTGGGGTAGAACCTATGAGTAATGGGACCTTCTTCTGAGTCAGCACTTACTTCTTGCCTGTGTATCAACATCCATCTTCTTTTTATTACAGGCAGACCTGCAGGAATACTGAAGCACCGGCTTAGGGAGGTAGAAGCCATTCCGATAGATGAAGACGAATACCCAGAAGGAAAGATAAATACATCCACTTTTTCTTTACGTGAAGAAGAATCATTGATGTATGCTGTCAAATAGGGAAAACCAGAAAAACAGTGAATATTAGAACTGAAATGGTGAGGCTGAACCTGCAACCTCTATTAAGGGGTTGTTCAGGATTAAAAAAAAAAAGCACAGCTATTTTCTTGCAAAAACAGCGCCACCCCTGCCCTCAGGTTGTGTGTAGTACTGCACATTAGTTCAATACACTTCAATGGAACTGAGCTACAATACCACACCCAAACTGAGGACTAGAGTGGCTTGGTTTCTGGAAGGAGGAAGCCCGGATAAACCCCTCTAAAAGGTTATCAGAGTGCACCACACGCTATGAAACAGTAGTAGATGCCACCTTGCCCATCTGCCCCCATGCTTCTATAAATGGGAAATGTATGCTTCTATTAAAGCAAATGTACCACTTCCTAAGTAAAAAAAAATTTTCCACTACCTTGTCGGCACTGGCGCAAAGATCCCATTTTTCAAAACGCCTCCCAATTCCTACGCTCGGCGCTAGTATCTTTATGTGGATTGGCCTACTCTATGCACTGGAGGTGGGCCCGGCGCCCCCAGTGTAGCAATATCATTACACTGGGGGCGCCGGCCCACTTCCAGTGCATAGAACGGTCCAGCGCACATGAAGCGCACGTGGTACATTCACTTTAACCATTGCATGAACTATGCAATACTGCAAATACTGTAATGGGTGGTATACGCCATGTACCAATTTATGGGGGGGTTTGGTCATAAAGCCCTTTAAGCATACGTATTTGTAGATACTCCCTGATTTTATATAAAAGTAGAAAAGATCCTGCAGAATTTTGTAAAAAAAAAAAAAAGTCACTGTGCTATTGGCCTAAAATGTATGGTGAAACTATAAAAAAAATTGCTATAAGGCCTCATAAACTTCCAATAAATCTACCCTTTACAAACTTCCTGGATACTTTTAGGTCAGGAATGATTCTGTGATGGATACGTACAGGGGAACTGCTCATAAACTTAGCAATATTAATATCAAATCAAAATGCTCATCCATCCAGTGCATAGAGGGACATAGACACGCCCCAACCAAACAAAAAACCACGCCCCTAACCACACCCATGTCACAAGTCACGCCCAAACACTTCTCCCACTACCACAGGGTAGCGCAACACTGATTTTCTTATGCCACCGCTGCTACTAAATAAAATTCACTGTACAAGTATCAATATCACCTCATACATTCATATAGAGGTAGAGCCAGCCCTACAGAGCTCTGTACGCCATATACATTACACTGCAGTTATATCCAGTGACTTACAAGGGACGTCTTCTCTCATCAGAGTTGTTCCCTTTTCATTTTCTTCTCCCATCTGCCCTGGGCCATCATAAGAACTTCTCCACAGAATCTGCCAGACAAACATATTAAGCTCCTCGCTCTGGCACCATTCTCAGCTCTCTACAAACTCATTTAGTGGGTAGGCTGACACTATGTGACCCCCCTTATAGTATATGCCCCTCTCTGTGTAGCCTCCTTATAGATGGCCCCCTAATAAATATACCCCTTATAGATTGCTCCCTTATATATGCCCCCCTTATAGATTGCCCCCTAATACATATCCCCCTTATAGATATCCCCTTGTACATGTCCCCCTTATAGATTGCCCCTAATACATATCCCTCTTATAGATTGCCCCTTGTACATGTCCCCCTTATAGATTCCCCTAATACATGTCCCCTTTATAGATTGCCCCCTTGTACATGTCCCCCTTATAGATTGCCCCCTCTTATACATGTGCCCTTCGTAGATTGCCCCCTTGTACATGTCCCCCAGACCACAAAAAAAGAAACAAAAAAAAAAACCCAACTCACCTAACACCTCGCTCCCCCACTGCGGCTGTCTTCTTCTCTCACCCTGTCCCCCGGCTGATACGCGCTCTCTGGGGATGTCCCGGGGATTCCCCAGCATAGCGCGCACCAGTGACCTCTCAGTGTGCACCAGGGCTGGTACTTCCGGTACAGGGAGCTCTCAGCTCTTCTCAGAGCTCCCTCTACCGGAAGTACAGGCCGGCAGCGCACACTGAGAGGTCACTGGTGCGTGCTCTGTTGGGGAATCCCTGGGACATCCCTAGAGAGCGCGTATCAGCCGGGGGCCAGGACGACACTGCCCCAGCTGTACTGAAATCTAAGGACAGTACGCCTTTGGGACAGGAGGAGTGCGGTAGGGATCGGGACACAAGGGGGCCGTCCCGGGACAGCAGGACATTACCCCCAAAATCGGGATTGTCCCGCCAGATCCCACTGTTGACCCACTATATAATGCAAATCTGCTTTGAGGGCCCTATCACACCAAATGATCATCGGCCGATAATCTATTGGTGTAATAGGTCATGTTAAAAGGCAACGCTCAGCCGACATGCAACATGAGCAATCAAAACGGTAATAGCGATGGTCTGCTGGCTGTCGTTCCGTGTAACAGAAGTGTCGGCAGCAGTCTGGGCACCATTTGAAAATAGCAAAGACAGCAAGCAGGGAACGAATACCAAGTGAGTGCTAATCTGACAGGTTAGCGCTCACCTGCTCCTTAATATCGGGCTGTGTAATACACACCTAAAACTGGTGGTCTGGTGATTCAGACTACTGTAATGGTCCGTTTAGACGAAACGATAATTCATTTAATTGATCGTTTAATGATTTTGAAGCAACAATTTGACTTTTATAAAGATCTGTGTTTAGACGAATAAATCGTTAAAATAATCGTTTTTAAGATCGCTTAAGCCCATCTCACACATAGGGTGAATCTTTGATAGGCTGTTTACACGAAATGATCTGCGAATTTTTAGCGAACGACCAACGATTTTAGAACATGTTGAAAGATCAGAATGAATGATTTCTCACTCGTCGCTTGATCGTTCACTGCGTTTACACGAGCCAATTATCGCTAAAATGCGATAGTTACTGTGAAAATTAGAACGATAATCGTTCCGTGTAAACGCACCATTAGCATAGTTAGGTCATTTAGCCTAGTGTTTCTATATTTTATTTAAAACATATTAAAAATGATAAGATATATCATTCATCAATATGTGACTTAGGGTGCATTTACAGAGAGAGATTTATCTGACAAATTTTGGAAGCCAAAACCAGGAATGGATTTGAAAAGAGGAGAAATCTCAGTCTTTCCTTTATGACCTGCTCCCTGTTTATAGTCTGTTCCTGGCTTCGGCATCAAAGATCTGTCAGATAAATCTGTCTGTGTAAACGCACCATATGGGTACAAACACACACACACACACACACACACACACACACACACACCATATACGCAGAAGATCTGCAGCAGATTTGATGGTGCCAATTTCTTGCTATGTTTAGTTATTTAGATCTAATCTGCTGCGTATCTGCTGCGTATCGCAGCAGTAAGTACGCTGCGTATACGGTGTGTGTGTTTGTACCCTTGTGATAATGAACTCCCTCAAGGGCTCACATTCTGACTAAAGGAAAAAAAACAACAACAACATTTTAGAACTAGTGAGTGCCACAGTCATTTTTGCTTTGAGCTATGAAAATTGTGTATTTTTTCCTTTATTTTTTTTCCTTTTTATAAATAAATAATATATACAGTATAATATATATACCTCTTCACTCAGTACCACATTGGTAGTGTAACTTATCATTCATTCAGAGTTCAACAACCTTTAATGAGGAAGGAGAATACTGTACTGTGATGCGGTACTTGCATTGTGCTCTTAGACATTGTGAAACACAGGTTAATAAGAAGGACAAAGATAAAGGGTAAAGTAAATATTTGATATGGGATTTGCTTGTCAGTCTGAATTCTCATGTAGTATTTCTAATTTCACCACAATTGTTGCACAACCTGCACCTCCTTATGGGGAAGTGTGTGAGTGACCTGACAGCAACAGGTTTCTTTCGATTAGTTCACCTGGGGGTCATGTCCTCTCTATAGTCTCTGTTGGCAGACCCTTAGTTTTCTACCAGTTGCAGTAACCCCCGTTAAATATGGATATGCACATATGGTTACTCGATGTGTATGTAAATTCTAAGCCAGGAAGATATGTCTTTTTTTTTTTTTTTTTTATTCAAATCCGCATAAAAAGAATTCAAGCAAAAGATATCACACAGAATCCATTGAGGATTCTGCATGGAACAAAAAATAAAACTCTATGGGGGAGATTTATCAAACATGGTGTAAAGTGAAACTGGCTCAGTTGCCCCTAGCAACCAATCAGATTCCACCTTTCATTCCTCACAGACTCTTTGGAAAATGAAAGGTGGAATCTGATTGGTTGCTAGGGGCAACTGAGCCGGTTTCACTTTACACCATGTTTGATAAATCTCCCTCAATGTTAATGCATCCTAAGGCATACCTCCCAACCGTCCCGGATTTCGCGGGACAGTCCCGTTTTCGGGGTGCTGTCCCGCGGTCCCGGAACGGCCCCCAGTGTCCCGCATTATATGTGGCCCCAGCGAAAAAACAATAAACCAGTAACTCACCTGTCCGCCGGCCCGAGCAGCTCCTCTCCTGGTAGAGCGTGCACTCCCGTCATCCTCCCGGGCGGGCAGCGGGGTATACAGACACTGACTGTGCCGGAAGTGACCTGTAGCCTCCATCATGAATCACTTCCGGTACAGTCAGTGTCTCTGTACCCCGCTGCCCGCCCCGGAGGATGACGGGAGTGCGCGCTCTGCCGGGAGAGGAGCTGCTGGGACCGGAGGACAGGTGAGTTACTGGTTTATTGTTTTTTTCCGCTGGGGCCACACTAATGGGGGGTATTGGCTACTATGTGAGGGGATTGGCTAGTATGTGGGGCACTATATGGGGGATTGGCTAGTATGTGGGGCACTATATGGGGGATTGGCTAGTATGTGGGGCACTATATGGGGGATTGGCTAGTATGTGGGGCACTATATGGGGATTGGATACTATGTGGGGCATATATGGGGGATTGGCTACTATGTGGGGCATATATGGGGGATTGGCTACTATGTGGGGCATATATGGGGGATTGGCTACTATGTGGGGCATATATGGGGGATTGGCTACTATGTGGGGCACTATATGGGGGATTGGCTACTATGTGGGGCACTATATGGGGGGATTGGCTACTATGTGGGGCACTATATGGGGGATTGGCTACTATGTGGGGCACTGGCTACTATGTGGGGCACTATATGGGGGCATTGGCTACTATGTGGGGCACAGGCTACTATGTGGGGCTCTATATGGGGCATTGGCTACTATGTGGGGCACTATATGGGGGCATTGGATACTATGTGGGGGATTGGACACTATGTGGGGCACTATATGGGGATTGGACACTATGTGGGGCACTATATGGGGACATTGGATACTATGTGGGGCACTATGTGGGGGATTGGACACTATGTGGGGGATTGGATACTATGTGGGCACTATTGGGGGATTGGATACTATGTGTGGCACTATTGGGGGGATTGGATACTATGTGTGGCACTATTGGGGGGATTGGATACTGTATAGGGCATTTTTTGGGGGATTGGATACTGTATAGGGCACTATTCAGTCAGCAGCATGTGGTGACTGTAGGGGAGTGGCTATGGAGGGTTGCTATGGGGGCGTGGCAATGGAGGGTTGCTATAGGGGCGTGGCTATGGAGTGTAAACTTAGCACTGATTGGCTGAAGGGGAGCCGTTTGAAATTCCCGGCTCATCTCTTCAGCCAATCAATGCAAGGCAGCACTGATTGGCTGAAGGGGAGCCGTTTGAAATTCCCTGATCATCTCTTCAGCCAATTAATGCGCCGAAGAGGGGAGTCGGGGATGTCGGAAGACCTTCTGCGCGGAGCAGGTAACGTATGTTCTTGGCCGCGGTGGTGGGGGCGATCGGAGCGGCGGCGGGGGGGGGGGGGGGGGATAGGAGCAGCGGCGGGGGGGGGGGGGGGGGGCGATCGGAGTGGCGGGGGTGGCGATCAGGGCGGCGATCGGAGCGGCGGGAGTGGCGATCGGGGCGGCGCAGGGGGCTGCGGTTGAGGGGGCGGGCTGCGGGCGCACGATTGCAAAACTATTTTTCCGTATTATATATCGTACCGTCTAAACGCTGATCGTCATAACAAAGAAATCGTTACTTCTAAATCGTTAATCGGCCAATAATCGCCTTGTGTAAACTTAGCATAAATTCAAATCATTCCTTGTTTTGTTGGGATCAGATGGAGTAAATGATGGAGTAACGATCATAACTAACTATGCAGCCCATAGACAATGGCAGCGCAGCAGACCACTGCTATCTAGATCGTTGATGTTTCAACATGTTGAAGGACAACAATCAGCGGACACTGTGCAAGTCAGCTGATTGTTGTCTTCTATTACACAATACATAATCTTCTATTAGGGTCCATTTACACAGAAACATTATCTGACAGATTATCTGCCAAAGATTTGAAGCCAAAGCCAGGAATGGATTTGAAAAGAGGAGACATTTCAGGCTTTCCTTTATGACCTGATCCCTGTTCATAGTCTGTTCCTGGTTTTGGCGTCAAATCTTTGGCAGATAATCTGTCAGATAATCTTTCTATGTAAATGGACCCTTACTTTTTGTAATAGGGACTTAAAGGGGTACTCCGGGCTAGGGTTATTTTTAGTGTATGGCCAGGGAGGGGATCCTGGATCGCGCCACCCCATTCTCCGGTCCCGCTGCTGCTTCCTGGTCTGAGCTGCGGCTTGAGACATGACGTCTCAAGGCAGCTCAGCCATTCAGCGGGCGAGTCGGGACCCTGCTACGAACGCAGAATGGCTGAGCTGCCTTAAGACCAGGAAGCGGCAGCGGGATGGGAGAACGAGGAACCCGATGCTGGAACCGGGCAGGTAAGTGACCAGCGGCATCTATATCCACCCCTTTCCCAGCCATACATTAAAATAACCACAGCCTGGAGTACCTTTTTAACCTCTTAGGGACATATGACGTACCGGTGCGTCATATGTCCCTAGGAGGTGTTCAGAGCGGGGCTGCTCTGAACTGCCGCAATCCCGGGTGCCGCGTGTAGCCCGGGACCGCGGCTATTAGCGGGCACGGTCTGAATGCCGTGCCCGCTAATCAGGTAATCGGAGACAGTTGTCAAAGTTGACAGCTGCCTCCGATTACCGGAGGCAGATGTTCCCTGGTGTCTAGTGGGGGAGATCGCTCCTCCGTGACTGAAGCTGGCCGGGGTCCGCTCCAAGATGGCGCCGTCCCTGGCTCGGCACTCGTTTGTTTTCGGCTGCAGCAGCCGAAAGCAAACGAGTGCCGATCTCATTGATCTTTGCTGTATTACTATACAGCAAAGATCTCAATGAGAGATCAAAGTGTATATACTAGAAGTCCCCCAGGGGGAATAACTCTAACCACAGGGGGAATAACCCTAACCCCAGGGGGGCTTCCAGTATATGTGTAAAAAAAAAAAGTATTTGTTATTAGTAAAAAGCCCCCTCCCCTAATAAAAGTTTGAATCACCCCCCTTTTCCCATGTTTTAAATAAAAGTAAATAAATAAATAAACATGTTTGCTATCGCCGCGTGCGTAATCGCCCAAACTATTAATTAATCACATTCCTGATCTCGCACGGTAAACGGCGTCAGCGCAAAAAAATCCCAAATTGCTAAATTGGTGCATTTTTGGTCGCATCAAATCCTGAAAAAATTTAATAAAAAGCGATCAAAAAGTCGTATATGCGCAATCAAGGTACCGATAGAAAGTAAACATCATGGCGCAAAAAATGACACCTCCCACAGCCCCATAGACCAAAGGATAAAAGCGTTATAAGCCTGGGAATGGAGCGATTTTAAGAAACGTATATTTGTTAAAGAGGATGTACCACCAGGTACATCCTCTTTAACCTAAACCCACTGATCGAACGGCGCCGGCACGGCGCCGTTCTATGCATCGGAACCGGCCAGTGCTCAAGCACTGGAGGCGGGCCGGGCTGCCTCCAGTGGAAGGGAATTCCCTCCCCTATATGACGCTGCTCCATTCATTCTAAGAGAGCCGCGTCATACAGGGGAGGGAATCCCTCCCACTGGAGACGGCCCAGCCCGCCTCCAGTGCTTGAGCACCGGCCGGTTCTGGTGCATAGAACTCCTCTTGGAGTCCCACCTGTCCCATAGACTAAAAGTTATACGTCGGCGAATTTCGTTGTCCACCCAACTGACAAGTTAATTTTTTTGGGCTGACAGCGGAATTTGCCAGAGAAAGTCAATTCTTTGTGGACAGTGGCATTCACCGGCAAATACCATTAAGTCTTAAGTCTCCGCTCTTATTCCATAGTGTGCACATACCCTAAAGCCGATGTCACACCTGATGAAAAATGCTGAAAAATGCTGTGGGCAGACCCCAGATGAAGCAGTTCTTGCAAAACACGTTGGGAGTAATCGGTTATTGTGGTACCTTATTTTGTTCTGCACTCACCACATGTACACTTCTTTGAAACTGACACATTGCACTGGGGATATGGACAAATGTGCTAAGGCAGAGTCCAGGGTATGGTTATAGGCTGCGGATTGTGAAATTTTTACAGATTTTCCAAATTAACTTCAGTACGAAACGTAAAATCTAGAGCAAATCTAGAGAAACATCCCCTGGATTGCTATTCTTCCGGGCTTACTATACTCTCAGCTCTATTATGTCACATACTTCATTCACTGTTTTGTCCTGTTGGCAGATCTCCTAGTATAACAGAAGCAGTAATAATACTGTGCAATTCTTTACGGGGATCGACCACATGGATGCTTTTCTTTTCCCACAAAAGTCAATGGAAATGATAGGCTCATGTTGTGTGTAATGTCACCTGCTATTCACATGTATGGAACACAGAAGAAATAAATGGGTATCCAGCTTGAAAATAATTTTTTATATGTTGCTGCCCATAGTGAGACTAACAGTTTATTCCATGCTTTTTACTATCTATTCAGTCTCCTTTCCCCGGTTCTCAGTTGCTGCTTTCTGCTGAAGACACTAAAATCTGTGTGTGAGCTTTTCTCTCGCCTCCCTTCTGAGACATCTGATGTAAACAAGTCCCCAGCAAGCATCTTTGTAATGCTTGGAGGGTTATTCTGAAATCAAAATTCTGATGAACTTAATGGGATTATTTATCCCTCCCAGCATTACAAAGATGCCACAAAGTTGCAGATAAGGCCTGCCAGGGACTTTTTTACATCAGCCATCTCTTAAGGGTGGGTAAGGAGAGAGGGAAACTGAGATAAAAGCTCACACAGTTCTTTGTGTCTTCAGCAGAAAGCAGCAGCTCAGAACTTGGGGAAGGAGTCTGAATAGATAATAACAAGTATGGAATGAATTGTTCGTCTCACCATGGGCAGCAACATATGAAAAGTTAGGCTTGAGCGGAATACTCCTTTAAGGCCAAAAGGTATTTATACACATACTGTAGTGTAGCCATAGGCTTCTATAGACCAAGTAGGCTTCTTTACTCCTGTATAAATTATGATGTAACACTAAAAATACATAGACCGTTAGGGTGTGTTCATACACCTTTGGGCAGTACGCCAGAGGTATACACTGGCACAGAAGCAAAAACGTATTTGATCTTAAACTGGAATTTTACCCTTTCACTTTAATGGACTGAACGTCATCTACTATTGATCACGATTGATCCATTTCCTGAACATAAACTCAATGGCAGCAGATAAGATTTTCTAAATTGATCAAAACATAGTAGTAAATTACAATCGGTCCAATAAAGTAAATGGGTATAGAAAATAAAGGCCTAGGGAACCTGTCCTATGCAGCGAGCAGCTGGATGGGGAGATAACTGCTCATATGTCAAAGGTTCATAGGGAGTCTGTCAGCTCTATATCAGCTTACGTGTCAATGAGGCAGTGTCGAGCCACAGTATGCACATCTCCTCCCTCCCCCACCCTATGACTGATCGATGTACAGGGTTTGGCTTCGAGCACTGAGCCCTGTGCCAAGGTGGGGAGGGAGGAGGCATGCATGCTGTGGCTCAGCAACGTCTCCATGACACTTGAGTTCAGCGCATGACATTAGAGAAGTCAGACTCCCTTTAAGCCAAAGCTTTACATTGCAGTGATAAAAAAGAAAGAACTGTATGGGAATTTTTTTGAAGATCAAACACCAGCTTTCAAATTGCTGACATGTGGTCCATGCAATAGCATACCAAATCACCCAGTGCAAATAGAGTGTATCTGCAGTTGTTATAAGGAGCCTTTCCATACAGCAACTCTATTCTATCAGGCTCATTGGTGAACTAACTCGAATGGAGTAACTACATGCAGGGGGCGGAGTATTGAGGAAAAAAATTACACCAGAGAAAACATTACATGAAAAAAAAAAATACACCCCCATACTCCTCGCTGACCATTTTACAAAAAATAATAAATTAAATCCACTTGTCATCGATGTAGTTCAGCAAATATAATGTAGCCCAGGTCACTGGTATCTGAAAAAGAAAAAAAAAAAAGAGAAAAAAAAGTAATTAAATGCTGTGGCTACCACATGTGGTTGTGAGTTGCAGGTGGGACCTGGGCTTGTAAGAACTCCAGACCCTGCAGTACACAAGTGCAGCAGGGAAGAACACTGTGTGGGAACACAGCCTGACACTACACCTCTGCACTGCAGCCTCTAGTAATCATGTGATGGTCACCAGAGGCTACAGGGCAGCTGAAGACACAGCCAGGTTTAGAGAGGAGTAAGAGCTCAGTGACCACTGGGCGCACTCCTCTACAGTAGGCGGCGCTCTGCACCCGCACCATGGAATGTACATCTGCATGTCTGCTGGGATTACTGAGACATGTCCGGAAAAGTCGATACCTATGTGCACAGGGCAGGATCAGTTTCTGAACCAGCTCCAGATAATCCTTGAAGGGATTAGACTGCCAGAGGTATAGTCAGCTCCAGTCCTGGCAGTGGTGGCAGAAGCCCAGGAGTATGTATCAGCTGAGATCCCACAGCAGTGATGTCCTCTCCTTGCCTTATATTATTCCTGCGAGGCTAAAATACAATACAGCCATCTTAAACATACAGTCCCATGCAAATCACTCACTTACAGCATACCGTCCTATGTAAGTATTATCACTGCCCTCAGCCCCTCTCCAACACGCAGTGCCATGTAAATAACATCACAAAACTCCCTGTAGCCACACTCAACAGACAGTCCCATGTAAATTCCTCTCCTACAATATACAGTCCCATGTAAATCCCTCTCCTACAACATACAGTCCCACGTAAATCCCTCCCCTACAACATACGGTCCCATGTAAATCCCTCTCCTTCAACATACAGTCCCATGTAAATCCCTCTCCTACAACATACAGTCCCATGCAAATCCCTCCCCTACAACATACAGTCCCATGTAAATCCCTCCCCTACAACATACAGTCCCATGTAAATCCCTCCCCTGCAACATACAGTCCCATGTAAATCTTTTCCCTACAACATACAGTCCCATGTAAATCTCTTCCCTACAACATACAGTCCCATGTAAATTCCTCTCCTACACCATACAGTCCCACATAAACCACATCCCTGCCCTCCCTCCTCACCATGCTGCCTCCCCTGTCCCCAGCACACACAGCAGTCACATGCTGCTGCAGCTACTACTACATCTTGTTTCAGCTCTGTGGCCCCGCCTCTACCTTGCCAATGGTCATGTGACTTATGCAAGTCATGTGACCTTCTGACGTACAACGATCCCTCCCAGTGATTGTATGCGGCCTCTAACCTATAGACAGGAGACGGAACTACATAGTGTGACATTGGCCGGCAGAGGGCGCCCCAATGACAGGTGTGTAGTACCGGACCCTGGCGCCCCTCAGATTTTGAATATAGAGGGGGAGCAGTATTATAGGGGTAGTATACAGGATATGGTGTATATATAGGGGCGGCTGCATTATACAGGAGATGGTGTATACACAGTGTGTTAGCTGTATATAGAGGGCTAGTATACTGGATATGGTGTATATATAGGGGGCTGCATTATACAGGATATGGTGTATATACAGGGGGAGTATTATGCAGGAGATGGTGTATACACAGTGTGTTAGCTGTATATAGAGGGCTAGTATACAGGATATGGTGTATATTATACAGGAGATGGTGTATACACAGTGTGTTAGCTGTATATAGAGGGGTAGTATACAGGATATGGTGTATATATAGGGGGCTGCATTATATAGGAGATGGTGTATACACAGTGTGTTAGCTGTATATAGAGGGGTAGTATACAGTATATTGTGTATATAAAGGGGAGCAGTATTATACAGGAGATGGTGTGTACACAGTTTATTAGCTGTATATAGAGGGCTAGTATACAGGATATGGTGTATATACAGGGGGAGTATTATACAGGAGATGCTGTATACACAGTGTGTTAGCTGTATATAGAGGGGTAGTATACAGGATATGGTGTATATATAGAGGCGGCTGCATTATACAGGAGATGGTGTATACACAGTGTGTTAGCTGTATATAGAGGGGTAGTATACAGGATATGGTGTATATAGAGGCGGCTGCATTATACAGGAGATGGTGTGTACACAGTGTGTTAGCTGTATATAGAGGGCTAGTATACAGGATATGGTGTATATAGAGGCGGCTGCATTATACAGGAGATGGTGTATACACAGTGTGTTAGCTGTATATAGAGGGCTAGTATACAGGATATGGTGTATATACAGGGGGAGTATTATACAGGAGATGGTGTATACACAGTGTGTTAGCTGTATATAGAGGGCTAGTATACAGGATATGGTGTATATAGAGGCGGCTGCATTATACAGGAGATGGTGTATACACAGTGTGTTAGCTGTATATAGAGGGGTAGTATACAGTATATTGTGTATATAAAGGGGAGCAGTATTATACAGGAGATGGTGTGTACACAGTGTGTTAGCTGTATATAGAGGGCTAGTATACAGGATATGGTGTATATACAGGGGGAGTATTATACAGGAGATGGTGTATACACAGTGTGTTAGCTGTATATAGAGGGGTAGTATACAGTATATTGTGTATATAAAGGGGAGCAGTATTATACAGGAGATGGTGTGTACACAGTGTGTTAGCTGTATATAGAGGGGTAGTATACAGGATATGGTGTATATAGAGGCGGCTGCATTATACAGGAGATGGTGTATACACAGTGTGTTAGCTGTATATAGAGGGGTAGTATACAGTATATTGTGTATATAGAGGCGGCTGCATTATACAGGAGATGCTGTATACACAGTTTATTAGCTGTATATAGAGGGGTAGTATACAGGATATGGTGTATATAGAGGCGGCTGCATTATACAGGAGATGGTGTGTACACAGTGTGTTAGCTGTATATAGAGGGCTAGTATACAGGATATGGTGTATATACAGGGGGAGTATTATACAGGAGATGGTGTATACACAGTGTGTTAGCTGTATATAGAGGGGTAGTATACAGTATATTGTGTATATAAAGGGGAGCAGTATTATACAGGAGATGGTGTGTACACAGTGTGTTAGCTGTATATAGAGGGGTAGTATACAGGATATGGTGTATATAAAGGGGAGCAGTATTATACAGGAGATGGTGTGTACACAGTGTGTTAGCTGTATATAGAGGGGTAGTATACAGTATATTGTGTATATAAAGGGGAGCAGTATTATACAGGAGATGGTGTGTACACAGTGTGTTAGCTGTATATAGAGGGCTAGTATACAGGATATGGTGTATATATAGGGGCGGCTGCACTATACAGGAGATGGTGTGTACACAGTGTGTTAGCTGTATATAGAGGGCTAGTATACAGGATATGGTGTATATAGAGGCGGCTGCATTATACAGGAGATGGTGTATACACAGTGTGTTAGCTGTATATAGAGGGCTAGTATACAGGATATGGTGTATATATAGGGGGCAGTATTATACAGGAGATGGTGTATACACGGTGTGTTAGCTGTATATAGAGGGCTAGTATACAGGATATGGTGTATATAGAGGCGGCTGCAATATACAGGAGATGGTGTATACACTGTGTTAGCTGTATATAGAGGGCTAGTATACAGGATATGGTGTATATAGAGGCGGCTGCATTATACAGGAGATGCAGTATGGTCAGCTGCTTTGTGACACGGATGTGCATGATATGGAGCCAGTGGCGAGCACAGACATGCTGGGAGTTGTAGTCTGATGAGTTGTAGAGCCGCAGTCTGCAGTCCAGTCTTTAGTGCAGGAGTGGGGAACCTTGGCTGTCCAGCTATTGCAAAACTACAACTGGTTTACCAGCGCTGTGTTCCCCCAACTTTGTCTCTCCAGCTGTTGCAAAACTACAACTCCCATCATGCATAGATAGGCTTGGAATTTGGAATTGTAGTTTTGCAACCGCTGGAGAGACTAGACTAGACTCTCTATGCTGACCTGCTATTTCCTGTTGACAACTAAGTGCTGACAATGGGGCAGAGTGGGCAGCCCAGGAACGGGCAGCTGCAACGTAGCGGGACAGGTAAGTATACATTACTATCAGGGCTAACTAAGCATTTATCTTGGAAACCCCATTAAAGTCTATAGAGAAAGTCAGTCTGTGCACACATTGTAAAGAAATCTATATTTATTATAGTGTGTGCACTGGCGGCTGAACAATACAGATAACCTATATAAATTGCTTTAAAAAAAAATGTGTGTGTGTGTATATATAATTTTTTTTTTATTGCTGTAAGGCAACTTTCTGAAAACCTTGGGCGTGATCTGCCCCCCCTAGAAAGTTTAGCCGGAGCTTCCCTATGATGATGGAATCCTCTGCATCCAGTGTCACCTCTCTATACTATTACTTTCTCCAGCGATAAACAATAGATACTAGATACAGTGTGGGTGTATATATATATATATATATATATATATATATATATATATATGCATATGGACTTCCCCTTTTTCTAGGTGTGATAAGCTGCAGCTTCTCCTATCTATAGATGCCACATCCTGCAGCAATGACTGATCTGCGTAGCGTTGTGTAAGGTCTCGGCTTCCTCGGCATTGCTGTGTGGGGGTAGCTGCTTTATTATTTCTGTAGTGTGGGCTGTCATCCAGCGACACACACAAGCCTGCTACTGCATGGTAAATAGAGAGAATACAAGACACTAAACGTAAGATTCCCAGCATATGGTCACCGACGTGCTGCAAAGTCACAAGGCTTAAAGGGGAAGTCTATACAGGTAGCGGAAGCTATTCATGCTGCACCAGATGTATCAAAAACATTGTATATAGAGCATAATGTTAGCTATATCATGTAGTGTAACTTTTTCCTTCCCATGTGTAATAGGATTTGCTTTGTTAGTGTATTGCTATTGCCGTATGTTGTATATAGGGTTGAAATGCTCTTCCGTCAGCATGTTACATGGTAAGGCTGTCTCAGTGACACCATCCATCAATAATACCTGACAGAATAGCGCAGATTACTGCACTAATCTGGTAAAATGCCAGACACCATGCTGAACATTACATCAGAACCCAATAAGATCAGTGGTATCTGTTCCCACAAGCTTGCTTTTAAAATCATGCCCCCTTGTGGCGCCAAGTGTATCGCCACCACATGACCAGCAGAGAGGGAGC
Source organism: Dendropsophus ebraccatus (assembly GCF_027789765.1). NCBI lineage: Eukaryota > Metazoa > Chordata > Amphibia > Anura > Hylidae > Dendropsophus > Dendropsophus ebraccatus. The sequence goes on along the minus strand of NC_091465.1, from coordinate 29,369,056 downwards.
ACTAGAGGGCGTGGTTTCAAATGCACCTAACAGGGCATTCATTTAAGTGCCAATCCAGACATTTCCTTAAAGGAACAGGTAATTCGTACAATACTACACCTATGCTTTCAGAAGGGAATACCTCCATTATTTGGTATATCATTATACATGACACCCTTAAAGGTCAGCTCCAGTGATTTTTTTCTCTCCTCATCTTCACGACGGCACCACAGGAGTTAACTCATTCCCTAGGGACAGGAAAAGCACAAACACGAGAGGTTAAAAGCCCCTCCCCTTCCCACAATCACCAGTGCTTTTCCTGTCCCTTCGGGAAGGCACGAGAGGTGGGGATCCGCCGTGAAGAGAAGAGATCCCCGAAGAGAAAAGATCAAGTCTTACCCCCCTAGCCGGGTCGATCGGGGTTTGTCCCCCTTCCTCCCTGGGAGCGGCTATGGATCTGGAGATCCGGGGGTTCGGGATGGTCCGGTCCATCCCGGTGTGAGCGGTCCGCGCGGGGTCCTAACCTTGATCCGGTTGGCTCCCCGGGCGCACGTGGACCAAGTCACCCGCCGCCAGGTAAGTAGAGGCCGTAGATCCTCCGGGCGGCCTTCTTCCGATACGGCCGCATGGTGTCTGACCTTCTTCCGGTCACGCGGCTCACGCTACGTGGGGACGTACTGACGTCACACGCCGGAAGTAAAAGCTTCCGGGCGCCAGATTGAAAATGCTGGGATGCATATAAGAAGAGCGGGTCGTCCGTCTGATGAGGTCTGAATTGGGCGGGATGGATTCCTCTTCTTCTTCGACAGTGGCTGCTGCGACTGATAAGACTCCCCATGCATCCCACGGCGTGAGTACTTATTTCTGCTGATATGACTACTCTTATGGGGGATCTGGTTCTCAACTATTCACTTCTCCCTACCTGGGTGTATCCTATTGATCCTATCTCCCTTATACCTTTTTGGATAAGGATAAGGACAAGGATTCTGCTCAAAAGGAGAAAGCAAAGGCTCCTCCTCCAAGGAAGTGTGGGACCTGTAATAGTCGCCTATCTTCTTCATATAAGAAAAATATCTGCTCATCTTGTATTGGTGATATCGTAAAGGAGGATAGAGCTTCATTTTTGGCTGAAATCAGACAAATGATGAAAGATGAAATTAAGGCCTCTCAGTCTGTAACAGCTCCAGCATCTGTTCCCCAGGTGGTCCCTACGGTTCCTCCGCTGGTGGCTCCTACTCCTCTCAATATAGCTCCTCCTGACCCCTCCCCAGCCAGCGTATCAGGGGAATCAGTTAGATCTAAAAGACGTAGATCAGCATCTCCAGAATCTGATTGTGAGTCGGGTCATGTATCAGATTCAGTGATCATGTGTGACGAGGAAGTGGAGACTATAGAGCGGGTTAAGAGATATCTATTCCCCTCTGATCGTACAATACCCTTTGTCGAAGCTGTAAGACAGGCCCTGGGTATGGAGGAAGTCCAGGAGGACATAGCTCCTAAGGATAGACTTTTTGCCGGTCTTAAATCCAAAGAGAAAACTGTCTTCCCCATTCATGAAGCACTGCAGAGTTTGGTGCTGGATGAATGGAAAGAACCCGAAAGAAGGTTCATTATTCCGGGGGAGATTAGGAAAAGGTTACCCTTCAAGGAGGAGGATATTTCTAAATGGGATGAGTCACCTAAAATAGACGCTCAGCTAGCTAAAGTCTCGAAGAAAATGGTGCTTTCCTTTGAAGACTCCTCTCAATTAAAAGATCCCATGGATCGTAAAGTGGAGAGTTTATTAAATAAAATCGTGGGACTCTAGCTTTTTTTCCATTAATAATAACATCGCTGCAACTAATGTAGCAAGGGCCATGCACATTTGGTTGGAACAGCTGGAAAATAGTTTGAAGGAAAAATCCTCGGATGAGGATATTTCTGAACCTATAGCATTACTTAAAGATGCGGCAGCTTTCCTGGCAGACTCCTCGGCAGAATCAATTAGAGCAGCGGCCAGAGATGGAGCTCTTACTACAGCAGCCCGACGGGCTCTATGGTTAAAAGATTGGTCTGGAGATAACATTTCAAAATCTAAATTATGTGGTATACCCTTTGAGGGGAATTTTGTCTTTGGTAAAGGCTTAGACAAGATCTGCGAAAAATCATCGGATAAGAAGAAGGCCCTTCCAGAGGGTAAAACACCAAGGAAGACCGAGCCATATAAAAGACCTAGATACCAGGAACTGACCAGAGGCAAAGGGAAGTCTGGAGGACGCTGGAGCTACAAGAAGGGAGGTAAAAGCAAGAATATTTTTTACTCCCCCAAAGGCTCCCAGGAAAAACAATGACCAGACCCCGGTAGGGGGGAGACTGTCCAAGCATGGGGAAGCTTGAAATCAAATAACACAGAACTCTTGGATCCTAGAGATAATTCAACAAGGTTACAACATAGAGTTCACTCAGTCTCCTCCCAAAAGATTCCTAATCTCCAGCCAATCTTCCCCAATTCTACAAAAAGAACTAGTCAACAGTGTAAAGAAACTTATACTGTCAGAGGTCGTGTCGCCCGTCCCAGTGACAGAACTAGGGAAGGGACATTATTCCAACCTGTTCTTGGTGAGGAAACCAAGCGGGTCATACAGACTAATTATAAATCTAAAATCCTTGAACAAAGTAGTAAAATACAAAAGGTTCAAGATGGAATCGATAAGATCCACTACTCCTCTTATACCAAAAGACGCGGTGATGGCATCAATAGATCTGACGGATGCGTATTACCACATTCCTATCCATTCAACGTCGCAACAATATCTAAGATTCGCACTACGGATGGAGGGTAAAGTTCAGCACTTCCAATTTAAAGCTCTCCCATTCGGGATATGTTCAGCTCCCAGAATATTTACGAGTGTAATGGGAGAGGTGGCCTCCTACTTACACTTGAGAGGGGTAAGCATTGTATGTTATATGGATGATCTTCTCTTAATTGCAGATTCTCCACAAACACTACTACAGGATCTGGAATTGACAGCAGATCTACTAATGCCCCTATTCCACTGGTCGTCAGAGGAGCAAACGAGCGCTCTCAGCGTTCGTTTGCTCCTCGTTACCCGCTCGCTGCCGCTGCTATTCAGCGCGGCTGCAGGGAGCGGGTGAGTGCGGGAGGGGCTGCGGGGGGGCTGCCCGGGGGATCGCTAGATCGTCCGGGCAGCCCATAGGATATAGCAGCATCTGCTGCCGACGCTCCTATTCAACATGTTGAAAAACAAGCGACTGCAACGATCAGCCGACATCGTTCATGTCGGCTGATCGTTGCACTCTATTCCACGGGACGATTATCGTCCGTAGCGGCCGATATCGGTCGAATACGAACGATAATCGTTCCGTGGAATAGGGCCTTAAGGAACCTGGGATGGTTGATAAACGAAGAGAAATCAGATCTTCTACCAAGTACCCAGAAGGTATTTTGGGGAATTCTTTTGGATTCCGCCATGTAAATGTCCTTTCTCCCCTTAGACAAGAAGTTATTATTAATCAGGAAAGTAGACAACTTCAGGAGGAAGAGATCTTGCAAGATCCGAGAAGCTGTGTCTCTACTGGGATCCTTAACAGCCTGTATTCCGGCCGTTCCATGGAGCCAGGCCCACTCCAGGACGCTGCAGGGACAAATTCTCTCTGTTTGGAACCATCAACAAACAGGTCTGGACAAACTAATGTCTATCTCTCCACAGGTACAACAGTCCCTCAGATGGTGGCAGTGTCCGGAAAATCTTGCAAGAGGTGTTCATTGGAATCCAACTCCCAGAATTACAATGACCACAGATGCAAGCAAGACAGGATGGGGAGCCCAGGTGGAAGGACTCCTTCTACAGGGACTATGGTCTCAGAACATAAAGACAAGATCATCCAATTACAGAGAACTGATGGCGGTCTGGATGTCTTTGAAACGAGCAGAAGATACTCTAAGAGGTGCACACGTCCAGATATTATCGGACAACATTACAACAGTGGCCCATCTGCGACATCAGGGCAGTGCAAAAAAGAACTCGCTCCAAAACATCTCAACAAAGATTTTTGCCTGGGCAGAGGAAAACATCTTATCCCTCAGTGCGACACATCTCAAAGGCTCAGAGAATATAAGTGCGGATTATCTAAGCAGACACGTAATTCACCCGGGAGAATGGTGCCTCAACAGCAGGATCTACCAGCAGTTAACCAACAGATGGGGACATCCACTGGTGGATTTATTTGCCAACGCCCAGAACAAGAAGGCTCTGAACTTCTTCTCCCTGAATCCCAGGGATGGAGCGATGGGAATAGATGCCCTATCCCATCAGTGGAATTTCAGTCTGGCTTACGCCTTTCCTCCAATTCCTCTAATACCAAGAACTCTTCAGAAGGAAGGAGGGCTGACGATCTTCATCGCCCCCTACTGGCCAAGAAGATCTTGGTTCGGCCTCCTACAGAACCTGGCAGCAGAACCCCCAATCCTCCTTCCAGAGGAACCGGATCTCCTTTTCCAGGGCCCTCTTTTCCATCCCGATCTACGGACTCTCAAACTGTCAGCATGGATCCTGAGAGGTGCATGCTCAGAAGTAGAGGGCTATCTGAAGAAGTGATTTCCACCATACAGAAAAGTTGGAAACCAGTGACAAATAAAATCTTATCTGAAAGTATGGAAGGTATTTTTAAGGTTGTGTCTCCATTTCACCAATCGCAAGACATAATTCTACCATCATTCTGCTCCTCACCAAAAAACGAGGTGGAACGAAAGTTTAATACATTGGATGTAAGAAGAGCTGTTCTTCAATACATAACAGTTTGCAATCCCTGGAGGAAGGATCAATCATTATTTATACAGTTCCAGGGTAAAAATAAAGGGAAGAAGGTGTCCAAGAGCGTCCTAGCACGATGGATTCGTAATGCAATCGAACAATCATACTGTCTTTTAAATCTGGCTTCACCGCTCCAGATTAAGGCCCATTCTACTAGAGCCATCTCTACCACTTGGGCAGAAAGAGCCTCCGCTTCAATAGACCAAATATGTCGGGCAGCCACTTGGTCCTCTCCACATACCTTCACGAAGTACTACAGGCTACAGCTTCAGAGGAATGAAGACCTCACCTTTGGAAGGAGGGTTCTCCAGGCCGTGGTCCCACCCTAAGGTAAATGGTTGGCATTCTCCTGTGGTGCCGTCGTAAAGATGAGGAGAGAAAAAAGTATTACTCTTACCGTTTAGACTGTTTATCTGATATCTTCACGACGGCACCAACACCCCACCCTATACTGTGTATAGGTATATATATAGTACTCACGTGGTGCCAGAAGTGGTTATAATACACTGGTGATTGTGGGAAGGGGAGGGGCTTTTAACCTCTCGTGTTTGTGCTTTTCCTGTCCCTAGGGAACGAGTTAACTCCTGTGGTGCCGTTGTGAAGATATCGGAGAAACAGTCTTACCGGTAAGACTAATACTTTTTTTTTTTCTTTTAAATCAACTGAAAGACTTGAGATTTTTTGGATAGAAGTAAATTACAAATCTCTGGCACTTTCTGACACCAGTTGATTTGAAAAAAAGTCGCTGGAGTTGCCCTTTAATGTTTTAATGCCCTCTATATCAGATTGGCAGCCTGTATAGGTTCTATGGAAGCTGTCATTACATTTGATCATTATCCATATTATTATTATTACAGCTCACAAATTAAAGGGAAGGTTCATTTAGCTGAACGTTGCAGTTGAACAGTTTAGATTGAAGTCAATGAACTTTCCCTTTTATAGTGTGTTGTAACGTCTGTTGTTTTTTCTGTCTTCTTTGTGATTGGATTTTCTTTCTGTTTGCTAATCTCCTTATCTCCATGGCTCCTTCTCGGCAGGTTAGTTATGAAGCTATGGAGAGCTATGGAGTGAATGCCTGGAATGGCCCAGCTCCCGCTACCAGGAAGAGGTTTATTCTGCTGAATTCTTGCGTAAAGTTTTCTGCTGTAATGATTAACAGGAGGATCCTTGAACTGCCTGTATTATAGGTCTGCGGACTGACTGTGTGTGTTCTCATTGTGCTATGCTCACACCAGCCACTGCACCAGGATCCTGAATGAATTCACCAGACAAGGTAAGCAGCTGACATTGCTGAGACATTGCATGGAAACTTTTATACTGAGCATACATATGAGGAGACACGTTAGACCTGAGTGATCAATTCTGCATACTACGGATTATGTACTATATCATCTAGGCCAGGGATGGGGAACCTTCGGCCTTCCAGCTGTTGCAAAACTACAATTCCCATCATGCCTGGGCAGCCAAAGCTAAAGCTTTGGTTGCATTTCTTACCCTGCCTCACAACCACCTTGATCCAGGTCCATAGTGTCGGCTAGATGATTTGCAGCATAGTGCAGATACTGCTCCCGGCTCGTTCCACCCTGATCGGTGGGGGTCTCAGGTGTAAAACGTCAACCAATCAAAACTTTTCACATGTCCCTGTGATATGTCAAAAGTTTGACAGGTACCCTTTAAAGTGACTCTGTACCCACAATCTACCCACCCCAAATCACTTGTACCCTCAGATAGCTGCTTTTAATCCAAGATCTGTCCTGGGGTCTGTTCGGCAGGTGATGCAGTTATTGTCCTAAAAAACAACTTTTAAATTTGCAGCCCTGTGTCAAACTGGCATAGCCTCGAGTGTTTATGCCCTATGCCTGCACTGCCTCTCCGCCCCTCCTCCTCGCCTTCTTCATCATTAGGAATACCCCTAGCAGCATTTCTCCTATTCCTCGCTTGTCTGAACACTGCACAGGTGCCTTAACGATCCAGCCCATGTGCCATGCTCACACAAGTGATGTATAGTAGAAATCCTGCCTGGGACATTCCTAATGATAAGGAGGGACGGAGAGGCGTCACAGACCTAATGTACACTCTAGGCCACGCTAGTTTGGAACAGGGCTGCAAGTTTAAAAGTTGTTTTTTTTAGGACAATAACTGCATCACCTGTCGAACGGACCCCAGGACAGATCTTGGATTAAAAGCAGCTATCCGAAGATACAAGTGGTTTTGGGGGGACAGATTGTGGGTACAGAGTTGCTTTAAAACAGGGATGGGGAATCTTTGAGCTTTCAGCTGTTGCAAAACTACAATTCCTATCATACCTGGACAGCCACAGCTTTAGCTGTAGTTTTGCAAAGCTGGAGGGCTACAAGTTCCCCATCACTGCTTTAAAATGAACATGCACTGTTTAGTAAAGCCGTACTCTAGGAGGTCATTGCTTATTTAGAGTGGCTCGGGTCATCTAATGCTAAATATTTTCTTTGTCTTTTAGCCATTAAAGATGCAGCTGAGAGCCCTGTACTGCCTCCTCCTGGTTGGCGCCGTTGCAGTCTTTTGTAAAGGAAACAAAGGCCACGTATCTGTTGTCCTTCTTGGGGCTACGGGTGACTTGGCCAAGAAATACCTGTGGCAAGGTTTGTTCCAATTGTATCTCAATGAAGTCAGTAGAGGCCATAGCTTTAGCTTCCATGGAGCAGCTCTGTCTCCCCCAGAGAAGGCAGAGCCATTACTATTTGATGCACTAAAGTCTCTGAGCTGTCCGGAGGATGTTAATCCAGACCGGTGCGCTCTTGTCAAAGACCAGTTCCTAAAACTAACCCGCTACAGACAGCTGAAGACTGGGGAAAATTACACGGCCCTGCACCAAGACATACTGACGTCACTAGCGGAAGAGGGGCTCCACGAGGCCGGCAGGTTATTCTATCTGTCTGTTCCACCCTTTGCTTATGCTGATATTGCTCAGAACATCAATGCCAGCTGTCGGCCGCCACCTGGCGCGTGGCTGCGCGTAGTGCTGGAGAAACCTTTCGGCCATGACTATGGGTCTGCAGAGAAGCTGGCCAATGTTATACAGACGTTCTTCAGAGAAGAAGAGATCTACAGGGTTGATCATTACCTGGGCAAACAGGTGAGATATAGGTCTGAAGTCTGTATATATATATATATATATATATGTTGCAGTGAAATTATAGAATCCAGGGATTTGATCAAATCCCGGGAAATGATGGAATCAATGCGCCTTTCCATCATTTCCCTAGGGATTTGATCAAATGCCTGACCCCTTTCAGGGAAATCACACAGCCCTATGTTTGGTGGCTGAGGTGGACAGGGGAGCAGAGCGGCACACCTGCCTGGCAGGCATATGGGGGCAGCGGAGGCGGACTGGGGGAGCAGAGCGGCACACCTCCCTGGCAGGCATATGGGGGCAGCGTAGGCGGACAGGGGGAGCAGAGCGGCACACCTCCCTGGCAGGCATATGGGGGCAGCGTAGGCGGACAGGGGGAGCAGAGTGGCACACCTCCCTGGCAGACATATGGTGGCGGGGGGCGGACGGGAACTCCCGGCAGGCATACGGCAGCGGACGGGGGGAGCAGAGCGGCACGCCTTCCTGGCAGGCATATGGCAGCGAGGCGAACGGGGAGCAGAGGGGCACACCTCCCTTGGGCATACGGCGTTGGGGCGTATGGAGAGCAGAGCGGACAGGCCGAGGGAGCAGGAGGCGTTTCACAGGGCGGGACAGACGGGAAGCAGAGCAGCACACCTCCTGGCAGGCTTGGGGGGGGGGTGGACCTTGAGCGGCCTACAGGCCAGGGGAGCAGGAGGCGCAGAACGGGGAGCAGAGCGGACAGGCCGGAGGAGCAGGAGGCATGTTGCAGGGCGGGGCAGATGGGAGTGGAGGCGGACAGGGAGCGGAGCGGCACCTTCCCGGCAGGTGTACGGCGGCGGGGGCTGACGGGGAGGGTAGCGGACAGACCGGGGGAGCAGGAGGCGCGTAGCAGGGGAAATGAGCGGAACGGAGAGGAGAGAGTTGGTGGAGGAGGACGGGGAGCAGAGCGGACAGGCCGGGGGAGCAGAGAGGCCATACGGTAAGCGAATTCTCTGTCGCAAGGGAAAATTGAAAGGGGTCAGTGATTTGATCAATTCCCTAGGGAAATGATGGAACGGCGCGGTCATTTAATCATTTCCTGGGATTTGATCAAATCCCTGATTCTATCATTTCACAGCAACATATATATTTATTTATTTATATATGTGGGAAGCTAAAAAGAAGGCACTGACACTGTGCAGCCCTGTATTAGATGTATACAGTACAATGATTCCTCTATATATTTCTCTTGGTTACATGTGAATCGTCCATGTGACTGCCTTACTGCCTGAGGTCGCAATTCACCTGCTGTATGTGAACAAGGAGAAACAGGTGATCTGCGCTAGAGATCAGTGACCCCGGTGACGGCCACTGTAAAGTAGAACAGTTTTTGCTGACTTTTATAGTAGAGCCGTCACATTTACAGTAGAGATAAGAACACTGACATGTCGCTCTACAATGAAAAGTGAAAAACATGGAAAGAAATTAACTTTGCGTTGAGTTTATGTGCAACTTCGTTTACACCTCTTCTTCAGGCTTCCTCTTTCTCCTGTTTGCTAGTATCAGTTGTGCAAACATTATCATATTGTTGCTTGGTGTATACTGAATTTGTGCGTGTTTTTCAATGCATTTTTGTTTACTTTTGGTTTATACACCATCTGTTGGGTGGATTTGTGCAAAAATTTTACAACTTAAAAAAAAAAAAGTTCCATAATTAAATGTGGTTAAAAGCTTACTATGTTCAAAGGGGTTTTCAAAAACAAATCAACTGATAGCCTATCCACAGAATGAGATAGACATCTTTCCATCCAGCTCCCCTGCCGAGCAGGCACCCGCACTACAGTGAGAATACAGCCGGAAGCAGTTGGCTCTGTGTTTAGTGTAACGGTATCACCAGGGTGCTGCATTCCTATTAGGGGTAGTTCACAAAAAAAACTCTTTTAAATCAACTGGTGCCAGAGAATTGCAATTTACTTCTATTGAAAAATCTTAATTTTTTTCAGTACTTATCAGCTGCTGCAGGAAGTGGTGTATTCTTTCCAGTCTGCAGAGCAGGAGAGGTTTTCTATGTGGATTTCCTTCTTCTCTGGACAGTTCCTGACATGGACAGCTGTGGCAGCAGAGAGCACTGTGCCAGACTGGAAAGAATATACCTCTTCCTGCAGGACGTACAGCAGATGATAAGTACTGGAAGACTTGAGATTTTTTTTTTAAATCTCTAGCACTTTATGGCAGCAGTTGATTTGAAAGAAATGTTTTTTTGCTGAACAAACCCTTTAAGTATTACACGTAAGATAGGTGTAATGCTAGGACTAAATGGTGGCTATTTGAAGTATATTGGCTGCTATTTTGTGTGTCAGTCTCCATTTCACATCTTTAAAGGTCCTTTTCTGATGAATGACCCAGATGAATGTATACATAAGACTTCTAGGTTATCCAAAAAGTTTGGAGAAGGCTTTTACTGATTGAATGCAGGGGCGGTCTTGGCATTTCTGGGGCCCCAAGCGAAGTTATGTCTGGGCCCCCCCCCCTCGACACGCGTTCCAAAACAATAGACCGGTGTGTGTTGCCCCCATTAGTATATACCTCTTGTGCGCTACCGCCAGTAATATATACTCCTTGTGTGCTGCCCCAATAGTATATACCCCTTCTGTCCTGCCCCCAGTAGTATATACCCCTTGTTTGCTTCCCCCAGTAGTATATAGACCCCTGTGTGTTCCCCCAGTTATATATAGCCCCCCCGTGTGCTCCCCGAGAAGTATATAGACCTCCTGTGTGCTGCCCCAGTTGTATATAGACCCCCTGTGTGCTGCCCCCAGTTGTATATACCCCCTGTGTGATCCCCCACTAGTATATAGGCCCCCTGTGTGCTCCCTCAGGGGTATTTAGCCCCCCTGTGTGCTTCCCCACTTGGATATAGACCTACTGTGTGCTCCCCCACCTCGATATAGACCCCTGTGTGCTCCTCCAGTAGTATATAAACCCCCTGTGTGGTTCCCCAGTAGTATATAGACCCCCTGTGTGCCCCACCAGTATTATATAGACCCCTTGTGTGCTGCCCCAGTAGTATACAGACCCCTGTGTGCTCCCCCAGTTATATATAGACCACCTGTGTGCCTCACAAGTAGTATATAGACCCCCTGTATGTTCCCCCAGTAGTATATAGACCCCCTGTGTGCCCCAGTATACAGACCCCTGTGTGCTCCCCCAGTAGTATATAGCCCCCCTGTGTGCTTCCCCACTTGGATATAGACCTCCTGTGTGCTCTCCAAGTTGTATATAGACCCCATTCTGCTGCCCCAAGTAGTATATAGACCCCCTGTGTGCTGCCCCCAGGAGTATATAGACCCCTCTGTGAAGCCCCAGTAGTCTATAGCCCCCCTGTGTGCTCCCCCTGTTATATAGCCCCCCTGTGTGCTCCCCCCATTTATATAGACCCCGATGTGCGCTCCCCCAGTTAAACAGACCCCTGTGTACTCCCCCTCCCATATAGTATATAACACAATAAAACAAACACTTATACTCACCTGAGTCCGGGCGTCTCCTCTTCTCTTCACTCTTGTGGCCGCAGGAAGGGTTTTCCCTGCAATCACAAGAGGCCGCACTACCCTTGTCCTGGCGCCGATGTTCCAGTGATGTCACTGGAGCGCCGGCACCACAAGGACAAAGCTGCCACTTGTGACCGCAGGGAAAACACTTCCTGCGGCCACAAGAGTGACTGACAGGAAGGGAGCCAATGTCTCCCGCCCTGTCAGTGCTGCTGCATGTAACTATGAGCGCTCATTACGAGTGCTCATAGTTACAGTTCAGATGGCAGCAGCGAGCGGGGCAGCGGCCCTGTCCAGCGGTCTTGAGCACAAGAGCGGGGCGTGGGGGCCCCCCTGGATGTTGGGGGCCCCAAGCGATCGCTTGGGGTGCTTGGTGCCAAAGACCGCCACTGATTGAATGGAGGTAGTTTGTAGAACCAAAAGACTGTTTGACCAGTCTCAGTGATCCAACAGAAAATAGTATAGCGCATAGTATCATCTAAACAAGAAAACCTCATGTCATTGCTTTAGGATTAATCTGTGCATTGTCCCATTGTGTGAGTATTGTCCTCTTAAGGATAAGAACCGGCCATTCTATTCTTTTACATAAGGTAATACAAGCGGACATCTGTGAATCTTTTACTTAGTACAACAACCCCAGGTGGTATTGAGAAATAGATTCTGGAAGGGTATAAAGCCAGTAGCTGCTGACAATGACAGAGGTCTGGACCCGTGTCTAGGGGGCGCTATCCATGGTGTAGCCGGTTTTCGCCGGTAGCCTCTGACGGTTGATGCTCAGACAGATGATGGTATGACATTCCTGGTGATGCTTGTTCTGTCTTCACCGATTACGGTAATAGTAGTATGTCTGCGCACTCTATTGGGTGCAATTAGAACATTGAAATACTTATTATGTAATATTAATTGCACACCATGAAACAGTTCTTGTTCATTTTCTCATGCTCTTATTTTTATTTTTATTTTTATTCCAATATGTATACACAAAAAGTGGCTCCAGGTTTAGGCACATGCATTCTTTATATTTTAATGAATCCTTAAATTGTATACCATAACGGACGTTTCGGTCTAAAACGACCTTTTTCAATAGGTATACATTGGTGGGTGGTAAAAGAAAAGGAGTGCCATGTGCTGGATGGTATCGGCTACGGCGATACCATCCAGCACATGGCACTCCTTTTCTTTTACCACCCACCAATGTATACCTATTGAAAAAGGTCGTTTTAGACCGAAACGTCCGTTATGGTATACAATTTAAGGATTCATTATAATATAAAGAATGCATGTGCCTAAACCTGGAGCCACTTTTTGTGTATACATATTGGAATAAAAATAAAAATAAGAGCATGAGAAAATGAACAAGAACTGTTTTATGGTGTGCAATTAATATTCCATAATAAGTTCACCGATTACGGTTGATGCTTTTACCCCTTGCCACAAAATTACGTTCCTGGAACCACACTTCCGGGTACACGGGTGGGGGTGGTGGGACACGGGGAAGGGGGCCATTCACAGACATAACATACATTACAAAGTTGTATAACTTTGTAATGTGTGTTATTCTGTGAATAATTTCTGAGCGCCGCACTACCCCTTTAAGGCCAAAACAGGCTGCGGAAGCAAGAGGTTAAAGACAGATGATGCGACTATGCACTAGTGATATATTTATCGTTGATATAGGTTAGAACCTATAATTGTCGGGCGTCGACCGTGCATCGCTACGTGTAATAGCGGTGCACGGCCGACGACTGACGATATACATTACCTATCCACGCTCCAGGGCTGCTCCTGCGGTCTGCTTCTCCCCGGGTCCAGCGCGCTCTAGCTTCAGAGCGGCCTGTCAGCTGATGCTGAGTGAATCACAGGCCGGGACCGCTGCGGCCTGTGATTGGCTGAGCGGCCTGTCAGCTGACAGGCCAATCTGAAGCTAGAGCGCGTGGGAACCGGGGAGAAGCGGACATTTTTTCAGTTTTTTATTTTCGATATCACCTTGTGTAAAAGGGTCTGTGATCGGCTGATAAACAAACAAACCGTAGTTGGTTGGCTAATCATTTCTTTTTGCCACTGTTTGTTGGTTGCACATGTGTATGAGTATATGAAGCTGGACAGAGGCATGATGGGAGTTATAGTTTTGCAGCAGTTGGAGGGCTGCACTTTTGACACCTGTGCTCTGTGATTGTACATTCCATCATACTTTGTAATATCAGGCCGAGGATTTGATCCTTGTCTATAACATACAATTTCTCTGAGAGCCCAATAAACTATAGCGGCTCCCAATTGTGTCAAATGACCGTAATAAATATCAGGATTAATTTTGTTTTTATTAAGAATAGAGTAAGATAACAATTCTTTCTGTATTATTTACAGACTGTTGAACAGATTCTTCCTTTCCGACGTCGGCACCAAAAGCTTCTGGATCCGATATGGAACAGACACCACGTGGAGAGAGTGGAAATCGTGATGAAGGAAACAGTGGATGCAAAAGGCATGTGGCAGCCCAGTATATTGTCACTGAGATAGATGTTAGATGATAGATGTCTGTATACGTGAGGAACATCTGAAAATAGAAGACCATGGCCGGCAGCATAGGTTTTATTCTATATAGTCACAGGTTACTGAACCTGTTTCCAGCAGTAGATTCAAGAAATGATACCAGCAGCCAAAAACAGCCTGTCCTGTCCCGTATTTTGCTGGGAATCAGTGTTATAAAACGGCCCTTGTACATCCTGGCTATTGCTGTGTGATAAAGTATAATACCATATGCCGTAGCTGAGATGAATCCTGGATATGAGCATTGCAACAGTGACATCAAGGACAATACACCTCGCTTCATTGCACAGCAGCAGTAAAGTGAGGTGTACAGCTTCATCTGTGCAGCATGTATGTGCTGAGAGCTTGTGGAAATGAGTAAAATGCATCCCATTCTTAAAGTGTCACTGCCGTTTAATTTTTTATTTTTTTTTGCAGAAATCATTAGTACAGGGGATTTTAAGAAACTTTGTATTTGGGTTTATTAGCCGAAAAATGTATTTTTATTATGAGAAAGCAGCTTGAAGCTCCCCTGTCTTCATGGTTCTTTTATTGAGAGGGGAGGGGTGGAGGGAGATGAGGCACCAAAACAGGACAACAAAGAGTTAATTTACAGCTACATTACCGGCTATCTCCTCTGACAGTCAGTACTGACCTCTGAATACAGGCTTTTACACAGCTCTCGCTGTGTAATCCTTTGTTCTATGCTGGTGACTAATCTCCCCCCTCCCCCCTTTATAGAACAGACAGGACCCACTGATGTAAAAGAGTCGAGATTTCCTGATAATGAGCAGTGGAAGAGAGAGAGGAGGGAGGGGGGGACCTGGTGAAAATCTTTTTAAATGCAGATAATGGCATATTTGCCTAATAAACCTAATTACAAAGTTTCGCAAAATCACCTGGACTATTGATTTCTGCAAAAAAAAAAAACAACAACAGGTCATGGGTCTAGAAGTACTTGTCTGGTGATCTCAATGGGTTACTGTTCTTTGCAGTAACTTTTGTCAGCCCGAATCTCTGGATTGAAGCAAGGCTCAGGAGTGAGATCCGGTGCGATCAGTAACTTTTGACTGATGTCGGACGTCATTTCAATTCAAATGACAGTAAGAATCACTTCTTTGTATATTTTAGGCCGCACCAGCTTTTATGAAGAATATGGCGTCATACGTGATGTTATCCAGAACCACTTGACAGAAATCCTGGCCGCTGTGGCCATGGAAGTCCCACGGAACCTCAGTAACTCTGACGATGTCCTTAGGGCTAAGTTAGAATTACTGGGTTCCCTTCAGCCTCCAGAACACAACAGCGCCGTCATTGGTCAGTATCAGAACTACCTGTCACAGGTGAGAGAGGAGATGGAGAAAGGCCAGAATTACTTTACCAACACACAGACGTTTGCAGGTGAGTTCTTATTTGGGAGGGGGGGGTTCCCTCTAACTTCTTTGTATGATAACTTACTGTTCAATAGAGTCCCCTACTCTAAATATGGCATTTTGCAGACTAAGGCTATGTTCACACTACGTAAGCCAGGGGCGGACACATTCTGCATAGGGCCCCAGTGCAAGAAATGTGTTTAGCCCCCCATAACTTATTCATTTCTCCACCTTTCTGCCCTGAGGCTGGGTTCACACTATGTATATTTGAGGCTGTATTTGGTCCTCATAGCAACCAAAACCAGGAGTGGATTGAAAACACAGAAAGGCTCTGTCCACACAATGTTGAAATTGAGTGGATGGCCGCCATATAACAGTAAATAACGGCCATTATTTCAATATAACAGCCGTTGTTTTAAAATAACAGCACATATTTGCCATTAAATGACGGCCATCCACTAAATTACAACATTATGTGAACAGAGCCTTTCTGTGTTTTCAATCCACTCCTTGTTTTGGTTGCTATACAGCCTCAAACATACAGCCTCAAATATACGTAGTGTGAACATAGCCTAAAGGCGCACACATATGTACGTCCGTGTATCCGGTACATGTGTCCTAGTTTCTCGTGAGGGCCCTACAGCGCAACACAGACCCACTAAAGGAATGTACTGCAGTCTGTGCAGGCCCCAGTGTGGGACTGGGGTACCTGTGGCCAACCAATAGAACTGATCATGGGGGCACCCAAATAAAGAACCCGCCAGAAGCGACATGCAGACCTTGTCCCATCTTGTGCTGATGTATCTGTGACCACAACTCCCGGAATAACAATAACTACAACTCTCAGAAAGCCTTACACTTAGGAAGCTCTCAGAGAATGCTGGGGGTTGTAATTTCCGAGAGGACAACCCCTTGAGTTGTCCACTCATTTGTACTTCAAATAAATGGGAGTTATAGTGTTTGCAGCTGTTGTACTTTAAGGGTCCTGGGTGCATTGTACATTAGATGCTTTGTGGGAGATTAGAACATAAAGCTCACAGTGTGGAAGTGACCCCAGAACAGCACTAATAGGGGATAGAACAAATGGGCCCTTAATCACTGCTGAGGCACAGGTGGGATACATGTACTGTATGTGGCTGCACAGGTGGGAGACATGTACTGTATGTGGCTGCACAGGTGGGATACATTTACTGTGTATGTGGCTGCACAGGTGGGATACATGTACTGTATGTGGCTGCACAGGTGGGATACATTTACTGTGTATGTGGCTGCACAGGTGGGATACATGTACTGTGTATGTGGTTGCACAGGTGGGAGACATGTACTGTATGTGGCTACACAGGTGGGAGACATGTACTGTATGTGGCTGCACAGGTGGGATACATTTACTGTGTATGTGGCTGCACAGGTGGGATACATGTACTGTGTATGTGGTTGCACAGGTGGGAGACATGTACTGTATGTGGCTACACAGGTGGGATACATGTGTGCTGTATGTGGCTGCACAGGTGGGATACATGTGTACTGTATGTGGCTGCACAGGTGGGATACATGTGCTGTATGTGGCTGCACAGGTGGGATACATGTACTGTATGTGGCTGCACAGGTGGGAGACATGTACTGTGTGTGGCTGCACAGGTGGGAGACATGTACTGTATGTGGCTGCACAGGTGGGAGACATGTACTGTGTGTGGCTGCACAGGTGGGATACATAAGCTTACAATCAAACATCAGCATCTGAGGGTGGGGGCTCTGTGCTTTCTCTTACACAGTCCACCCTCTTTCCTACAACTTCCAGCAGCCTGACAGACACACTGACAATAATCACTCACTGTCAGTGCTGCTGCAGTTTCTCCTCCTCACAGTCCCGTCCCTGGCAGCCATAACCCTGCAGGATCCCTCTAGCCTCTGTCACCATTTGCTCTCTGTCCTCTCCTCCTCACACAAGGTATGCCGGAGAGTGGAGTACAGGAGGGGGAGGGGTTGTCAGCAGCAGTGCGCAGGAGGAGAGAGAAGAGCCAGCCCCAGCCAGGCACGGCATCCAGTCACTAAGTCATCCCCGCAGGAGCCAGCACTTCCCAAGTGCTGATACCGCCTGGGGGGCCCAATACAGACATGTGCCATGCTGAGCTGACTCTTTAGAGTCTGAGCCTGGCAGGCCCCTCTATTGGCCTGTGCCCCTGTGCAGCTGAACAGGCTGCACAAGTGATATATCCGCCTCTGACGTAAGCTAAGTAGAAATCACGGTCGTTGTTACAACGGCCGTGATTACTACGTAGCTTACGTAGTGCTGCCCTCTATGGAATCCCGGCCGGAGTGTATACACATGTCAGTTCACACAATGGAACTGATGCACGCTCCATTGTGTGCAGCAGGGAATTCGGATGCGGGCGCGCATGGATGCACCCACATCCGAATTCAGCGGCGGTAAAGATCATCTGGTCGGTACTGCAGTTTTCTGACAGTGGCTGTTCCGTGACCTGGCCATGTCACAGAACGGCCAGTGTCATACAGAGTGTGAACGTGGCCTAAAGTAGAATGACAGCTGCGACTTCTTTTGCCATGGCCATCGCTAGCTCGGCACAATGCTATGACCATCTTATACATGTACCATAAGGCTATGTTCACAAATTCTTAAGACACAGACCATAGTATGGAACGAGAACATGTGGCACATACCACCACCACTCAAACCATTTATTCACCAGTTATTGGCATATAAAAGATTAAAAGGGTATGAATGTCCAAATTCAGGTTAAGATCTGTGTATCTGTGCGGCTGTATTGCGGGTTGTAAATCATCGGCCGTATTTTTCAGGTTCATGCGTACGCTGGAAAGTATACGATATACGGCTGCACAGTGCACACTATGTATGAGCCTACGGCCCGATCGTAAACAGACCCGTAAAAAATGAACAAGACCATTGTTTGCAGCTGAAACTGTGCAAATTCACGGCGGTGGATTGACAGGCGGTCCGTACAGAGTACTTAAAAAAATAGCCGGCAATGATGCCGATGCCTCTAATAGTTAATGTATTAAATTAATAAAACACATTTTCTTTGTAATAAAGTCCCTTTCATTGTTCAATAATTTAATTCTAACGAATCCATCATTGTGCAATTAAATATACTGTTAAAATAAATATATATAAATAAATGTATATTTATATATATATATATTTATTTTTTGACAGTATATTTAATTGCACAATGATGGATTTGTTTAAATTAAATTATTGAGCAACGAAACTGATTTTATTACAACAAAAATGTGTTTTATTAATTAAATATTAGTTAGTACAGGAAGCTCCATTAAGCCGTTAATTCATATTCCCGGTAATAGAGCATTCTGTACTAATCATCACTTTACCAATGGCTCTTCCCACCCTGGTGTTACCAGGCTGCTGTCTCTTGGTTTTTAACCCGGCTGGTTATAAAAATAGGGGGGACCCTATGCGTTTTTAAAAAAAATAAATAAATAATTTAAAAAAACGCATAGGGTCCCCCCTATTTTCATAACCAGCCGGGTTAAAAACCAAGAGACAGCAGCCTGGTAACACCAGGGTGGGAAGAGCCATTGGTTTAGGCCCTCCCCAGCCTAAATCTTACCAGCCTGCTGCCGCCCGGTCCAGGAGCGCCAATTTTGACGCTCCGGGACCACTGGCACCCGGCTCTTCCCAGTACCCCTGGTGGCATTGGGTACTGGGGTAATAATGGGGGGTTAGTGTTAGCCATTTTATACCGGCTAACACTAGGCCCCGACTTAGTAATGGATTCCGTCTATTAGACGGCTTCCACTACTAAGTCTATAAAGTAAAGAAATAAAGACAAGACACAAGTGAAATTTTTTTTTTTATTCAAATAAAAACACCCCCACACCCCTCATTGACCATTTTATTTAAAAAAAACACCAAACAACCGCTGGTCATCGTCGTAGTCCACGAAATCCGACCTAATCCACAGGATACCGATATCTGAAAAACAAAAAGGGAGAAACACACAAAAAACACACAAACAGGAGCACAACACCCATCATTGTGAGCGGTGTAGTGCTCCTTACAGTATGCAGCATCTTTACAGATCGCTGCTTACAGTCTGGCCCCCAAAGGGTTGCATCCCCCTTAACCCCTTGGGGGCCAGACTGATGTCAGACTGCACCCATCCCATCAAGGAAGGGGTTAAGTGACCCCCCTTCCTTGCTGGGATGGGTGCAGTGCTGGGGAGGGGTTGGGGAGAGCTGTATACTCACCCCGATGTGTCCTCTTCGCTGGTCCGCAGCACAATGAAGTCACTGTACTGCGGACTGGCTCTTTATATGTGCGCTCAGCCGATCAGTCAATCAGCTGAGCGCACATATAATTTTAAATGTTTCTTCTAATAATGCTATTGTGATAACATAATTAGAAGAAACATTTGATGTTTTCATTAAAGTAAAGTGATGATTAGTACAGAATGCTCTATTGCCGGCAATATGAATTAACAGCTTAATGGAGCTTCCTGTACTAATTAATATTTAATTAAAAAAACACATTTTTGTTGTAATAAAATCAGTTTCGTTGGTCAATAATTTAATTTAAACGAATCCATTATTGTGCAATTAAATATACTGTCAAAAAATAAATATATATATAAATATACATTTATTTATATATATATTTATTTTAACAGTATATTTAATTGCAAAATGATAGATTTGTTTAAATTTAATTATTGAACAACGAAAGGGACTTTATTACAACGAAAATGTGTTTTATTAATTAAATATATTAACCATGAGAGACATCGGCATTACTGCAGAGGATCGCAAACCCCGGTAATAGCGATACCTGTAAACTGTTTCCCTGCTTTCCCAGATGCATCCAGAGGTGTTTGCATCACTTTCTAAAGATTTTATTGGTTATTTTTAGTTGAACCAGATTTCCAAGTAAATGACCGTATGTTTTCAGCCTCATGTCTATTTTTTCCCACGGCCGTAGTTTCAGCCGCACATTTCCAGCCGCGTAAAAACTACAGCCGCACAGATACATAGTGTGAACATACCCTGAGGCTGGGTTCACACTATGTATATTTCAGTCAGTATTGTGGTCCTCATATTGCAACCAAAATCAGGAGTGGATTAAAAACACAGAAAGGATCTGTTCACACAATGTTGAAATTGAGTGGATGGCCACGATTTAATGGCAAATATTTGCTGTTATTTTAAAACAACGGCTGTTGTATTGAAATAATGGCCGTTATTTACTGTTATATGGCAGCCATCCACTCAATTTCAACATTGTGTGAACAGAGCCTTTCTGTGTTTTTAATCCACTCCTGGTTTTGGTTGCAATATGAGGACCACAATACTGACTGAAATATATGTAGTGTGAACCCAGCCTCAGGGTGTCATAATATATTAGAGAATTGCTTAAAGGACAACTATCTGCTGGTTTGTAAATACGAACCTGCTTATATGTACCTGTAGCGACAGAGCTGCTGACTCCGATGCAGGTCTTCTTATTACCCTCTGTGGTGCCGTTTAGTACTTTTGAGTCGTGTAACGTGCTGATAGCTCGCCTTTAACAATGGCAGCACTGAGTGGACTGTTACCATTACCAGTGAGAAGGGGAGTAGTAACACCCAATTGTCAGATTATTCAGACATTACTAGGAGGAATACAAGAGAAATGTCCCTGCACAGACTTCTCAGGAAGGCTGCTCCAGCGTTTCATTGGTTCAGGTGTTTACTAAAATGGCCTGCTTCTTTTCTCTGTACTGATGTGTCAGCCATTGTTGTCGGAGTGTTCTGACCTCTATATTTCCACCTTCTAGGTGTCGTTGTTTATATTGACAATGCCCGATGGGAAGGCGTACCCTTTCTCCTGGTATCTGGAAAAGACTTGGACGAGAGGACCTCTTATGTCAGAGTGGTCTTCAAAGATAATTCCTTCTGTGTCCAAAAAACACCAGTGGAAGAAAATGTAAAAAGTTTATGTCAACCCAAACAGATCATCTTCCACATCGGGAACGGGGCCTTGAGTTTTCCAGCTGTTTTGGTAACAAGGAGTCTTTTCAAGCCAAGTGTTCCCCTCAGCCAATGGAAGGAAGCATCAGAACTCCCAGACATCTCGTTCTTCGGCCAACCTATCTCTGATTACCACGTGTACCGTCCAATTCAAGAAAGGGATGCTTATACTTTGCTGATCTCAAATATCTATCGTGGAAGGAAGGGTTCCTTCATCACCACCAAGAACCTTCTAGCTTCTTGGAGGTTCTGGACTGCACTTCTGGAGAGTCTGGACAAAGAGACTCCCAGGATCTACCCTGGAGGAACGGAAACTGGGACTTTGCTGGACTTTGTAATAGAACAGAGAGGTCTACGTTTTGTTACAAATGAGCATCTAGAGGTTATGGATATGGACCAAAAAACAAACACATTTGCGTCTACCCAGTCCATCTTTCTGGGCAACACCATGGTGTCTAACTGGGCAGAGCAACTTATACAGAAACTAGCAGAAGACATACAGACGGCGGCCGAAGAGGCCATCAAGAACAAAGGAACTTTCCACTTGGCCCTTTCTGGAGGCTCCAGTCCTGTTGCTTTGTTTCAGAGGTTGTCTAGACACCACTATGGCTTCCCCTGGAAACATACTCACCTGTGGATGGTAGACGAGAGATGTGTACCATTCACAGACACAGACTCCAACTTTGGCAGCCTTGAGAGGCATCTCCTGCAACATGTCAGGGTTCCTTATGAGAATATTCACCCCATGCCGGTGTATAGGAACCAAAGACTCTGTGCTGAAGAAGACAAGGGCACCGAGGACTATGCACAAGAAATCTCTACAATCGTGAGCAATTCTAGCTTCGACATGGTGCTGTTGGGCTTGGGTAGTGATGGGCATACAGCGTCCATCTTCCCTGGTTCCCAGGATGGGATTACAGGGGATCAACTTGTCGTAATGTCAGAAAGCCCGCTGAAGCCTAAAAACAGGATGAGCCTCAGCCTTCCACTGATCAATAAAGCCCAGAAAGTCTCTGTGCTCGTACTGGGTAAAGGGAAGCACGATATTATAACTCTGATCAGCAGAGCAAAAAGTAACCCAGAGAAATGGCCAATCTTCGGCGTAAAGCCAGCTTCAGGCCACTTGGTCTGGTACATTGACTTTGACGCCATGTTTAGATAAAACTTTTTGTCCTTCTTATCCCTCAGTGCCTTATATTTGGTCCCATTCACACTTTGCAGTCAGAACGCCTACCTTCTGGTACTGTATCTGTCCATCCACACCCTGGGGTAACAGGTTTTGCATCCCAAATCACACACAATGTTAGAGAAGCCCTTTTTTTCACTTTTATATAACGTATCCTGCGTGAATGTGAATTTTTCCTACATTAACCTCAATGGAGTCATCACTGGAGTTTGTCCATGCAGTATGGTACCTGTAGTTTTAGATGGGGTGAGATTTGGGTTCTGGAGAAATTGTTCTAGGCCCTCACAGATGCGGTCTTCTTGATTTTGCCTTTACTTAGTGGTACACAGAGCAAACCTTCTAGGAGTCACATGCTACTTCCCTCTCTTACTTATATTGTGTGATGGATACGTTAAATGGTTACATGGGTGCTGTCACTTTTAGTAAAAAAAAAAATTAAATGCCCTAATGACATGTCAAAAATGTTTAATTGGTTTTACTGGGTGTTCAGATCTCCACTGATCATTAGATATATCAAAGAGAAGCACTTGGCTAATTACTTCATTCCCTGCTTTACCACCTTTTCTGTCTCTCTGTAAGTATATGTTCACACTGAAGAATCCGTGCGGATCCACCACTGCGGATTCCGCAGCTCACCCCCGCTCACGGCCGCACGCATCTCCGCCTGTGCTGTAGACTCCATTCTATGCATGGGTGGATTACACTGTCCATCCAAAGAATGAGCATGTTCATTCTTTGGACGGACGGTGGAATCCGCCTGGACATAGAATGGACTTTATGGCACAGGCGGAGATGCGAGGGCGAGCTGCGGAATCCGTGGTGGTGGATCCGCCCGCATTCCTCAGCATGAACATACCCTCATAGAATTGCAATGGAGGCTGTCAAGGCCTGTCAATGTGAGGGTCTGAACACACAGACCCCAACCCATAAAAAAACGTACTGTTTAAGGCTATGTTCACGCAACACTGTTTTCGGCCTTCTTTTGGAGGGCTGTCATTTGAAGGTAAAATGCAGCTGTTTTTGCCGCAAAAATACAGCCACAGACTGATGTTGTGTGACCATAGCCTTAGGCTGGTTTCACACTAGCGTAATATGGAGCCATTTTTGCATCATGTCCCGGCCGGACCTAGGATCTGATGACGGGAACTGACAGTTGTCACCCGAGCCCGTAGTTGGGGCTGGACTGGAAGTAATGGGCCCATCTATTTTTTGCATCCATAAATTACCTAGTCAGCAACTTGCTTTATGCCGAGGTCATATTTCTTTGAAATTTTGGAAGTTTTTATTCCATTATTTAGATATTTGGTTGTTTTGCTTTCACCTACAGAATTAATGAGTGCAGTAAATTTGCAAACAAACTGAGAATAAATAGATGAATGCAGTATCAGGAGGACCGGAGGATCCATCGGTGGGCCCCCAGCTTTAGAACCTGCACTAACATTGACTGACATGTCGTTTCTTAGTGTTTTTTCATTGGTGTGCCCCTAAGATG
The DNA here is from genome assembly GCF_027789765.1 of Dendropsophus ebraccatus. NCBI lineage: Eukaryota > Metazoa > Chordata > Amphibia > Anura > Hylidae > Dendropsophus > Dendropsophus ebraccatus. Next base: position 29,345,066 of record NC_091465.1, on the reverse strand, counting down.
TTTTCTCTGGTGGGCTCCAGATACCCCTGTCCGACACTGGATGAATGGCCTGTAAATCAGGAGAAAGGGGCCCACTGAAAGTTACTGAACGACTACTGACTATCTCAAGATCATCCATCATGCTATTGTTTAAACTGTGATAAGATTTCTATCGAGAGTACAATGAAATGGTACGTCCAAAACTAGCGCAAAGGAAAAGTTCATTTGTCTGTACCAACCAATCGGATTCAATCTCTTAAATAAGCATTCTGATTGGTCGTTTTGTGAAGCTGCTCCGCTCTACCTTTGCACCAGTTTTGGTAAATCTCCGCTAGTGTTCTCCAGCTGGTAATAACTTTATAATAATGTTATAAGAATTGGGTCAATCCATGTGGTACCATGTGAAATCCACATATAATCTTACTCATGACTGGAAATGAACACAACTGGGAGAATGGTCGAGTCCCAACGTTCGAAGCGGCCTGTCTGAGCTGACAGACCGCTCAGCCAATCACTGGCCGCGGCGGTCAGCTAAGACAGGCTGCACTGAAGCTGCTGCTGCGCACAGGACCGGGAGGAAGAAGGAGCGCAGGGATGTACAAGTAATGTATGGTGCTTCTAAAATAGTCAGTCACTGGCTGTGCACCGCTATTCCACACAGCGATGTGCGGTCGGTGCCTGATGATTTTAGGTTGGAACCTAAATAAACTATCAGCCAATGACACGATCATCGGCTGATCATTGTCTCTATTCCACATAACAATAATCGGCCGAATCGGGCCGATTATCGCTCCGTGGAATAGTCCCCTAAGGCTGCCTGGAAAACAAGGACACAGCTATAGACTATATCTATGTTTTCCCAGACTTCCTAGGGCTGCATCCAACTTCTCCAGCCACCGGTGATCAAATGGCGAACGATTGGACTCAAGCATATAGTACTCCAGTTGCGCTCATCTCTAGTCATGACCTATTCATACTTTCCCTATAGAATTCAAGAGACATGGTTACTGAATCTTTGTTGGACTCCATACTAAGAATCCATCATGTAAACGTCATGTCACAGTTCATTTTGTATTGGGGAGATACCATTGTTAATTGGTGTATATTTTTTACCTGAATAAATTTGAGAACTTTTTGCTAAAGTGAAATGGTTTTATTTATTTAATTTTTTTTTGTACGTTTCTGGATCTGAAAGGAACTGTCATGTATCATTTTAAAGGGAATATGGATATACCCTCCGATGTAGCAGAATTTTCACCTGCACCTTCCGATCAGGGTGGTTCGTAGATGTCAGAAAATGTCTAAAGCCAGAGAGGTTTTCTATAGGGATTTGCTACTGCTCTAGACAGTTCCTGATATACACAAATATGTCAGCAGAGAGCACTGTGTCAGAATGGAAAGAATCCACCACTTCCTGTAGGACATACAGCAGCTGATAAGTACTGCAAGACTTGATATTTTTAAATAGAAGTAAATTACAAATCTATATAACTTTCTGACACAAGTTGATTTAAAAAAATAAATGATGATCCCTGAGACCACATCCCAGCTATTTCTTATTCTCACCCCATTTCAGGGGGTGAAGAATTTATTTTATTTATTTATTTTGCTGGATTTCCCCTTTAACACAAGTGCAAGCAGTAAGAATACCTTGTTACCTCTCTAAAAGTCCAATATAACAAAAAACCATGCATTTAAAAAAAATAAATTCCTTTGTAAGTGTCGATATGAGAGTCATAGATACAGCGCAATGCCAGGACTAACCTCAGTATATAACTAGAGTAATGGAGTCAAAGACCGCTACAAAAACACATGGGAAAAAACTAACAGCAACCAATCAGAGCTCATCGTTTATATATGCCTCAATTGGTCATAATATTTACGCAACACCTTTTCTGTCCCATGTAACTATATAAGGTTTTCTCCAAGATTTGCAAAAGTTTTCCCTTCCCCATTCAGGCGAATGAGACGGTCTAAATTTCTGAAACAAGTCTGCCACATAGAATTACATCTTTAGGCTATGTTCACGCACAGTATTTTTGCTCAGTATTTTGCAACCAAAGCCAGGAGTGAATTACACTGTGGAAATTAAGTTGACGGACACTATTTAATGGAAAATAAAGGTTACTTCAAAACAACGGCCGTTATTTTAAAATAACGGCAATTCTTTGCCATTAAATGGCGACCATGAGCAAAAATTCTGTGTGGGAACATAGCCTTAACCCCTTAACGACATCGGGCGTAAATTTACGCCCTCGCACCCTGGTACTTAACGCATCAGGGCGTAAATTTACGCCCGATGTTTCCCCGATCGCTGTGTGTTCGCACACAGCGATCAGGGAAAATGGCCTGCTATAAATCATAGCAGGCCATCTTAGCTTCTCGGCACGGAGGGTGATTAACACCCCCCGTGCTTACGATCGCCGTTATTGGCTGATCAATTCAGATCAGCCAATAGCGGCGATCGGACGGCACCGACCGCCATTACTGTAAAAAGTAATGGTGGTCACGGTGCCACCGGCCTGATCGCCGTGAACGGCGATCGGGCCGGTGGCACGGCGATCAGAGTCCACAAAAATAGTAAATACCTGCTCTGGGTCCAGAGCAGGTATTTGTACATTACTCACCTGTCCCCGGGGTCCTGATCGGCGTCTTCCGGGTTCGCGGCGTCCTCCGTCTTTCCATCGGGTCTTCGGCTATTTCCGGCGGTCCCCATCGGCTTTTTTCGGCTCCAGCCTGGTCTTTTTCCGGATTTTGCGCTCTACTGCCCTCTAGCGGCTGATATGTGTAATACACTTATCAGCAGCTACAGGGATGTTCAGAATGTAGAAAAAGGTTTTTTGGTTTTTTTTTTCAAAATTATTTTTTTTCTATTTTCCGCACCCTATCGCCGCTGAGTGTTGATCAGCATCGCACGAAAGTGTGCTGCTAATCAGCAACTCCTCCTTTTTGGCGTAGGGTGTTTTTTTTCTATATCCTACTGCCACGGTCTGCTGATAAGTGCCGCACATAAGTGCGGCATTTATCAGCAACGTCTTTGTTGCCATAGGTTTTTTTTTTTATACTTACTGTAAAAAACACTACATTACACCACACTACATTAGATAAAGTTTGACACTACACCACTACATACCCCATATACCATTCCCCGTATAAAGATGACCCCCCAGGGTGTTTTCGGCGTCAGAGGGATACGTTATTATTGCCTCCGACACCGAAACAGCCAGTGAGGATGAATGGGGGGATCCTTCTTTCCTCCATTCATCCTCATCATCCAGTGACGTGTCTGGGGGTAGCGTAGCGTACGCTACCCCCCAGACACGTCTTTTCCGCCAGTACCGTCCCAATAAGAGATGACGGTATGAAATTCTCCAAACTCTGTGAGCGTACCTCAGGGTACACTTACAGATTTAGGGTACGTGCACACTGCGGAATGGCGAAGGATAACCCTTTGTGCATTCCGCAGCTGGCACCCGCCAGGGGACTAATGCGGGCGCGTGTCTCCACCCGTGTCATAGACTCCAATCTATGCATGGGCGGATTCCATTGTCCATCCAAAGAATGAACACATTGGACGGAGAGCGGAATCCGCCCGTGCATAGAATGGAGTCTATGACACGTGTGGAGACGTGCGCCTGCATCAGTCCGCCGGTGGGTGCCAGCTGTGGAATGCACGAAGGGTTATCTGTCGCGATTCCGCAGTGTGCATGTACCCTTAGAGTGTATGTAGGAAGGGACACCCGAATCCAGCCCCCAGATGCCCCCTTCCCCCCCCCCCCCCCCCCCCCCCCCCCCCCCCCCCCCCCCCCCCCCCCCCCCCCCCCCCCCCCCCCCCCCCCCCCCCCCCCCCCCCCCCCCCCCCCCCCCCCCCCCCCCCCCCCCCCCCCCCCCCCCCCATCCTCGGAACAAGTGGGAAGATCGTCCGGGAACTGATCTTCCCACTGCTGGATAAAGGTTACCACCTTTACGGGGATAACTTTTATACCAGCGCCCCCTCTTCCTGTCCCTCGCTGCCCGAGCTACTGCAGCACGATCCGAACATATCAGAAGCAGTAATAGGGCCCTAATATTTAGCAGCCATGGAGCGGACCCAGCGCTTCTGGATATGAAGGACCCCGTATCGCACCAGGACAACATTTTCCAGGTGACGTCCCCCACACTGAAAAACAGGAGACCCCAGAAGAAGTGTAGAGTGTGGCGTAACAGGGGGATCAGGAAGGACACCATTTTCCAGTGTGACACCTGTCCTGATCCCCCCGGCCTCTGCATACTGGATCGCTTCAAGGCGCACCACACGTCATTGGGGTTCTACATTATCTAAATTCTGTCCCTTATTCCTATTTCAGGGGTCACGTTGATCCAGGGATTATTCTGATCGCCATTATGGAGTCAGGAAGGAATTTTTTCCCAGTGATGAGGCTACTGTCGTCTGCCTCACGAGGGTTTTTTGCCTTCCTCTGGATCAACACAGATTTGATGTTTGATGGACACCTGTCATTTTCAACCTTATAAACTAATAATTGGCCTAATACCCCCAAATAAATTAGAATTGTCCCTTTTCCCCAGCTAAATAGATATGGCCGCCATTCCCATTAGAGACTTGCCATGATGCAATTACAAAGCTCCTGTGCTGCCAGGACAGTAGAAACCCCCCACAAGTGACCCCATTCTGGAAACTACACCCCATAAGGAATCTAACAAGGGGGGCAGCGGGGATATGGCCCCCTGGTGACGGCCACATTTGGGACGTGAAAATGAAAAAAATGGTATTATGGACCAGTGGGGTCCATATGCTCACTGCACCCCTTGTTAGATTCCTTATGGGGTGTAGTTTCCAAAATGGGGTCACTTGTGGGGGGTTTCTACTGTCCTGGCAGCACAGGAGCTTTGTAATTGCGACATGGCCTCCATCCTCCATTCCAGCCTCCAAATGGCGCTCTGTCCCTTTGGTGGCGTGCCCTGTGCCCATATGGCACATTATGCCCACATGTGGGGTATTTTCGTACTCAGGGGAAACTACCATACACGTTTTGTGTTCATTTTCTTTTTTAACCCCTTGTGGAAATGGAAAAAATCAAGGCTAGACCAACATTTAGTGTAATTTTTGTAAAATTTTTACTCTAAATCATTAATCTTTTTTTCATTTTCACAAGGGGCTAAAAGATAAAAAAAAAACACTAAATGTGTAGCGCAATTTCCCCTGAGTACGGAAATACCCCACATGTGGACATAAAGCGCCATGCGGGTGCAGGGTAAGCCTCCGAAGGGAAGGAGCGCCATTTGGTTTTTGAAGGCTGGATTTGGATGGAATGGATTTCGAGGGGCCATGTTGCATTCAAAAGGCCCCTGTGTTTCCAAGACAGTTGAAACCCCCGACAAGTGACCCCATTATGGAAACTGCACCCCTCAGGGAATGTAACAAGGGGTGTAGTGAGCATATGGACCCCACTGGTGACGGGCACAAATGTGGAACAATGTGGCGTGAAAATGAAATATTACATTTTTTACACTATAATGTTGGTTTAGCCTTGAATTTATCATTTTCACAAGGGGTTAAAAGAGGGGAAAAAAAAACAAAATGTGTAGAGCAATTCCCCCAAGTCCGTAAATACCCCACATGTGGACATAAAGCGCCATGTGGGTGCAGGGCAAGCCTCCGAAGGGAAGGAGCGCCATTTGGATTTTGGAGATTGGATTTGGCTGGAATGGATAATGAACGCCATGTCGCATTTACAGAGCCCTCGTGCTGTCAAAACACTGGAAACCCCCCACAAGTGACCCCATTCTGGAAACTGCACCCCTCAGGGAATCTAACAAGGGGTGCAGTGAGGATATGGACCCCTTGATGACGGGCACATTTGTGCCATGAAAGTGAAAAAATGAAAATATTCCCTTTCACGTCACATTGTTCCACATTTGTGCCCGTCACCAGTGGGGTCCATATGCTCACTGCACCCCTTGTTAGATTCCTTGAGGGGTGTAGTTTCCAGAATGGGGTCACTTGTGGGGGGTTTCCAGTGTCTTGGCAGCACGAGAGCTCTGTAAATGCGACGCGGCCCTTGAAATCCTTTCCAGTGAAATTCAGCTTCCAAAAGCCAATTGGCGCTCCTTCCCTTTGGAGGCTCGTCCTGCGCCCCCTTGGCACTTTATGTCCACATGTGGGGTATTTCCGTACTCGGGAGAAACTGCGCTACACATTTTGTGTCTTTTTTTTCCTCTTATCCCTTTAAGAAAATGAAAAATTGATGGCTAAAATAACGTTTTAGTCTAAAAAATAAATTTTTCGTTTTTCACGCCATATTGTTCAGAAAATCTGTGAAGCACCTGTGGGGTCCAGAAGCTCACCGCACCCCTTGTTACATTCCTTGAGGGGTGTAGTTTTCTGAATGGTGTCCCTTTAGGGGTGTTTTTTAGGTTTTGGCACCCCAGAGCCTCTGCCAACCTGAAGTGGTACGGTCAAAAATGACCAAATATAACGGAGCCATTGAAATGCACTAGGCGCTCCTTTGTATCTGAGGCTTGTGGTTGCGTCAAATAGCGCAATAGGGCCACATATGGGGTATTTCTATAAACTTCAGAAACGGGGCAATCAATATTGGGGTGCATTTCTCTGCTAATAGGTTTATCATTATGAAAAATATTGGATTATAATAAAATCTGCACAGAAAATTAAAATTTTCAAATTTCTTACACACTTGGCTTTTATTTCTGTGACTCCCCTAAAGGGTTAAAAAACTTTCTGGATGTGCTTTTGCAGAGTTTAGGGGGTGCAGTTTCTGAAATTGGGTGCTTTGTGGGGCTTTCTAACATACAGGCCCCTCAAATATACTTTAAACCTGAACAGGTCCCTAAAAATATCTGATTTTGAAATTTTACTTAAAATTTGGAAATTTGCTGCTAATGTTTTAAGCTTCCTATTGTCTAAAAAAAATGAAAGATCGTTTAATAAATGCCGCCAACATAAAGTAGACATGTTGCTAATGCTATTTAATATATAATTTATGTGGTATAACCACATACTGTGTAAGCAAAAAAGTTTCAAAGTTGGAAAAATGCATTTTTTCAAATTTTTTCACGTTATTTGGGGTTTTTTCATAAAGATTCGTTATGAATATCGACTCCAATTTACCAGAAATGTAAAGAACAATATGTCTCGAGAAAACAATCTCAGAATCGGCTGGATAGGTAAAAGCATCCAGAAGTTATTAATGAATAAAGTGACACTGGTCATATTCATAAAATTTGTCTCTGTCATTAAGGCCATTTCAGGCTCGGCCCTTAAGGGGTTAAAGGGGTTGTGTATGGGTAGAAAAATAATAGGAGCCTCCTTCCAGAAACAGAGCTTCTCTAGTCTGTGGGCTGTGTATTGTATTGTATTGTATAGTATAGATCACTTACACTTTCTAACCACATGGTGGTGCTAGTATTCCAAGAAACTTTTTCCCCATCATCAGTATTTTTAGTCGTTTTTTTTTTTTTTTTTACTGTAATTTGTTTCTTTCTACAGAAATAACAAAAACACTGAAAACACTGCAGCCAGCGTGTGACACATTTCTGAGCCGAAAAAAAACTCTAAACACATAATAATCTATTACAGTTATTTTCTTATCTTTAAAAAAAAAAAATCTTAGCCAAAATTCTGTAATACAGAGAACACTGTAGCTGTGTACAATCATAAACCGGTCCTGCTGTCTGAAGGGGCCCAAAAGCCCCCTAACCCTTTAAAGGACCCTTTCATAGAGTCAGAGAGGCTTCCCATGAATCAGCATGCTTGGCTTTCTGATGAGAGTCTATTGGGAATGAATAGGACACAGAGCTCGGCTGAGCCCTTCTACCCCTTCCACTATGCTCAACTGTATCACAAGGGAACAGGTGAATCCTCTGGTGGGCATCTGAGCGCCCTCTTGTGGCCATTTTTAGTGGAGACACAGTCGCTCAACTACCACCTGATCAGGGGCGGGCTGGGCCGGGGGGCAGGGGGGCATGCGCCCCCCGGGCCGGTCTTACTCAATATCAATGGGCCGTGTGTTCCGGATACAGGTTAGGGGCTGCAGCAGCCGCCTACCCTGTGTGCGGAGGAGAATGAAGTCCGCCTCTGCTCCCCCGCTCTCGCCCCCCCCCCCCCCCGGCCGCAGGTTAAAGGACCCAGGGCCGCAGCGGCCGGCCGTTCACCTAGCAACAGGCCGGAGGAGGATGTCTGGCTCTGTCCCCGCCCCCAGCCTCCTTCCAGCGCCTGCAGCCGCACTACCCAGCCAGCGTCAGGCCGGAGGAGAAGGAGGGGGATGCCGTCAGACGGGAATCCCAGGCGCACTAATAGCAGACAGCCCATTGGCTGTCTGCCTTGTCAATCACCGCCACGCTGTTTCCGGCCACCCGCGCGCTAGTGACGTCACGCGTCTGCAGCGGGGAGAAGAGGAGCTGTGCGCAAGCCTGCCAGATCTCTAGGTGAGTATAGGGGATCCTTTACCCCCAATACTGCTCTACTACTACCCCCAATACTGCTCCTAATACTGCTCTACTACTACCACCAATACTGCTCTACTACTACCCCCAGTACTGCTCCTAATACTGCTCTACTACTACCACCAATACTGCTCCACTACTACCCCCAATACTGCTCCTAATACTGCTCTACTACTACCACCAATACTGCTCTACTACTACCCCCAATACTGCTCCTAATACTGCTCTACTACTACCACCAATACTGCTCTACTACTACCCCCAATACTGCTCTACTACTACCCCCAGTACTGCTCCTAATACTGCTCTACTACTACCACCAATACTGCTCCACTACTACCCCCAGTACTGCTCCTAATACTGCTCTACTACTACCACCAATACTGCTCCACTACTACCCCCAATACTGCTCCTAATACTGCTCTACTACTACCACCAATACTGCTCTACTACTACCCCCAATACTGCTCTACTACTACCCCCAGTACTGCTCCTAATACTGCTCTACTACTACCACCAATACTGCTCCACTACTACCCCCAATACTGCTCCTAATACTGCTCTACTACTACCACCAATACTGCTCCACTACTACCCCCAATACTGCTCCTAATACTGCTCTACTACTACCACCAATACTGCTCTACTACTACCCCCAATACTGCTCCTAATACTGCTCTACTACTACCACCAATACTGCTCTACTACTACCCCCAATACTGCTCTACTACTACCCCCAGTACTGCTCCTAATACTGCTCTACTACTACCACAATACTGCTCCACTACTACCCCCAATACTGCTCCTAATACTGCTCTACTACTACCACCAATACTGCTCTACTACTACCACCAATACTGCTCTACTACTACCCCCAATACTGCTCTACTACTACCCCCAGTACTGCTCCTAATACTGCTCTACTACTACCACCAATACTGCTCCACTACTACCCCCAATACTGCTCCTAATACTGCTCTACTACTACCACCAATACTGCTCTACTACTACCCCCAATACTGCTCTACTACTACCCCCAATACTGCTCTACTACTACCCCCAATACTGCTCCTAATACTGCTCTACTACTACCACCAATACTGTTATACTACTACCCCCAATACTGCCCTACTACTACCCCCAATACTACTCCTAATACTGCTCTACTACTACCCCCAATACTGCTCTACTACTACCCCCAGTACTGCTCTACTACTACCCCCAATACTACTCCTAATACTGCTCTACTACTACCCCCAATACTGCTCTACTATTACCCCCAATACTGCTCTACTACTACTCCCAGTACTGCTCTACTACTACCCCCAGTACTGCTCTACTACTACCCCCAATACTACTCCTAATACTGCTCTACTACTACCCCCAATACTGCTCTACTATTACCCCCAATACTGCTCTACTACTACTCCCAGTACTGCTCTACTACTACCCCCAGTACTGCTCTACTACTACCCCCAATACTGCTCCTAATACTGCTCTACTACTACTCCCAGTACTGCTCTACTACTACCACCAATACTGCTCCTAATACTGCTCTACTACTACCCCCAGTACTGCTCTACTACTACCCCCAATACTGCTCTACTACTACCCCCAGTACTGCTCTACTACTACCCCCAATACTGCTCTACTACTACCCCCAGTACTGCTCTACTACTACCCCCAATACTGCTCTACTACTACCCCCAGTACTGCTCTACTACTACCCCCAATACTGCTCTACTACTACCCCCAGTACTGCTCCTAATACTGCTCTACTACTACCACCAATACTGCTCCACTACTACCCCCAATACTGCTCCTAATACTGCTCTACTACTACCACCAATACTGCTCTACTACTACCCCCAATACTGCTCTACTACTACCCCCAGTACTGCTCCTAATACTGCTCTACTACTACCACCAATACTGCTCCACTACTACCCCCAATACTGCTCCTAATACTGCTCTACTACTACCACCAATACTGCTCTACTACTACCCCCAATACTGCTCTACTACTACCCCCAATACTGCTCTACTACTACCCCCAATACTGCTCCTAATACTGCTCTACTACTACCACCAATACTGTTATACTACTACCCCCAATACTGCCCTACTACTACCCCCAATACTACTCCTAATACTGCTCTACTACTACCCCCAATACTGCTCTACTACTACCCCCAGTACTGCTCTACTACTACCCCCAATACTACTCCTAATACTGCTCTACTACTACCCCCAATACTGCTCTACTATTACCCCCAATACTGCTCTACTACTACCCCCAGTACTGCTCTACTACTACCCCCAGTACTGCTCTACTACTACCCCCAATACTACTCCTAATACTGCTCTACTACTACCCCCAATACTGCTCTACTATTACCCCCAATACTGCTCTACTACTACTCCCAGTACTGCTCTACTACTACCCCCAGTACTGCTCTACTACTACCCCCAATACTGCTCCTAATACTGCTCTACTACTACTCCCAGTACTGCTCTACTACTACCACCAATACTGCTCCTAATACTGCTCTACTACTACCCCCAGTACTGCTCTACTACTACCCCCAATACTGCTCTACTACTACCCCCAGTACTGCTCTACTACTACCCCCAATACTGCTCTACTACTACCCCCAGTACTGCTCTACTACTACCCCCAATACTGCTCTACTACTACCCCCAGTACTGCTCTACTACTACCCCCAATACTGCTCTACTACTACCCCCAGTACTGCTCTACTACTACCCCCAATACTGCTCTACTACTACCCCCAGTACTGCTCTACTACTACCCCCAATACTGCTCCTAATACTGCTCTACTACTACCCCCAATACTGCTCTACTACTACCCCAGGTACTGCTCTACTACTACCCCCAGTACTGCTCTACTACTACCCCCAGTACTGCTCTACTACTACCACCAATACTGCTCCTAATACTGCTCTACTACTACCCCAAATAGTGCTCTACTACTACCCCCAATACTGCTCTACTACTGCTCCCAATACTGCTCTACTACTGCTCCTAATACTGCTCTACTACTACCCCAATACTGCTCTACTACTACCCCCAATACTGCTCTACTACTACCCCCAGTACTGCTCTACTACTACCCCCAATACTGCTCTACTACTACTACTCCCAATACTGCTCTACTACTACCCCCAATACTGCTCCCAATACTGCTCTACTACTACCCCCAATACTGCTCTACTACTACCCCCAGTACTGCTCTACTCCTACCCCCAATACTGCTCCCACTACCATTCCTACTATTACCCCCACTCCTGATACTACTACTACTACTCCCAAAACTGCTACTCCCCTTATCTACTACTACACCCCTCACCTTCTACGCTTCTACTGTTACTACACCCCTTATCCACTATGCCTCTACTACTACACCCATCATAATTAGCAAAAATAAAAAATAAAAATAAAAATCGAGATTTAAATCTAGAATTGAGAAAAAAAAAAAAGTCGAGATTTAATGTTTTGCCCATATTGCCTACCCCTAGTTCCAGCCATAAGGTAAGGATGGGCGTTGGAGTTCCAGCTGTCAGGACATGAGTTGTAGTTCCAGTTATGAGGTCGGGATAGGAGTTGTAGTTCCAGCTGTGAGGTCAGGGTGGGAGTTGTAGTTCCAGCTGTGAGAGTTTTGCTACAACTGGGGGCACACAGATTGGGGAACATATGACATAATGACACCATAAATGTTTATAACATAGAGCGATTCTCTGCCTAATCAGATATCGCCCCATGTTACATGACCAGCAATCAGCTCACTTGTCGGCTGATTGTGCACTTTAAGGCCGGGTTCACACACAGGGTAAGACACTGACCGTTCTGTGACCCAGCCATGTGCACCCCCATCCCAATTCAACATTGCACACAATGGAGAGTGCGGCCGGGGCCGCACTCTCCATTGTGTGAACTGTCAGTCTTGTGCGGCCGCTATTCAATGAATAGCAGCAAAACAAAACTGACGTGTCAGTTTTCATTGCAGCCGCTTGCAATCCCGGACGGAGTGTATATGTGTATACACTCCGGCCAGGATTCCGTTGTCTGCAGCACAATGTAAATTATCAATTAATCATGGCCATTGTTGCAAATTGCAACAACAGCCTTGATTAATTGATAATACAATGTGTGAACATAGACTAAACCTGTCCACCTGCATCCACCATTGGCTATGCATTTCTCTGTGTAATGGGGGCAAAGAGGGTTTAACTATTATATGGACACACAGAGAGGGGTTTAATTACTATATCTGATTGGTTAGGCACAAAGAGGGTCTATCCTCTATAAATGGAGGCACAATGGGGGGCTTATCCGCTATATGAGGGTACAGATTGGGGGTGTCTTTCTATTATATGAGGACCAGGGGCGCATTAAGGGTACCACAGGACCCGGGCAGTTTAGAAATTGTGGGTTGTAGTATTGTACAGTGATATAGACACATATATACAGACATATGACCCATATTGCCCCTGGCACCTGACAGTCTCACCATAAGAAGCAGCAGAGACAGACAGGTAGTCTGTCATCACCAGCAGCTGCAACATCTCTCCCGGTTGCCCCTTTTATCCTCCCTGGCATGTCCTCCTTGGTAGGCACACTTTGACACCGCCGCTCCTGACCCTCGGCGACAAGGGTGCACCACATGACCCGGACGTCCAACACGGACGCTACTCTGTTTGGGGGTAGCTGTGGAGATCGGGGGCTAGCAATCAAAAGGGAGACTAGACGGCATCAATCAGTGTGGTGCATTCCGGCGGAGGATATTTTCCAGCCATGAGCAGTGGTGTGCGTGGCTGTGTTATAATGGGGGCAATCTCCCTGGGTCCCCCGGAGCCCAGGGCCCTGGGCGGTAGCACAGATTGCCCTCATTATAATCCGCCTATGATGAGGACATAGAGTGAGCCTGCCAGCCTGGATCTAAATACTATGGGGGGCATAAAGTGGGCACTGTTATAGTGTGGAGCAATAGAGATGGGGAGTGTATAGAGGTAAGGGTGGTGCTGGAGCCAAGAGTCTAACATGTTTCTCTGGTTAATTCTGCATAGACTATTCATGGACTGGAGTAGTCTTTGTGATGGCCGGGCCAGATGGAGATGGAAAGCGAAACAACTTTGCTTAACAACACATCACCTGCAACTCACACAGAGAAGACGCCTTGGATGTAACTGCACTAGTATATCCGGGTATGATTAGTAATATTTGTTTATATGGTGGATTCTATCAGTCACCATACAGAACACAGGTGTCAGCTGTGGCCCTCCAGCTGTTACCATCATGATGTAGTTTTGCAGCAGCTGGAGGGTAGTGAGTTTGACCCTCCGGTATAGTGGTATCAGTTGCTATGTTGTGAGTAGAGATGAGCTAATCTACAGTAGGAATGGAGTGAAGCGCTTCCTATCTGCATTCAGCTTATCAGGCTGCAGGCTTTGCAGTCCGCTCTGCTTGCTGCCGCTTCTCCCCGGGTGCTGGGATCCAGTTTCCCAGGACTGGATCCATCTTTTCCCAGCACTCGGGGAGGAGTGACACAGAGTAGAATAGCCCACAGTCTGATAAACTGAATGCAGATATAGGAATGAGGCGCTTCACTTCATTTGTACTGTAGATTCACTCATCTCTAATTGTAATGATGGTGGTGGTCATGGTGCTGAGGGATTATCTGTTATACTGGTATTATTGGTAGTAAAAGTCTCTATATAAGTGTAATGATGGTGGTGGTCATGGTGCTGAGGGATTATCTGTTATACTGGTATTATTGGTAGTAAAAGTCTCTATATAAGTGTAATGATGGTGGTGGTCATGGTGCTGAGGGATTATCTGTTATACTGGTATTATTGGTAGTAAAAGTCTCTATATAAGTGTAATGATGGTGGTGGTCATGGTGCTGAGGGATTATCTGTTATACTGGTATTATTGGTAGTAACAATCTCTATACACTAGATTGGTCGGTAATATTATGGTGGTAACTTGTATAATAAGAATAATAATATTTGCTTCTTGTATACCAGTGTTATTTGGTAACTGATGGCTATTTAGACATGTACAGTATTAGGCATAGAAAAATGTTTTATTTTAATTTTATATATGTGTTTTTGGTTTTTCTTTATAAATCCTAAAATTTGCTGTAACCTGTAGCTGAAATATGTGCCCCATGCTGGGCCCATCAGCTACAGCACAATCCTCATACTGCCTGATAGATATTAGACAGACATGTGATAGATAGATAGACAGATAGATAGATAGATAGATAGATAGATAGATAGATAGATAGATAGATAGATAGGAGATAGATAGATAGATAGGTAGATAGATAATAGGAGATAGATAGATAGATAGATAGATAGATAGATAGATAGATAGATAGATAGATAGATAGATAGATAGATACAGAGGAGAAAGGAGCCGCACTTCCTCACAGGTGTAGCGGGTGCAGTAGGATGCAAATCCCTTGGCTGGGGGGATCCCCAAGTATCACACGAAAATCCAAAGCACTCCAGCATAAGGTGAAAAAAGGTAGTGGTTTATTACAAAAATGTGCAGAAACAGGATGCATTGTTTCAGTTCTCTCACAGAACCATTATTAAGCATTCTGTGAGAGAACTAAAAACGTTGCATCCTGTGTTTCTGCACATTTTTGTAATAAACCACTACCTTTTTTCACCTTATGCTGGAGTGCTTTGGATTTTCGTGTGATAGATAGATAGATAGGAGAGAGAGAGAGAGAGATTATAGATAGATAGGAGAGAGATGATAGATACATAGATATGAGAGAGATAGATAAAGGAGATAGATAGATTTAATAATAGGTAAGGGCCAGAGTTGTCCCTGAAGGATGGGCCGCTGGCCTGCTACTCATGGGCCACTGCTATGTGGCTGCCCCCCAGGCTAAAATTTGCCAGCCAGCCCCTGCACCTGATCTCACCTGAACAATCTTTGTGCTGCAGGCACTTTCTTCACCCGAGTGTACCACAATACATTGTACAGTAAAAGCCAGCCTCCATATGGCTCTTGACAGAGTAATGGCTCTTAGGAGTAGGAAATAAATTGGCCTAAATATTACAACACTTTGACGTACCCGTACAACAACAGTACAAGCTTAAAGGGGTACTCCAGCTGAAAAATGTTTAGAAACAACTGGTTTCTGAATGTTACACAGATTTAAAAAGTTACTTTTATTCAAATAATTCAAGTTCAGTACTTCCAGTACTTATCAGCTGCTGTATGTCCTGCAGGAAGTGGTGTATTCTTTCCAGTCTGACACAGAGCTCTTTGCTGCCATCTCTGTCGACAGAAACTGTCCAGAGCAGGAGAGGTTTTCTATGGGGATTTGCTGCTGATCTGGACAGTTCCTGGACAGAGGTGGCAGCAGAGAGCATTGTGTCAGACTAGAATACATCACTTCCTGCAGAACATACAGCAGCTGATAAGTACTGGAAGACACTTTTTTTTCAGTAGAAGCAATTTACAAATCTTTATAACTTTTTAATACCTGTTGACTCAAAAATTAAAGTGTCACTGTCTTTTTTTTTTTGCAGAAACCAATAGTCCAGGCGATTTTAAGAAACTTTGTAATTGTGTTTATTAGGTAAATATGCCATTATCTGCATTTAAGAAGACTTTCCCCAGGTCCCCACCCCCACCCTTCTCTCTCTCATTCACTGACTTGACTCTTTTACATCAGTCAAGCCCTGTGTAACCTATGAAGAGGGGAGGGGGAGGAGGGAGATTAGTCGGCATCAGAGAGCAAAGCATTACACAGTAGGAGCTGTGTGAAAGCGGGTATTCAGAGGTCAGAGAGGTCAATGCTGACTTCAGAGGAGGTAGCCTGGTGATGTAGCTGTAAATTAACTGTTGTCCTGTTTTGGTGCCTCATCTCCCTCCACCCCTCCCCTCTCCATAGATAACCATGAAGACAGGGGGAGAGCCTCAAACTGCTTTTTCAATATAAAAATGGATTTTTTAGCTAATAAACCCAATTACAAAGTTTCTTAAAATTGCCTGTACTGAGCGATCAGTCTCTTCACCGGTACCCTAACAGAGAGAGACCCGCCATAGGACATGGTGCAGTGAATGAGACATGTTTGGATTTGGACTCCCTTGGTGGGGCTTTGTCAGCTCAGTATATAATATATCATCACAGGGATTAGGAATTCTGTGTGACTAAGCAGACGCTGGATGATGGAGTCAATCTGTAGTTCTTATTTACAGTGATTGATGCTAAATCCACAGATTCCACTGCAAATAATGGATCTAGTAGACAGAATAGAGCAAAGTGGGCTGCCAGCTCCCAAATCCTCTGCTGGCTGGAAAGTGACAGGAAGACAAAGTGGTCTATATACAAATGAGTACAGTGTACGGACAGCGGCGCAGGCTGGAAACGCGCTGTTCCTATGATGACATTACGTGAACCCCTGCCGCTGCCGCTTCCATTTTCCTGCCGCTCCTGAGGGAGGATCAGCAGGTGGAGGAGCAGAGCTGGGATGGTTGTCATGCAAGGACTTGGCTAAACCGTGTGAAATTCCGGACATTTTGTTGAGGTGTGAATGATGAGCAGAAACAGGGTGGAGAGATGATATATTTATAAAGTGAAGCTCTGGTGTGGAGCCGCTTAGTGACAGAATTACGTAAGTATGAATCTCCTAGTAGAATGGGATTATATAAGCATGGGAGGTGTTCAGTAATCACACTCATTGTCTGGGAATATGAGGGAGCATTTAACCCCTTCAGGACCGTTTACGTTTTTTGCGTTTTCGTTTTTTCCTCCTCGGCCATAGCGCTTGCATTTTTTTTCACCTACAGACCCACACGAGCCCTTATTTTTTGCCCCACTAATTGTACTTTACAATGACAGACTTAATTTTTCCATAAAGTATGCTGTGAAACCAGAAAAAAAAATTATATGCGCGGTGAAATTGAAAAAAAAAATAAAATAAAGGAATTTTTTTTTTATTTTGGGGGGGGTTTTGTGTTGATGCCATTCGCCCTATGGTAAAACTGACATGTTATGTATGTTCCTCAAGTCGGGACGATTACAACATTATGTAACTTAAATGACTTTTATTTTATCTGACAGCTTTTAAAAAATTAAAGCCTTTTTTAAAAAAAAACTAAATGTGTTTACAATCGCTCTATCTCCAGCGTTATAGCACTTTTATCTTATGGTCTATGGGGCTGTGTCAGGTGTTATTTTTTGCGCCATGCTCGGTTCTTTCTATCGGTACCTTGATTGCGTATATGCGACTTTTTGATCACTTTTTATTACAATTTTTCTGAATTTGATGTGACATAAATTTTGCACTTTGGTGGGTTTTTGCGCTTACGCCGTTTACCGTGAGAGATCAGGAATGTGATAACCTATTAGTTTGGGTGATTACGCACGTGGTGATACCAAGTATGTTATTTATGTATTTAATTATTTTTATTTATAAAATGGGAAAAGGGGTGTGATTCAGACTTTTATTAGAGGAGGGGATTTTTTATTAATAAAAACACTTTTTACTGTATACTGTAACTTTTAGTCCCCCTGGGTGACTTTCAGTATTACTTCAGTGATCTCCCATAGAGATCACTGCAGCATACTTAATACAGCAATGATCGATCAGATCATTGCTGTATTACTCTGGTCTGCAGCAGACCAGATAGATGGATTGCCGAGCCGGGATCAGCATCAGTACGACACTGAGCCCCGGCCTGGTAAGCATCTCGATCTCCCCTCCGTGATCGCATCGAGGGGGGGAGATCCCGCCACTAGACACCAGGTAAGGGGGAAACAATACATTTAAATTCAGCTGTCAGTTTTGACAGCTGCATTTAAATGTATAATTAGCGGGCGTGGCGATCGGCCGTGCCCTCTAATAGCTGCGGCCCCAGGATCGTGGTGGTTCAGAGCAGGGTCGCCGCACAACCCCTCTCTTATTGCCCCCACCCGCATCAGGACGTACAGTTACTTGCTGATGCGGGAAGGGGTTAAAGGGGTAATTTAGTAAAAAGAAAATTTCTTTCAAATCAACTGGTTTCAGAAAGTTATATAGATTTGTAAATGACTTCTATTTAAAAATCTCAAGTCTTTCAGTACTTATCAGCTGCTGTATGTCCTGCTGGAAGTGGTGTAGTCTTTCCAGTGTGACACAGTGCTCTCTGCTGCCACCTCTGTGTCAGGAACTGTCCAGAGTAGTAGCAAATCCCCATAGAAAACTTCTTCTCTGGACAGTTCCTGTCTTGGACAGGGATGGCAGCAGAGAGCACTGTGTCAGATTAGAACAAAATACACCATTTCCTGCAGGACATACAGCAGCTGATAAGTACTGTAAGACATGAGCTTTTTAAGTAGAAGTAATTTACAAATCTATATAATTTTTGGAAACCTGTTGATTTGAAAAATAACTATAAATAACTATAATTTTTTTATGATTCATGAATTTTTTTTACAGTTGTTTGTATTTGTCTCTATTCAGAAATATTTTCAAATGTGTACTGTCTTGGGAAAAAAAAACTTTTGATAAACTTTTGAGTTTAAAGGGGTATTATACTCATACATAACTTTTCATATGTTGCTGCCTGTGGTGAGACTAACAATTCATTCTATACTTGTTATTATCTATTCAGTTTCCTTCCCCCAGTTCTCAGCTGCTGTTTTCTGCTGAAGACACAAAAACTGTGTGTGAACCTCTCTTTCCGTCTCCCCCTCCCGTCCAAGACGGCTGATGTAACAAGTCCCTGGTTGGCTTTCACTGCAACACTGTAGCAACTTTGTAATGCTGGGGGGATTAATCACAGTGAGTTTTAGTATTATTTGGACATGATATAGTACCATTATTTTTGTACTATATGGCAGTAATATTTTTGTACCATATAGCACCTTTATTTTTGTACTTTATGGTAGCATTATTTTTGTAATATATGGTAGCATTTTTTTGTAATATATGGTAGCATTAGTTTTTTACTATATAGCAGCATTATTTTTGTACTATATGGCAGTATTTTGTACTATATAGCAGCATTATTTTTGTACTATATGGCAGTATTTTGTACTATATAGCAGCATTATTTTTGTATTATATGGCAGTATTATTTTGTACTACATGGTAGCATTATTTTTGTACTATATGGCAGTATTTTTGTACTATATGGTAGCATTATTTTTGTACTATATGGCAGTATTATTATTGTACTATATGGCAGTATTATTTTTGTACTATATGGCAGTATTATTATTGTACTATATGGTAGCATTATTTTTGTACTATATGGCAGTATCATTTTTGTACTATATGGTAGAATCATTTTTGTACTATATGGTAGCATCATTTTTGTACTATATGGTAGCATCTTTTTGTACTATATGGCAGTATTATTTTTGTAATATATGGTAGCATTAGTTTTGTATTATATGGTAGCATTATTTTTGTACTATATGGCAGTATTATTTTTGTACTATATGTTAGCATCTTTTTTTGTACTATATAGCAGTATTATTTTTGTACTATATGGCAGTATTATTTTTGTACTATATGGTAGCATTATTTTTTTACTATATAGCAGCATTATTTTTGTACTATATGGCAGTATTTTGTACTATATAGCAGCATTATTTTTATATTATATGGCAGTATTATTTTGTACTACATGGTAGCATTATTTTTGTACTATATGGCAGTATTTTTGTACTATATGGTAGCATTATTTTTGTACTATATGGCAGTATTATTATTGTACTATATGGCAGTATTATTTTTGTACTATATGGCAGTATTATTTTTGTACTATATGGCAGTATTATTTTTGTACTATATGACAGTATTATTTTTGTACTATATGGCAGTATTTTGTACTATATAGCAGCATTATTTTTGTACTATATGGCAGTATTTTGTACTATATAGCAGCATTATTTTTGTATTATATGGCAGTATTATTTTGTACTACATGGTAGCATTATTTTTGTACTATATGGCAATATTATTTGTGTACTATATGGTAGCATTATTTTTTACCATACGGTAGCATTATTTTTGTACTATATGGTAGTGCTGTACTATGGCCCACGGTTTTTCCCCATGAAAATAGTGAATTAAATCATTATCCACTCCTATTTAGTTTAGTTATAAAAAGGATTTTACCGCACAACGTAGTACCTCGTAGTTCCCAGCAAGTTGTATTTTAGGGATTTTCCTCCAAGGGAAGAAGTTATGTAAATCCTGGTAATACTGAGTCACCCACCATATGTTTCGACTCGTTTGCAGGAAAAATTAATCAAATCATTTAGATTATATGATTATAGGATTTTCTGCTTGTGTTGCGCTAAAACCCTTTAACAGCCAAAACGTAACATATATTATGTACCTGAAAAAATGTCACAATGAAGCATAATAAAGACCCTGCTGGGTGAAAGCGTTGCACTGCTGTACTTGGTTATGTAAATCTGAAGATCTGCACTACCTATGTATGCTGTCCGATCATTTCGCCAGACTTCTCCTTTAAGGGCCCTATTCCACCGGACGATTATCGTTTGCATAATCATTAACGATTAACGATCTCCAACGACTGCTATTGTGAAAGACCTGAAAACGTTCACTCATTTCCATGGAACGATAATCGTTACTTATGATCGTATTTGCGATTGTTTTTTCTTCGCTATTTCTTCGCTATTGCGTTCGTATCTACTGCGAATGACCGAACGACGTCTTATTCAATGCGAACGATTTGCGAACGTTTTGCAAACGAGCAACGATAAAAATAGGTCCAGGTCTTATAAAGCGATCAACGATTTCTCGTTCGGTCGTTAATCGTTAACTGCATTTCAACCGAACGATTATCGTTTAGATTCGAACGATTTAACGATAATCTGAACGATAATCGTCCGGTGGAATAGGGCCCTGAGTTTGGATCATGTGATAACTGTCCATTCTTGCCGTCTGCTGGTATGGGGCCAGGATGGTAGGAGAGGAGTAATTAAAGGGGTTCTCCAAGCTTACTTCCAAAAAGCAGTACCTTTCTAGGCTTTGGCTTGGGTGTGGTTTTGCAGCTCAGCTTCATTTATTTCATTATTTAATACCACATTTTAGATCATTTATTCCCACTTTATTTGTATATCTTCATGTTGTGCACAAGATAAAAAGACAATAAAGCAGTTTACTGAGAAAAGAGTGATCAAAATACACAAGCTAGAGTCAAGATTTCCTGCATGTTCCTGAGGCCGCCTTGAACCCAGGGTCAATATCCTGCTGACGATGCTGGGATATTTTCAACTAGGGACTGGATAAAGGGGTGGGGCTTAAGAATCTTCTATCCTATCGTGAAGGGGAGAGGCTCCTGCTGCAGCCAATTGTCTTACAGCCAACACAGCCTATCCCTGGAACTCAGACCTGCTAAAGCGCATCTGTCACTAGTTTCTACACTAAAGCCCCTATTACAGAGGGCGATTAGAAGAAGCAAGCTAGCCCCGACTTGTTAGGTCAGTGCTCGCTTGCTCCTCATTCCCCGCTCGCTAACGGCACTATTACGTGCGCCGACAGCTAGCGGGTAAGTGCGGAGGTGGCACAGTGCGGAAAACTGCAGGGGGTCTGCCCAGGTGATCACGAGAACGTCCGGGCAGCCCATAGAAGATAGCTGCTATCTAGATCGTGGATGTTTCAACATGTTGAAAGACAACGATCAGCCGATATTGTGCACGTCAGCTGATCGTTGTCTTCTATTACACAAAGCAATTATCGGCCATAAGGGCAATAATGGCATTGTGTACAGTAACATAGCCTTTTTATCCACCAAATTCCACCTTTTGTTGTGTGCCTGAAGTTGCAAAAAGGCGGGGCCTGGGGGTCTCACACACCCGATCCCTCTGTGACTGACACACTGGCCTTGGGCCATTGGCTTCCAGAGTCAAGCCTTGTGTTAACTTCTGTACATGTTCCATGAATGTAGATTGCGGCACAGGCAGTGGGTCTGTATCCTAACCTGGAAAACTCCCAGCGCATACGCCAAAATCCATATTCACTGTGCATGTACAGGAGCCATATGCAGCTCAGAAGCCAAGACCACAGAGAGTGGGCGGGTCATCCCAGATGGGAGGCAGTGCTTCATAGGGTCACCGTAGATCCAGGTCCCGCCTCTTTGACTCTTCAAACACCCACAAAAGTTGGATTTTTGTTGGATTTATAGCATGCGCAGTTTTTATAAAAATATAACATACATCCTTACTATGAGCTATGTTACTGTGTAAAGGTTTTTTTGTGATTGTCAATGTATTATACATACATTTATACCGTTTTCCGTTGACCAGGGGCGTAGCTAGGGGTTCAGCCTAGGGGGGGGGGCAAATGAGTCTCAGTTGGCCCCAACCAATTATGTTACTCATTAGGAACCTCCGTGGATGACAATGCTTTCCAGATGATAAAGGGTATTTTCTACTACATTATTCATAGTGACCAGGGATTGAGAACAGTGAAAAAGACTTTCTACATTTCACATATATAACCATGTAAAAATTAAAGGGGTTATCCAGCATTGCTAAAACATAGCTGCCTTTTTCCAGAAACAGCACCACTCTCCTCCAAAGCTTAGATGTGGTAGTGCAGCTCAGTTCCACTAAAAGAGAATGGATGCAAGTTGTAATACCACAAACAACATAGAGGAAGCTATGGCGCTGTTTTTGTTTTCTAATTGGCCATCCATCCATTCTTCTATCTCTTTATCTCATATCTATCTGTCTAATATTTATCGGGCAGCATGAAGCTGATGGTCATTGACCAAAAAGGCAACACCCGAAGGAGATACCCACAGTACCAATAGTAAAAAGGCCACCATCTATACCCTTACATAGTAGATTATCCTCCCTTGGTCCTCCATATAGAAGATAGACCCTCCCTGTGCACCCCATATAGATCTGTTTCTCTTATGGCTTTACTAGGCATTGCTCCCATCTAGCCAGAATCTTGCTCCACACTGATGAGGGGCAACACCCCGAAACAGAAGCCAGCGCACGAGTGATAGCACTCATGTCCCACAGCTCTAAGGGAGGGAACGGCCTCTTGTAGCCACAACAGTGATTAGCAGGGTGGAGAGCCAATGCTAAACTCGCCTTGTCAATCCCCCTGCTACATTCAACTGTATATTCTCCCCGCATAGAAGCACATACAGCTAAATGGTCAGACACAACATTCAGTACCTGTGTTTGGCCCCCCAGGAGCACTGGTTTCTTGCCAGGGGCCACCTACAACCAATAGACATTTGTTAAGTCTGTCTGCAAAAGCAATATATTTTGTGGACCGCACTAAATCTGCCTGTATGGGCCTGGGAGCGGCTGCCCCCTCTGCCCCCACCAAATTACACTACTGCCGTTGACATAGAAGACAAAAAAGGGGAAATTTTGGTACATTTTCTATGTTGTGTTCCCTTAAAGCAAGGATTGGAAACCTTTGGCTCTCCAGCTGTTGCAAAACTACAATCCCCATCATGCCTGGACACCCTTTGGCTGGAGGGCCAAAAGTTCCCCATCCCTGCTTTAAAGCAAGTACAGTCCACTAATATATTAACTATATAAAATGTGACCGCACAAGACCCCTTACTGTTCCAGTGTTCTGTATGTGTAAGGTATTATTGATGAGTATAGTTCTGTACAGGGAGCAAATTTTCTCCGTTCACACTGAAATTCTAGAATATATGTTTGTTTTCTTAGTATCACTGTCTCCGAACCGCCTTAGGTTTATTGCTCTGACGCTTTGAAGTCAGGATTAAAGTGGAAATCCGTAGTGAATCTGACGTTGTGGGTGATGAATATGGGAATAGAGACCCTGCAATGTGTTACTGTAGTGGCAGGCGTCGTAAATCAAAATATGGGGTAGGCTGCTTCCCGACACATTTGGCAGCATTGCCATATTCTGATCCTCTCCTAAGCCCATTTCATTAGCGTTAAGTCACTTCATTGGATAGAAATCCCATCATATGCGAGGGAAGTTCTCGACCTCCCACAGATGTTATAAGAGTAATGTTTGTTATTTAACAATAAAATTATATTTAGCTGTAATTTTCATTATATATACTGTATATATATATATATATATATATATATATATATATAGTGGTACCTTGGTTTAAGAGTAACTTGGATTAAGAGTGTTTTGCAAGAAGAGCTCACGGTTTTTCAAAATTTTAACTTGGTTTAAGAGCTCCCTGTACTGGGTGGGAGTGTGAGTGGAGGAGGGGCATGGTGTACATAGTGGGTTTACAGCTCTGTACTCTGACCCAGGAAGTCTCCCTCACCTTCCAAATCATGGCAGGTCCACTTCAGGCTGGGGATTGCATCAGGGGACAGGACTGTGGAGGTAATCTCTCCATAGCTGTAACCCCTCTCTCCCCAAACAGAGTGCTGCATTTATGTGCCCGCATCTGCCTTGCTTATTCCTTCATGCTCCCTGCAGTCTCTGTTAGCCCTTGTGTTTCCCATCCTCTCCATTCCTGCTATAAAGTGCCTGCACTTACACTCAGCTATACACACTGGTGCTATAATGTGCCTGCACTCACACTCAGCCATACACGCTGCTATAATCTGCCTGCACTCACACTCAGCCATTCACACTGCTGTATAGAAAAGTTTCTGTCACTGTCCTGCTGCACAGCTCTGTGATTCTCACTTCCTGATTGGTCCATGTTGAACACACCCCTTCCCATTGCTGTCATGTGACCACACAGACCTCTGACAGCAGCCCTGCTTCTCTATTCTAGCCCGTTGTACTATGCTACTGCATTAGGGGGATCTGCAGCTCCATCGTGTATCTACAAATGCAGTTATGCCCTTACTATACATTATACTCCACATGCTGATTGCTATACTGTACAGTAACTTATAATATCACAGATTCAGCTGTTTCTCATTGTTTGTTTCATCTGTTCTACATGTTATTCAGGATAAAAAAATCATTATTTTTGGGGTGTGGAACCAATTGTCTGCATTTCAGTGATTTCTTATGGGAAAATTTGCTTTGGTTTATGTGTGATTTGGATTACAAGCGCGGTCCCGGAACGAATTATGCTCGTAATCCAAAAATCATTGGACGCCAGCCGTGCGGATACATGTAATAGCGATGTGCTGCTGGCAGCTGACGATTCAACAAACAGTTTTAACATCACCTGTGCACGCTCCTGGTCTCCTCCTGCGCTCTGCATGCTTCCTCCCTTGTCCCGCACGCTGTTAGCTCTAACAGGCCACTCTGAAGCTGCAGCCGCGGGACCTGGGAGGAAGCATGCAGAGCGCAGGAGGAGACCAGGAGCGTGGACAGGTGATGTAAACTGTTTAGGCAAAGGCTGCATGGACAGCACTAACGATGTCCGTGCAGCCCTTGCTAAACAATCATCAGGACGTGTAATAGGCCCAGTAAACGAGCACCAATCGAGCAAATTGGCGCTTGTTTACAGTATTGATCGGGCACCCATAGCACCCTAAGCCTGTGTAATAATAGCACCCTAAGTATGTGGCATTTGATACCCGTGGCGGAGGAAGTTGGATGCAGCCCTATAGAGTCCTAACTTCTTCATCCACCGTCATGGACGGATTAACTTTACTATGACCACTGAAACTATGGCGGCACTAACTTAAATCTTTTCCCTCCATAGTGCAGCCTGTAAAGGACCTGTGGTGACATCATTGTCACATGATAAGGTCCTTCAATATATTCTCTAATGTTACTGCATTGTCTCCTGATTTGTGCAAAATTGCGGTAAATGCAGCGATTTTTATACAAATCATGGCAGAACTGCAGCCTGGAGATAATAGCCCACTAAAAGTATAAGTCTGTTTGGAGGGCAATGGGCCCCTCAGGAGCTCAGGGCCCCTGGGTTACCGCCCGAAACGGACCTATTATAATCCGCTACTGTCTACCAGTAATCATAATGCTAATGTTTGGACGAACCCAAGCATGTTCAAGGTTCGCTCATCTCTACCTAAAATAAAAGGAGCACAACCATTCATTCTCCAGCGGACCTCTGAACACTCGGAAACCCCATATAGATGGAGTCCTCATTTTTCGGAATTGGTGAAGATCACAGTGGTCAGAACCCCAGCAATCAGCTCATCTCCCATCCTGTGGCTAGAGGATATACAAGTACACATGCAGATAATGGATGGTAGCTGCTGATGGCTGGGCAATGGTGGAAGGCAGCAGCAGGCAGTTATAAAAGTAGAGTGCCTCTTTATATGCAGTATATTCCAGAATACTATTCATTAGGGATAATCCTTTCATAGAAGTTGATATAATATAAAGACCTCATAGTTCTTATATTTAATTTCACTGGTACAGAATGAATAATAATAATAATGGTCATTGTCTAGGGCCACACGTGGTACGTCCCAGACGTACATAATATGAATGCAGCTTCAGGAAAGTCTAGGTAATTGCTGATTTCTATAAATTAGAAACCAGATGTGTCCATGTAGATGCAGATCTGTAGGTATTGTGGTTAATAACAAAGTCTGTGTTTAGACTGTGCAAGTGACTCACTGCATTGGTGACACTCCTGAAGGATTCAGCAGCCATAGCGAATAGAAGATAGCGAGGAGTCCTGCGGCTGGGGATGTGGATGACTTATGACAATAACGTATGGATGCTGAATGACGCTAACCTGGTGGACACATGGAAAGAATAGCTATTCTTTATACAAGCTTTTGGCATACCATAAGTTTACATTGGTGGGAACTGTATGCTGAAACTCAATGGATCCTGTGCTGGACTCTCCAGATTGACTCTCCAGTATTGCTGAACATGCCGCGTCTGGTTTCATATAAGTGTCTGGACAAAATGTTTACTACAATGGAGGGCTAAATCTCAAGTCTTCCTATACTTATCAGCTGCTGTATGTCCTGCAGGAAGTGGTGTTTTCTTTTCAGTCTGACACAGCGCTCTCTGCTGCCACCTCTGTCTGAGACAGGAACTGTCCAGAGCTGGAGAGGTTTTCTATGGGAATTTGCTGCTGCTCTGGACAGTGATGTCAGCGGAGAGCGAAAACATTTCCTGCAGGACATACAGCAGCTGATAAATACTGGAAGACTTGAGATTTTTCAATAGAAGTAAATAAAAAAATCTATATAACATTCTGAAACCAGTTGATTTGAAAGAAAAAGAGATTTTTGCTGGACAACCCCTTTGGAGTTGATTATTTTAGTGTCCATATCCAACAGTTGGCCAGCAACATAAGGGAGCTGACTGGTTTCCTTTAATTTAGTAAAGGTCATTATGTAAACACCTTCAGCCTTGTCATACTCATATGCTTGATATTAAAACTTTAAGCCACAAGCTGTGAATTTTTTTACACATATTAAAAAGTTAGGGTGGGTTCACACTACGGAATTCTCGTAGATAAACTCCGCGGAATTCCATCGTGTGTCCGCACGCACGGCCGCGCGCCTTTCCGCCGGCTCCATAGACACCATTCTATGGGCCGGTGTATTCCGCTATCCGCCGAAAGAAGTGACATGTCTATGGAGCCGGCGGAAAGGCGCACGGACACACGACGGAATTCCGTGGAGTTTATCTGCGAGAATTCCGTAGTGTGAACCCACCCTTACAGTCTGCTTAAAGTTAGCCTGTCAGTTGCAATTCATGTTCCAAACTGCTAACACTCTTAGGCTATGTTCACACTATGTAAGTTCTGCAGAACTCACGGCCGTTCTTACAACGGCTGTAATTTCTGCGGTACTGACGTAGTGCTGCAGGCTGAGGGAATGCCAGCCAGAGTGTATACACATGGTATACACTCCGGCCGGGATCCCTAGCGGCGCAGCGAGAAACTGACGTGTCAGTTTCCTGCAGTCGGTATTCAGTGAATAGCGGCCGCAGAAAACCAGTGCACACAATGGAGCATGCAGCTCCTGCCGCACGCTCTGTTGTGTGCAGTGGGGAGTTCTGATGCAGGCGTACACGGATGCACCCACATCAGAACTTAGCGGCACTAAAGATGATCTTTTCTGAGACCGGCCGTTCCATGACCTGGCTGGGTCACGGAACGGCCGGTCTCTTACCAAATGTGAACATAGCCTTAGAGCAAGGAGACACATGGTACCTTTTATAAACCTGTCGGTGCTTCCATAACTTAAAAGAAATGCTTTTTTTCTCCACTGCAAAGAGTCAGAGAGGTGTTCCCATGCTTCAGAAGTGCTGGGGGCTGTAATTCCTCCTTGTTCGCCTCCTTGACTCTTTGCATTCTAGGAACAGAGACGAATAGAATTCTTCCCCAATGTTTCTATTCACTGGCGAGAGTTTTAGATGTAACATGAGTAGAAACACGTGTATCAGTAGTATAATATACCATTTACATAAGACTGGGAATCCCAATAAATAACCAGTCCAGTGCCTGACAGCTCACCTGGTACTGTGCTGCATTACAACAGTTTGACCTCAGTATTACGGTACTATTATTTTTCTGTGTAATAGTTTCTGGTAAATGTCAGAACCAGGATGTGTTTTATATAACGCTTCTCACATAACTAATCATATAGGTAAGTTCACAGATGTCCTATACGTCAGGCTCAGGCTTCAGTGGTAAAAGTGAGTCTACTCTCTTAATCCGGATGACTGTTCTTACCCATGAAACATAAGCCTCCTGTTACCCTCCCTATAGTCCCCCAGAGCAACTCAGCATCCCAGTTGTGGAACAGTAACGTCTCCATATCAACACGGTAGACGTGGACCCCTGTGACCTCTAGCGGATGACTATTCTGTATTAATAGAAGTGGTAAGGAATCTGCTAATCATCGGGGTCTGCTCTATGTCACACAACGTGCACTATGCGGAAAATTAATAATCCCGGGTCCTGCTGCGGAGTGAAGACGTCACTTTCTCCTTTTTATTGTGATAAATGGGAATTTGGAGAAAATGAGGAAACTCTCCCAAACTGCAAAACCAGGGCGGTACCACCCGTATATAGGAATCAATATACTTGGATTAAAATTGCCCTCCAGTGTCCCGAAGATGGTTTTGTGTACTGCTGCTATTCCAAGTGTCACTACAATGGACATTACTGTCACTTACTAGTTCTATTTAGATGCACCGTATGTGGCAGTATTATACTATGGGGGTACAGTGTGTGGCAGTATTATATTTTGGGTGTACAGTGTGTGGCAGTATTATATTCTGGGGCACAGTATGTGGCATTATTATACTCGGGGCACAGTATGTGGCAATATTATACTCTGGGGCACAGTGTGTGGCAGTATTATACTATGGGGGTACAGTGTGTGGCAGTATTATATTCTGGGGGCACAGTGTGTGGCAGTATTGTACTCTGGGAGCGCAGTGTGTGGCAGTATTATATTCTGGGGCACAGTGTGTGAAAGTATTATATTATGGGGGCACAGTATGTGGCAATATTATACTCTGGGGCACAGTGTGTTGCAGTATTATATTTTGGGGGCACAGTGTGTGGCAGTATTATATTGTGGGGCACAGTGTGTTGCAGTAGTATATTCTGGGAGCACAGTGTGGGGCAGTATTATACTCTGGGGTCACAGTGTGTGGCAGCAGTATATTCTGGGGCAAAGTGTGTGGCAGCATTATACTCTTGGCACAGTGTATGGCAGTATTACCCTCGGGGGGGAACAGTGTATGGCAGTAGTATATTTGGGGGCACAATGTACTCTTGGGGCACAGTGTGTGGCAGTATTATACTCTAAGGACACAGTATGTGGCAGTATTATACTCCGGGGAACAGTGTGTAGCAGTATTATACTCTGGGGCAAAGTGTGTGGCAGTATTATACTCTGGTGGCACAGTGTGTGGCAGTATTATACCCTGGGAACACAGTGCATTGCAGTATTATACCCTGGGGGTACAGTGTGTGTCAGTATTATACTCTGATGGCACAGTGTATGGCAGTATTATATTCTTGGGGCACAGTGTGTGGTAGTATAATACTATGGGGTACAGTGTGTGGCAATATTATACTCTGTGGGCACAGTGTGTGGCAGTATTATGCCCTGGGAGCACAGTGTGTAGCAGTATTATACTCTGGGAGCACGGTGTGTGGTAGTATTATACTCTGGAAGCACAGTGTGTGACAGTTTTATACTCTGGGGGCACAGTGTATGACCCTAAGATACAGCAGTTGCCGGAGAGCTGGATGGGGCTGGCACAGTGTCAGCAGCTCGGATCCAGTCCGGGTGCTGACAGATTCCCTTTAAGGATAATTTCAGACGAGTGTAAAATATAGATGTATTTCTGCATTCTCACATAGTATTAATATTTTATTAAATCTACTGGCTGGATTAGAATAAGCTTGTGTTGACTATCTGCTCTGATCTTGCAGAGTGGATTATAGAACCTCTATTATATCTGCTGACCATCTACTATAGTTGCTCTACTGGTTCTTTAATCTTCTACATTTGGAGAAAGAGTGCAAGAAAATATAGTGGTTTGTGACATTTAACCCCTTGGAGACATAAGAACATTTATTTATTTATTTATTTGTTAAACAGCTATGTGACAGGTTGTTCTTTGCAGAATGTGTTGTATTTTCAATACACCAAACACCATGCCAGGTGTCGGATAAAGTGGTGTAAAGCACACCGTCACTGGGATAATGGTATCCTATTCTGTGGACTGACAAATCACACTTCTCTATCTGGCAGTCTGATGGATGAGTCTGGATTTGGTAATGGTAGTAGAATGTTACCTGCATTGTACCAGCTGTAAAGTTTGGTGGAGCAGGAACAATACAATGGGGTTGTTTATCAGGGGTGGCCCATGCAGATCTCTGAGCTCAACCCCATCTAATGCCTTTGAGGTGCATTAGAATGGAGATTATAAGCCAGACCTGATCATCCAACATCATTGTCTGACCTCACAAATGCTTTTTTCCCCCAGATATCTCCAAACTGTTGTACAAAGTCTCCCAGAAGAGTGGACACTACTTTTCCTGCAAATGTGGGGACAACTTCATATTAATGTCTATGGATTCGGAAGTCCTGCTGGTATAATGTTTCTGTGTCCCAATACTTTTGTCCATGAGATAAACAGATAATAGACAGGAGATGGATAGATAGATAGATAGATAGATAGATAGATAGATAGATAGATAGATAGATAGATAGATAGATAGAAGATAGATAGATACAGTAGATGGCCTTAGTCTATCATCATCATCTATCTATAGATAGTAGACAGGAGGTAGACCGCATGGTGCCAGTGGCGGTCTTTGGCACCAAGCACACCAAGCGATCGCTTGGGGCCCCCAACATCCAGGGGGGCCCCCACGCCCCGCTCTTATGCTCAAGACCGCTGGACAGGGCCACTGCCCCGCTTGCTGCTGCCATCTGAACTGTAACTATGAGCACTCGTAATGAGCGCTCATAGTTACATGCAGCAGCACTGACAGGGCGGGAGACATTGGCTCCCTTCCTGTCAGTCACTCTTGTGGCCGCGGGAAGGGTTTTCCCTGCGGTCACAAGTGGCAGCTTTGTCCTTGTGGTGTCGGCGCTCCATTGACATCACTGGAGCATCGGCGCCAGGACAAAGGAGTGCGGCCTCTTGTGATCGCAGGGAAAACCCTTCCTGCGGCCACAAGAGTGAAGAGAAGAGGAGACGCCCGGACCCAGGTGAGTATAAGTGTTTGTTTTATTGTGTTATATACTATATGGGAGGGGGAGCACACAGGGGTCTGTTTAACTGGGGGAGCGCACAGCGGGGGTCTATATAAATGGGGGAGCACACAGGGGGGCTATATAACAGGGGGAGCACACAGGGGGGCTATAGACTACTGGGGCTTCACAGAGGGGTCTATATACTACTGGGGGCAGCACACAGGGGGTCTATATACTACTTGGAGCAGCAGAATGGGGTCTATATACAACTTGGAGAGCACACAGAAGGTCTATATCCAAGTGGGAGAGCACACAGGGGGGCTATATACTACTGGGGGAACATACAGGGGGTCTATATACTACTGGGGGAACATACAGGGGGTCTATATACTACTTGTGAGGCACACAGGTGGTCTATATATAACTGGGGGAGCACACAGGGGTCTGTATACAACTGGGGCAGCACACAAGGGGTCTATATAATACTGGTGGGGCACATAGGGGGTCTATATACTAATGGGGGAACCACACAGGGGGTTTATATACTACTGGAGGAGCACACAGGGGTCTATATCCAAGTGGGGGAGCACACAGGAGGTCTATATCCAAGTGGGGGAGCACACAGGGGGGCTAAATACCCCTGAGGGAGACACAGGGGGCCTATATACTAGTGGGGGAGCACACAGAGGGTATATACAACTGGGGGCAGCACACGGGGGGTCTATATACAACTGGGACAGCACACAGGAGGTCTATATACTTCTGGGGGAGCACAAAGGGGGCTATATATAACTGGGGAACACACAGGGGTCTATATACTACTGGGGGAAGCAAACAAGGGGTATATACTACTGGGGGCAGGACACAAGGGGTATATACTATTGAGGGCAGCACACAAGGAGTATATATTACTGGTGGTAGCGCACAAGGGGTATATACTACTGGGGGCAACACACAGCTGTCTATTGTTTTGGAACGCATGTCGAGGGGGGGGGCCCCAGACATAACTTCGCTTGGGGCCCCAGAAATGCCAAGACCGCCCCTGCATGGTGCTGCCCTCAATCTTTGCCCTGGGTGAAGAAAAGTCTAGCTCCAGCTCCGGACGACCCCTTTGATTTGCGCCTTCAAAAAGCTCTACAGGGTAACCTACCCAAAGGAAATATTGTGCTCACAAGGCTCCATTTTGATTGAGACTTATAGATGACCTGAATGAGGAAATTAAAAGAAAATACCCCTTGACCAGCACTGAATACATTTATTATATACTTTGATGCAGAAAATAGTTTGTGCCAAAAATATACAAGAACAGCATTTTATCCATACTACTAACCTTTGAGTAGGGACATTCGGGAGAGTCTGAAAAGCAGTGTTTAAAGGGATTATCCAGAAAGCAAAATTTTTTTCCTTTCAAATCAACTGGTGTCAGAAAGTTATATTGATTTGTAATTTATTTCTGTTTATATATCTCAATTCTTCCCATACATATCAGCTTCTGTATGTCCTGTAGGTGTATGTCCTGTAGTGGTGTATGCTTCTCAGTCTGACACGGTGCTCTCTGCTGACATCTCTGTCCATGTCAGGAACTGTCCAGAGCAGCAGCAATTCTACATAGAAAAACTTTCCTGCTCTGGACAGTTCCTGTCTCGGACAGAGATGGCAGCAGAGAGCACTGTGTCAGACTGAAAAGAAAACATTTGCTGCAGGACATACAGCAGCTGATAAGTATGGGAAGACTAGAGTTTAAGTAGAAGTAAACTACAAATCTATATATCTATAATCAAATCTATATATATATATATATATATATATATATTATTTAATCCCATGCCTGCTTATTTCTAACCTACAGCATTTGAATGAAGAATAGTATATATGTACAACTTTATACAGAGAAAAATGATCCCCCAAACTAATACTGACGCCAGACCACTTAAAGAGATCCAGCTTCCAACAGCCTATAGACTCTAGAATCAAACGACTAGCGAAAATTTGTTGATATGTTTGTTTGCATATTTTGAGCTGACCATGAAAGCGTTGTTAATCGTTTGCCAATCGTTCACAAATCTTTCGGTGCATGTACACATCGTTCACTCATAATTACGAAATCCAGCAGCCAGCAGGGGGAGGGGGAAATTTAATCAGGAATTTGAAATTACTTCTCCCCATACCGGCAGTGAGTGGTGGGACTGGCTGAGGGACCGCCGCTGGAAGGTCAGTCCTGGCTAATGGACTGGCTGCTCAGCCAATCAGTAACTGTAGCGGTGTCCCGCCCCAGTGATTGGCTTAGAGGCCAGTCCATTAGCCAGGTCCAGAGATCCTGGTGCCTGGCGGGGGTCCCGAGGCTGGTCCTGCTGATCACCTCAGGCATGGAGAGAGGTAATTTCATACTCCTGATCAAATTCTCCCCTGCCAGATTTTAAAATTGGCTGGACTTCTCCTTTAAGGCTGTATTAAACATGCCCAATATTGAGGGAGAAGTGAGGGCTGACCTGTCAGCACTCACACCCTCCCCCCCTTTCCTCACTCGCTGCCTATGCTATTATAGGCACAGATAGTCATCCATAGATCTTCCAGATTGCCCATTAAAATCAACAGGGGTCTGCTGCCGCCACTCTTTTTGCATGTGGTGACGAGCAGAAGACTTGTTAAAAGACCGTGATCAGCCGACATCATGCTAGCGCCAGGTTGTTTTTTTCAGTGGTGCCCTAGAGTGTAGAGTACTATTCTCCGATACATCGAGCAGCCCCATAGACAATGAACTGGCCAGCGACGCACATGGGTAACTCACAGCTCTGTTCAAAACTCTGGGGTCCCAATCTCAAAATAAGTGTTGTAACGAGGAATACCACTTTAATAAAGTGTCTGTGTCACTTTAAAAGGCATAAAGACATGTCCAAAGTTTTAATTGATCTCCATGTTTTGCTGTGATTACCGTCTCCTGAAATCAAGGGATGAAGCACTTAGCAGAGTGCTTCTCTTGGCTCTAACTAATGATTGTTGTGGGTCTTTAAACTCTGACCGACTCTGACTGATCAAAACATTTGACATGTCTCTAGGACATTTCAAAATTTTCAAAGCCATTGAAGCAAATTAACCAGCATGTACTGTACATCGCTTTAAGATTTAGACATTAATTGACTGGTGCGGGGATGTCGGTGTCACAGTTCTTTTTTTGAACCGCGGCCTGGTTACCAAGCACAGTGCCTATCTATTCCTTGTCACCGGCCCGGCCTGAAGCACTAGAAGTGGCCTGCCCGCACCCCAGTGTGACGTAACTCCCTCCCGTCTGGAGGTGGGCCTGTCTGCCCCTCAGTGTGACTTAACTCCCTCCCGTCTGGAGGTGGGCCTGTCTGCCCCCCAGTGTGACGTAACTCCCTCCCGTCTGGAGGTGGGCCAGCCCACCCCCCAGTGTGACGTAACCCTTTCCCCTCCGTGATGCGACTCCATTGATTATTATGGAGCTGCGTCACAGAGGGGAGGGCAGATCCTCACACTGGAGGAGGAAGGACAGGTCCGCCTCCATTGCTTAATCCTGGGCCGGTTACCGGGAATAGACCGGCACCGTGCGCGGGAGTCGGGCCGCGGTTCAAAAAAAGGACTGCAGCATTGGCATCCCCATGCCGGCGCCTGTCTGTTGATGTAAAGATCTTAAAGCGATATACCTACTGGTACATTCACTTTAAGCCAAATAAAACACAGCACAAAACTGACCGTGTGTCCTGCTATCTAAACACTATAGAGTTTTTGCCCACTTCGAAATATCTTCCAGAAAGTACCTGGCCGTGCCTCTCTAGAGGGATTTTTACTGTAATGGTAAATGTTTTAATATATTGTTTTTACAATTGGTTTCCCTAAGCTTTCGAATTCCAGAGGATAATGAAGTCAGACATTTCTCTTTGAATATCGACTTGTCTGGTTGTTAGTTCTGTTATTACCTCTCTTGGCAAGAGTCCTGGAAAAAAGTGATCTATCTAGTAATGTGAAGAATATATTTTTTAATAAACAGCCTAAAACGTTTGTCTTGGAACCAGGACCTGCCTGCAAATATTTTCATCACATTCTAAGAGAATTATAAGGTCCATGCTAAGAAATAATAGACCCGTTCTCATAGCGAGACATAAAGACGGAATTAAACGATTTTATTTATCGATGGCTTTTTTTGTTTTTTCTTTTTAAAGGGAACCTGTGAACAAGTTTCACTCTCTTAAAATTTTAATACTGCTAAATAGGGGCAAAGTACAAACATCCTCAATTTTGCTATAATAGGCCAAATATTCAGGGGAAAAAGATCTTTTATTCGGTCAATCTCCGTATTCAAATAAATAGGTGTCTGCTGGGCGTTCGTTCATCTCTGAAATGTTTTGCTTTCTCTGCAACACACCACCCCTCTGCTAAAGATTCACACCCCCTGCTTCATCCTATGACCTTTCCAGGAGATCTTAAAGCGACTCTGTACCCACAATCTGTCCCCCCCCCCAACCACTTGTACCTTTGGATAGCTGCTTTTAATCCAAGACCTGTCCTGGGGTCCGTTCGGCAGGTGATGCAGTTATTGTCCTAAAAAACAACTTTCAAACTTGCAGCCCAACGGGCGTGGCTTAGAATATCTGTGCCCTAACTTTGCACCACCACTCTGTCCCTCCTCCCCACCTTCTTCATCATTAGGAAAGCCACTGGAACATTTTCTCCATGCTGAAAATTGCACAGGTGCCTTAACGATCCGGCCCATGTGCCGTGCTGACACAGGTGGGGAATAGGAGGCAATCTGCCTGGAGCATTCCTAATGATGAGGAGGGTGGGGAGGAGGGACAGAGAGGGTGTGCCAGCCTAATGCATACACAATCTAGGCTACGCCCGATGGGCACGGGGCTGCAAGTTTAAAAGTTGTTTTTTTAGGACAATAACTGCATCACCTGCCAAACGGACCCCAGGACAGATCTTGGATTAAAAACAGCTATCTGACGGTACAAGTGGTTTGGGGGGTCAGATTGTGGGTACAGAGTCGCTTTAAAGGGGTAGTTCACAAAAAAAAATCTTTTACATCATTTGGTGCCAGAAAGGGCCAGAGATTAGTGATTTACATCTATTAAAAATCCTCTGCTTTCCAGAGTAGTAGCAAATCCCCATAGAAAACCATTTCTGTTCTCCAGACTGGAAAGAATACACCACTTCCTGCAGGCATACAGAAGCTGATAAGTAGTGAAAGACTTGAGATTTTTTAATAGAAGTGAATTACAAATCTCTAGCACTTTCTGTCGCCAGTTGATTCGAAAGAATTTTGTTCAGTGAACTACCCCTTTAATAAAGAGAAGACTGGAAAGGTTAGGGAGAAGTTGTGGCCAATAGCTCAGAACACTGAAGAATGGATGCCCAGCAGGCACTTAAAGGGCTATTTCAGATAACAGTTGTCGAAATGTGGAAGTCTGACAGCTCGGACCCCACCAATAACAGAAATGAGTTATTGAAGATTCCCATACACTTTCAATAACTGGTGATTGACCAATCGCCAAGCTGCATCACCATAAGTCCGGGCAACATCTTGTCACCATTTGAGAACATAAGCCAAAAAAAGATGACTAAAAGCTAATTAAATTCCCTCAACTCCAGTGGCGTAGCTACCATGAAGGCAGGGAAGGCGACTGCTATGGGGCCCCTGCAGGAAGGAGGCCCGAGGAAGCCTGCCCTGCCTTCATGGTAGGTACTGACATCCGACCACTGTACCCCCAGGGGTCCTGTGGAAAAGGGACCCGCCACTGCACTGTTCAGCCCCCTCACTGTAGTGCCGGGTGAGCGGGCTGAACAGAGGAGCAGGACCTGCCAGGTCCTGCACGGCACAGGAGAGGGATGAAGAACCTTATGGTCACATGACCCAAAGGTCCTGAATACTTCTATTTGAAGATCTGCCGGGACTACAGGAGGAGGAAGGGGGAAAGCCTGGGAGCTGTAAGTGCTGTGTATTTGTGTCAGTGAGTGTATATATGTATCTGAGGGTATATGTATATGTCAGTGTGTATACATGTATCTGTGTATATATTTATATGTCAGTATGTGTATGTATTTGTGGCTATATGTGTGTGTGTATGTCAGCAATGTCTGTAGCACTGGTTTATATGTGTGTGTTTTTGTATGTCAGTTGTGTCTCAAGTGATTGACAGGTTTGCTCCCAAAGATGTTCTGCAGCAGCTTCTATTAATGTTGTGTTAAAAGAACCCACCACTAATATCTGCTGCATTTTCTTTTATTCCTGGTTGAGTATTTCTTATCACACTGAGATGATTTCCCTGTGTACAGTCTACTCATGGTGTATACATCAGCACTAGTGTAATGACATTACAGCGTATATATATGTGTCAATGACAGTGGCGTATCTGTATATATGTTAATGGTGCCTCTGTATGTGTATATGTGCATCATTGTCTGTGTTTGGCAGTGTGTGTGTGTGTGGGGGGGGGGGGGGTAGGTGTAGGAGAGCATATAGGATTCATGGGGCCCCGTACAGTTTTTTGCTATGGGGCCCCATGAATCCTAGCTACACCCCTGCTCCACTCCCCTATGTTCTAAGAGAAAAACATCAAAAAATAAGGCTAAAACAGGAAGTGAAGGCAGAATTGTTCAGCGGGGACCCGAAGATGCTGTAGGAGTAGGGCCGGCGTCAGCACAGGGCCTACTTGGGCAAGTGCCGGGGCCAACAGCGCCTCTAGGGGCCCGGTGTTCTAATGTTCAGCCCCCTCACTGTATTGCAGGGTGAGTGCTGAAAAACAGAGAAAGAGCAGGACCTGTGAGCATCCTGCAGAGAGAAAGAGAGGGGAATGAAGGACCTGATCACATGACCTGCAGGTCCTCAATACTACAGTGTGGAGATCGGCTGGGCAGAGAGAAAGAGGGAGAAGACTGAGCTGTAAGTGCTGTGTGTATGTGTCAGTCAGTAATGTGTGTGTGTATCAGTTAGTGTGTGTTTGTGTAGGTTAGTTGTGTCTCATTTGCCCAAGAGCCCACAAAAATCTTGAGCCGGTCTTGCATAGAAGGACACTATAGGAGTGGTAAAAACAGCATGTTTATAATATTCTCCACCAGGGTACCAAAATATTAAAAATTTTAAATGATCAGAATACCTCTTTAAATCGGTACTCTGGCCAAGCTTACTTTGTATGGAGCTCAGCTGCCGGAAGTCTGACGTCACGACATGGCTGTGTTGCAGCGCCGCCATTCTATGCCATCACGTCAGCTACAGAGGACGTCTCTTGTTTCAGGCCGTGCCGATCTCCTCTTCAGACCCAGTGCCGTGCCGTACTCTCTTGATAAACAAGAGTACAGCCGACAGAGTCATAAAGGAATCCAAGAAGGCAAAAATTAAAACAATCCTCATAAAAGTAAAAAAAAAAAAAAAGAAAAGAAAAAAAAAGGCTGAACGGACCATCAAATAACAAATATGTTTGTGATTTGTAGTTCTATTTTGGGAATTGTTTGAAAGTTATAAACTTCTCCACGTGCCTGCTTGCAGTGTCCACTGATAAATTTTTCTTTCAAATTAACTGATGTCAGAAAGTTATAAAAAAATTGTAATTTTCTTCAATTTAAAAGTCTTCTGGTACTTATCAGCTGCTGTATGTCCTGCAGGAAGTGGTATATTATTTCCAGTTTGACACAGTGCTCTCTGCTGCCACCTCTGTCCATGACATAAACTGTCCAGAGCAATTGCAAATCCCCATAGAAAATCATTCCTGCTTTGGACAGTTCCTTACATGGACAGAGATGGCAGCAGAGAGCAAGGTATCAGACTGGAAAGAATACACCACTTCCTGCAGGACATACAGCAGCTGATAAGTACTGGAAGACTTGAGATTTTTTTATATGCATTTTTTATTTATTTATACTTGCCTTGCCTAGTCCTATTAATGCATACTTGTCTGCTATTGTCAATTCGGGCTTCTTTTTGTATTTTATGGGTCTGTCACATCACACTATGACGTCGTTGACTCATTCCGGCTTCTTTAGGGGTTTAAAAAGTCCCACCCTGAACATCACTATAATGGTATTCTGTGTACGGGGCCCTATCTCCTTTCACCTTCACACTGAGCGGAACTACCCAGGTGCTACTGCTCTG
Organism: Dendropsophus ebraccatus; assembly: GCF_027789765.1. Classification (NCBI taxonomy): domain Eukaryota; kingdom Metazoa; phylum Chordata; class Amphibia; order Anura; family Hylidae; genus Dendropsophus; species Dendropsophus ebraccatus. Next base: position 29,304,917 of record NC_091465.1, on the reverse strand, counting down.
AAGACTTAGGATCAGCTGTGACAGTACGGTCTATAGCTGTCTATAGTTGCCATCTTGTTCCTGCAGCTATAGTCTGTGCTGTCTAGTGTACATCCTATAATGGAATTGACCCATTCCTGCTCTACACTCTAGTTGAGAAGTAAACCAACTCTATCTACCTCCCAGTACACCTTCTTGACTATAACCCTGTCCACTAAACCCAAAGGAGCCTCTAACATAGAGATAGAGCTGGCTGAGTTCCTAGCTAGAGTGTACAGACGCAACAGGAAATACACTAGACACGAAGTAGAGAAGTAAAGAGAGAAAGCAGAAGCAGAAAGAGACCACAGATAGGTAGTAAAATCACTTTATATACCAATATAAAATAATAATCAGAAAACCCCTTTAAGAGACCATTAACGTACAGATCATGCTTTATTAGGATTTACAGAGCTAAGGAATAAACCTATGGTCGGACTTGGCGTTAATGCTTCTTTAGCATGTTGACGTGACCCTTCAGGTTACCATGTCATGGACTTTCGAGACACTATGGAAAAATATTGATATGATATTGTGGGAATTTGGCACTGCGGTGTCGGGGGGGATGCTTTATTTATAAGGAATAGATTAGTTGATGTAAGATATATTTCACAGATGATGTATTTTTTGGCAGTAAGGAAGAGATGTCAAGACAATTTCAACACCAGCCTAGACAGGAATCCTTCTTCAGGAATCAGATAATGGAGCACTGCCCATCGATATGGTGGCTTCTTATGATTTATAAGGCTTGTACAGACAGCATTACAAGGAGGAATGATTAATGGTATTAACCTGACTTGTATTTATGGGAACAGGCTGCATTTAGCTCTACTATTTAGTTTAAGGTCAAAATGGAAAGTACCTCATAGGGACGTTATTTGGTCTTTCTTATTACTAACATAGGAGAATGAAGCCTGGGATTGTTTACATGACCTATTACAGCACGGCCTAAACGTCAGTTTCCTAATATCATGCTATAAATAGACTAGAATTCAAGTCTAAAAATAAAGTGCGGCAACAACAGTTTTTTATGTTTTTTTTTTATACAGGTATCCAATGTTAGATATACAACATAGAATCTTTCAAATGTCAAATTGTCAAACTCAATTGTCAAAAATACATTTAGATGTTAAACTAAGAATTATAGTCAACATTTGTCCTGTATATAAAGTTACTTGCAATATAGGTTAATGCTAGATTATTCTTAACTCTGATTACCAGGAAATTTAATGTATTCACATTGCTGGTCATAATGAGTATGATCATACAGTAAGAACAAATGCCAATCAAATGATACAGCATACCGTATGTAGGAATAGATTTACTATTTATTGTTATGGATGAGCTGTTTCCATATAATTGCCACAAAGAGGTGTGTAAAACGTCCATGGACATGAAATTTGTTCCTATTCCCCTCGCCTCTACAGTAAAATGTGGTAGGTTCTCCTATTATAAATTCAGACTCTGTTCACATCTCATTTCTAGAGTGCATTTAAAGTGTCACTGTCTTTTAAAGTCTAAATCAACTCTAGATGTGAAATAAAGCAAGTTTGCAATATACAGTCATTATTTTTGTTGTTGTTATCATGCTGTAAAACAAAGCTGAACTTACCAGAAATCCAGGTCCAGTCTCCTGAAGGCAGATTTTCTGACTTGTGCTGATTGAAAAAAACAAACTAAACACAGGAATTCCGGCCAGTACAGAGAGTAACAGCTCAATGTGTCCATCAGTCACATGACTGCCTTCTCTCTGTGAGCGCTCAGGTGGCCTGGGATACACAGGACTTCCTGTTTTCTGACTCTGAGAAAAAAAAAAGAATGAGAAAACAGGAAGTGCGGTGTTCTCCATGACAGTGCTTCTCAAACTTTTTCTACTGGAGCCTCACCCAAAAGACTGACGCAATGCCTGGGCCTCACCAGACTGACCAAGAAGGTGCCTGGGCCTCACTATCTGTGGTGAAAGTCCATTGAAAAGCTGAAAATAATGCTTGGGCCGTCGTTCACCTGTCTCCTCCTGTACACTAATAAATTAAGTACAAAATAAATTATTATTGTTGCTAAAATGGTGATTTTTTGCAAACAGCAAAAGGAGTGTGCAAATTATAGTTACTTTGTATAAACTGGCTCCCCAGCTGGGCCTCACCAACAACTAGGGGGCGCCTCACTGGTGAGGCCCGCCTCACAGTTTGAGAAGCACTGCTCCATGATAATTAAAAATAAATAATAATAATAATGAATGTAAAATTGCAAACTTGCTTTATATCACATCTTCTTTTTAGCTTAGATATTGAAAGTTATAATGACAGGTACACTTTAAGGCTATGTTCACACACTGTAAGTTTCGTAGAAGTCATTTAGTATGTTGTGCTGAAGGCTGAGGGAATCCCGGATGGAGTGTATACACATAGTATACACTCCGGCCGGGATCCCTAGCTCCTGACATGACACTGAATAGTGGCCGCAGAAACCCCTGGCAGTTCACACAATAAACCGGCCGCATGCTCCATTGTGAGCAACGGGGAATTCAGATGCGGACGCGCACGGATGCTCCTGCATCCGAATTCAGCGGCAGTAAAGATCATCTGGCTGGTACTGCAGTACTGGCCGGTATGATCTTTTCTGAGACTGGCCGTTCCATGACCTGGCCGGGTCACGGAATGGCCGGTATCTTACAACATGTGAACATAGCCTCAGGTATAGTTCAGCAATAGAGATAGGCACAATTCAAGCATGCTCAGGTTCAATCATTCAGCATATGAATAACGGTGGCTGCAGAAGTTGGATGCAGCCCTAGGGAGTCTGGAAAAACAGGGACTGAATGGAGTCATGGTATGCACGTTCAACCAGCTGCTCCATTCTAAGGCTGCATTCGCACGTCCCATGTTTTGTCAGTGAAACATGGACGACAGGGACGTTGAATGCAAGTCCTGGTCTGTTTTCCCAAACTCTTTGAATCGCCACAGCACTGTAATGACTCAGCCACGTGGATGTGTCATTACAGTGCCACATCAATTCAAAAGTTTTCCCGCTGCTGGCATGATGTTGATACATCATGCCATCCGGGTAACAGACTAGCACTTGCATTCAACGTCCGTTTCGTCCGTGTTTTACAGAAAGAACACAGGATGTGTGAATGCAGCCTTACAGGAGACATGTGTCTTAAGATCATGGGGGCTTCACCGGTCTGACCCTTGCAATCAGCTAGTTAACCCTCATCCTGTGGCTAGGGATATCATTTAGCAAATATATACTGTTATTTTACATAATAAGCTTTGATTTCTGCAAAATAAAGCATTGCATATGGGAAATGGACCAGTGGTGGCTTGGGCCAATTTAGGTATAAAGTGTATCAGGACCTTTAGGGAAACCTTTTAGGGAACCTCGTTCTGGGTTGCTGGGATTGTCCGAGGGTTTAGGAGACTCCAACAGCTGCTGTCTAAGGGCCTGTTCGCACTACAGAATTTGAGCGGAATTTCAAGCAGAGTCTGCACCATGGACCACTGAAGTTCTGCCTGTCCCATTGATTGAATAGGATGTCTCATGCGCACTCCGCCGTCCAATTTTTTGGGCAGATGGCGGAGTGCATGTAAGACATTGTATTTAATCAATAGGACAAGCGCAACTTTAAGCGCATTCCGCAACGCAGACTCCGCTTGCAATTCTGCTTAAATTTCGTAGTGTGAACACCCCCCTAATCATGCCACAGTCCCTGTTCCTCACTTCTTCCTGAACCTCAATTCTAACACATAAGAAATACTTGCTATACCAATCTCTGACTGCAGCAATTATTTTTTTTAATCCAGCCTAGCCTTAAATCCTTAAATTTTGGACAATCCCCTTAAATACTTTCGAATCCACTTGGCAAAAAACTTTTTTTTTCTCCCCATAGAGCTAGAATCTGAATCTGTACAAGCAAAACCCTGTGATCCTATCACTCATGAATCATTGCACGTCCTTATCTAATAAACACTCGCAAGCACATAAGAATTTTCATCCTTGGAACACAAGCCATCATATTGGCACTCGAAGACAGATGACATCCCCCCAACAAGTATAAAGATACTGTAACTGGGATCACAACAGCTAACAAAAAAATTGGTTTCACATAGCATTAGACCTGATGACCCCGAATTGCAATTTTCAGTCGGTACAAAAAATACAAAAAGTGTATTCATCCTAAAGTTTTAGTTTGTATTAACCCTTAATATACTGGGAGATCCAATCGATCTCCACTGTTGTTAGTTCCCCTAGGATGAAGAAATCTGAACCAAAAAATGGTCTACAGACCATGATGTAGATGTCATCTTTTCCATTAAATGTGATGCTGGAACTAATCTCCATTTTCTGCTGGACACATACATAACGCTTCTATTTCCGGAATGTATCGACAAGTGCATTGGGGGAGGGGGGGGGGGCTTGTTCTGATAGACTTTCCTCTGAGCATACCACAAAAGAAGATGTTTGGTGGTGTTAGATCCACTGACCATGATGGCCAAAGCCCCCCCTCCCCCTTTTTTAGCTATCCTGCTGCCGGAAATGACTTCAGCAAGGCTCCTTACTAATGTGTGAGGTTAAGCAACAGTGACATGCAGTCCCCCCAAGGTACTCTACTAAAACATACAGTACAAAGGGGTTGAATGGGGTTAAACCTGAGCAGCAGTGCTTAATCAGAGCAGGGGACCAGGAACTGCAGGGCTGTCCAAGCCCCAATACAGATTTCCCCTTTAAAAGTATACACTAATGGGGAAATTCCCACCCCCTCAGCCACACTGGATTTACTGAAAGACAAATCCCTCTCAATAAATCTGGTGTATCTGGGGCTGTAGTGAGGTATATGCAGTGATCTACACTAGCTCCTTGCACACCCCTTTGTACCATGCTGTGCTTGCCTTGCCTACCCACCTGACCTAGCACAAAAAAAGGAAGGTGCAAAATATCACGCAAACAATTTGTTTGAGCCATATCTTGCTGTTCTGTGCCAGGTCTATGTTAGACCCACCTTAAAGTTCCCCCGATACTCCTTACTGCTCTTTAGCCCACCCCTATTTTTCTATGTCTGTCCATCTTGTGTTTGTTACTTCCATGGTCATGTCCATATGTCTTCTGTGCCTGCAGTATATGAATCAGTATATGTCCCTGTGTCTTTAAGGGTTTCTATCCACACGGTATAAAAAGAAACAGCTGAAACGATACTGAATGTACTATGAATAAAAACTATAAATAATAGTAATAATACAAAGGGCTCATTTCTACAATGGTCGTAAATAACTGGAAATATGTTTTATAAGAAAAAGAAAAATGTTTTTGTAGAGTTTATTGAGTTTCCCCTAAAATTGTAAGAAAGCTCAGTCGCTTATGACATGAGGAGGATTAGCGCAGTGATGAACTGCACCGGAGGACACAGACATCGGCCAGTTCCCGTTTCATATCAGGGAAACACCCTGATTCCTGGCAGGGGATTGCACATATTTTGTGTTCTGTCCCTCAATAAAAATTATTTTGTAATATGTTTTGTAATGTGATTGCAACGTCAACATTTATAGCTCATATTGTGAAATCTCAGTGACCCGAAAAGAATGGAGATGCGGGGAATAAAGGGCAGGCTTGGTCCGTCTGCTATTTTATTCCATAACTGCAATAAAGATAATAAAGACACAAGCTCAGGTACCATTTAGTCTCTGTCATTTCTCAAATGTTTTGTATGTCATGTGATTGTATTGATAATTTTATTTGTAGTATTGAAATCAGTTTATAGGGTGGGTACTATAGTGACCAAAGGCCCTATCATACTCGATTATCAGCTGTATTTGCCCAATTATCGACCATTACGGCCAATAATCATAGTGTTTAAAGGCAAAGATCGTTGGCTGATCGTGGCCTTTCAACATGTTGGAAGAAAAGAATTACAATAGCTACGGTCTGCTGGCCATTACCCCACGCAATAGCAGCGACATCAGACTGCCACTATCTTCTATAGGCCACCTGGACGATCTAAAGATCCCCTGGGCAACCCCTCCCACTGCTCCCCCAGCCCCCCGTTCACTGACAGTGCATGTAATAACACCGACAGCGAGCGGGGAACAAAGAGAAAGCGAGCGTTGATCTGACAGGTCAGCACTCGCTTCCTCCTTAGCATTGGCCCGTATAATAGGGACTTTAATAAAGTAAAATCAATGGATGGCTATGCAATTGGTGTGTTTTTTCAAGAAACATGGGGGGAGATTTATCAAACTGGTGTAAAGTAGACTTGTCTTAGTTGCCCCTAGCAACCAATCAGATTCCACTTTTCATTCCTCACAGATTCTTTAAAAAATGAAAGGTGGAATCTGATTGGTTGCTAGGGGCAACTAAGACAATTCTACTTTACACCAGTTTGATAAATCTCCCCCATCATGTCTACATGCATGTTGGCATTTTTTCTGACATATGGGCGGCCCACAGACTAGCGGCCCAATTGGGCAGACTCCCAGTGCGGGCCTGTACATCATATTCTAAGTTATCTTGTGATCATGGCAACTATCAGAAGTGTGTGGGATGTATTAGGTAGAAGGTGAATGGTCAGTTCTTGAAGTCGGTGTGTTGGAAGGAGAAAAAATGGGCAAGTGTAAGGGCCCTATTACACGGAGTGATAAATGGCCCAATTGGCCTGATTCAGATGGTTATCGCTCAGTGTATTAGAGACAACAATCAGCTGATGAAACAAGTACTGGCTGATCATTGCTTTAGGCCCAAGCCTAAAATCATCGGGCACCGACCACGCATCAGAACGTGGAACAGCAATGCGTGGCCTGCGGCTGACGACTCTGCAAACAGTAGACATTACCTATCCATGTTCCAGGGCTCCACCTGGGTCCGTGCACTGCAGCTTAAGAGCGGCCTGTCAGCTCTTCAACCAGAGCGGCTGAAGCTCAGTCAATCACTGGCTGCAGCGGTCCCGGACAGCGATTGGCTGAGCAGCCTGTCAGCTCAGGCAGCCCGCTCTAAAGCTGCATCGCAGGGGACCCGGGAGGAAGCAGAGCACAGGAGGAGCCCTGGAACATGGATAGGTAATGTCTACTGTTTAAGCAAGGGCTGCAAGGACATCAGTATTGATGTCCGTGCAGCCCTTGCGAAACGATTATCGGCCGTGTAATAGTCCCAGTAAACGAGCATTGATCTACCAGAACGGCACTTGTTTACAGTATTTATTGGGCCCCCATCGGCCCATGTAATAGTACTTTAAGCAGGGGCGTAGCTATATATATATTTATCTGCTTTACTGCTGGTGCACTGATAACCCCTGACCTCTGCACATTTTTCTTTCCTACTTCATTGTAGCAGCTGAGAACAGAGGTCAGAGGTTATCAGTCCAGTGAAGCAGAGATCTCTGTCTTCTGCTTAACCCTTTTTTGGCGCTGCGGCATGTAAGTAAACATTGGGTCACTTACACTCTGCAGTACATAAGGGGTTAAGCAGAAGGACACATGCTCTTACGTCCTCCCTGGGCCCCCCTCCTGCACGGGCCCCATAGCAACTGCCTACCCTGCCTCTATGATAGCTATGCCACTGACTCTAAGGATATGATTGACTTTGACAAATGCCAAATAGTGTGACTAGGTACGTTAGGTCATCTCCAGTTAGGGCAGGTGTTGTAGGGTGTTCCCTGTAAGCAGAGGTTAGTATCTGCCAAAAATGGTCCAAGGAAGGATAACTGGTGAATCACTGAATGGGTCATGGGCACCCAAGGGTCACTGATACATTTAGAGAGGGACGCTACCTCATCTGGTCAGATCTTACCAAGGAACTACTGTACGACAAACTGCTCAAAAAGTTACTGCTGGAGAATTTTAGAGATCTTGCGGGGTCCATGTCTCGATGAGTCTGAGCTTTTTCGGTGGCACGCAGAGTCCTGTTACGGCTGATTGGTGATTTATTTTGGTTTCTTAATATGTCAGATTTTGTTCTGAATCGCTCCATGTAAGCTCCATGAACACCTTAGTCTAAGTTTAGGCTGTAAACACATTTGTCTTACACAGAGCTTTAGCCTGGGAGTCTTGTACAGTTGATTTATATCCCCCAGACCATGTTTTTTTCCCCCTTGCTTCTGGCGCATACATACATATCTATAAATATACTCTTTAACTTGGTGAACCTGCAATAAATCAATTTTACTTACTCTCTTGGCAGCAGAACACAGAAGCTGCAAACACGTGAAAATGTTGTATAATGGCTTTTTAAATTGCAGTTGGAAGAAGTGAGGAGTTGATTGATGGCAGAGATGATGAGGATGATCGCAGCTCTCACTACAGCCATCACTACTTTGTAGCTATGGAACAGAATACATCGCATTAAGTACATAAAAAAAAGTCCCTAGCATCTTTCTGCTCATATAGCACCGTCATCAGCAGTAGTGCTGTACAGAGATCATCGTGTTTCACATAAGTACCTAATCTAATTTCTCCATCTCCAGCACACCAGGGCCAATGTTGGAGAAAGTTGGGGAAGTGTTGTATGAAATCCACACAAACACAGGGAGAACATACAAAACTCTATGCAGAAACTAACTGGTCAGACTGAAATCTTATAGCCTACAGCCCAAGGGTGTCAAACTGCGGGCCTCTGGCTGTTACAAAACTACACTTCACACCATGCCTGGTCAGCTAAAGCTGCATAATGCTGCATGAGTCAGCCAGTGTCTGTATGTTCAGATGTGAATGGCATGGAGTAAAAACTGTTGGAGAAGCGCATCTTTGGGTGCTTCACTCCCTGGCTTGCCACTCAATCAGCAGACAGGCTCTATTATAAAGGTGCTTATACACTTTGTACTAAAGAAGGTTGAACGTGTATGGGGTCTTCACACTCTCCCCGTAGATGATGTCGGTGGGAGGAAGGGTCAAGCATAATGGATGTTGATTGCCCGACCCTTTAATTATTAGAGAGGTAAGTGGGCACTAGAGTAGTCTGGTGGCAATTCACCCTCCTCATAGGAGGTAGAAGAGATAACTGTTCATCTGACAGGTGTATAGAAACATTAAACATATCTAAGTTACTAGATGGGGGACAGGTTTGGTTTTTGAAAGATTCATTTAGAGGTCTTGTGATGTCCGTGTCTTGGTGGGTTAGAGCTGTTGTAGGAAGACCTACATACTACTGCGTCATCCCCGCAGGAATTGCCCCTCGCAACCAATCACTAGCCACATACAAAAGAGTCTGAAAACACAGGACTAGCCAGATATCCCTCCAGGTAAGGACCTAGCAGAGGAGTGGCTCCTGTATGGAGACCACCAAAACCACCATATTAAGTGGCCCTTTCACTAGCCAGACTCAGAGCCCTGACCCGCCTCTGTCTTGCCCATGTAGACCATGCTAGCTGTCTTTGAGACCCAATTTCTATTTTTTATGCCACTTCTTGAGAGTTCCTATTCCTAGTCTCTTATACCAGTGGTGTTTCTGCTGACGTGGTTTGCATGCATATCCATTGCTCCTGTAAGAACAAACAATAGTCGATAAGTGTCCACAATTCAGTGCTCTATAGTCCCCACCAAAGGTACCTTACCTATGCTCAGATTTTATAGTCTACTTGTGTTCATGACTGCATGACAACCCAACGCACCCTTCTGCTAATGCTATGATCAACCATCATCCTACTACGGCTGCTGAAGTTTCCCATCTTCTGTGACTTCCGTCTATATATTTACCTGGGTTGAACCTCTGAAAAATAAGCCTTCTTTCTTCTGCATCTCTATGAACAGCTACAATGCTGTGCTTATGTATTGTGTCAATTACGACAGCCTGGCAGCCATGTCTGATAGATGACTAGGGGCAACACTAGAATCCAGGAGCCCTTCAAACGCATTCTCACCCAGTCAGGTACAATCTCGGTTTCTTTTAGGGATGATGACCTTTGATCTCCTGGCGATGTTGATCACAAGTTCACCAGGTGTTTCTGCCCACTTCTCACTGATGAATCTTCCCCATGTTGACCCGAAAACTTGGCTCCACAATGAACCCATGAGGATGGACCAAGGCATCCAGAACAAGATACCTTAGTAGTACATTATCTTAAAGGGGTACTCCATCAAAATTATTTTTCTGTCAAATCAACTGATGTTTTATATGGTGTTCTTGAACACCTCAATGTTTGAACTATTCGGTTCTAGAACTACAATTTCCCCCATAGTTTTGTTCGGTACTCAAACTTTGCTCGGTATCCGAATGAAACTTGGAGAGAACTATTGTTTAGTCGACAGTTATCAGAGTGTTCGGGTACCACTGTTTAGAGCAGAGAGTCCCTTTATAATAAAGAGATTAGGGATGGTCCAAACCGAGTACGAACCCGAACCCTCAGTAATAATTCCCGCTGTCTGCCCGCTACGTGGAGCGGGCGAATCCAGCGGGAGGACCGCCTGGAAAACTGGGATACAGCCATAGCCATAGGGTGTATCCCAGTTTTCAGGGCATTACTCCCGCTGGATACGCCCACTCCACGGAGCGGGCAGACAGCGGGAGTCTGCTGCCGAGCGTTCGGGTTCATATGAACCCGAACCTCGGCAGGTTCGGACCATCCCTAAAAGAGATTCCCCATTCCTCTAAACGGGGTTTCCCAGACAGAAGCAGAAAACTTCTGCTGGGGAGGGAGCCCTGTCTGTACTGCAGCTCAGATTGCCAACCAGACAGGGGTTAAGTTGTGAGGCTGTGCACAGAATCCCCTCCTAACCCCCTAGGAGGGGCAGAACACCAAAATGATGGGTTTTGTGCTCTTTTTTGGATCTACATACTCTTCCTGGGTCCTGTTTTTATATTCATGTGCACAGCAGCCTCTAGGGATGGTCACAGGATCACAGCCTCTAGTGATGGTCACATGATCGTCCCATCATCTTCCAGTACTTATCAGCTACTGTATGTCCTGCAGGAAGTGGTGCATAGTTTCCGGTCTCACATGGTGCTCTCTGCTGCCACCTCTGTCCATGTCAGGAACTGTCCATAGCAGTAGAGGTTTACTATGGGGATTTGCTGGATAGAGCATCATAATGACACTGCTGCCAAGCATCAGGGAAAAAAGCATTGTCATGGGACAGACGCCTATAACTTCCCCCTCTAATAACTAAGAAATATAAAAGATTTTTGAATAAAATATCATTTAATAAAATCTCTGGTCATTGGAGTTATGCAAACATAAGTAAAATGAATGAAAATGAAGAATTTCAGAGTTACGTTCTGCTCGGTATTCATAAAATCCTTTGCCAGGAACATACAATACATGCTCTAAGATGTTTATTTGGAGAGTACCTTTGGTCTGCTGACTTGGCATACATCAGATATGTTCACTTCTTACAGGTTCTATCCAATACTCCAAAATTATTCTAAAAGGTTTCTTGGCTTCCTGTGAAATTGGCACTACTGTGTATATTTATCTGTCTGGATTGTAAACCCTCTAAGGGGTAATTTTTGCACAGTGTTCTGGAAATGCTGCCACTAGAATACTTTGTTATATACATTTCAGGATGTGTTTGCACATGTAAGGGGATTGTCCCATTAAAAGCCGCTTTCAAAATGAAAACTGTCCGTGTGATACTGTGGTGTGCCATTGGGCCACTATACATAGCTAACATTAGGAAGTTATTGTACCTTGATAAAAAGGACTGTTTTATGGAGTTGCTCTGTACCTTTAAAGGACAACTCTGGCACTGATAAAAAAAGAAAAAAAAAACTGAAGTGAAGCTCCAGTTGGTGTCTTAATTATTTCTTCACTTCCTGGTTTGGGCTTTCCCATGATGCACTTTGTCTCCTGTGATGTCTAACTGACTCTGTAGAACTGTTAGATGGCTTACATCTTGCTCAGCCAATTAGAGCTGAGCAACCTGAGTCATCTGACTAAGAGAGGCTGGCCTAACAGGGCTTAGACCCACCTCCCTCTTGATGATGTCATTGTCAAATGATCGTAATTGCGACTATGTATTGTGGTGAGCGATTCCAGGTCGTTCCCAAAAATGCTCGTTTGCAATCGCTTATCAATAATCATTGCTAAATCAATTTGTCTAATGCTGGGTTTACAGGGAGCGATAATTGCCCGATCGTACGATTAACGACTTTGAAGTAACGATGGAACGATATATCGTACGGAAAATTCTTTTTGCGATCGTTTTGCGATCCCTTAAGCCTATCTCGCACATAGGTAAAATAGGTGAACGACTGTTTACACAGAATGATCTGCAAATTTTTTGCGAACGACGAACAACGATTTAAGAACATGTTCAAAGATCAAAATGAAAGATTTTTCACTCGTCGTTCCATCGTTCGTTGCGTTTATACGTACGATTAGTGCTTGAATTCGATCGTTATCGTGCAAATTCGCGTGATAATCTTTCTGTGTAAACGCAGCATTATAGGACCCTATGGAGCCCCATGTTTTTTACCAGAGCTTGCCACAAGGTAGGATAGGCTTCACTGCAAGAAACTCCCAGGTCGCTACCCTCAGAGAAGGTCCCCGGTGACCACCGACTGTAGAGGATAAAGGAAGGAGGAAGCACGAGACTAGATGTTCTTTTTCTGCGGTCATATTTGAATGTTCCAATATGAACATCGACCAGACAGGAGCAGAGAAGAGAACCAGGAATGAAACAAATCCAAATGACTAGAAGGTGGTTAGGAAGTGAGGAAAGAGGCGGATAGCCAGGGAGCACAGACATGGTTTTGTGACTGAAACACACCAACAACTAAGCAGAGAGGTCAACAGGGGATGTCAGTAAGTGCTCCCTGGCTATCCACTTCTTTCCTCGCTTTCTAGTGGTCTTCTAGTCATTTGGATTTTGTTCCATTTCTCGTCATCTGCTCCAGTGTTGTTGATGGGTAGCAACCTGGGAGTTTCCTGCAGTGAAGCCCATCCTGCCTTGTGGTGAGCTATGGTAAAAAGCAAGTGTGTGTGTGTGTGTGTGTGGGGGGTCCTTGGGGTCCTACTAGACAAATCCATTTTTCATTTCCAACTAATAACGATAAGCGATTGCAAAGGAGCATTTCTGGGAATGGCCTGGAATTATTCACCATAATACACGGAGCCATAGTCCTTAGTTACAACCGCAATTACAATTGCTCGGATACTCTAGTATGTAATTACAAACAATCAATGAGTAAATACACCTAAAAATTTGAGAACGATTAATGATGATTTTATGGTCAGCTCAAAAGGTGCGACATACAAACTAATATTGGTTAGTTTTTTGATCATTGCCTGCGTACACATGGAAAGATTATTGCTTAAAGTCGAACGATATAACGATTTTTCGCACGATAATCTTTCCATGTAACAGGGCCCTTAGACTCCGCTCCTTGGAGAGAGTATGTCTGCACTCCTCGGTGATCCTTGGGATCCACCTCCTCGTGCCTGGTCCATCTGTTACATTTGACTTGTAAAAGAAAAGCAAAAAAAAAAAAAACTTGGATGTTTGGGAAACCTGTGCTTCTCCGACTTAAAGCGACTCTGTACCCACAATCTGACCCCCCAAACCCCTTGTACCTTCGTATAGCTGCTTTTAATCCAAGATCTGTCCTGCAGTCCGTTCGGCAGGTGATGCAGTTATTGTCCTAAAAAAATACTTTTAAATTTGAAGCCCGTGCCAAACGGGAGTATCTGTGCCCTAACATTGCACCACCCCCTCCGTCCCTCCTCCCCACCCTCTTCAGCATTAGGAATGCCACTGAAACATTTTCTCCATGCTGAACATTGCACAGGTCCTTAACGATCCAACCCATGTGGCGTGCTGACACAAGTGGGGAATAGAAGGCAATCTGCCTGGAGCATTCCTAATGGTGAGGAGGACAAGAGGCATCCCCCAAGTTATCTGGCTGCTTGCTGGCATATCGGACAAGAGGCATCTCCACACTGTGGTATATGGTATTATGTGCTGTAGCCTCTTTGTCCTGTATGAGTCCGTTTACAATAAAAATGATGGCACTACACGATGGCACATAGACTTGTAAGCACTCTGGGTGCTGCCATACCTTGCCCGTGTACACACAAATGACATAATGATCTTAACATTTTTTATTTTATTTTAGAAGAAAAAACATAAATGTTTTGAGAAAGCTGTGGATAACTTTGATAGTCGGCTGCAATATAGCGGGAGCGGACATCTGAGATTTCTTTAGTAATTGGAGTGACTTTTAAAAAGGGAAGGGTCACTTTACATCAATGTAACGTACAGTCTCACAGTCTAAATGCTTTACATACCACTAGGAAGCGAATGACAGTGAAAATGGGAATTTAACAAAAGTAGAAATATCAGATTAAAAATGTGGCGGCCGCAAATGTCAAATAAATGTGGAAACAAGCTGTGTCCTCCCAGATAGTGAGAAGGGTATTCATGCTGAGTGACAGGTACTGTTACTGTGCTGATAAGTCCGAGCAGTGTCAGATGGGGGGGATAGGGCCCACCAGGGGAATCGGATTTAGGGGCCACCCTTAGGTTATATGCAATTACCAGATGTTATTGATGTACAGCAGCCAAATCTCAGCTCATTCTGCGGCTTTTACTCACATCTGTCAAATGTTATGCTGAAAAAGGGAGAAAATTAAAAGAATAAGAATTGACCCGCAAAGGCGACATGAAACCAGCAAATAATGGGGGACATCTATTCTTCACCAACCCAAGCTGCTGTGTTGGATTATTGTATACTGATATAATACACAGTCCAGAAGCAGACTGTGGCTTACACTGGGGCTACTCAGGAAACCTCCAATAGGTGGCACCAGAGAGCAAATCTATGATTGTATGGTGGTAAAAATGGCTTATTGTGGATTATATGTGGTCCAAGTGAGTGGGGTCCAACAATCCTTAAGTCACAGTAACAGTCACACTAAAATTAGAATAACCCTCCAAAAATGTCACTTTTGTTCATTTTAAATTAAATTTTTTTTTACCTCACTGGGTCATGTCAAAAGTTTTGATCATTCAGGGTCTCACTCGGCAGTTTTTAGTAATCTCCATTCTGCGACAGTGGGCTAGTGAGGGGCGCTGCTGTTCACTCCTCCCTCCTCCTACTTCTGATTGGTGGGGGTCTTTAAAGGACCTTTTATTTTGAGTTGGGGGTACATATACTGTACTGAATAACTTCATCATTTTTAAGGGAGGGGGGCATGCCAAAAAAAACAACAACCCTGCAATTTAAAAATGTTTTTTCTTCCCCCCCCCCCCCCCCCACTTTTTACTATGTAGTAAAAATAACATTTTATTTTTACTCTGTGTGTCAGTATGAGGCTATGTTCACACTACGTATGTTTCCAGCTGTAGTGCGAACCGCGAATATACGCGCGTAGTTTTGAGGTTGATGCGTTCGCTTGAAAGTATACGATATACGGCCGCACAATGCACACTACGTATGAGCCTACGGCCGGATCGTATCCGGCGCAGTGAAAAATGAACAAGACCATTGTTTGAGGACGGAAATGTTGAAACTCACGGCCGTGGATTACCATGCGGTCCCGTACGGAGTACTTATTTCAGCCAAATTGAACTTGATTTTTCGATCCAAAAGGTTCTGTGAGTTTTATTGGGCTGGGCGAAGATTTCCAAGTAAATGACCTGTTTCAGATCGCTTCGAAACAAGCTAGGAAGCATAACTGTACTACGGCCGTATGTTCGCGGTTCGTATGCATCCGGCCGCATGTCTATTTTTCCCACGCCCCTAGTTTCAGCTGCACATGTACGGCGGCGTACGAAATGCGGCCGGACTCGTACGCAGTGTGAACATAGCCTTAATGTATAAATGCAGCAGTACCAAATATGAATATATATAGTTTTTTATATTTTGTTAGTTTTTGCACATTCTAAGGGTTTCGTTTTTGACGAAACCTCCGTTGTGGAATTCTCGGCTCGTGCCCACCGCATGCCGTGCGCCTCCGCCCATGTCATAGGGCCCTATTACACCAACAGATTATCTGACAGAATTTTTTTAAGCCAAAGTCAGGAATGGATTTGAAAATAGGAGAAATCTCAGTCTTTCCTTTATTACCTGTTCTCTGTTTATAGTCCACTTCTGGCTTTGGCTCAAAAAAATCTGTAAAATAATCTGTTTGTGTAATAGGGCCCATAGACTCCATTCTATGCATGGGCAAATTCTGCCCTCATGTCCAAAGAATGAACTTGATCATTCTTTAGACCAGGGGTGGGTAACCTCCGGCCCACGGGCCGCATCAGGCCCCTGAGACCTCCCGATGCTCCCCTGTGACACGCGCCACACTGTAGGGGAAGGAGCCGGCGCACACAGCATCCTCCGGTGTCTGATAGCTGCCAGGAGGATGCTGTCTGTGCCGACTCCTTCCCCACTAGAGCAGCGCATGTCTTCCGTCTCCTGCGGGCCGCGCGAGATGACGTAATTTCATCGCGCGCCACCTGCAGGAGAAGACGGGCACAGGTTAGATGGGAGAGAAGAGGACCTGGACAGCGTGGGAGCGGCGGAAAGGTGAGTGGGATGTTTATTTTTTTTATTTGGGGGTTAACTAGGCTACCAGGGACATGACTTATGGGGGTTAACTAGGCAACAGGGACATGACTTATGGGGGTTAACTAGGCAACAGGGACATGACTGATGGGGGTTAACTAGTCCACCAGGGACATGCCTTATGGGGGTTAACTAGGCTACCAGGGGCATGACTGGGGGGGTTAACTAGGCTACCAGGGGCATGACTTATGGGGGTTAACTAGGCTACCAGGGGCATGACTTATGGGGGTTAACTAGGCTACCAGGGGCATGACTTATGGGGATTAACTAGGCTACCAGGGACATGACTGGGGGGGGGGGGGGTTAACTAGGCTACCAGGGACATGCCTGGGGAGGGGGGGGGGGGGTTAACTAGGCTACCAGAGGCATCACTGGTGAGTTAACTAGGCTACCAGGGACATGACTGGGGGGTTAACTACACTACTAGGGACAGGCACTGGGGGGTTAACTACAATAGCAGGGGCACTAGGGGAACAATACTTTGCCTTGCCCCGGGTGCTGCAAACACGCTACTAACTGCCGCGCATGGTATGTGGCCCTCGAATGATTTTATTAATGCCCGACCGGCCCTCGACATGGGAAAGGTTCCCCACCCCTGCTTTAGACGGATGAAAGAATCCGCCCATGCATAGAATGGAGTCTATGACACGGGCAGAGACGCGCGCGCCCGCCGCAGTCCACGAGCGGGCGCGAGCTGAGAATTCCGCTACAGAGTTTCCTTCAAAATTACTCAGTGTGCACAAACCCTCAGGGATCATGCACACTGAGCAAAAGATGAGGAATTGAAGAGGAAAGATGTCTGCTTGAAATTCCTCTTCTATTTTGCTCTGGCAGAATAGGAGCTAAATTTAAGATGAAATCGAGCAGAATTTGGCCCCGTTCACACTGAGCAAGAACGTCGGAATTCCGCGGCGGAACTCTCTGCTACCGCCGCTCTGTCATTTCTTTGAGCTGAGTGGGGAGGAAGTGGACGCGTGCGCTCTCTCCTTCACTGAAAGCAGGACACTGAGCACTCCGGGATTCTGCGTCGGAGAGCTATGCCGCGGAATTCCGACTTTCTTGCTCAGTGTGAACAGGCCTTTAAGCGTAATTCAAGTGGAATGCAAGCGGAATTTCAATCTGCAAGCGGAATCTGCCCAAAGAAGTAACATGTCACTTCTTTAGAGCAGAAAGCGGATCCGCAATGGAAATTTACGGAAGGAAATTGGGCTGTGTGAAAGCATTAGAAAAGTGATTTGCTCATTTTAAATGGGCAGATTTTTGAGCAGAATTTTGCGCGGAATCCGTTCGAAAATCCGCCTCTTTTGCTCAGTGCAGTATAAGAGAAAGGGGTGCACTGCGGGTTTGGATTGTAGGTGCTATTTGCGGACGGGTATTCACCCAAATAGAAGAAAATAGAATAATCCGTAGCACTCTTTTATCATGCAAAAGTGTTCAAAGTTTATTTACAGGTTGCAAGGACAAGGCCAGGTAAGTATACAGCGCTTGCCACACACCAGGATAGCGCCGGGAGCGCTCCTGTATTCATTTCCTAAAATGCGACGTTGAAAAATACCCTGGCAGGGTCGAAAGGTTTTTTTTTTAGTCCCTTCTGCACTATTCAAAGAGCTAGTTGCATCACCATAGCATCATTAGGGGGGCGGCCATCTTTCTCCTGTTAGCGGCAGCAGCCCCTCTCCTCTCCACCTCGGCAGATACTCTCCTGCTATATGGGGCTGCAGGACTCTATAGGTGGTGTGGGAGCAGCGGTGTCACTATCACCAGTAAATGAGTGTAATAGTTACTGTATATATTAAAATGGGTTATTCATCCGTACAAAAAAAAAAAAGAAAAAAAAATTGCTTTGTGTTTTTCTCATTTTTTTTATTGATTTCTATTTGCATCTTTTTAATCCCATTATGGCAGCTCATACATTATTCATGGTTTTATGTAATATCGTACTTGCATATAAAGATAGCTACAAGTACATTACCATCTACTGCTGTGTTAGGGACATACTGTTCCAGCAATAACACTTATCCCCAGTCCACAATATAACAGAGAAGTGTATCCCAAGGGCTGGGACCCCTGAGATCTGGAGAATGGGATTCCTAAAGCCCCTGTGTGAATGGAGCTGTGCGGTGTAGCATGAGCTCTGCCTCTCCATTCAAAGTGTATGGCACAGATGAACAGAGCCAGGCATGGTGCCTATGCTATCTTATGGATATAAGATAAGTATTGCGGGCTTGTATATACTTTCACGTGGAATACAAACATTATGGATTTTCCACAGTGGATTTACAGGATATTACAGTACCAGTGAGATTTTAAAGCGCATTTACCAATTGGCTTAGGCTGGGTTCACACTACAGGGTTTTTTTTTATCTGTTTTTACAAAAAATAAATGAAAGATGCATTGACTTCCATTATTAAAAAAATAAAACAGATCAAAACCCATCCGTTTTTGTTTTTTTTAGAAAACACAAAAATGTCCTCGGAAAAAATGTCTGTGCGTTAAAAAAAGGATGCATTCTGATCCATTTTTTTTTTATTATGGAAGTTAATGGAAAAACGGATCAAAACGGATGCACACAAAAGCATTTTTTCGACATTTTTTTTTGCAAAAACGGATGAAAAAAACATAGAGTGAACCCTGACTTAGTGATTATTATTTTTTTTTTTTACATTACTTCATCGGCACCAGTGCACCAGTATGTAAGGCAGATCATAGACTTCCATTGATCTCCAGCCCCCTAGCGTTTTTATTGATGTTTTAGACGTTGAGACCAGCCTTAGCCGAGATATACTATGGCTATTGTATCAACATTTTGCATCCAAATTGGGGTGCATTAGTGCATCAAATGGAATAGTTAAATGGGCCATGTCTGACAAAGGGGCGTGGCATCACTGAAATGGGTGGGGCTTAAAAGTGATGCCATGTTCCAAAATTTCGGGGCCCTATTTTTGACTATAGTGAGCGAACTAAAGATCCCCACTTGATGCTAGAGTTGCCTTTTTTAAGCTTACATTTTTAGGCCGGTGTCAGAAATATTGTGTTGATGTGGCACTATAGTGCTTTATTCATGTTTTACTAAAATGTGTTTTTTAAAAATAATAAAAACTATTGAACCAGAAAAGATCTTCCCGGCTGGCACTGCAGTACCGTCTGGATGATCTTTACTGCCGCTGTTGCGCCCGCATCCGAATTTCCCGCTGCACACAACTGAGTTGTGCACTGACAGGTTTTCTGCGGCCGTCATTAACTGAATAGCGGCCGCAGAAAACTGACATGTCAGTTTCGCGAGGGCTCCTGGCCAGAGTGTATACCCTGTCTATACACTCCGGACGGGATTTTAAGAGGGCAGCACTACGTAAGTACCGTAGTAATCATGGCCGTTGTTACAACGGCCAGGATTACTATGGAACTTACGCAGTGGGAACATGACCTTAAAAAAGTAGTTAAATAGAACAAAAGTGTTTTGAGTACGGCTGCAATCACACAGCTCCACAAAAACTGTCCAGAGCAGCAGCAAATCCCCATAGAAAAGCTCTCCTGCTCTGGACAGTTCCTGATTTAGACAGAGATGGCAGCAGAGAGCACTGTGTCAGACTGGAAAGAATACACCACTTCCTGCAGGACATACAGCAGCTAATAAGTATGGGAAGACTTGAGATTTTACATATCAACTTTACAATTTTATTCACACTTTTTTGCAAGTTTAAAAATGATGTCCCTTTCTGCAGTGGGGGAGATTTATCAAACATGGTGTAAAGTGAAACTGGCTCAGTTGCCCCTAGCAACCAATCAGATTCCACCTTTCATTCCTCACAGACTCTGGAAAATGTAAGGAGGAATCTGATTGGTTGCTAGGGGCAACTGAGCCAGTTTCACTTTACACCATGTTTGATAAATCTCCCTCAGTATTTCTGTCAGTAATTTTTTTCAACCAAAACCAGGATTGGGTTGAAAACCCAGAAACTGTACCAGTCTTTCCAGTATAATTTTGCCCAGTCAGCTCCACTCCTGGTTTTGGTTGGAGGGAAATCCTATGTGTGAGGTGTAAGCGCTGGGCTAACAATCACCGCGACCACAAAGAGTTAACAACACAGCTGCTACAGCGCCAACACGTGTTCTATCACGGATGGGCGGGGCTTACGAGGGACGTGTGGGTGTGGTTAGCACGTTTTGGGCGGGGTCAGTACTAGTTATTAGAAGACGAGAAACGGGCACGTTGGGCAGCTGGCTGGATTGAGGCGGAGTCTCTAGTGGGAGGGCGTGGCTTTTGGTGGCGGTTATTCTCGCGAGTGTGTCCGGGCAGCGCTCCGCCTCCTCCTCACTCGGCGCCTCAGGGTGAGAAGAGCTCCCGGTCCGGGGAGACGCGGCGGCAGCACAGGGGAGGCGGGTGGTCTCGGCCCGGGCTGTGAGTGTGGGCTGCACCGAGGGGGGCCGGAGCCCCGCACGTTCTGTACACTTCCCCCGGGGGGCGCCAGGGAGGGCCCCGGTGAGTAATTCTCCTAAAGCCGCGGCGGCAGCGCTGGGGATGCGGTACCGGGCTGTGTGTACGGCCGGGCCTGGTCTGTGGCTGGTGACTTGCAGGATTGGCCTCGGTGTCTCCATTATGTTCCCTAGTAACCACCTCTCCATGGGGAAACATTGTAACCATTGGCGGACACTATTGTTACCTTGTGGCCAAACTACAACTCCCAGCATTCCCTGCCAGCCACAAGCATCTATAGGCATGGGGTTGTGGTCGTGTACCTGCTGGGGGTTGTAGTTCTGCACATACTGCCTCATTTTGGAGGGCACTGTCTCTATGTTTTGCATTGATATTCATAGCAAGGTTGGCTGTGCATGCTGGGAGTTGTAGTCTTGTACTTGCACTGTCTGTGTTCTGCATTGATATTCATAGGAAGGTTGGCTGCATGCTGGGAGCTGTAGTCTTGTACTTGCACTGTCTGTGTTCTGCATTGATAGTCATAGGAAGGTTGGCTGCATGCTGGGAGCTGTAGTCTTGTACTTGCATGGTCTTTAATGCATTGATATACATAGGAAGGTTGGCTGTGCATGCTGGGAGTTGTAGTCTTGTACTTGCATGGTCTGTAATGCATTGATATTCATAGCAAGGTTGGCTGTGCATGCTGGGAGTTGTAGTTACAGCAGAGAACACAGCCTTTAGACCAGGGTTGGGGAACCTTTAGCCCTCCAGTTGCAGAACTACAATTCCCATCATGCCTGGACAGCTGTTGGCTGTCCAGGCATGATGGGAATTGTAGTTCTGCAATAGCTAAAGGTTCCGTATCCCTGCTTTAGACTATATTGCTGCTTTCCATAGTAGTGTGGGAGTTGTAGTCTTCAATAGCTGTGTGCTCTGTATTTTGGGACCTGCCATAGACTAGGCTCTGTATAGTCACTTAGCTTCTAGTCAGGGACCACTTCCTTCTGGGCAGACTTGATGCCTTCCATAGAAAGCCTGTCAGGGCATGCTGGGAGTTGTAGTGTTAATATAGCTGCCCTCAGAAGAAGCTTCCTCATCTTACTGGATGTGAGATGACTATGGGATGGGTTTTATTGGTTTGTGCCCAGTAATTACAGACTTACTTGTAAACCAGTTCTCTATTATAATTGTCTGGCGCCCTCATTTAACTTTAATTTTGAGTCACTCTCTGACTAATAGTGATACCTGGTAAATGTGGCTGTGCTGCCATGAAGATGCCAGCGGCTGCTCTCACCTGCTATGTGTAATGTATACCTGTTGCTGGGGATAGTAGATGGTGGGCTGTGTGTGTGACCTCAGGCTATAGATGTAATGGGCATCTATAGGACTCCCTACCAGTCTATGGGTTACATAGGAACCTAACTAACACAAACTATACTGAGGAGTCTCGGTATATCGGTGCTGATTGTGGGTTACATGTGCAGCCCATTGTTTCCAGAAGGAACGTGTAATTCTTAGGGCCCTATTCTACCGGACGATTATCGTTTGCATAATCAACGATCTCAAACGACAGCTATTGCGAAAGACCTGAAAACGTTCACTCATTTCCATGGAATGATGATCGTTACTTATGATCGTAATTGCGATCGTTTTTCTTTGCTATTGCGTTCGTATCTATTGCAAACGACCGAACGATGTCCTAATTAATGCGAATGATTTGCGAACGAGCAACGATAAAAATAGGTCCAGGTCTTATAAAGCGCTTAACAATTTCTCGTTCGGTCGTTAATCGTTAACTTCATTTCAACTGAACGATTATTGTTTAGATTCAAACGATTTAATAATCTGAACGATAATTGTCCGGTGGAATAGGGCCCTAAGGGTACTATTACACCAAGCAATTTTCTGACTATTAACGATAAACAATCTAAACGACCGCTAAGGCAAACGACCCGAAATCGTTCGCCCAAGTACACGAAACGATGATTGTTTTTTACGGTCGTTTAGTCGTCGCTATTGCATACGTTTCAGCTGTGAATTCTTATTCCACCGAACGATGTGCGAACGATCAAACAATTAAAATAGGTCCGGATCTTATTAAACGATCAACGATTTCTCGTTGTTCGTTTAATCGTTGCCTGCTATTACACGAAATGATTATCGTTCAAATCCAATCGATTTTAACGATTTTTCGAACAATAATCGTTCCGTGTAATACCACCCTAAGTCTTGCCTGTGGTGGCGCTGCAGGGGAACTGAACACTTTCTGCTAGGTGCCAAGCTTGGGTCTGCTCTTGGCAGTAACTGATCTCCAGTACTTCTATTTAGGAGATGTTTCCTAGATTAAAGGACAACTCCCGCGGGACCCCAAAAAAAAAAAAAACACAGACACACACAGACACCATACTCACCATCTCTCCGGTGACGATCGCCACTCGATTCGCCCGCCGTCCGCCTCTCCGTCGCCGCCTTCTGCCATCCAGCGATGTCTCCAACTTCCGGGTCCAGGGGATGGAAAAGGCTGCCAGTGCGCTTGCGCACCGGCAGCCTTTTCATTGGCTGGAGCGCATCACATGGCTTCCAGCAAGCTCAGCCAATCAGGGCTGAGCAAGCTGGAAGCCATGTGATGCGCTCCAGCCAATGAAAAGGCTGCTGGTGCGCATGTGCACCAGCAGCCTTTTCATCCCCATTCACTTTGCATGAAGACACGGAGGAGGAAGAAGACCCGGACCGCCCCTCGGCTCTGACGTCGTCGTCACCAGATGCCGCCCCGGAGAAGAGGACCGTGACGATCGTAATAGGTAATGTATACATTCCTTAACTTCCGGGGTGGGGGTCGGGGGTCCGAAAGTGGGGGAAGGGGGCCAGGCCGGGTATTTAACCACATTACAAAGTTATATAACTTTGTAATGTGTGTTAAATGAGCAAAAAAAAATTTTTGTGGGAGTTGTCCTTTAAGATGCCCTGCAATACTTCACTTACTGCAGGCAGGACCAGCATCTCTATCAGCTGAGCCAAATGTTTACTTGGATGTTTCTTAGAACTTTGTGGTCAGAGTACTGTCACAGTAATGCAGTTGTGTTGCAGTCTGGGTTTACACTGTTCTGCTATGTCACCAAACCATGCCTGATGGGGTCTATCTGGCTGCTGCTGCTATTGCAGCGGTCGGAGTAACACTTTAGTAGGTAGGGGTTATGTGGCCGCCCCGCTTACTTGCTGGCACATGCCGTGTTGGGCTGTTTGCTCAGTGCTGTGTGCTTGCCCTTCTTTCTATATTCTCAGTCTCATCTCAGAGCCTTGCTGATAAGGCAGTGTTGGTCTATTAAACTCGCAGGTTCAAAAGTCTGTATACATGACAACTGATAACATTACTATAGTTTACACTGCGTTTGTCCGTCTTGTGACAGGCAAGATGTATTGACTCCTTGTGTGTTTAGGCTGCAACCGCTCTTCACAACGGCTGAAGGGAGAAGCCAGAAGGACACTGTAGCGTGGAGAGGTAAAGTGTGTGTGCATGTTTACTTATGCAGCAACTGCTGCACGGACATTGCTAACCATGTCCATGCGGCGGCCCTTGCTGTGGGGAGCAAACCTGTCAATGTTCAGGTATCGGCAACATTGGCCAAACCTTAACGCTTTGGTTGATTCCCTGCGGCTGTAAAAGTTCCTGGAAAACATGGGTGCTGCTTGTGGCTGTATAAGGCTGCATTCACACGTTCAGTGTTTTTCCTGGACTGCTAGCTACCTCCGTGATCTGTGCAGTCCGTTTTGCATCCATGTCCCTTTTTTTTTTTTTTTTTTTTTTTTTTACGGATCTGCTTTAAAGCATTTTAAACTACATTGATTAGATCATATCCATGTTTTTCACGGACGTCACATCTGTGAAAAACACAGATCTCATTGATTTCTATGGGGAATCCTCTTCGTGCATCCGTTCCGAGTAATGACTTGTCCTATCTTTTAACGTCACGGAATGTCTAAATAGCCCAATAGAAACCAATGGGCTGTAAAATTGTCCATGGACAACTTCACGGACGTGTGAATGCAGCCTAATAACTCGGCCTTCAGAGCTACAGATTGTTAGAAAGTTGTGGCTCTACACTTCCTGGCAACCACCTACAGAGCACCTGTGACCAGGCAATAGGATGTATACAGCAACCAGCAGTACAATTGCTGAGGAGTAAGTGTAGTGCTTGAGAGCTCCAGTAAAGTGCTCTGAGTATGGGGGATCTGGGGGTCACTTACGGTTTGGGCTTCCTAATGAACATGGAATGAAGTCCCAGTATATGTGCAGACTTGTAGCTGGCTCGGCACTAAACCACTTCACTGGGGGCATCTCTCCCAAGGTCAGTAGGATCAGGTATGGCCTATGCATGGTGCAGAATGTCTATAGATATGTAGTGGAGCTTTTCAGGTGCATACATTGGAAAAAAATGTGAACAGACTCTTATGCCTCATAGTTGTAAGGATGGATCAGTCTTTAGATACCGCTGTCTGGTTTGTTTCCCATCTCTCAGACTAGCTGTGGGAAGTGAAACTGTACAGTAGACTTCTATGGGGTTTACAGTACTTGGCACTGGCTAAAAATATTGTGAATAGTTTAAATAGGAATGGGGAAACACTTTGGCGGTGTAATATTCTGTTGCAGTTCCTTGATCCTTAGGATAAATGAATCACGTCTGAGAAGTGTCTGCTGCAAAGATGGCGACAGTCTGTGATTATTGTGCATTATCTGCGCTAAGCAGCCAATCTGTGCCTGTCGGGTGTAAGAAAGGACTGCAGTAGCCTCTGTTCAGACAGTCCCCATTCACGGGTAGTAGTGTTACTGCATATAGTCTTTCATGTGTGAAAATAAGGGGGCATGTTTCGTGCACAATCCCTTAATACAGATGTGCTACAGAACAAAATTTTCAGTTCCTGTCACATGTATAGTATCACAGTGAAAGCTGCTGTTACTCCGTACTGTTATGGCCTATGGCGCTGCATTTTCGCAGCATGTTTTCATTCTGCTGAGAGAATGTAGTTGCAACTTTAACTATTTCTTTGCTGGGCTGGTAAACGGACACCATGCTTGCCCGTTCCTCCAGTGTACTCCTGTCTGCTTTGTGTGTCCCGGCTCACTGACAGTCCACTCAGCAAATCCCTGACACTGGTGGGACAGCACAACTATTGGCTGAGCGGGCTGTCGGTGAGTTGGGATTGGGAGAAGCAGACAGTTTGCTGGAAGAACAGGAGCGAGTAAGCGTGGTGTCTGTGTTTACCAGCCCGGCATAGAAATGGTTAAAATTGCAGCTACATTCTCACAGCAGAATGAAAACTCACTGTGAAAATGCAGAACCATAGGCCATAACAGTACATTGTAACAGTGGAATTTGCTGTAAAACCTGCAGTGTGAAATCTGCTGCCATACTGTGTGAATCTACTCTAAGTCTTAATGCTGTAATTGTATGGACTGTAACTATGGTACAGGTGAATGCCCCCTAGGAGGTTGTGCAGGAATAGAAAAACATGGCTGCTCCCTTCTAAAGACAACCCTGCACACATCCATGTGCTGATTTAAAGCGGTTAAGGCCCTATTACACAGAACGCTATTCAGCCGATAATCGTCCTGTGTAATAGAAGGCAATGATCAGCCGACATGATGGCAGCTATCTGCTGTAATAGCACCAGCAGCGAGCAGGGAACGAGGGGCAAACAATCGCTGCCATTGCTCGTTTGCTCCTCAGTTGCCCCGTGTAATAGGGGCTTTATCCAGTGCCAGAAAAACATGGTTACTGTCTTCCAGAGACGGCACCACTCTTGTTAGTTTGGGTGCAGGTTTTGCCACTCATTTGCATTGAAGTGAGTGGAGGTTAATTGTAAACTGCACCTGAACTAGAGACTAGTAACATGCTGTCTCTGGAAGAAAGTGGCCACTTTCTCGCCCCCCCACCCCCGCGCCTTAACAGTGGATAACTCCTAACTCCTTAGGGGCACAACATATATACACTTTGCATTCTGCCCAGTGAAGGTGGTATGAATCCTGACCAGATGCTGTTTACACTGTGCAGCTAGCCACAACCTTACCTGGTGGCTGGGGGTTTCCATTAGGTAGTCAGGTTGTGATCAGCTCACTTTCTGGCTTCCTCTGCAAAGTTTATTTCTGACTTGCTGTAAAATTGTGCAGCTTTCCAGCACCCTTCTCTCTATTACAAAAAGGCCTTGTAACACAGCCCGAGCCCTTCTGTAAACGAACACTGATCTGTGATCGGCCCTCCATTAGACCCTTAAGTCTCGACCACTTGCTTGTAAATCTTCTGTTATTTAACAGACTTCTCAGCAGATCAAAACCGACAAACGAGCATTGGCCTGGCTGATGGGACGTCCATATTACACGGGGTGGTAATGGCCTCCCGTAATAGATCCCAGAGTATAGAAGGTTCTGGTTGCCATCAATTAATAGAAAAATATTAACATGTCAGGTCTCCCTTTTATTTATAGGAATGACGGATCAACCAAAACACTGCAGAGACCCAATCACATGTTTCTCAATGTCGGTGAATCTAGGAACACCTCCGCCCCCCCCCCCCCCCTGGAAAAATTTTGGTGCGCTAGCCAGACGTGGAAGAAACAACCAAGCCAACTGTCAAGGAAACCACCTGCTAGGCATCGCTCTCACTATCCAGAATCCTGCCCCATACTGAGAGGCAAATAGCTGTCTGAGGATAGATACTCTGCCTGGGTGTTTCCCAGGACATGTCATACTTGACTGTGGCTTGTTGGAAGGTGGTTTCCTTGACTGGAGATCCCCCTATCCTTGGTGGTTTCTTCTCAGTAGGTTTTGCTAGTTCACGGGCACTTTGGTGTCTCCGCACTGTTTTTGCATCTTTCTTTTATTTATGTCACACTTCACCAAGTAAACATGGGTTCAGTAATCTCTGCACTTGCCCAGACAACAAGAACCAATGGACTTAATACACCTTTTGGCTTCTTGCCTTTGCATGGCCAGTGTTTGATGGCAGCCCACCCTCCATGGACTGTCCGTTCTCTACACATCTGTGGTATTGCTGACTGTAAAACCAATATGGCGGAGTTTAGGATGCATTACACCACAAACTGGAGGCTGAAGCGAGCAACAATGAAGGGGCACAGTGTATGCGGCCGAGCGCTTCTGTCCCTTTATTTTGGTGATAGAGGGGGGTCTCTGCAAACGGACCCCCAGCCATACAAGCCTCCAGAATGCCAGATGTTTGAAATGATTCCTATCAATATAGCTCACCAAATGGGGTTTATCCATAGCTGCCAATTCAGGATGTGATTGTGTCCTGGATGCATAGCGGAAGCCCCCCGGGATATGAGTGCAATGCACCTGATGTATCTGCATGCTGTGTACTGTCCTTATACTGGTAAGGTTTCCTTTCGGCGGTGTTGCAGACAGGGCAGGAAGTCTGCTGTGTGTATCAGATCTCATACAATCCTCTGTATGGTTACATTCACCTCCGGAGAGGCTTGTGTTTTCACTGAACTGAACCTGGGTTGTGGTTAAGTACTTTGGTGGCAGGATCTTACATTTCCAGCTAAAATGAGTCACTATCTTACTGAAAAAAAGCTGGGTGACATATATAATCATAATGAGAGCAAACAGTAAGAAATCTGCCTACTCATGGAGGAGAGGATGGCAGATCGGCAGCGGGTTTTTTGTCCGGACTTGTGAGGTGATCAGTGTTTGGGACCTGTGTGGCTGTAGCGGACTCGTCCATTGAGTCACATGATGTCATACATGCTAAAACCTTGGCTCAACTGAGCCTGACTAATGTTCAGTTACTTATACGTCAGGGATGGCTAACCTTCGGCCCTCCAGCTGTTGCAAAACTACAACTCCCATCATGCCTGGACAGCCTTCGGCTGTCCAGGCATGATGGGAATTGTAGTTTTGCAACAGGGCTGAAGGTTCCCTATCCCTGACGTATACAATGCAGTCACCTACGCTATATGAATGTACACTTAGGTGCTTTCCGTGTTGATATAGAAGACGGGAGTGTTTATATACTCGTGTAAGCTCATGTTTCCATACATTAACAATGAATGTCTTGCCACCTTTCTTACAATGGCTGCGAAACTCATTATTGGAGATAAACAAAACCCCTCTAACTTTAATGAGGACTTGTCAGGTTTATGACATGGTGTCCAGCACCTGACCAGACAATAGTGCTGCTGCTTTTTTTTTTTTTTTTTTTTTTTTTTTTCCAGGACTGGCATGGAGGGCACCAAGCCATGGTCATGATGGTCTTCCTTTCATATACAGTATAGTGCACATGTCAGTCTGTAAATAGAGATTAGATGCAAATACCTTGACTGTTCAAAGTTCTTAACACGTCAATTCTTTTTGCCAGGGACACTTTAAAACTAAGCAGTGCATTGTATTGTATGTGCCCTATCTATGGCTAAAGGTCTCATCACATGACTGGGCTTTGTAATCCTGACCTTACTGTTCAAATATTCAGGTCCTTGTGCAATACAAGATGTACGTTCTGTCTCGAATGTTGTAATTCTGGTGACCTTAACTTTTGTGATGTGAAAGGTTTCTGTGCCAAGTGGTCAGCCTGTGATGACTTGTTGTACTCGTGTACTGCCAATATAAGCTTCCCGTGACTGATCTTGGTGAACAGTATATTAAAGGGGTTATCCAGCGCTACAAAAACATGGCCACTTCCCCCTCGTCTCCAGATTGGGTGGGGTTTCAAACTCTGTTCCATTGAAGTAAATGGAGCTTAATTGCAAACCACACCTGAACCGGAGACGAGAGGGGGAATGTGGCCATGGTTTTGTAGCGCTGGATAACCCCTTTAATGACTTGTTGCTTTATGAAGCTTGCCGTACACAATATGGCTGCCAGTAAACCTGCCTCTACTAGGATGTAAAGGTTGGATCAGTTGCCATCCCTGCATGTCTGATCCTTCTCTCCTAACATTTGTCACTGAAGAATCGGGAGGCCCCCATACACGTACCACTTACCTGCGGCAAGGCCATCTCTTTTATATAAGCACACTGTAGGCGTGAGGGGCATCATGTACTCTGCTCCATTGTCTGTCTCATGGGAGAAGAGATGTCCCAAGGATTGTAGGACAAAGCTGTACAGATACATGAGGTCTAGAGACAGACCTCACATTCACCATCTAATACTGGGAGGGGGCACACTTTCCATGACAAACTTTTTATTGCTTAGCCCTTCGTGTGTCGCTCATCTATCCAAAATCTTGTAATTTCTGAAAGCTTTTTTACGTCTGCTTACCCGTCAGCATGCGGTCAAACATTAACTTTCTTCCTCTCTCTCCGTTAGACCAGCCAGGCCTGAACATTAACCTCCCAGAGATTTCTACTGGACGGTGGTCATCGAGAGGCTGGACATCTGCATGCGATTGCCTCTGGATCTATAAAAGTAAACCTGTGGTGGAATATGGGTCAGAAGGTCACAGGAGGCATTAAGACAGTGGACATGAGGGACCCGGCGTACAGACCACTGAAGCAAGATCTCCAGGGTCTGGACTATAGTAAACCTGCTCGGCTGGATCTCTTGTTGGATATGCCTCCAGTGTCACATGAAGTACAGCTCCAGCATTCGTGGAATAATAACGATCGATCGCTCAACGTATTTGTCAAAGAAGACGACAAACTTGTTTTTCACCGGCATCCGGTGGCACAGAGCACTGACGCCATACGTGGCAAAACTGGTTATACGCGTGGCCTGCATGTGTGGGAGATAACATGGGTCATGAGACAGCGAGGGACTCACGCCGTTGTTGGAGTAGCAACTGCAGACGCTCCACTCCATTCTGTGGGTTACACCACACTCATAGGAAGCAATGGGAAATCCTGGGGATGGGACTTGGGTAGGAACAAACTCTATCATGACGGTAAAAATCAGCCAAGTAGAACGTACCCAGCTTTTCTAGAGCCTGATGAAACATTCATTGTGCCAGATTCTTTCCTGGTGGTTCTAGATATGGATGATGGTACTCTGAGCTTCATCGTGGATGGACAGTACATGGGCACTGCTTTTAGAGGATTAAAGGGAAAGAAACTGTACCCCGTTGTCAGTGCTGTATGGGGCCACTGTGAAATCAGAATGCGATACATAAATGGACTTGACCGTAAGTAATCTGTTTCATTGGCGGATCTTGTCCGTGTAGACAGTTAACATTACGCTGTCTCCAGAATGTAAACGCTTGTCTTTGTGTAATGTCTGGTCTGGATAACGTCTTTGGTAGGAAAACGTCATCTGTCCTTACACTAAAACCAACAGAATATTTGAGTGGTGTCTAGATAAGTCTTTCACTACTAGCACATCTCATATGGATACCCAGTCTTACTGTACATACCTGTTGCAAAAAAATGCATGCTGCCAGAGTATAGTGGTGGTAGTGAAATGGATGTGAACCCACAGGTTAAGGAATACTACTCTTATGTACACCACAAAATATGGCTTTAGGGTGCGTTCCCACGCCTAGGATCCGCAGCAGATTGATGCTGTATTCAGTTTTATTTTATTTATTTATTTTTTTAGCTACACTGGTATCAAATCCACTGCAGAATCTGTACATGTGATGGCACCCTTATGGTGCCTTCACACCTACAGGATCTGCAGCTGATTTTCTCCAGCAGATTTCATTTAAATAACTGAACACAGCATCAAATCTGCTGCAGATCCTGTAGGTGTGAACGCACCCGTAAAGTGTCTGTTTTATTGATTCCTGCCAAAAAATTTCAAACAGGCGAACTTTGTAATTGGGTTTATTAGCTAAAACAAATCTTTTTATCATGAAAAAGCAGTTTGAAGCTCTCCCCCTGTCTTCATGGTTCTCTTATGGAGAGGTGGAGGAAGATGAAGCACCAAAATGGGACAACAAAGATAATTTACAGCTGCATTACCGGGCTATCTCCTCTGAGGTCAGCACTGACCTCTGAATACCGGCTTTCACACAGTTCCCACTGTGTAATGCTTTCTCTGCTGGGGATGTATCTCTCTCCTCCCCCCTACCATCTCCATAGGTTACACAGGGCTCAACTGATGTAAAAAGAGTTGCGATTTCCTGATAATGAGCAGTGGATGAGAGATAGGAGGGGGGGGGGGGCTGAAGTCTTTTTGAATGCAGATAATGGCACATTTGCCTAGTAAACCCAATTATAAGGTTTTCTTAATTGCTTGGGCTATTTAATTTCTGCAAAAGACAAATTTCTGCATAGCTGTTGCTGCTATGTATTGGCACCACTCTGCTCTCCTGGATATCCAACTAATGCATCTAGTACTAGTGAACATTTGCGACCACTCGCAGTAGACAGACTGGATGGGCATTCAGTAGGGAAAAATGGGAACATTGGAGGTGTTTGAGTTGTATCACCAAAGGTCCCCATACACTTTGGTTATAGTCACATGTCAGAAATTTGTGCTGGTTACTAGAACAAATGTGATAATCTATAGGAGATACTGTTGTGGAATACAAGGATCAGGCAGGTTCTATTTCAGCTGCCCAGCCTTTGTTTTAAATCAGGGGTGACCAACTCGTGTCCCAGCTGTTGCAGAAACTACAATTCCCATCATGCCTATACTTGGCTTTAGCTGTCCAGGTATTGTGGGAATTGTAGTTTTGCAACAGCTGGAGGGCTGAGAGTTTGACACCTGTAGTTTAACCCTCTCTCAATTAGGAACACATGACTGTTCACACACCTATTAGTTTCAGCCCTTCTAATCCTATATGCGCAATCACCTTTAAACACCCTGGAGAGATTTATCAAACATGGTGTAAAGATAAACTGGCTCAGTTGCCCCTAGCAACCAATCAAATTCCACCTTTCATTTCTCAGATTCTTTGGAAAATGAAAGGTGGAATCTGATTGGTTGCTAGGGGCAACTGAGCCAGTTTATCTTTACACCATGTTTGATAAATCCCCCCCCCCCCCCCCCCCCCCCTGTATTGGTGTATGTCGGGAGTCTTCCCCTTACACCACCAATGTGGCATGAGTTGCCAAGTTGGTCAATATGACTTCCAAACACTTGAATAGAGATGAGTGAATTTACAGCACTAGTGAAGCGCTTTATTAGCTCTTCATCTGCTTCTGTCACTTGTTTTTGAACTCAGAGCTGCTCCTCCCTGGAAGTAGGATTCAGCTTTTCCAGGCACCTGGGGAGGAGTGGCATGGTGTTCAAAGGCAGCGGGCTGATAAGCTGACTGAAGAGCTAATGAAGCGCTTCGCTAATACTGTAAACTCTCTCATATCTACACTTGAAGTGTTCAGACTCTGAATGGGGCTTTAATTGACTTGGTTCAATAAAGTGGGGCAGATCTACTAAGTTATGCAATATTATTCGTGGACAACTGCTTTTTTTAAAGGGTTGAATGGGAACTTCAAACAAAGTGACCTGCTAAACTCCCTTGGCCTGGACACCTGTGCCAGCAGCTTGCATCTGTTTAATGTTGTGATGCAATGTTTAGCCAGAAAACAACCACTTCTGAGTTCTAGGAGCAAAGTAGTTTCTTTTGTGCCATTAACCGTTTCAGTAAGTGAGTTGGTGGTAAATAAGGTAAATAAGGGCATGGACAATCACCAAAAATCCTGATGTGGCAAAAGTTAATTGGTTGCAGTCAGTGTTTGGGAATTATCCCAGCTGTCATGTGACTGAGATGGCTGTGTAATGTAAGTATAGGAGGCCCTCTCTCTAACCAAGCACTAGTGCACCTCGTACTCTGAACAATCATATCCTCAATAATAAGAGGGTCCCAAACTATGTGCTGGTGCGTGCACAGTTATGGAAGCTTTCTGAGGTACAGGGGTACATAAAGCTGGTATTTACCAATTGTATTTGACATGACCATTTCAAATAGTCACTCTGCTCTATGGGTTGCTAATGTGTGACTATATGACATGACCACTTACAGGGTAATATGCATATAAACTGCACATGAAAAGCAGCATCTAGGTACCTGTCATTTGGGGGGGGGGTGATCAGACCGCATCTGATTAGGAGACCCTGATCATGTTAAACTTATCTATATGTCTGATAGCTTTAAAGAGGGTGGATGAAAGAAATATCCAGTTCCCGTGGGTCCTGCATTACACTGCTCCAGTCCCCAATCATTTCTGGGTCTGTGACGTGCCTTGGATTGTCATATTTCAAGCTGTCAGTCTCAGATCCCCGTCAGTTTCTGGTCAGAAATGTTGCTGGAACTGGGGTGTTGGACGTTTTTCGACTGCCCGGAGTACCCCTTTTTAAAGTGTCACTACTTGTTCTATTTATTCTTTGCAGAAATCAATAGTACAGGCTTTTCTTCTATTTTTTTTTTTTTACCTCCTAATTGGGTTTATTAATGCCATATTTGCCTATCTGCATTCAAAAAGACTTTCCCCAGGTCTCTTCCCCCCCCCCCCCCCCTCTCTCTCTCCTTCACTGCTCATCAGGAAATCTTGACTTTTTTTTTTCTTCTCTCCAGTTGGGCCCTGTCTGTTCTATGGAGAGGGGAGGGGGGAGAAGGGAGATTAGTCGCCAGCAGAGAACAAAGGATTACACAGTGGGAGCTGTGTGAAAGCTGGTATTCAGAGGTCATTGCTGACTTCAGAGGGGAGAGCCCAGTAATGTAGCTGTAAATGAACTGTCCTGTTTTGGTGCCTCATCCCTCTCAATAGAAAATCATGACAGTGGGGAGAGCTTCAAACTGCTTTTTCATGGTAAAAATGCATTTATCGGCTAATAACCCCAATCACAAAGTTTCTTAATCGCCTGCACTATTGATTTCTGCAAAAAAAAAAAAATTAAACTACAGTGACCCTTTAAGGCCTAACACTTCAGACAGTCTGCCAGCCCAACATTGTAGTAAATTCAGAATCTCCTGGCTTTATAAATCCCCCCCCCCCCCTGCAGTTTCTGCAGTAATATAGTAACTAGAAGCCTAGGAGGGGCTCCAGATGTATCTGTTACCTGTATGCAACATCTGGAAGGGGAGCAGCAGTGTGGAGAAATCTGAGTGAGCAGAGATGAAGACTGGAAATATGCAACTTGGCACAAGTTATGGTGCCAGGCGCCTAACCAGACCACCAGGTCATTTAGTGCTCACTGTGACCCCCACACTAACTTTTAAGAATTTTTTTATTTTTTTTGCAGGGGGTTGTACAGCAGCATATGGTGCTACTTACAAAAACACCACTCCTGTCCCCAGGCTGTGTGTGGTATTGCAATTTGGCTCTATTCACTTCAGTGGAATTGAGCTAAGAAACCCAGGGACAAGTGTTGTGGTTTCTGGAAGAAAGCGGCCATGTTTTTCTAAGTCTGGACAACCCCTTTGACGCACTTATCTGCTTTAGTCACTGAAGTTGCACTCACTAGTATAACTGAGAGGTACCAAGGGTGTCCTTGTCTTGGTCTGTCGTGGTGAAGGTGTCAGTTGTATAAATGGTGGCAACTTGCCCTGGCAATAGGATTCACTTAGGGCTTGGTTCCCAAAATGCGCTTTGATGCAATTTCTACTTGAGGCAGATGGGGGGGGGGGGGGGTATCATGAATCTCTTGTTTTGCAGTACAGATTTTACTGGTGAAATGTTAAATCTCGCGTTCATATATTTGTGCTTCCAGAATGTTAAAAAAGCTTCTATGCAAAGTGCGGGTTGTAATGCTGCTTCACTCCCCCTCCCATCCCTACCCCTGCTTTGACAGCTGAGCTCACTAATGTGGGAGGGGGAGTGAGGAAGTGTTAAAGCTTCAACACCACAAACTTGGGAATGCCTGACACCTATCCCCTTTCCTAGGGGATAAACTTCTGGTCAGACCATTTATTACACACATTAGGACGTCTTGTAATGTAGTCCGCTAGTTGCATATTTGAAGTGTTGCTGAATGGAAAGCGAATGCCCTATTGTTATCCCTGGACTTTATCATAGTGCAGACTCTTGATGTCTTCCAGTTTTGCTTTTTATTTTACAGCTGGGTAAATCCCAGGAGCCGGGAGGTTGCTGGGTGACTAACTCTGACTATTGCCTCTGTTTTAGTAACTGTACTGGGTCTACTTGATGGTATATTAGTAACTGTACTGGGTCTACTTGATGGTATATTAGTAACTGTACTGGGTCTACTTGATGGTATATAAGTCTACAGCACTTCTGGGCGATACTTTGCCTCTGGCACTGATGCCATCTTGTACATGCCCATTAGACATTGGAGGGGGTAGCCTTTTAACCTCTTAAGGACGCAAGATGTACCGGTACGTCATGCGTCCGCAAGAGTTCAGAGCGGGACAGCGCTCTGAACCGCTGCAATCCCGGGTGCCGCATGTAGCCCGGGACCGCAGCTTTTAGCGGGCATGGTCCGATCGCCGTGCCCGCTAAATAAGTAATCGGAGGCAGCTGCATGTGATCACTTGTATGCAGCCGGCCCTGGTGTCTAGTGGCGGAGATCCAAAAAGTCGTATATGCGCAATCAAGGTACCGATAGAAAGTAAACATCATGGCGCAAAAAAATGACACCTCACACAGCCCCATAGATCAAAGGATAAAAGCACCATAAGCCTGGGAATAGAGCGATTTTAAGGAACATATATTAACAATGGTTTGAATTTTTTACAAGCCATCAGATAATATAAGTTATACATGTTATATATTTTAATCGTGACTACTTGAACATGCACAACAAGTCAGTTTTACCCCAGGGCGAATGGCGTAAAAACAAATTACCCCCCCCCCCCCCCCCAAAATAAACAAAATGCAGGGGGTTTCTTTTGTTCAATTTCACCACAGATTTTTTTTTTTTCTTTTGCATTGTACTTTATGCAAAAATTCAGCCTGTCATTGCAAAGTACAATTAGTGACGCAAAAAATAAGGGCTCATGTGAGTCTCTAGGTGGAAAAATGCAAGTGCTATGGCCTTTTACACAAGGAGGAAAAAACAAACGCAAAAACGAAAATTGGCTCCGTCCTTAAGAGGTTTTAAAGGTTATTTCAACAAAGTGGTCACCTATCCTTCGACTTGGTGGGAGCAGATGCTGGAACTCCAGTGTCACAAGAATGGATGTCAATTTGTCCCAAAGTTCATGACTATATTCTGAAGTCTCATAGATGTGAACCAATGGTGGCAGACCTGGTGTTTCTCTGTTCACTGGGAGGGCAAGGGACCTTCATTTAAGTGATGGGTGGGGGTCACTTAATTTAGACCCATACTGATAAGCTAATAAGTAATAGTAAAATTCTTTCTTCCATAAGATAAAGGCTATATTACCTCCAGATGTATGAATGAACTGATGCTGCTTTGCCCGTACTGTTCATTGCACTTACCCAGTCTTTCTTTCTCTTTCCAGCCGAGCCCCTTCCTCTGATGGACCTGTGTCGACGAGCCGTTCGCCTTGCACTGGGAAAAGACAGACTGAACGAAATTCAGACTCTTCCATTGCCGGCGTCCCTTAAAGGTTACTTACTGTACCACTGACAATCCACACCAGTGGACTCGCTCACCCAGTGCTATGCATCCCAAGACTCCACATTTTGTCCTTAATGCTTGTTGGTAGGAAGATGGTGGTACAGTTTCCTCGTGCATGCTTCCAGCTACAAAATACCTCCAAGTTTTATCTTTCTGGGATCTTGCAACCATTGGGGGGGGTCTCTGTATGAAGGACATGTGAATGTTGCGTGTGATTTAGAAGTGTAATGAGTCATGTGACCAATTTCTTTTAACTTAATGGTCTTTTGAACAGGAAGACTTTTGCTTTTTTTTTTTTTTTCCTTTCCATGTGCCCTATGATGGGCTCTTATGATGTGCGTCCTACCAATTTTAAATGTATGTCTTGTCCTTTTTACTGTTGTGCCTCAGAACACTATTCAGAGCCTAAACCTGTCGGTTCCTCATGTCCATGGCTTGTTACCTGTACACTAGCTTTCTGCACTTGATCCACCATCTGAGGGTTGGGTGTTGTCTGTTATATTTGGTAGAGGCTTATAGGCAAGTGCTCTGCATATTGTAACAGGAGAGCACGCCCTCAATTGTAATGGCTGATGGGAAGTGAGGTTGAGCTGATTGCCAATAATTTTTTTTTTTTTTTTTTCTTTTGGGACTTTCACTTGATGCCTATTGACCAGTGCTTGACAAAAGTAACCTTTATGCCACTTGGTGTATAAGTGCAATATAAAGCTGGAGCCTTTACATGTAAAGCATTAAACTTAAAGGGGTTGTCTAGGATTAGAAGGACTCCCTCCCGTAAGTGTCACCTCTAGTATCTAGTATTTCAGCACTGGGTACAGTATTACAGCCCGGTGGCATAATTTCTGGTTTTTGGGCCCCATAGCAATTTGTAATGGTTTTATGCGGGTTGCATGTAGAAAGTCCCTCATCAAATCACACTCCATAACTTCATGGCTGTAGGTCGGACCTTTACACCAGACCAGTGTCACACTCCAGACTGGATAAAAGCACCATTCAATCTGCTAGAGATGCCATTTTCTACCCCCCACATGCCATGTAGATGGAAGGCTGGCAATATATGCACAGGTACAATGGGTAATGTTTTTATGTTTGTAGGTATGTGAATTGTGATAAAGGGCATCAGTCACCTGGTCCCTAGTGAGGCAGCAAACTTATGCTGGACTGTTTTGTGTCTATGCTTAATACTAATCCTCCTAAATGGCCATATCCCATGCATAGAACACTGCCTTGCCCCCCTAAAAAAAGGCTGCCTTCTGAAGGTGACAGGTGCACTATAAAACACTGCTGCTGTAGGGTACTAAAAGAAATTGGACTTTTTATAAAAAAAAATAAAAATACAAATGCACAAACATGCCAAGACGGTAAGAGGGGCTCCTGTACCAACGTCACCCTGCTTATAAGCTGTCTTTGTCTTGCTGGATATGGACTCTTGCAGCATTGCACAAGTTGATTTTTACAAGACTTCATTGGGCGGGTGGTGGGGGGGTTGGTTCTGCCTTCCTGGACTCTTTAGTAGTCTTCCACCTCTGAAGTGGCTTAGTGAGTCTCCCTACTGTCTATAAATGGTTGCCTGTACAGTTTTAATCTCTTTATAATTCTGTAGATAATAAATTCTGTAATAAAGAAATAGTTTAAGTATAAGATGTGTTGTGCTCATTCACTTTGCCTGACACCATACATATTGCTGTGGGTTATTTTCTTAGAACGTGGGTCTTAATTTCTTGGATTCTAGGAGCTGTAAAAGTTCACTACATTAGCCGCTTGTTCAGACTATACAGAACGTCGGCCTCTCAAATACTAAACCTGGAGGGGGCTAATGAAGTCAATCCAAATGTTTGCTGGCTCCTTCCCAGAGGGATATCTGGCTAGTCCTGTCTTTTGAGGCTCTACAGGCTCTTTTGTAGATTCAGAATTCCCAGAGAGCAATGCACCTAGGATTTCACTGCATTGAGCGCTTTAACAAGCAGCCGGAAGTGTTATTGTTTGGCTGGTGTCCCTGAGATCAGTAATTTGCTTCTCTTCTGACTATAAAGAGGTGGCTTTGGCTAGTCCAGAATGATGGGGTGGCTCAACATGGGAGATGGTGACATAAGATTTTACCAATATTGAACAAGTTGTTTACACGCTGCAGAAACTTCTGGTAAGGAAACGGACCTTCATTGTGGGCTTAAAGTGAATCTGTACCCACAATCTGTCCCCCACCAAACCACTTGTACCTTCGGATAGCTGCTTGTAATCAAAGATTTGTCCTGGGGTCTGTTCGGCAGTTATTGTCCTAAACAACTTTTAAACATGCAGCCCCGTGCTCTACGGGCGTGGCTTAGAATATCTGTGCCCTAACATTGCACCACCCCTCCGTCCCTCCTGCCCACCCTCTTCATCATTAGGAATGCCACTGGAACATTTTCTGCATGCTTAACATTGCACAGGTGCCTTAATGATCCAGCCCATGTGCCGGGCTAAACAGGTGGGGTATAGGAGACAATCTGCCTTGAGCATTCCTAATGATGAGGGACAGAGGTTGTGCCAGCCTAATGCATACACAATCTAGGCCACGCCTGTAGGGCACAGGGCTGCCAGTTTAAAAGTTGTTTTTTAGGACAATAACTGCATCACCTGCCGAACGGACCCCAGGACAGATCTTGGATTAAAAGCAGCTATCCGAAGGTACAAGCGGCTATCCGAAGGTACAAGCGGTTTGGCGGGGGGGGGGGGGGGGGTCATATTGTGGGTACAGAGTCTCTTTAAAAGTCAGTGGCTGACTTTTTTTTTTTTTTTTTTTTTTTTTGTTCCACAAGTGTATTAAGTTGAACTGTGGATTGTGCAGCACTGGTTTCCCTTTATGATGGAGTAGGACAATGGAAAGCCTCAATGCCATGAAAGGGTCCATAAAGATCATTAACATTTTTTATTTTGCAAAGGGTAAAACCTGCAAAATTCTGCAACTTACAAGCATGCCCTTTTAAAGTGACTGTACCACCAGGCCCAGGCTGAAGCACTGGAGGCGGGCCGACCCATCCTTAGTGGGAAGAAACTCCAGCCCCTCCATGACGTGACTCCATTAGAATCAATGGAACCCTATCATCGAGGGGTGGGGGTTTCCTCCCACTAAAGGTGGGTTGGCCCGCCTCCAGTGCTTCAGCCTGGGCCTGGTGGTACGTCACTTTAAAGTGTATTTGCAGTAGTTATGCCCTATCCACAACCTAAGAAGAAAAGGCTGCCCTCTTGGTTATTTCCTACAATGGCACATATACTCCAGGTGGGAACACAAAATCTTCTCCATGGGAGTACTGGAAAACACTAGCATTATGTGGTACTCTGCTGATGCCACAGCAAATCCACCATGTCAGTGTATGGCCTAGTACATACAGCCTTTCAGTTTGTCTAGGCTGACCTGACACAAGGACATTACTATCACTGGTAATTTTGTGTTCAACTTTGCATTAAAGGGGATACTCCAGTGAAAATCTTTCAAATGAACTTGTTTCAGATAGTTATATAGATTTGTAATTTCTATTAAAAAAAAACATACTTCCCATACTTATCAGCAGCTGTATGCCCTGCCAGAAGTGGTGTAGTCTTTCAGTCTGACACTGCTTTTCTGCCACATCGGTCTCCGTGTCAGGAACGGTCTAGAGCAGGAGAGGTTTCTATGTGAATTTGCTACTGCCCTGGACAATTCCTGACATGGACTGAGGTGGCAGCAGAGAGCGCTGTGTCAGACTGGAAAGAATACACCACTTCCTGCAGGGCAAACAGCAGCTAAGTACTGGAAGACTTGGGATTAGAAATAGAAGTAAATTATGGATCTATGTAACTTTCTGAAACCAGTTGACTAGAAAGATTTTCACTGGATAACCCCTTTAACACTAGTTTTGCCTATCATATGTGTAGACCTGACAGTATTTGCACTTCTGTGTAACATCATTCCTATTGTTGCAGTCAGAGCCTTGAGAGAAGCAATATCCCCCCCCCCCCCCCCTTCCTTCTGTTACCATCTGTA
This sequence comes from Dendropsophus ebraccatus, assembly GCF_027789765.1. Classification (NCBI taxonomy): domain Eukaryota; kingdom Metazoa; phylum Chordata; class Amphibia; order Anura; family Hylidae; genus Dendropsophus; species Dendropsophus ebraccatus. The sequence goes on along the minus strand of NC_091465.1, from coordinate 29,263,570 downwards.
CTCTTGGATCTACGCTTCCTTCCAGTGTGATCTTGACATTGTCTCTAGACATCTAAACGACTCCAAAAATGGAGCAGTGTCAGACAGACTGTATCAAGGTGAAGAGGAAGTGTGTTTCTAGTTTTAGCCCCCTTTAACCATATGTGGCCTGTCTAGTCCATGCCCCCCCCTTCTATGGAATGTGAAGCCGGGCTATAAACTGCACTGAGGCCGCCTGTTCTCTGTGGGAGACTCGCAAATAAGAACTTGCTGAGGCTAGACACCCAAACATGGTTCAGTTCCAGCTGTAGCAAATACTTAAAATAAATGAGGTAGGAGCTTACTGTGTTTATATGCTGAGCCCTAGCAACGCTAAAATAACGTCTCTGGGATGGGATACAGCTTTTGTAATAGTTCTGTGAAGGGCTGCATGCATCATGTTCTCCTCTCTGTGGATTAACACCGGCCTCATGCTCAAGTGCTGAACCTGGGCAGAGGACCAGGCAGGGTTGTGGTAAAGCTTTCTCGTACTGCTAGCCTGCCACTGCACCCCTTCCTATAGCCTCCCATAGACAAGGATGCTTGCTTGATCAGTGGATACATGTCACCAGGGTTTGACATATAACTTACCCCTCAGGGGCAAATGAATACGAAAAACAACAAAAAAGAAATTCAACCTGGTTTATTGCATTGTACCAATTTATGGCATTTAATTCCCATTGGTCTTTATAAAAATTGATACTGTCTTCTGCCCCCATGGTCTATAGGTGTCAGGTGCCATTTGTATGCACAGTTCTGCAATCTCATGTTTTAAATAAGTGGTTCTTTATTCCAGATAAACGGCCAATACATTATCCAGCATTGGGGGGGACCTTTCTTGTAAAAAATAGCTCCACAACCCCCTCAGGTTATTGCAATTCAGCTCCATTGACCTCAGTTAAACTAACCTGCATAGTATTTAGTTCAATGTAGTACCCAATTAATGAGTTATGCAGCGAAAATCTTTTTCAAATCAACTGATATCAAAGTTATATAGATTTGTAATTTAGTTCTATTAAAAAAAAAAAAAAAAAATCTCGTCTTCCCATACTTATCAGCTGCTGAATGTCCTGCATGAAATGTTTTATTTTTAGTCTGACACACTACTCTCTGCTGACATCTCTGGCTGAGACAGGAACTCAGGAACTGTTTTTTATGAATTCCCATAGAAAACATCTCCTGCTCTGGTCTGGACAGTTCCTGTTTTGGCCAGAGATGTCAGCAGAGAGCACTGTCACTGAAAATAAAACATTTCCTGTAGGACATTCAGCAGCTGATAAGTATGGGAAGACTTGAGAATTTTTTAATAGTAAGTTACAAATGTATATAACTTTCTAACACCAGTTGATTTGAAAGAAAAAGATTTTTGCTGGACAACCCCCTTCAAGTTCTTTGGATCCTTTTACACATCCGTAAATGCTATGCGATCTGTGATCAGGCCACAGACAACCCCTACTACAGGCTGTATTTTCCAATAAATAGGGATCTGGTTGCATATAAACTTTTTCCAGCTCCTTTCATTTTTTATTTTTTTTGCTCTGTTGATCAGTTGGGATCCCAGAGGTCGGACTTTCACTGATCACCTAGTTATCTTCTGCTCTATGGCTAGTGAGTGACTTTCAATTGACTTTGCAGTCCTCTTCTATGTAGTAAATGGAAGGTACACAAACACCAATGTGTAGTCTAAATTTCTTTCCGGTCTGACAGTGTTCTCTGCTGCCACCTTTGCAGTAGCAGTAGTAAATCCTATAGAAAACCTAATATTTTACATCAATCTACCTTACAATCTTCTATTTTTATTTTTTTTGTGATCCATCTTTAATAAATAAATAAATCTTTAATAAAAATATATTTGAAAAGAAAACCTCCTGCTCTGAACAGTTTCTCTCTTGGACAGAGATGACAGTAGAGAACACTGTCAGACTACAAAGAGTACACCACTTACTGTAGGACATACAGCAGCTGATAAGTATGGGTATTTTTAAATAGAAGTAAATTACAAATCTACATAACTTTCTGAAACTCGTTGATTTGAAAGAAAAATACTGGAGTACCCCTTTAATAATGGTCTACAGATAGGTAATTCTTCCCTGTGGAGGAGATCCTGGCTTGGCTAATCCCCCCAGGCATGTTTCAAGGTTTTTTAACTGCCCAAACATTGTCTTAAAGGGATATTGATGCTTTAATTAAAAAAAAGTGGCACCAGATAACTGATTCACCTCCTTTTAGAGGAGGTCCACTCTGCACATCCTTGAAGACTAGAATTCAATAGTATATAATAGTCAATAGTATAGAAGTGGTAGATGTGGTATCTACCTGGTCATTGTGTAGATTAGAGACCCCCTAATATGTAGTTTTGCAGTAGCTGGACAGTCACTTGATGGGATCAAGCTCATGGGAAGAACTTACATGGACGTTATCCAGGACGGACCCAGAACTTGCTGACTTGTGACCTATAAACAGTAATATCAGGTTTTTTTTTTCCTCTATACCATCTAACTACAGCTGTCTGTGTAAGAGGAAAAGCATTGCCAAACTGGACAAATTGTACAGTCTAAACATCTGGCATGTTGTGTTCAACAGGAAGAAAAACATCCTTTACAAAGCCTCCCCCCTCCCTTGTAGTTTTCAGTTGCAAGGCTTATCTATTTTGCAAGAATTCTTCATTTAGACATCTTGGCCACAAGTTTTCGGAGCGTAGTCGTGGCCTGACCCGAGCTGCATGCCAGCGTTAAAGCTGAAATGCCTGTTGGGATAAGTCTAGAATTTCTTGGATTAATCTCCGATGTGTGACTCCGCTGAGAGTCCTGCTCATCAAACATTGGAGCAAGGAGTGAGCCAGTTGTTCCAGTCTATAGATCTGCCAAAGATTTAGAACATTTAATACCTCCGTTTGGTCTGTTCACAATACACAGCTAGGAAATCTATGCCTAGAGCTCATTCTCCCAACAGTTGGCTTTTGTAGAGGGTGACCTTCTTTGCACCCAACCTGTAATGGGGAAACATGAACGATTTTCCCACCATTCACCCTGCGCAGAGGATTTCAGCTTCTCAAATTGTGGGTGGTTTCTGGCTTCACAGAGAGCTTAGTTTACATTACACATGTTAGTGCTTAAACTGATGTGGACCAGAGCGATTTGTTGCGTTAGGTTTCGACTGTGCATAATGTTACAAGGTGAAGGTGTTTTTTTTTTCCTTCAGATAAAAAACTAATGGAGGTATAAGAAATAGAAACAACATGTAGGTAAGTAAGGGCCGGGATATAAGGATTGAGGATAATTTGTGTGAAGGTGGAAACCCCCTCCCATCCCCAATGACAGTGCCACCCAACCCACTATCTTAAAATATGCAAAAGTTAAGGATAGAGCTGAGCACAACAGGAACATGTTTGCGTCCCATCGTTCGGCATCAGAATGCCGGTGGCTGAAGAAGTTGGATGCAACCCTAGGGAGTCCTGAAAGGCATGGATACAGGCTGTATCCATGTTTTCCCAAACTCCCTAGTGCTGTATCCAACTTCTTCAGAGACACATATTTAAATGGCAAATGATGGGACTCGAGTATGCTTGAGTTGCGCTCAACCCTTGTAAATAATCTTATTTTCAATTTACCCTTAAAGGGAACCAATCAGCACTGACATGGTTTCCAGCAGCACAGTATAGATCTACTGTACAGATATACCAGCCACGGCTGCAGCAGCAGCAGCTTTACAAAAGGGGAAAAAGATGTTTTGTTACGCTGTGCATGGCTGGGAAAGAAGCTGCAAAAACATACAGATAGGTGAAGTGCTGCAGAATCTGTGTGCGCTATACAATTATTATTATTATTTTTTTTTTTAACTAGTTATCTGGGTGGAGAGCCGCAGGTGACAAGTCATGGCACTCTGCCTGTCAGCACACAGTGTGGGGATGATTGACAGGCAGAGAGCCTTTGATTGGTCACGGGCGACTCCCCACCCATAAAGGTAACGTTGCAGCCGTGGCTGGTATGCTCCGCAAGCTGCACAGTAGACCTTTACTGTGCTGCTGGTAACCATATCGGCACGATTGGTTCCCTTTAACTCTTCGTCATCACAATGACTTTTTCTAAGAACCATGATGTTTTCCTTTTTATACCATTTTATGTAATGAATTGTGAAATTGAAGAAAAGATGCAATTTTGTTGAGCAGTTGGTAAGAATGATACATTACAGGGGGTTATCCAGGTTTTTAAAATATTAATAATTGATGGCCATTCTCCGCATGGCCGTCCACATGTTGGGTCTTATTACAGCTCAACTCCATTGATGTGAAGAGGACTTAAGGGGTTATCTGGAGAGCAGAAAAGGTCCCAGGTGTCTCTCTCCAGTGCTCCACTTCCTTTCTCCGGCCATCTTAGAAGGTACTTCCAAAGGGAGAGGGGGCGCATATTGTGAGTATTGCAATAGCTTCCCAGCTGCTGATGCCATTGTAACATTGGGAAGCTTTTCTACAACATGCACCTCATCTAGGAAAATACCTTCCAAGATGGTCAAAGTGAGGGAGTGCAGCACTGGTAGAACATTTTCAATACCACTCACAATTTGCTGTTTTTGGAAGAAATCAACTAAAATCTCCCTGCAAACTACAAAATTCATGCGGATAACTTGCTGCAGATTCAGTGCGCACTCCTGCATGACTCTCCCCCCGTCCTATAGACTCCATTCTATGCTCAGGCATGTCAATTCTTTTGGCGGACAATGGAATCCACCTGACCATAGAATGGAGCCTATGGGTACCGGCGGAACTTCAAATGGGAGCCAGAGGGGCGAGCACATTGAGTAAAAGAGGCTGAAATTACGAGCTGAGTCTTTGCTGCGGATTTCGATCGAAATTCTGCCTGTGCTATTGCTTTAATGGGATTTCTCTTCTGCATGTTCATTCTTTGAGCGGAGAGGCACAAGAGACATCCCATTGAAGCAATAGAACAGGCAGAATTTTGATTGGAATCCGCAGCACAGACTCCGCTCGTAATTTCAGCCTCTTTTACTCAGTGTACAAGGGCCCTAAGGATGCTGCAAATTTTGGCCTTAAAGGGAGTGTATCACCTAGATTTTTTTTTACTGATTAGAGACATATATTTAAATATGTTCTTTTTGCTTGCTATTCTATTCTGTTTACTTTTTGCTTGTTGTGCAATTTCTAGAATTATGTAAACAGCATAGATTGCGGGTTGCTCCTTTTGCACAATTCCTATTACAGTCAATAGATCGCGTAACTCACCTCAAACAGATTGCAGGGGCTGGGGGGCCCTCAATCTGACGATAGACGCGGGTGCCAAAGGTACGTTTTCTCTACCATCTTGGTACGGGCGCAGACGTGAAGAACCAGGGTGCGAGGATTGTCAGAACACTTTTAAGCCCCCGACAACCCCTTGTAGGAAATGCCAACCTTGATAAATTCCTCCCGACTATTACCCAATCTTGTAGGTCAGGCATGGGGAACCTTTGGCCCTCCAGCTGGTGCAAAACTACAATTTCTATCATGCCTGGACAGCCAAAGCGTCAGCTTTGGCTGTCCAGGCATGATGGGAATTGTAGTTTTGCAACTGCTGGAGGGCCAAAGGTTCCCCATCCCTGTTGTAGAGGCTAAATGAATACCTATTTTTCTCAATCAGCTTTTAATATAGTACCTGATCAGAGAGTAATGAGCACCTCGGTCTAATACAAGCCTATGAGAGGCCCTCCATTTCCTATCATTCCCACCCATTACAATGCACAGCCGTGCAGGTGCGGTGACCTCCGCCGGAATATAGCTGGAACAACGTGGACCTCCTAGTTATGTCACATCTGATAAATCCTGAGGGTTTTATTGCTGTACAGTAGGATATAACACTCCTTACAGGGGACTCTGTTACTTAATAGCAGGGTGCAGTTATTTTCCTTTAACATAACACATAGTGATGCAGAACAGAGAGACCAGGGTTGAAAATGGAATTTCCATGGCTGCCAATTATTCCAGCTGTTTCTATTAGAATTCCAAGCAAATTTTTCTGCGTCCAAACCCATTGGATAAAGTTATTATGTCCTATCTGATGATATAGCAGTGTCCGTCATACCGACTGTGACCAAAGGGAAATCTTACTGTAGCCCGGGTGGAGGCCCCTGGACTTGGGTGAACTTTTTCCCACTTTATATTTCTATGTAATATTTGGCTGTAAGTTCTCGTGCGAAGAGGTCATTATTTCTATAATATGCATACTGCTAACTATGTCATACGTTATACCATGGAAACGATTATGAAGCCTGCAGGCAGTTATGTGGGATCAAAGCCCGTGTCTGTCTGGGCTAGGATTGTTTATCTGCATACTAAGTCATACAAATACCAGGCCTTGAGTTTTATACAGGCCACCCAGGCCTTGGCCTATGGAGACCAAGTTATAAGGGCGGGAAGCTGTTCCATGTGGTAACATAATCCAAAGCGATTGGTTTCCACTTATGCGTTCTATTACATCAATATCCTGACCATTTATTGTGGTTAATAAGATTTCCTGGTGTTAAGATGATTGCAAGTCAATGATCGGATTACAGTACTGTCTGACTAACATGTATGGGGGGCCTCCTGCCTCTACCCGACAGATGATTGATTTCAGTGACTGTTCTCAGGGGAGATAAGGAGTATGACCCACCCCTGGAAACACGGGCACTGCGCTTGAAAAAATCTGGAGACAAGAGAGGGGGAAAAGTGGCCATGTTTTTGCAGCACTGGATAACCCCTTTAGGGTATGTTCACACTTACCGGATCCGCAGCTGATTTTCTGCTGCGGATCTGCAGCAGATCCGCAGCAGATTTCATTTAAATAACTGAACACAGCATCAAATCTGCTGCAGATCTGCTGCGGATCCTGTAGGTGTGAACGCACCCTTAAGAAGCTTCAGTGCAATACAACCGTAGCAGAGTAGTGAGCTCAGCAGGTGCAAGTGACAGAGGTGAAAAGTAGAAAGGAAGGTAAGGGTAACTTAGTGCAGGTGTAGGGACCATCTTGGGGGCCTTTTCCAATGCAGAACAGTACTCTGCCAGGATTTGTAGTGTAGTGAATACTCGTATTCACATTTAGATACTTGACTATCTGACTGCCTTCTGCCCAACCAGTTCAGCGAGGGCCAGGCCTTTACTACTGGGTGTAGCAGACTTCCCTAGGCCTCCCAGGAGAGCTGTGCATAGGCCAGAAAGATACTTCAGTTTGCTGCTCTTTGTCCTACTGGGGATCAGTTCCTTTCTATGGTAACTGTCTGTCCTACTGGGGATCAGTTCCTTGCTATGGTAACTGTCCTGAGAATACTTGAGAAGGATCCCTGGTGCCTCCTAAGGGCTTTGCATACTGGTACAAGTCTTTCTCATCAGAAGTATCTCTGTCTCTAGTCCCTGACAAGACCTCTGGCCTGGGCTTCACTGCAGTAGGCGCTCTCTCTGTGTCTGTGTCTCTTATCACCATCTAACTGAAGAAGACCTCCCACCAGGAACGAACTAAGACCTTTTATAGTGGAAACCGGGACTAACTCCTATTGGTGGGGCTGTGTGGAGAAAGGAGAGGGAAGAAGTGTAGTTGGCTGCCGTGTAGAGCCGTGTGAGGCACCTTTGATTGAATAGAACAAACAAGTGTACAGTTACCCATTCCCTTCAGATGTGCCTATAGAGACAATATAAAGAAACAGTGAGACACCTAGTGGGGAAATACAGAAAAAGCACCTTCATCCCCTTTGTGTTATACCTGACACAGGGGGTTCACCCAGGTGGTATAAAACTTATTGGACCACCCATGAAATCACACTACAGTACCCCTTTAAGGGTTTTACATGCAGGACAACCCTGATCAGATGTAAGTACTGAATTTTTATTTGCAAAAATATCTATAACAAATCCACGGCGTGTGATGATACCAGTAGAATCAATGAACTAGCAGTGTGTAATACATGGATTTTCCATCCCTCAGATGCTCTATGTGGCGTCTCCGCGATTTTCTGCCATTTTGCTGTTTGGCCCATTCCTGAGTTGGAACATTATTGACCTCACAGACTTTATGACTTCTTTCCACATACAGCTCATCAATAGACCAGCATTACAGGGCAATAAACCTAAAGTCTAGCTTATCTCCATTTCCTGCACAGTTGAATGTAATAGATTGTTCCCTAAAAGCAGACATTACAGACTAGGGAGTCGCTGACTAATGTTCTTCAATCCGAGTATTGTCCAGAAAAATCCCCCTCCTCCACCATCCCTACTTTATCTTACATATCTGCCGTTCCGAGAACCTCGTGACATGGCTACATACAGATCTGTGAAGGATAAGAGACCCTGTTATGGCTGCACTGTGTATAGGCACTAGTGACCTGCTCAGGAAAAGGGGGGTTCGAGTGGGCCCAGAGGACCCTTACCCAGTGATATGGGAACAAGAAACTTGAAATATGGGGCACAAGAGGGGGGTACTATAGTGGAAGTCTTGAAAACATTAGAGATTACATAAGGAGGGCTATCTGGAGATCAGGTTAGAGGTGTATGGAGGGAACAGGCTGTGGATAGCCTTATATGTCATGGTTACCAGTTTAAACTGAATTTGTTGGGTAACTGGTAAAGAGAATGGCAGAGGAGGAGCAGCGAGAACACTGGCCAAAACGATAAATACATAGCAGGCCGGGGGGTGGCATAACAAAGACATAATACTTACCTGTCCCTGTGCCCCATAGCGCCACGTCACAAGCTTTCTGACTGCTGTAGGCCTCCACTTTATCTCTGGTTCCGGTGTCATCATGACCTTCCGGGAAGGCCCCGTTTAGCCAGTCAGTTACTGCAGTGATGTCCCACCCCAGCCCCTGACTGGCTTAGCAGACATACCTGAGCAGGATTGTGACGTTGCATGACCGAGAGCTCCAGGAGGCCAGCGGGGGTCCATGAGTTGTGATTTAGTGCTGTGGGGGCATGGGGAAAGGTAAGCATTGATTCTTTATTATGTTTCCACACCCTTCTGCGTTAATGATTGTTAACTCCTTAGACTATGTGCAACATTTTTAGGCTGTGTTTTACTGCTTTATGAATGACCATTATGGTTTAAAAAAAAAAAAAAAAAAAAAAATATATATATATATATATATATATATATATTTATCTTCTGATTTTTATTTTTTTTGGCCAATGGATGTTTTTCAGCTCTAAAATATCCCCGCATTTTGGGTAATTTCAGGGGATTGTTGCTATCTTTATCATTTAGACCACATTCACAAGCTGTATTTTAGCAATAAACAACGGCCTTTGTAGCAGGTTGCAACAACGCCCGTTGTTTATGAGCACTGCTTTATTGCATAGCAGTGAATGGAACAACGATCCGTTAATTTCTGCCCACTTATAGTTTGCAATTAGACATGAGCGAACCGGGTTCGGGTTCGAGTCCATCCGAACCTGAACGTTCGGCATTTGATTAGCGGCGGCTGCTGAACTTGGATAAAGCTCTAAGGTTGTCTGGAAAACATGGATACAGCCAATGACTATATCCATGTTTTCCACATAGCCTTAGGGCTTTATCCAAGTTCAGCAGCCGCCGCTAATCAAATGCCGAAAGTTCAGGTTCGGATAGACTCGAGCATTCTCCAGGTTCGCTCATTTCTATTTGCAATATCAAACAATAGGGAGGCCGGCCCTTTAAGAGACACTAATGATCATATTCCAAGAACCCGCTATCTAGAAGCTGACATATATGAACTGGCCTTGACATTCTGGTCTTCTCCCTGGGGCAGGTGTCTCTTTTCAGCCTCTCGTCACTCTGATAGACATGCTATTCAGCTAAATATAAGTGGTGGTTAGCACGACCTGCAAGCCACTAAGAATGTTTTCTAGAGAAAGATTGTAATTTGGAAAGACTAGACTGCTGTGGCTGCTGGGTGCAAGATAACATGTCTGGATGAAGCCCATGTAGACATACAAGGGGTTATTCATACAACCACAATGCTACTGATTGGAGGCTGCCATTGACTTGAAATACTGCAAATGTCTGATAAGGTTTTTTTTGTTTGTTTTTTACCATCCCTATGTACCCGCACGCTGATTTATGACACACATGGTTCATGTCTTCTTCTCTCCCTTCCTGGCTCTGAGCTAAAATAAATGTTTAGTGGTTTTGTCCCGACTGCTTAAGTGAACTTGCTGTAAAAACCTCTGAATTTCGACAGAAATTAGTGTCTCATAGACCAGAGTGAATCATACATCTCACCGCTTGTGGAGTAGTCAGCATGGTCTGCACTGTCCTACATCAAAGACAGACATGTCTCTGTAGATTACACAGAACATGCACATTTCACACATATATACAGCGTGTGTGTGTATATATATATATATATATATATATATATATATACAGTATATGTGTGTGTGTATATATATATATATATATATATATATATATATATATATATTCTCCACATGCATAAGATACTGTATAGCTTTTAAACAGTGTTGACTCCCACTCTACGGCTATGTTCACACACTGTAATACAGTGGCCGTTGTATTACAGTGCAGCACTGTCCGCATTTTTACATGTTTCTGTGTCCGATTCTGCCATATCGGCCGCAGTAACATTACAAAATGGTTATTTGAATTCCGAGCACCTTTGGGTGTGCCTGCAATTCAATTAATCATTGGCCTTGATACAATGTATGGCCGGTGAGAACGGCCATGTATTGTGTGAACAACGGCCATTATTCACAGTCTGACGGCCGGAAATAATTGACGAGTCGAGGGATCAGCGGCCGTTGTGCAATACATTGTATGCACAGTGGCCGCTGTTCCCTATAGGATTCAACACAGTGTTTTTTTGTTTGTTTTTTACAAGAACAGCGATTGTTATAATCGGCAACAACAGCCGTTCTTGTAGAAAAAGAATACACTGTGTGAATATAGCCCTATAATGGACTTCAACAGCCCCCAATGTACTCTATTACTAGTAACCATGGCTTTATAGTACACCCTCAAATATATTTTCAATGTGTGCTGTGTTACAGCTCCGTATAACTCAGAGCCCATGACTACACACCCTCAGCTATTTCTCCTGTTTCTCCCAAGCATGTCATGGACTCTCAGCTTGACCAAGGGTCCATAAGTTCTAAATGAGAGGGGGGGGATAAGCTGCTGTCATATTCCTCTAGCGGCTTTGGTCTCCATAAACAAATGGGTTGATCACGTTAAATCCACTTTCTAAATAAAAAATGGGAGGGCCGCTCATATGCATTATACAATTAGCCAGTCCCGTCGGGTTCAGTATACTTTTCTCTATTGTGTATGGGTACATTATCAAAAAAGCACTGTATGGCTTTGTTCACACACCATTATAGTCTTGTGGTCAGTCTTTTTGTCAATCAAAACCAGGAATGGGTTGAAAAAAATGGAAATTGTTCTAATCTTTCCACATAACCTATGGCTGCTCAGTGGTTAGTAGAGATGAGCGTAACTCGAGCATGCTCAGGTATGTCCAAACCCGAGTGGTGGGAGAAGATGTCAGTTGCAGCCTTAGGCTATGTTCACACTACGTATATTTCTGGCCGTAGTGCGAACCGTAAATATAAAGTAAATGACCTGTTTCAGATCGCTTCGAAACAAGCTAGGGAAGCATAACTGTACTACGGCCGTATGTTCGCGGTTCGCCCGCATGTTCGCAATCCGGCCGCATGTCTATTTTTCCTACGGCCGTAGTTTCAGCCGCACGTAGTTTGTACGCGGCCGGACATATACGTAGTGTGAACATAGCCTCAAAGGGTCTGTCCAGGGAAAATCTTTTTCTATCAAATTAACTGGTTTCAGAAAGTTATATAGATTTGAAATTTAAAATTTAAAAATCGCAAGTCTTACAGCACTTTTCAGCTGCTGTATGTCCTGCAGGAAATGTTTTCTTTCTAGTCTGAAACATGGCTCTTTGCTGCCACTTCTGTCCAAGATAGGAACTGTCCAGAGCAGGAGAGGTTTTCTATGTGGATGCACAGTTCCTGTCTCGGACAGAGGTGGCAGCAGAGAGCACTGTGTCAGACTGGAAAGAAAACACCACTTCCTGCAGGACATACAGCAGCTGAAAAGGTATGGGAAGACTTAAAAGGGTAGTGCGGCGCTCAGAAATTATTCACTGAATAACACACATTACAAAGTTATACAACTTTGTAATGTATGTTATGTCTGTGAATGGCCCCCTTCCCCGTGTCCCACCACCCCCACCCGTGTACCCGGAAGTGTGGTGCATTATACATTACCTGATCCGTGTCGAGGGCCGTCCGCCATCTTGTGCCAAACGTCATCTTCGGACGGACGGCCGAGTCGCTGCCGCCCGTCCCCCCTCCGCCGCGTCACAACTATGCTCAGCCGCGATTGGTTGAGCACAGTTATGCTCAGCCAATCACAGCTGAGCATCGGATGACGCTGCAGAGGGCGGCCGGCATTCGGAACAGTCGGAGCTGTTCGCCGTCCGCCCGAAGAAGACGTCACTCGCTGAAGATAGAAGACTGGTGTTGGCACGTGACAGGTGAGTATAGCGCACCACACTTCCGGGTACATGGGCGGGGGTGGTGGGACACGGGGAAGGGGGCCATTTACAGACATAACATACATTACAAAGTTTGTAATGTGTGTTAGTCTGTGAATAATTCTTTACCGCCGCACTACCCCTTTAAGATTTATTAATAGAAGTAAATTACAAATCTATATAACGTTCTGAAATCAGAAAAGATTTTCGCTGGATAACCCCTTTAAGGCTGCCTGTTTTCCAGGACTCGCTAGGGCTGCATCCAACTTCTTCAGCCACCGGTAATAAAATATTAAAATATTTAAAAAAAACAGGCCTTGGTTTGGATGGAAATTTATCTCTAGTGGTTACTATTGTTACCTTGCAGGCATTGGTCCTGAACCATGGTGGACACTTGTATAGTGTTTGCATAGTTTTCCCCTACAGTTCATTTAGAATTTAGATTGTAAGTCCCATTGCAGAGAGGGATGAATGTGAGTGATGACAATCTTTGTACAGCGCTGTGGAATATGTTGGTGCTATATGAACTATCCATTCACTGCTTCAGCTGTTGCCATTTCTCACACACTTTTTTTCCATGTAACTGCAGTGACGCATTGCCTCTGCCTAGACCAACGCTCTTTTACTTAACATCAAAAGCGGTTTACCCCCTAATGGCTTTTTAAGTAAACCGAAGAAGTATGTGTGTCACACACCTGTGCACGCCGCTACGCTTGGCTTTCCTTGTGGTATTTATTTTACCCTAGCCCTCTTGTGCAGTAGACACAATGGACGATCTGTGGGTCAGACATTTCCATTAAGAAGCACCGAATCAACGTGTTTAATGAAATATCAAGTCCGATTGAGGACGTCAGACAGATCCCCTTCCTTCTTCCTTATACTCCGCATGCAGTGACCTGATCCCTTCTCCATTCCGTGTGTCGTCAGTGACTTTCCTCCATCTCGATGCACATATGGATTCTCAATGCACACAGCTGTTTGCATGAAGCCTCATTGACATAAGTGGCTGTAAAGAAAAACGGAAGGGTTTGCGTGTGTTGGAGAGGCGTCCAGGGACGTTTGATGTGTCCTCAATGGAGGCCTAGCCGTAATTTACATTTTTCTTTTAATTGCGGCCACAGAAGCCATTTACAGACCACTTCACAGGGTTTACTGCTCCGTATGAATTCGGGTCCAGACAAAGACAAAAAAGTTCTCATAAATCCTTGTAATTTGACAGTGTTTTCCTCCCACTTCCCCTGAATGTCTGCTGCCTGAGATACCGCGTAAAACCAACAGCTATTGATTCTGCCCTGGGCAAAGTCTTAAGAGGGAACATATTTATCACTTAAAAGGGATCTGTCACCAGACAACCGTCTGTAAATTCTAATAAAGATAAGCTAGTGGGGTCACCGGTGGGGGCATCCGGGCCTCCCTGCAGAATCCCCTATTACATTGCACTTATAGTATCTGTCTCCTCCTATGGAGCGGAGGAAACCAGGGGCGCACCCAGGAATTTCACTTGAGGGGGGATCTGGGTGACAAGTGATTTGTGTAAGTAATGTCAATAGCCATTTTGATGCAATGTAAGCAATTTAATCCTCACATTGCTGGGATAGCTTATATTTACACACTTTCCTGGTGACTTTGTACCCACAATCTCCCCCCCCCCCCAAAAAAAAAAACAAAAAAACACTTGTACCTTCGGATAGCTGCTTTTAATCCAAGATCTGTTCTGGGGTCCGTTCGGCAGGTGATGCAGTTATTGTCCTAAACAACTTTTAAACTTGTAGCCCTGTGTCAAATTGGCGTGGCCTAGAGTGTCTGTGCCCCAGGCCTGCACTGCCTCTCCGTCCCTCCTTCCTGCCCTCTTCATTGTTAGGAATGCAGGATTTCTCCTAATCACCACTTGTCTGAGCACTGCACAGGTGCCTTATCGATCCAATACATGTGCAGTGTTCAGAGTGCTGATTAGGAGAAATCCTGCCTGGAAGGGGAGGAAGGACGGAGAGTCGGTGCAGGCCTAGGGCACAGACACTCTAGGCCACGTCAATTTGACACAGGCAGCAAGTTTAAGTGTTTTTTTAGGACAGTAACTGCATCTGTGGCAGCGGGCTGCTGTGTTGGTTGGTACAGGTGTTTGCTTGTGTCAGCTCAGCTGGTGATGTTAATGTCATGACGCCAGTGCTAGTCCAGCACACAGGTGTGATGTTGGTACCTGCTTGTTGTATGTCTGTGTTCCCCAAATGGTCGGTAACCTGCCGGGTTGTTGCGGGTCCCTTGGGCTTTTGTCACGGCAGTTTAGAGTGGCGACTGTCGGCGCCGCCACCCAAAGAAAGGGAAAAAATAACCCAAGGTGTGCGGTTGAGGTTGTATAGGTGCCAGTGCGTATAGATAGTGACTGAGTCACGGTAGTATAAAAATATAACAGTTATACTTTCAGGCTATGCAATATAACAGTACACGTTTCACTGAATAGATATATCTTTACACAATCTGGAGTGCTCGACCTTTGTGCCTGAAGAAGGTACTTTAGGAGAAGTAAGAGAGGTAGTTGTAGCAGTGCTTGAAGAGCAGAGTGGAGTAGAGGAGTTGGTCAGAGGAGCCCCAACCCAATGTAGCTATGTACTCTGCTGGAACTGATGATATCTTTGTAGTGAAGACTTACTTGTAATTGTAAACACAGAAAAACGCAACAGCTCACCACAACAGCAAGATACAGACCCACCACAGACCCAACACGCCATGGAGAGGCCATTACAGTGTAGGGTCTGCCTCGATATGAGTCCACCTTTGTGGTGAGCTGTTGCATTTTTCTGTGTTTGCAATTTCAGCCATGGCAACGTGCTCCTGCCTAGTGTGAACAGTGTTCTAGGAGAGCTAACCAATTTTTTCTTTTTTACTTGTACTTGTGTATAGACAAGTCTGACCTTCTTCCCCCTGTTATAGTCAAAGTACAAGCCCCAACCTTGGTTATCTGGGTGTAGCTAGGTGTCCGAGGTGTTACTGTTACCTGCACTGCGCGATAGGATACGTAGACCTTCTTTACGGCAACTTTGTCCTATGGAGGCTCACACTCACTTTTTACCTTCCTGAACCCCCATCACCTTTGTTTCTCCAAGGTGCAGCACAGAAACCGTCCTTATAAGTCACTAAATCATTTACTATCTCTCACAATTCTCCTCCTTCTTGCAGCAGGAGACATTTCTCCTAACCCTGGTCCTCCCTCTTTCACTAACAGCTTCTCTTCACCTACCTCCTTCAGAAACCCTCATAACCTGGTCAGGATCCGTTGCTTGCTGGATCCTATCAGTATTAACTGTGCTCTCTGGAACTCCCGGTCTGTCTGTAACAAACTTACAGAAGTTCATGATATGTTTATCAATAAATCGCTCGACCTGCTGGCTCTCACGGAAACATGGCTACAAGAGTCAGACACTGCCTCACCCGCCGCTCTGACCCATGGTGGCTTACAACTTTCCCATAACCCTAGACCTGATAACAGACATGGCGGAGGAGTGGGTGTACTTCTCTCCCCAGACTGCACTTCCCAGGTCATTCCCCCTGAGCCCTCCATCTCATTCTCCTCTTTTGAAGTTCACACTGTACGACTTTTCCATCCATTTTTCCTGAGAGTCGCAGTCATCTAGCGCCCCCCTGGCTCACCCACTAAGTTTCTTGATCACTTCTCTACCTGGCTTCCTTACTTTCTATCTTCCGATATTCCTGCTTTAATCATGGGCGATTTTAACATCACAATTAACAACCCAGTCTCCCCATCAGCCGCTCAGTTTCTTTCTCTAACCTCCTCCCTTGGCCTCTCTCAGCATTCTAACTCTCCCACCCACAAGGGTGGGAATACCCTGGACCTGGTCTTCTCCAGACTTTGCCCAGTTTCCCACTTTACTAACTTTACCACTGACCTCTCTGACCATAACTTCCTCTCCTTTATCATAACAAATTCTCGTCCTCCTCTCGACACCCCGACCTCACTCACATATAGGAACTTACTTGCTATAGACACCCAACAATTGCTAGATACCGTACAGTCATCATTGCCCCCCACCTCTTCCCTCTCCTGTCCTAAACCTGCTGCCAAACAATACCACGACACCCTCAAAACCACCCAGGACAAACTTGCACCGCTATACCCCAAACAGCCCGACACAGACGGCCACAACCCTGGCACA
Source organism: Dendropsophus ebraccatus (assembly GCF_027789765.1). Lineage (NCBI taxonomy): Eukaryota > Metazoa > Chordata > Amphibia > Anura > Hylidae > Dendropsophus > Dendropsophus ebraccatus. The sequence goes on along the minus strand of NC_091465.1, from coordinate 29,246,873 downwards.
CATCCAGAACTCGTTTTCTTAGACGGTGTTCTAGGTGTGCTGAACATCTGAGGAGGAAATCCAAGACAACAGCCAACCTTCTACATTATAAGTTCATGCTTAGAAGCTACTACTCTGCTCTTCACTCTGCTAAGCAATCCTACTTTACCACTCTGATCTCTTCTCTTTCCCATAACCCAAAATGCCTCTTTGATACCCTCAACTGTCTCCTTAAACCCAAAGTTCAGACACCCATCACTAACCTCTGTGCTGAAGACTTAGCCAACTACTTCAAGGATAAAATAGGCACAATCCACCAGGAGATCATTTCCCATTCCCCAGGAAATATTAATCCTATTCCTTCTCACTGTTCCTTCTCATCCCTCTCCGCCTTTGAACCTGTAACAGAGGAGGAAGTCTCCAGACTCCTAGCCTCCTCTGGCCCCACCACCTGCCCTAGTGACCCTATTCCCTCACACCTTGTCCAGTCTCTCTCTCTCCTGTTGTCACTACTTACCTTACTAAAATCTTCAACCTCTCCCTCTCCTCTGGCATCTTCCCCTCGACTTTCAAACACTCCATTATCACTCCATTACTGAAAAAACCCTCTCTAGACCCCTCCTGTGCAGCCAACTATCGACCTGTCTCTAATCTTCCTTTTATCTCTAAACTCTTGGAACGTCTGGTCTATTCCCGCCTAACCCGCTACCTCTCTGACAACTCTCTCCTTGACCCCCTTCAGTCTGGTTTCCGTCCTCACCACTCTACAGAAACTGCCCTTACTAAAGTCTCTAACGATCTCCTCTCTGCCAAATCTAAAGGTGACCATTCACTTCTCATCCTCCTGGACCTATCTGCAGCTTTTGACACTGTAGACCACCAGCTCCTCCTCTCCACGCTCCGCTCTATTGACCTCAAGGACTCTGCTCTTTCCTGGTTCTCCTCCTATCTCTCCGACCGCTCCTTTAGTGTATCACTTTCTGGCTCCACGTCATCTTCTCTCCCCCTTACAGTTGGGGTTCCTCAGGGATCAGTCCTGGGCCCTCTCCTTTTCTCACTTTACACTTTACCCATCGGACAAATCATCAGCAAGTTTGGCTTTCAGTACCATCTCTATGCTGATGATACCCAGCTATATACCTCCTCCCGTGATATCACCCCCGCTCTTATACAGAACACCAGTAACTGTCTGTCTGCCGTCTCTAACGCTATGTCCTCACTATTCCTAAAACTAAACCTTTCTAAGACTGAGCTTCTTGTCTTCCCTCCCTCTGCTAAACACCCTCCACCTGACATCTCCATCTCTGTCTGTGGTGCGACCATAGCCCCTACACAGCAAGCCCGCTGCCTTGGGGTTATATTTGACTCGGATCTGTCCTTTACTCCTCATATTAAATCTCTTTCACGTTCCTGTAATCTGCATCTAAAAAACATCTCTAAAATCCGTCCCTTCCTTACTGTCAAATCTGCTAAAACTCTTATTGTCGCTCTGATCCATTCCCGTCTTGACTACTGCAATTCCTTACTAATCGGCCTTCCTTCCTCTAAAATTTCCTCTCTCCAGTCCATTCTCAGTGCAGCGGCCAGCCTCATCCCCATGTCCAGCCGTTATACCGATGCCTCCCCCCTGTGCCAGTCACTACACTGGCTCCCTATTAAACACAGGATACAATATAAAGTCCTCCTGCTCACCCACAAGGTTCTCCACAGTGCTGCACCTCCCTATATCTCCTCCCTCATCTCTGTCTACCGCCCTACCCGTGCCTTACGCTCCTCTAATGACTTAAGACTAACATCCACCTTGATCCGCACCTCTCATTCCCGTCTCCAGGACTTCACCCGAGCTGCACCAGTTCTATGGAATACATTACCCAAGACTGTCAGACTCACCACCAATACACAAAGCTTCAAACGTGCCCTCAAAACTCATCTGTTCAAGCAGGCTTACCAGGTTCCCTAATTTTGACTGCTACCCTCAACCTCCCCCCCACACACACACACACACCTACCCCTGCCACACACACACACACACACACACACATACACACACCAAGCATTTAAGCACTTAGATCCGTGCATGCAGGCATTGGCTGGTGACAGGTTCACCCACCCTTACCCGCACTGCCTTATTTATAAAGATGGCCGGACCATAAGAACAATGAAGCACTTTGCCCCTCTGCCATTCTGTCTCGCACCCCCTCCTGATATTGTGTAAGCTGATGCATGCGAGCAGGGATCCCACTCCTCATGTATGGATAATTATATGTATCTCTCTGTAATGTCTATTTTTTGTCTATGTATGTACCCCAGAATTGTAAAGTGCTGCGGAATCTGTTGGCGCTATATAAATAAAATATTATTATTATTATTCCTCGTTTCAGGATACTGCTCTTTTCTGACGTGTTCCTGGCATGGGTCAGGGTGTTCATCTATTCAGACTGCATTCTAGACTGAACTGCTCTGCATACTTCCTCCCACACAGAGTTAACTAACTCCTCCTTTAGGGGGTGAGTGTGTAGAGAGCAGGGATAGGTAGAAAAGGAGTAAGCAACTCCTATAGGTCAGCAACAAACACATGGTAAAACAAAAACATTAACCCGTTACTTTCCTCAGCTGTGCACATAAGAACATATACTTAAAAAAAATCACTGACATCTAGTCTAGTGGTGAAACTTTAGAATACCTCCTCACCACATCAACTGACGAATGGACCCCAGGACAGATCTTGGATTCAAAGCACAGAGACTACCAAAGAGATATTTAGGGCCTAACCATCAATTTATTTATTTTTTTATTGAAAAATTTTACAGATTTTTAACATTTTTGCAATACACTTTATTAATCTTTTAAGAGTTTTTTTTCAATAGAAAAGAGCAGCTTATTAGCCCCCCTCCCTATCCTAAATACATGTTTCTATGCAGAATCTGTGCACATGTGGAGAGATGTGGATGGGTTCTACATAACTGACTGCGCTCGGCCTCCCTGCTTGTCGATAGCTCTAAAATAGGTTTCCTGGATGTTATACCCGTTGCTGGCATGGGCTATGGCATCCAGGAAAGCTATTTACAGCTATAGTAAACAGCATAGGTTGCAGGGCTACACCATTTGCGCAACTCCCATTAAAGTCAGTTGGAGTTATGGGAATTGTGTAACTCGCCAGATTCAGCTTCCCGACCACCTCCAGCAGCCGCAAACAGACCAGAGGAAGCCCTCAATCTAAAAATAGGTGCAGGTCTCAGAGGTGGGATCCAAATCTAGGGGATACTTATGGCATATCCACAAGATATATCCCAGATGTGGATACCCTTTTATTTATGTACATTATATAGGGGCAGCCATATTGCTTACAACAGCATTTTGAGATATGATTTACAGCAAGCTACACAGACATGATAGACCTGACCATATTCACCTATATAGGGGATTTCTAAGTATGTGTCATTGTGCAGGGAGTAAGGGAAGAGGGGAACTATGACCATCACCTATTGTATAGGGTATGATCATCTGTCATTTATATACTGGTGTCCCCTTTCCCTATAATGGCGGGTTCACACTACGGAATTCTCGCGAACAACGTCCGCGGAATTCCGTCAGCTGTCCGCCCGCACATCTGGGCGCCTTTCCGCCGGCCCCATAGACACCATTCTATGGTCCGGCGTATTCCACTACGGAATTCTCGCGGACAATCACCAGATTTTTTTTTCTAAGTTATTATTCCGCTTATTTCTGTGGTGGTGTATCTATAGAAGAATATGGACAGGACTTGTATTATTGTGAGGTTTATGGATTCATACACTGATACTATTACCCAATTCCCTGTAGAAAGGTCAAAAATGCTGATGACATACTTGACTGATTGACAAAGACGTTCTGTTTTTAGTGGCTTTCACTTCTTTTCACTTGTTTTGAGTTTTGGTTATTTAGACGACTAATAAACATAAGAAGGGGAATTCCTCCACCACTTACAAAACATGTCTATGATGAAACTTTGACACTAATGTCCCCCTTTGTGCCCAGCACACAGTATAAATGCCCACCTTAGTGTTTTATCATTTTTGGTATCATTCTAATCTATGGCTGAAGCAGAATACTGCTCAGATAGCTGACAGGGAGATGAAACAAATGACACCTGTCTATTAGCTGATGGCTTTTTGCAGCCCCTCCACCACCCCTCTCTCCTTGGCTTCCACCACTGAGCATTAATCATACAGGACAGGGAAGATGGGGAAGGGGGGAGGTGTGCTAGCTGCAGCACAGCACAGCCTCTACAACACTTGAGCTTAGAAGGTAAACATGATTTTATAACTACATACTGTATCTACCCAGGTCTGCAGCTCTAATAATCATATAAAGATGGCAGATTCCCATTGAGGCATGCACAGAAGTTTTATGTTGTAGAAAAGTTGCAAAATGATCTAAACTACACCAGTAATATAAGAAACTCTATATATTCGGCTCATGGACAACCGCAGAAGAGCCAAATGCGTCATGAGGCGCATGCTCCTTAATAAAGCTGCCCCAGTTTTCTCCAGTGGATTCTGCTTAGACTGGTATATGAAATGCAAATCTCCCCCATGGTCTATGCAGAGAAGAAGGGCCACGCTGTACATAAGGATGTCATTACGGCACCACTTGGCACAGTTGGCGTCACTGGGCATTACGCAGCGTTAGGTGAAATGGAGGAGAGAAGCACATGATTGAAGGAGAACAGAAGTGGTTTTCTTTATGCTGTAACCTCAAGTGGCTTGGCTAGGTAATGACTTCATAGGGAGCTGCATGCTATAGTCTAGACACCCTTCCTCCTCAGCACTGCAGTCTTCAGTGTGATCAGCAGGGAAGACTCATAGGCAGAGATCATGAGGTCAGTCTGGGTGGTGACTCCCATCTGCACAACCTGCATAGACGGATACAGCTGCATCCTCCTGAATATTACTCTGCAGTCGCACTTTGCACCAAGGCATTTCTCAACCCTTACCACATCCAAGTGGGAGTCGCGGAGAGCTGTGAATATCGTCCTCCTCAGTCTGGCTGCCGGATCATTCCAGCGGCCTGACTTCACAATTACCTTCATATCAGATTTGTTTTTCTGTTCCTGAGCTTTTGATTTGTTCCACAGGTTTATGCAGACTCAGATTTCATGTAAAAAACGCAAAAAGGCAGCAATGTCTTCTCATGGCAGCCGTCCATTCGGAAGAATCGCTTAACCCCTTAATGGGCTTTCCATCCACCTCGGCGCTCGTATGGCCATTGGAAAAATGAATACTTTCTAAGCTGGGCCCCATGTTACTGTCTGTCTGAGGACTGGAACATATGTGAAGAATTACTTCTGACAATCACATCTCCACCTTTACCGCCGGCTTTATTCGCCAGCCTTCAGGGGTCTGCTATGTTCACACACAGTGTTCTGGAACCTTTTTTGAGACTTAAAGGGGTTTCCCGCCTTGACAAGTTATGTTTTATCCATACAGATAATAAGGGATCTGAGCTAGAGATGAGTGAACTGGGTTCGGGTTCGAGTCCATCCGAACCCGAACGTTCGGTATTTGATTAGCGGGGGCTGCTGAACTTGGATAAAGCTCTAAGGTTGTCTGGAAAACATGGACACAGCCAATGACTATATCCATGTTTTCCACATAGCCCTAGGGCTTTATCCAACTTCAGCGGCCACCGCTAATCAAATGCCGAAAGTTCGGGTTCGGATCGTCTCGAGCATGCTCGAGGTTCGCTCATCTCTAGATCTGACCACTGGGGTCCCCCCACGATTAAAAGAATAGAGATCCCGAAATCCCCCCGGATGGTGTGGCAGGTCCTGCATGCTCTGTTCATTCTCCTGGAGCCGCCAGACCTAGACCAGTGCAGCTTTCAGCTATGTTCATTGGCTCCATAGTGAATGAAGCGGCTGCATGCATGATGGTTCCCCATTCCTGAGATCATGGCGATCATATAATGTGGATAGGGTATAAGTTGTAAAGATGGATCAGATAGGCCATTAATCGTTGATCCGTGGAGTGCCAACACCCTACACATTTTTATCAGCTGTTTGCCGCCATGCTCTACACAGTGAAAGCCATGCACCATTCCGTGTGCAGTGGTAGTGCCAGATAACTGCAGCTCAGCTCCAATTTATTTCAATGGGAGCAGAGCTGCATTTACCTGGTGGCACCACTATACAATGAAAGGCCTTCAGTCCTATATGATGTGGAGTGTGGAGCAGCACACAGTGATAGGGTGAGTGATTAGGCTATCAACCATATAGTCCCAGAAAATCCCATTTAAAATATTGTGGCCCATATAACATCCCAGGGCTATGTTCCCACAACGTCTTTTTTTTTTTGGCCATATTTTGGACATGTTAGGCAAATTACGGCCACATTTTGGTGCTGAAATGATGGGCGTCTAAAAAAAAAAACATAAGCGAACCAGCCAAAAAAGACGTTTGAGTTCTATTGAACCCAATGGAAAAAAACAACTGATAATTTATAATCAGTAAAATTTTACAGCTGCAAACTTAAACTGATCCCGTCATTTGCAAATGATTAATAGAATGGTGAGTTATCTGCCGTATACAGTACAGTATCCAAATAGCAGTGTCATGTATTGGGCACATAACACCTCCATACAGTTCTTACAGCAGAGTAATACATTGCTTACACAAAACTGCAAAACTAATATAGTATACAGCAGGGACATAGTTATAAGGGGTTCAGGGGCAGCTGTTGTACTGGAGCTCTGGGGCCTAGCATACAGATTTTGTACTGGAGACATATTAGGCTCCTCCATAGATGAGAGTAGTTTATTATATACTATTATACTCCTAGTGACTGTACATATGGCTGATATCAGTAAGTACTATAGATGTGAGTAGGTTATTATATACTATTATACTCCTAGTGACTGTACATATGGCTGATATCAGTAAATACTATAGATGTGAGTAGGTTATTATATACTTTTATACTTCTAGCGACTGTACATATGGCTGATATCAGTAAGTACTATAGATGTGAGTAGGTTATTATATACTATTATACTCCTAGTGACTGTACATATGGCTGATATCAGTAACTACTATAGATGTGAGCAGGTTATTATATACTATTATACTCCTAGTGACTGTACATATGGCTGATATCAGTAAGTACTATAGATGTGAGTAGGTTATTATATACTATTATACTCCTAGTGACTGTACATATGGCTGATATCAGTAAGTACTATAGATGTGAGTAGTTTATTATATACTATTATACTCCTAGTGACTGTACATATGGCTGATATCAGTAAGTACTATAGATGTGAGCAGTTTATTATATACTATTATACTCCTAGTGACTGTACATATGGCTGATATCAGTAAGTACTATAGATGTGAGTAGGGTATTATATACTATTATACTCCTAGTGACTGTACATATGGCTGATATCAGTAAGTACTATAGATGTGTGTAGTTTATTATATACTATTATACTCCTAGTGACTGTACATATGGCTGATATCAGTAAGTACTATAGATGTGAGCAGTTTATTATATACTATTATACTCCTAGTGACTGTACATATGGCTGAAATCAGTAAGTACTATAGATGTGAGTAGGGTATTATATACTATTATACTCCTAGTGACTGTACATATGGCTGATATCAGTAAGTACTATAGATGTGAGCAGTTTATTATATACTATTATACTCCTAGTGACTGTACATATGGCTGAAATCAGTAAGTACTATACAGATAACCGGAATAATAAAAATAGCATTGTGTTTCTGAAGAGTTAATTGATTTGAAGACATCAGTCACTTCTACCATGAAAACATTGACATTGATTTTCTGCTTTGTGCCCTTTGGCTGACTCTCCCTATTGACACACTCAGACTCTGTGACCCCAGGCCTGTACGTTATGTGGTCACAAGATGATGAACCAAGAGACCCCCGTTCAGCGGGGCATTTATAGGGGGCAAAGGATGAATAGACTCTGTTGAGGTTTCTGTTGAATTCTCCTGTGTACAGAGATCCCGGGAACTATTAAATCTGAAAAAAAAACAAGGAACAGTAACCTTATATAGAGCATGAGAATGTTCGGGATAATAATGGCCTATTCACCTTCACCTCTGACTGACCCAAGACCTCCTAAGAGTCTCACTTTAAAGGGGTTGTCCCACCATTAATATTCATCACCTAACTATATGAGTGGACTGTACTCTGGGACCCCCACAATCTCAAGAACAAGACTCAAGTCTCCCATTCATTTTATTCATACTCTACGACATTGGCTGTCTCTGGCAGCTACCATAGAGAAGAACTGGAGTGGCACATGAATAACTAGTGTTCCATTCTGAAGAGAGATTCATTATGTGCATGAGCCCAGTAGGCCTGGATATTCATGAGAAGCGGAAAACTCCGCCCACCAGCTGTTGATTGGTAGTTATCTATCTATGCTGTGTAAAGTCAATAAAGTGTCAATGAGCAGCTGGAGGGCGGGGGAGTCCTATTCTCCTGCATATTAGGAGAACGGCTATACATAATTATGAAAGTAATACACCGATCTGTTCAGCATTTCTGTCACTAGTTTATGCTGCCCTCATTTAAGGAGGCATAAACCTAGTGACAGATTCCGTTTATGGTGGTGATACTACTTTAATAACTGATGGCCTAACAATCGTTCAGCTGACAGTTATCTCTCCTGTCCTCCCCATACATGGCACAGCTAAACCTTCATGTGTTCCCTGTGGGAAAAGGGAAGGGTAAGTGTCTATGAGAACAAAAGGATCTCTTGGCTGAGACTTGGGAGGCCCCAATACCTTATACCAAACCTGCTGCCAGCAGCAACATTAATATAAAGTGTGTGGGGACCTTAAAGGGGATGTCTGAGGAACAGAAGATGGCTGATGCCTTTTGCTCCCCGGACAACCCCTATAAGATGTTTCTCCAGTAGGTTCTAATCGATACAGCCTCAATAGCTATCAGCCAAATTTATCCCAAAAATTTCCATACACCTTTAGTAGCTGCTTGAGGAACGTTTGAATGCTCATCCGACAGATGCCTTTCCCTTCACCTTATACCTCTATACACACAAATGTTTGGAGGAATATAAATGGGAGTTACACAAATTGCCTAAAACTGTTTTTGGCATCTGACCATCTTCACAGCTAGACATGGCTCAGCAGCCATAGTTTTATTATTCATGGACAAACCCCTCTAAATAGGGTTGTGCTGCAATACCAGACCCATCATCTCATCCTATAGACAAAAATGGTGCTGGAGTCCAGGAGCCTAGTCCTAGAGCCTACTTTAAAGTGGTTGTTCTTACGAAATAACTTACCTCTAGGACTAAATCTTTATACAGATACATTTCTAATATTACTAAGGAAAGTCGCACCAGTTCTCAGCTGTTTGCACCACTTCCTAATCTCTCCATTTTAAATGCCTCCAACATTGCAGCAGTCCTGTCCATAACATATGGGATCATAACTATGACTGGGAAGCCATGCCTTGAGGGTCTACATTCTCTTATATCCATACATCTTCAATAGCTGATGGCTATTCCTCCTGACATCGGGCTTGGTGAGCGTGCACATGTCTTAGATAGGGAGGGGGGAAGTAAACTGCTGCCAGACTCCTCTGGCGGTGGCTTCTATCCAGGGAGAACAAAAAGATCTGACAAAGGAAATCAACATGCCCAATCTTTCTTTTGTGTAGTCCCCAGCCCCTGTATGTAGTCAGCCAGTCCTGCCAAAATCCTACGGTTCAGAGAGCATTTCTCTTAGTTGTATGGGGGGGGGGGGGTTGGGTCTTCATTGTGTTATAATCCCATTGGAGCGCAATAACTCTGTGATATAAATCCTTCAGTCCCTTATCTTAATTATGTAATCCCCTTACAGTACACAGTCTGATGATATAATCCCCGCATTGTGATTTTTACTCCTCAGAAGTACAATAACTCACTGATATAATCCTGTCACAGTACAATATACTGGAGCTATAACCCACTGGCAGCACAATGGTTTGGTGAGACCATAATCCCCTCACAGATCAGCTTATCAGAGGTGTGGTCTAGTATCTGCGAAATACATGAGATCATTGACACACAGACACTAAAACAAATTCTTTTTTTTTCACTCATCTGTTTCTATTTTCTGATTATAATTTGTGTACATTATTATGGGGGCAGCCATCTTGCATGAGCTCTTGTTAGTAGAATTTACATATATGCATTATATCAAGCCATAGACATCAATGATCTGGAATTGACACATTGACACAAATGGGAGAAGATTCTGGGCATGCTCAGTGACGTGTACAGAAGGCATCTGACAAGGAGGGGAAGGCTGAGCTGTGAGCTTCAGCTATTGTCATATCTATCTACAGGTGTCACCACTTGCTGTAATCATAAAGGGGGCACTGCTGAAAGGTTGTCAGTAAAGAACAGGAAGTCTCAGCTTAGTTTTATGCAAAAGAACACTGCAGAGAAACCATCACATGTCTCGACGTCAGTGAACTAGCCAGACCTTCCTCTGGGAAGGAACAACCAAGCCAAGGAATTTGTCCAAGCAAGGTATCCATCCACAGACAGCTGTTTTGGGGTATTTGCCCCTCATCAGTGTGGAGTAGGAGTAAGTGCATGCAAAAGGATGCTGGTTGACCTCAGGGCGATCAACCAAAACACTGCAGAGACACCATCACATGTCTCAACGTCAGTGTATTCTAGAACATTGTCCCCTGGGAAATCAAATATGCAAAAGAACACGGCAGAGACACTATCACATGTCTAGACGTCCATATTCTAGAATACACTGGCGTCAAGACATGTGATGGTGTCTCTACAGTGTTTTGGTTGATCTCCCTGAGGTCAACCAGCGTCCTTTTGCATGCACTTACTAGTCATTGCTCCCACTAGCCAGAATCCTACTACACTCTGATGAGGGACAAATACCCTGAAACAGCTGTCTGTGGATGGATACCTTGCTTGGGTGGTTTCCTTGATTGGAGACATTCCTTGGCTTGGTTGTTCCTTCCCGGAGGAAGGTCTGGCTAGCTCACTGACGTTAAGACATGTGATGGTGTCTCTGCAGTGTTCTTTTGCATATTTGATTTCCCAGGGGGCAATGTTCTAGAATACACTGACGTCGAGACATGTGAAGGTGTCTCTGCGGTGTTTTGGTTGATCTCTCCTTCAGCTTAGTTTTAGGCCTAGTGGCCAGGATTATTTTAAAATATAGATTGTAAAAAGTAAAATGAAAATAAAAATTTTACCAAAAATTCTCAAAAAATATGTAAATGTGATTAAAACAGTAGATTATTCTCTGATCTCACATTCCCTTTAAACCAACAAAACACAGTAATCACTGAACTCAAGGAGAACAGTGAAAAAAATTCCAATGAAGTACTCGATCAAGAGTCTCCACTGATGCCCCCAAAAATTTAAATATGCAAAACAGGAGTCCGTGGAGCCTCGGTTGCGAGTCTCAAAACACGGGATAGCCAGATATCTCTAGCCTGTTGCCACGGGGTGCCTCCATGATAGGGAGAGCACCACACCACCCTGATAAATAGTCCCACTCGGTTGCAAGTATTGGAACGTAAATAGGGAAACACCAGGGTGGCCCCTTTTTGTCAATGTCTAACTCAAGGTGCGAATATTGTGATCATGACAAGGGCTTGCCAAGGCAGGCTTCCATCCACAGACAACCGTTTCAGGGTTTTTGCCCCTCGTCAGTGTGGAGTAGGATTCTGGCTAGTTGGGGCAATAGCAAATCGAGCAACAAAACACAGTTATCACTGAACTTAAGGAGAACAGTGAAAAAAATTCCAATGAAATACTCAATCAAGAGTCTATTTATCAGGGTGGTGTGGTTCTCTCCCTATCATGGAGGCACCCCCTGGCAACAGGCTAGAGATATCTGGCTATCCCGTGTTTTGAGACTTGCAACCAAGGCTCCACGGACTCCTGTTTTTCACATTCCCTTTAAGCACACAAAAAGATATATTTATTATTGGTTTATCCCTAACTAGAGAAGATTTTTTAATAACAATAAGTCGGCCATACACATATGAAAGCCGACAGCTTTCACACGATTCATCCATACTGGGGAACGTTTAGCTTGGCTGAGCATTTTCTGAATTCTCTATAGGGGGAGGAGGGGTAAGTCGCTACCAGTCACCCTACACTTCAAGGGGTTGTCCATAGTTGAATATGCATGCTTTCTTCCAAAAACAGCGCCACACTTGACCACAGATTGCGTCTGGTACTACAGTTCAGCTCAGTTGAATAGACCTGAGCTGCAATACCGCAGACAACCTTGCTTATTTAATCCTGTACAACTCCTTTAACCACATACCCGACGCTCTTCAGGACACGTAACCACATATTGTATCTGCACAATGTATATCTTGTATGTTTCGACAATTTTTAGCATCCAGAACCTGCAGGCGTGAGGTGTTTGCCTTGAAGTCACAGGCTGCTTCCAAGTCTGCAAAGTGTGGAATAATCTGTTTCATCCATACATCTGGCTTGGGCTGGATCGCCTTGGCATGTGCAATATATAAATTAAGCAGAACATAACATAGGCATGAGAAATCAGAGAACACCGGCCAGGCTGTGAGTCTCCCTGTAACCAGGTCGTTGCTAAAACAAGTGAACGCACAACAGACGGAGGCCCTATCCAGCCCTGGACGCACTACGGCAATATCATAAATAATACGTTACTGGGAGTGCCGCTGCCAAGAACCCCTTCTCTACAACTGAGGAGAAACGCTTTCAGACAGGTTCACTTTCCCAGGCCGAGAATTCCCTTTATGTACTGGGATTTCTTTTAACTAGCTTGCAAAGTCCACGGCTGCCCAGTAATGGTTATTACAAATGATTTATACACATCTGCCATTTACTTTGAGAAAAGAAATAAATAAAAAAGCAGGGAATCCTCCATCAATGATGTCCATATGCCCTGATAGGGAATCAGCTAATCCCCGGGGGATACAGTCCAATTGATGAATCCCCCCAAGATATGCCGCCAGCCCCTCAATGTATTGTATTATGCATCATCATCCTTACAGGGGTTCTCTGGTCTAGTTAAAGGGGTTGGCCAATATATTGTAAAATTGTTTTGTGTGTAGTATAAGTGAGTGTATTCACACTGCTTATATAGAGCTAAAATCAGACTCCCCTCCTCCAGGCTGTGCTGTCCTGCTCTGTGGTGAGTCTGTCCATGAAGGAGCATGTGACCATCCCCCACCCCCAGTGTCCTCCATAGGCATATACAGGCTCAGTGGTGGACACTTGGGGGCGGGGCATTGTAACATGCTACTCCATGTCGGCCATCTTATGGACAGACTGACCACAGAGTAGGACAGCACAGGCTGGAGGAGGGGAGCCTGATATAAGCTGTATGAGGTACACAGGGAGCGGCTGTCAGTGCAGTGCATTAAGTACATTTACTAATACTGTACACTGAATTATTTTACTATAAAGTGGCCAACCTCTTTAAACAGGTCGTTCCATCGTAGCTATAATAGTTATACCCGTAGGTTTCATCAAGTTAAATACCTTTGCAAATACATTCATTTAATAAATGTGCTGCCTTCTCCTGCTTTTAGAGGAGACTAGTGGTCGGTAACTCGGACAACGAGATGTAAACAGTAGTAAGAAAAGGAGGAATCAAGTTTGCTCTTTTGTTATTTAGTTTTGATAAGTCAAAAACCATAGCAACCATTGCTATAAAGAAGCAGTAGAAGCGCTCAGTTAAGTGCTTCACTCCCTGTCTCACTTTGATCATGTTCTTGCTGCAGGAGATGGGCTTGATAGACTTAAAGCCCTATAATATGGGCCGATCTGGAGGAGCAAGTGAGCGCCGACCTGTCAGATCAGCTCTCACGTGCTCCTCATTCCCCATTACCCTATTACACGTGCTGACAGTGAGCGGGTAAGAGCGAGGGGGGATGCAGGGAGCTGTGGAAGGGGATATAGTATATATATATATATATATATATATATATATATATTTCTGTAACCAACAAATAGTATACATTTAGACAAGTGTCACCCGATGTGCCATATTCATCATACAGCATGCGCTGCTGTGATAAATTTGGCGCATTCCTAGACTGTCTAGTCTACGTTAACACTATCTAGGCATTAGACAGGATTACTAAATCTGTCCCTTACTATTTGGTAAGCTATTAATAGACTGTTCATCCTATTCTGTGGTGTGTGATATTATCAAGGAATGTGGAACTAATATTATTTATATTGTGCCAACATATCCCGCAGCGTTGTACAGAGATCGCTCCCTGCCGGGGCTCATAAACTACATTCTAAATCACCCTGTCAGTATGTTGTGGAGGAAAGCAGAGTACATAGGGAAACCCATACAACATGGGGAGAACAAAGTCCATGTACATATTACTCTAGGTCAGATTGAAAGCCAGGATCCTAATTCTGTAAGGAAGCAGTGCTGAGCAATGAGCCACTGGGCTGCAGGAACCCCCATCTATCATACAGATTGTATAGATGTCACCTGTTATAGCTGCAGCCGCAAAGGTACTGGAAAATGGTGAATAGTGTGGGAGAGGTGCAGCTGTGTAGGGTAGTAGTACAGTATGGGACATGATAGAAAAGGCAGGAAATGTGCGGCTGTGAAGGTGTAGAGATGGCGGCACCAGGGATTGCAGTAGTTACAGCTGAGTACAGTATGGGACATGATGGACAAGGCAGGAGATGTGCGGCTGTGTAGTAGTAGTAGTACAGTATAGTACATGACGGATAAGGCAGGAGATGTGCGGTGTGTAGTAGTAGTACAGTATAGTACATGACGGATAAAATAGGAGATGTGCGGCTGTGTAGTAGTAATAGTACAGTGTGGCACATGATAGAAAAGGCAGGAGATGTGCGGCTGTGTAGTAGTAGTAGTAGTACAATATGGGACATGATGGACAAGGCAGGAGATGTGCGGCTGTGTAGGTGTAGTAGTAGTACAGTATGGGACATGATAGAAAAGGCAGGAGATGTGCGGCTGTGTAGGTGTAGTAGTAGTACAGTATGGGACATGATAGAAAAGGCAGGAGATGTGCGGCTGTGTAGGTGTAGTAGTAGTACAGTATGGGACATGATGGACAAGGCAGGAGATGTGCGGCTGTGTAGTAGTAGTAGTATAGTATGTGCGGCTGTGTAGGGTAGTAGTAGTAGTAGTAGTATAGTATGGGACATGATGGACAAGGCAGGAGATGTGCGGCTGTGTAGGTGTAGTAGTAGTAGTACAGTATGGGACATGATAGAAAAGGCAGGAGATGTGCGGCTGTGTAGTAGTAGTAGTACAGTATGGGACATGATGGACAAGGCAGGAGATGTGCGGCTGTGTAGTAGTAGTAGTACAGTATGCGACATGATGGACAAGGCAGGAGATGTGCGGCTGTGTAGTAGTAGTAGTACAGTATGGGACATGATAGAAAAGGCAGGAGATGTGCGGCTGTGTAGTAGTAGTAGTAGTACAGTATGGGACATGATGGACAAGGCAGGAGATGTGCGGCTGTGTAGTAGTAGTAGTAGTACAGTATGGGACATGATGGACAAGGCAGGAGATGTGCAGCTGTGTAGTAGTAGTAGTACAGTATGGGACATGATAGAAAAGGCAGGTGATGTGCGGCTGTGTAGTAGTAGTAGTAGTACAGTATGGGACATGATGGATAAGGCAGGAGATGTGCGGTGTGTAGGGGTAGTAGTACAGTATGGGACATGATGGACAAGGCAGGAGATGTGCGGCTGTGTAGTAGTAGTAGTACAGTATGGGACATGATAGAAAAGGCAGGAGATGTGCGGCTGTGTAGTAGTAGTAGTAGTAGTACAGTATGGGACATGATGGACAAGGCAGGAGATGTGCGGCTGTGTAGGTGTAGTAGTAGTACAGTATGCGACATGATGGACAAGGCAGGAGATGTGCGGCTGTGTAGTAGTAGTAGTACAGTTTGGGACATGATAGAAAAGGCAGGAGATGTGCGGCTGTGTAGTAGTAGTAGTACAGTATGGGACATGATGGACAAGGCAGGAGATGTGCGGCTGTGTAGTAGTAGTAGTAGTACAGTATGCGACATGATAGAAAAGGCAGGAGATGTGCGGCTGTGTAGTAGTAGTAGTACAGTATGGGACATGATAGAAAAGGCAGGAGATGTGCGGCTGTGTAGTAGTAGTAGTACAGTATGGGACATGATGGACAAGGCAGGAGATGTGCGGCTGTGTAGTAGTAGTAGTACAGTATGGGACATGATGGACAAGGCAGGAGATGTGCGGCTGTGTAGTAGTAGTAGTACAGTATGGGACATGATAGAAAAGGCAGGAGATGTGCGGCTGTGTAGGTGTAGTAGTACAGTATGGGACATGATGGACAAGGCAGGAGATGTGCGGCTGTGTAGGTGTAGTAGTAGTACAGTATAGTACATGACGGATAAGGCAGGAGATGTGCGGTGTGTAGTAGTAGTACAGTATAGTACATGACGGATAAAATAGGAGATGTGCGGCTGTGTAGTAGTAATAGTACAGTGTGGCACATGATAGAAAAGGCAGGAGATGTGCGGCTGTGTAGTAGTAGTAGTAGTACAGTATGGGACATGATGGACAAGGCAGGAGATGTGCGGCTGTGTAGGTGTAGTAGTAGTACAGTATGGGACATGATCGAAAAGGCAGGAGATGTGCGGCTGTGTAGGTGTAGTAGTAGTACAGTATGGGACATGATAGAAAAGGCAGGAGATGTGCAGCTGTGTAGGTGTAGTAGTAGTACAGTATGGGACATGATAGAAAAGGCAGGAGATGTGCGGCTGTGTAGGGGTAGTAGTACAGTATGGGACATGATAGACAAGGCAGGAGATGTGCGGCTGTGTAGGTGTAGTAGTAGTACAGTATGCGACATGATGGACAAGGCAGGAGATGTGCGGCTGTGTAGTAGTAGTAGTACAGTATGGGACATGATGGACAAGGCAGGAGATGTGCAGCTGTGTAGTAGTAGTAGTACAGTATGCGACATGATGGACAAGGCAGGAGATGTGCAGCTGTGTAGTAGTAGTAGTACAGTATGGGACATGATAGAAAAGGCAGGTGATGTGCGGCTGTGTAGTAGTAGTAGTAGTACAGTATGGGACATGATGGACAAGGCAGGAGATGTGCGGCTGTGTAGTAGTAGTAGTACAGTATGGGACATGATAGAAAAGGCAGGTGATGTGCGGCTGTGTAGTAGTAGTAGTAGTACAGTATGGGACATGATGGAAAAGGCAGGAGATGTGCGGCTGTGTAGGGGTAGTAGTACAGTATGGGACATGATAGACAAGGCAGGAGATGTGCGGCTGTGTAGGTGTAGTAGTAGTACAGTATGGGACATGATAGAAAAGGCAGGAGATGTGCGGCTGTGTAGTAGTAGTACAGTATGGGACATGATAGAAAAGGCAGGAGATGTGCGGCTGTGTAGTAGTAATAGTACAGTATGGGACATGATGGACAAGGCAGGAGATGTGCGGCTGTGTAGTAGTAGTAGTAGTACAGTATGGGACATGATAGAAAAGGCAGGAGATGTGCGGCTGTGTAGTAGTAGTAGTAGTACAGTATGGGACATGATAGAAAAGGCAGGAGATGTGCGGCTGTGTAGTAGTAGTAGTACAGTATGGGACATGATAGAAAAGGCAGGAGATGTGCGGCTGTGTAGTAGTAGTAGTAGTACAGTATGGGACATGATAGAAAAGGCAGGAGATGTGCGGCTGTGTAGTAGTAGTAGTAGTACAGTATGGGACATGATAGAAAAGGCAGGAGATGTGCGGCTGTGTAGTAGTAGTAGTAGTACAGTATGGGACATGATAGAAAAGGCAGGAGATGTGCGGCTGTGTAGTAGTAGTAGTACAGTATGGGACATGATGGACAAGGCAGGAGATGTGCGGCTGTGTAGTAGTAGTAGTACAGTATGCGACATGATAGAAAAGGCAGGAGATGTGCGGCTGTGTAGTAGTAGTAGTACAGTATGGGACATGATGGACAAGGCAGGAGATGTGCGGCTGTGTAGTAGTAGTAGTATAAAATGGCACATGATAGAAAAGGCAGGAGATGTGCAGCTGTGTAGGGTAGTAGTAGTAGTATAGTATGTGCGTCTGTGTAGGGTAGTAGTAGTATAAAATGGCACATGATAGAAAAGGCAGGAGATGTGCGGCTGTGTAGGGTAGTAGTAGTAGTACAGTATGGGACATGATGGACAAGGCAGGAGATGTGCGGCTGTGTAGGGTAGTAGTAGTAGTATAGTATGTGCGGCTGTGTAGGGTAGTAGTAGTAGTATAGTAGTGCGGCTGTTTAGCGTAGTAGTAGTAGTATAGAATGGCACATGATAGAAAAGGCAGGAGATGTGCAGCTGTGTAGGTGTAGTAGTAGTATAGTATGGTACATGATGGACAAGGCAGGAGATGTGCGGCTGTGTAGGGTAGTAGTAGTAGTATAGTATGTGCGGCTGTGTAGGGTAGTAGTAGTATAGAATGGCACATGATAGAAAAGGCAGGAGATGTGCGGCTGTATAGGTGTAGTAGTAGTACAGTATGGTACATGATGGACAAGGCAGGAGATGTGCGCCTGTGTAGGGGGTAGTAGTAATAATAGTAGTAGTACAGTATAGAACATGATGGAAAAGGCAGGAGATGTGCAGCTCTGTAGCGTAGTAATAATAATAATTATAATAGTAGTAGTAGGATAGCATGGAACATGAGGCAAAAGGCAGGAGATGTGTAGCTGTGTAGTAGTAATAATATTAGTAGTACAGTATAGAATGTGATGTAAAAGGCAGGGGATGTGCGGCTGTGTAGGGGGTAGTACTAGTAGTAGTAGTAATTATATTAGTAGTACAGTATGGAACGTGATGGAAAAGGTAGGAGATGTGCAGGTGTGTAGGGGTAGTAGTAGTAGTAATAATAATAATAATAATAAATAATAATATTAGTAGTACAGTATAGAACGTGATGAAAAAGGGGATGTGCGGCTGTGTAGGAGGAGGAGGAGTAGTGTGAAATGTGATGGAAAAGGTAGGAGATGTGCAGGTGTGTAGTAGGAGTAGTACAGTATGGAACATAATGGATAGTCCAAGAGATGTGCCAAATCATGCCGAATGGCTTCCCTCATCTCTGGCTATAAAACACCGCCAGTATTGCTAGCTTCCAGTGTTCCTTTGTATTTACCCCTTACATAATAATTCATACAGAATTGACACTGTAGCTGTACAATACTCAAGATTAGCGGACATGGACAGAAGGGCGAGCAATGAGAAATGTGTAGGACTGTGTTCACTTGGAGACCTAATGTGCTTCTTCGTAGACGCCAAGGTAGATGTCTATGGTTGCTACTTACTGGTACATTAGGGAACCGCAGCTCCCGAGCACAGACTTCTGCTCTAAAAGGCAAAACACTGTGCAGAGCAAAGTCATGAAGAATGTTCTCCTTTGCATGTAACTTTTATTATCCGGGATCTATCAGAACAGGTGATTTGGATGAAGGAAG
This sequence comes from Dendropsophus ebraccatus, assembly GCF_027789765.1. Taxonomy (NCBI): domain Eukaryota; kingdom Metazoa; phylum Chordata; class Amphibia; order Anura; family Hylidae; genus Dendropsophus; species Dendropsophus ebraccatus. The sequence goes on along the minus strand of NC_091465.1, from coordinate 29,227,391 downwards.
CAGAAATACTTGGATCATTATACGTATATTGTATTATTTGCATGGGACTTCCGCTTCATCCCTCTTTATGAGCAGCGGTTTTGCATATTATCTTTCCTCTTATTGTGTTTGCAATGAAACTTTTTTCGCTGGGCCTGGGAAAATCTGAGGCCTATTCATGGAGAGGGTTTGGGGATAGGGCAGATTTATTGCGTATTGACTGGAAGGTATTTGTGCATTGAATGCGCTGACCAGTCGTGAAACCATAAGCCTGAAAGATTCTGTGACCATTGTGTATTGCACAGACTGGTCACGGCCATAGGACGGAACCCATCCGAGCCTGGGATAAAAAGACTAATTGTCTTTTGTCATTTTTACAAGGAGGATTTAATGGAGGCGAAGGTATCAGCTGTGAGGAAAATTCCACAGATACTTCTCCAGATATGTGATATTACCCCAGAGAATTCCCAGACAAAGTCTATCTGACAGCTTCTCTGTGGTTAATGCTCCTCCACAGAAGGCTCATGGAGCGGGATCTATGGAGTGCTTAGTGGAGAAGGAATTCCTGGCATCTTTCAGAGATATTTAATGCGCACCTAACAGCCGGCCTTATCAAACATCTCCACAATACCCGGCACAGTCCTCTCTATAGGTAGTGATAGCAATCTCCTGCACAGGGGCCTGAAAAGGAGATACCGAGAACCGTGAAACCCGCTGGATATCCATATAATCCACCGCTATGTCCAGGCTGAAACGGATACCAAGATTAGCCACACAATTCCAGCCAGAAATCAGCCCCATATGTTATATGGCTTAATGGCAAATAGGTCGCATACATTGCTGGTATGTTACATGAATTCATTGAACCAGAATTATACCAGATATCAATCTCCCTAATGTAGGGAAACTTCTAGATCCTCCTATGCAAAGTGCTGTAAGATTTCCTGCTTACAAAGCAATTGCATGAAAACACCTACCAAACTAGGATCAAAGAAACCATATAAAGGACCATGTAAATTGTCCCCACATGTCAACCTAGATCAGACTACACCGAAAACTCATATGGGGAACCCCACTTAATCAAAGTAAACTCAGATATTAATTAATCAAAATATATGTTTATTAAATCAATCACAGAAAAAACAACACTAAAAACAAGACCTGGGGAGGTGGGAGACCAAGTTGCTGGGACAAGTTATTTAAAGTGCCAGTGCATCCATATACAATATGTTGTAAACTCAATATTATAATTCATCCAGCATAACGTGCATGATAAAGTGCCAGTGCAATTGCTACAGTACGCTGATAGGAATCACATATAAATAGACAAATACATATGAATGATAAAATGATAACCAGTCTGTAACACAGGTCCCAGTCCACTAATCCCCCACCTCACACTCCAACGCCGTTTTGCTCTCCAAGCTTCGTCAGGAGCTTGGAGAGCGAAACGGCGTTGGAGTGTGAGGTGGGGGTGCCGGTGCTGCGGTCCTGTTTTTTAACTGTTACCCGATTCCCACGCACGGCACCAGTCTATTACCGAGCAACAGCCCGGTCTAAACCACTAGAGGCAGGCCAGCCCATCCCCAGCGGGAGGAAACCCCCTCCCCTCTATGACGTGGCTCCATTAGAATCAATGAAGCCACGTCATAGAGGGGAGGGGGGCTTCCTCCCACTGGGGGTGGGCCAGCCCGCCTCTAGTGCTTTAGGCAGGACCATTGGTTGGTAATAGACAGTCAGGCTATGTTCACACTAAGGAAGAGACCGGCCGTTTCATGACCAGGCAGGGTCACGGAACGACCGGTCTCTGCAAAGATCTTTCGGCCGCAGTGTTCTAATGCGGGTGCATCTGCGCGCGCCCGCATCAGAACTCCCCATAGGAAACAATGAAGCAAGCGGCCAGAGACGCTCACTTCATTGTGTGAACTGACAGGGTTTCCTACGGGCGCAATTCACTGAATTGCGGCCGCAGAAAACTGACATGTCAGTTCTTTGTGGCACCATACGGGATCCCGGCCGGAGCGTATGCGATGTGTATACCCTCCGGCCGGGATCCCATAGCAGAATAGGCTATGTTCACACTACGTAAAAGTACGGCAGTTGTTGCAATCGGCATCCACGGCCGTACTTTTACGTAGTGTAAACATAGCGTCACTTTGTGTGGGAATAGAGCCACGGTTCAATAAAAGGAATGTGGCGCCGGTATCCCAGTGCTGGTCTATTCATAATAAAAACAGAAGAGTGATGTGCCACTGGTACATTTGATTTAAAGAGTCACTGTCGTATTTTTTTTTTTTTTTGCAGAAATCAATAGTCCAGGCGATTTTAAGAAACTTTGTAATTGGGTTTATTAGCCAAATCTGCCATTATCTGCATGTAAAAAGCCTTTTCCCAGGTCCCCCCCTCCTTCCTCTTTTTCATCCACTCTGAAAATCTGAAAATTGTGACTTGTTGCAGGAGTCGTACCCTGTCTGCTCTAGGGAGAGGGGAGGGGGGAGGAGGAAGGAGGGAGTTAGCCGGCAGCAGAAAGCAGATAACAGAGGATTACAGGCACGGAGCTGGGTGACAGCTGTAATCTGAGCTCAGACAGGTCAGTGGTGACTGTCACAGGAGATATCCCGTGAGGGATTTGTAGATTAACTCTTTTTTGTCCTGTTTTGGTCTTTTCTTTAGCTCTCTCCATAGGAGAACCATGAAGACAGGGGGGAGAGCTTCAAACTGCTTTTTCATGATAAAAATGCATTTTTCGGATAATAAACCCAATTACAAAGTTTCTTAAAATCGCCTGGACTATTGATTTCTGCAAAAAAAAAAAATTCTCGACAGTGACACTTTAAGCTAATAACACAGTAGGAAGTAAGTTCCTTATCTCCCCCTTGTGGTGGCTTCAGGTAGATTTTTGTAATTTAATAGAATCCCCCCTCCCCCCCCATTGCCATTGTTTGGCCTTTTCCTTTTACTGATCTCCATAGTTTTTCTTTATGCTTAAAAAGCGCATGTGTGAAATTGTGTTTAGTTTTTTTGCCGTTTCTTAGAAACCATAGAATTGAAGATCCACGGCACGCGAGTTTCTGTGCAAAAAATACCTGCAGTACATGTATAAGGTTTGTGAAATCTCATCATTTTACCTGCTACTGTAATCCCCCATAGATTTTTGCCAGTGAAATCCATAGTGAGGATATGTTCACAAAAAATGTTTTTTTTTTTAAGGACAGCAGTCATTTTGAGGCTTATTTTGATATTTATGGCCGTGCATAAAGAGCATGTTCAAAATATGGCTGTATTGTTGCCTCAACAAGTGTAGACATACCCTGAGGGTAAAAATACAGCCGTACTTTGATAATTCAGTAAAATAACCTCTAATACATTGTGTGAACATACCCTTAGTCTTCCACCCTTAGGCTAGGTTCACACTATGTATCTGTGCGGCTGTATTGCGGGCGGTAAATCATCGGCCGGATTTTTCCGGTTCATGCGTACGCTGGAAAGTATACGATATACGGCTGCACAGTGCACACTATGTATGAATCTACGGCCCTATCGTAAACGGACCCGTAAAAAATGAACAAGACCATTGTTTGCGGCTGGAAATGTGCAAATTCTCGGCCGTGGATTGACAGGTGGTCCGTACAGAGTACTTCAAAAATAGCCGGCAATGATGCCGAATGCCGATGCCTCTAATAGTTAATATATTAAATTAATAAAACACATCTTCTTTGTAATAAAGTCCCTTTCATTGTTCAATAATTTAATTCTAACGAATCCATCATTGTGCAATTAAATATACTGTTAAAATAAATAGATATATAAATAAATGTATATTTATATATATATTTATTTTTTGACAGTATATTTAATTGCACAATGATGGATTCGTTTAAATTAAATTATTGAACAACAAAACTGATTTTATTACAACGAAAAAGTGTTTTATTAATTAAATATATTAACCATGAGAGGCATCGGCATTACTGCAGAGGATCGCAAACCCCGGTAATAGCGATTCATGTAAACTGTGTTCCCTGCTTTCCCAGATGCATCCAGAGGTGTTTGCATCACTTTAAGATTTTATTTGTTATTTTTAGTTGAACCAGATTTCCAAGTAAATGACCCTATGTTTTCAGCCGCATGTCTATTTTTTCCAACGGCCGTAGTTTCAGCCGCACATTTCCAGCCGCATAAAAAATACAGCCGCACACATACATAGTGCGAACATAGCCTTAACATATATGAAGAAATGAGAACATACAATGGTAAGAAAAATCCACTGCAAATCTGCGACAACATACAGATGCAGATTTTACACAGGTTAAATTCTATGCGTAACAATTATGCATCATGTGGATGAAAGTCTTCCAAAATGTATCCATAGAAAAGCTGAAGCATGTGCCCTAAGAGTATGTCATACAGGTAATACATACAATGCAAATGTTATGGTGTGTAGGTCAATGGAAATCATTGATAAACAACTTAAAACTGCAGAAAAGCTGAAGCATACATCTGTAGTGTATTCACAACATGTATACATACTCTAAGGGTGGGATTACATGTACTATATCGCAGCGGATTTCTGTGGCTCCCGGCTCCTACACATCAATCGGTGGTTGCGGCGGGACAGTGCACTGATTGGTTGAGCGGGATGTGAGGATCAGGGAGCCACAGAAGCAGGCTGGAGCGCGGACTGGTAAATTATTCACCTGTGGGTTAAGGAGGTAGGGGCTTTACATACTCGCAGCGGAAAGGAAAATCCATTGTTAGTATATAAACCCATACAGAATGACAGGACACAGGATCACAGCAGATTTTGCTGTGGAACTTGCAGCTTAAAATCAGCAGTGGAATTTTTACAATCTGTGCAAAAACAGCTGTTCTTCTATAGACTTTAACCCCTTAAGGACAGAGCCAATTTAGATTTTTGCGTTTTAGTTTTTTCCTCCTTGTGCTTAAAAGGTCATAGCAGTTGCATTTTTCCACCTAGAAACACACATGAGCCCTTATTTTTTGCGTCACTAATTGTACTTTGCAATGACAGGCTGAATTTTTGCATAAAGTACACTGCGAAACCAGAAAAAAATTCAAAGTGTGGTGAAATTGAAAAAAAAAAAGCATTTTGTTTATTTGGGGGAAATGTGTTTTTACGCCATTCGCCCTGGGGTAAAACTGACTTGTTATATATGTTCCTCAAGTCGTTACGATTAAAACGATATGTAACATGTATAACTTTTATTCTATCTGATGGCCTGTAAAGAATTTAAACCATTGTCAACAAATATACGTTCCTTAAAATCGCTCCATTCGCAGGCTTATAGCGCTTTTATCCTTTGGTCTATGGGGCTGTGTGAGGTGTAATTTTTTGCGCCATGATGTGTTCTTTTTATCGGTACCTTGATTGCGCATATACGACTTTTTGATCGCTTTTTATTACAATTTTCTGGGATTTGATGCGACCAAAAATGCGCAATTTTGCACTTTGGGATTTTTTTGCGCTGACGCCGTTTACTGTGCGAGATCAGGAATGTGATTAATTAATAGTTTGGGCGATTACGCACGCGGCGATAGCAAACATGTTTGTTTATTTATTTACTTTTATTTATAACCTGGGAAAAGGGGGGTGATTCAGACTTTTATTAGGGGAGGGGGCTTTTTACTATAAACAACACTTTTTTTTTTTTACTTTAACACTTATACTAGAAGCCCCCCTAGGGGACTTCTAGTATATACGCTTTGATCTCTCATAGAGATCTCTGCAGCATAGATATGCTGCAGAGATCCATGAGATAGGCACTCGTTTACTTCCGGCTGCTGCAGCCGGAAGTAAACGAGTGCCGAGCCGGGGACGGCGCCATCTTGGAGCGGTCCCCGGCCGGCTTCAGAAACGGAGATCGCTCCTCCGGGATAACATCCCGGGGAAGCGATCTCCGCCACTAGACACCAGGGAACGGCTGAATCCGGTAATCGGATGCAGCTGTCATGTTTGACAGCTGCATCTGATTACTGTATTAGCAGGCACGGCGATCGGACCGTGCCCGCTAATACCTACGGTCCCAGGCTACAAGCGGCACCCGGGACCGCTGCGGTTCAGAGCGGGGTCGCCGCGCGGCGACCCCGCTCTGAACGTCCTTACCGGCATCAGGGCGTAAATGTCGTTAAGGGGTTAATACAACTGAATTTTACTATTATTTTACTGTGTGTGAACATAGCCTTAAAGTTAAAGGGGTTTTTACAGGTGGTTTTAATGCCTTAGGGTGCAGTGAAAATAAAAAACTAAAAAAAAATGCATACTCACCTGGCCTGATACTCCACCGCTGCACGGGACCTGGTCTGCCCTGCTCTCCTCTTCTTCCTGTCAGTTTTGTCTTGCAGGAAAATGCCTAATCAGCATATCATTGAGCCCCTCTCAGTTCATAAACTTTCATATATTTAAAGGGGTTATCCAGTGCTACAAAAACATGGCCACTTTCTTCCAGAGACAGCCCCACTCGTGTCTCCAGCTTGGGCGGGGTTTTGCTGCTCAGTTCCATTGAAGTGAATGGAGATTAATTGCAAACTGCACCTGAACTGGAAACAAGAGTCGTACTGTCTCTGAAAGAAAGTGGCCATGTTTTTGTAGCACTGGATAACCCCCTTTAAACATGGCAAGGACATGACTAGTACAACATTTCAAAGACAACAACTTCTTCTTCTTTAACTTTTTTCAAGTTTATTTACTAGAGTGACAGCATGCAGAGATATTAATAACAATGAGAATAATGATGCAAAACAAATAATCAAAACTTGTATAACTTCTTTTTTAAACATTTCCATACATCGGCATCCCACTACAATAGGCAGATATAATTATATTGCTAAGAAAATGCTCTGCAAATACGGATTTTAATAATATCCACCATAAAGCAGAATTATTTTTCAAAGTTTTAATTATATAAGTTATAAAAAATGCAAAAAAGAGAAATAGAAATAGGACGTCCTGCAATGGCGATTTTTAGAAGATTTTGAATAAAGAAATAAGTTTTTTTTTTATGGTGAGTGCCCTCTACATTTTCTTCCTTTTCTTCGATGTTGATTACTATTGTCTATAGTAGAAGTGAGCACCCCATATAAAAAAAACTACAAGATAGCCCCAAATGTGAATCAAAAAGCTATGTCCTTAAGATAAAAAAGTGTTAACGCATTCTCTAATTAAGGTCTGTTTCACACAGGCGCATTATAGACATAATAGGCAGCTGTAATATGGATACATGTACATGTGAAACCAGCCTACATATGTACATCGACTCACAGGATAAAAATAGTACATCTGTGAAATGGGGTAACGGCGACCCATAAGGCATACAGCATTTAGTACGGTGGGGAGGGGGAACTAAAAATATTGGTTTATGTAGGGCTTTTATAATAAAAGGGGAATGGGATGAAATGTGTAGTCTAATGCCAGGTGGTCAATGGATAAGGGGGGGAGGGGCAGATCAGTATAACAAAAAAGTGGTTAGAGATGATTGGGTGGCAATAGTAGTATCATATAGTAAATTCTACAATTCCCCCATATGTTGCTGTTTAATTTGAGTGAAATGCTGGTAAGGTAAATTGTGGGCATTCTGGTACAAAGATGAGACTAAAGTCACATTTTTGTTTGATTTCTTTTTCTTTGAAGTCTTAACTCTCAATGTAACACTGCCCTCTAGTGGCAGAATGAGACAAACGCATTTCATACTTATCTCAAGTTCACTCGGAATTTTTGTTTTCATTTAACATATTCATTTACTCATTTGAAAAGAGGGAGAAAAAAAAGTAGATGTTAAATGGATGCTAAAAACGGATGGTGTTGTATGCCACACAACAGAATTAGTTTCCCATTGACTTACTTTATAAAAATAACGGATTGCATTTTTTTTTTTATAGTTAACTATGTTTTTGTATATAGCAAAATTAATGTATAGTAACAACAACAAACCTAAACAAAAAAGTGTGAACCCAGCCTTAAACAAACCTGAGAGTATACCTTTACTGCTAAATGGTACAGCTTATTAGCTTCATCTTGGTAAAGAGAATTTTTGGTCCCCGACACTGCCATCTGCAACTACCTATTACAGGGATGGGGAACCTTCAGCCCTCCAGATGTTGCAAAACTACAATTACCATCATGCCTGGACAGCCAAAGCAAGACTTTGGCTGTCCAGGTATGATGGGAATTGTAGTTTTGCAACAGCTGGAGGGCCGAAGGTTCCCCATCACTGACCTATTAGTTTCTGCCTCAGGCTGGGTTCAAACTGCATATTTGCTAGCCATTAAATGGGGGGGAAAACGGATGAAAAAAAATGGATGCATGTAAGTGCATGTTTTTCCACTGACTTCTATTATAAAAAAAAAAATATCAAAACGCATTTTTAGTGTACACAAAAACATTGTCGACCACGTTTTTTTTGTACAAAAAAAACCCACGAACGGATGCGTTTTGATCCATCCATTTTTTTCTGTAATGGAAGTCAATGGAAAAATGAATCCAAAAGGATGCAGACAAATGCATGCATTTTTTCATTATACGGATCTGTTAAAGGGACAGCAAAAAATTCTGTGTGAGCCAAGCTTTAGGCGGGGTTCACACTAGAACTACAAGTTCTGAGCCAACTGTGGATCTAATGCCCCAACTGACAGCTTTGGTCCCCATCGGCTTCTCCACAATCCACCAGCCTTGATTTATAGATCTCCTAATGCTTGTGTATATGAAGAGATTAATTAATCCAGACTGGCAGTATAGTTCTTTAGCATGGCAAAAAAAACTTTTTTTAAATAGTTTTAATAGAAAGTTTTTCAATTAAAACTCTGTTAATGTAAGATTAACCGTAATAACCCTCAAAATAAAAAACTACTTATAATACCCTGTAAAAAAATAAAATAAAATCTAAATTGCCCCACCATTAATCATGGGATAGATCATAAAATAATATACAATATTTACATGCTTACATAATAAGGCATCATGGAGCAGTCACAGTGTGTAGCATGTCCAGCTAATAATCAGAGTGCTGGAGGACACACATGCTCAGTCACTCTCCTTACAGCCAAGTCTCCAGCATAGTGATCCTCTGGTCAGTGTAGAATGGGCAAGAGAAAAAGCTCTTTGCTTATCAGGGAAGGAGCAGGGTCTTTGCAGTAGTATGGCGGTATAGCGGAGAAGACATCTTCTGCAGTGGAAGTAAGAAGAGATTACAATGTCAGCTGCCAGAGGGGGAAGACTGCTCATTCTTGGCCAGATCCCACCCCAGCAGCACAGATCAGAAGCATCACCAAGGAGGACATGTGGAAACTGAAAATACATTTTATGACAAGAACGGCCGTTGTTTTCAAGTAAAACAACAGCTGTTCTTTTCATAGTGAAATGGGTTGCATTGAAGTAAATGTAAACAATGGACGTTGGTCACACAATGTATTGAACAACAGCCGTTGTTTGATAAGGCCGTCAAAATAATGGGCATGTCTATTATTTCCTGCCGTTGTGCATGGATTTCAATGCAATTTTTATTGCAAACAACGGCCGTTGTTTGGGTTTTGTGTGAACATAGCCTTAACATGTATGCAGATGTGAAAAATACTTGTCCTGACTAAACAAATCCCTATATAAGGATATCAACTGGGGAAGAAGGGAAACAAGTCATCACTGTTGTAGATGAAAAGGAGTAATATGTGCTGCATCTAATATTGTGAAAATTCTTTTGTGTACAAAACATTCTAGACAAATTTTAAGATCTCCACATGTAGTCAAGAGGAATCTTCATTGTTTACATCCTGCTGATGAAAATCTGCCTGGCCATGTGACGGAGTAAAACATCATATGACCAGGTCAAGTTTTTAACTTTTGCAAGTCAACAAATATTTCTGAAAGACTGACACTTCCTGTTCTGTTAGAAATCATTTTTGGCTTGTGTTTTTTAAAATGGGGGGCAAAGGGCTGTGTCTGCCATGAGGCAAGTTGAGTATCTTGCCTCAAGTGGCAGACTGCAGAGTCCCTGAGGGATGGCACGTTTCATGAAGTGGCCGTAAATATACTCTCTAGCATCTTTTGCTATAAACTTAGGGTCCTATTAGACTGGCCGATGGCAGCCTGATCAGCAATATAAACAAGCAGTGGTCAGCTCGTTTACTGAGCCTATTACACGACTTGATTAGCGGTTAGCAAGGGCTGCACGGACATCGCCCTGGCCCTTAATTGCCAGCCATCAGCCGTACATCACTTTTACATGTAGTAATAGCATGGTCGTCGGCCGATGATTCTAGGTCTGGACCTAAAGAAACGATCAGCCATATTACATGGATTTGTAGAACAGGGAGATGGTAAAAGAGCTTGCTCTGTCCTCTCCAGGCATTGACCTGGTATTGCAGAAAGAAAGAAACAATCAGCTGATCATTGTCTCTATTAGATGGAGCGATAATTGGCCGAATCAGCCTAATTCGTCACTCTGTGTAATAGGGCCCTTATTCTGTACCGTAGGCTCTAATGACCCAATGAATCGCAAATTACAGCTGGACACAGATGTCATTATCAAAGGTAGGATGGCCATGACAGATAACACCCCTACTATAAAGCAGGAGGCAGACAACACAGGATCCACCAATGAAAGTAGATGATCACCTTCTTCCCTTTTCACCACAGTTTATCTGCACAGGTCACAGAGCATGCCCACAATTCTCCCATGTAACTAATAGGTTGTTTTGTTATGTTCAGATGCCTGTTGTAAAACAAATTTCCATTCTATTTATGGTGAATCTATCACACCTTCATCACCTATTGAGCTGACTGCACCACTGGATATATCAATAAAAGAATTCAGAACATACATTTGTTGTCTGTTTTTTTTCATTAAAAAAAACCCAGCTTTACTCAGGCCATGAAAAGTGTGAAGGAGGTGGGAGCAATGTGTATAAACCAGTTAGAGAATAAATAAATAAAAACTGATCAAGTTGTATGTACCCCAAAATGGTACCAATAAAAAGCCCTCATACAGCTACATAAATGTGTGTACATTAAGAGGGGGGTGACTGGTCCGTTCAGACTACGGAATCGGCCTCTAGACTTGGACTTCTGCCTTTAATCTCTTTAAATGGGAGGGCTCGTGTGCCTTCGCTCTCCGCTTAAAGAATTGACGCGTCAATTTTTTGAGTGGAGAGCCATGGAGAGCGGAGGCCTGCGAGCCCTCCTGTTCAAAGAGATTTAAGGCAGGATTCGGCGGAAATTCCATAGTGTGAAGAGGCCTAATGCAGCAAAATAACGTAGTTGTTTCCCCATTATTTGTATTATTGTGTACCCAGCAAAAAATAAGCCCTGACATGGTTAATATAATAAGAATAAAAATGTTTATAAAAATATTAAGGCTGGGTTTACATATATAAGTTGGCATCAGTTGCGTTTTTTGCCTAAAAACTGACCACAACTGATGTCACAACTGATGCCAAAAATGCATCAGTTGTCATCAGTTTTTCTATCCGTCTTTTCATTAAAAACCATCAGTTGCCAGCAGTTTCCATCAGTTGTCATCAGTTGTCACAAGTTGCGCTCATCAGTTGACATTTTTTTCCCCAGTATGTTTTCCTGTCATTTTCAATGGGATTTGCGGGGGAGCGCACGGGGGCTATATACTAAATTGGGGGAGCTCACAGGGGGGCTATATACTACAAGGGGAGAGCGCACAGGGGGCTATATGGGAGGGGGAGAGCGCACAGGGGGGCTATATGGGAGGGGGAGAGCGCACATGGGGGGCTATATACTATTGGGGGAGAGCGCACAGCAATGCTGTATACTAATTGGGGGAGAGCACACAGGGAAGCTAAATATTACTGGGGGGGCAACAGGGGGGCTATATACTACTGGAGGAGAAACAGGGGGGGCGATATACTACTGGGGGACCAAGGGGGGACTATAGGGGAGGGGGAGAGCACACAGGGGGAGATATATGTTTATTTTGTGTACTATTTGCCTGAACGCCGGATGCCAGAGCCGAACGGCATGCGTCCTGCCCGGCGAGGCATCCGGCGCTCTATTCGATTGTATTGGTGCGGCGCCGCATCACCGGAGCGGCGGTCCGCCAGGACGCTGCAAGATGCGTCCTAACGCACCGACGGTCCGGCGATGCGGCGGCCACTAGTTCACGCCGCACATTTTGAACGATCCCATTGAAAACAATGGGATCAGTTCAAAGATGCGTTTCCCTCCGGCGCTTTTCTCCTGCGCCGGAGGGAAACGCCGCCGCACCGCCGGACATATGTAAACCCGGCCTAAAAGTTAACCCCCTCCCCAAACTATAAAAAGATCAACATAACTGGTATCATGAACTATTTATGCAGCATGCTGAACTATTTTTATTTTCATTGGAAAGCAAAAGTTATGTCTTCATTTTTAACAGCCTGAACCACATGTCATAAGGGCCTTCCCCGGCTTCTCCCCACCCACCAGCCTTGATAGGTCTCCTCCTGTTTGGGCATAAGGACAGATCAGACAAGGGTGGCAGACCAGGCAGAAGCCTCTGGAGGCTGTCCAATGACTTGTAGTTTGGGCAGCCTTGTTACTACTATAGTATATACCATAACCTCTCTGAACCAAATAGAATATATTTCTAGCAGGTAATTCTAAGTAACCTGAAATTCTTAAAAGCTCTACAAACAGGAGCAGCTTGGTATCATACCCCCATTCTTTAGAATTTACTACCCCATAAAATTAGACTCAAACAATCAAAAGCAAGCAGAAAGCAGAAATGTACTACTACAACTGTACTACACTATAAAGAGCTGTGACCTTTACCTAATGTCTAAAGGTGGCCATGCACCCTCAATAACGAATGCCTCCATCCTCCCAATACACAGGAATCTTTAGCGCGGCCGAGCGACCCTGTGTTCGACTGGAGGAAGGGAGGAGTAAGCCCTGTGGCTGCGGCTCAAAGGGGTTAGGCAGTGATTTCCCATCATGATGACCCCTATATATCCACCGACATCATCTGTTTGTGGTTGGTCAGAGGAGCCCCATACACCTTATACTGAAGGCCGAACCTGCTGACAAAAGTATATGGGGACCTCAACTCCCCTGGCCTTGAATGTTGCAGGGTTTTCTCTCCCACCGCTCCAGTCTGTCATCTGTTTTACTTGTGTTTATTGTACTTATTTTTATGTTTACCCCTTTATCATATGTACAGTGGTATGGAATTACATTTATAGCAATTTAAACTACTACTACTACTTCTAAGTAAATTACAATTAATAGGACTAATAGTTTTTTGTACTGCAATATACTGCATTGTGCAGCTCTCCTAGTACACTGGGTTTCCTATGAATGCCAAGATGTGAGGTCTGGTGGTCTTCACTAGGCCCCTGGCTGCAATCCCAATCACTCAGCATCCCAATTAGATGGCACAGTCACTGTTACTATTGACCACACCATCCAAATAGCCAGAATGAAAGTTACCCCCGATCCTGGCTTCTGCTGATGGTTGTCGACTGTAGTAAACAGACAGTATCTGCTGTGTATGGAGCACACCCAGCTTCCGGGCCTGCTCCACACTTTCTGTCCCGACATAAGTGAGCTTTCAGTAAAGAGTTAATAAAAGTACGAGTAATACACTATACCTGTGCTTTCTGTTCATTAACATTATTCCTGTGGGCACTAAGCAGGGACACAACCCATTGGTATTACCAGCTGGTAAGTATTTATAGGCTTCCAGGAGGAATAATTTAGTACAAGGACAAGTTTTTCACTTAATGTCAGTGATAACCAATGGATAAAACCAGTTGTAGGAAACAGTCCTTTAGAATGCAAATGTTTCATCTACTACAACGGAAGAAGAATACATCCAACCCTGCCATCACAACCATGACTGTCAAGTAGCACTCATACGGCACAGCTGAGACAGTGACCATAATAACAACTATTTTTCCTTTTCTCAACGGGTTGTATAGAATTGGTAAACATATGACATAAGAGCTACACGTGAAAGACGTTTGTAATAAGGAGTAAGTAGCATGGGCAAACAACTAATGGATACCAGGGTCTGGAATACCAAGTTTCTATACACCAGAAATTGGTATGCCAAACCACTGTCTGCCAGTGACTGGGGCACCAGACCACTGTCCACCAGGGATAGGGCCACCACTGCACTGAACACAATTACAATAGATAGTTAAAAATAGATGGACGTCCATCAAGTTCAATCAGGAAAGGAAAGTAGATGTGGATGAAGCAAAGGCTTGAGTTCCCATTCTGCTGCCTTCCAATGATGTCACACTCCCCTGCTTAGCTCTCTGACTGGCTGAGCAGAGAAAAAAAAAAAAGATGTCATTGGAAGCCAACAGAATGGTGGAGCCAACATATCTCACAGGCGTGGCAGTGGGGAGCGAGGGAGGCAAGTATGGCCTTATTTATTATTTTTTATTTCCCTGCATCTGTACTAAAGAAACAGAGGCCATCTTGGATGAAATATATTTCCCCAGCTATAAATAAAAGGATAACAAAGTATTTCGTAAAATATTCATTTCTACATGGACTATTGTATTTTTTTCCCAGCCTTTTCCTGTCTTTAAATGTTTTTGCTCCCCCAACGTGTTTTCGTTTTGTACACCACACATAATGTAATTAAATTATGGTCACTGTTCTCAAGGTTCTCATGAACAGTGACTTTTACAGCCAACTCTGCCTTGTTAGAAATAACCAGATACAATTTCTTCTTGGCTCCTACATACACTGACCCATAAAATTATACTGTTTAGAAATTTAGTTTAGAGTTTAGAAATGTATTCTGCTTTGCAGCTGAAGCAGAACCACGACCCCAATGGATATCTGGCTAGTTAACGCCAGTTTCAGCTAAAGCCACCGTTTTATTTTAATCCCTTTATTCAAACACCTAGAATTATAGCCAAAAATAGCCAACACAGAGTGATCACCCATGCTGGCTATTTACCCATGTAGATGTCCCTGTCAACCCCCCCCCCCCCCCCCCCCAAAAAAAACAAGGCCTCCCAGGGCCTCCTGACTCAGTGACTGATACAGTCTGCTTCCAGTACACTAAAGCAAATGAGTGCTGAGCCACTATCTCTATGAGCAATTATTGTTCATAGAAGTTCCTTTGGAAGATTACAAAAATGTTGAAGGAAAAAAATATATATTTTTAAATATAAATAAATCCATCTCATGGTAAAAGTTTTAAATCACCCCTTTTTCCCATTCCCCCCCCCCCCCCAAAAAAAATGTAAAAATAAAATAAACATATTTGGTATCACTGCATGTGGAATTGCCCGAATTATTAAATGCTTACATTCCTGATCTCACACGGTAAACATGTAAGTGAAAAAAAAAAATCACATTCCAGAAAAAAGACGTAATAAAAAATGATCAAAAAGCCATAAGCAAATGTAGATATTAGCATTTGTAAGGCTATGTTCCCACAATGTTTTTGTGAGACAAAAAACAGCTGTTTTTTTTTGGAATGATGGTCGTTAATAATGATTGTGGTCATTATTTACAGCCGCTATTATAAAATAAGGGCTGTTGTTTTACATAAAAAGACATAGTGGGAACATAGCTGTAAACTGCATTTCAAAAAAAATGAGCAGCAGCTGATATAACATGATTTTGCAACAGGCTATTTTCATTCACTTCTATATATGTAGTGCATTTCAATGTTCTTAATTAGAGATGAGCGAATTTACAGTAAGTTTGCACATCTCAATTTTTAATCCCAGCAATCCCCTATAGTCTACAGATAGGAACTACCTGTATACTGCTAGTGTCAGCTATACCCAGTTAACTGTTCCACTAAAAAAGCATTACAGAGCTGAACTTTCTATAGTGGTAGTATAGTAACATACTTAAAGGGAAAGGCAGGCAATTTAATGCGATTTTCAAACAGCAGGGGGGAATATAATATACAATCACTACTTCTGCAATGAACAATCACTACCTCTCTCTGTGGCTTTCCAGCACTGGATTGCCGCTCCTGGAACTGCGCTGGGCTTTTGAATTTTGCTGAATTTTCTGCCTAAAGCACAGGAAGGGCCCTATTATCTTTACCATGTAATGTCTACATATACTGTGCCCCCTGCTGGACTCTTCAGGTACATAGAGCTGGGTCGTGAAATTGAAGCCTTCCTGATCTACTATATGTGCATTCCCCATAATTAGTGTATATTAGGAATTTGTCTAACTTAGCTTAGGAAATAACATAGTAAAAAAATGATTTTGGACGGAGTTATCCTTTAATTGTTAGACCGAAATACCATTGTAATATAAATCTAACCAAAGCAGTATAAGGTTATATAGCATTCTATATATGGACTGCAGTTCAGTTAGGGTGTATTTACAGACAGATTTATCTGACAAATTATTGAAGCCAATGCCAGGAACAAACTATAAACAGTACAGAACATAAAGGAAAGATTGGGATTTGTGCTCTTTTCAAATACATTCCTGGCTTTGGCCTCAATAATCTGTCAGATAAATGTGTCTGTGTAAACACACCATTATAGGTGCGACTGAGTGGTACTGGCTATTTAAAAGGTGTAATCTATTATACACAATAGTTCCACCAGACAGTAGAACGCTTTAATAAGGTGCAATACCACACTTCACCACTAGATGTCTGCAAAGTTAGTATGCGAAAACCTACACTAACAAAATCCACATGAAAAAACATGGGCATATTTTCCATTAAAATTATAAAATTACATAAGCATGATAAAATTAGAAGTGTCAATAGACAACCTAATACATCACAGTCACAAATCATGGATATTATAAAAGCAAATTGCTCTCCATATTACCATATATATCTTAAACAGAGTATAACAGTTCAATCAATGTATGAGTACATGGATGAGTAAACTTAACATAGTCAATTTGCGATAAGATAGCCGCAACAGATGATTTTTAACACTTGAGATTTTGATTATGCGCATTAGAGAGAACCACACAGTCAGACCCCCTTCACGCGTCTGAGTCAGTTTTTACTGTCGGGAAATCCTGATCAGGTAGTGTTTAGGAGGCTTTAGGAAACCATCAGGATTTTCTGACAGTGATAAGTGCTTACATTCAGGAAACCATCAGGATTTCTTGATCAGAAAGGAAAAAAAAAATGTATTGAAGCATCCGGAAAGTGTCCAGAATTCTTGACACTCCCATAGCCTTCTATGGAGGCATCCATGATGGAATTCTGATTAAAAATAGGACAGGTTCTATAATGCCAGGCCTATTTTCCTTAATGGACACCCTTTAGGAAAAATCTTGAAGGGTGTCCGTGCTCAATACAACCCTTTTGGGCCAGGAAATTTGTCCGGATTACCTCATGTGAAATCTGATAAGAACAGATTTTTCTGACGTGATGTGAAGGCGGCCTAATACATTAACTGAGCTGTCATATGCTGGTTAAGATTGGAGGAGTTGTGGTAATATGGAGAGAGATATTCTTATATACAGCCATGATTTCACACTGTGTATTGACTGTGCTGTATTGGGTTGCCTACTGACATTTTTGTTAAGTTTATGTAATTTTTTTAGTTAATAAATGATATTTTATTGGAAAATATGCCCTTTTTTTCTTGCGGATAATATAATCTTTTGTGGTAGCAATCGAATAGTTAATCTGTAAAACCAGTGCAAAAATATTCCAGGAACTTAGTAAAGTAAATTGTCATGTGTCCGATTACTCCAATGTTCTCAGCTGTCTGGACTTCCATGTGGTTTATGATTAATTATGATTAATTCCATTATGCAATGGTTCTCTTAAAATTAGTCGACTTTGCTAATTAAATGTGAATAAACACATGTAAGAAGGGTCTAGGGGCAGTAAAAAGGTGGTCTATCCCGCCCTAGAAAAATTTCCTTATAAATTTAGCTTTCCAGAATGACTCCAAAAAGACTCCATAGTACACCATTCTGTGTTTTCTCTCTCCCCAGCTGGCTGTACTCACCAGAGGGAATTTATGTTAACATGATTTTCAAAAGGCAATTGTGCCACCAGATACAAAAAGACATAGAAAACTAAAGATTATTGACAGAAAAAAAGACCATCTGCTCCATCTAGTCTGCCCATTTAGTATTTCCCTTCTTATTATCTTAGGATATATATATATATACTGTATATGTTTATCCCAGACAGGTTTGCATTCAGTTATTGTAGATTTACCTACCACATCTGCTTGAAGTTTACTACTTTACTACTTTCAGTAAAGTAATAATTTTACAGGTTGTTTTTGATGTTGTCCCCAACTAACCTCTGATTGTGTCCTCTTGTTCTTGTATTCAGTTTTTTATTGAAAGCGACTCTGTACCCACAATCTGACCCCCCAAACTGCTTGTACCTTTGGATAGCTGCTTTTAATCCAAGATCTGTCCTGGGGTCCGTTCGGCAGGTGATGCAGTTATTGTCCTAAAAAACAACTTTTAAACTGGCAGCCCGGTGCCCAACGGCCGTGGCCTAGATTGTGTATGCATTAGGCTGGCACAAGCTCTCTGTCCCTCCTCATCATTAGGAATGCTCCAGGCAGATTGTGTCCTATTCATCACCTGTGTGAATACTGAACATGGGCTGGATCGTTAAGGCACCTGTGCAATGTTCAGACAGGAGAAAATGTTCCAGTGGCATTCCTAATGATGAAGAGGGTGGGGAGGAGGGACGGAGAGGTGGTACAAAGTTAGGGCACAGATACTCTATGCCCCGGCCGTTGGGCACGAGGCTGCAAGTTTAAAAGATGTTTTTTAGGACAATAACTGCATCACCTGCCGAACGGACCCCAGGACAGATCTTGGGTTAAAAGCAGCTATCCGAAGGTACAAGTGGTTTGGGGGGGGGGGGGAGGGTCAGATTGTGGGTACAGAGTAGCTTTAAAACACTTCCCTCCTGAACCTTATTTAGTTCTTTAACATATATAAAGGTTTCAATCATGTCCCCCCCTTTCCCTTGTTTCCTCCAGACTATACAGATTTAGATCCTTAAGTCTTTCCTGATACGTTTTATGCCTGACACCCTCCACCATTTTTCCATTTTTGTAGCCGTCTTTGGACCTGTTCTATTTTATCAATATCTTTATGCAGGTGAGGTCTCCAGAACTGGACACAGTATTCCAGATGTGGCCTCATCAGAGCTCTATACAGCGGGATCACGATCTCTCTCTTCCTATTGGTTATACCTCTAGCTATACACCCCAGCATATAATTTGCTTTCCCTACCACCTGGTTGCACTGGTGACTCATTTTAAGGCTGTCAGAAATCATTACCCCTAAATCCTTCTCTTCTAAAGTCTTTTCCAACACAGTAAAGCCGATATGATACTCGGATAGAGGATTCCATCTCTCTAAATGCATTATTTTACAGTGGGAAACATTGAACTGCAGTTTCCATAACTGACTAGTAGCCTTTAAAAATTGATGTGCCACCTCAATATGGTATATTATTATATGTTCTTTTTTCCCAATCTCATCCTATTTTATAATTATGATTTTAGTAATTGTATTTGTAGTACATTATTATGGGGACTGCCATCTTGTCCTGCTGTTTTTAACAACATTTAGTGAACTGCTTTACAGCAAGCCTCATGAACATAGACATAGTGAGATCTTAGTCTTTGTATGAGACACATTTGTGAGCATGCTCTGTTGGCTCATCCTACAGAAGAAGATGCTCGAAAAGTAGTGAGCACAGCTGGGCACAGAACAGGAAGTCTCAGCTTAGTTTTAAGCCTAGTGGCCAAAATGAAAACTGCAAGATTTCAGGATTATTTTATAAAAAGCATAGTAAAATGGAGAATTTTATAAAAACATCGCCAAAAAAGTCTTTAAATTTGTTAACATAAAAACTTCATTTAAACAATAGATCATTTCTTGATAACACGTTTTCCTAACTTTTCTGTTGAACATACATGTACGATTGTACCGTCATATAATGATACAAACAAATGTCATGTTTCTTCTCTACTAATTTCGACATTTGCTCTCTGTGGTCCTATTTCTTGTTTTGGGTCATGATATTCAACAAATGTATCCACAGATTTTCGGTTTTCGGCTAAAAAACAAACAAACATACAAGTCAAGTGTTATATATATATATATATACATACACACACACACACACTGTAAATTACAAGGAGAATCAGATAAATACAAACAAGATGTATACTCACCATATGTATCCCCAGGTTTTAGGTTTTCTGCTAAAAAAAGCAAACATACATGTGTTTATATATATATCTATTTTACAGACAGAATCAGATAAATACAAACATGTATCCTCACCATATGTATCCACAGGCTTTGGGTTTTGTACTAGATAAAAAACAAACATACATGTGTTACAGACACATATATATATATATATATATATATATATATATATATATATATATATATATATATATATATATATAATTTTTTTATTTTTTTTTTTATTTATTTTTTTATTTATTTATTTATTTATTTTTTTACTTAAAATACCAAAGGAAAAAACAAACACAAAACAAAATAGAAACCAACTTAAATCCATTTGTGACATGTGCTTAAATCTTCACGGCCAACATCTAGTTGCCCGCAACAATTGTTATATATAATTACAGTCCTGCATACATTTATTTCATCATTTTTTTACACTCTGACGTGATTATTGATTGTAGTTATTGCACCGATTTAGTATTTTTTCCAATATTATTGCACAAAAACTTTATTGCATTCATGTAGTTATAGCACCGATTTAGTATTTTTCACCAGTATTGCACATAACTCACTATTGCATCAATCATTCTCAGAGGTACTTTATAATAGTCCCTTGCTGTATTCACATATAACTTTGTTCTCTTGCATGTACCATCAGTCAAGAAATGTATATATAAGTTACTTCTTTTTTTCTATAGAAGTCTATTCAGACACGATTTTTCAGCATGTCTGAATAGACTTCTAAGTAAAAACAAGAGGGAAGTAACATGCACGAGAACAAAGTTATATGTGACTACAGCAAAGTACCTCTGAGAATGACGGACATTGATGCAATAGTGAGTTGATGATGGCCGTAAAGATTCACATGTGGCATATGGATTTAAAGGGAACCAATCATGGAAAAAACGTCCATAAAGCTAAGGAAACGTGCTGGTACATCAGCCAGCACGCTTCCTAAACATCCCCCTGTACCCCCCGTGATCCCTTCTATTAGTCAGTATTCGTACTTTGATTAAGTCCCGCGCTGTATGTAAATCTCCGCCAAGTAGTCACGGTGGGCGGGTTTAGTCATTGTCCTGGACGGCAGGAAGCGCTTTAATCACGCCCACAGGGGCGTGACTGAAAGTCGTGTGTTCCACTTACGTCAGCCGGGGCCTGCGTTCCACGTCGGCGGCGTGCTGACGTCTTCAGGACGCTGCGCATGGCCAGTACGGAGGGAGACGAGACCGACGTACTTCGCATGCGCGGCGTCCTGAAGACGTCAGCACGCTGCCGATGTAGAACGCAGGCCCCGGCTGACGTAAGTGGAACGCACGCCCTGTGGGCGTGATTACAGCGCCTCCTGCCGCCCAGGACAATGAATAAATCCGCCCACCGTGACTACTTGGCGGAGATTTACATACAGCGTGGGACTTAATCAAAGTACGAATACTGACTAATAGAAGGGATCACTGGGGGTACAGGGGGATGTTTAGGAAGCGTGCTGGCTGATGTACCAGCACGTTTCCTTAGCTTTATGGAGGTTTTTTTTCGTGATTGGTTCCCTTTAAGTTGGTTTCTATTTTGTTTTTGTTTTTTCTTTTTAGTATTTTGGTAAATGAAAAATAAATGGTAAATTAAAAATTTCCTAATCAGTCAATTATCATATTATGTCAATATTATATATATATATATATATATATATATATATATATATATATATATATATAAATAATTTTTTTACAGACAGAATTAGATACAACATGTATACTTACCATATGTATCCACAGGTTTTAGGATTTTCACTACATAAAAAACAAAAACATACATGTGTTATATAGAGATAGAGAGATAGAGATAAATAACAAGTATAGTCAGTCATCATATGTAACCACAGGTTTCGCCTTTGATACAGTTTTCGTGTTTGATATGGGGAAGATTGATCAACCAGTAAAAATATCTTTTACAATAACAATAGTAATTCCTTTATTTACATACAGCCTTTCAAATATCAATGACTTCTAGTAAATTTAAACCTGAGCTCTGATAGGTTGCTATAGGCAACAAAGGACATTACATTACACCACACAGTATAAGCCAACTGCCTCCAGCCCTGTTCTCACTGTAGAGCGGGCACCAAACAGCTAATCAGCAGGGGTGCAGGGTGAAAGAATCAGATCAACTGTGGGTAGGCAACCAATAATTTTAGTTTTTTGTCCTGGTAAATCTCTTTAAAGAGTCACTGTCGTATTTTTTTTTTTTTCAGAAATCAATAGTCCAGGCGATTTTAAGAAACTTTGTAATTGGGTTTATTAGCCAAATCTGCCATTATCTGCATGTAAAAAGCCTTTTCCCAGGTCCCCCCCTCCTTCCTCTTTTTCATCCACTCTGAAAAATCTGAAAATTGTGACTTGTTGCAGGAGACGTACCCTGTCTGTTCTAGGGAGAGGGGAGGGGGGAGGAGGAAGGAGGGAGTTAGCCGGCAGCAGAAAGCAGATAACAGAGGATTACAGGCACAGAGCTGGGTGACAGCTGTAATCTGAGCTCAGACAGGTCACTGGTGACTGTCACAAGAGATATCCCGTGAGGGATTTGTAGATTAACTCTTTGTTGTCCTGTTTTGGTCTTTTCTTTAGCTCTCTCCATAGGAGAACAATGAAGACAGGGGGGAGAGCTTCAAACTGCTTTTTCATGATAAAAATGCATTTTTCGGATAATAAACCCAATTACAAAGTTTGGTAAAATCGCCTGGACTATTGATTTCTGCAAAAAAAAAATTCACGACAGTGACACTTTAAGAATATATCCTGCAGACATGACAAATGCCAGTACACCAAACTGCTTAAATTTACAAATTAAAGTAAAAGTGCGAACTTAGCCTTAAAGTTAATGTACCATAAGATATCGTCCATACTACAGTTTTTAGTCCTACCAGATGGTTGCTTCCATACTGATTCTACCGGTTTTCAGTTCCAGAGTTATCACCTATTTACTAGCCCTGAGCACTGGAGGCGCAGCACCCCCCACCCAGTGATATTTCCTTCTCACCTTAGTTTGTTTCCAGCCTGGCTCGAAACAAACCTGCACAGCCGAAAGTTTGCTGGGCCTGCCACCAGTGCACATAGGATATTTAGAAAATGGGCAATATTTCAGGAACCAGGGCATTGGAATTAGGATTGATGAACAACTAGAATCAGCATGGTGGTGGTGGTCATCTGGTAGGACTGGAAACTGCTTTACCGAAACTGGCACTGAGGATGAAGGTAAGAAAATCACCTTTATTCTCAGAGTCCCCAGCGTTATGGAAACATAGCAGCAGCTTAGAAACAACTATCCTGCTGTTAGTTTCCCTTCAAAGATTTTTTTTGCCATGCAAACACACACCAAGGCTATGTTGACACAATGTATAAAAAACGGCCATTGTTCGATACTCAAACAACAGCCACTGTTTTGAGTGCCAACAACAGCCGTGGCTTAGCACGTTACTACGGCCGTCAGTGCAATGACAGCTGCAGGAACATTATTTGAGTCTTGAAATAAAATTGTCATAGATTTAAATACAAATGCAAATCAAAGTGTAAAATAACGGCCACTGTTCGCAAAACAACGGCCACAAGTAAACAACATGGACTTTGACGGCCGTGGTGAACAGCAGCCGTTGTTTAAAACATAGTGTGAACCAACGGCCGTTGTTTGCATGGAATTCAATGCAAATCATAGTATTTTTTTAAAAGAACAGCCACTGTTTTAATTGACAACGGACGTTCTTTTCATAAAAAGTACGATGTGTGAACATGGCCTAAAGCCGCAGAATCTATAATCAGAAGGCAAAGATCTTTGCTTCAAAATAGTAAAGACTTACTCTGCTTTAAATAATATTTGATTGCAAAACCAACTGCAATTACTAAGGACCACAACACAAATGAGATTGCAATTCCTGGACGACCCCTCCTCTCTATACATGTGGAATCAGCAGTCGAGTTTCCGTCTTTATGATGAACAAGGCCTGAATCAGAACACCTGCAGAAAGTACAACATGTTTGAGACATTCTGTGAACTATACTTCAATTTTGTTTCATTGGCAATTCATCAGCATAAATATTGGGTCTAAGTCTGATATCACTACATGTAAACTGAGAAGCTAGAAGAATGGCTCAGTGCACACTGCGGCTAAGCCATACGCACAATGAGGCCCAGATTTATCAATAATTTCACCCACAGTGATCAAGCACAGCTTACCTGTTGCTTTACCAGAGCTTGTACACGATATGAAAGTTGAGTTGTGATCAGTTGCTATGGGCTAAACCAGACAATTTGGTTTGGGGCACATATATATATATATATATACACACACACACACACAGTATATAGGCTTGCACTCATCTAATAGCATGAGTAGCTGTCATTTGTCACAAAATATTTTTTTATCTCCCCATTTTTCTAAAGCGTTAGCTTTTTTACCCCTTAAACATGTGTTAACATTTTAGCCACTAGGGGTCTCACTTCCACTGACTGTGCTGTTTGCTGCTTGTTGTTAGGCCCGGTCTGTCTTTAGTAACAGAGACACCAAGATGGATCAAAGGAAGTGGGTGTGGGGCAATGATTACTACATCCTGCTCCTGCCACAGCTCCTGCTGCACACTATGGTATCTCTGCAGCTGCAGTTAGTACAGCTCTAGTTTCACTGTGGTTTAACAGCTTCCTGCGTAGTTAACTACATTTATTTACACTCATGTATATGTTATTTGTCAGTCCAGACAAATTCTATCTAGAATACACAGATCCAATTAAAGCAGATGAAACGCCATTCTAAGGCATACACTTCTGTGTGGGCTATAGTCATGGGTAGTGTGGGAAGTGGTGAGGGTAGGAAGTACAAAATAGAGTAGTGATGGCAGAGAGGGTACCCACTGATAAAAAGACCTGCAAAGAGAGGGTCACACAAATGTGCATGACAGCCAGGAAAACAAGAATAATCGGTGTAAATCTATCTCTAGAGACACAGTAAAATAAATCATGTAACACCGGGGCATTTTTTGGTTGTTTGTTATTTCCTTTTTGGTTGAAAAGTTGGAGTAACTCATTTTTTTTTTAATTTTCTTTAAGACCACTTTAACAAATACCTTTCTACCAGGATCCTGTTGGATGATATAGCATAGTCTAATATTCCATTCTTAAATTTTTTTTCAGCACATCAACATACACTGCAAAGAACACTTCTTTAAAATGGTTGGCCACTTTAAAGTAAAATAGTTCAGTGTACAGTATTAGTAACTATCCTCACTGCACGTACCGATAGCAGCTTCCTGTGTATCTCACAGAGCTAAAATCAGACTCTCCTCTTCCAGGGTGTGCTGCCTTTCTCTGTGGAGAGTCTGTCCATAAGATGGCCGACATGGAGGAGCATGTGACCATGCCCCGCCCCCAGCGTCCACCATAGGCCTATACAGGCTCAGTGGTGGGCATGGTCACATGCTCCTCCTTGTCATCCATCTTATGGACAGACTAACCACAGAGCAGGACAGCACAGGATGGAGGAGGGGAGGCTGATTTAAGCTCTATGAGGTACACAGGGAATTGTTATCAGTAAGTGCTGTGAATACACTTACTAATACTGGACACTGAGCAATTTTACTATAAAGTGGCCAACCCCTTTAACAGAGCGCTGGAAGCCTATGGACAGGTTTAGCATGTACATCACACGCTTACCAATGATACATGCTAAACGTAAAGCACAAACACAGTGAAACCCCAGCCCAGAAGTGTGAATATCCTCTCTATTATTTACTTATTATTATTTACTTGTGATTTCTTATAATTTTTTTTTAAACATAAGAAACAACATACTTTTTCCATGGAAAACACTGAACAGAATTGCTTCTATTGCTGTAATGACGTGGTTGACATTCTGCACATACAGTGTCCGACCATCCAGTTCCTGTTGGAGAAAATAAAAATTTGCATTGTTAACCCCTTCAGAACTGACATTTTTTGTTTGGAACTCCAGGATTTTTGTTCATTGTACGCTTTCCCCCCACTTTTACGCAATAAACCCACTTCTTAAGAGACTCACAGGATGGATGGCACTAGCAGCACACACCCTCTGTTTTATTACCATGCAAGTTGCTACTGAAAATAGTATCTAAAGCAAAGTAGGGGAACCTGCAGCCCTCCATGTCAATTCTTTGAGCGGAGATGCGCAGAGAACGGAGGCGTGCTAGGCACCTAAAGAAAAACAGATAGCAGGCGGGATTGAGAGTAGAGTCCGCGGCGGGGGGTTCTGCTCGGAATCTGATTTCCGTAGTGTGAACGGGCCCTAATGGTATTAAAAATCTACCTGGAGAGCCACATTCAGCACTAAGAGATGATCCTAAGCCACACTCAACAGAAGATTATAGAAGGCATACCTTTTATTATTATTATTATTATTATTATTCCTTATACAGAGCTGTTTGTGGTTTAAATTTAAGGGGAAAATAAGTTGTTTTTATTGCTATAATTTTTGGGTACATATGACATTATGATTGCTTTCAATTTTTATACCAGATTGCTGCAAATCTGGGCAAGCAGTTATTTCAAAGGTATAAGATTATGTATGTGGTCTGATTAGATACTGGGTCTTGCCACAAGAGGGCGTATAAGTGTTTCCCTTGCCACTATATAAAAATTTCGCTCATCTTCTGAGTAGAGATGAGCGAACCTGGAGCATGCTCGAGTTCATCGAACCCAAACTTTTGGCATTTGATTAGCGATGGCTGCTGAAGTTGGATAAAGCCCTAAGGCTATGTGGAAAACATGGATATAGTCATTGGCTGTATCCATGTTTTCCAGACAACCTTAGAGCTTTATCCAAGTTTAGCAGCCCCAGCTAATCAAATGCCGAACGTTCGAACCCGGTTCGCTCAACTCTACTTCTGAGCTGTGTACCTCCTGGTGGGAGGAGACTCCTAGACATGTTTCCATAAAGCACTCAAACACATTTTGCCCAGTAAACGGACTTGGGAGCAGTGGTTACCTAAAGGCTCTCACACACAGTAACCTGACTTTGGATGACACACAGAATATCAGAAAAATGCATCCTGCAGCAACAAGCAGGGGCAGATCCTAGTTTCCTTGTCCACACCTTCCCATGACATATCCTGTCATTGACAGCCAGCCACTACTGCCTTTGTTTCCAGTGGTTTCATAAACAAGAAACCTGGACTGTTACCTACAAATGTGTATGGTCTATAGGCCCAGCTACAACATCTGTGAGTGAATGTGCTGCAGGATGCCAAAGGGAACCTGTATCCTCCATGCCCAACCATATCTCATCTTGTATCCAGGCTAGAGACAGCACATTAGTGTACAAGAGCCTTGTACAGTTAATGGTGCGTTTACACAGAGAGATTTATCTGACAGATTTTTTAAGCCAAAGCCAGGAATGGATTTGAAAAGAGGAGAAATCTCAGTCTTTCCTTTATGACCTGTTCCTTGTATATAGTCTGTTCCTGGCTTTGGCTTCAAAAATCTGTCAGATAAATCTCTCTGTGTAAAGGTACCCTATTCTAACAACTCTATCTTGGTGCGTTTTTTTTGGGGTCTACTTATGCCACAATAAGTACTTATGTTACGCAGTGTTACCAGGCACATTGACTATCACTACGCTGGCGACCCAGAGACAAAAGAAGAACCTGGAGGAGCTGGGGGCAGTGAAGATGGACGAAGCTTGCGAGTGATAGGTTACAAGTTATTGAAACAAAAAAAGCACATGGGGGATTAGCAAGTCTATACCTCTCAACCACTATACTATCAGAAATGTACATCTGAATATATTTAATTCCACATTTTACATCACTTTAGACCTAATTTTCTTAAAGCGTAACTGTCATGTTTTTGTTTTTTATTTTAAGAAACTCTGTAATAGGTTTTATTAGCCAAAAAAGCCTCCTTCTGTACTCAAGAAGCAATCTCCCAGCCTCCCCCCCTGACTTCTTATCTGTGCATTATCAGGCAAACACGGGCTCTGCTCTCTCCATTCTATCCTTATGGAGGGGGGAGGGGCTGAGGGAGATGAGGGAGCAGGAAGAGGTGACATGAAGGTCAGCTGTTTGTAGACTCTCTGGGCACCTAAAACGCAGGATTCTGGGGTCAGAAAGGTCAGTGCTTATCTATGAACTTACTGAGAGAAGATTGCAGGGTGTTGTGCTGTGCAAGACTGCTCCGTGCTTACTCACTCCTCTCAGCCCCTCCCCTCTCCATAGCCACATAATGGACACAGAAAACCTGCTTCTTCTGATGTGATGGGGGGCCTAGGAAAACGGCTTTTTTGACTACAGAAGGAAATTCTTTTGGTAAATACAAACTATTACAGAGTTTCTTAAAATCGCTTGTACTATATATATTTATTGTTTTCAGAAAAATTACCCTGAAATGACAGTTACGCTTTTTAATGACACAATCCTTTTAAGGAACTAAAAAGTGGGAAACCAGTTGGAAAATGTAGAAAAGGTACCTGGCAATCAGTTTACCAGTTTATATTATAAAAAAGAAAAAAAAAGGAAGGAATAAAATGATGATGAAATAGTAAACACACACACACGAAAGTGAAGATGAAAGTATATTTAAATGAAAATTAAACCTAGGGATTTTCCACTAAAAGGGGTTTTCCCATCTCAGCTGATATAATTAAAGAGACCCTGTCACCCACATTATCCTGTGCCTACTGAGGGCAAAATAATAATGAGACAGACACACAGACACACCAAGCTGCCCTTACTTTGTAAAGCCCACAGTAAGGACCTTATTACACGGGATGATTATCATGCGAAAAATCGTTTGAATTTAAACGATAATCGTTCTGTGTAATTGCAGGCAACAATCAAAAAATCATCCGTATGTTGTTGATCGTTGATTTAGATCTGAACCTAAAGTTATCATTAATCCTTCGCTGTATTTCCACATTTGTTCTCTCAAGTTCTGCAT
Source organism: Dendropsophus ebraccatus (assembly GCF_027789765.1). Lineage (NCBI taxonomy): Eukaryota > Metazoa > Chordata > Amphibia > Anura > Hylidae > Dendropsophus > Dendropsophus ebraccatus. The sequence goes on along the minus strand of NC_091465.1, from coordinate 29,198,299 downwards.
TTTTTCACTAATCGTTCAGTGTAATCGCACATTGTTCATTGTTTTGCTGGGATCAGAAGGAATAAACTATCATACTAACGATCGCAATAACGATCATAGTAACGATCGTAACTAACGTTTATCGTTCTGTGTAATATGGTGAACGATTTTAGGTTAATGATAAATAATCTTGTTTGCGATCGTTTATCGTTAGTCGTTAATCGTTAAAAATCGCTCCGTGTAATAGGACCCTAAGGGCCCTATTCCACCGGACGATTATCGTTTGCATAATCGTTAACGATTATCGATCTCAAACGACCGCTATTGCGAAAGACCTGAAAACGTTCACTCATTTCCATAGAACGATAATCGTTACTTATGATCGTAATTGCGATCGTTTTCTCTTCGCTATTTATTCGCTATTGCGTTCGTATCTATTGCAAACGACCGAACGATGTCTTTATCAATGCGAACGATTTGCGAACGTTTTGCGAATGAGCAACGATAAAAATAGGTCCAGGTCTTATAAAGTGATCAACGATTTCTCGTTCAGTCGTTAATCGTTAACTGCATTTCAACCGAACGATTATCGTTTAGATTCGAACGATTTAACGATAATCTGAACGATAATCGTTCGGTGGAATAGGGCCCTAATGCCCCTATTCCACAGGTCGTTTAGAGGAGCAAACGAACGCTCTCAGCGCTCGTTTGCTCCTCGTTCCCCGCTCGCTGCCGCCGCTATTCAACGCGGCTGCAGCGAGCGGGTGAGGGCGGGAGGGGCGGCGGGGAGCTGCGGGGGAGCTGCCCGGGTGATCGCTGATCGTCCGGGCAGCCCATAGGATATAGCAGCGTCTGCTGCTGATGCTCCTATTCAATGGAGCGCCGGCAGCAGATCGCTGCTATATCAGTCGCTTGTTTTTCAACATGTTGAAAAACAAGCGACTGCAACGATCAGCCGACATGAACGATGTTGGCTGATCGTTGCACTCTATTCCACCGGACGATTATCGTCCGTAGCGGCCGATATCGGCCGAATACGAACGATAATCGTTCCGTGGAATAGGGCCTTAAGTGTCTGCAACTCTGTGATGAGTCATCTGTATTCATCAAGCACCACTGTAAACATCCCCCTGTCTGACAGGCTTCTTCCTGTGCACAGCATAAGGAGACATCACTAGTGGGTAGGGACAGCAATGTCTACCGGTGACTCTTAAAGGGGAAGTCCGGGCAAAATAATTTTAAGATATGTTATTGCCCAACAAAAGTTATGAAAATGACTAATAGACACTTATTATGGGAAATGCACCTAAAGTACAATTTCCCTGCACTTACTACAGCATGGCGTGTCCAGGTCTCTGTAAAGTTGGTAATGTCACGTCAGATAAACTGCCGACACCTGCTGCAGTGGTGGGACAGACTGGAGCAGCAGTCTGTCCCACCGCTGTAATTTTCATAACTTTTGTTGGGCAATACCATATCTTAAAATTATTTTGCCCAGACTTCTCCTTTAAGGTCCTGTTACATCAAACCATTATTGGCCGTACCTGGCGGATTACCAGCTGTTCCAGTCAATAATGGTTTGGTGTAACAAGACCATGATTGGCCGCCATGAACAATGTCAGCTGATCATGGTCTATCGACAAGTTGAAAGATACCGATCATGTCAGTGAGGGTTTGCTGCACATCGCTCTGTGTAACAGGATCTGCAGCAGCAGACCCCCACTGACCTCAATGGGCAGTCCGAATCTAAGGATTGTCCGGGTGGCCCCTTCTGCTCCCTGCTTGCTGTCTGTGCATGTAACAGCACAGGCAGTGAGCGGGCAACAAGGGGGAAGAGAGTGTTGACCTGATAGGTTGGTGCTCGCTTCCCCCTCAATATTGTCAATAATCTCAAACGACCGATATGGCAAACGACCTGAAATCATTCACCCAATTACACGGAACAATGATCGTTTCTTATGATCGCTCTTGCAGTCGACTTGTCGTCGCTATTGCATTAGACGCTACTGCGAACAACGTCTTATTCCATGCGAACGATTTGCAAATGATCAACAATAAAAATAGGTACAAATTCTACAGAACGACTAACAATTTCTCATTGGTCGTTTAATCATTGTCTGCTATTACTCTAAACAAATTATCGTTCAAATCCGAACTATATAAAGTTTTTCAAACATTAATTGTCCCGTTTAATAAGGCCCCTAGGCTTCAATAATCTGTCAGAAAAATCTCTCTGTGTAAAGGCACCCTAAGTTCGCCTATCTGTTTGTTTTGGGTGTGGGAGGAAGCCGGAGTACCCGGAGGAAACCCACATAAACACATAGCAAACATACAAACTCTCTGCAGATAATGCCCTTAGTGGGATATTATATAGTGGATGCCAGGTTCCCTTTATGTATAATCTGATTTTATTGGCAACCATGCAAAAGAACAGATACACATTAAATCACACGCAATAAACTGCGACCTGCAAGTCGCATGGTGTCAGGTTTTCTAATATTGTAAAAGAATACAAATAGAAGCAGCTATCAATTATGGCATAATGCTGCTAGAGGTGCACATGGCACCAAACAGAACCAACAGTCAGCAAAAAGTAACATTGATGAATAGGCATGTAGGAAAAAAGAAAAAGGGAAGGGAAAAGAAAGACAAAGGGAAAACAAAGATGCAAAGAAGAGCAGAGGAAGGGAGGGGGATGGCAGGGGGAGGAGGATGACCACTACGGTCAGTGAGATTCGCCAATCCCAGAACCACAGAGTCTCCGGGTGTCAGGATTTAGCGGGTAAGAACAAGAAACTCCTCTGAATCCATGAACAAGCGCCAAGGAAACCATATTTTCTCAAATTTGTCAGATCGGTCATGGGCCTCAGCCACTAACTCTTCCATTCTGCCAAGGTCTCTAAGCTCACTCATCCATTCTGCCAGGGTAGGTACAAGGGGAGTCTTCCAGTGCCGGGGGATAACCATGCGAGCAGCAGTCAGAAAGTGTCGCAGGAGTCCCTTTTTGGACTTAGAGAGCGAACCCGGTAGTTTAGATAATAAAGTCAGTTGAGGAGAGTTGACAACAGTCTGTCCAGAGTACGCATTGTAGATTCCCAAGACTTTGTCCCAGAAGTCACGGATCCCCGGGCAAGCCCACCAAATGTGCAACATATCACCAGCCTCCGTTAGGCACCGCCAGCAGCGATCCGAAGCCTCAGGGAACATTCTATGCAAGGTGACCGGGCAGTAATACCACCTCGAGATAATTTTGTAGTTCTTTTCCTTAGCTTTAGCAGCCATGGAAACGCCGTGGGTTAGTTCGCAAATCTTCTGGACAGACTGTGAATCAAAAGAGGTGTTGAGGTCGGCTTCCCATTTATCAAAGAAAGAAGCTCTGTCAGGGTTAGCGGTACCGATCAAGATCTGGTAAATAACTGAGATGCAATGCGGAATGGCAGATGTGGAGACCACTAGGTTATCGAAGTCAGTGAGTGCCGGGTTGTAAGTGTCCCGTGGGAAGAGGGTCTGAATGAAAGAGACCAACTGATTATGTTCCAGCCAGGACAGCCGACCTCTCGCAGACTGGGCTTGGAGAGAAGCCAAAGAAGAAACTGTCCTGCCCGTCATGCAGTCACGTATTCTAGGACTGACAGATCGGTCCCATAACAGGAACGTGTGTGTCTGCCATCCGGGCTGGAATTTCGGATTCTGGAGAATAGGGGAGAGCGGTCCAGGGGTAACAGATAACCCCCACTTAGCGACCCATCTATCCCAGACACAAAGTGTATGAGACATCAGAAAAGGGAGACCGGAGAAAACCTGACGGTCTTCAGGAAGTATCCAGGGAAGGACAGAGGGGTCAACCGGGCACAGGGAAAACATCAGGTCCACCCATCTCTTCAGACCTCTGCCGTGTACCCAGTCCAGGACCCCACGCAGAACCGCTGCCTCATGATAAGAGCGTAAATCAGGGAGACCCATGCCACCCAGGGATCTAGACTGCGTGAGAGTGGAGTATTTGATCCGTGGCCTGCTCTTGCCCCAGATAAATTTGGAGATGGCACGGCGCAGGGTCCTGAAAAAGGCCACCGGCACGACAATGGGTACAGTCTGGAAGATGTACAGCAGTTTTGGAAGGACATCCATTTTTACAATAGCCATCCGCCCAAACCAGGAAGCTGGTTTTAAGAAGTAGGAGGTCATTTCCGACAAGACCTTATTCAGCAGGGGAGTGTAATTCAAGGCAAAGAGAGAGCTAAGAGCGGAGGGGACTCTAACACCAAGATACACAATAGAGTCCGCATGCCACTGAAAAGGAAAGGAGGCCCTGACCACACCAAATATCTCTTGTGGGATTGAGACGTTGAGACCCTCAGTTTTAGACAGGTTGACCTTAAAATTACTAAGGTCACCAAACCGCTGAAATTCCTGGAGAATGGAGGGAAGGGAAGTGATAGGAGAGGATATATATAGAAGCAGGTCGTCCGCATAGAGTGCCAATTTGTGGTGGTCCTGTCCAAATACTGCCCCCTGGATTGTAGGATTTCGCCGTAGGGCCACAGCCAGGTGTTCCATTGTGAGAATATAAAGCGTGGGAGACAAGGGACAACCCTGGCGTGTACCATTGTGAATCGTAAATGAGCTAGAGAGTATGCCATTGGCCCGAACACGAGCCGACGGGCAGGAGTACAACGCCATGATCTTATCTACAAATTGCTGTCCAAGTCCCACCCCTGCCAGAACCGACCGCAGGAATCCCCAATGCACTCTATCGAAAGCCTTTTCAGCGTCAACTGAGAGTAAGCACAGAGGGGATCCCGAACGGCCAGCCCACGACAGCAGCGAAAGCGTCCGAAGGGTATTGTCCCTCGCCTCCCTGCCCGGTACGAAACCAACCTGGTCGACATGGATGATTTGGGGGATAAGGAGACTCAGGCGAGTTGCCAGTACCTTAGCGTAGAGTTTGAGATCACAGTTAATGAGGGAAATAGGGCGGTAGTTTTTGCAGTATTTAGGATCCCTACCAGGTTTGGGCAGGACCACCACATGCGCCTCCAAGGACTGGCGAGGGAAGGGACAGGAAGCAGAAACGTCATTAAAGCACTCAGTCATAAACGGGACTAACAATTCCTTAAATGTTTTGAAAAACCCGGCCGTAAAGCCATCAGGCCCCGGACTCTTACCCCCTTTAGTGTTAGTAATGGCTGCCCGAAACTCATCCTCCGTGAGGGGAGCTTCCAGTTCCTCAGCCGACTCCGCAGGGACGGTAGGTAATGCCGTGTCTAGCAGATACGCGGATACCCTAGTCTCCAGTTCCTCCACTGGCAGCTCCGAGAAACAGCCCTTAGTATTATAGAGAGAGGAGAAATAGGAGCGAAAAAGAGCTGTGATTTCTTTGGGATTATGTACTGCCTTGCCCTGGTGATCAAGGAGACTAGGGATGTGCGTAACTTGCGTTCTCGGATGAATCAAGCGGGCCAAAGCTCTGCCGCTCTTATTGGCATGTTCATAGAGAAAGCTACGGTACCGTTCCTGCTGAGAGGAGGAGGACTGAGCAAGAGTATCTTTTAGTTGTTCCCTAGCCAGGGTCAGTGCGGTCCAGTTCTCATCAGTGGCATTCCGTTTATGGGCTGTGGAAAGTGCCTCAACCCGACCCAGCAACGCTACAATTTTTGCGCCTTTCTCTCTCTTAAGCCGAGCCCCATGCTGAATCAGAGTCCCCCTAACAACACATTTAAGAGCCTCCCATTGTAAAGGCAGGGGGGTGTCATCAGAAGCATGATCTCGCACGAAGTCCTGTATTGTCTGCGACACAGCCGCTTTGCATGCCACATCCCGAAGAAGCGCCTCATTCAGCCTCCACGACCATTCCCTGGGTACCAACCCCGGCAGTTGTAAGGACAAAAAGATAGGAGAATGATCCGACCACAGGGCAGTGCCTATGCTGGCCGCAGGGCTCAGAGTCAACGCAAACTGCGCCACAAAGAACATGTCCAGCCTCCCATATGTGCGATGTGCATCAGAATAATGGGTAAAATCCCTATCCTGAGGATGAAGGACTCTCCAAACATCAACCAGTTTATGTAGACTAAGGGTCGACCGCGCCAACGCACACTCAGAGCGCGGCACAGCGGTCCTGCCAGAGGAGGTATCCAGGGAAGGATCCATAACTAGGTTAAAGTCCCCACCCAGAATCAACAAACCGTCAATAAAGGTGGAGGCAGTCCTAAGTATAGCACGCAACGTACTACCCTGATTGGAGTTGGGAAGGTATATATTTCCAACAGTGTACACCCGGTTTTGTATCTCGATTTTGAGGAAAACATAACGTCCCTGAGGACAAACCAGAGTATCTAGCAATTTATGTGGCAGAGACTTATGCAAAGCAATGGAGACACCTTTGGATTTGGCAGTAGGATTAGTGCTGTGGGACCAGACATTGTAGTAATTGAGACGCAAGCGCGGAGTCTGTGAGGTCTTAAAATGCGTTTCCTGCAATAGTAAGATATGCACTTTTTGTCTATGCATAGAGTAGATAATTTGAGCCCGCTTCTGCGGGACATTCAGTCCTCTGACATTGAGAGATGCCAGCTTAATGTCCATCCCAGCCATCCCCCCACCTCAGGAGAAGACCCAAAGAGGGGAGAAAAGGAAAAAAAGAAAGTAGAATAAGAAAAAGAAAAATAGAGAGAAAGAAATAAAAGGAAAATCAAAGACACAGAGCAGAGGACTGAACCTGCAGTCGGAAATAGAAGGTTCCTAGAAGAGGAAAACCTCCGTATCCAGGTAGTAGCTACACTACCGGGAGAAAACCCAAATGGGTACAAGAACGCCAAAAGCGTCTTAAACTACTGAGAGACGGACTAACAGAGGAAGGTCTGCGAGTCCGCGACAGGGCACCAAAAATGAAAAACTCTAAGAAACTATACACCTTTCAGAAATGCAGGCAAAGAGAAAAAAAAAAGAAAAACATAAGCATAACAGAACCACTCTTGGTAGGCGGTCAGGTAAGGCCGCGATTCCCCTCCCCGCTTGGAGAGCACTCGATGTTGTGAACATAATATCTAGAGTAAGTACATATTAACTACACTGAACATAAACAAATCAGCAAGATAAAATAGCAACATATGTTAGCCAACAACAAAAAAGAAAGAAAAAGATACATCCTCGGCATGGAAGGCTACGTGAGGCATGCCGATGCCGGCTCCGCATAGCGTCCTCAATCATCCGGGGCAGCAGCTCCAGATGGGCGAACAGGTCTACCAGTAGGAAGTGGCAGCAGCGGATCCCAATCCGGCAAAGTTATATGAGGGAGATCCAATGCCGCCAGAAAAGCCGGTAAATCCTCTGGAGTGTGAAGCTCAACCCGCTTGCCATGTCTGCGAACCACCAGTTGGAATGGAAAGCCCCAGGAGTATGGTATATCACGCTCACGGAGCAGCTCCAGTAGAGGCTTGAGAGAACGTCGTTGGGACAGCGTAGCTCTGGACAGATCCTGAAGAAAAATCAATTGGGCTCCATCGAAGTCAACAAAGTCCATGTTGCGCACCGCTTTCATGAGCTCATCTTTTATTCTGTAATGATGGAGCCTACAGATCACGTCACGAGGCCTATTTACATCATGAGAGACCGGGCCCAATGTACGATGAGCTCTGTCAATTTCAAACTCCGCGCCTGGTGGACGTTTGAGGATGGAAGCGAATAAATCTTGGAGGGATGGGATGAGATCGTTTGCTCTAGTTGCTTCCGGTAACCCTCGGATACGGATGTTATTCCGGCGACTCCGATTTTCAGCATCATCATGGAGTCTGTAGAGGTGCCGGATCTGGCTCTCCTGAGTAGCAAGCGTAGCCTGAACATTATCTACAGTGGAGACCAAGGAGTTGTGGTCAGCTGCGACATCAGAAATTTTCGCCTCCAACGTATGGACCTCAGATTTAAGAGAATTCAATTCCTGCTTGTAGGAAGTTTCCAAGCGCTCCACAAACTTTTCCATATCCGAGCGTGTAGGGAGCAACTTCATGTATTCTTTCCAGTCCCATTCCATGCTGGCAGGCACGGGGTTAAGTGGTGCAGTGGAGGTCACAGGGTTAATGGGAGGCACAGTGTTCACATTAGTGCTGAGTGAGGTAGCACACGCAGGGTTAATGGAGGCAGCAGTGTTCATAGAGTTGCCAGATGAGGCAGCACACAGGGGATCACTGGTGAAAGCAGAGCTCCCGGGGTTAATTGGTGTAGCAGAGCCAGCACTGTCCTTTGCGCTGCCCCTAGTGGAGGAGAATGGTGGTGCAGCAGGAGAGAGGGAGGACATATTGCAGCCCAGATAATATTGTGTCTGCGGCAGGCAGGCTTCCTCAGCCTCCACAGACCGGGTATCCGTGATCTCCCGCTCCAGCGTCTCAGCCCCAAGGGAGACAGACGGCCGGGAAGTCAGCGGTGGCCGTGTAGAGAGAGAGTCAGCGGGGGCAGCGTCAGAGAGCTGGCAGGGAGCCGCAGCAGGTCCCACTCGGATGGGGCAGTGAGGACCCGGTGTCACAAGTGCGGGGGGCTCCGGGACCGGAGCACGTACCTCCTCCGTTGCCGGTAGCTGACCGTCTTCCGGGCTGAAGGAGCGTCTATCCGGGCAGGTACGCGCGGCGGCAGCGGACGCTCTAGTCACGCGAGAGCCGGGGAGTGTGGAGGCTCCAGGCCTATCTGCTAGGCCGCGGTTCGCGGTGGGGAAATACCGCTCTAGACTGCCGCGGGCGGGCCGGGAACGGGCAGAACTGGTGCTGGCTCTTGTCTTGCGTCGGCCACCCACCATTTGAGGGTGTCTAGGTGCCGATTAGGGGTGTAAATGGAGGCTGTTTGGCGCCCTGTCAGCGGAGCCTACAGAGAACGTGTCTTCACCCCTCCATAGCCAGGCCACGCCCCTCTGCCAGGTTCCCTTTAAAGCGAATGTACCACTAGTACATCGCTTTTTTTTCCTACATGTATAGACCAGCGCCGCTGCGGTGATGCAGATGGCACGACCCTTTTTTTGAACTGGGGCCCTGTTCATTACCAAACGTCGGCCGGGCATGAAGCGCAGGAGGTGGGCCCACCGGCCCCCAATGTGACGATCTGTCCTTCCCTCTGTGATGCTGCTCCATTAGAATCAATGAAGCCACGTCACAGAGGGGAGAGGGTTTCATCACACTGGGGGCTGCTGGGCCCGCCTCCAGTGAATAGACTGGTGCTTCTAGGGAACTAGAAAAATCCCCTTCTCTTTTCTTGTAAATGTATGTTTTTCACTTTCACCTTCACTTTTGAATGGACTAGTTCATCATAATTTTTTGCTTTTTTCAAAAACATTGATTGCCATGTACCAATCATGTTTGATTGTCTCAAACCGTTTTGATAAATCTTGGCCAATATATCTATTTATATACCAACCAGACCACTACTTTCAGAGCAGAGCGGTGGTCGATCTCAACTAATATAGTTATACTAGTAGAACTTGTCAAATTAGATAAAATACAAATACATTCATTTACCAAACATGTCTCCTCCTCCTGATATGCTGCTCTTCCTCTCCCATTGTTGACAACTTGCTGTCTAGGTTACCGACCAGCACTCTGCTTTAAAAGCTTCCAGAAGTGGTGAAACTGTTCAGTGCATGTGATGCACAGTATACAATGCATTACTTCTATGTAAAAGATGCCAGACTCACATACACAAACATTCTTGCCAAGTTCATCAGTGGTTTCATAAAGATTCTTACCAGGTTCCTTTATATATTGACCGGGGGGACACGGTGTATGTAGCTGGCATAGGTCGCAGTCTTGGGTCATACAAAAGTATCCAGGTTTGCATTCACACTTTGTATCAGAGGTAGTTGTACATCTCTCCTTTATAATTTGTCCAGAACCTGATGAATAAAAACACTTGATGAATGAAGGGGCAGATGGGCTCGGCAGTGTGCGCTCTGCCCCTTCTTCTCTGCTATAAGCTGCTAATACTAGCACTCTGCGTTATAATGGGAGCCTATAGAACTTCTGGTACACGGAATTGCTGGATGTTCCATAGGCTCCCATTATAATTCTGTGGTTCATATTATCGGTTACAGCAGAGATGAAGGGGTTAGATGAGCGCATCTGCCCCTTTTTTCTAGCAATCAACAGGGGTCTCAGCATTCAGACCGCCAATGAGGAAAACTTCTGACATGTCACTATAAGAAGTCGGAAGTATTTCTAAATGATAGTTACACTTTAATGACTAACCTGAACCTTATTAGCATATATCAGCAGGTAGAATTCTCTAACCTGCTGATAAATTCCCTTTAACCTGTATCTTTCAACTATCTATACATGCATTTACTACAATGGTAAGCCCTGTAGGGGTGTCCCATGTCGCCCTAGAGCAGTTCTTTGGCTGTCTAATGATAGATCAGCTCCTGCACTAGGTCTGACCTGTCTGTTTTAGCAAATACATACAATGCAACCAATCAGATTCCACCTTTCATTCCTCACAGACTCTTTGGAAAATGAAAGGTGGAATCTGATTGGTTGCTAGGGGCAACTGAGCCAGCTTCACTTTATACCATGTTTGATAAATCTCCCCCTATGTCTTATTTTTGGGGTATGTCTTAATTCTCTCCCCCTGGCCGGTTGGGCGAAATAAGACATCTCCCCCGGACCTCCCCAGAATACTCACATCATTGCCGGACTGGTCGATGTAGTGGGTCGATGCAGCGGCGCGCTCTAACGGCGGTAGCGTTGAGCGTCGGGACGTGCGTGCGGCATTGTGCATCGAGACGTGCAGCGGACATCTGGGCCAAGGACCAAGCTGCCTGCAGCGCCAGCAGTAAAGCTCCGCAAGGGGATTAGGGGAGTCAAGGCAGGTGGCCTTATTTTCGGGGGGGGGGGGGGGTTGTTTAGGTTAGGGGGTGCCTTATTTTCGGAGGGGTCTTATTTTCAGGGAAGCACGATATAAGCATATAAGGGGAAAATCGGCCAGCATTTTTGTGCCTTGAATAAGCATTGGGAAGGGGACATCATACACACCTTTGCCATCAGTCATGCACCTTGCAAGACAGAAAAAAGGTGAATGACTGACAGCTCCAGTGGTTTCCAAGTGGGGGTGCAGCTTGGACCTCTAAATGGAGCAGACTGTACATGCATGGCCACCGCTCTAGTCATCCTCTATGAGCTTTCCGATTAGATTATCACTGCACTGCACTTACCGGCATCACATTCCTTACATCTGAAACATGCAGTGAGACCATTGGGATGATCCATATACGTGTTATCCGCACATATTACACATACACTGCTACTGGACGATGAAATGCAGTGAGTTTTTACGAAGGAGCCTGGAAGAAAAGGAACCACATAAAGTAAAAACCTTTGAAGACCACTGTAGAGTTTATAAATAAAATATTCAACATGAAAAGTTGCACAACTTTGTGGGTTTTTTTCTTTGTACATTTCACAACAATACAGTTACAAACCCTGTTGTTGAGCTTCTTGCCAAACATCTGCTCATATAACGCAATGAGATCGCTTCTCCTATATCAGTTACTGTACATTAAAGTGTAACCGTGACTTTGCAGAAATTAATAGTACAAGCGATTTTAAGAAACTCTGTAATAGGTTTTATTAAGAAGACGACTAGCTTTACTTAATGAGGTACTCTGGAAACGCAAAAAAAATTATCTTTCTTTTGCTAATACATATCAAAGTAAGCACTTAGGAACTAAAACATAGCTTTTAATCAAGATAAGAATAAAAAAGAAAAGTATATATAGCTCAAATATATAGAATCACCAATCTGAATCAAAATCACCGCACTTAGGAAAATAACAGTGTAAATGAATAGACAACGGAACGTATTAAAAGGGAAACACACAAGAGGACAAGGTGCACTCTGTCCACTCCTAGATTGTGATACTTTCCCTACCTTTTGGGGTGACCCACCTCCTTAAAAGGGTGGCCCCAACCACGATGACGTTCCCTTCCCTCCTCTAAGTGCAGGACAAGACACAAACAAACACAAAATGTGAATCACACAAAATGGGGTACCACACCAAACCAATATATAAAAAAGAATCCAACGCGTTTCACCTGTACAAATAATAACAGGATCATCAGGGATATAGTGGTGTACAACAAACAATAACAACAAAAGAAAATGTAGTGCAATAGATATACAGCGCAAAACCACCTGCACCACCTCCGGTGGATTGCTGGATGATGCTGAGGAGTAACTCAGTGACACATGTGTGTCTCAGAATGCACATGGGATGATACCAGTACTAGTAAGTGCCAGGGGCATTACATCCTGGCACCTACCACCTTAGGAGTACACTGGACATCTGCAACAGGATGCCTGTTCCACCATCGGGACGCTATTGATAAGTATTGCTGGTTTTCAGACACATGTATACTTTGTGCTTTTGTGCTATTGAGCATTTAATAATCCAGTGATAGTAGGATGCAGCTATCAGCTGCCTGACTGGGCTAATTGCAAACAGTATACTGTATCTTAGCATGCCTGTCACATTCATTTTCTGCTATATCCTGGCATTTGGGTACTGACTCCCAAGAGTCGTATTGGTGGTATTCACTTGCTGTAATACTTAGGATTTCTATTGTCCTGATTACTAGTACTGGTATCATCCCATGTGCATTCTGAGACACACATGTGTCACTGAGTTACTCCTCAGCATCATCCAGCAATCCACCGGAGGTGGTGCAGGTGGTTTTGCGCTGTATATCTATTGCACTACATTTTCTTTTGTTGTTATTGTTTGTTGTACACCACTATATCCCTGATGATCCTGTTATTATTTGTACAGGTGAAACGCGTTGGATTCTTTTTTATATATTGGTTTGGTGTGGTACCCCATTTTGTGTGATTCACATTTTGTGTTTGTTTGTGTCTTGTCCTGCACTTAGAGGAGGGAAGGGAACGTCATCGTGGTTGGGGCCACCCTTTTAAGGAGGTGGGTCACCCCAAAAGGTAGGGAAAGTATCACAATCTAGGAGTGGACAGAGTGCACCTTGTCCTCTTGTGTGTTTCCCTTTTAATACGTTCCGTTGTCTATTCATTTACACTGTTATTTTCCTAAGTGCGGTGATTTTGATTCAGATTGGTGATTCTATATATTTGAGCTATATATACTTTTCTTTTTTATTCTTATCTTGATTAAAAGCTATGTTTTAGTTCCTAAGTGCTTACTTTGTTATGAATTAAATTTGTTGCTTTATAGTAGCACAGGAGTGTGTATATCGGCGTGGAGGACGTTACCCCCTCCTATATCTAATTGGGTTTTCTGTGGAATTTTGCTAATACATAGCTTTAATAAAGTTATATCACTTTGGCAGTGGTAAGAGTCTACACTATGCTGCCATCAACACTTGTGTTAGGAACTGCAGGGCTGCCTAAGCCCAACAGTCTCTGATCCCCTGCTCTGCTCAAGCACTGCTTCACAGCGCTATCCAGGGCAGGGTCTCATTACCTATGTGTATTGTATATTATATACAGTACTGGGGGGGGGGCACAAACATGTCTGCATAAACCTTCCCCCTCCAAGGTCCTGTATATAAGAATATACAGTACATGGGGAGAACAGGACCCTGCACTGTATAGTGGTGTGCAGTAGTGTTTGATCAGAGCGGAAATTCGTGAACAGCAGCCCTGCAGTTCCCGACACAAACGTACCAGTATCCTTTATCATTCCCAAACCTGATTTATAGTGTGGAACCATGGTTATCACACTTAGGGCCCTATTACACAAACAGATTATTTGGCAGATTTTTTTAAACCAAAGCCAGAAATGGATTTGAAAAGAGGAGAAATCCCAGTCTTTCCTTTATTACCTGTAATTTGTTTATAGTCCATTCCTGGCTTTGATGGTGGCTAAGCCACTGATGAAGGGGTAAAGGCACCCTGAAACGTTTTTGGAACCTCTATTGCAATATACAAGCAACAGAACATATTGCAATATACAAGCAACAGAACATTTGAAATCATACTTCTGAACATCATCCAGCCACCTATTATCCACCAGTACTGTCAAAACAACAGAAGGGCCTTGTTCTCATTCAAACAGATCGAGGCTGCTGACGTCATCCTGCCTCTGCAAACACAGACAGCGAGGGCAGGCCAGGACGCCGGAGACCTGACCCTCGACTGGTGAGAGGTGCTACGCACCATAGGCTTTACTAATTACTACAGAGAAAACAAACATTCATTGAACTGCTCAAGATTAACATTTGTCTCTGAACTTTGAGCACTGTTAGGGTCCATTTACACAGAAAGATAAATTGACAGATTATCTGCCAAAGATTTGAAGCCAAAGCCAGAAACAGACTATAAACAGAGATAAGGTCATAAAGGAAAGCCTGAGATTTCTCCTCTTTTCAAATCCATTCCTGGCTTTGGCTTTAAATCTTTCGCAGATAATCTTTCTGTGTAAATGGACCCTTACACAGCCGATGCCAGGCTGAGAGTTTTATTGTTATATACGGACCCAGCACATACAAGCAGCGGTCTTCGGAGACTGCAACAAGTATCTGATGGGCTTACAGCTCCTGATGCATTCACTTCTCCTGCTGTCTAGTGCTGTGCTTGTTGTGAGAAACTTTCAAATTGATCCATTATATACAGAAACTGGGCTGAGTTGTATCCACTTCTACATATTGGACACATGCAACAAGTAACAAGTGATGTGCTAATGTGGCCACACAGTGAAATAAACTGATTCTGAATCACCACCACTCCATCCCAGGATTTTTATGGTTCTTTATATGTTTTAAATGATTTTATGATTTGTCTATGTAAATTGATGATTGTATGAAGTATCTATCATATTTCTATGAATTTTAACTTTGAGCATGAAAAGGGCACAAGGGCCCTGTGACACATATATCCGGCATTTTGATAACTACACTTAACTACTAATAAATTTATAAGTGTTATAAGTGCAATGCTATACTAATATTAGAACTCAGACCTAGAGGACAGACTCTTTTTTGGCCTTTAACCCTAAGGGCCACGTGGATGCCCAGGGGAAATGAGGTAGGTTGTACTTTGTCTACTTCATACCATCTCTTGTTTGGTTTTGTCTTTCCTATAGTGTCTCGTTTGTCTGTATGTGGGGTCACTTGTCCACCCCTTTCTAGGTTTCTTGATCGTACCTTGTTCCAGTCACTTTTAGCAGCTAAGTTACAGAGCAATCTTGTGTGGTAAAAGGTTTGTGTTACGTGGCCATACTCATAATGGGGGAGATTTATCAAAATGGTGTAAAGTGAAACTGGCTCAGTTGCCCCTAGCAACCAATCAGATTTCACCTTTCATTTTCCAAAGAGTCTGTGAGGAATGAGAAGTGGAATCTGATTGGTTGCTAGGGGCAACTGAGCCAGTTTCACTTTACACCATGTTTGATAAATCTTCCCCACAGTTTTTATTTCTTTACCTATTTGTTATATTGTTTCTTTCCACATTTGTATCCCTGTATTTTTAATTCTATCATTACACTGTATTCTGTGTGATACTTCTAAAACGTGTTGGAAATGACTAAAAACACAGATTACAAGAAGATAAGAAAAATAATGATAGCTCACGAGTAGCGGTTTTACTCACCTTTATCACACATTGGGCAGCACACGTTATTGAAGGTATATTCTCTGGGAAGACAAGTCAATGCCTGACAATCCCAGACGAGCTAAAATATAAAAAGGTAAATAAAATGTAAATTTATAAAATGATCACAAAGCAATATAAGAACTATTCCTATACTGCAAAGTAAAAGATACATACTGAGCAGAAGCATCCCAAAAGCATGGCCACACCTTCCAACATAGTCTTATATAAAGGATCAGTCTTCCACCACGCATTTTCTCATTGGTCAGCCAATCGCTATTCCTAATACACAGGGCGATATCTTCCAGCCTGACAATAATAACACCATGTAATAGGGCCCTAATACATGTTTGCCCTTGGTTCTACAGTACAGTGGCCTAAAGCAGAAGATCTGCTGAGTTCCCCCATAAATTACAGGCAATTGGAAGATGTGTTGCAGTGAAATGATAGAATCCAGGGATTTGATCAAATCCTCGGAAATGATGAAATTAACACACCGTTTCATCATTTCCCTAGGGATTTGATCAAATGCCTGACCCCTTTCAGGGAAATGATGGAATGAACGAACAAGGAGTCGCCCGGCTCTATGTTTGGCGGCGGAGGAGCAGAGCGGCACACCTCCCAACAGGCATATGGTGGCGGGCAGACATGAACTCCCGCAGGCATGACGGCAGAAGGGGTAGCAGAGCGGCACACCTACCGGCAGGCATATGGTGGCGGGCGAACGTGAACTCCCGGCAGGCCTGGCGGCGGACAGGGGAGCAGAGCGGCACACCTACCCGGCAGGCATATGGCGGCAGGGTCGGACGGGGGAAGCGAAGCGGCACACCTACCCGGCAGACATATGGCGGCAGGGCGGACGGGGAGCAGAGCAGCACACCTCCCGGCAGGCATATGGTGGCAGGGCGGACGGAACCGGAGGTTGACCGGCCGGGGGAGCAGAGAGGCACACCTCCCGGCAGGCATATGGCTGCGGGCGGATGTGAACTCCCGGCAGGCATGGCAGCGGACGGGGGGCAGAGCGGCACAAATACCCGGCAGGCATATGGCGGCAGGCGCGGACGGGGAGCAGAGCGGCACACTTCCCGGCAGGCATATGGAGGCAGGGTGGAGAGGACCGGAGGTGGACCAGATGGGGGAGCAGAGCGGCATACCTTCCGGAAAGCATATGGCAGTGGGGCGGATGTGGAGCAGAGCGGCACACCTCCTGGTAGGCATATGGCGGTGGGGCGGACAGGGAACAGAGCAGACAGGCCGGGAGAGCAGGAGGCGTGTAGCAGGGGAAATGAGCAGAACGGGGAGCATAAAGGCAGCGGAGGCGGACGGGGAGCAGAGCGGACAGGCTGGGGGGAGAAGAGAGGCAGCGGAGGCGGATGGGGAGCAGAGCGGACAGGCTGGGGGGAGCAGAGAGGCGATACGGTAAGCAAATTCTATGTCGCAGGGGGAAATGATAAAATTCAACAGATACACTAACCATGAGGGACCCTTCTAACAGAAAGGGCTTGGCCATAGAGGATAACCCCTTTATTACAGTAAACATATGCTTGTGCCACTAATATAGTGTGATCTAAAAAGGCCTGGACTCCACAAGATGTCTGAAGGTGACCTGAGGTATCTGGAACCAAGGCATGAGTGGTAGACCATTAGATAGCCTATGTGATTTCTAACACATCTGTAAATGAATTCGCCTGCCAAAGTGGACTCCTTACTCCAGAAAGAAAAACACAAAAGCTATGGTCACTATGGTGTTTCACTTCTCTGCAATTTGCCGTCTGTTACTAAGCTGATTTTGTCTGTAGTAACTCACTCCAGGTTTTATCTAGAGTGATGTGCAGAAGAGAAAGAGAGAGCTTGGGGTTTATGCCTGCAAGCTGCCTGCTCCAAAGGGTCCATGCTAGTCCTGAAAGGTAAATCAAGGCTTACCGCTCATTGCTGTAACAAAGCCATGCTGATTTATAAAACAATCTTTTGAAATGACAGGTACATTTTAAAAGGGTTGTTGACAAAAATGTTTTTCTTTCAAATCAATTGGTGGCAAAAAGTGCCAGAGATTTGTAATATACTTCTATTAAAAATCTCAAATCTTCCAGTAAATATCAGCTGCAGTATGCCCTGCAAAAAGTGCTGTTTTCTTCCCAGTCTGGAGAGCAGGAGAAGTTTTTTTTATGAGGATTTGCCACTGCTCTTGACAGTTCCTTGTCAGCAGAGAGCACTGTGTCAGACTAGAAAGAATCCACCACTTCCTGCAGGACATATAGCAGCTGATAAGTACATGAAGAGTTAAGATTTTTCAATAGTAGAAGTACATATTACAAATCTCTGGGACCTGTTGATTTAACAGAAAAAATATTTTGGTGAACAACCCCTTTAAGAGAACTGGATAGTGGGGCGGGGTCAGACAGGGTCACAAACTTACCTCTGACACTGGCAGCCCAATATAAAGAACGTTTCTTTTTGAAGATGCCGGATTGCAGAGCAGCACTGAAGACATGTATGTGATGCTTATTTGATAGGCATGTTTGAAACTGGTAGCAAGCATATACGCATATCCGTGTGGTCAGTTTCTCTCAAGAAAAAACTAAGCATGCAATTCCTTTGTGTTTTGCTATCTTTTAGCTTGTTTAACAAACTTGTTTTAATAAGCGAGTGGGAAGCAGAGAGCAAAATGCAAAACCAACTAAACCACTCAAGTCACAACTGGAAAAACCATACATAAAAAACATGCTTAGGCATCTGGCACACCCAGGTACAGGCTCGGCCAAGCCATGCAGGCATCTACACAGTCATTCCTTTACGCTTCTATCGTTCCATCTAAACACTGATCGTTATAAAAAACACATTGTTACTTTGAAATCGTTAAATTGCGCAAATTATTGTTCTGTGTAAAGGGATCATAAGACTGCTAGAGTGCATATACAGTACAGTAGTAGTACAGTCAGTGCACCACCATCTTCCATCCTGTACTGTATAAGACTGCTAGAGTGCATATACAGTACAGTAGTAGTACAGTCAGTGCACCACCATCTCCCATCCTGTACAGTACTGTATAAGACTGCTGGAGTGCATATACAGTACAGTAGTAGTACAGTCAGTGCACCACCATCTTCCATCCTGTACTGTATAAGACTGCTAGAGTGCATATACAGTACAGTAGTAGTACAGTCAGTGCACCACCATCTTCCATCCTGTACTGTACAGTATAAGACTGCTGGAGTGCATATACAGTACAGTAGTAGTTCAGGCACTGCACCACCATCTCCCATCCTGTACTGTATAGGACTGCTGGAGTGCACATACAGTACAGTAGTAGTACAGTCAGTGCACCATCTCCCATCCTGTACAGTACAGTATAAAATTGCTGGAGTGCATATACAGTACAGTAGTAGTACAGTCAGTGCACCACCATCTCCCATCCTGTACAATACTGTATAAGACTGCTGGAGTGCATATACAGTACAGTAGTAGTACAGTCAGTGCACCACCATCTCCCATCCTGTACTGTATAGGACTGCTGGAGTGCACATACAGTACAGTAGTAGTACAGTCAGTGCACCACAATCTCCCATCCTGTACAGTACAGTATAAGATTGCTGGAGTGCATATACAGTACAGTAGTAGTAGAGGCAGTGCACCACCATCTCCCATCCTGTACTGTGTAAAATTGCTGGAGTGTACATACAGTACAGTAGTAGTACAGTCCGTGCACCACCATCTCCCATCCTGTACAATACTGTATAAGACTGCTGGAGTGCATATACAGTACAGTAGTAGTACAGTCAGTGCACCACAATGTTCCATCCTGTACAGTACTGTATAAGACTGCTGAAGTGCATATACAGTACAGTAGTAGTACAGTCAGTGCACCACCATCTCCGATCCTGTACAATACTGTATAAGACTGCTGGAGTGCATATACAGTACAGTAGTAGTACAGGCACTGCACTACCATCTCCCATCCTGTACTGTATAGGACTGCTGGAGTGCATATACAGTACAGTAGTAGTACAGTCAGTGCACCACCATCTCCCATCCTGTACAGTACAGTATAAGATTGCTGTACAGTATAGTGTGGTTCTGTAATGTCCTGTACAGTATATAGTGCTGCTCTGTAATGTACTGTACAATATATAGTGCTGCTCTGTAATGTACTGTACAGTATATAATGCTGCTCTGTAATGTCCTGTACAGTATATAGTGCTGCTCTGTAATATCCTGTACAGTATATAGTGCTGTTATGTAATGTCCTGTACAGTATATAGTGCTGCTCTGTAATGTACTGTACTGTATAGTGCTGCTCTTTAATGTACAGTATATAGTGCTGCTCTGTAATGGCCTGGACAGTATATAGTGCTGCTCTGTAATGTCCTGTACAGTATATAGTGCTGCTCTGTAATGTCCTGTACTGTATAGTGCTGCTCTTTAATGTACAGTATATAGTGCTGCTCTGTAATGGCCTGGACAGTATATAGTGCTGCTCTGTAATGTCCTGTACAGTATAAAGTGCTGCTCTGTAATGGCCTGGACAGTATATAGTGCTGCTCTGTAATGTCCTGTACAGTATAAAGTGCTGCTCTGTAATGGCCTGGACAGTATATAGTGCTGTTCTGTCCTGTAGTGATTAAACTGGGCACTTTTCAATGTAATAAATGATACTGTAGGTAATTATTGGTGAATGCTGGAACCAATTAAACACAATTACATTATTTCCTATGGTAAGACACTGCTCGCTTCTCAGACTGCCTTCCAGAACCAATTAAGTTTGAGAACCGAGCTACCACTGTATATATACTACTGTTGTGGCCAACATGCAGAATCCATTTGTAGGAGACGTGCCAGCTGTCACTTGATTCTCCAGAAAGGAAGTAGTGATGGTCTATTGCTGCTGTATGCAAGCTTCCTGTTTCCTGTGATAACATGATCTTACAGAACCACAAGTTCTACAGTAGATGTGTCAGGCAACTGTGTTTCTCCTGCTCTCACCATGTCAATTCTTTGAGCGGAGAGCGGTGGAAGCGGAGGCCCCTGAACCCTCCCATAGAGACACTGTGGGACGCTAAGGCAGGCGGGGTTCCCCAGCAGAGCTAAATTCCGGCGATTTTATCCAGTGTGAACATAGCCTTAGGTTGAAAGTGTTAAAATGCCTATGAACCTCTGAGGGACATGAAATGTAAAAAAATAAATAATCTATACACACATCCCCCTCTATTCACCTCCAGGGTGGCGTGCTGTTGTAGCTTTGCCT
Source organism: Dendropsophus ebraccatus (assembly GCF_027789765.1). Classification (NCBI taxonomy): domain Eukaryota; kingdom Metazoa; phylum Chordata; class Amphibia; order Anura; family Hylidae; genus Dendropsophus; species Dendropsophus ebraccatus. The sequence continues at coordinate 29,177,490 of NC_091465.1, read as the reverse complement.
CTCCGAAAATTTATACTGTGAGATTGATTCGCAATACAAGTCATGTGAATCGAACAATTGAGTTTATGAACACAAAAGGAAAAAAAAATTAAAAAAAAATCTACAAACTGCATTTTACTATAACTTTAAAAGCTTTTAAAGTATCACTGTCATTTCATTTTTTTTTATTTTTTTTTTGCAGAAATCAATATTACAGGCGATTTTTAAAAAAACAAAATGTTGTACTTGTGTTTATTAGCTGAAAAATGCATCATTTTTATCATGAAAAAGCAGTTTGTCCTCCCATCTGGCCCACGGGGGACCCTGCCATCACTAACCTCAGCATAGCGGTGCTCAGTGGCGCCCAGGCACCCCAACCCCTGCCCCAAACAACCCCCCTGAGACTCACCACACTGCTGCCCCTGCTGGCAGCTGGAAAGGAGAAAAACTATGAAGGCATCAGGGCTGAGAACCAGAGGACAGAGCTGGAACCAGGAAAGGCGAGATTATCCTCATAGAACTATAATCCCCACTGTATCTTGCTAACAGTTCATGGTGGGAGTTGTAGTTTTACAGCCTGTGGCAATCAAGGTTACGGAACTACAACCCCCATCATGCCATATTGGCAGCTCATAATGGGAGTTGTAGTTCTATAACAGATTAGATGATGGCACAAGTACAAGATGGCACAAGATGGCATAGTACAACTACATCTCCGAGCATGCTGTGTGGTAGTATGCAGGACTACATCTCCCATCATGGTGTGTGATTCCTGAAGGCTTTTCCTGATGGTAAAAAACGGATTACTGTCAGGAAATCCTAATGCTTTTCTGAAGCCTATTGAGGCCTCCTGATCACGATTTCCTCACAGTAAAAACTGACAAGGACGTGTAAAGGGGGCCTTAGTGTTCACTAGAATGAGTGGGGAGAGAAGCGCTCAGCTATGTATTTTTTTCTCCCCTCTGTGAGTTGCATTGCGAGTCCGTTTTGGTCATGAGACAGACCTGCGAGAGAATGCCATTAGTACTGACTTCTCCCAGTTCTTCCTTAGGCTAGGGTCTGAACAATAAGATCACAACAAGAGATGAATGAACCTGGAGCATGCTCGAGTCCATCCGAACCTGAACGTTCGGTATTTGATTAGCTGGGGCTGCGGAAGTTGGATAAAGCCCTAAGGCTATGTGGAAAACATGGATATAGTCATTGGCTGTATCCACATTTTCCAGACAACCTTAGAGCTTTATCCAAGTTCAGCAGCCCCAGCTAATCAAATGCCGAACGTTCGGGTTCGGATGGACTTGAACCTGAACCCGGTTCGCTCATCTCTAATCCCAACTGATCAAATATCCCCAGGACATGTCAAAAGTTGTATGAAGTCTCAGGGGTGGGATTTATTTAGACCAGGGGTGTCGAACTCAAATACACAGTGGGCCAAAATTAGGAAATTGGTTGTGGGCCAACCTTTATAATTACTGAAGCGCGAATGCGGCATTCCTGGCACTGTCAGTGGTGTGCGTCTCCCAGCACTGTGCGCTATGATAAATGACATGATAAATTGCCATATGATTAAATCCCAACCCATGTAATAGCTTCCCCCCCCCCCCAATATTGCCCCATGTAGTAGCCAACCCAACTAAAATTGCCCAACATATTAGCCAGCTCTCCAAATAGTGCCCAGCCCCCCAAGTGTCCCATATAGTAGCCAGTCCTCGCCCATGGTCTCATATAGTAGCCAGCCCTCCCCAATAGTCTCATATAGTAGCCAGTCCTCCCCCATGGTCTTATATAGTAGCCAGCCCTCCCCCATGGTCTCTTATATAGTAGCCAGCCTTCCCCAATAGACTCTTTTATATAGTAGCCAGCCCTCCCCAGTAGACTCATTTATATAGTAGCAAGCCCTCCCCAGTAGACTCTTTTATATAATAGCCAGCCCCTAGAACAGTTGTTAAAGGGAACCTGTCACCCGCGGACGGCCCCGTGGATACAGCCCCCCCCCCCATATTTACCCCATCCTGCCGGTCCCGCTCCTGATGCCGGTCCCACCGCTGAGATACGGCCGCCCACTCATCTTCTCATGTAAGTATGGGGGGCCGTATCCAGGGGTAGGGTGGGCTCAGGGGTCATCCAGGGGTGACAGGTTGTCACATTAGCTTGGACTCTTTTCTGCGGCCCCGGGAGGTGCCCAGCGCCGGACGTGTGTGATGATGTCATTGCACTGCCAACATCAGGACAACGCTCACATACTCCTAGGCCACGGGCTTAAAACTGCCTGTGGCCGACAAGATTATAATATGGGCGGTCCGAGCAGCTGTCCCAGCCACCCAAATTATAATCTAATGCGATGGCGGGCCAGATGTCATTCAAACTCTAATTTGTCTGGCGGGCCAAAAATAATGGCACCGTGGGCCAGATTTGGCCAGCGGGCCAGAGTTTGACATGTCTGATTTAGACCAACATCTCTTGCACTTAAAGCGACTCTGTACCCACAATCTGTCCCCCCCAAACCGCTTGTACCTTCGGATAGCCACTTTTAATCTGTCCTGGGGTCCGTTTGGCAGGTGATGCAGTTATTGTCATAAAAAAAAATATTTTAAAAGTGCAGCCCCGTGCCCTACGGGCATATCTGTGCCCTAACTTTGCACCACCCCTCTGTCCCTCCTCATCATTAGGAATGCTCCAGGCAGATTGCCTCCAATTCCCCACCTGTGTTACCACACCACATGGGCTGGATCATTAAGGCACCTGTAAAATGTTCAAACAGAAGTAAATGTTCCAGTGGCATTCCTAATGATGAGGAGGGTGGGGAGGAGGGATGGAGGGGGTGGTGCAAAGTTAGGGCGCAGATACGCCCGTAGGGCACAGAGCTGCAATTTTAAAAGTAATTTTTTATGACAATAACTGCATCACCTGCCGAACGGACCCCAGGACAGCTATCCGAAGGTACAAGCGGTTTGTGGGGTCAGATGGTGGGTACAGAGTCGCTTTAAAAAAAGTCTCCCAGCATCGCACAGGATTTATACATATTGCATCGATCCCAATGAGCAATCAGAGCATTGCTCATAGACACCCCCTGGGGGGACTAGAAGGTGATGTTCTGGAAAACATTAATGATAACCTGTCCCCATACCATTTAAAAACTTTTAATCACCCCCTTTTCCCAGTTTATAAATAAGAGCCGGCAGAAAGGCGCACGCCCGTGCGCGTGGACATACTGCGGAATTCCGTTGAGTTTATCCGCAAGAATTCCTCAGTATGAACCCACCCTAAAGATGCTGCAGCCGAGGCTGGTATGTGCCCCAAGCTGCACAGGAGCTGTATACATTGCTCCAGGGAACCATATCAGCCCAATTGGGCTGATTGGTTCCCTTTAAATCAGGGTTGGGGAACCTTCGGCCCTCCAGGTGTTGCAAAACTACTATTCCCATCATGCCTGGAAAGCCAAAGCTTTGCTTTGGCTTTCCAGGCATGATGGGAATTGTAGTTTTGCAACAGCTGGAGGGCCCGAGGTTCCCCATCCGATTCAAATGATTACATTCCTGATCTCACACTGTAAATGGAGTAAGTGCAAAATTACAAAAAATCCAGAATTTTTTTTTTTTTTTAATCAAAAAGTCTCATATACGCTACTTACCCATAAAAAGTACAGATTATGGTGCAAGAAATGACACCTCAAATAGCCCCATAGACCCAAATCTAAAAGCTTTATAAGGCTATGTTCACACACTGCACAATGGCCGTTGTATTACAGCCCAGCACCACCTGTATTTTTACATGTTCCTTTGTCTGATACTGCCATATTGGCTGTAGGAACATTACTGAATGGTTATTTGAATTGGCGTCACCTTTGGGTGTGCCCACAATTTATTTAGGGTCCATTTACACAGAAAGATTATCTGTCAGATTATCTGCCAAAGCTTTGAAGCCAAAGACAGAAACAGACTATAAACAGAGATCAGGTCATAAAGGAAAGCCTGAGATTTTTCCTCTTTTCCAATCCATTCCTGGCTTTGGCTTCAAATCTTTGGCAAATAATCTTTCTGTGTAAATGGACCATTGACCTCAATACAATGTACAATGTCAGAACAGACAGGTTGTTCACAGCATGCTGGCTAGAAACAATTGCCAAGTCAATTATTTCCATGACCGCAGGGGAACAGCGGCCGTTGTGCAATCCATTTCATTTAAGATTTAACCAGGTTTTTTTTACGAGAACGGCCGTTGTTATTGGCAACAACGGTCGTTCTTGTAAAAAAAAAAAAAAAAAAGAATACACTGTGTGAACATTGCCTTAGAATGGTAATATAGCAATTTTAAATACATTCAATTTTTTCAATTATTCAAAAGCAACAAAATAAAACTAAAGTTACATAAATCGACTATCATTGTAATCATATTGCAGCAGACTCTGCACTTTTAGAGGAGGGAGAAAACAAGACCAGAAAAAAAAAAAAAAAAAACAACAACCCAGTAATGTCTGTGTACACATTGGCATTTTTTTCCTGCTGTTTTTTTCCCCTCCAGTTAATAAATAGAACAAATCCTGGACTCACATGATAATCACATGATTTGTACTGATAAAAAAAAAAAAAACCGCAGGGGATAAAAGGCCGGAAGTATAAAAGTAAGACAGCAAGAAGTGCGGAGAGTGTGATGCAAAGGATATCATATGCACGAACCAATTACTGAACGGAAGTGTGGGAGTAACTGCGGGCACCGAGGCCATAACCGCAAGTATTAGGAATATGCCCTGCGGCCTGGTGACCAGGTATGTAAATAAAGCAGGCCCCGCCCCACCCTATGTTGACGCAGTTCGACCTACCAAGTATACAGTCAGTAGCAGGAAGTAGTAATCCATGTCACTGCCGTTGGTGTGTACGCCAGGCTGCTGCCCCTCATTGTCCGTGCTCTAGAACCTTATTGTCCGCGCTCTAGAACCTTATTGTCCGCGCTCTAGAATCTTCACTATCTTACCGCCAACCGTCGTTAAAACAGAAAGCGAAAGTGAGTCCGCCCCCTGTGAACCGCTCTGCTGTGTTCTGGGGAAGACAAAGAAAGACCACAAGGTGGCGCTGTCAGTGTGACGCTGCGATGCAAATCCAAATAATAAAGTTTTAAGATGCATTTTTTTGTTCCAAGGTCCAGTGTGCAACAATGTTCACATTTGCAAGAAAAAGAATGGCTGCACTTGGTGGATTTATTATAGTTAAAGGGGTAGTCAGCTCAAAAATGGCTTATCATATGTTGCTGCCCATGGGGAGTACATAACCAGTCTATTCTATGGGTCCTTATAGATGTGGCTATAGGTTGCCCGTGGGGGTGCAAACACACATTACAGTACACAGTGCATTCACACAAATCAAGGAGCCTGGGAAACTGAAAGCACAGATATGTATATAGGATATATTGTACATATAGGATATGTATATGGCTGGCTTCACACTGCCTTAAAGGGGTATTCCGGGCTTGGGGTCTTTTTTTCCTATGGCCAGGGAGGAGGAGGATGAGGGCAATGACGTCCAATAACCTCCCCGGTGCCAGCGTTGTGTCCCGGATCGCGGCTGCCCGGCTGCTTCCTGGTCTCTGCAGGGGCTTGAGACGTAACATTTCAAGTCTGGCTGAGCGGACTTGTAACGTCACATCTCAAGCCCCTGCAGAGACCAGGAAGCAGCCGGGCAGCCGCGGGTCAGAGCGACGCGATCCGAGACATGGCGCTGCATTGTGTTCATGGCGCTGGGTATTGTGTTCATGCCGTTCAGCCTATGGTAAAACTGACATGTTATTTATGTTCCCCAAGTCAGTACAATTACAACGATATGTAACTTATACAACTGTTATTTTATCTGACTGCTTTTAAAAAATTAAAAAAAAAAAGCTAAATGTGTTTAAAATCGCTCTATTCCCATCCTTATAGCGTTTTTATCCATTTGGTCTATGGGGCTGTGGGAGATGTCATTTTTTGCGGCATGATCTGTTCTTTCTATCGGTACCTTGTTTGCGTATATGCGACTTCTTGATCGCTTTTTATTACAATTTTTCTGGATTTGATGTGACAAAAAAAAAAAATCTGCAATTTTGCACTTTGGCGGATCTTTGTGCTTACGCCGTTTACCGTGCAAGATCAGGAATGTAATAGTTTAATAGGTTGGGCGATTAAGCACGCGGCGATACCAGATATATTTATTTATTTTTATTTATTAAATAGAAAAGGGGGTGATTTAAACTTCTATTAGGGGAGGTTTTTTTTATTATTAATGAGAAAACTTTTGTTTTCATACTTTAACTTTTAGTCCACCTGGGAGACTTATTATTACAGCACTGTTCTCTCATAGAGATCACTGCAGTGCACTTAAAGTGACTCTGTACCCACAATCTGACCCCCTCCCCCAAACCACTTGTACCTTCGGATAGCTACTTTTAATCCAAGATCTGCCCTGGGGTCCGTTCGGCAGGTGATGCAGTTATTGTCTTAAAAAAATAATTTTAAAATTGCAGCCCTGTGCCCTACAGGCGTATCTGTGCTCTAACTTTGCACCACCCCCTCCATCCCTCCTCCCCGCCCTCCTCATCATTAGGAATGCCCTAGGCAGATTGTCTCCTATTCCCCACCTGTGTCAGCCAGGGCCGTTTCTAGGTAATTTGGACTAAAGGCCAAAATTGCTAAAAGCCCCCCCCCCCCCCTAAAAAAAAAAAAGTGATTCAGCGACTCACAGGTGACGTCTTCTTTGACCTGAGGCGTCACTTTCCTTTTCCTTTCCTTCTGGCCCAGACCTCCATGATGATTTCTTGCAGCAACAGTTCATCTCTTGTGAACCTGCCAGGCAAACATCTTAGGTTCGGCACTTTCACAACAACTTCCCCTTTTTTGTGTCATGTGCAGTGAAATCAGTAGGTATGTGGGTTGCCCCCTGTATGTAGGATACCCTGCTGTGCCCCCATATAGTAATAATCCTCCCTGTGCTCCCCCCCCATAGTAATAATCCCCCTGTGCTCCCCCCATAATAATAACCCCACCTGTGCTCTCCCCATAGTAATAATCCCACCTGTGCTCCCACCATAGTAATAACCATGTAGACCCCCAAAGTATAGCCCTCCCCCCGAGTAGCCCCCCATAGTATAGCCCTCCCCCCGAGTAGCCCCCCATAGTATAGCCCTCCCCCCAAGTAGCCCCCATAGTATAGCCCTCCCCCTGAGTAGCCCCCCATAGTATAGCCCTTCCCCCCAAGTAGCCCCCCATAGTATAGCCCTCTCTCTGAGTAGCCCCCCACAGTATAGCCCTCCCCCCACAGTATAGCCCCCCATAGTATAGCCCTCCCCCAAGTAGCCCCCCATAGTATAGCCCTCTCCCCAAGTAGCCCCCCATAGTTTAGCCCTCCCCCAAGTAGCCCCCCATAGTTTAGCCCTCCCTCAAGTAGCCCCCCATAGTATAGCCCTCTACCCAAGTAGCACCCCATAGTTTAGCCCTTCCCCCGGTGTAGCCTTCCATAGTATAGCCCTCCCCCCAAGTAGCCCCCCATAGTATAGCCCTCTACCCAAGTAGCCCCCCATAGTATAGCCCTCTCCCCGAGCAGCCCCCCATAGTATAGCCCTCCCCCTGTGTAGCCTTCCATAGTATAGTCCTCCCCCTGTGTAGCCCCCCACAGTATAGCCCTCTACCCAAGTAGCCCCCCATAGTATAGCCCTCTCCGAGCAGCCCCCCATAGTATAGCCCTCCCCCATGTGTAGCCTTCCATAGTATGGGCCCCTTTATAACCCCCACTTGGCAGCATTTATGAGAAGAAAAAAAAAATACACTCACCTGTCCTGGATCCTGCAGCAGCATCTCCCAGCGTCTGGTAGCTGAACTTGCAAGTACAGTGAGCTTCCGGCACAGGCAGCCTGCCACACACTGTCCCGGAAGCTCACTGCTGTAGCCCCGCAGCGCCCGGACTTCTCCCCTTTCCTCAGCAGCTGACATGTGACGTCATCACGTCACATGTCCACCGCCAAACAGGAGAGAAGTCCGGGCGCTGCGGGGCTACAGCAGTGAGCTTCCGGGACAGTGTGTGGCAGGCTGCCTCCCCCCAAGTAGCCCCCCATAGTATAGCCCTCTCTCTGAGTAGCCCCCCACAGTATAGCCCTCTCCCCAAGTAGCCCCCCATAGTATAGCCCTCCCCCCAAGTAGCCCCCATAGTATAGCCCTCCCCCCGAGTAGCCCCCCATAGTATAGCCCTTCCCCCCCAAGTAGCCCCCCATAGTATAGCCCTCTCTCTGAGTAGCCCCCCACAGTATAGCCCTCCCCCCAAGTAGCCCCCCATAGTATAGCCCTCCCCCAAGTAGCCCCCCATAGTATAGCCCTCTCCCCAAGTAGCCCCCCATAGTTTAGCCCTCCCCCAAGTAGCCCCCCATAGTTTAGCCCTCCCTCAAGTAGCCCCCCATAGTATAGCCCTCTACCCAAGTAGCCCCCCATAGTTTAGCCCTTCCCCCGGTGTAGCCTTCCATAGTATAGCCCTCTACCCAAGCAGCCCCCCATAGTATAGCCCTCCCCCTGTGTAGCCTTCCATAGTATAGTCCTCCCCCTGTGTAGCCCCCCACAGTATAGCCCTCTACCCAAGTAGCCCCCCATAGTATAGCCCTCTCCGAGCAGCCCCCCATAGTATAGCCCTCCCCCCTGTGTAGCCTTCCATAGTATGGGCCCCTTTATAGCCCCCACTTGGCAGCATTTATGAGAAGAAAAAAAAAATACACTCACCTGTCCTGGATCCTGCAGCAGCGTCTCCCAGCGTCTGGTAGCTGAACTTGCAAGTACAGTGAGCTTCCGGCACAGGCAGTCTGCCACACACTGTCCCGGAAGCTCACTGCTGTAGCCCCGCAGCGCCCGGACTTCTCTCCTCTCCTCAGCAGCTGACATGTGACGTCATCACGTCACATGTCCACCGCCAAACAGGAGAGAAGTCCGGGCGCTGCGGGGCTACAGCAGTGAGCTTCCGGGACAGTGTGTGGCAGGCTGCCTGTGCCGGAAGCTCACTGTGCTGCAAGAAATCCGGCGGCCGCGGCTCCTTAACGCCCCTGGTGGGACCGGCCCGGGAGAGCCCGATCCTGCCGGGTGGGGTGGCGGCGGGGGGAAGATGATGGGGCGGCTGAGCGGCCAGGCGGGGAGCACGCCACAAGGTGAGGTCCGGGGGAGGTGGGAAGAGGGTGCCACCAGCGCCCCCTAGCTGTCGGCGCCCCGTGCGGTCGCCCGGCCTGCCCGCCACTAGAAACGGCCCTGGTGTCAGCCCGGCACATGGGCTGGATCATTAAGGCACCTGTGTAAATGTTCAGCATGGAGAAAATGTTTCAGTGGCATTCCTAATTTTTTATGACTAACTGCATCACCTGCCGAACGGACCCCAGGACAGATCTTGGATTAAAAGCAGCTATCCAAAGGTACAAGTGGTTTGGGGGGGGTCAGATTGTGGGTACAGAGTCTCTTTAATACCCCTCTCTGAAGCCCCCCACCAGCAGCAGGATGTACATTTACATTCTGGAGCGGGAAGGGGTTAAAATATTGGAGAAACGTCAAGGCCAATGGAAGTTAATCATTCCCCTTACACACATGGCGGTTTTTTTTTTTTTTTGGGGGGGGGGGGGGGTTGACGTTTTTCTATCTGGTATCTTTGAGGCTCTGTGGCAGATTTGTCAAAAAGCAGCACTAACTAATGGTGCGATTAGACACAAAGATTTATCTGAAAGATTTTTGAAGCCAAAGCCGGAAATGGATTTGAAAAGAGGAGAACTCTGAGTTTTTTCTTATGACCTGTTCTCTGTTTATAGTCTGTTCCTGGCTTTGGCTTCCATAATCTGTCAGATAAATCTTTCTGTGTAAATGCAGCCTTACCCTCCAGTCTTCCGGGACCCCACTGCAGCCGCTAATTGGCTGAGCAGACACTTGTGTAGTATCAGCTCAGCCAATCAGCAGCTTCAGTGACGTCCTGCCTCAGTAGCTGATTGCAGACTTGAAGAGCCAGAGCCCGACACACTTCTAGCTCAGTGTTCCGAGCTCTGGTGAAAAAAAAAAAAGACATTGGAGGTGAGTATGATGAAAACTCCCCCTTCAGCCCCCAACTGCACCTATCCAAGCAGGAAAAGGGAGCACTTAACCTCCTCCCTTGCTGGGATGGGTACAGTGAGATCAATCTGGCATATCAGCATTCGAATAGACATTACAACTGGAGATGCTGTAGGCGCCGCATAGTGAGGCAGAGTAATTGGAGATAACTGTCACTGCTCGCTCTGCTTCACTATGTCGGCTGCAGTTCGCTTGAGGGCCATGTCACCACGTACTGCTGCCAGTCAATGAAAAAAAAAAGTATTTCTTTAATAAACTTATATTAGAAAGTTACATTACTGAAATGTAAATTAAAAAAGTAAATTCCCCCCATTGTATTTTGGTCAGTAAAACCAGGCATGGGTCAAAGACAGAAAAAGATGCAAAACTGTCCATCGGTGGAGAAAGGATATACAAAGCTGCCCTCATACCACCTCTTCGAGTTAGCTTTATCTTTAAAGGATTGTCCGGCCAGGACCTTTTTTGCAGAATGCCCAGGGAGGGGGTGGGTGATAAAAACAACATCCACTTACCTCTCTGGCTCCAGCACTGCCATCCTTATTCTGCTGCTCTGCTCCCTGGTGTGGTTGTTGCTTCCAGGTTTTGAGAGATGACTTAGCAGCTGTTTAGTCATTCAGCGGCTGTAGCGGTGTCCAGCCTCTGCCACTGAATGACTGTGCTATGTCATGTCTCAGAACCTGGAAGTTGGGATCAGTGCAGTGGAATAAGGACGGCAGCGCTGGAGCCAGAGAGGTAAGTGGATGTTATTTTTTTCACTCACCCCCTTCCAAGGCATTCTGCATAAAGGGGTCCTGGCTGAACAACCTGGATCTTTAAACTTTATTGAAGATATTTACCTGTACCGGGATCAGGGCTTGAGCAACCCTGCCTTTCCCAAAACACAGCCGCTGGTGGCACCAGAGAGGCTGTGTCACTCCTTACAGTTTGCATCTGTGATAAGATGCTGGGAGCGGGGGAACTGTACAGATATGCGCCGCGCTGTAATGACAGCTCTGCGCAGCTGATTCATTACAGCGCGGCGCATATCTGTACAGTTCCCCCGCTCCCAGCATCTTATCACACAGGACTAGCCAGATATCCCTCCGGGAAGGACCCAGCCAAGTGGCAGCTCCTATTAGGAAACCACCAAATCCACCATATTAAGTGGCCCTATAAGTCAGTGTAATGACAAGGGATAAACCAAGGCTAGGTAACCATCCACAGACAGCTGTTTCGGGGTGTTGCCCCTCATCAGTGTGGAGCAGGATTCTGGCTAGGTGGGAGCAATGCCTAGTAGAGCCATAAGAGAAACAGATTGCTGAACTCAGGGAGACCAGCCAAATGACAACACTGCCGGCTGCTAATGAAAGTGCTCAATGCAGTGAAGTCCTAGGTGCATTGCCCCCTGGGAAACATGAGTATGCAAAAGAGGAGTCCGTGGAGCCTCATTGAAGAGTCTCAAAACACAGGACTAGCCAGATATAGACCCCGAAACAGCTGTCTGTGGATGGTTACCTAGCTTTGGTTTATCCCTTGTCATTACACTGACTTATAGGGCCACTTAATATGGTGGATTTGGTGGTTTCCTAATAGGAGCTGCCACTTGGCTGGGTCCTTCCCGGAGGGATATCTGGCTAGTCCTGTGTTTTGAGACTCTTCAATGAGGCTCCACAGACTCCTCTTTTGCATACTCATGTTTCCCAGGGGGCAATGCACCTAGGACTTCACTGCATTGAGCGCTTTCATTAGCAGCAGCAGGGTTGTCATTTGGCTGTTCTCCCTGAGTTCAGCAATCTGTTTCTCTTATAGCATCTTATCACAGATGCTGCCCTGGCAGGGGGAGAGTCCGTTACAGGCATGCCACATCTGTATTCCGTGAGGGACACGGAATGTGGGAATGCAGCCTAAGGGTGCCTTTACACAGAGATTTATCTGACAGATTTTTGAAGCCAACGCCGAGAACAGACTATAATCAAAGAACAGGTCATAAAGGAAACACTGGATTTCTCCTCTTTTTCAAATCCATTTCTGGCTTTGGCTTTGAAAATCTGTCAGATAAATCTCTCTATGTAAAAGAACCCTAATGGGGAAGGACGATGTGTGGGGGAGGTGTGAATAGAACTTACCAGATGTACAATATGATGCACATATGCAGGGGCGTAGCTAATGTCTCCTGGGCCCTGGTGCGAGAGGCCAACTTGGGCCCCCCCCCCCTCCTTTCACGACCAAGTGATGCTATTGTTGTGTGTGTGTGTGTATATATATATATATATATATATATATATATATATATATATATATATATATATACACACAGTGGTGCCTTGGATTATGAGCATAATTCGTTCCAGGACCGTGCTTGTAATCCAAATCCACTCTTAAACCAAAGCAAATTTTCCTATAAGAAATCATGTAAATGCAGACAATTGGTTCCGCACCCCAAATATATTTATTATTCTGTACTGTACAGTAATGGAGAGGATGGGAAACACAAGGGCTGATAGAGACTGCAGGGAGCAGGAAGGAATGAGCAGGGCAGATGTGGGCACATACATGCAGCGCTCTCTGTCCGGGGAGAGAGGGGTTACAGCTATGGAGAGATTACCCCCCCCCCCACAGTCCTGTCCCCTGATGTAAGCCCCAGCCTGAAGGGGATCTGCTATGATTTGGAAGGTGTTTAGAGTACAGTGCTGTAGACCCCGCTATGCAGGCCATGCCCCTTCTCCACTCGCGCTCCCACCCAATACAGGAAGTTCTTAAACCAAAGCAATGTTCTTAAACCAAGTCACAATTTGAAAAACTGTGAGCTCTTAAACCAAAACGCTCTTAAACGAAGTTACTCTTAAACCAAGGTACCACTGTATGTGTATATATATATATATATATATATATATATATATATATATATATATATATACACACACACACACACCAAGACAGATATTACCTATTACCGCCATACTGTTACCGACCAAATCCTGTATACTGAGACCAATATTACCAGTAATACCAGTATATAGGGAGGAAACATTACCGCCACACCACAACCACTACCATCACCACCATATTGTTACTGACCAAATCCAGTATACTAAATCACCTCATCCAGTCATATAGAGGTGGCCCCAGCGCCACACAGGCTCTATACACCATATACATTACAGTGCAGTTATATCAGGTGACTCACAGGAGACGTCTTTTCTGATCGGAGTTCTTTCCTTTTCATCATCTTCTCCATCAGTCCTGGGCCGTTATGAGAACTTCTCCGAGCCACGGATCCACAGAATCTGCCAGACAGACATATTAGGCTCCACACTCTGACACCATCCTCATCTATATACACACTGCACATCTGTACTGTCCCCTTTACACCCTCATTTAGTGGGTAGCCCTGACTCTGTGACCTCCTAATAATATATGCCCCCCTCTGTGTATTCCCTCTCCCCCTATGTTGCCCCCCCAAATAGATGGCCCCCTCCCTTATAGATGGCCCCCTCTACCCCCTCCCTTATAGATGGCCCCCTCTACCCCCTCCCTTATAGATGGCCCCCTCTACCCCCTCCCTTATAGATGGCCCCCTCTCTCCTCACCCTCCCTTATGGATGGTCCCCTCTCTCCTCACCCTCCCTTATAGATGGCCCCCTCTCCCCCCACCCTCCCTTATAGATGGTCCCCTTCCCCCCCCCCCCTCCCTTATAGATGGTCCCCTCCCCCCCCCCTCCCCCCCCTCCCTTATAGATGGTCCCCTTCCCCCCCTCCCTTATAGATGGTCCCCTTCCCCCCCTCCCTTATAGATGGTCCCCTTCCCCCCCTCCCTTATAGATGGTCCCCTTCCCCCCCTCCCTTATAGATGGTCCCCTTCCCCCCCTCCCTTATAGATGGTCCCCTTTCCCCCCCTTTATAGATGGTCCCCTTCCTCCCTCCCTTATAGATGGTCCCCTTCCCCCCCCCTCCCTTATAGATGGTCCCCTTTCCCCCCCTTTATAGATGGTCCCCTTTCCCCCCCTTTATAGATGGTCCCCTTCCTCCCTCCCTTATAGATGGTCCCCTTCCCCCCCTCCCTCATAGATGGCCCCTCTTTCCCCCCACCCTCATAGATGGCAACTCTTTCCACCCACCCTCATAGATTGCTCCTCTTTCCCCCCACCCTCATAGATGGCCCCCTCCTTCCCCCCACCCTCATAGATGGCCCCCTCCTTCCCCCCACCCTCATAGATGGCCCCCCTCATAAATGGCCCCCTCTTTCCCCCACCCTCAGATGCCCCCCTCCTTCCCCCCCACCCTCATAGATGCCCCCCTCCTTCCCCCCCACCCTCATAGATGCCCCCCTCCTTCCCCCCCACCCTCATAGATGCCCCCCTCCTTCCCCCCCACCCTCATAGATGCCCCCCTCCTTCCCCCCCACCCTCATAGATGGCCCCCTCTTTCCCCCCCACCCTCATAGATGGCCCCCTCTTTCCCCCCACCCTCATAGATGGCCCCCTCTTTCCCCCCACCCTCATAGATGCCCCCCTCCTTTCCCCCCACCCTCATAGATGGCCCCCTCCTTTCCCCCCACCCTCATAGATGGCCCCCTCCTTTCCCCCCACCCTCATAGATGGCCCCCTCTTTCCCCCCACCCTCATAGATGGCCCCCTCCTTTCCCCCCACCCTCATAGATGGCCCCCTCTTTCCCCCCACCCTCATAGATGGCCCCCTCTTTCCCCCCACCCTCATAGATGGCCCCCTCCTTTCCCCCCACCCTCATAGATGGCCCCCTCCTTTCCCCCCACCCTCATAGATGGCCCCCTCTTTCCCCCCACCCTCATAGATGGCCCCCTCCTTTCCCCCCACCCTCATAGATGGCCCCCTCTTTCCCCCCACCCTCATAGATGCCCCCCTCCTTTCCCCCCACCCTCATAAATGGCCCCCTCCTTTCCCCCCACCCTCATAGATGGCCCCCTCCTTTCCCCCCACCCTCATAGATGGCCCCCTCCTTTCCCCCCTCCCTCATAGATGGCCCCCTCCTTTCCCCCCACCCGTACAGGCTGATAAAAAAAACAAAACTTAACTCACCTGACATCGCGCTCCCACGTTGATCCTCACTCCTTCGGTCTGTCCCCGGCTGCTGCGCAGCTGCCGGGGGTGTCGCGTCTTATCCCCGGCAGCGCGCGCATCCCAGAACTCCCTGCGCGCCGGAAACCGGAAGTCAGGGCCCAAGGCGCGCAGGGAGTTCTGGGATGCGCGCGCTGCCGGGGGTAAGACGCGACACCCCCGGCAGCCGCGCAGCAGCCGGGGGAAGACGGAGCCCGACTCTTGTGACCGCAAGCAAAACAATGCTTGCGGTCACAAGAGTGATTGATCGGGGGGCCCCGCGGGCCCCCCTTGTGGCGGGCCCGGTCGCGGCGGCGACCCCCGCGACCACGGTGGCTACGCCACTGCACATATGCCTCTAAACAGATTGGAGAACTGTAATGCATTATAAATACATTATGTGCCATAGACTAGCCTAAGAATAATAGTGCCATTAAAGGCATTGTCCAGGAATAGACAAACAGCACCTCTCCTGTCCTCACTTTGGTTTGGGGTTTTGCACCTCAATTTTTTTTAAGTGAATGGTGCCAAATTGTAATACCACACACAACCTGGAAACAGGGGTGGTGCTTTTCTTCCAAGAAAGGAGCTGTGCCTTTTCTAATACTGGATAAACCGTTTAAGTGTATAAACGAATTATTTACTTGAATATGTCTGATACACTGTACCAAAATAACAGTGCCGACTACCAGGGGCGTAACTAGAGATGGCTGGGCCCCATAGCAAACTTTCCAATGGGGCCCCCCCCCCCTCCCGGCTAATGGGGGGAAAATGGACGCGTGGTTTCGGCCACATGCATTGTCTGAATTTTCTTTTTACATGGTTTTTAACTGCTTACACGATCAGCATATTATCTGTAGGATTGGTAGGCAACAGCTTCAGACAATGCACATTTAAAGCATACAGCCATACCAGGCCTAAGCAATATCGCCATACTGTGACTGTATAACACCGCCACACCAGACCTGACCAATACCGTGACTGTAGAACACCGCCATATCAGACCTGACCAATACCGCCATACTGTGACTGTATAACACCGCCATACCAGACCTGCCAGCCACTGCATGTACCGTATATATCTCCAGTCTGGCACTATAAATATATATATATACACACACACACACACCGTCTGGCACTGCATGTATACATATATATACGTATCCAGTCTGGCACTGCATGTATACATATATATACGTATCCAGTCTGGCACTGCATGTGTATATATATATATATATACGTATCCAGTCTGGCACTGTATGTATACACACACACACATATATATATATATATATATATATATATATATATATATATATATATATATATATATACGTATCCAGTCTGGCACTGCATGTATACACACACACACACGCATGCGCATATATATATATATAAATATATATATATATCCAGTCTGGCACTGTATATGTATATAGGCGTGTGTATCCAGTCTGCCACTGTATATGTATATATATGTGTGTGTATCCTGTCTGCCACTGTATATAAATATATAGGTGTGTGTATCCAGTCTGCCACTGTATATGTATATATATATATGTGTGTGTATCATAAAGGGATGGACATGGTCAGCAACAATACTCAGGTAGGCTGTGGCGTTGCAACGATGCTCAATTGGTACCAAGGGGCCCAAAGAGTGCCAAGAAAATATTCCCCACATCATGACACCACCACCACCACCAGCCTGAACCGTTGATACAAGGCAGGATGGATCCATGCTTTCATGTTGTTGACGCCAAATTCTGACCCTACCATCCGAATGTCGCAGCAGAAATCGAGACTCATCAGACCAGGCAACGTTTTTCCAATCTTCTACTGTCCAATTTCGATGAGCTTGTGCAAATTGTAGCCTCAGTTTCCTGTTCTTAGCTGAAAGGAGTGGCACCCGGTGTGGTCTTCTGCTGCTGTAGCCCATCTGCCTCAAAGTTGGACGTACTGTGCGTTCAGAGATGCTCTTCTGTCTATCTTGGTTGTAACGGTTGGCTATTTGAGTCACTGTTGCCTTTCTATCAGCTCGAACCAGTCTGCCCATTCTCCTCTGACCTCTGGCATCAACAAGGCATTTCCGCCCACAGAACTGCCGCTCACTGGATGTTTTTCTTTTTCGGACCATTCTCTGTAAACCCTAGAGATGGTTGTGCGTGAAAATCCCAGTAGATCAGCAATTTCTGAAATACTCAGACCAGCCCTTCTGGCACCAAAAACCATGCCACGTTCAAAGGCCCTCAAATCACCTTTCTTCCCCATACTGATGCTCGGTTTGAACTGCAGGAGATTGTCTTGACCATGTCTACATGCCTAAATGCACTGAGTTGCCGCCATGTGATTGGCTGATTAGAAATTAAGTGGTAACGTGCAGTTGGACAGGTGTACCTAATAAAGTGGCCGGTGAGTGTATGTTGCTACAGGGACAAGAAATAAAGAAAAATAAACAAAAAATGAGCAAACCCATGTTCATTACCCGTTTTAGTCCCCAGTTCACCGACATCAGGAAAATTGTTCAGAAATACCTGCCAATATTACAGGAAGACTGTACCCTTAAAGTGTCACTGTCGTGAATTTTTTTTTTGCAGAAATCAATAGTCCAGGCGATTTTAAGAAACTTTGTAATTGGGTTTATTATCCGAAAAATGCATTTTTATCATGAAAAAGCAGTTTGAAGCTCTCCCCCCTGTCTTCATTGTTCTCCTATGGAGAGAGCTAAAGAAAAGACCAAAACAGGACAACAAAGAGTTAATCTACAAATCCCTCACGGCATATCTCCTGTGACAGTCACCAGTGACCTGTCTGAGCTCGGATTACAGCTGTCACCCAGCTCCATGCCTGTAATCCTCTGTTATCTGCTTTCTGCTGCCGGCTAACTCCCTCCTTCCTCCTCCCCCCTCCCCTCTCCCTAGAGCAGACAGGGGACGTCTCCTGCAACAAGTCACAATTTTCAGATTTTTCAGAGTGGATGAAAAAGAGGAAGGAGGGGGGGACCTGGGAAAAGGCTTTTTACATGCAGATAATGGCAGATTTGGCTAATAAACCCAATTTACAAGGTTTCTTAAAATCGCCTGGACTATTGATTTCTGCAAAAAAAAAAAAAAAAAAATACGACAGTGACTCTTTAATGACATCCTAATAGGAGGGATAGATGTAGTTTCACGTAAGGCCAAAACATTAGGGGATACACTCTCTCCGTCTGTACCTAATAGTAGAGTGAAGAAACAGACGAAGCATATGACATGGCTAGACGTCAAAGGTTTTCATAAATGCGGTCACCACCCTTGCAAAACATGCACCTACGCATTATCTTGTAAAGAATTCAAAGACACGACTGGTAACAAAACATTTAAAATCAAGTCCTTTCTCAATTGCAATAGTTATAATGTAATATACATTATTTCGTGCACACATTGCCATATTCTATATGTAGGGAGCACCACACGCAAGCTTAAAATTCGAGCCTGCGAACATTTACATGATGTAGTTTATGTGATGTTCTGTCCATGCGGACGATATTACATTGGAAAAACAATAGGGAAAATGCAAGTTAGAATAAAGGAACATATGAGATCTCTGACCACAGGAAAAGGCTGTCACAGACTAATCCCGCATATGAGGGAAACCCATGGGTCTGACAAGAATCTGTTAACATTTGCAGGACTCCGACGGGTTAAAACAGAAAGAAATGTGGATATTGGCAAAAAATTGTTGCAGATAGAAGCTCGCTACATTATTGCAACAGATGCAGTTGGACAACCTGGCCTGAACGACAGGAATGATTTTAGTAGTTTTCTCTAAGGTGTTTTGTATTGTGGTTCTTTTCTAATTGTTTTTATGCTAATTTCTATGATTACGTGTATATAGTGTAGGAACGCGTCTTTCCCCCATGATGCCTTGAGAAAGCGCCGGAAGGGCGTGAAACAGTCGTAGGCCGGGGGAGAGCGTCCTCATGTTATCCTGTCTAAGCGTGTTTACACTTCAATAAAGGTGATGAGAATTTATGGTGAGTG
Organism: Dendropsophus ebraccatus; assembly: GCF_027789765.1. Taxonomy (NCBI): domain Eukaryota; kingdom Metazoa; phylum Chordata; class Amphibia; order Anura; family Hylidae; genus Dendropsophus; species Dendropsophus ebraccatus. The sequence goes on along the minus strand of NC_091465.1, from coordinate 29,158,353 downwards.
CCACTGAAGATTATTTATCTACCCACTAAGATATGCATGGACTACTTACAGTAGAGCACCACCTACACCTGTTGAAGAGGGTGTGTCAGCTTGCATCTGAATATATATGCTGGGACTTGTAGTGCCGGTCACTTTCTATAGCTGGATTATGCTGTGAACTTTCTGTTTATTGCACCAGAGCACACAAGTGTTCCCAAGATGGCGCAAGGTATAGATATGGATACCTATAATGACACTAACCCTGGAGAAATATTAAACGCTATTAATGCAGGACGTGAGGACTTGAATGCATTTTTTGCACTATGTAATCTATCAGATTCAAATAAAGCCATGAGTACTAAGACATTGGAGCATAAATTAATGTCCATGACGGAAAGAGAAATTAAACTGTTCTGGACTAATAAAACATTACAATCGTACAATGAACATGGCAGAGTACCAAGAGGTTTACGCCAATACAAAGAAGCCTCACAATATCTTGGAGATACCGAATTCTTGGAAGAGTGGAAAGAGGCACATAAACTGCATGCACTTAACCTAATGAATATTGTCTTAAAGAAATCACTAAAAGAATATGGTGACGTGTCTGAAAGCCTTCAAAAGGTTAAAGATGAGCTGAAAGAGAGATTGTCGGAATCTGAGTATTTACAACTTCTGAAGAAAGTGGAAACAAGGATGATCCCTATACAAGAGAAAATAAAAGCTAAAAAACGGGATAAATTCCTGAGAGATAAGATGGACTATGATATGGATCGGGTCTTCACGTGGAATAATGCTAAGCAAAGAAATAAAAGGAATCTGGGAAAGAGACAAAAGAAAAAGATGGACTATTAGACTACCGACTCTGGATCTGATTCGAGTACGACTGAAGAAAAATCTAAAAATGGACTTACTAGAGGTGAGGGGACAGGAGGTGTTCAGTCCTCTTCAGTTCAACTCCCTTTAGACCCCGTACGCAACGGGGAAGGAAAAAGAAATTATCCACCAGTAAGGGGATGGAAAAAACGGAAGAAGGTGTCTTGGCGACCAACATAGATACATCTTCCGAAAATCCCACAGGTAATAATGTTGTTAACCTTTCTGACACTGTTCTATCTAATGAGTGTATGTCAGCCCTGTCAAAAGGTCTCAATTACTGTATCACGAATAAGTTTAATGAAGTTCAGTTTGAGATAGATTTACAAAAAGCTATGAGAAAAAGAAATCTACACAGAATGTTTGGTGAAAAGGTTAATAATGAGAATACATATAACTATCCCACTGAAACCCCTGCCACCATAGGCCCCTAGGCTTTAGTGCAGCCATTCATTTCTCTACCCAAGAACGTATAGCACTGATGGATCTATGTGAATGGGTATGGGTATGGAGAATTATATGGATGAACAACAAGAGGGGGAGGGGTTTAAGGGTGGAAGACTGTCCCACTTTTTTCCTCCCTTGTCAGCGGGTTCATCAATATCTAATTTTTGTGAAAACGTTAAAAGAGAAGTTAAAGCGTTAAAATACCCCCTATTTTTCAGAGAAAGAGAATAGGGCAAATAAATGGTTAAAAAATAATAAACAATTAATTTTAAAACCCGCTGACAAGGGAGGGAATATTGTGGTTATGTCTAAGCAGTACTACATGAGGGAATCAATGAGACAGTTGGGAGATTCTACTACGTATAAACCCCTAAAAAGTGACCCGATTGTAACTTATATAGAGAAATTGAGATCATTACTGAGAGTGACTGTAGAGAGAGGTATTCTGAAGGAGAGAGATGCTGAGAAGCTCCTACCCGATAACCCGAGCACCCCATATTGGTATTTCCTCCCCAAGGTCCATAAGACCTTGGTGGATCCGCCTGGTCGCCCAATTGTGGCTGGCCGGGGCTCGGTGTCAGAATACCTCTCTCAATATGTCGACTGGTTCTTACGCCCTTTGTTAAAAAATATACCCTCATATTTAAGGGATACAAAAATGCTGATACAGGAGCTGGATGGACTAGACATAGGGGAAAATGTATCACTAACATCGATAGATGTAGTTAATCTATATTCACGTATTAGACATGCTGATGCAGTGGTTGCGATCAGGAGGGTATTGGCTAGAACATCTAAGGGGAAAGAATGTAATGAATTTATCTTGAAGCATAATGCATTTACATTTAATAATCAGTGGTATATTCAATGCACGGGAGTTGCGATGGGGACTCCCGTGGCCCCAACCTTGGCAAATATATTCTTGGCCCTATAAGAGGAAGAATACATATACAGTTCGACTAACCCCTTCTTAAAAAACATTAAACACTGGTCAAGGTATTTAGATGATACGCTTATAGTTTGGGAAGGTACTAAGGATGAATTTATAGCCTTCTCTGAATACCTTAACCGGAATAGTTTAAATATGCAATTTACAGCAGAATTTGGGGGTGAATCAATTAACTTTTTGGATGTTACAGCGTTTATAAGAGGTAATAAGATTTATACTAAAGGATATAGGAAGAATACTGCAACAAATTCCCTCCTTCATTACAATAGTTTCCATCCACACCACGTCAAGACCTCTGTCCCGTACGGCCAGTTCATCCGCCTGTGCAGGATTAACAGTGATTACTGTTCTTTCCTGCCGCAGGCTGATGAACTGGTCGTACGATTAAGAGAAAGGGAATACCTAGAACATATTATCGCTCAAGCTTATGAATAAGCAGTTAAAATGGATAGGAATCATCTAATCTACAAAAACAGAGGGAAAAAATAAAAAAGATAGATTCTCATTTGAATACAGCCCGATGGCGGAAAAAAATAAAAGAATAATTCATCAAAATTGGTTTATAGTAAGGGAAGATGAACATCTAAAGGATAAAGCTAAATTGCCCCCACTTATATCATTTAGGAGAAGTAGAAATTTACGGGATGAATTAGTTCAAGGAGTTTTTGAGGAAGATCGTGTTGGCACTTGGCTAGACAGTGCGTTACCGCAAGGTAATCACAAATGTAGTAATTGCTCTATTTGTCAACAAATGCTAAATGTGGCCTATTTGAGAGTAGGTGGAAAAGAGTTTGAGATACGTGATTTCATTACATGTCAAACAAAAAATGTAGTTTATGTGATGTTCTGTCCATGCGGACGATATTACATTGGAAAAACAATAAGGAAAATGCAAGTTAGAATAAAGGAACATAGGAGATCTCTGACCACAGGCTAATCCCGCATATGAGGGAAACCCATGGGTCTGACAAGAATCTGTTAACATTTACAGGACTCCGACGGGTTAAAACAGAAAGAAATGTGGATATTGGCAAAAAATTGTTGCAGACAGAAGCTCGCTACATTATTGCAACAGATGCAGTTGGACAACCTGGCCTGAACGACAGGAATGATTTTAGTAGTTTTCTCTAAGGTGTTTTGTATTGTGGTTCTTTTCTAATTGTTTTTATGCTAATTTCTATGATTACGTGTATATAGTGTAGGAACGCCTCTTTCCCCCATGATGCCTTGAGAAAGATAGAGAGGCTTTTTGGATGTTTTGCCTCAATACATATGTGCCGCATGGTATGAACCTGCGCCAAGAAATGATGCTTCACTATTAGTTTAACTATGTCTGTAGTGATACCAGCTTTCCTCCACTAGGCTATTTAGGTCGCCTTCATATTAGTGAATCTCCGTATGAATTATTCTGCTACCAATTTGCAAGATGCATTAGGTTATTGTCCTACATATGATGATGAATTGTTATGGATTTGTATATTTAGTTGCAACATGTATTTTACACGTTTGTTATTAACTTTGCACTGCCAGATGACTCCCAAGTGTAGTCCAGACTAATCAGCTCAGGTGTGCTCCGATGCTGACGTGCATAGCAGGGCGGCGCCCTGCATCCCCCACGCCGGAAACCTGAAGCTATAAGACTGGTTCTCACTAGAGAGTCCTCAGCCATGATTAAGGCTGCGTTTAGCAGCTGAAACGCGTTGGCGGATCTGTTGGGGGGCTTGCCGCAGTGTGTGCACGGTGCTTAGGTGAAAAATAAAGCATTCATCCACCTGGCCGGGAGCTGGACTCATCTTTTCTTCTACCAGTGTGAGAACATAGCCTTTCTGTGTTTTCGATCCACTCCCGGTTTTGGTTGCAAAATACTGAACAAAAAAAAAAAAACTGTGTGGGAACATATCCTTAGGCTATGCTCCCACACAGTATTTTTGCTCAGTAATTTTCAACCAAAACCGGGAGTGGATCGAAACACAACCATATGCAGGTTACACAGATTCTCTAATGTTTTATTTTTTTATTCTTTATTTTTTTTTTTACGCCGTTCGTTGTGCGGGATGACGATTGTTATATTTTAATAGATTGGACAATTACACATGCTATGGTATATAATATATTTATTTAATTTTTATATTTTACATTTTAGGTCCCCATGGGGGACATTTACATGCATTCACTGATCATTGCTATGCCATAGACATAGCATTGATTAGTGTTACAGGCGCTCTGTTCATTGAGCCTGTCTGTGGCAGACTCAATGAGCAGAGTGCCGATTGGACTGCACGGAGGGTTAAAGGGGTTAATGACAGGCTGCAGCATGATCACCGCAGCCTGTCATTAACAGTGAGGGCCCGGCTGCTGTCTGTAGCCGGCCCCCACCTGCTATGAAGCGCAATCCGCTCTGGACATCAGGAACTTAGGTACGCCCAGGGTCTTCTGGTGACTGGCGGCAAGAACATAGGTCCTCTAGGGGTTAACATAAACATTAAGAAAAAACAAAAAAAAAACAAACCTGAACAAAAAAAAACAAGGAGACACAATCTGAAGATATTGGGAGAAAGATTAGAAGCAACGTGAGAAAACATTACTTTGCTGAAGGAGTAGTAGATGCGTGGAACAAACTTCCAGCACATATGGTTGGTAAATCTATTGTAAGGGTATATTCACACGAACGGGCTCGCAGCGAGATTCTCGCTGTAAGCCGGCAGGTCCTGGCAGTTCCCATACACTACATACTTGCTGCGGTCTAAACGACCACAGCGAGTATGTAATTCTGCTGTCCTTAACCCCTTCTGCTCCCGGCCGGCTCCCCCGCTGTAAGCATACTTTACCTGTCCTTGCTGCACAGGTCCGGCGTCCTGCTCTCCCGTCCGGCCAATCAGTGGCTGCGGCTGGGCAACACACTAATTGGCCGGACGGGAGAGCAGGACGCCGGACCCGTGCAGCACTAGAGTGCCCTAAGTGAATGTGGAATTGCCTAGAATAAACATATATCTAATCAAAGATAATAAGAAAGGAAATAATATAAGGGCAGACTAGATGGATCAGGTGATCTTTTTCTATAGACAATTTTCTATGTTTGTAATGCTACGTTCAAAGCAGCAGAAAACTAAAATCACTTATTGTACGCTTCATTTACAAAATTGTTGTGAAACTCTGTTTTGTTTTTTTTTTCACTTTCCAAGCAGCTTGAAGTCTGAACTCAGAAATGTATTGATCCTAAAGGCCACAGAGGTTTTGCATGTGGTGTAGATGATATAATAAGAGAAATTTGTTTTCATGTCAGATTTAGGCAAATCGGTTTACATTCAAAATCAGATGCCGTTTCAGAGATGGAAATTCCCAAAATGCCCACATAACCCCCTGTCTCCAACCTTTTAGGTTTAATTAGCACCAAGGCTGCTTTAGTAAAGTCACAGTGACTGCAACACGTATGTAGTGTATGCACTGGTATGCATTATTTTGCCCTCTAAGGGTAAGTGCACACTACGGAATCCATGCATAGAACTTAAAGCGTATTCCGTTGCGTGCTCCCTCTTGAAGTTCTGCATGACCCATAGGCTCAGTTCTATGCTCAGGCAGATTGAGGTTCTACGTACGGATTCCGTAGTGTGTACAGACCTAAAGGGTCTGATCACATGTACAGGTTCTGCAGCAGATTTGTTGCTGTGTTCTATCAGTTAGTTACATTGAAATCCACAGCTGCAAATCTGCTGCACATCCTGTACATGTGAATGGACCCTAAAACTAAAATACATTGTTTTGGGGAGGTGTTTATACATAGACTGTGACATTTGAAAGAAGCAATTGATTCTTAAAAAGACATACAAAAAAATTAACCCATTTTGGGAAGTTGCAAATATGGGTGTGTAAAAAGGTCCAATCAACGGGTACTATACTGTCTAAGGCCATGTTCAGATACTGTAAATGACAGGCCGTTCCGTGACCCAGACGGGTCACGGAACGGCCGGTCTCTGCCAGGATCATCCCGGCCGGTACTGCAGTACCAGCTGGATGATCTTTATGGCTGTAGAGCTCTGATACAGGCGCATCAGCGCGCGCCCACATCAGAACTCCCCGCTGCACACAATGAAGCAAGCGTCTGGAGCCGCTCGCTTCATTGTGTGAACTGACAGTGTTTCCTACAGCCGCAATTCACTGAATTGCGGCCGCAGAAAACTGATATGTCAGTTGTTTGCGGCAAAGCACGGGATCCCGGCCGGAGCGTATATGATGTGTATACGCTCCGGCCGGGATCCCATGTAGGAATAGGCAATGTTCTACACTACTTTTACATAGTGTGAACATAGCCTTATACTGATACTGATATGCACAACACGGTATCCCGGCCGGAGCGTATATGATGTGTATACGCTCCGGCCGGGATCCCATATAGGAATAGGCAATGTTCTACACTACTTTTATGTAGTGTGAACATAGCCTTATACTGATACTGATATGTGATAGGGGCTTTAGATTCTATGTGACTTTTAGGTATTGTAGAATCCATCAATAGATTCATCTCATGAAACTGTAACCGCAAAAGCCATTAGTGTATGGCTCATAAGGCTGAACACGTGAACTGTGCTAAGAAGCGAAGCGTCAGAAAGGTAAGAACACTTATTGTACGCTTCATTTAGAAAATCATTGGGAAATTCAGTATTTTATTACTTTCCAAGCAGCTTGAAATCTGAACTCAGAAATGCATCAAAGTGCACATAGGTTTTGCATGTAAGTAGATAATATGGTCTTCTGCCATATACAGAACAATAAGAATTCTTCCAAATATAGATATGTTATGAGTTTATTATTAATGAACAAAATGCAAAAGGCATCCCTTTCCCTCCCCCACCCTGGGACGCATTTGGCGGGGGGGGGGCCATACAGTTTTTGTGCTATGGGGCCCCATGAATCCTAGCTACGCCCCTGATTAATAACATTGGGATGCTTTTACCTATCCGGCTGATTCTGAGATTGTTTTCTCGTGACATATGGTACTTTACATTTCTGGTAAATTGGAGTCGATACTTATAACAAATCTTTATGAAAAAAACCCAAATAACGTGACAAAATGTGAGAAAATGCTTATGCTCATACAGAAAGTGGTTATGCCACATAAATTATACATCAAAAAGCATTAGCAACATGTCTACTTTATGTTGGCGGCATTTATTAAACTATCTTTAATTTTATTTTAGACAATAGAAAGCTTAAAACATTAGCAGCAATTTTCCAAATCTTCTGTAAAATTTCAAAATCAGATATTTTTAGGGACCTGTTCAGGTTTAGGCCGCATATTTTCGCAGCCGGACATATACGTGGTAAACTCCGGCCGGAGATTTTCGCTACTTGCGGCCGGCTACGTACGGACCGCGAACTTACGCCCGAAGTCTACTTACGCTTCCCGAGCGCCCTACGTAGCGATCTGACAGCGGTCTTTTACTTGGAAATCTTCGCCTAGCCCCGGACACCCCACAGAACCTTTTGGATCGGCACAAAAAGCTGCAAAAATGAAGAAATCACCACTACGTACGGGACCGCATGTAACGCTACGGGCGTAAGTTACGGCATTTTCGTACGCAAACAATGGTCTGGTTCATTTTTTACGCCGGCGCGTACGATCCGGGCGTAAGTTCGTACGTAGAGTGAACTGTGCGGCCGTACTTCGTATACTTTCCATTATACGCAAACTACGTAAGTCTCCAGCCGCTTATTCACGGAACGCGCTACGGCCGGAAACTTACGTAGTGTGAACATAGCCTCAAAGTGTATTTGAGGGGACTGTATGTTATAAAGCCCCTCAAAGCACCCCATTTTGGAAACTGCACCCCCCCAAACTCTGCAAAAGCACATCTAGAAAGTTTTTTAACCCTTTAGGGGAGTCACAGAAATAAAAGCTAAGGGGGAGATTTATCAAAGGGTGTAAAATTTAGACTGGTGAAAACTGCCCACAGCAACCAATCACAGCTCAGCTTCCAGCTCTGGTGAAAGGAAAGAGGAGCTGTGATTGGCTGTTGTGGCCAGTTTGCACCAGTCTAAATTTTACACCCTTTGATAAATCTCCCCCTAAGTGTGTAAGAAATTTGAAAATCTTAATTTTCTGTGCAGAGGTTTTATTGTAATCCAATATTTTTCATAATTATAAACCTATATATAAACCCAATATTGATTGCCCCGTTTCTGCAGTTTATAGAAATACCCCATATGTGGCCCTATTGCGCTATTTGACGCAACCACAAGCCTCAGATATAAAGGAGCGCCCAGGGAATTTCAACGCCTCCGTTATATTTGGTCATTTTTGACTGTACCACTTCAGGTTGGCAGAGGCTCTGGGGTGCCAAAACCTAAAAAACACCCCTAAAGGGACACCATTTAGAAAACTACACCCCTCAAGGCATGTAATAAGGGGTGCGGTGAGCATTTGGACCCCACAGGTGCTTCACAGATTTTCAGAACAATGTGGTGTAAAAAAGGAAAAATTCAATTTTTTACACTAAAATGTTCTAGCCTTCAATTTTTCATTTTTACAAGGGGATAAAAGAAAAAAAAACACCAAATGTGTACGAAAATACCCCACATGTGGACATAAATGGGGAGATTTATCAAAGGGTGTAAAATTTAGACTGGTGCAAACTACCCACAGCAACCAATCACAGCTCAGCTTTAGGCAGTGCTGAAAGGAAAGCTGAGCTGTGATTGGTTGCTGTGAGCAGTTTGCACCAGTCTAAATTTGACACCCTTTGATAAATCTCCCAATCAAGTGCCGTGTGGGCGCAGGGCATGCCTCCGAAGGGAAGGAGCTCCATTTGGATTTTGGAGGCTGGATTTGGCTAGAATGGATGATGGAACGCCATGTCGCATTTACAGAGCCCTCGTGCTGCCAAGACAGTTAAAACCCCCCATAAGTGACCCCATTATGGAAATTACACCCCTCAAGGAATCTAACAAGGGGTGCAGTGAGGATATGGACCCCTTGATGACGGGCACATTTGTACCGTGAAAGTGAAAAATGAAAATTTTCACGTCACATTGTTCCACATTTGTGCCCGTCACCAGTGAGGTCCATATGCGCACTACACCCCTTGTTACATTCCCTGAGGGGTGTAGTTTCCATAATGGGGTCACTTGTGGGGGGTTTCAACGGTCTTGGCAACACAGGGGCCTTTTAAATGCAACAAGGCCCTCGAAATCCATTCCAGCCAAATCCAGCCTCCGAAAACTAAATGGCGCTCCTTCCCTTTGGAGGCTTACCCTGCACCAGCATGGCGCTTTATGTCCACATGTGGGGTATGTCCATACTCAGGGGAAATTGCTCTACACATTTTGTGTTTTTTTTTTTTTTTATCTTTTAACCCCTTGTGAAAATGAAAAAATCAAGACAAGATCAATGATTTATTGCAAAAATTAAAAAATTTTTACACTAAATGTTGGTCTAGTCTTGATTTTCTTCCATTTCCACAAGGGGTTAAAAAAGAAAATGAACGCAAAACATGTAGGGTAGTTTCCCCTGAGTACGAAAATACCCCACATGTGGACATAATGTGCCATATGGGCACAGGGCAAGCCACCAAAGGGACAGAGTGCCATTTAGAGGCTGGAATGGAGGATGGAGGCCATGTCGCAATTACAAAGCTCCTGTGCTGCCAGGACAGTAGAAACCCAGACAAGTGACCCCATTCTTGAAACTACACCCCATAAGGAATCTAACAAGGGGTGCAGTATGCATATGGACCCCACTGGTGAGGGGCACATATGTAGAACATGTGGTGTGAAAATAAAAAATACTAATTTTTTTCATTTTCAAAGCACAAATGTGGCCGTCACCAGGGGACCATATCCCCGCTGCCCCCCTCGTTAGATTCCTTATGGGGTGTAGTTTCCAGAATGGGGTCACTTGTAGGGGGTTTCAACTGTCCTGGCCGCACAAAGGCTTTGTAATTGCATCATGGCTTCCTCTAATGGGAATAGCGGCCATACCTATTTAGCTGGGAAAAAGGGACAATTCTAATTTATTTGGGGGTATTAGGCCAATTATTAGTCTATAAGGTTGAAAAGGACAGGAGTCCATCAAACTCAACCTGTGTTGATCCAGAGGAAGACAGTAGCCTCATCACAGGGAAAAAATTCCTTCCCGACTCCATAATGGCGATCAGAATAATCCCCGGATCAACGTGACCCCTGAAATAGGAATAAGGGACAGAATTTAGAAAATGTAGAACTCCAATGACGTGTGGTACACCTTGAAGCGATCCAGTATGCAGAGGTCGGGGTGATCAGGACAGGTGTCACACTGGAAAATGGTGTCCTTCCTGATCCCCCTGTTATGCCACACTCTGCACTTCTTCTGGGGTCTCCTGTTCTCCAGTGTGGGGGACGTCACCTGGAAAATGTTGCCCTGGTGCGATACGGGGTCCTTCATATCCAGAAGCGCTGGGTCCGCTCCATGGCTGCTAAATATTAGGGCTCTATTACTGCTTCTGATATTTTCGGATCATGCCGCAAGCTACAGTAGCTCGGGCAGCGAGGGACCAGAAGAGAGGGTGCTGGTATAAAAGTTATCCCCGTACAGGGGGGTACTAACTCGGAGGATTGGGGGGGGGGCATCTGGGGGCTGGATTCGGGTGTCCCTTCCTTCATACACTCTAAGGCTGGGTTCACACTACGTATATTTCAGTCAGTATTGTGGTCCTCATAGCAACCAAAACCAGGAGTGGATTAAAAACACAGAAAGGATCTGTTCACACAATGTTTAAACTGAGTGGATGGCCGTCATATAACGGTAAATAACTGCCATTATTTTAATATAACAGCCGTTGTTTTAAAATAACAGCAAATATTTGCCATTAAATGGCGGCCATCCACTCAATTACAACATTATGTAAACAGATCCTTTCTGTGTTTTCAATCCACTCCTGGTTTTGGTTGCTATACAGCCTCAAATATACAGCCTCAAATATACGTAGTGTGAACCCAGCCTTGCAAGGGTACGTGCACACTGCGGAATGGCGATGGATAACACTTTGTGCATTCCGCAGCTGGCACCTGCCTGCGGACTGATGGAGGTGCGCGTCTCCGCTCGTGTCACACTCCATTCTATGCACGGGCAGAATTCGCCCGTACATAGAATGAAGTCTATGACACGCGTGGAGACGCACGCCTGCATCAGTCCCCCGGCAAGTGCCAGCTGCGGAATGCACAAAGGGTTATCCTTCACCATTCCACAATGTGCACGTACCCTAAATCTGTAAGTGTACCCTGAGGTACTCTCACAGAGTTTGTAGAATTTCACACCGTCATCTCTTATTGGGACGGTACTGGCGGAAAAGACGTGTCTGGGGGGCAGCGTACGCTACGCTACCCCCAGACACGTCACTGGATGATGAGGATGAATGGAGGGAAAAGGGATCCCCCCATTCATCCTCACTGGCTGTTTCGGTGTCGGAGGCAATAATAGCGTATGCGTCCGATGCCGAAAACACCCTGGGGGCCATTTTTATATGGGGATATGGGGTATGTAAATGTGTAGTGGTGTAGTGTAAAACTTTATTTTGTGTAGAGTAGTTTAACAGTAAGGAAAAAAAAAACTACGCCAAGAAAGGAGTTGCTGATAAATGCCGCACTTATGTGCGGCACTTATCAGCAGATAGTGGCGGCAGGATATAGGGGGGAAAAACGCCCCTACGCCAAAAAGGAGGAGTTGCTGACCAGCGGCGCACTTACGTGCGATGCTGATCAGCACTCAGCGGCGTTAGGGCGCATAAAAAGGAAAAAAAAAAACATCTTTTACCCCAAAGCAAATGATCAGTGTATAATATACACTGATCAGCCGCTAGGGGGCAGTAGAGTGGAGCTGCCGAAGACCACCGAAGATAGGGGCCACGGAAAAGCCCGAAGAGCCGAGGATTTCCGACGAAGACCGACCAAACGCGGAAGTGAGCTGACGAAGAGAAGAGGACGCCAGGGGACCGCAGATCTTCGCTCCGGACGCCGGGATCCGGTGAGTATAGTGCAATACACTATACACACACCTGTTCTGCACCCCTCAGCTACCTAGCTGAGGGGTGCAGAACCCGGCCGGACCCTTTTTTGACTCTTAGATCGCCGTGATGGGTACTGGCCGGTACTGGCCGGCCTATCACGGCGATCGTGGGGGTGGCACCGACGCCATCTTTGTTGGGGACACTAATGGCGATTGGTGCTGTCCTGGACAGCACCAATCGCCATTGGTTTCCGGGTCACCGATGACCGGAAAGCTGTATTCAGCTGCTATTGGCTGATCTGTATTGATCAGCCGATAGCAGCGATAGTTGGCCGTGGGGGGGGGGTTTAACCACCCCCCGTGCCGACGAGCAGAGATGGCCTGCTATACATTATAGCAGGCAGGCTTCCCCGATCACACAGCGAACGGGGAAACATCGGGCGTAAATTTACATCTATTTGTGCCAAGTACTAGGGTGCGGGGGCGTAAGTTTACGCCTAATGTCGTTAAGGGGTTAAAGTGTCACTGTCGTTTAATTTTTTTTTCAGAAATCAATAGTACAGGCGATTTTAAGAAACTTTGTAATTGGGTTTATTAGCTGAAAATTGCAATTGTATCATGGAAAAGCAGTTTGAAACTCTCCCCCCTGTCTTTATTGTTTTCTATGGAGAGGGAAGGGGTGGAGGGAGGGAGATGAGGCACCAAAACAGGACAACAAAGAGTTAATTTACAGCTACATTCCAGGCACTGGTCAGCACTGACCGCACTGACCTCTGAATACCGGTCACGCAGCTCCCACTGTGTAATCCTTTGTTCCTGCTCTCTGCTGCCGACTAATCTCCCTCTTTCCTCCTTCCCCTCCCCTCAGAACAGACAGGGCCCAACTGATGTAAACCAGTCGAGATTTTCTGATAATGAGCGGTGGATGAGAGAGAGGAGGGGAGGGGGAAAAAGTCTTTTTGAATGCAGATAATGGCATATTTGCCTTAAAAAAAACAATTACTAAGTTTCTTAAAATCGTCTGGACCATTGATTACTGAAAAAAAAAAAAAGTGAAACGACAGTGACACTTTAACCCCTTCGTGCTGCAGCTAGTTTGGGCCTTAATGACCAGGCTAATTTTTCAAAATCTGACCTGTCTCACCTTATGCTCTTATAGCTCAGTGATGCTTTAACGTATGCTAGCGATTCTGAAATTGTTTTTTTTTCGTAACATATGGCAAAATTTGGTCACTACTTTGTGTGTTTTTTGTGAAAAACATCAAAATATCATGAAAAATTTTAAAAATTTGCATTTTATGAACTTTGAAACTCTTTGCTTCTTAAAAAAGAACGTCGTAGCACATAAATTAGTTACTAAGTCACATTACCAATATGTCTTCTTTATTCTGGCATAATTTGGTAAACATATTTTACTTTTTTAGGGTGTTACGGGGCTTAGAAATTTATCAGCAAATTATCACATTTTCGTGAAAGTTTCCAAAACTGATTTTTTTAGGGACCAGTTCTTTTTTTTAATGGATTTAGAAGTCTGGTATCCTGAAAACCCCCATAAGTGACCCCATTTTGGAAACTACACAACTTAAAGAATTAATCTAAAGGTATAATGAGCATTTTAACCCTACAGGGGCTGGAGGAAAATATTCACAATTAGGCAGTAAAAAAATGGAAAATTAAAATTTTCCAATAATATATACATTTACATTAAAGTTTCTCATTTTCAAAAGGAACATGAGAGAAAAAGCACCCCAAAATTTGTAACGCAGGTTCTCTTGAGTACAATGGTACCCCATATGTGGGCGTAAACCACTGTATGGGCACACAGGAGGGCTCAGAAGGAAGGGAGCGCCAATTAGCTTTTCCAATGCAGATTTTGCTGAAGAAGTTTCTGAGCGCCAGGTGCAATTGCAGCGCCCCTGTAGTGTCAGCAGAGAGAAAAAAAACCATAAGTCACCCCATTTTGGAAAGTGCACCCCTTAAAGAATTCATCTTGGTGTGTGGTGACCATTTTGACCCCACAGGTATTACAGGAAAGTATTCAAAAGAAGACAGTAAAAATGAAAAACTCAAATTCTTCCAATAATATGTTCGTTTAGTTTGAAATTTCTCAATTTCACGAGGAACAAGAGAAAAAAAGTACCCCAAAATTTGTAACGCAGGTTCTCCTGAGTACAATGGTACCCCATATGTGGGCGTAAACCACTGTATGGGCACACAGGAGGGCTCAGAAGGGAAGGAGCGTCAATTAGCTTTTTCAATGCAGATTTTGCTGAAGAAGTTTCTGAGCGCCAGGTCCGTTTGCAGCGCCCCTGTAGTGCCAGCGGAGTAAAATCTCCCAATAAGTCACTCCATTTTGGAAAGTGCACCCCTCAGAGAATTCATTTTGGGGTGTGGTGAGCATTTAGACCTCACAGGTATTAGAGGAAAGTAAGTATTCAAAATTAGACAGTAAAAATGAAAAACTCGAATTTTTCCAATAATATGTTGGTTTAGTTTGAAATTTCTCAATTTCACGAGGAACAGGAGAGAAATGTCACCCCAATATATGTAACACAGGTTCTCCTGAGTAGAACGGTACCCCATATGTGGGCATAAACCACTGTATGGGCACACAGCCAGGCTCAGAAGGGAAGGAGCGCCAATTAGCATTTTCAGTGCAGATTTTTCTGAAGAAGTTTCTGAGCGCCAGGTGCGTTTGCAGTGCCCCTGTAGTGTCAGCAGAATAGATTCCCCCCAAAAGTCACCCCATTTTGGAAAGTGCACCCATCAAAGAATTCATCTTGGGGTGTGATGACCATTTTGACCCCACAGGTATTAGAGGAAAGTATTCAAAATTGGCCAGTAAAAATGAAAAACTCGAATTTTTCCAATAATATGTTTGTTTAGTTTGAAATTTCTCAATTTGACAAGGAACAGGAGAGAAAACGTACCCCAAAATCTGTAACGCAGGTTCTCCTGAGTACAACGGTACCCCATATGTGGGCATAAACAGTATGGGCACACAGCAGGGCTCAGAAGGAAGGGAGGGCCAATTTACTGGAGCAAAACCGCAGCTAGTAATAGTTATTAGAATAGCGCAGTTACTAAAATAAAAAAAAAAAAATTAGATTACAGGTAATGTGGGGTGGTTACGGGCAACCAGGGCTGGTTATGGGCAACCTGAGGTGGTTACAGGTAATCTGGGGTGGTTACGGACAACATGGGGTGGTCACGGGCAACCTGCTGTGGTTACGGCAACCTGGGGTGGTTACAGGCAACGTGGGGTGGTTACGGGCAACCTGCAGTGCTTACAGACAATCTGGGGTGGTTACGGGCAATGTGGGGTGGTTACGGATAAACTGAAGTGCTTATAGGTAATCTCGGGTGGGTACCTGTAATCTGGCATGGTTACCGCAATAAGGAGGGGGTCATTGGCAATTTGGGGTGGTCAGAGGCAACATGCAGTGGTCAGCGGCAACCTGCGGTGGTCGGAGGAAACCTGCGGTGGTCAGAGGCGACGTGGCGTGGTCAGAGGCAACGTGCGCTGGTTACAGGCAACCTGCAGTGCTTAAAGACAATCTGGGGTGGTTACGGGAAACGTGGGGTGGTTACGGGCAACCTGCAGTGCTTACAGACAATCTGGGGTGGATACGGGCAACGTGGGGTGGTTACGGATAAACTGAAGTTCTTATAGGCAATCTGGGGTGGATACCTGTAATCTGGCATGGGCACCGCAATCTACAGGTTACATGTAATCTGGCATGATTACGGGAAACCTGGGGGGGTTATGTGCAACCTGGAAGGGTTACAGACAATCTGGGATTGTTACTGATAAACTGAAGTGCTTATAGGTAATCTGGGGTGGGTGCATGTAATTTGGGGTGGTTACGGGCAATCTGGAGGGGGTCACTGGCAATTTAGGGTGGTTACGGGCAATGTGCAGTGGTTACGGGCAACGTGCGGTGGTTACGGGCAACGTGCGGTGGTTACGGGCAACGTGCGGTGGTTACGGGCAACGTGCGGTGGTTATGGGCAACGTGCGGTGGTTACGGGTAATCTGGGGGGGGGGGGGTTCGGGGTAATTTGGGAGTAAACTGCAATTATTACTATAATAAAAAGTGTGTGTTTTATTTTTTTGTATGTTTGTCACTTTTTGTACTTTACACATTCATTTTCACTGTATTACTATGATTACTGTGATATTTTCTATCACAGTAATCATAGTTCAGTGACAGAGACCAAATTGGTCTCTGTCACTTTAAATTTTCCAGAGCTGTCTGGTTGTGGAGCGCATGCGCACTTCATAACCAGCCAGGACGCCGAAGAGGAAGGAGCTCCAGGATCAGGTAACGTATAAGGGGAAGGGGGGGGGGGGGGGTGACTGGGGGACGGGGATGACAGGGGGGGGTGGGGGGCGACTTGGGGGGTGGGGGGACATCACTTTTTATCCCCTGTCACCAATCATTTATGGTGACAGGGGATAAAAAGTGCCGGGATGCACGTGGCACAAGCGATCAGCGGTATATAGTATATACCGCTGATCGCTTGTACCGGGACCCCACAGGGGGGTCCCCGATGACTGCCCCATGCTCTCCGCTACCTCCGGTGGCGGAGAGCATGGGGCTTTCATTCATTTAAACTTTTCCATCCCTGCGAACAAACATCGTTTGTTCGCAGGGATGGCGGCGGCCATCTTGGAAATGATGGCCGCCGGGGGAGGGGGGTTAGTTATCGGGGCACTAGGGGGGTCTGATCTGGGGTCTGATATACACTTATTTCATCTCCCCCCGCCGTGGATTCACGGCGGGGGGAGATGAAAGGCGGCGGCGCGGCACCGGTAATCCCCTTTACCGACGGCCGCCGCTATAACATTAATAGCGGCGATCGTCGGTAAGGGGGGGGGCCGGGGTCCCGGCCCCGCAGCTTTATTCTCTGCCATCGCCGTAAAAAGCTGATGGCAGCAGAATAAGGACCCTTAGTGACCGCCGTAAAAAGCCGTATCGGCGGTCACTAAGGGGTTAAGGTAATGATGACAAAACACTACATGTATCCGCCACTAGATGGCAACAAATTGCCACCCTTGACAAAGCAAAGCGAAACACGCGTAGGGTGAGTCAGTGTGGGGGACATGTATCCATCACTTTGATTTATTTTGGTTTACTTTATTCATTTCTCCTGCACACATCTGATTTCTATTGGCGTGCAGTACACCTTTGTGTCTGCAATATGTATTTTCACTGTTCAGGTTGCTTCATTGGACTTATTTTTTACTATTTGTTGCCATCTAGTGGTGTTTTGTAAACATAACCTTGAACAGGTGCAATAAATAATTATGCAATTGTAATTGTTTGTCCCCTCGCTGATTTTTCTTGTATATGGTATTGCTTTTCATCTCCAGTTTTATGAATTTTTAAATGATTTAATTTTATTTTTTCTTAATAAATAAAAAATTGTTTATTATGAATTTGCTGTCTTGCACATTTCTGTCATCCCTTTGGATCCTTTCTTTGTTTGATTTGTAATTTTTGTTTGTGAGGACTTCAGTATTTTGTACTGGGGGCAATTTTATAAAATATTAAGTAGTATAATAACAAAAAGAAAGGCTGCAGGTCAGTCCTGTGGAGACTGAGGGCAGGAGGAGGAAGCACAGGAGGCTAAAGGGATAGAGAGGGGTTACAGCAAGGAGGGAAACCGGCCTATTGGCCACAGAGCTCATAGGAAACACCCAGGAGCTGTGCCTGCAAGTGGGAGGGGTGTGGGGAGGAGTTACAGCCTCCCAATCACTTTTAACCCTTTCCTGAGAGCCGTGTAAGAGAATTTCTACATGTCACATGTGCCCAGGCCATATACAGTATATGCCGCTGTCACCTAAATGGTTAACTATCCGGTAAAATAAGCAGCGGCCGGCCCCAGCTACTCATAGCAGCCGGGAGACATGGGGTATGGAACGGGATCAAGTCCTCAGCCTTCTCCATACACTCTTAGGCTATGTTCAAATGGAAAGTTTCCACAGCTCCTTAATTTCCAGTGCCATGATTAAGGAGGGTCACCTCCGCAACACGTCGGCGAGGTTTTAGATTTTTTATTTATGTTTTACCCAATAAAGCCTTGAAAACTTTTAAGGAGCTGTGGAAACTTTCCATTTGAACATTTCACATGGGTGACGGCCCTCATCTTTGATCCACGTGCTCCTACCCTGGGGAACTGCACAACAAAGTATTCACCATTGGCAACAGGGTGAGCTGATTCCTTTCCTTTGAACAAAGACTCTTAGGCTATGTTCACACTACGTAAAAAGACGGCCGTTGTTGCCATCGGCTTTACAATGCAGCGTCCAGGCGATTGCACTTCAGTCTTTTCAGTGTTGGTGGAGATGATGGAGCTGATGAGAATTCTACTAGTTTTGCAGTTTTTTATGTTTTCTATAGAGGGAGCTGTGACAGAGACCCCAGCAGGTAATGGACATGATCACTGTGGGGGGGTTGTCAGGGGTTTCTATGGACTTTGATGAGAAAAGTCTTGGGGATCAGATGATGTTATTGTGTATTTCATGTCTTTCCTTTCTTCTTCAGGATCCAGGATAACTGTACAAGTTTGGGATAGTATTCCTAAGACTGGTGAGTAGTCAGTTTTCTTTTCTTAGTTTTGCTCTTACCACCTCCTATCCAGCCCTGCCGGTAGTGATATCTGCTGTGTGTGAACAGACCCTACAGCTGTTGTTTCCACTGCGCCCAACTAAGGGTACTAAAGTAAAGAAGCATGGAGACAGCACTTTCCAAAAGAATGTGGGTTTAATGCAAACCAGTGCGCGACGTTTCGGCTCTATTCACCCGCTTGAAAAAGGCTACAATAGAGCCGAAACGTCGCGCACTGGTGTGCATTAAACCCACATTCCTTTGGAAAGTGCTGTCTCCATGCTTCTTTACTTTGGATTGTCTCCAGACCTGGGTCTGGTTTGGTGAGGCAGGCACCCACCCTCTTTGTTTTGTGCCGCTGCAAAAAGACTTTATTTGTTTGCTCAACTAAAGGTACTATTACACGGAACGATAATCGGCCCAATTCGGGCGATTATCGCTCCACGTAATAAATACAACGATCAGCCAATGACAACGATCATCGGCTGATCGTTGATATAGGTTAGAACCTACTTTTGTCGGGCGCCTACCGCGCACCGCTGCATGTAATAGCGGTGCGCGGGCGCGACTAACGATAAACATTACCTATCCACGCTCCAGGGCTGCTCCTGCCGTCCGCTTCTCCCCGGGCCCCGCGCGATCTAGCTTCACAGCGGCCTGTCAGCTGATAGGCCGCTCAGCCAATCACAGGCCGTGGCGGTCCCGGCCTGTGATTGGCTGAGCGGCCTGTCAGCTGTGAAGCTAGATCGCGCGGGACCCGGGGAGAAGCGGACGGCAGGAGCAGCCCTGGAGCGTGAATAGGTAAAGTATGCCAGTTTAGCAAGGGCTGCAAGGACATTGGTAACGATGTCCTTGCAGCCCTTGTTAAACGATTATCGGGCCGTGTAACAGGCCCAGTAAACGAGCGACGATCAAGATCGGGCGCCCATTGGCCCGTGTAATACTACCCTAAGCTGCCAGTCCCTGCCCTACTGATGGCTGTATGAAGGACATGGCTGGCATCAGGAGGAGTTACACATGTTGTATTATCTCTTATAGAATACACTGTCAGTAATAATAACAATCATCTTGTCTCTTTCCCATCAGTCAGAAGAGTTGTAGTTTTGGCGCTTGGTCTAGCACTACTGGCCGCCTGTATTAAATGGTGAGTTTTCTTCCTTATCTATGTTTACAGATGACATTATTGTCTATAGGGATCTGCTGTATAAGCCAAACTGTAAGTGCATTTTACTGTGTGACCTATAGGGGGAGCAATAAGCACTGCAGCCAGGGATTGGATTAGACTGTGCTAAATCCTTCCTGCTTGTTATACATGGTCCCTTTATATATCACTGTCAGTAGTGGGGGAGGGGGGTATTCTGATGGATAAGTCACTACTGGAGTCTTTACCCGTCTATAGAACAAGATTTCTCTGTCTCACAGTTACAGGTGTCTGAGGCGCCATTACAAATGCTGCTGTAAGAGGATTGATGCATTAAAAGAGGTGACAGTCCACAAGCCAGGTAAGTAACAGGGAGACAGGTCAGATCTGAAAAATAGGCCCCGATCCTTAAGGCCAAAAATAGCCTGGTCCTTAAGGGGTTAATGTGAAAGCTTCTGTTCTATATCTTGTCTGCTGATGGTTTCCTTTCCCATTTTTCATTGCAGTCATTCCAGAATCTGCGACGGAGATTGTATCCGCTGTTCAAAGAATGAAAGATCAAGCAGTGGAGATGTCAGAGAAAGTGTCCGGTGCTACAAAAAAAATAAAACTGATTAAAAAAAAGCCTCCAAGAACGGCCCTAAAGGAGAAAAAGAAAAGATTTAAACTCCTGCGCAGACTTAAAAAGAAACCCATAGAAGGGAAAGATCCCCCATTTCCCCTTCTTTCCATGCCCATACCCCCATCTCCCCTCCCCCATACCCCCATCTCTCCCCTGTTTCCTCTTAAAAAATAAGTAATAATAAAAAAAGCCTCCAAGAACGGCCCTAAAGGAGAAAAAGAAAAGATTTAAACTCCTGCGCAGACTGTTAAAAAGAAACCCATAGATGGAAAAGCTCCCCCATTTCCCCTTCTTTCCATGCCCATACCCCCATCTCTCCCGTTTCCTCTTAAAAAATAAATAATAATAATAATAATAATAATAATAAAAAAACAAATAATAAAATAATAAAAAAAACAAAAAAGAAAACTGCAGTTTTACTGTGTTTTATTTCCATTATTTATTTATTTTTCATTCTTTTAAACCCTAGGTGACATGTTGTACAGGTGCACTATTTGTTGAATTGAAGATCAAGCTGTGGAGATGTCAGAAAAAGTGGCCGGTGCTACAAGAAAAATAAAACTAATTTAAAAAAAAGCCATTAAGAACGGCCCTAAAGGAGAAAAAAAAAAGATTTAAACTCCTGCGCAGACTGTTTAAAAGAAACCCATAGAAGGAAAAGATCCCCCATTTCCCACACCCATTTCTCCCGTTTTCTCTTAAAAAATAAATAATTTAAAAAAACTGCAGTTTTACTGTGTTTTATTTCCATTATTTATTTATTTTTCATTCTTTTAAACCCTAGGTGACACGTTGTACAGGTGCACTATTTGTTGAATTGAAGATCAAGCTGTGGAGATGTCAGAAAAAGTGGCCGATGCTACAAGAAAAATAAAACTGATTAAAAGAAGCCAGCAAGAACGGCCCTAAAGGAGAAAAAAAAAAAAGATTTAAACTCCTGCGCAGACTGTTAAAAAGAAACCCATAGAAGGAAAAGATCCCCCATTTTCAATTTTTTTCCCCGCCCATACCCCCATCTCCCCTCCCCCATACACCCATTTCTCCCCTGTTTCCTCTTAAAAAATAAATAATAAAAAAAACAAAAAAGAAAACTGCAGTTTTACTGTGTTTTATTTCCATTATTTATTTATTGTTCATTCTTTTAAACCCTAGGTGACCCATGTTGTACAGGTGCACCATTTTTTGAATTGAAGATCATGCTGTGGAGATGTCAGAAAAAGTGGCCGATGCTATAAGAAAAATAAAACTGATTTTAAAAAAGCCACCAAGAACGGCCCTAATGGAGAAAAAAAAAAAGATTTAAACTCGTGCGCAGACTGTTTAAAAGAAACCCATAGAAGGAAAAGATCCCCCATTTCCCCCGCCCATACCCCATCTCCCCTCCCCCATACACCCATTTCTCCCCTGTTTCCTCTTAAAAAATAAATAATTAAAAAAAAAATCAGTTTTACTGTGTTTTATTTCCATTATTTATTTATTTTTAATTCTTTTAAACCCTAGGTCAGCGTTTCCCAACCGGGGTGCCACGGCACACTGGGGTGCCGCGGGATCCCGGTGGGAAATGTGCGCTGTCACTTTAAGCATCCCGAGAAGCTGCGGCCGCGCAGCTTCTCGGGATGCACAGATCACTTTGATGTTCCGAACATTAAAGTGAGCATAATGTAGGAGCAGGAAGTGTCAGCATCCTGCTCCTACATTCACTCCCATAGGCTGCCGGCACTTCATACCAGCAGCCTATGGGAGGCCGGGCCGTGACCTCTCCAGCAGGCGTGATCATGTGACGTCATCACGCCTGCCGGATGTCCCGTCCCCGCGGCTCGCAATATGGAGCCAGAAGAGGAGGAGAGCTGCTGCCTGCAGCCACAGCGCGGATTAGGTGAGTAGGATGTTTGTTATTTTTAGGGGCAGAGCAGGGGGCATTATAAGTTCATGGGGGGCACCTCTGGGGGCATTATTAGTATATTGGGGCACCTCTGGGGGCATTATTAGTATATGGGCGCATCTCTGGGGGCATTATTAGTTTATGTGGGCACCTCTGGGGGCATTATTAGTTCATACGGGGCACCTCTGGGGGCATTATTAGTTCATGGGGGGCACCTCTGGGGGCATTATTAGTATATGGGGGCACCTCTGGGGGCATTATTAGTATATGGGGGCACCTCTGGGGCATTATTAGTATATTGGGGCACCTCTGTGGGCATTATTAGCTCATGGGGGCACCCCTGGGGGCATTATTAGCTCATGGGGGCACCTCTGGGGGCATTATTAGTATATGGGGGCACCTCTGGGGATATTATTAGTTCATGGGGGCACCTCTGGGGGCATTATTAGTATATGGGGGCACCTCTGGGGGCATTATTAGTTCATGGGGGCACCTCTGGTCCCATTATTAGCTCATGGGGGCACCTCTGGGGGCATTATTAGCTCATGGGGGCACCTCTGGGGGCATTATTACTATATGGGGGCACCTCTGGGGCATTATTAGTTCATGGGGGCACTTCTAGGGGCATTATTAGTTCATGGGGGCACCTCTGGGGGCATTAATAGTTCATGGGGGAACCTCTGGGGCATTATTAGTTCATGGGGGAACCTCTGGAGGCATTATTAGTTCATGGGGGCACAGCTGGGGATCCTACATACTGGGGGCATCCCACATTCCTACTCGCTTTACTGCACATAACACCAAACAGCACAGTTACTTTGGGAGCCTACAGGAGGGAGAAAGGAAAGGAAGTTGCTAGAAATGTGCGGAGCCTAAATTGTTTGTCTCGCAGGTTCTGAAGAGATGAAAAGTAGATGGAAGAAATCATCATGGAGGACTGGGCCGGATGGAGAGGAAAAGGGAAAGTGACTCCTCAGATCAAAGAAGATGTCACCTGTGAGTCACTGTATGACGGTTTTCTTATTTTGTAGAACATTATTTAGTAGGGGTGCCCCGAGGAAATTTTTTTTTCCGAGGGGTGCCCCGAGGTGGAAAAGGTTGGGAAGCACTGCTCTAGGTGACACTTGTTGTACAGGTGCACCATTTGATGAATTGAAGATCAAGCTGTTGAGATTAGGGATGGTCCGAACCAGACGAGGTTCGGGTTCGTACAAACCCGAACTCTCTGCAATGATTCCCGCTGTCTGCCCGCTCCGTGCAGTGGGTGGATACAGTGGGAGGACCGCCTGGAAAACTGGGATACAGCCATAGCCATAGGCTGTATCCCAGTTTTCCAGGCGGTCCTCCCGCTGTATCCACCCACTGCACGGAGCGGCCAGACAGCGGGAATCTGATGCTGAGCGTTCGGGTTCATACGAAAGAAAAATAAAACTGATTAAAAAAAAGCCCCCAAGAACGGCCCTAAAGGAGAAAAAAAAAAAAGATTTCAACTCCTGCGCAGACTGTTAAAAAGAAACCCATAGAAGGAAAAGATCCATTTTCCCTTCTTTCTCCGCCCATACCCCCATCTCTCCCCTGTTTCCTCTTAAAAGATAAATAAAAAAAAACATTATTCCATTCCATTATTTACCGTATTTTTCGCTTCATAAGACGCACCTGATGATAAGACGCACTTAGGTTTTAGAGCAGGAAAAATGGGAAAAAGATGTTCGGTGCCTCACTACATAGTGAAGGAAGTTTGTCTCCATTCATTGTGTAGCGGTGGTGATATTTAACTGCAGCTCAGCTCCCATTCAAGTGAATAGGAGCTGAGCTGCAGTTACACCTGTATATTGCTATGGGCAAAATGTATCAGGTTGTTCTGGGAGCAGTGGTGCGAGGGAGTTAACCCTCAATGAGCTGTAAAAGGCTATAAGTCATTGAGTGTTAACTCCCTGGCACCACTGCTTCCACAACACCACTTGTGCTGGGTAGCTTACTAGAGGGTGAAGGAGAGGGTGAGGGTGGAAGGGGAGACAACCATAGGCACGTATTATTAGCAAAAAAAAAATAATAATTACTCTACAGATATGGGATATACAAAAGTCAGCTGAAGCAGCAGCTGCTGTCACATCATTGCAGCCTCTGCAGAACATGCACTCACCCACTGTGATGATCTGCCAGCGGCTGCTTCAGCCAACACTTGTATTCTTTCTCTTATCTGTATGCTGCCAGTAAGGTGAAGGCTGGAGCTGTCTTCCCTGGGCTGGGGCAGAGCGGCGGGCATGTCCTGGGCTGGGGCAGGCAGGCGGCACTTTTAACAGCGGCATGCCGGCATTTGGGCCCGGTATGTTCGGTTTATAAGACGGACTGAGTTTTTCCCCTCACTTATTTGGGAAAAAAGTGCGTCTTATAAAGTGAACAATACGGTATTTATTTTTCATTCTTTTAAACCCTAGGTGATACATGTTGTACAGGTGCACCATTTGTTCCTTAAGGCCCTGTTCACATTGAGCAAAAACGAGGGAATTTCGTGGCAGATCTCTGACATATGAATTGTTTGTTCGGGGAGCGGAAGCAGCGGAGGAGCGTGCGCCCTCCCATAAAGATACTGCAAGACACTGAGCACGGCGGGAGAGATCTGCCACAGAATTCTGCTATTTTTGCTCCGTGTTAACTGGGCTTAAAGTGACTGTACCACCAGGCCCAGGCTGAAGCACTGGAGGCGGGGCGACCCACCCCCAGTACGAAGAAACCCAAGCCCCTCCATGACGTGACTCCATTAGATTCAATGGAACCCTATCATAGAGGGGCTAGGGTTTCTTCCCACTAAGGGTGGGTCGGCCCGCCTCCAGTGCTTCAGCCTGGGCCTGGTGGTACAGTCACTTAACGAGTATATGGAGAAGGCTGAGGACTTGCTCCATATACTGTGTCTCCCGGCTGCTATGAGTAGCTGGGGCCGGCCGCTGCTTATTTTACCGGATAGTTAACCATTTAGGTGACAGCGGCATGTACTGTAAATGACCTGGGCACACGTGACATGTAGAAAGTCTCTTACACGGCTCTCACTTCTTTTTCACTATGAATAATGAAGTAGAATATTCCCTGTATTATGTGGCGCTGTGTGTAGAGTGCTGCGGTAGTCTCCAGCATATTGGGAGCGATGATCCACTAGCGCAGCACTCTACACACAGCCGTGTAATCTAGGAGCTCGGCCGGCTCCCTGTCTGGTGGAGAAGCAGCAGGTGATTCCATTATTCGGCCGCTGTAGATGTTGTGCTCTTAGCTCTTAACATCATCAGGTGAGGGAATTCCAGTATCCATTCCCAAGTTTAACACAGTCTCCAGTATCAGATCCCCTGTATAACAGTCCCCAGTATCAGAACCCCAATGCAATATGGACCCCAGAACCCAATGCAGACCCTAATATCAGACCCCACTATAATGTGACCGCAGTAGCAGACCCCAAGTATAACACACCCCATTATCAGAAACCCAGTGTTGACCTGGAAAGGACTATGGAGTGTGTCCAGAACCCTGATGAAAAGCCTGATCTATGCCTGGAATTGTTTACACCCCTGGTTTCCAGCTGACAGGTCTGCTTTAGGGTACAGTCACACATACAGTGTTTGCACCTGCACATTTTTTACTTTACCCCTGCTTCTTTGTATGCTTCAATCTCGTAACAATATACCAGCATGAGGCTTTTTTCACACAACATATATTTTCTAATAATCACAGCCGTTGTTGCAAATTGCAACACCGGCCGTGATTAATAGAAAATATATGTTGCAATTAAGTCAATGGAATCCCGCCCGGAGTGTATACACATAGTATATGCTCCAGCCGGGATTCCAAGCAGCCATAACGAAAACTGACATGTCAGTTTTGTGTGGCCACTATTTATTGAATAGCAGCTGTACAACACTGACAGTTCACACAATATAGAGGGTGGCTCTGGTCGCACTTTCCATTGAGTGCTATGGGTAATTGGGATGCAGGTGCACACCCAAATGCGCCCACACCCGAGTTCTAATGAAGTTCATCTTTAGTACTGGCCAGCGGGTCATACTATGTGTGAATGTAAGCTGGAATCCTTCATGCAGGTCTGAGAGCCAAAGTTTCAAAGACATTCCATCGAAAGTCGGCGACAGGCAGTGACTGCAACACATTAGTAATCTGTGTGTGCGCTATTCAACCCATCAGCTGATTATTACAAGGCCCCCAGGCTATAATATGCCCATAACAATCTGAGCAGTAAAATTATTTTAATATTTGTCCTGCAAAGGAAAAAAAAAGTCAGGATTGGTGTATTTTGTTAACCCACCTCTTAAAAAGACAAAAAGAAAGAAAACACAAATCAAAAATTGTTAATTAAAATATATGAACCCCAAATTGTGCTATTAAGAAACTGCAACTTGTCCTGCAAAAAACCACAACAAAAACTATGAAAAAACTAAATGGCAACAGAAAAAAAAACACAGAAAAAGACAAAACAAAAAAACATGCTTTGAGCATTTAGAGGGGCTGTCCACTTTATAGTATATTTTGTCAGTGTACTATATTAGTAATTGTATGTGCTGTACATACACTCAGGGCTGGCGTTAGGGGGTGCAAACCGGGCAATTGCCACTGTTGTATAAACGCAGTTCCTTCCATCATTAGGGGAGCAGGCAGCAGAGCAGCACAAGCAGCTCCCCTGCGCCACAAATGAAGCATGGAGCTGAGCTGTGAGGATGACCCATCACCAGGGGAAGAGAGTGATGATGGACGCCCCCTCCTGCCTGACTTTCGTCTGTGCCCTGGAGGAGTGGAGGAACGAAGTGCCAGGTAAATAAAAGCCAGGGTTGGGGGGGATAGGGAATCGCATTCGCAGGTGGGAGGATAGGGGCGGACCTATGGTTGTGATAGGTGGGGCATGTCAGGATGGGTGGGCGGAGCCTCGTGGGGGTGTCTTTATTATAAAGTACCCCCACTCTCCATATAGTGTTCAGAGCATACTGAACAGAATACAGGTAGGGGAAGGGTAATGTGTATGACACAGTGCCCCTGTTAGGACAGGGACTGGGAAGACAAATAGACAGTGCAGTCCCTGCCGATGACACCCGCCCCAGATGTCCCTACCTGATTGCCACACTCTGCCCTAGGCGGCAGCGGACAACTTGGCGGCGTTCCCTCACCTGCGGTAAAGTGAGGCACACAAAACAAGACAAGACTAATACACACAATAAAGGGGTAGTCAGTAGTCCAAGTCAGCAACGTTCTGTATACTCAGGTACAAAATCAGAGTCCAAAAGAATAGTCGAGGTCCAAAAGCCAGAGGTCAGGAAAACAGGATAAACAAGTCAGAGGAATACTAGATCAAGATACACTAGTGTTACTAGGCTCTTTCACAGGCAAGGAACTTGTGGCAAGTGATTGTACTTATAGGACTAGAGATCCCAGCCCAGCCCAGATACTGACATCTGACTGGAAGAGTCAGCTGTCAGTTAAATCACTGAGATCACAAACACCTAGTGCTGATCTGCAGAGGGAGTGCAGCACTGGACACTCCTACATCCAGGAATAGCAGAGAAGAGAAAAAAAAATCAAAAGCAGCCTGAGTGCTATGGACGCCGTGCTGAATGCACGGCTCAAGTCCTAACAGCCCCTCTCCCCATGTACTGTTCAGGCCCTGAATAGTATATGGTGGAAAGGGGTACCGTATCATACTGGTTACCCTCCCCCATTCAGGGCCCAGTATATGGGGAGTTATAAGGCCAGGTGATGTGATTTTACCTACTTGCACCATACCTATATGACTACACCTATATATACTGGCCTCTGAAGAGACTGGAGATGATCAGAGCGTGAGCAGAGGGTGACAGCGAGATGTTCTGGATGAAGAAGAGGAATGCTGGAAGCACGTCAATGAGAATTGCTCGTGGAAAGTTATCATTTATAGTCATGATGGGAATTGTAGGTTTGCAACAGCTGGAGGGCTGAATGTTCCCCATCGCTGATCTAGGCCTCTGGTGTCAAACTCAGGCCCTTCAGCAGTTACAATACTACAATTCCCACCATGCATGTGCAGCGCCCTGGCCCCTGGGGGCCACTCCGCAATACAGATGTTGGATGGGTGCAGGAATCGGGGCAGCTGTAGGATGTAGTGGTCACGGTTTAGGCACGAGGGTGATACAGCTGGAAACCGGGCTCCTGACCATGCGGGAATACTGGGCGTGCGATTCTTCGTTGTCCTTAGTCAAGGCACCAATGAACACACCAATGCCAAGGTTCAGAAACAACGGTAGTTGTATATTTATTGTAACGGTGGTAACTAGTAGTAACAGTCTCTCCGGATGCAATCGGGAATAAGGCAATCTTGAATAAAACAGAATAATGGGTGATGCTGCAATAGGCTGTGAGATTAGCGTGCTGAATGATGGGAGTAGTAGTGATACTGAAGCAGAGATGCTGGGTGGAATGAGACTTGAATTGAATACTTGCTGTTGATGATTTGAGAAGATGATGATGAGAGGAACTGAAGAATGACTGAAGAATCGACACCCAGATGAGAATCTTGAGACTTGAGACAGGAACACAGCCAGTGGACTGGAGCAGCAGAGCACAACGCAGGCCTCTCTCTTTTGCAGGGAGAGAGAGGACTAACAGACAACCTATCCCCTTGATGGTAGGGAATAGACTGAGGTAGCACAGGAAGTCACATGGTAACCCAGCCAAAAGCTCGATGACCATTGGTGTTACCATGGAAGCAGGGCACAGTCACGTGACATCCAGCCATTGCATCATCACACCATTAGGCATATACAGAGGAATATACATGAGAAGTACCATCCTTGAACACTAGGAGGCGACATAATACCTTTAGACACTGATACCTGAATACACATGCAATAAATGACTGAAATGGCAGACCTAAATACTGAGAAGGGGGACACAATACACGCAGTTTGCAGTGGACCATAGCTTTCCAGAACAGAACTGGTTATAATAAAAACATGAGCATAAGAATGGCTGTTCTGGGACACTGCACATGGACAGCCAGAGCTTTATCTTTGGCTGTCTAGAAATGATGGGGAGTGTAGTTTTGCAACAGCTGGAGGGCCAAAGGTTCCCCATCCCTGCTAGGACTGTGTACACGTGTGGAGCTATGGAGTTTCCATTCACTGACATGTACAAAACAATGAGGAATGAAAACATAAAATATATTATAAAGTTATAAAACGTTTTCTTAATATATTAATTAAAGGGGTATTCCGATGAATCAAAATCCTTTTTTTTACAGTTCTTTAATAAACTTAATAATTAATAATTGTGTAATATGGCTTTATTAAAGAAAATGTAAATATGTGTATATAACTTAATAAAGTTATATTACAAAGAACTGTAAAATATTTACATTTTATACCTCTTTTTAAGTGTTATTAAATGGGATCTTTATACTGGAATATACCGCAGGATATGCCCCATAAGTTTTAGATGTGAATACCCCTGATGACAAAACTGGGCTATCCCCTTTAACTAGCACTGCAGCCCCTTCATTCCTAGTCCCTTCGGTTAGATGAAGAAGTGAAGGTATAGCCTTGTGATATGCTATCCCTTGTAAGAGTAGTCCTTGCTGGTGTCTCCTTCCCATCCTGTACTGAAAGGAGGAGTTTGGGAGTCATCAGGAATCTAGGATACACAGTAATTTTGAGAACTTGTCTGTCTTAGAAGAGCTGTAACTAATACAGCCAGCAGGTGGCAGCACCGGACTGTGGATGGCGCCCCCTGCTGACTGAGCTATACAGAATAGGGTATGCAGGGGGCTTATTACTGTCATTGCATACAGGAACCTTAGGGTGAATTCACACATACAGGATCTGCAGCATATTTGATGCTGTGTTCAGTTATTTAGTTTCATTGATTTTTGCGCCATCAAAGCTGCTGCAGATTATGTGAAAACGCACTAAGTGTGAGTGACAATGTCAATACTCTATAGCAGTGTGCTCCAACCTGCAGCAGCTGATGCAAAACTACAACTCCCATCATGCTTTTAGGTGCCAGGGCATAATGGGAGTTGTAGTTGTGCAGCAGCTGGGAAGACACAGGGTTGCGGAACACGGTCATATAAACTTTTAAGGGCAATATATTATGGCGTTAACAATGTCATTCACTCTTTATTATGGCTGTTTTATTGTAAGTTTGCTCATAATAATAATAATAATAATGATGATAATAATAATAATAATAATAATAATAATAATAATAATAATAATAATAAAACAAAAAGGAAAAAAAAAACTTTTGTCCATATAAAAATATATTTTATTCTCAACAAATAAAGACACATAAAGCGCATATATAATATGCATACGAGAACATAATTCCAAAGTCCACTTTAGAAGCGAAACACTTTGCAATTAAAAGAGACAATTCTGACTTTCAAAGTGAAATACATTGTCCTCACGTCACCTTTATCATAAAGCGTAAACTATATCAACAAAATAACAGGTAGTAGAAATATTCCACAGACGTAATACATAACCCACGCTAGGACATGACCTCCTGACCGTCCTCTGGTATAAGGTCCTATAACGGACCTTGTATACAGCTGTATCCATGAATCGGATTACAAGGATCAGTTGGCCTTCATGACCTAATATCGGGTTATGTGTTTTACATTTTAAGCTACAAGCTTTTACCTCAAATTCTTAAGAATTTTCACTTACAAATAAAATCTAGAAATAGATATAACTAAACGTTTACATACAAAGATATTGTATATACTATACCTCAAGGGGGCGATCTAACCATTCCGTTTAACTCATACAGTGTAGGAGCAAAAACTGGAATGAAAAGTTGCCCACTGTGATACCAAAAACAGTCAATCCATAGATTTCAAGCTGAAGTTATACTCTACCACATCTGGTGGCCGAGATCCTGACATACAATGCCCTACAAATGTTGCAGTATACAATACATATGAACAGAGAGTAGCCTGTAGACCCCCAAGAGAGTCCTCAGCAGCACTCTATTCTTATAGAGAAGATCTATCAACCTCCTAGTCATTGAGGTTGAGGAAAATGTTTCCTACAGAAAGAGAGGACAATAACTGAATAATACTCTTCTAAGTCCTCTGGGTCCATGAGTACAGAGTCCATCTACCAAGGTCTCCAGAGAGTGTTGCTGCTGGTAGTCACATCTGATGGCTTGGCGTGACAGTATCTGGCAGGAGACATGGCGGCCTCTTCGTTCAGCTTGAAGTGGTTCAGTAGTCGGACTTCGGTGGCTCTTTGATTTTGGTGGACGGAGAGAAAGCTGAGGACTTCATTGAAGCATCTGTTGTAGCCGTCGCTGAACTCCATGCGCACACCGCTTTGATGGGCTATAGCTGAGGAGGGAAAAGAAGCCACATTTTAGCCACTGAACAAGATCATGTATTTTTTTTTACATTTTACGCTACCATATAGGATATATAGCACTTGTGAACTGTATTATTAATGATAGACTAAGGCCCTATCTATCTATCTATCTATCTATCTATCTATCTATCTATCTATCTATCTATCTATCTATCTATCATCTAACCTCCTATCCTCCTTCCTATCTATCTATTATCTATCTATCCTACAATCTATCTATCTATCTCTCCCTCTATCTTCTATCTATTATCTATCTATCATCTAACCTCCTATCCTCCTCTCTATCTATCTATCTATCTATCTATCTATCTATCTATCTATCTATCTATCTATCTATCTATCTATATATCCAGTCTTTTTTGGGTATGTTCACACATGCAGATCTGCTCCACATCAGTGTGCAGTGTTTCTGCACCAATACAAATCAGTCTATTTAAAATCACTTGCAGAAAATCTGCACGTGTGAACATACCCCTAAGGAGAAGACAAACAATTTGAACATACATAGCAAATAATAGAAGGATAAGTTTAATGCAAGTAAAGATACTCACTGTTAGCATTGGGCAGAGTCTGTTGCTTGAGATAGGTGACGGCCATCTCCAGTATATCGGCCTTCTCCAGCTTGACATTGGGCTGTTGCTTTTGGAACTCTTTTTCCAATAGGAGTTTGAGTTGCTCGATGCTGTTATTAATCCGATCTCTGCGCATCTTTTCCACAATGGGTTTTCTCATCTGTAGAAGAAGGATGGAGGCCATTACTACACATGTCACTTTATACCAGCTGTATACATAGCTATGGTATGTTCATAGATGGAGATGGTCATGCTGTGAGATCTCAGCCCTTACCTTATTTTTTTCCTTTGGAGAGACCTTATGCTGGTCCAGGTAGGCAGTGCTAGGCGCCATCTTTCAGAGACAACCAGAGACTTGTGTAGATCCTTGGATGGAGTGCTCTGGCCGAGGGGGGCTTTGCCTCCTTATATAGTCCTCAGCCTGGCTAAAGATATGTGAGTCTGAGGTTTGTTATAGTTTCCCACACTCTGCAGCCAATGGCAGGAGCTGGAGGGACAATAGAGGAGGCATCCATTATGTCATGCTGCATTGACAGTGAATGGCTTGGGTATAATAAGCTAGTCTCAGAGGAGCAGGTGGGGAGTGTGTGAGAGGGGATATAGTGTGCTGGGAATGACGTGACCTGTGCTGGGAAAGAAGCTTCCTTTAGCACTGCTGGCCCACTGACTAATGCCCCAGATCAATAGCATTCTGCCAGCACACACTTAACAATTCGCAGCAATTCATGAATTTCTCAGCATTTTGCTTTTGGCGGGAAGCTGCTAATCACAAGAGACAGCTATGAGAGGGGGAAGGCGCTAATGTCTGCTGACACACGTGCGGACACACTCAGCCAAACCCACCGTGTAAGAGGAACAGATAGACAGGAGACAGATGGCCATCTATACTATAGCCATAGGGAACAGGTAGGGTAAGGGGGGGTAGATAGGTTGATGAACAGACACGAAATAGAATGTATAGATATAAGGATACGCAGACATAGATGTAAGATAGATATAGCTAAATAAATATAAGGTAGATAGACAGATAGATTTTGAAGAAGAAATATATAAGATATATATACATATATGGCACTCAAAAAAGATCTTGTGCAAAAGTGTACAGTTTATTCCATAAAAAATATTAACAAATAAACAGCAAGGTGGCACCACTGTTTAGGATGTGCTGCTGTATATATATATATATATATATATATATATACATATATATATATTAGATAGAGTGTATATAGATACATAGATAGATATGAAGTACATACTGCAGAAATTGATTGATAGTGTATATAGATACATAGACAGACAAATGTGAGATATGATATAGATAGATATGATATACTATAGATAATATATATAGATACATAGACACATGCAAGATATGATTCAGATAGATATGATATACTGTAGATAGATAATATATATGATATAAATAAATAAATAAATAAATAATAGATTTGATATAGATAGATAGGAGATAGATAGATGATAGATAGATAGATAGATAGATAGATAGACAGATAATTAATATATGTGATTATATATATATATATATTTTAAATATATACAGTGGTGCCTTGTATTACGAACATAATTCGTTCTGGGACCGCGCTTGTAATCCAAATCCACTCTTAAACCAAAGCACATTTTCCCATAAGAAATCATAAAAATGCAGACAATTGGTTCCACACCCCCCAAAAAAATGATTTATTATTCTGAATAACATGTAAAACAGATGAAACAAACATTTAGAAACAGCAGAATATGTGATATTATATGTTACTGTACAGTAATGGAGAGGATGGGAAACACAAGGGCGGCCAGAGACTGCAGGGAGCATGAAGGAATGAGCAGGACAGATGTGGGCACAGTATAGCAGCACTCTCTGTCCAGGGAGAGAGGGGTTATAGCTATGAGGAGATTACCTCTGCTGTCCTGTCCCCTGATGCAAGCCCCAGCCTGAAGTGGATCTGCTATAATTTGGAAGGTGAGGGACACTTCCTGGGTCAGACTACAGCGCTGAAGACCCTACTATGCAGGCCATGCCCCTCCCCCCCCTCCCCCTCCCACCCAGTACAGGGAGCTCTTAAACCAAAGCAATGCTCTTAAACCAAGTAACAATTTTGAAAAACTGTGAGCTCTTAAACCAAAACGCTCTTAAACCAAGTTACTCTTAAACCAAGGTACCACTGTATATATATATATATATATATATAATAGAATTGATATAGATAGATAGGAGACAAATAATAGATAGATATGATATAATTAATATAGAGAGATAGATAGATAGATAGATAGATAGATAGATAGATAGATAGATAGATATCTGATCCAAACTAGTCCCTTAGCACTAAAGCCCTGAGCTTCTATCAGGATTGACAGCCCTGGGGACATCTGTCAGACATCCTAAAACTACCACTTTAGTTGTTGCAGTAGCCCCCATTGACTGACCCCTGAACTCCTTATTGTTATCCTTATCAAGAAGTATGTAAAACAGTGAGATTTACTAGGGCACAAACTGCCTACACGTCACACGCCAAATTAATGATGCGTTCTAGAGACTTTTATACCTATCCGTACAGTTTTAAAAAGCATCTAGAACAGAGGGAACTGTAATAGGAGTCATGAATTGTACCAGGTCAGGTGTATTTGTGGGAATGAGCAAACTTTCAGTAAGCTCGAGTACACACAAACCTAATCGCTGGACATTTGAACCCTGCAGCCTGGAAAAGACGGACGGCGCCCTAGGGCTGCACCCACCAGGCTGCGGGGTTCAAATGCCCAGCGATTGGGTTTGTGCGAACTTGAACTTCCTGTAAGTTTGCTCATCTCTTCATATAAGGCTGGGTTCACACTGCGTTTTTGCAATCCAGATGTATTTGTGTGCATCGGTTTTGATCCGTTCTTCCATTGACTTCCATTGTAAAAAAAAACAAAAAACAGATCAAAACGGATCCGTTTTCCGGACACAAAAGTATTGTCAGCTACGTTTTTGTGTCCGTCCAAAAAAAAAAAAAACGGATCCGTTTTGATCCTTTTTTTTTTTTTACAATGGAAGTCAATGGAAAAACGGATCAAAACTGATGCACACAAATGCATCCGTTTTTTTTAAATGAAAAAAACGGATGAAAAAAACGCAGTGTGAACCTAATCTAAGGGACTGACGACGGCCCCTCTATAAGTCCTAGCTACACGTTCAGATAGATGAGGGTCTGTTATTGTAGCCAATAAAGAACATAACGTCTTTATCTATCCAAACGGCAAACTAAACACACGTATTGTCTTTTACCTACATGTAACCAAACCCAGGTAGGACTCCGGCACACAAGTCTATTCTCCTCTGGCCGCATTTGTTATAGGATCAGGCCCTTTGTGTGGGGAAGCAGCTGTGGGCCTTTCAGCTCTCTTTGTAAACTTGTGGGAAAGTGTCTGTCACTACTTCTCAGACGGCCTCTTAGAAACCAAAGATTAGCTCATTCTGTGTGTAACGGCAATATGGTCCAGAACAAGCGGCCCTCCTTCCCTTCTGGGGACCATGTCTTGTGCCCCTCAGATGGTGGTCATTGATTCTCCTAATGCCCTGAGGTGGTTGTGCTTGTTCCAAACCTAGATCCATAATCTCCATTCACATACATTCCAGGCTCTTCTAGGCTTTGTTTGCTTTGTCTGACTACAGTCATGTATATGTAATTATACGTCTAAAATTCCTAAAAGAAGAGCGTCAATGGTATTCAGACCGCAATGGTAAAAGTCTTTGGGGGGAGCGTTACTAATATAGTTGTGCAGTTATACGATATATAATGCTGTTACACCTGATTACTATTATACTATTGCAATAAAATAATGTTAACGTATTATACACAAATAATATTTATTGGTTATGTTAGTAATATGCAACTTTCCAGAAGCACCAAAACAGATCTATTAAAATTACATGAATTTTTTTATTTATTTATTTTATTTGCCCATTTTATTATATTTTATAATTTATTTCCTGCTAGGGTGTGATAATATAATT
Organism: Dendropsophus ebraccatus; assembly: GCF_027789765.1. NCBI lineage: Eukaryota > Metazoa > Chordata > Amphibia > Anura > Hylidae > Dendropsophus > Dendropsophus ebraccatus. The sequence goes on along the minus strand of NC_091465.1, from coordinate 29,121,897 downwards.
ATTATAATAATTGTATTTATATAGCGCCAATATATTTCGCAGCACTTTACAATTCTGGGAGTACATGCGTAGACAGAATCAGACATTGGAGAGATGTCATGTAACTATTAAAGCTATGTTCAGCTAACATTTTTTACTTTTAAATCAACTGGAGGCAGAGATTTGTAATTTACTTATCAGCTGCTGTATGTCCTGCAAGATGTAATATTCTTTCCAGTCTGGAGAGCAGGAGAGGTCTTCTATGGGGATTTGCTACTGCTTTGGACAGTTCCTGACATGGACAGAGGTGGCAGCAGAGAGCACTGTGTCAGACTGGAAGGAATCAGATGATAAGTACTGAAAGACTTGGGATTTTTTAGTAGAAGTAAATTACCAATCTCTGGTACTTTTTGGCACCAGTTGATTTGAAAGATAAAAGTGTTTGGTGAACTACCCCTTTAAGTAAGGACCGTGCTCAATAGAGCCTCTGAAATCTATTCCAACCATCAGAGGGGGTTTCAGCAGCTAGACCCCATCGATAAACACTTTTGACGTGTGACTGGTGCTTCATTCAGCCCTTGGCCCCATATCCCTTAGTAAACAAGAGATGTGCAGTCAACACCCAGCGATTCTTTGATGGGTCAAAACAACCATTTCAACTGACAAATGAGCATTTGCTTGTTCAGCAGCGCATCACTAGCCCTATTATATGGGGGAATTATTGGTCGAAAAGGCAACGTGTTTATCTACCCTTAGCCTACAACCCTGATTTCCATCATCCACAGTAAGCAAGTAATGGACATGTACAGCAGCCATCCTTTTGTAACTTCACTTTGGTAATAAGCACATAGTGTATATTGGGTTTTGCAACTCAGTTCCATTGAAGTGAATGGAGCTTAAAGGGGTACTCCAGTGTGTGGGCTATTTTTAGATGTGGCTGGGGAGGAGGTGGCTGAAAAAAAAAGACGTCCACTAACCCCCCCGGTTCCAGCGGCGGGTCCCGCATCGCGGCGCTCCGATGCCCGGTTCTCGGCCGCTTCCTGGTCTCTGACGCGGGCCCAAGATGTGACGTCTTTTTTTTAAGGCACCTCCTCCCCAGCCACATCTAAAAATAGCCCCCACGCTGGAGTACCCCTTTAAATGCAAATCACACTTGTACTGGAGACAAGAGTGGTGCTGTCTCTGGAAGAAAGAGGCTGTGTTTTACTAATGCTGGATAACCCCTTTAAGTTTTAAGCATTTGAAAATGAAAGTCTGTTGTATGTGTCCATTATTTGCTAAGGGTATGTTCACAGAAAAAAATAAGGACAAATTTGGTCAGCTCTCCTAGAACACCATTCACACTAGGCAGGTGCAACAGCTCACCGCAATGGTTAGATACAGACCCACCACAGACATGAAAATAATTAAAGGGGTTGGCCACTTTATTGTAAAATAGGTCAGTACAAAGTATTAGTAAAATCCAAGACGGAGAGAGCGGCTGCACATCACATACTAATGCTGCTAAACCTATTTTAAAAAACCAACTTTAGGATGTTGGAATATGAATTGATCAAGCCATATCGCCCCGTGTACCAACGTGCAGGTCTCCTGGTTCACACGGGTCCCTACGCTAACTGCAACCTCCATGTCACAGGACCAAACCCAAAGTGTCCCCCCAAAGTCCCAGCCAGCACCACCGGCAGTGAAGGCTGCCCCCAAACAACACAAGTATGGATATGGTATTCCATGGCCTCCCTTCCCTGCATGTGCACGCTTTGCGGGGGTGGTGGTCGCTGACCGGCACGGTGTGAAGTTAGCGTAGGGACCCGTGTGAACCAGGAGACCTGCACGTTGGTACACGGGGCGATATGGCTTGATCAATTCATATTCCAACATCCTGAAGTTGTTTTTTTAAAAATAGGCTTAGCAGCATTAGTATCAGCCATAGGTGTGATGTGCAGCCGCTCCTCTCTCTCCGTGTCAGACAAAGTATTAGTAAGTGTGCTCACTGTATATACTGACAGCAGCTCCCTGTGTACCTCATAGAGCTAATATCAGACTCCCCTTCACCAGGCTGGGCTGCCCTGCTCTGCTTTGTTTCTGTCCATAAGATGGCTGACATGGAGGAGCATGTGACCATGCCCTGCCCCCTGTGTCCTCCATAGACACATACAGGCTCACTGGTGGACACTGGGGGCAGGGCATGGTCACATGCTCCTCCGTGTCGGCAGGGCAGCCCAGCCTGGAGGAGGAGAGTCTGATTTTAGCTGTATGAGGTACATAGGGAGCCCCTGTCAGTAAGGGCTGTGAGTACACTTACTAATACTGTACAGTTATTTTACTATAAAGTGGCCAACCCCTTTAAAAGCAGCCCCCCAACTGCTAAAAAAAATTTCCACTAAAATAATGAGGCTCTTGGTTACCATTTGAAATGGTATAAACTACCCCACCACTTTACGTTGGCCTCATACACGGGCAGTCCTACACTATACTATGGCCTCTCCATGGCATGAAATATGCCTATGCTCTGGGCATGCAAGATCTGTCTTATACCGGCACAAGTATAAGACAGTGGTGTAATTACTTGTGCCGGTATAACAGATCTTGCATGCCCAGAGCATAGGCGTGTTTCATGCCATGGAGAGGCCATAGTACAGTGTAGGACTGCCCCGATATGACTACCCCACCATTTTCAAATGGTAACCAAGAGCCTCATTATTTTTGTGGAAGTTTTTTGGGCAGTTGGGGGGGAGGCTGCTTTTAACTATTTTCATGTCTGTAGTGGGTCTGTATCTTGCCATTGCGGTGAGCTGTTGCGTTTTTAAGGGTATGTTCACACTGAGTAAATCAGGCAGAATTCCGCGACGGAACTCTCCACCTGATTAACTCAGTGTGAACATACCCTTACTGTGGATGATTACACTAGCTGAGGAGCTGCTGGAATATATGTGTAATACCAGTGTAACCCAGAGACTGTTACGGTGCGTTTACACAGACAGATTATCTGACAGATTTTGGCAGCCAAAGCGAGGAATGGATTTAAAAAAAGGAGAAATCTCAGTCTTTCCTTTATGACCTGTTCTCTGTTTATAGTCTGTTCCTGGCTTTGGCTTCAAAAATCTTTCAGATAAATCCATCTGTGTAAACACACCATTACTTGGATCCTATATATATATATATATATATATATATATATATATATATATATATATATTTGTGTCATCAAATTGAAGGTTTTTACTAGTTTTTTCCTGCCAGTTTCTTGTTTCACTATATTTCCCAATGTCGCAGTGTACCAGTTTTGTTGCCCACAGTTTACCTTCAATCCCATGCACATATTGTTATTATGTGCTCTTCTAACTGCAATAAGGACATGATAGTAAGTGCAGTGGATAGAATGGCTGCCTTCTGCACTGCACATATCCTGATGCAATGGTTGGGAATGGTGCTCTCTCTGATTCTTTTACGGTACCCATACACTTTATGCGAATGCAGACGGCAGGTTCAGCTGACAGTATAAGGTGTATAGGGCCTCCCAACTCCCCAACATTTTGGTCCTTGGAGAGCTAAGCCGACGCCAGGGCTGTCTGGATTCTGCCTAGCCCTACCCTCCCCACAGGGAAGAAAAATGGCAGAGAGTTCATGTATATGGGGTTACTTGTCAGCTGTACAATCGTTTGGCAACAGCTATTGAAGGTGTATAGGCTCCTTTAGATGCCATGGTCAGTTGGAGAAGCATCTAAGGAATTGGCAAGTGACCAGGAAGTCCAGTGATGTCATTATGGGACCTAAGGAGGGGAAACCAGCAACCTGAGAAATGACAACATCTTTTTTACTGGAACCCCATACCCTAACTAATCAAAACTTTTAACATGTCTGTATGACGTTTTATGTGACAGAGATATATAGTAAATCTTATAAATATATATACCAGTAACTATATATGCACTTGTAATAAACTGTACATAACAGGACACTGTATTAAAAAAAAAAAAACATAAAAAAAAAAACATAATAACAAAAGACACTCGTGAGCTCATATGTGATCCCCACCTTGGATTTAATAGTTGTGTGAGCAGGATAACAATACAAGGCATGGAGGCGTCTATGGATTAGTAAGAAAAAAGTAAAAAGAAAAGCATCTTTTGAATTTTGCCATAAAAGTCAAAAAGAAATAGATTCGACTTTTCAGATAAATGCCAGAAGAAATCAGAAATTCTAAGCCTCGCTCTGAAAGGAAGACGACAAATCTCGTACCGGTCGGATTTTTGGACAGATGTTTATTGTTAAGGTAAAATTGTGGAAAAGAAAGAATTGTGGAAAGTTGTCAACCTTCAAAGGCTAAATAACGGTCAGAGGCTCCGAGCATTGGCTCTGATCGCTGCATCCCAGATGGCTTTTTGACGCCTAGCATTTCCCACCAAACACAAAGACAAAGTCAAGCACCATTGCTAATGGGTTTTGTTGGTCGGCACACTTCTATTATGCCAGGGAGGGGATAGAACATAGAGGAAGAGTGTGGGAAAGCGAAAAAGAGGGGAAATATTTCACCTTATTAGCTTAATAGGAACATATCATCGGGCAGAATGGCTCAATGGGCAAATGGATAAACAGACATCAGGAGTGACAGGCTGAAAGCTAAGTTTGATACTGATACGACAAACATGAGATGGGTCGTGAACTCGGCCCACAGGCAGGCTGGCAGTAGGATGGTAAGAATAATGGCCTGGGCTAGGATACAAAGGCTTTGCAATCTGTTGCAGGTTTCAGGTTAAAAAGTGGACATACAGTAGTATCTTATAATTAAATAATAGACCACGAGCAGCTCAGAGTCTTGTGGTTTCATGTATCTTATATCACACACACACACATATGTATATATGTATATATATATATATATATATATATATATATATATATATATAATAAATTGTAGGGGTTGTCTTGTAAAAACGAGCCCTGTCCATATGTCCTGTAAGGGCATATGGAGATCATAGCAGGGGGTCTCCAGCCTGGGGCCCCCTCTATGAGCCAGAAAGGAAAACCACCGTGGTAGACTATGCTTTAGATCAATGGTCGGCAACCTGTGGCTCTCCAACGGCCGTCTGGGCATGTTGGGTTTTGTAGTTTTGTAACAGCAGAGCCACAGGAATACTGCTTTAGATGGACGGACAATCTTTAACATTTCTGACATTTAGTGCAGCTTTTTCTGTTTAGAAGTTAAGGTGCCCCATACACCTTATACTATCTAAAGTATACGGTGCCTGCCAAGTCTCCAACAACAGATGATATTGGCGGAGAGAAGGGTTGGCCATGTTAGATTTTTACCACCAGAGGCTATTGTTCTGGAAGGCATAAGCCAGTGTCAGAGCTGTTTGGCTGCCGCATACCCTTCTCTTCCCATGTAAATGGACCAGATATCGTCTTACAACAAACCTGTTCGCTATCTGATGACAATGATTTACCCATGTAAACAGTGGTTGTATTGCCAACAACAATTAAAGTGAACGTCCCTATAAAGGAAACAACGATTATTCATACGGCCCTTCACTCCTAATAATTGGGCCGTGTTGATGATTAGAGATGAGCGAAACTACAGTAAGTTCAGGTTCGTGAAAACCTGAATGCTCGCCATTCTATTCTGGGTGGATGGGATAGATTATCGTGCAGGTTCCTTTATTTTAGTAACGTGTGGACATGGACGAGGCGGACGTCAGATAGGTAGAAGTCACAAGTTTGTTTCGCACTACTGCGCTTAGCGGCTCGGGCCATCTACTATAAGTACTTTTGTTATTCTATTTTATTCTATCCTTCTTTAGGCTATTTAGTCTATCCTATGCTAGTTTATACTTTTCTATTATCCAGCACCTACCTGGTCCCATTGATACCACAGTAATATTTTTTAGTTTTTTAATTTACATTTTTCTAAAATTGGTGCCATATAATAAAACAACTATAAGGTTATGTTCACATGGCATATCATGGAGACTGAAAAATACACAGCTGGATTTAGAAGACTTTCAGTTATCCATCCATTTACTTGCCATGTATTGTATTTTTATAGCTTTTTTTTTTTTTTTTTTCCACACTTGTTATAGTTTAACATATATATTTCTTATTGTTTATTATATATTATTATTTGTATTTTTTTATTAATCAATTAATTTTTAACTTATTTATCAATGAGGTAAGTATCTTGCTGTTTTTTGGTGCTTTTTTTTTTTGCTTTTTACTTTTTTGGTGCAATCATTAGTATAGTTGTATTTTATATACTATTTAATATATAGGGGGATGCTTTTACATTTGTTATAATATTCTATCCAGTAATTGGATCTCTCACTATTGTCGCCTTAGAATAATTAGGGTCAGAATAGATTTCCCCATCTTGTATACAGTATAAAAGCTTTTACTGTCTAAGGTTTCTTTTACACAAGGCTAATGAAACCTCTGGCCTGGACAGAAGCACCTTCCGTCCTGACAGATGTCACTTTTCCCTCCTTTTTAATTCCTGACACTTTCCCGCTCGCTCTCGGGCAGATGTTAGACCCGTGACAGGATTTGGTTACAAGCCTCTGATTCTGTGAGTTCCAAGTCGCTCAGAGTTTCCCACACTTTTGCTCTATTCAATTCATTCATCCAGAGAACAAAAGAAGTGTGCCGGGCTACATGCTGAATTAGCAATGGTATTTAACTTTGTTTTGTATTCTGTGGATATCAGAGAACACAGGCAGGCCATCTGGAGGCAACTGTGCGCTGACTGCGGCATTGATCATAGCCTGTCACCCCCTGCTCCTAATACTTGGCAAGACTTACAGGGTTTGTTTAGATTTTGCCTACAGTAATAAATAGCAAAACAAAAAGCAACAACACATATTTTTTTTAAAAGATTTTTTTTTTTTTTTTGCTGAAGGATTCACAGAAAATGTATACTTCTTTATACCCCCGGGGCTGCTGGTGCTTTATTGATCATAATAACCTTACATCAGAATGCAGTTTAACCCTTACAGTAACAATATCTTGTACATGCAAATTCAAATTATATTTCAGTATACTTTTATATCACAGAAATGTAGGGGTAACATTAGGCGCACATAAAAAAAAAAAAAACACTCAAAAAACACCATTGTTGCTGCATAACTTTTTTTTTTTTTTTTTTTGCTGCAGGTAGATCTTTACTGCCAGTCATTTTGGAAATATAAAATATCATACCTAAATGGAGTTTTGTTTGGGGCGTTTTTGTGTCCCTGGAAGTTTTTGTAAATTGCTGGATGCTCTGGCATTTTTTATCTTCCATATATTTGTATGGGTTAAATGCAAACATTTTTCTGGTATTTTTTCCCCACATAATTCAACGCCGATCATCGAAACCAGTACTTGTTTGCAGAACCTTTATGATGTGTTCCCACATATGGGTTAAGATAGCCATCTGAACGTGGTGTTATACGCCCCTCCGTGTCCCCTATTTCCCCCATTGTGTGGCTATTGGGGAGAACAGGAAGCAATCGGCAACAACGGCCGTACTTTGTACGAAAGGACACGCTGCCTTATCTTCTATGGGATCCCGGCCAGAGCGTATATACACATAGTATACGCTCCTGGCCGGGATCTCTTGTGGAGCCGTAGAAAAGTGACTTGTCAGTTTTCTGCGGCTGCTATTCAGTGAATAGCAGCCGCAGAAAACCCTGTCAGTGCACACTATGAAGCGAGCCGCTGCGGCAGCACGCTTCATAGTGTGCTATGGGGAGTTCTGATGCGGGCGCGCAGTAGCGGCCGGGATGATCTTTTCAGAGACCGGCTGTTCCGTGACCCGGCCGGGTCACGGAACATCCAGTCTTAGGGTAAAAACCCACACACCGTATACACAGCAGATACGCAGCAAAAACGCAGCAGATTTGAAGCAGATTTGATGCTGTGTTCAGTTATTAAGATCTAATCTGCTGCGTATTTGCTGCGTATCACAGCAGTAAATACGCTGGGTATACGGTGTGTGGGTTTGTACCCTTATACTACGTGGGAACATAGCCTAATATTCTGGACTAGATGGACGTATGTGTTTTTTCACCCCTAACTAGCTTTTCCACATTTTTTCTTTCTTTTCTCTTTTGGTGCTACTTTTTTAACTACCAGGATGCATGTATATTAGTTTTATGCAATTGCTAATGCCTTCTCTTATGTGAGGTTGTTCCCTATTATTTCACTATTTGTGGCTATAGTCAAATGTTCAAATAGAATGTGCAACATTTCCTTGGCCAAGATACTAATGACTGTCCAATGTCATGATAGACCTGGAATACATAGGGATGATCTGCCAACAAATACCCTAGCAGTGGGGTAACCATAGACACTGAAATACACTTAAAGGGGTTGTCCAGGATTAGAAAAGGTACAGCTACCTTCTTGCAAAGACAGCACCACCCTGTTTTTCTTTTTCAAATCAATTGGTGTTAGAAATTTATATAGATTTGGAAATTACTTCCATCTAAAATTCTCAATCTTAAATCAGTACTTATAATCTGCTGTATGTCCTGCAGGAAGTGGTGTATTCTTTCCTGCCTGACACAGTGCTCTCTGCTGCCACCTCTGTTCATGTCAGGAAAAGTCGAATTCAGGAAAGGTTTTCTGTTTCAATCTTTTTCTTAGAATTTTACATAAAAAAAATGTACATTTATAAACATGGTATAATAAATATACACACGGAAGACTGCATTGTATGTAATAAGCATATAAACAGCGCCATAAGTTAGTACAAAGGATGTTAACCCTTTGAGGACCAGGCCCAAAATGACCAAGTGGGCCGCGCAAATTTTAATCTTAGTGTTTCCGTTTTTCCCTCCTCCCCTTCTAAGAGCTCCAGCACTCTCAGTTTTCTATCTACAAGGCCATGTAATGGCTTATTTGTTACAGGAATAGTTGTACTGTGTAATGGCGTCTTTCATTTTACCATAACATGTATGATGGAATTCCAAATATATTATTTATGAAAATATAAATTGGTGAAATCGTAAAAAAGAAAGCAATATGGTAACGTTTGGGGGGTTCCTGTGTCTACGTAATGCACTATATGGTAACAGCGACATGATACTATTATTCTATAGGTCAGTCCGAACACAACCATATGCAGGTTACACAGATTCTCTAATGTTATATATTTTTTTTAAATGAAATCCTTTTTTTTGGCAATTAATTATAAATAAAATGGGACTATTGTGACGCTTATAACGGTTTTATTTTTTCACCTATGGGGCTGTATGGGGTGTAATTTTTTCCGCCATGATCTCTAGTTTTTATTAATACCATATTTGTGAAGATCGGACGTTTTGATCACTTTTTATTAATTTTTTTTATATATAATGTAACATAAAATCGGTAATCCGCGCACTTTTTCCCCTCTTTCCGTGTATGCCGTTTACCGTTCGCAATGACGCTTGTTATATTTTAATAGATCGGACAATTACGCACGCTACGGTATATTATATGTTTATTTGTTTATTTATTTTTATATGTTTTATTTATATAATGGGAAAGGGGGGTGATTTCAACTTTTATTGGGGGAGGGGCTTTGGGGTAGTTTGTTAGTGTTTTTAACTTTTTTTTTTTTACACATTTGAAGTCCCTTTGGGGGACTTTTACATCCAGTACTTGGATTTGTACACTGATGATTGCTATGCCATAGACATAGCATTGATCAGTGTTATCGGCGATCTGCTCATTGAGCCTACCTGTGCAGGCTTAGTGCAGATCGCCGATCGGACCGCACGGAGGCAGGTGAGAGACCTCCGGCGGTCCGTTTTACCGATCGGGACCCCCGCAGTCACACTGCGGGGGTCCCGATCGGTAAGTGACAGGGGACTCCCCCTGTCACTTACACTTAAACGCTGCGGTCGCGCCGCGTTTAAGGAGTTAATGACACGCGGCAGCGCGATCGCTGCAGCGCGATCGCTGCAGCGTGTCATTACCGGTGAGGTCCCGGCTGCTCACTGCAGCCGGCCCCCACCTTCTATGAAGCGCGCTCCGCTCCGGAGCACGCTTCATAGCGGGAGAAACACCCAGGGCGTACAGTTACGCCCTAGGTCGTCTGGGGACAGACTTCCATGGCGTAACTTTACGCCCTGGGTCGTCTAGGGGTTAAAGGAGAAGTCCGGCAAAATTTTTTATTATAGTATTGTGTTGCCCCCCAAAAGGTTTATAAATCATCAATATACACTTATTATGGGAAATGCACATAAAGTGCTTTTTTCTGCACTTACTACTGCATGAAGGCTTCACTTCCTGGATAACATGGTGATGTCACTTCCTGGATAACATGTTGATGTCACTTCCTGGATAACATGGTGATGTCACTTCCTGGATAACATGGTGATGTCACTTCCTGGATAACATGGTGATGTCACGACCCGACTCCCAGAGCTGTGCGGGCTGTGGCTGCTGGAGAGGATGATGGCAGGGGGACACTGAGGGACTGGGCACTGGGGGACACTGAGTATCCCCCTACCATCATCCTCTCCAGCAGCCACAGCCCGCACAGCTGTGGGAGTCGGGTCGTGACATCACCATGTTATCCAGGAAGTGACATCACCATTTTATCCAGGAAGTCAAGCCTTGATGCAGTAGTAAATGCAGGGAAAAAGCACTTTATAAGCCTTTCTCGTAATAAGTGTATATTGGTGATTTGTATACCTTTTGGGGGGCAACACAATACTTTACTAAAAAATTTGGCCGGACTTCTCCTTTAACCAGGAAACAAAACAAGAATAGTTGGTATCAATAAGGATACATTCTTTTGTGAGAGGTGAATACATTTAGATGTGGAAATACTGACTATGTCTCCAGGGGGACCATATTTTATTGAAAGCTATAATACTATTATTACCATATGCTATTGATTCTTCATAGCTATAAATAAGATTTAGTGATTGAGGCATCTCTGGCATCTCCGGAATGGTCTGTGATTTCCAGTATTTTATAAGAACTAGTTTGGCTGTTATCAAAATTTTACAGAACAGTGTGCACTGAGCATGTGGAATAAGCAATAATGCTAGTTCTAGTAATAATACAATGGGATGTTAGAAGACAGTATTTTCAGGAGAGGTTTGCAATGGGGATTTGCTATTGCTCTGGACAGTTACTGACACGGACAGAGGTGGCAGCAGAGAGCACTGTGTGAGAATGGAAAGAATACGTCACTTACTGCAGGGCAAACAGCATCTGATAAGTACTGGAAGACTTAAGATTTTTAAATAGAAGTAATTTATAACTTTATAACCCATTTAGGCTATGTTCACACATAATATTTCCGTCAAACTTTTTTCAACCAAAACAAGGAGTGGATTAAAAACACAGAAAATGTGCAAATATTTTCATTATAAGTTTGCCCTGGCACTTCCACTCCTGATTTTGGTTAAACAAACATTGAGCAAAAGACTGACAAAAATAATATGTGTGAACATAGCCTTAGCTTAAAGGAGAAGTCCAGCAAATGTTATTAAAGTATTGTATTGCCCCTCAAAAGTTATACATATTACCAATATACTACTAATATATTACGGGAAATGCCTTTTTCCCTGCACTTACTACTGCATCAAGGCTTCACTTCACTGCTGGAGAGGATGATGGCAGGGGGACACTGAGGGACACAGGGCACTGGAGGGACACTGAGCATCCCTCTTCCATCATCCTCTCCAACAGCCACAGCCCACACAGCTCTGGGAGTCGGGTCGTGACATCACCATTTTATCCAGGAAGTGACATCACCATTTTATCCAGGAAGTGACATCACCATTTTATCCAGGAAGTGAAGCCTTGATGCAGTAGTAAGTGCAGGGAAAAAAAGCACTTTATGTACATTTCCTGTAACTTCTCCTTTAAGTGAAACTGAGCTGGAAAACCACACGCAAACTGAGGACAAGAGTGACGCTGTTTCTGGAAGAGAGCAGAAATGGATTTCTAAGCCTGGATAACCGCTTTAAATCTAATTTAGGACTCATGCATATAACTGGGTTGTAAGTTATCCATAGAAGTCTATAGAGCCACAAAGTATTTTATTATCCCTCTGATTTTATACAGTAAATCATTTTCTGTAACATTCATATAGAATCCAGGAAAAATAAATTATACACCAGATGCTACATTCGTCTTTATTCACTATATCATCAAACCTACGAGAGCTTTGACAGATTCATTCTGAAATGGATCCAAACAAATCCATCAGGTTTCTTGTATTTTTAATTTAAGCCAAGAATAGAGCTGAAACGACACCATTCCTTCATTGCTTCTACAGGAAAATATCTCCAAAATACTGTGCCGTATGGACACACAATATGGCATAAAACAGGATGGATTGGGCTATGCAAGCTGTGTACAAGGATTACAAAAACAAATCAGCTTTTTTCCAGAAATAGCGCCACTCTAGTCCTCAGGTTGTGTGTGGTATTGCAGTTCAGTTCTATTGAAGCGAATAACACCTTGTTGCAACACCACACACAACCTGAGAAAAAGTGTGGTGCTGTTTTTGGAAGAATCATAACTTCTATAGACATCTTTAAAAACTCTGGTTGCGCACACACACACACACACACACACACACACACACACACACACACACATCCTGGGTGTATACAATCTGCTAATATTCACTTTTCTTTACAAGTACAAATAAAGCAGCCTTTAAAGGGGTACTCCAGCTAAAATCTTTTTCTTTCAAATCAACTGGTTTCAGAAAGTTTTATAGATTTGTAAGGGTCCATTTACACAGAAAGATTATCTGACAGATTATCTGCCAAAGATTTGAAGCCAAAGCCAGAAATGGATTTGAAAAGAGGAAATCTCAGGCTTTCCTTTATGACCTGTTCCCTGTTTATAGTCTGTTTCTGGCTTTGGCTTCAAATCTTTGGCAGATAATCTGTCAGATAATCTTTCTGTGTAAATGGACCCTAATTTATGTCTATTTAAAAATCTCAAGTCTTCCGGTACTTATTAGCTGCTTTATGTCCTGCAGGAAGTGGTATATTCTTTCCAGTCTGACACAGTGCTCTCTGCTGCCACCTCTTTTTCTGTAAGGAACTGTCCACAGTAGTAGCAAATCCCCATAGACAGTTCCTGTCTCGGACAGAGGTGGCAGCTGAGAGCACTGTGTCAGACTGTGAAGAAAACATAACTTCCTGCAGGACATAAAGCAGCTGATAAGTATGGGAAGACTTGAGAATTTTAGTTGATTCGAAATCTATATAACTTTCTGAAACCAGCTGATCTGAAAGAAAAAGATTTTTGCTGGAGTACCCCTTTAATCGCTAGTGATATTATTGATCTTTTTGTTCACTAAGAAACATGGGGGAAGATTTATCAAACATGGTGTAAAGTGAAACTGTCTCAGTTGCCCCTAGCAACCAATCAGATTCCACCTTTCATTTTCCAAAGAGTCTGTGAGGAATGAAAGGTGGAATCTGATTGGTTGCTAGGGGCAACTGAGCCAGTTTCACTTTACACCATGTTTGATAAATCTCCATATATATATATATATATATATATATATATATATATATATATATATACAAGCTTCATAAATATGTTACTTCAGACGGCATATGAATGAATCCCTTACATGCGGCACCAGGTTGTTCCAGCTGGGGGTCACATCTTTCCCAGCTCGTCACACATTATTTAAGACGTCTGCCTTTTGTCTCGCACACTTCATCTATTCATGTGCAAACAGCTTTATTTGCACTGCAGCTTCATCCTTTCATGCAGCACTATTGGACTTCCGAGGTAGATCTGGTTTAGAGGGTCTTGGCATTTAATAATAGGGAATATCGGAAATATATGAGCATATACAATATATGGGTATTTTAAAAATGTGCGGCTTTTATCTGTTTTGTGAATGGAAAACAAACACTGGTGTAAAGTAGAATTGTCTTAGCTGCCCCTAGCAACCAGTCAGATTCCACCTTTCATTCCTCATAGATTCTTTGAAAAATGAAAGGTGGAATCTGATTGGTTGCTAGGGGGAACTAAAACAATTCTACTTTACACCAGTTTGACATTGGCTGTCCAGGCATGATGGGAATTGTAGTTTTGCAACAGCTGGAGGGCCGAAGGTTCCCCATCCTTTCTATAGAGGGAGGGATAAAACATGGCGGCATCTGTATGTGATCTGCATTGCTTCAGTATTGTCTTTCAACCATTTTTACTTAGAGCAATTTAATATCCCTTCTAGAAGACGTCCATCAATATTTATTGTAGACAAATAGTGATGTAACAGTCTGTATGTAGGATATGTATGACAAATATATACATCTATATATACATACATATATATATATATATATATATATATATATATATATATATATATATATGTATAGTTGAGTTGAATCTGCAAGCGGTTTAACCGACAGCTATTTATATGGGTATATGCACACTGATCAATTCTCACAGAATTTCGAGCAGGACTCCACATGAAAATGATTACGGAATCCGCTCGAAGACCGCCCGTTAAATTGTAACATTGCTCTTTTCTATAGATCTTAATGGGCTTTCCACCCATTCGTGCACACAATGGAATTTCTGTGAGGAATTTTATGTCGAAGATCCACATTCTGCCCACATTCTGGTCGGATTCAGCTAAAGGAATCCCATAGTAGTCAATGGGGCTTAAAATCCGCTAGAATTCTGCTCCTATTCTGCCAGAGCAAAAAAAGGGTGGGTTCATACTGAGGAATTTTCGCGGATAATGTCCACGGAATTCCGCAGTATGTCCGCGCGCCTTTCCGCCGGCTCCATAGAAACCATTCTATGGGCCGGTGTATTCCGCTATCCGCTGAAAGAAGTGACATGTCACTTCTTTCGGCGGATAGCGGAATACGCGGCCCATAGAATGGTGTCTATGGAGCCGGCGGAAAGGCGCACGGCCGTGTGCGCGAACAGCCGACGGAATTCCGCAGAGTTTAAGAGAGGAATTTCAAGCAGAAATCTTTCCTCTTCAATTCCTTGCGGAATCCGCAAGAATTGCTCAGTGTGCATATACCCTAAGGCTATGTTTACACAACTTTTTTCAGCTTTGTTTAAAATAACGGGCGTCATTTAGCAGCCTGGCCTCCCCTTGACTGGTGTTTGCACATTATTTTAGTTTGGGGTTACTAATTGGCCTTTGGGTGTGGCTTAATTGAAAAGTCCATTGAATTTAATGGTAAAAATGGAGAAAGAACGGTGACAAAAGAAAAACTGTGTTAACAACTAATAAAAAAGTCTGCTATTTGCAAAAGACGTCCGAAAATAATGATCATGTTCATTATTTTGACATCCGCGGCAAAAACGTCCGTTATTCAATACACTGTGTGCATTGGACGTCCGTCTTTCCTTTGACTTCAATGCATTGCCATTGCAGTCAGATAACGCGGCAATAACAGACTTTTTTTTTAAAAATATCAAAATCGGCCGCCTTTCTTCTATTTTTGACGTTGTGTGAACATAGCCTATCCCTGCATTTATGTGTTCTTAATGGAATCCTCTGGTTACCTTCATGAGAACAAAAGATCAGGCATCGGAAATCCAACGTGCCTGATCCTTCTCTCTCCCTCTATGATGTGTGTGTCCTAATAAGGTATATGCACCTTAGATGGGTTATCCAGGCTTAAAAAAACACATCCGCTTTGTTTCAGAAACAGCGTCATTCTTGTCCTCAGTTTGGGTCTGGTATTGCAGCTTGGATCTATTCAAGTAAAAGGAGATGAATTATAATTCCGCACACAGCCTGAGGACAGGGGTGGCGCTGCTTTGCAAGAAAGTAGCTGTGTTTCTTCTAATCCTGAACAACCCCTTTACTGAGACAAACGGTGGGCAGGGGTGACTTTTGGCACAGTGCTGGGGAGGGGGAGGATAAAAGAAATAACGTGCTCTCACCTCCCCGGCCACTTCTGGGTCTGAGTGGGGACCTGGGACGTGATGTGTTTGGCCCGCTCAGCCAGTCAGAGGCCGAGGTGGGATCCGACTACAGCCGCTGACTGACTGAGCTGGCCTGACACGTCACATCCCAGGTCCTGCGGGATACCGGCACCAGCACTGGAGTGGGGGAAGTGAGAGCAAGTGTTACTTCTTTCATCCTCAACAGCACTCTGCCAAAAATTACCCCAGCCCGGAGTTCTCCTTTAATACACTAAACCAGGTGTAATGAACCTTGGTTCTCCAGCTGTAGCAAAACTACAACTCCCATCATGCCTGGACAGCCAAAGCTAAAGCTTTGGCTGTCCAGGTATGATGGGAGTTGTAGTCTTGCAAAAGCTAGAGAGCCAAGGTTCCCTACCCCTGGGCTAAACACAAAATGGGTCATTCCTAGTGTATTACAGTAATGGTGGTGCTGAAGTGAACCCCATACAGCCCTGATCTCATATCATCCAGTCTGTCTGAGATTACAGGAAACTATGAACACTTCTAGATTTTGGAGACATCTTATCTTGCCTAAAGTATACTGTTAGAATTATATTACTATATGTGTGGCAAATGATCCTTTGTAATGTTTCATCCACGTCTATATAACTATGTCATATACTTTAAATACATCTATTGGACTGTAGGAAGGTTCCAGCCATTGATGTGCTATTCCCAGCTGATGAGAAGAGCATTAACCGCCCTCTCCTCCTCCTCCTCCGCTGGTAAATAAAGAGCCATGAGAAAGTCTTCCCCGGCTTACAATGTCCATGTGCTTTACAATACAAGGGCCCTCAAATAAAGCCTGGGAGTTCATGGTGCATAGAAATAATAGCCGCCTGACAACAAAGTTATTAGCACCAGACTGTGGACGTTTGAGCTTCCTCTTCTTTCCCACAGTCCCCCCCTCCCAGCATTTGATGACATCTTCTCCTGACACAATAGAAGTGTGTCTTGCTACTAGTACTCACATTAGTGCTGCTGTTTGATTTGCCTGAATGGAGGGGAAATCTTACCCCACAAAGACCATCTGGCCGTCAGTTCTCATGCGCTAATAAACCTTCAGCTTCTCTTTCCCAGGGACTGGCAAATTGATGGTCGGCCCCCCGTGGGTGTTTTCAGCTTACCTGTTGCAATAAGCAATGACTGCCTAATCAAATTATTTTAATGTCATTTTCCATTCCCATTTGGATATGTTTTGTACCAGTTCCTGCTATGACAGATTAGGATACAGGCCATCTGTTTTATTAGGTATTTTAGTTATATAGTAGCAAAATATTGCCTCCCTGCGCTCATAGAGCCATCATTTTGTAACTTCTTCATCAGCGTAGCTTGTGAGTGCTTGCTTTTGTATGGGACAAGCGATATTTTTAATAGCACTATTATAGGGTACATATAATGTCACATAGACGTCAAATGTTTTAATGGGTCGGTGTCGCAATGCTGTAACTGTAATCCACTGATCATTAGTTATAGCTGGGAGAAGCGCATGGCTGAGTGCTTCACTCTCTGGCTCGCGGTACATATGATTTGGAGCAGGAAAGTGGTTACTTCAATGAATTGGGTCAAGTGGGGAGCTGGGGGGGGGGGGGGGGGTTAAGCGCATGGCCATACATTTCTCCTAGCTATATCTCGCAATTAATAACAACCAATCTTTTGGCATGTCCATTCGTAGTGTCATTTTTAAAAAAAAAACAACACACATTTTTGTTAAGGAAAATGGAAAAATAATGGTGATTCTTCATTAGTTCAGTGTTGGTTTATTAGAACTTTTTTTCATGGCGTTCAAAAATGACAAGTTGGTTTTGTCCTGTGTGTCAGCACAGTTACAGAGATCCCAGATTTATGGAGTTGTTGTTGTTTTTATTATTATTATTATTATTATTATTATTATAGTTTACCACTTTTACGTACCGAAAACACACTTTTGTAGTAAAAAAAATTGTTTTGTTAGTCATCGTATTTAGACCCATAACTTTTTTCATGACGGAGCTGTATGAAGGCTTGTTTTTTGCAGGGCAAACTGAGATTATTATTGGTGGTCGGAATCAGATTTAATAGTTATCACAAATATAAGGGAATGACCTAGGGCCCTATTACACGGAGCAATAATTGGCAGAATCAGCTCGATTCGGCTGATTATCACTTTGTTTAATAGGGACAATAATCAGCTGATGAAATGATCATTGGCTGATCATTTTTCTAGGTCCAGATCTAAACTAATCGGTCGCCAACCACGCATCGCTACGTGTAATAGCGATGCAAGGCCGACAGCTGACCATTGAACAATTATTACAACACTTGTCCACGGTCCCGGCCAATGAGTGGCCTGTCAGCTCAGACAGGTCGCTCTGAAGCTACAGCGTGCGGTGGCGGTACTCATGCAGAGCGCAGGAGAACCCCAGGAGCGTGGATAGGTGATTATTAAAGGAGAAGTCCGGTGCATTATAAAACTGTTTGGGCAAGTGCTGCACAGACATTGCTAATGATGTCCTTGCAGCCCATAGGCTGCGTTTACACAGACAGATTTATCTGACAGATTTTTGAAGCCAAAGCCAGGAACAGACTATAAACAGAGAACAGGTCATAAAGGAAAGACTGAGATTTCTTCTCTTCTCAAATCCATTCCTGGCTTTGGCTTAAAAAATCTGTCAGATAAATGTATAAACGCACACTTGCTATACGATTATCGGGCTGTGTAATCTCGCAGATCGGCGCTCGTTTACAATATTGATCGGGCCTTCGGTGGCCTGTGTAATAGCACCCTTATACTTCTCCTTCCTGCTGGATGCACTTCTGGCTTTGGCTGATATAAAACTGTCTTAAAATGTTAATTTGGCTTGTTTGTTTGCTGATCACTTGCCCTATTACACATGGCAATTATTGATATGTAATAGAGCCCTGGGATCACTCCATAACTGCACTGATTTTTGCTATAAATGTAAGGAAGAAGGTGTCACAGGGTTAAAAGGCTTGTCTGAGAGGTATATAGTTATAAAGCAATGCATGGAGGATGTATCTAGCTACCTTTGCTATTCAGGAGTCAAGAGAAGTTGCCCAGTCAGAGCTTAGATGGTTGTCATATTTGTCAGAATGATCAAAAATACATAAAACAGCTGCTTTTTCCTTTTTTATAGGAGAATTTATAACATAGGCAAACTGGGCACATGCCTAGGGCGCCCATTAAATGTTAAAGGGTTATCCAACGCTACGAAAACATGGCCACTTTTGCCCAGCTCTATCTCCAGGTCAGGTGTGGTTTGCAATTAAGCTCCATTTACTTCAATGGAACTGAGTTTCAAAACCCCACCCAATCTGGAGACAAGAGTGGGGGAAAAGTGGCCATGTTTTTCTAGCACTGGATAACCCCTTTAAGTATTGGTTTTTATTTCTAGGCATGTGCCTAATTTGCCTCTTTGGTAGGTAAAGTTCTTCCCCTAGTGATGGCAATTTCACTGCCGGGTTAAACAACACTGAGAGGTCTAGCTACACATCCACTTCTCTCTTGATCTTCAGCTTCCCCGTTCTATTAACTTCAATGTTCATTGTTAATTGGGGGGCCGCACACAATTACAAATGAGATTTGCCCAGGATAGTTCAGTCATTGGCCGCCCATACTCTGAGAAAGTGGAGCTTTGAATGGGATGTGAATTTTCTCAGAGTCCCCCACAGTTTTCCGTCTATTTGTAACTTTCAGAATAGAGGACAAAAGAAGTGTGTCGTACAAGAAGCAAATTACTGATGATGTTTAACTTGCTATTGTGTCCACCAGCAATTCCTGTGCCCGTAGGCCATCTGGATCGCTCTTTTCCCAAGGAATACATTGATCTGGCAGTATTGTCACATTCAGCCAGAACCTGGGAATGCAGTGCCCCTTGACATCAGAATGAGCTGCTGAAGAGGTGAAAGGGGTTGGTTTTCAGTACTATTAAGAATGGCTAAAATAACTGAAAAGGTCCCTTTCTCCATCTCGTCATTGTGCCCCCATAGCCCTATTATCTGGCTCTGTGCTGGAAATATCATTTTTCTTATCGGAACACACTAAATGACCATTGGGATGAACAAGTTTGGTTCCTTTTCAGCTTAGTTGTTGCATTTAACTAATTATATTGTTCTTAAAGGTGAAAGAGACTGCAACAATTATATAGCGGTTGTGTGTTAATGGCAGAAGTTACCGGGGAAAAACACATAGGATATTAATGGGCCTTAACTTATAAAATATTAAAAGGAACATTATATTAATCAAGAAAATCTTATCAAAGATCACTTTCGTATACTGTAATGTGGCTGCATTGGGTTCTATTGGAATTATGTAGAAACACTAGAAATCCAAGGGTAAAATAAATATAGATAAGGGATGGGGAACCTTCGGCCCTCCAGCTGTTGCAAAAACTACAATTCCCATCATGCCTGGACAGCCAAAGCTTTAGCTTTGGCTGTCCAGGCATGATGGAAATTGTAGTTTTGCCGAAGGTTCCCCATCCCTGATATAGACGAAGACTAAGCTTCTAAGACTCATATGGCAGCAAGTGTCTGCCTGAATTCACATTGGAGTTGGCCAGGCTTAGAAAAACATGGCGACTTTCTTCTAAAAACAACTGTATTGCAATACCACATGCAGCCTGAGGACAGGGGTGGTGCTGTTTTTGCAAGAAAGTAGCTGTGCTTTTTCTAATCCTGGATATCCCCTTTAATATCTGAATTGATAGATCATGTGACATCATTGTGGAGGAATTGGTGCACCCTGTGCTGTTGATAGGCGAAATGTGTCAGCCCCCCCCCTATGAGTTTATATTATCATAAAAAAAAAATTCCAGGGTCTCAATTCGGCTTCACCTGTCTATGAGACAGAAAACCCCATGTCTGAATGGTAGATATAAAAGTTCTTGAAGGGTTCCCACAATGACATTCAAGTGCTAAGCGTGTCTTATGACGTGAAAATCCTTGACGGCCAATTAGCTTATTGACACCATTGTGTGAAGAGGAACGTACAAGGGTCTGATGTGCCACGCTATGCAAATAAGTCTGAGAAACAGAAAACCTTCCATCCTTTGTATCTGGCCCATTTAATGACTACAGTTTGTCTATGGTTGTACTAGGTGTGAAAACTGGATAAAACTACTGTTCACACACTTCCTCAGAGACTAAAACAACACCAGTCACTGTAGTCTGTTGACTCACTCACAAGGATTTTAGGCCTACACTTTCTCATTCTTTAGCTGATCTCAGGCCCCCCCAGCTGTTGCAAAACTGCAACTCTCATTATGCATGGACAGCCTTCTGGATATCCAGGGATAATGGAAATTGTAGTTTTGCAACAGCTGAAGGGCTGCAAGTTGTGCACCCCTGGCCTAGATGGTGCCAAATCACTACTCATACTTCATTGTTCTGCACTGTACACATCTAATCTTCTACTAAACTGATTAGTGGAATAAGATCTTTGAGCGTTATGTATTCTTGCTCTATATGCTTGTCATATCCTTCATATTGAACTGAAGCCTCTTTTTACATTTCTAATTTCTAGATACAAAGGTGTCTATTTGGTACTTTGAACCTTGTTAGTGATATGTATCCAGCAGCGGGGGTTGTAAATTACTCATAATAAAGTGAGTTGATAAAATTACAAGGGGCTATAAAGCTTGGATTAAAATGGACTCTGATCTTGTTTGATCACGTAATCAGTTTCTCGTAATGATATGAGGCTTGGAGCTCTGATACTTCCACACCCAGTTTGTAGGATCCATTATAAGTACAGGACATTTAATCTGCCATCTGTTAGATTAGGGGCATCCTGGATTATTACATTTGTTTGACCAGTTGGATATTTGGTAATGTAAACTGTTTGGGCAAAGGCTGCACAGATATCGCTAACGAAGTCTGTGCAGCCTTTGCTAAACAATTATCAGGCCGTGTAATAGGCCCAATAAACGAGCGCCGATCTAGCAGATAGGCGCTTGTTTACAGTATTGATCAGGCCATTGAACAGGACCCTTATTCAGTAGTCAGAAGAGCTGAGCCAAGACTCTTCACTCTTTATACTGTGTTATTTTTCTTTGGGTCCAATTTCTATGAAGTATGGGTTCATCTTTACCATTACAGCAATTGATAAAATAATTCTACCTATATATGATTAGAATAAAGTCTTGCTGTCTTTTATACAACTCCTGACAAATCATAGATGTCCTCATATGTGATCTTTGGAGTTACGGGACCTGAGGCCACCACCACTGGAAAAAACATTGGGCACTTGGCTTTATTATTTCCTTGAAGAACAGTCAATATATTGTCATAATCATCTGAAAGGACATGGTGTTCAGCAGAGCGAGTAGACCCCTTATACTAACAATGGAGGGGGGGTCTCAGCACCTAGTGATCCCAACTTGAGACGTGTCTCATAGTATAAAAAAATATATTGCAAAAGGAATGAAGAATTAAAGTCCTGTGGAGTATAATGGTGGGTGATCATCTGACCTGGTTATCTCCCAGGTATGGACATACCGTATATCTTATAAATAGACAACTACACCGATTCGCTTTATAATATGCCTAGCTAAGGAAATCTTCCAGATCCCTGGATTTCACTTTTTACTACATAGAAATGAATGAAATCTACAAAATTGACATGGCGCAAAAAAAATAATAATAATAAATTGCAACATATGATAGAAAGTTGTAAATTCTCCTCTATAACCTGTATTGTAGATCACAGTAGATACTCCCCGCATAGATAAAATCCTCTACAATTCTGGCCTTGTGTGTTTAGCCTTATACTGTTACTTTAAGGTTTATCTTGTTTTATGATTACCTATAGCCACTTTATCCAGGATGTGTGCCCGACTCTACAACATCTGTTCTTAGTGAACATGTGTGACTGGCACACTTCAAAAAAGAGCAGCATACTGCTGTGTCCATGTTCTCATCGGGAAGCAGTGCGATTCCAACGATGGGAAGCCCTTTCCCACGTTCTCCCACCTCATTCTAAAGCTTGTCTCTATTGTATAACACACTCTCCACCTGCTCTGCTGGGAGCAGGGTATTATCCTCAGGCAATTCACAGTCAATTTACCATGCTGTAATAGATGCCTCCTCTATTGTCTTGCTGAATGCATGTATTGGCTATGTGAGTGTGGGAAAGTCTGACAAGTAAGGGACTCATGCTTTTGTATGCAAGCTCGGGGGTATAAATAGAAGAGCCCTAGCTCCACATCTCAGATCACTTCTCGCTCAGCTCTGGAAGCTCAGCAGCTCCTTGTATTCTTCTAAGCATGGCACCCACCAACATGGCTATGGATAACCTCTCCCCAAAGGAAAAAAACAAAGTAAGTTCTTACCTTATCCGCATTTCTTGACTCTTGTGCAATTTATTTTCCTAATATATTGCTTGCTATGGTCTATGTGTGAACCGATTGACTTATATCTTGTATTATTTCAATTTTTAGCTGAGAAAACCCATTGTGGAAAAGATGCGCAGAGATCGGATTAATAACAGCATCGAGCAACTCAAACTCCTATTGGAAAAAGAGTTCAACAAGCAACAGCCCAATGTCAAGCTGGAGAAGGCCGATATACTGGAGATGGCAGTGAGCTACCTGCAACAACAAAAAGGTGAGCTGAGTCATAGTTCTCATCATGAAATCTTACATCTATGACAATGATATTGCTCAAAAAAATCCAAATTTTGGATAGAAGACTTATCTGTTTTCTTATGGTTTATTCCCAGATCAACCACAGAGCATCCCTGTAGAACGTCTGCAGCAGGATTACAACCAAGGTTACTCTTGGTGTGTCAAAGAAGCAATGCAGTTCCTATGTCACTACCCAACAGGTGGAGAGACCCAAAAACAATTGCTCAACCACTTGAAGGTTCCACAGAATAATCCTGACCAGAAAAAAGCCACCTTGTCGGGTGGTCCAGCTAAGATCTGGAGGCCGTGGTAAACCAGAGGACTGCATAAGTACTGGACTTCTAGTACAGAACTGTGTTCTACTAAAGTACGTTTGGATACAACGAAAAAGAGGTCTTCAGCGTCCAAAAGAGACTACTTCCTGAAGAGTGTCATGTTATCCTATGGATACCTTGAAATAGTACTCAACTTTTTACGCATTGAGGACATTACGTTGCCCTGCAACATGTAAGAGGTTATTATATAACCACATAGAGCAGTCAGAGTCCTGAAGAAGGCGTCAGTAGTCCTGCTCATTCTACAAAGTGTATCTTCTAAGAAGTTCCTGCGGTAGAAGGAAGGTTATTGAGAATGGTTTACATTCTTATGTGTTTCTCCTATGAAGAGTTCTATAAGATTTCTAGAAATGTTGCCTTAAGTGTTCCTAATGGGACGATCCAATATTTTGTGATTTTACTACTTCTATGAAGTTTTGTGTATTTGTTCTACAAAGGTTTTTTTTTGTATATGAGGCGGCTTGACGACTCCTGGCATTTAGTTTCTGTGAAATGCAGGATCCTCAAGACGTCTTAAGCCATAGGTTGCCTTATTATGTCTGTAACTTTGTTCATAAGTGCCTAAGCATCCATACTGTATTCTCCAAGGAGAAAGCTATTGAGGTGATGTTGTGTACCCCAATGGGTCCTATAGTCAGCGTGTTACCTGGAGACGTCTCCGGAGCATTCTGAGGATGATGTATCTTTTATAAGGATAAGTCTTCTAACATGTGATGAAGTATTTCTCAGACTTTCTGAGGAATCTTCGTCTGTTTACAAAGAAAAACTAGACTTTTTGTTTTAAAAAAGACTCGGTACAGAATATTTTTGTAGGGTAACTGCCAAGGTAGTTACTTGTATTGAATTGTATTTTCCTTCATTGGGGATGAATATGTATTTAAAGTGTTTTTGTACACAGAAACTGTGATTTAATGGTCTCAAAAGACTAAAAGGAATATTGCGAAAAAATAAAAATAAAATATTCCCTAAACTGTATTCCCTCATGTCTGGTGTGAATTTCTTCTTAACGGTATCTTTGGTACATACACTTTTTTAAATTCAATTATTCACCAGGGAGATCCTTAAAGGGGTATTTCCATATAACAAAGTGATGTCATATTGCTGACCTCTGAGAGGCCCACTGATCATGAGAATGAAGAGGATACAATGCTGGTGTCTGTACAACAGTGCTCCTATTGGCAGTTTAGGGGATTGCAGCCAGCTCTATGGGGCTGAGTTGTGGTTCCATACTCAGTCATGAGCACAGGAGTGCAGAGAAAAGAGAATGCAGACCTACATTAGTACTGTATCACATTCATTCATATAATCAGTGGGGGTCCCAGAGGGACTACTCTCACTGATTATAAAGTGTTAATGTATCATAGCCATAGCATTACATTACTCTTGGATGGGAACACCTCTTTAACCAGCAATTCCACAATTTTTATAGTCCTCAAGCATGAGTGTCAAACTCCTGTCCCTCTAGCTGTTGCAAAACTACAACTCCCATCATGCATGCACAGCCAAAGTAAAAACTTTAGCTGCCCAGGCATGATGGAAATTGTAATTTTACAACAGTAGGAGGGCCACAAGTTTGACATCCATCCTATAGGACAGGGATGGGGAACCTTTGGCCCTCCAGCTACAAAACTACAATTCCCATTATGCCTGGAAAGCCTAAGGCATTTGAGCAAAAAAAAGAGAAGAAAAGTGCAGTTCAACAGTACTTGTAGAATAACCAACAAATCCCTTCTCGTGGTGCTGAAGCTGGTGATCACATGGCAGCCCAGAACAATGGGAGCGTCACACTTCTGCTGCAGCAGCACTATATACTATATACACTGTGTCAGCAATGCTGGCAGCACTATACCATGCAGCACTGTATACTATATACACTACATCGGCAATGTTGGCATCACTATAGCAGGCGGCAGCTGTGTATACTATATACACCATATCAGCAATGCTGGCAACACTATAGCAGGCAGCAGCTCTGTATACTATATACACTGTATCAGCAATGCTGGCAGCAGTATAGCACGCGGCAGCACTTTATACTATATACACTGTATCAGCAATGCTGGCAGAACTATAGCATGCAGCACGGTATACTATATACACTTTATCAGCAATGCTGGCAGCACTGTATACTATATACACTGTATCAGCAATGCTGGCAGCACTGTATACTATATACACTGTATCAGCAATGCTGGCAGCACTGTATACTATATACACTGTATCAGCAATGCTGGCAGCACTATAGCAGGCAGCACTGTATACTATATACAGTGTATCAGCAATGCTGGCAATACTATAGCAGGCAGCAGTGTATACTATATACACCATATCAGCAATGCTGGCAGCACTGTATACTATATACACTGTATCAGCAATGCTGGCAGCACTGTATACTATATACACTGTATCAGCAATGCTGGCAATACTATAGCAGGCAGCAGCACTGTATACTATATACACTGTATCAGCAATGCTGGCAGCACTGTATACTATGCACTGTATCAGCAATGCTGGCAGTACTATAGCAGGCAGCTCTGTATACTATATACACTGTATCAGCAATGCTGGCAGTACTATAGCAGGCAGCTCTGTATACTATATACACTGTATCAGTAATGCTGGCAGCACTATAGCAGGTAGCAGCACTGTATACTATATACACTGTATCAGCAATGCTGGCAGCACTGTATACTATATACACTGTATCAGCAATGCTGGCAGCACTATAGCATGCAGCACTGTATACTACATACACTGTATCAGCAATGCTGGCAATACTATAGCAGGCAGCAGCACTGTATACTATATACACTGTATCTGCAATGCTGGCAGCACTATAGCAGGCAGCACTGTATACTATATACACTGTATCAGCAATGCTGGCAGCACTATAGCAGGCAGCACTGTATACTATATACACTGTATCAGCAATTCTGGCAGCACTATAGCAGGCAGCACTGTATACTATATACACTGTATCAGCAATGCTGGCAGTACTATAGCAGGTAGCAGCACTGTATACTATATACACTGTATCAGCAATGCTGGCAGCACTGTATACTATATACACTGTATCAGCAATGCTGGCAGCACTATAGCATGCAGCACTGTATACTACATACACTGTATCAGCAATGCTGGCAATACTATAGCAGGCAGCAGCACTGTATACTATATACACTGTATCTGCAATGCTGGCAGCACTATAGCAGGCAGCACTGTATACTATATACACTGTATCAGCAATGCTGGCAGCACTATAGCAGGCAGCACTGTATACTATATACACTGTATCAGCAATTCTGGCAGCACTATAGCAGGCAGCACTGTATACTATATACACTGTATCAGCAATGCTGGCAGTACTATAGCAGGCAGCACTGTATACTATATACACTGTATCTGCAATGCTGGCAGCACTATAGCAGGCAGCACTGTATACTATATACACTGTATCTGCAATGCTGGCAGCACTATAGCATGCAGCACTGTATACTATATACACTGTATCTGCAATGCTGGCAGCACTATAGCAGGCAGCTCTGTATACTATATACACTGTATCAGCAATGCTGGCAGCACTATAGCAGGCAGCACTGTATACTATATACACTGTATCAGCAATGCTGGCAGTACTATAGCAGGCAGCACTGTATACTACATACACTGTATCAGCAATGCTGGCAGTACTATAGCAGGCAGCTCTGTATACTATATACACTGTATCTGCACTGTATACTATATACACCATATCAGCAATGCTGTCCCCAAACTTGTGTCTCTCCAGTTGATGCAAAACTACAACTCGCAGCATGCCTGGACAACCTTCGGCTGTCCAGGCATGCTGGGAGTTGTAGTTTAGCAACAGCTCAAGAGTCACAGGTTGGGGAGCACTGCTGTTGACTAACAAGTACAGTGGTACCTTGGTTTAAGAGTAACTTGGTTTAAGAGCGTTTTGGTTTAAGAGCTCAGTTTTTCAAAATTGTGACTTGGTTTAAGAGCATTGCTTTGGTTTAAGAGCTCCCTGTACTGGGTGGGAGGGGGAGTGGGGGAGGGGAACGGTCTGCATAGTAAGGTCTACAGCTCTGTACTCTGACCCAGGAAGTCTTCCTCACTATCCAAATCATAGCAGATCCACTTCAGGCTGGGGCTTACATCAGAGGACAGGACTGTGGAGGTAATCTCTCCATAGCTGTAACCCCTCTCTCCCCGGACAGAGATGCTGCATGTATGTGCCCACATCTGTCCTGCTCCTTCCTTCATGTTCCCTGCAGTCTCTGTCAGCCCTTGTGTTTCCCATCCTCTCCATTACTGTACAGTAACTTATAATATCACATATTCAGCTGTTTCTGAATGTTTGTTTCATCTGTTTTACATCTTATTAAGAATAATAAAAATTTTGGGGATATGGAACCAATTGTCTGCATTTCTAGGATTTCTGAAGGGAAAATTTGCTTTGGTTTAAGAGTGGATTTGGATTACAAGCATATTTCCGGAACGAATTATGCTCGTAATCCAAAGCACCACTGTATTACTAAATACTCATTGGGGGACATGTATCAATGGGCGTACAGCTGTTTTTCGGCGGAAAGTGACGATTTGCGCATTATTTTATTCGCAAATGGGCGTTTTGCGAATAAAATATTCGCAAATCGTCACTTTCCACCGGGTACACCGGAGGGCGGGGAGGGGGTGCAAAGGGGGCGGAACGGAGGGCGCGGACTCAGAGTCCGCGCGATTCACCATCCGTTCGGCCAAAAGATACGTATGTATATATGTATATATGTATGTATATATATATATATATATATATATAAATATATATATATATAGTCACTCATGAGGACAAGCTGTTCCCTGAGTGACCTCTGTGGCGCAGCTCCGATGTGGTCACTATGACAACGCCGGGCTCTATATATACAAGGCCCCGCCTCATTATCATAATTTATGCAGAACGTATTCAAATGTATGCGCAAGGCTCAGCGGGACATCCAACATGGCGGCGAGCGGAGGCAGAGGGAAGAGTGGAGCCAGCATGGACAAAAGCATCACCCTCCCCGCTGACGAAATATTCCGCAACCTAGAGAACGCCAAGCGCTTCGCCATAGATATCGGTAAGTGCCGCACCCATAACGCCCGGGTCACCGCACACTGCCACCCCAGTCACCCACAGATACCATCACCCTGCCAGTTCTAGCAAGTTAGCCCCTCTAACATAATGTTGCCTTTCGCCGCACGGCTTTATGGGAAGTGTAGTTCATTTCCACCGCGCAGCGCCCAATCTCTGTCTATATCGAACTACATCTACCTGCTGTCTCCGCGGCTGCAGGGACTTCTGGACGTTGTAGTCTTGAACGTGAAACGTTATAATACAGTTCTATGGTACGAAGGACTACATTTCCCACAATGCCTCCCTCGGATTCCCTGCAGGGACGTGAAGTAGAAAGTAAACAAGCTGCTGTAATAGTTTGCAGAGCAGTAAAGTGTGTGTGGCTTATTGTATGGTTATATAATGGAGGTGAATGGGGTGGGGAGCTTATGCTCCCATGTATAATTAGGGTTGTGTATGTTATATCCCATTGACTTGCATCAGGGAAATAAGCAGTGCAGAACATTCATCCTGCTGTGTAGTCTGCAGGGAAAAGCCTTGGATTATCCCTATAGAATGATAATGGGGTTAATCCTGGTGCGGATCTGTGGGTCATCGCCTTGGATAATACGCGTCATACTCGGATAAGTCATTTATATATAAACGTTATCGATATGTTGTGCAGTAGGTAGTATATATCGCCATATGGCTGTATACTGTAGTCCCTCTGTGTATGGAAATCAGACAGTTGCAAAAATATTAACCCCTTATACCTGAGGTATGGGGCTGTATTAACCCCTTAGTGATGTGAGATGATGCCAGATCAGGAGCTGAAGCTGCTTGGCGTGTGGTGGGTGCCCACTGTGTCTTCTAGACCACCAGATAGTGGCATCTAGGGTGTTAAATAGGGGATCCCTGTCATGTGGTCGGCTGCACCATGATAACGGGGTTTCATTGAGTTGTGATGGATTTTTAGGGTCCTACTACACTAGGACTAAACTAGATTGTTTATCGTTAACCTGAAATCGTTCACCATATTACTCAGAACGATAATTGTTAGATACGATTGTTACTATGATCGTTTATTCCTTCTGATCCCAGCAAAACAATGAACAATGTGCAATTACACTGAACGATTAGTGGAAAAATGTGGAACTTGAGTGAACGAATGTGGAATTACAGCAAACGATTAACAATGATTTTAGAATCAGATCTAAATCAGCGACATACAAATGATTTTTTGATCGTTGCCTGCAATTACACAGAACGATTATCTTTAAAGTGACTGTACCACCAGGTCCAGGCTGAAGCACTGGAGGCAGGCCGACCCACCCTTAGTGGGAGGAAACCCTAGCCCCACGATGATAGGGCTCCATTGATTCTAATGGAGTCATGTCATGGAGGGGCTGGGGTTTCTTCCCACTAAGGGTGGGTCGGCCTGCCTCCAGTGCTTCAGTCTGGGCCTGGTGGTACAGTCACTTTAAAATTCGAATGATATAACGATTTTTCGCACGATAATCGTCCCGTGTAATAGGGCCCTTAGTCTTACTATGATTGTATACCTAATACACCCAGCCAGATGTGGCGTCACGTCTAGATGCAAAGTTATCCTTTATCCATATGACAGGTGATAACTAGATGGTCGGTGGGGGGAGGGCGGACTGCTGGGACCACCACGATCCAGAAAGCAGATGTCACTTGCCCCCCAAACTAATAACATGGCGGATTGCAGCCTCGGCCAGTACTCCATTCACTGTCTATGGGTCTGCAGCATTCAGCAATGTTCACAAGTCCCATAGTGAATAAATGCTTATGCATGCTGTCCATCCATTTATTTGGGGACAGTTGACTTCCATCCTTGGGATTGATGGGGGTAACTTGTAATATAAAAACAGAATAATTCCGGTATCTGTAGCAGTAGAGAAAACATTAGTAAACTTTGGCAAAGGTTCTAAATTCAGATTTTTATCAGTCTATGGGTAATTTTGGTAGGAAATATTTATAATGGGATGTCTACTTTGGACTTATACGTTTTGTTCCAAAGATCTACGACAATCTTGTCACTGAGAATTCTGCTACTTTTGGCTCTATGACTGGACAGGACAAAATCCACTCGCCATGTTAGAAGATGTGCTTAGGTTTGGTTTCCAGGCCTAATGTATGATGCATGGCGGGCAAATCACGTTCTATCTCACGGGAAAGAAGTGGTCACAGACTGATCCTGGCAAATAGACATCTCTGTCAGTTCCTCCTAGATTGGTCTGTGGTAGCGGAGACTAATATACAGTATATACAGCCACAGGCTGTCTCTCTATCTATCCAGGGGCGTAACTATCACTATAGCAGCCATAGTGGCTGCTATGGGGCCCATCCCTGCAGTACACTGGGCCTCCTGAACTGTCATCATACCACCTAGGAAGATGCCTACCATGGGCGACACTCAGTTCTGGGAGTAGGATACTAGGGGAGATGCCTATTTTGGCGGACACTATCTTTGGGGGAATACCATGGGAGATGCCTAGCATGGGGGACACTAGGGGAGATGTCTACCATGGGGGCACTATCTACTGGCGGAATACCAGGGGAGATGCCTAACATATACTAATTACTGAGCGGAGGACTAACAAACAGGGGGATTACCTACAGTGGCAGAGGGGGGGGGGCCCAATCAAAAGTTTTCTAGGTGGCCCAGCCTTTTCTAGTTACGCCCCTCCTACCTATCTATCTATCTATCTATCTATCTATCTATCTATCTATCTATCTATCTATCTATCTATCTATCTATCTTCACCATTCAGTAGAGAAGGATCAGAGCTCCTATATTCTATCTGGACAGGTAGCTAAAGCTAATCTTTCTAAGTCTACAGCTCTTTATTTAGCCGTAAGGCTTTTCTT
Source organism: Dendropsophus ebraccatus (assembly GCF_027789765.1). NCBI lineage: Eukaryota > Metazoa > Chordata > Amphibia > Anura > Hylidae > Dendropsophus > Dendropsophus ebraccatus. Next base: position 29,090,074 of record NC_091465.1, on the reverse strand, counting down.
CCAGTACTTAAAGAGAAATGCATGACCTTCTCCTAACACAGTCCTCTGGTCACCATTTTACAAATATAGAATTAGGCCTATCTGCATTGTTCTTTTCCATAGCTTTGTTCAACTATAAACTCAATACTGCCTGATCCCTTACATGGCAGACACAGATGGCACCTCATGGACCTCATTGACTTTAAAGGGAAAAATAATTCAGGTGTGCAAGACATGGTGACCAATCAGTTTTCATGCAGACACACATTTTGATCAGTGAGGGTCTTGAGCCCATAAAGTCAGATTGAATGGCGAGCTGGGGAGTGCTGCTCCCAGCTATATCTAGGCATCAGGGTGGGGGGGGGGGGGGAGGGTTACAGCATAGGAACCCCAACTGATCAGAACTATTACCATGTCGATTTAAGTGACCGAGATGCTTTACAATGGTAACGTCTCTCTCCATAAAGCCTGTTTGTAGCCTTAGGCTCAGGTTGCACAGCAACTAGAAGTCGCTTCAATTATTCCAACACGGTTGGAGACCTAGTGATAGTTATGTGGTTGCTAGCTATTTTATATTTCCTATAAGCGCTGTACTTTAGCAGTTTAGCCGAAGCCTAGAGAAATATGGATCAATAGCAGCAATCCTGACCTATTACCAACCCTGTGACCATCATGTTCGCTTAATAAATAGTCATAAGTGACAGGTTTATCTCCGCTGGCCACGCTGTGTCTGTACTCGTCTATGTCAGCAGAATCTGGGACATGGCTGTTTCCTGGCACTAGTATGGTAAACTTTGTTTGCTGGGTGAGAAGGGAAATATTTCTAGAGTAGAGGACGCCGCTCCAGGGTTTTAGGTTAGGGGTGAACGAAATAGAATTATCCTAAGTTTCTGATCTGTTTGTATGTTTGCTCTAGTTTGTGATTTGTCATTTTGTTTCTTGATGCAATGATTTAAGTTAAAGCATATGTACCACCAGGTACATTGCTATAGGCTTTTTATATTAACAGACCGGTGCCCTATTCTCTTTCTCTTTTTAATGGAGCCACGTCACAGAGGGGAGGAGGTTTCGTTACGCTGGGGGCTGGTGGGCCTGCTCGGGAATAGACTGGGGGCTCATGCTGGGCCAGTGCTTGGGAATAGACTGGTGCCGTGCTTAGGAACCAGGTGGCGGTTCAAAAAAAAGGACCAGGCCACCCACATCCCTGTGCCGGCGCCGATCTGTTAATGTTAAAGCCCATAGCGATGTACCTGGTAGTACGTTTGCTTTAAAGGGGAAACTGACAGCACTGATTTGTATATATTCATGGTGCCAGTTTCCAGATGCCGACCACATGAGCATTGCTTACATACCTTTAGCGATGCTCTGTGATCTGGCGTCCTCGTGTAAACAGCATCTTTTTTCAGCACTTTTTGACAGTAACAGAGGTGGGTCTCCGGCAGTTTCCGGACACCGTTGTATCTGAAGATACAGGAGCACCCTGAGATCAGGGTGGGCTGAGGCTGTGCGGGGGTGACCACAGATGGTGGCACAGACCCATCTCTCTGACACTGTCAGCCCAGAATGAAGATACCATACACAGCCATAGTGTGGCGCTGTTGCTAAAAGAATGCAGCCATGTTGGAAATGTTTTCAAATTATTTTTTTTTTCTAAATGTTTTCCGTATGATCTGTGGGAGTTTAGCAGCTGGGGCAGCTTTGCGTAATTTCAGTAAGGGGGGGAGGAGAGATCACTTGTATGCCACCACCACTTTGCCTGTATATATTCATAAATATCCCATCTGTCCCTTTTTAGGTTGTGTTATTTGGTGCATTTTTAATAGTTTTTGTAGCTTTGTTTGTTACATATCCGTACATTGTCTGTACAGCACTGAGCATTCTGATGGTGTGATTTTATTTTCCTTTATATCAGCTTTTTTTTTTTTTTTCCCCCTCAGGTGGCTCCCTAACAAAGTTGGCCTATTATTCTACAGTACAGCACAAGGTCGCCAAAGTCAGGTCATTCGATCACTCCGGAAAGGTAACTACTCATACTGCACCCAACATAAAGCAGAGCCTTCTGACTGCGGCTACCCCTCTCCTCTTTGTAGAGGACACATGAAGGTTTGGCCGTACCAGAATGTTCATGTATATGGAAAGGACAGATAGATTACTGGTGGAGGAAGAAATGTTTTAGCCGCCTTTATTCCTTAGACCAGTGGGTCCAAACATTATTACCAGAGGGGAAACCCTAAAAAAAAATGCTTGAGTCTGATCATTCGGAACTTGAATAGGCTGTATACATGTTTTTCTAGACTCCATAGAGCAGCATCCAACTTCTTGGATTTTTGTCAGATTGTTGTAAATCACTTCTGCTATGAAGTATATTATGTGTTAGAAATGTATTCAATATTTTAGGATTTTTTAATGTTTTTGTTTAGGATGCTGATCAGGCATTGTTATATGAAATATCAGAACAAGAAGAGATAACCGCCAGGTTGCACTTCATCAAATTTGAGAACACGTACATAGAAACCTGTCTGGACTTCATCAAAGATCACCTGGTGAATACGGAGACAAAGGTCATCAAGGCGACTGGCGGTGGCGCCTACAAATTCAAAGACTTGATTGAAAAGAAACTTGGATTGAAGTAAGAATTAGTTTCGGGATGAGTAGCTTTATGGGAGAATTGAGCTTGGAGATGGCATGCGTCTTTACAGCCATTGGAGGAGATTTATCAAACATGGTGTAAAGTGAAACTGGCTCAGTTGCCCCTAGCAACCAGTCAGATTCCACTTTTCATTCCTCACAGACTCTTTGGAAAATGAAAGGTGGAATCTGATTGGTTGCTAGGGGCAACTGAGCCAGTTTCACTTTACACCATGTTTGATAAATCTCCCTCATGGTTCATATTCCCTATAGAGGGATACAGGTGTCATAGAAAGTGCCCATCAATCAAGGACACCGCTATATAGGAGCGAGAATGGTGATCACATGACCAGTGATCCGTCAGAGTTCCCCTGTAGTAAGGTTGTGCCATGGGATTCAGTGAGTTGACAGCTCCGGAGAACCAGAGGGGACACTTAGTGCAACTTCTCCAGCTTCTTCTCCATGGTATCTTGGGTTGGTAGGAACAAGCCCTGAGATGAATCTTATGAGACGAATCATAATAGTAGTATTTCTTTTTCTTCCTAGAGTTGACAAGGAGGATGAGATGACCTGTCTAATAAAGGGCTGTAACTTTGTTCTAAAGAATATTCCTCACGAAGCATTTGTGTACGTGAAGCACGCGGATCCTGAGTTTCGCTTTCAGACCACTCACCCCAATATTTTCCCCTACTTACTAGTTAACATAGGTTCCGGTGTATCTATAGTTAAGGTAAGTTTTAATATCTATCTTTTTATTCCACGATCATCTATGCTTCATGGTGGTCTCCAAACTTTAGTAAGTTGGTGTTGGATGATATTGAGCCAGACGGAATAGTATAGAACCCTACTGAGAATATAACCTATGGTTTTTACTCTATTTCCAGTGCTCTGGTGTTTCCTTAGTATCAGGTTGCAGCAATGTTATGACATCTCTTGCACAATTGTATCTAGAGCTGGAAACAGCTGGAGAGCCTCATGCAGAGGGCAAAGGAGTCACATCTGACTCGGGAGCCTACGTGGTGGTGATCATGTCTAAGGCTGAGCTCACACTATGTTTTTGCAGTCCGTTTTTTTTATCCGTTTTTTGCAAAAAATCGGATGAAAAACTAATGAAAAAAACGGTAGCAACTGCGTGCATCCGTTTTTCCATTGACTTCCATTATGAAAAAGGGATCAAAACGGATCAGTTTTTTTTTTTTTTTTTTAGCGTACACAAAAACGTGGTCGACCTCATTTTTGTGTCCGTTTTGATCCTTCTTTTTATTATTGAAGTCAATGGAAAAACGGATCAAAACGGAATGCACACAGTTGCATCTGTTTTTTTTTTCATTAGTTTTTTTTTGCAAAAATGTGTGAACCCAGCCTAATTTCATTGGGATTACATATTAGCCCTGGTTACAGGGGCTGCAGAACCAGCAGCTCCTACAGTAAGGGTGCTATTACACGGGCCCGATCAAAATTGTAAACGAGCGCCGATTTGCTAGATTGGCACTCGCTTACTAGACCTATTACACGCCCCGATAGCCATTTAGCAAGGGCTACACGGACATCGTTAGCGATATCCGTGCAGCCCTTGCCCAAGACAGTTAATACATTACCTGTCCATGTTCCCGGTCTTCACCTACCCTCTGCTTGCTTCCCAGCATTGTGCGCTGCAGCTTCTCTGAGCTGACAGGCCGCTCAGCCAATCACTGGCTGGGAACGTGGACAGGTAGTATATTAACTGTTTGTTCAGTCATCAGCTGTCGGCCGTGCAACACTATTACACATAGCAATGCGCGGTCGGTATCATCGTAGCCGCAAGTGGTTCTAGACCGGAGATCTCCTGTGGTTCAGGATGTCACAGCCTGCTAGGAGTTGTAGTTACACAACAGCTGGTGACCGGCCAGCCAGATTGGGAACCATTTTCCTTTTGCTAGATCTTCATACAGTTACATGATTGTATACATGTATTACGTTCTATGGGAGAGAAAGCATTTGTTGCTTATCACCGTAAATAGAAGTTTCAAGATTTTCTTTTTCCCTAGTTTAGAACTTTGTATTTGTTTTATTCCTTTGGATTATGTTCTATTCACATTCCTTGTGATTGATCAGCATCCTAATACATGACATGACCTGCACGATCTACGCATGGCATTCAGTAAAACTCATGACATGGAGTCTCTGTGTTCCTTGGCAGGTAGAGACTGAAGACAAGTTTGAACGTATTGGAGGAAGCTCTATAGGAGGCGGCACATTCTGGGGGCTCGGAGCCTTGCTTACAAAGACAAAGGTCAGGACTACCGCTTCCAGTTGTCAAGCGGCCGGGCCGAATAATCCATCCCTATATAGTTTTATGCGGCCATTTAAAGGGTCACTGTTTTTTTTTTGTTTTGTTTTTTGCAGAAATCAATAGTACAGGTGATTTTAAAAAGCTTTGTAATTGTGTTTATTAGGCAAAAATGCCATTATCTGCATTCAAAAAGTCTTTCCCCAGGCCCCCCCCCCGCCATTCTCTCTCTCATTCACTGCTCATTATCAGGAAATCTTGACTTTTACATCAGTCGAGCCCTGTGTAACCTATAGAGAGGGGAAGAGGGTGATTAGTCGCCAGCAGAGAACAAATGATTACACAGCGGGACCTGTGTAAAAGCCGGTATTTGGAGGTCAAAGAGGTCAGTGCTGACTTCAGAGGAGATAGCCGTTGGTGTAGCTGTAAATTAACTCTTCGTTGTCCTGTTTTGGTTCCTAATCTCCCTCCACCCCTCCCCTCTCCATAGAAAACCATGAAGACAGGGGGGAGAGCTTCAAACTGCTTTTTCATGATAAAAATGCATTTTTCAGCTAATAAACCCAATTACAAAGTTTCTTAAAATCGCCTGGACTATTGATTTCTGCAAACAAATTTAAACGACAGTGACACTGATAATTGGCCTGTGTAAAAGGGGGCCCATATTGTGACACTATCTGGTCATGTCACTTGTATATACCGGGGGAGATTTATCAAACATGGTGTAGAGTGAAACTGGCTCAATTGCCCCTAGCAACCAATCAGATTCCACCTTTCATTTTTAAAAGAGTCTGTGAGGAATGAAAGGTGAAATCTGATTGGTTGCTGGGGGCGACTGAGCCAGTTTCACTTTACACCATGTTTAATAAATCTCCCCCACCGTATGTTTCCATTCAGTGTAGTAGTATCAAACCCTGCATTGTCCGCCATCACTTGGAAGGAAGGGATGACAACACTTTTGTCTTCTACAGAAGTTTGATGAGTTGCTGCAGCTGGCTGCCAAAGGACAACATACAAATGTTGACATGCTGGTGAAAGATATATATGGAGGCGCATACCAAATTTTAGGATTAACAGGAAATCTGATTGCAAGTAGCTTTGGCAAGTCTGCCACTGTAGATAAAGGTAATGAACCTCATTACAAAAAAAAAAATAGAATAAAAATATCAGGGAAAAAAATAACTGGTTCAAATGATCATAGAAAAAAAAATTATATTCCGATTAAATTGTCTGTTTCATTGATTTCTTTCTGCTCTAGAATTCTCCAAAGAAGACATGGCAAAAAGCTTATTACACATGATCAGCAATGACATCGGCCAGTTGGCTTGTCTCTATGCCAAACAATATAACCTTTCTCAAGTATACTTCGGGGGTTTCTTTATCCGAGGTCACCCTGTTACAATGCACACCATCACGTACAGCATTAACTTCTTCTCCAAGGTAAGTGAGAATGGATGCAATGAAATGGCTCCGCTCAGCATGTGAAAGGTTTTCATTAGATAAATTATAAAGTTTTAGGCTACTTGCAGATTATTCTGTGTATGCGTCCTATGCAATGTGCCAATGTGAAATTCACTTTTTGTGAAACTTTGCGGCTCTGTTCACATTGCGATTGCATTGCGACTTCTGTCAAATGGAAACCATGATGCAGTTTATCGGGTTAAAATCAGTCTCCACTGTGGCCTGTTGTTTTGATTTGAAAATAAGCTGCTGCTCCATTATTCCTGTCAGATATCAAGAATCTGCAATTGATCCTCTGATGCAAGTGTGAACACAACCTTACTGATTCACATGGTCAGATTTAATGGGCTTAGCTCATACCTTCATGTGTTACATATAAATTATTGGCTTAAAGGGGTACTTCAGAGAAAATCTTTTTTTTTCTTTCAAATCAGCTGGTTTCAGGAAGTTATATAGATTTGTAATTTACTTCTATTTAAAGATCTCAAGTCTTTCAGTACTTTGTAGCTGCTGTATGTCCCGTAGGATGGGGTGTATCCTTTCCAGTCTGACACAGTGCTCTCTGCTGCCACCTCTGTCCGAGACGAGCCTGTCCAGAGTAGTACTGGTTTTCTATGGGGATTTGCTGCTGCTCGTGACATTTCCTGTCTCCGAGAGAGATGTCAGCAGAAACCAATGTGTCATACTTGAAAAAATACACCACTTCCTGCAGGACATACAGCAGCTGATAAGTGCGGGAAGAGTTGAGATTTTTAAATAGAAGTAAATTACAAATCTATATAATTTTCTGAAACCAGAAATTATTTTCATTGGCATATCCCTTTTTTAGGGTGCGTTCACACCTACAGGATCTGCAGCAGATTTGATGCTGTGTTCAGTTATTTAAATAAAATCTGCTGCAGAAAATCAGCTGCAGATCCTGTAGGTGTGAACACACCATTAAAGGGGTTTTGTCTCATTTTGCCCCTTTGCACCTGTGAATCTATTGGTGGGTCCAAATACAGACATGTATGTGATCAGAAAATGACCTGAACAGTTGACTATATTGGGCTATTAAAGTATATGTGGCCTGTTCCTCTCTGTTTTTAGATACATTGGTATCCTTGGATGCCATTGTTTGTATACATGCTTTTAAAGGCACAATCTTAGAGTGAATGCACCCTTAGAAATTCTCAAGTAGTCACTAAAACATAAAATACGTAAACTCTCCTATTGCTGATCTTCTGCCAGTGCCATCTGGGCTGGGCCAGTCCTGTTCCTGGGAGCTTCCTGTTTTCGGTGCTAGGCTAATGTATCAGGATGGAGCCCGTGTCTTTTTATGTTTTTCCTGCCCCCTGAACACTTTTACTTGTGGCTATAGTTTTCATGGGGCAGCCCCATTTAATTAATGCTAAATACAATCATACCTGTTCTGTCTGTACTGCTGCATGCTTATTGCAGTCCCTTCATCTTCCTATAGGGAGAAGTCCAGGCACTTTTTCTCAGGCATGAGGGTTACCTCGGGGCAATTGGCGCATTTCTGAAAGGCGCTGAGGAAGATAGTAAGTATGGATACAGAAAATGACGTTTTAGGCTGTGTATCAGACCTGGTTCGGATGGCTGTATACAGTTACATTTTAGCATCCATATTTTACCCAGACCTTATATTTCTTCTGAACCGAATTTCAATCCCAATACTGGAATATTAGTAAAGTGATTATAGTAAATGTTCTCTCTCCTTTTTTCTTTTCTCTTTCTAGATCCCAACCTGTACAGCTGGGGGGAGAACTATGCTGGCAGCTCCGGGCTCATGAGCACCTCTCCAGATGTCTTCCCCATGCAGAGGTCGCGAAGTGGAACAGTGAGTACTTTTACCTAAAGATTTAATTATTATTATTATTATTATTATTATTTTTATAGTTTCATTTATTTCTCAGTTACAAAAGTCAGAATTATGACTTACCGATAATTCGGTTTTTATGACTCCATCATGACAGCACCACCTGATTAAATGGGTGCTGTCAGGATTGGACAAAGTGAAAAAGTTTATTTTCTTAGAAAGAAGTAGAATTTGGAGTACCTTCTGGGCGAAATTTTTCTTCTAAAATTCAACCCAGTTAGTTCCTTACTTATAGAATGAGAATAATAATGGGTCGCTTTTTAGACAGAGCTACAAATAGCAGAGGCGCTCTAAGGGTTGGCACACGTTGTACTAGTCACATACAGTAACTGTGTTTTTTCTGCTCATCATCTATCCTTACCAAAAATTTTGCAACCTTTTGTGGTAAAACCATATTGACAGGGTTACCGCGTTCATTAACTGCACCATGTAAACATTCTATGAGCCTATACCCCATTCTGATCAGCTTTCATAGGAGCCTCAGACCCTGATCCAGGACTAGTAATAGTGCTCTGTAAGTTCTGGATTCCTGCAAGGTTTGATACCTATTCAGCCTTGGTCACACTTTGATTTTGTCTTGTGCATTTCTATTCATTTTTTTTTTTAACCCCCCCCCCCCCCCCCCCCCCCATATATTTGATTTATTAATTTATTCATGTTTTCATTGTTACACAATCTTATCATTTCTTTTCATTCTTTTCTTTTTTTAATTTTCTCCTTCCTTCATTTTTTATATCTTCAGTTTTCAGTAAGTACCATGTTACATGTTGGTGCTTGTAGAATTGTGTTTTTGTCCCGTTGCTGTCTTTTGTTTATTGTGAGGGCAGAATTAATGTTTCCCTCTGGGCGGACGGCCTGATCCGCACATACATCACTTTAAGGCTATGTTCACACTACGTATATTTCAGTCAGTATTGTGGTCCTCATATTGCAACCAAAAACTGTTCACACAATGTTGAAATTGAGTGGATGGCCGCCATTTAATGGCAAATATTTGCTGTTATTTTAAAACAACGGCTGTTGTATTGAAATAATGGTCGTTATTTACTGTTATATGACGGCCATCCACTCAATTTCACCATTGTGTGAACAGATCCTTTCTGTGTTTTTAATCCACTCCTGGTTTTGGTTGCAATATGAGGACCACAATACTGACTGAAATATACGTAGTGTGAACCCAGCCATAGTCTGAATGTGATGGTGGCCAGGTACATTGCATTCCCCACTGACTAAACAACCTGTTTATTCATTCCTGAAGGAATGTAGAAGTGAATAGGTGTTGTATGTGTCTTAGAACATAGCACAGCTGATAGAGCTCCAGTCACTGACATCTGTCACCAATTGTGTGTTAACGTTTTACTGATATTAATGAGTTGTTAACTTGTCATTAAAAATAACTTTTTACATGTCATCTGACTGTTCACTGCTTATTGGCGCTGCCATCAGGAGACATAGCCAGGGAGAGAGTGCGGCAGCAGCGCCATCCACTCCTGGCCGCTCTCTAATTCCGACAATGTAAATCTATGAGGCTAAACTGTCAGAATTAAACAAGAGGCCAAGGAGTGAATCGCACAGCTGCAACAATCTCTCCCCGGCTATATCTCCTGATCACAGCAGCTCTGAATTAGAGATCTGCTGCGATCAATAGCTTTTGACATGTCTGACATGTCAAAAGTTGTTTTTAATGGCGGGAACACTTTTTAAAGGGGTAGTACGGTGTAAAAATCTTTTCACTAAATAACACACATTACAAAGTTATAAAACATTGTAATGTGTGTAATTTAAGTGAATGGCCCCCTTCCCCATGTCCCCAGCACCACCTTTGTCTCCAGTTCAGATGTAGTTTGCAATTAAACTCTATTCACTTCAATGGAACTGAGTTGCAAAACCTGCACCCAAAACTGTAGGCCAGAGTCATGCACTCGTCTTTGCACTCGTGCCCATGTTCCTAACTCTGGAGAACCCCTTTTTAAATGCAGCCTGAACAGAGTCCTCCTAGTATTATATACATAGAGAGGACAAGGAGAAGGTTTATGGAATGAAGCTTCAGCCAAGGAGCCAAAGGGAACTGAGTCATGTCAGAGAGGTGGAGTCATTTTGGCAACTTCAATAACATCCTAGTATATATAATATAGCCTGTTCAAAACTTGTATGAACAGTCTCAAAGTGCTCTGTACACTGTAAGGATGCATCTTTGTATGCAGGGGGATGATAATATGAAAGTACCAGTCATTATAGGTCACATACAGGAAGCCACACCTGGCCTCATGTTGTGTGAGGTTTTACAGTATCGCACACTAACTGAGGACAAAAGTGTTTGGAGAAAAGCAGCTATTTATTTATTTTTTTTTCTGCAGGACTTTCTTTTTTCTATGTGCAAAGATGTACTTTTGATTTAAGGCATGATGAAAGTGGACATGACTACCAAGACAACATATTAGAGCTGTAGACATAAAAAAGATAAATTCTTAAAAAAAAAAAAACCTCTTTGCAAAGTGGCTTTAAATCTCATTAAACCTAAGCCGAAGCCATGTATTTCTCTATTTCACCCTATTGAACATTTATAGGTAAGCGATCAGTTGATCACCACAGGTCTGGCTTCTCTAATCTCTGTCAATCAACTGTTGCTTCTTCTGTATGGCAGCCATACAAGTAAAATGTCGTCCATGTATTGCAGGGACCTGCCAGGTTCACCAGACTGGGCACTGCTTTTCCAGACCCTCTGTCATCCATATGCCTACATAGGCCAAGAGGGGTAAAATGTTAGGGGCATAAGTGACTGGCCAAAGAAGAAAACACATATAGCAGATCCTGTTATATGTGATGTTGATCACTGAGCAGAGATCTCCATGGGAAAGTGATATAAAACCTCTTTCTTACTTAGTCACCAGAGGAAAGCCACAGCCGGGTGTTGGTTAAAGCAGATTGTGTAATGTTTAGATTGTCTCCCTGTTGTGCATAGCATTTATGTTTACTGGCATAGACCTAGGAGGCTTTAGATCAGTGGCAATCATACATCACATCTACTGCCTATAACATGTCTCCTTACACAAACACCTTTGTCCCGGTCTGTGACTTCCAGCTGGTAGCGCAGTAGGTTACACTTCATACTCTGGCCTTGTGTTCCACAGTTTGACATGTTGGAGATGGACCGTCTGGAACGACAACTAGTAAATCTTCCTTTGCTCTTTGACCCTTCTTCCTATGTACCTGATACGGTTGACCTTACAGAAGATGCAATGGCACGGGAATATTGGCTCACTTGCTTTGAAGATGCTTTAGAAGGAGTAAGTAATGTTATGACATTATAATATTTGGGACTTTGGTGCCCCCATCTGGTTACTTTGCAGATGACAGCATTTTTTTTGTATATTTTTACAATTTTTTATTTGCTACAAGGTTCTTATATTATCTGCCGATTTTTCCTTTTCTATAATGTCTATTGAAAGAAAAAAAATGGCATTAATGTTTCTTATGGGCCTATATGGATAGTCAGTTTCTGTCCTGTACAGCTCTATCATCTACAGTGAATATAGTGTTGTATGAGCGTTCATAGAGAATTGCCGATGATCAGATATTGTTTATTGCATCATAGAATATTGATGAAAACGCCAATGACCATCTCTGTATTTATAAGGTAGCTAAACGTGCTGTAGCCAGTCAGCCGGACGCAAAAGATGCAGTGGACCGAGCTGAGAAGTTCCAGCAGAAGTACTGGAATAAGTTACAGACCCTGCGACATCAACCCTTGTAAGTATTGTAAGAATTGTGTTTTTATTTGTAACTTTTTGTTGGTCCTGTATAATCTAAAATGCAGCAACGTGTTAGGGTGCGTTCACATCGACTAAAATCAGCGGAATTCTGTGGTGGAGCTCTCCGCAGCGGAATCCTGCCTGCCTCAGTGTCCCACAGTATATCTATGGGAGGGCTCGCACCTCTGCTCCTGCCGCTCTCTGTGCAAACAATTGACAAGTTAACTGGGGGACACTGAGGCAGACGAGATTCCGCCGATTTTACTCAGTGTAAACATACCCTTAGGGTAGCTTCACACGTACCGGATCCGCAGCGGATTACATGTTGCGAGTTCGCTGCGAAATCCACTGCGGATCCTGTTAGTGTGAAGTTGAATGGGTCATATACCTGCAGCGGAATTTTCATTCTGCTGCCAGTATGTGACCCGGCCCTTTGACCACCTGCAGCCCCGGCCCGGAGCTTACATTACCTGCTTGGCGTAGCGGCTGTGTTTGAGGCTCCTGTCGTTAATGTATGCTCCGGGCCGAGGCCTGTGGGCAGCGGGGGGGTGAGTTAAAGGGGCCAGCTTACATATCCACAGTGGAATTAAAATTCCGCTTCAGATGTGTAACCCCATAGACCTTCACACTACATGGATCCGCAGCGGATTTCGCTGCAAAGTCGCAGGGTGAAATCTGCTGTGAATCCGGTACGTGTGAAGGTACCCTTAAGCTGACTAATGTTTTTAGTGAGAACAGTGGCTATATTTACATCACAGATTCCAGCAAATATTATCGACAAAATTGCACCGTGTGAAACGCCATTTTGTCTGGTAAAATGCTGGAAACCATGCCGAAATCCTGCCTAATCCCACTATAGTGAGTGGTGTTCATTGGGTGCTCTTGGTGTACATAACGCAGCAGATCTGGCATGGCATTGGTGTCTTTGATCTGCTGTTATGACGGTGCAGAACATTGTAAGCACATAATTTTTTAAGGTGATGTGCCTACTGCTATCCTCCATGCTGCATTTAATTTGGTTAGGGCTTTTTATTTAATTTATTCCGCTTTTATGCATTTGTGTTAAGGCAATGTGAGAACTCTGAATCTGTAATTTGAGGAGAGAGAGAACCGTGGTACCCACTTAGTAGTCACATACAAAGTGACACCCTGGTTAGAGAAAATGGATACTTGCCTGTAGCACTTGACATGTAACATTTGTTCAGATAAGGATGCCCAACACTGCGGTCTATGGCCATGCAACATGTGGTCAAACTAGCCTTATGGGATCACACAAGTAAATAGGCACTTCCTTGTAAGGGCCGTTCACACTTTGGAAAACAGGCAGAAATTCCGAATGAAACTCCAGCTGAGCTCTGCTAGGAATGTCAATTGACTGGCATGCCAGTTGTTTCAGAGGAAAGACGCGAAGAGCAGAGGCGCCCTATACTTAACATTGAGGCAGGCGGAATTCCAAGCGGAGTCCACAGCAGGGATTCTGCTCGTAATTTCCACCTGCTTTCTGCAGTGTGAACGGGCCCTTAGTCTTCCATAAGCTACAGGCTCCTTATATGTAAGGCATTGTTCACATTAGATAAGTGGCCTATGTGTGGCAGATAAGTCAGTATACCAGTAAAACAATATTCTGTCTATCGATATCAATGGACATTGCACAGATACTCTGCAGTATACAGCATACTGTTCTGCTTATTTTCTGACAACTCTGCCAAACTTATGTGATGAACGTGGCCTAATTCGAGTAAGAAGTAACATAACATCGGCAAAATCCGTAGCTGGAGCCCAGACCTTCTATGCAACATTTATAGTACTGGTTTCTTATGTGACTTTGAGCTCCAAGAGCATCTGCTACCACTGTTCCGTATAGCTGCTTCGGGAATATGTTTATGTATATGCATTCTTCATGAAACATATTGCACTTGTGACAGTCCAAAGATTCCCTAAGCAGATTTATGCACATTTTATGATATGGAAAGATTACAAGAATCCTTATTATTTTCACAGCTTTCTGCTACTGAGCTGTGATCCATATTAAACCTTCCACACCTGCATCATTCTATCATGCACTTACAGTATATACATCTTGCAATCTTTTGCAGCGCTTATGGGTCACTGACAGTCCGCAGCCTTCTAGACACCCGGGAGCACTGCCTAAATGAGTTCAATTTCCCTGACCCCTACTCAAAGGTGAGTCTATGTGTATGTGCTTTTACCATTGTGACAAGCCCCATACGAAAAATCACAATCAAAATAGAAGTGCTTTGTTTCCCCCTTCACATCTATTTTTCTTGACCCTTGGGACAATTCCCAACTGCTTGCATGCTAACAATACAGTTCCTCTGGAGTCAGGGGTCCTGCAAAGGTTCTCACCACCCAATATTGGAGAAGATGGCAATATCCAGGGCTGGGTCCTGTTTCTCCTATAATGGCTCCTATAATAGCTGTGTAGTCTGTGTCTATAGTATTATGCCTTTTTACTTTGCTTATGTAGGTTATGATTGCAGGTAAGTCGCTCTTTTCTTTTCTGTTATGATTGCAATGATTAGCACAAAGTTATTCTAACAGTTCAAAAAGAGAAAAGAAACAGGGGGCACTGACTGGGGGGGGGGCCTGGGGAAAGTCTTTTTGAATGCAGATATGGCATGTTTGTATAATAAACCCAATTATAAAGTTTCTTAAAATTGTCTGTACTATTGATTTCTGCAAAAAAAATACGACAGTGACACTTCAATGGTTTTGCCTGTTTTGCAATGCTTTCTCCGAGTTGCTGTCAGTACCGGGGCCCTAGTCCTGAAGCTCCCCATTCATTTCACTGTAATGTAACTGCCCAGAGTGACCTGTTGCTTCTTTTTCGTGCTGTTCCCAATCTTCCATTGAAGTCAGTAGGAGTAGGGTAAATTGGGAGGAAAGATATAGGAAATTTAAAGAAGTACTCAAGCTAAAACCTTTTTCTTTCAAATCAACTGGTTCAGAAAGTTATATAGATTTGTTATTTACTTTAATTAAAAAATCTACAGTCTTCCCATACTTATCAGCTGCTGTATGTTCTGCAGGAAGTGGTGTTTTTTCTTTTCAGTCTGACACAGTGCTTTCTACTGCCACCTCTGTCCAAGACAGGAACTGTCCAGAGCAGTAACCAATTCGCATAGAAAACCTCTCCTGCTCTGGACAGTTCCTGTCTCGGACAGTGGTGGCAGCAAAAAGCACCGTGTCAGACTAAAAAAAAAAAAACACCACTTCCTGCAGGACATACAGCAGCTGATAAGTATGTCAAAACTTGAGATTTTTAAATAGAAGTAAATTACAAATCTATATAACTTTCTGGAACGAGATGATTTGAAAGAAAAATATTTTCGACGCAGAACCCCTTTTAACTTTTAGGTTGTCTTTATTGCAGGGAAGAAGCAATTCTGGTAATGGGTATATAATTGAGCAATTGTTGTAAATGCTGTGATTTTTAATGCCTTGCATTAAGAAGATTATACAGCCCGATGTAAGTCTCCCCTCCCCTAATGCAGCAATCCCTCTCTGTCTTCCTCATTGTCAGTTATGGAGAGAATTTATATCTTTTAGTTGATGTGATAATATAGCAGCTTGCTAACACTCCGGATGCACAACTTAACACTCCTGTCAAGATGCGGATTAATATTTAGAGGGCTGTAGCCAGCAGCCAACACATAAGAAGCCATTTAGCATTCACAGGCTTGTACAGCAGCTTATACTGAGCCGAGCTGCTCATTTAAGTGTCATTTTAGAAGCGTTCCGTGATCTTCCGGCTTATGAATATGTAATGAGGTCATTAGCATTCATTTACTCGCACGTCTCCAATCTTGTAAGCAATTTAGACAAGGTACAAAGCCCGAAGCTAAGCAGCAACACTGTGGAACTACTGTAGTCAAGCTATGGAATGGAAAATGTCAGTGTAGTGGGTGGGGTGCAGGGACACACTTCGAGGGGTACTTACTCAGACCTGCCCCTTCAAAACAAAGCAATTAAGGGTCCTATAGAGGGGATCACAAGGGTCCCATCAATTGCGTTAACTTAAAGGGTTTATCTAGCGAAAATCAACAGGTGTCAGACAGTTATATAAATTCCCATACTTATCAACTGCTGTATGTCCTGCAGGAAATGCTGTTTTATTTTCATTCAGACACTGTGCTCTCTGCTGCCATCTCTGGCGGAGACAGGAACTGTCCAGAGCAGTAGCAAATCCCCATAGAAAATCTCTCCTGCTCAGGGCAGTTCCTGTCTCAGCCAGAGATGTCAGCAGAGAGCACTGTGTCTGAATGAAAATAAACCACACTTCCTGCAGTACATATAGCAGCTAATAAGTACCCCTTAAAGTTTGCCACATTATTTCCTGAATACCCAGAGGTAAGATGCATATGTTCATCCACTGACGCTATGGAGATAACTTTACCTCTGTTCTATGTGCCATCTTGTTATATTTTTCCCTGTATAAGTGTTGTTCATGTCAGCATGCTGGTAACAGTGACTTGTTGGTCCAATAGAGGCCATGAACCTAAGAGGAAAATGACCGGAGGGGTCATGGAGCAAGCAATCCGGGCCTGGGTAAGAAAGCCTTTCCTTTTGTAAAATCCAGTCTCTCATGTTTTTCTTCCAGGTAAAGCAGAAGGAAAATGACATAGCGTTAAAATATTATCAGAAAGTTCTCAGATCTTTGGATACATTGGGCTGGGAGGAGAAACAGTTTGCACTGGTGAAAGGACTGTTAGCAGGCAATGTCTTTGACTGGGGAGCAAAAGCAGTCTCCGAGTAGGTGTTCAATGTTTTACAGTCACCGTATCGTCTGTAGATTATTACAATAAGTTTTACAATGTATGGTTCATCGTTACATCATATCTATAAAGCAAGATTATGGACTATCTATAGGATAGTCCATAAATGTCTGCTCTGTGCAAGTCCACAGCTAGGACCCCTCGTCCGACCTGTGAATAAGCCATAAATGTGATAGGATTACCCTTTCAATGGGTCCCATGTCTGTTTTAGTACTTGAACTCGCTTCTGGGTTTCCAAGTTTTAAAAGACTAAAAAAACACAGTTTATCCCAGAATCTAAAAGTTAAATCAACTCTGTACCCACAATCTGCTCCCCAGATAGCTTGTACCTTCAGATAGCTGCCTTTAATCTAAGATCTGTCCTGGGGTCCGTTCGGCAGGTGATGCAGTTATTGTCCTAAAAAACTACTTTTAAACTTGCAGCCCGTGCCAAATTGGCGTGGCCTATAGTGTCTATACCCTATGCCTGCACCGCCTCTCTGTCCCTCTTCATCATTAGTAATGCCCCAGGCAGGATTTCTCGTATTCATTACTTGTCTGAACACTGCACATGTGCTGGATTGTTTAGGCACCTGTGTAGTGTTCAGACAAGTAATGAATACGAGAAATCCTGCCCAGGGGCATTCCTACCCATGACACCCTATCTCCACTGGCATCATCTGTCAGTGGAGTGTTGGGAGAGACCCATACACTTTACACTTATGTCACATGTTAAGCCATCAGCATAAAGTGTACGTTGACCTTTAAGGGGAAGCTGTCATCAATTTCATGTTGCCTGAACTGCAAGTCATCCGGGAGGCCCCCAGTGGCTTCTCCTCACCTTGCTGGGCTTGTTTGATCTTGCCCTGTATGGATATAGGTAGAGATCTATCTGTCAAACCGCTGGGTGTTTTATGGCTAGGGCAGCATAAAAAAACCTGACAGGTTCCCTTTTACGGAGCCTTAAAACAAGACTAGGAATTGTGAACAAAACCAGTCTTCTCCAAAAGGAAGCATCCGTATATATATATATATATATATATATATAATTTTATATTCATTCTATTTTTTTTTTTCTTGGGGGGGGGGGGGGGGGGGGGGTTGTGTTGCCCCTCATCAGAACAGATCTGTGTACTATTAGGCCGTCAGTATTAGATCAGCAGGATCCAACTCCTGGCATCCTCTTGATCAGCTATTTGAATAGGCTGTAATGCTTGTGTGAGCACTGCATCACTGTACTTTGTGTAGCGGCAGTATAAGGAACTTCAGCAACAACCCATTCAAGTGAATGGGGCAGTGCTGCAGTTCCATGCAAGGGCTGCAGCACCTTTAAACAGTTGCTTGACATGGGTGGTGGAAGTGAGACCCCCTATCTAATATTGATGTCCTATCCAGAGGATAGCCCCTTTTAAAGGGTCTACTTCAGGAGACCTCCAGGCTGGCATAGTATTGCAGGGGGCTCCAATTCGGCTGATAATCCCTCCAGCGCTACATGGAAACTAAGGCAGCCCACCCCTCTGCTTTCTGGGTCATTGTGAATGTTATAGGAGGAGATGATATACTATAGACGTTGGCATCAGCCACTGCCGGTGGCTTTGCCCAACTATAATATTTATTGTGGTAATAATAGTAACCATTCTTGGTACATCACAACTGGGGGAAGCAACAAATATTAAGAGAACAAGTGACCATAGACGTCACGTCAGTAGTCACCTTCTGCCTCTAGCTGTATTGTAAATTTTCCTTTTTTTTTTTTTTTTTTGTTTATTTACTCATGATCTTGCACAGTGAACTGCAGGGAAATGTAACATCACTCTCTTCCTTCTATCTAATTCAGGGTCTTAGAGTGTGACCCCGAGTTTGGATTTGAAGAAGCAAAGAAGAAGTTACAAGGTGAGTTTGGAGAATACGTGCAATGATGTTGTAATGAGTAATGCGACTGTCTACTAATGTATAATGGGGTTTAGTTGGTGTAATTATGGGAACAGCAGATAACTTTTCATATGTTGCTGCCTATGGTGAGACTAACAATACCTTTCATACTTGTTCTCATCTATTCAGTCTCCTTCTCCCAGTTCTGAGCTGTGCTTTCTGCTAAAGACACAAAAAACTGTGTGAGCTTTTTTTTTTTATCAGGTAACCACCCACCCACACACACCCACCCACCCACACACACCCACCCACCCACACCCACCCACCCACCCACACCCACCCACCCACACACACCCACCCACCCACCCACCCACCCACACACCCACACCCACCCACACACACCCACCCCCCCACACACACCCACACACCCACACACACACCCACCCCCCCCCCCACACACACCCACCCACCCACCCACCCACACACACCCACCCACACACCCCCACCCACACACCCACCCACCCACCCACCCACACACCCACCCACCCACCCACCCACACACCCACCCACACACCCACCCACCCACACACCCACCCACACACCCACCCACACACACACACACACACCCACCCACCCACCCACACACACACACACACACACACACACACACACACACACACACACACACACACACACACCCACACTTCCCAAACGGCTGATGTAAACCAGTCCCTATCTATAACTTTGTAATGCTGGAGGGATTAATCACAGTGACTTCGTCACCAACCTGACCTCAGATTAACCCTCCCAGCATTACAAAGAAGCTACAAAGTCACATACAGGGACTTGTTGTGTATGGGCGGGACAGGGGAAGATGGAAGAGATAACTGATGGCCGGATGATTATTTGTCCGACAGTTTTTCAAGGTGCGTGGGGACCTTAATGGGAACCCCACTCATACTCTGTCCAGTGTTTCTTGTCCTGTGTCCCGTGTTATTTAGTCCCACACCGTCAAAGCAGAATCTGGAAACCTGATCATTTTAACTGTGTCCATATCATAAATATTCTAGTCCAGGAAGTTCAAAAAACGTTTCCCAGTAGATATTGTGGTTCAGACTGCATACACAGACGTGTCATGCGGCCATCTTTGTGAAGCTTTGATGTTCTGTTATACATGTCTGAGCCCTTTTATGTTCTGTTTTATTTTTGTCCCTTTCCTAACAGGTAGGCCATGGCTTGTAGACACCTATTGCGCTTGGATCGCAAGGTTAAAGGTAGGATTCTTTTAACTTGTGATTTTCATACGCTAATAGATACATAGATTTCTAGCTAGAAATGCTGCTGCTTTATGTCTCTGCAGTCTGCACCAATATTTTATATGTACTGTGTATGTGTGTATATATTTATAACAATGGTCAATAATGTTATGCATCGGTTTACACTACAGGATAGGGGTTATATGCAGTTTTAGATCTCGGTTCAGATCACTCTGGGAATTGTTATGGAGGGGGCTGCCTCGATGCTGCTTTAGGTTATGAGACATGTCATTAGCAATTCAATGTAGCTTTGATTATTTCAAATGCATTGTGGGAAATCTCACACTTTGCTTCCTCTTGTATAAATGTAGCTTTAGGGTCTTTTATGATTGATTATAAGCATATGTTCTGTATTCCAGGGCCCTCCACATAAATGTGCCTTAATATTCGTGGACAACAGCGGCATTGATATCATCCTGGGAGTTTTCCCATTCGTCCGGGAACTGCTCTCCAGAGGTACAGAGGTACAGTCTTATCTCTTCTTCTGTACTAAAGTCTCTGCAAGGGAGAATCGGCAACCTTCAATTACAATGTATGATTCTGGTGTAGTACAGCCATTCCATAGATTATTCTCTAATTGTGAATGCCTCTCTAAAGAACACCTGTGTTTGTTTTTTCTTGGGTTCTTTGGAAACCTGTGCCATGTGCAAAATTTTGGCTGTTTTGGTTTTACAGGTAATCCTGGCATGTAATTCAGGACCTGCTCTTAATGACGTCACCTACAATGAGTCCCTGATCGTCACAGAGCGAATCGCCGACATGGATACAGTAATACAGTAAGCCTATGTGTTTTTTTTTCATAGAAACATTGAAGATTGTCAGCAGAAAAAGACCCCTGGCCCATCTAGTCTGCCCTGTTAGTATTTCCCTTATTATCTTAGGATAGATATAGGTTTCCCTTCTTATTATCTTAGGATAGATATAGGTTTCCCTTCTTATTATCTTAGGATAGATATAGGTTTATCCCAGGCAGGTTTATATTCTGTTATTGTAGATTTACCGACCACATCTGCTGGAAGTTTGTTCCAAGCATCTACTACTCTTTCAGTAAAATATTATTTTCTTACATTGCTTCTGATCTTTCCCCTAACTAACCTCTCACTGTGTCCTCTTCTTGAGTTAAATTTTTTTTTTTCTAAAAACACTTCCCTCCTAAACCTTGTTTTGTCTTTTAACATATTTAAAGGTTTCGATCATTTTCCAGCTTTCCCTTCTTTCCTCCAGACTTTACAGATTCAAATCCTTAAGTCTTTCCTGATATGGTTTATGTCTGGCACCCTCCACCATTTTTGTAGCCCGTCTTTGGACCTGTTCTATCTTGTCAATATCTTTTTGTAGATGAGGTTTCCAGAACTGGACACAGTATTCCAGATGTGCGGTCACTAGAGCTCTATACAGCGGGATCACAATCTCCCTCTTCCTTCTGGTTATACCTCTAGCTATACAGCCCACACAATTACTCCTGCTAATTCCTCATCCAATGCTGTTGCAGAACATCTAATTTCATTGCAGACTATTGCATCAGTAAAGTTGCAGCAGTTGTGTCTGCTTAGGGAGAAGGTGATGTAGGCTGGAGGAGTTGGGAGCTTTCTTTTGCAATTGTCGAAAATTGACACCCCATATGTGCCGGATGGGAGACAAGTCTGGAGATGCTGCAGCCATGGTAGTACGTTAACGCCACACAGGCTGCATACAGTCAGGCTTTGTTGTTTTTAAAAACTGGTCCTGGGACACTTTGGAGTAATTACTTTTTCATGACCAAATCAATGTAACATCGAACAGTTGTCGTATCTGGAATGAAGTCCATAGGGGTCAAGCTACTGTACATTATAACTCTGGAGGTAGGACTGTGTGACATTTCCTTCTCATCATTTAAATTATAACCCCCCCCCCCCATTGGTGATTACAATACGGCAATATGGGAATGCCATTTGACAAAATCATTGCCTAAAACTTTGAGGGAGGCAATCCGATTTTCTGTAACTGGAAAATAAAGGCTTAAAACTGTAGCTGACAGTATGGACTCCTCTGCTAAGAGAGTTCTTAAATATAACCAGGCATATGTGAGATTTTAT
The DNA here is from genome assembly GCF_027789765.1 of Dendropsophus ebraccatus. Taxonomy (NCBI): domain Eukaryota; kingdom Metazoa; phylum Chordata; class Amphibia; order Anura; family Hylidae; genus Dendropsophus; species Dendropsophus ebraccatus. The sequence continues at coordinate 29,068,068 of NC_091465.1, read as the reverse complement.
ACTTTCCTATATTTTCTACACGCACAGAGCTATGCGACCTAAGTTACCCGTTCTTTTAGGGGTGGGGCGCACCCTATGCTCCCTCACACAAGCCACAGGCCTTATCTTTTGTGACCATACCTTTCTCCGCCAGCAACTAAAGTACATGACTGTACAGATTGGGATAACGAAATGAATCCCCCCATGACCCTGCCGTCACCCATATGCTGATTGTCAACTCTGCTATAATATATTTCCTCAGCCTCACACTGGAAGATGTTCCTGAGAGCAACTTCTTTTATGGGCCACGTGCCCAGCCCTGTAGATAGAAAAAAAAATGGGGAAGCTTGAATCTCCCATCACCACCACGGAATGGGACTGGGCGATTAAGTGCTCCCCCTCTGGCAAGGTGCCAGGACCCTATGGCCTCACTCTACCTTACTACAAGGCCTTCGGTCCCTTACTCCGGGACCACTTCCTGTCCGCCTACAATTCTGTCTCCACCGGCTCCACTCTTCCCCCGGACTCCCTACGTGCTCATATCTCTGTTATCCCCAAAGAGGGTAAAGACCCCTCTCAGTGTCAAAATTATCGCCCTATCTCCCTCCTGAACCTAGATCTTAAATTTTTTGCAAAAATATTAGCTGCCCGCCTCACCCCTTTACTCCAACCCATTATTCACCTTGACCAAGTGGGCTTGATGCCCACCCGGGAGGCCCGGGATAACACTACGAGGGCAATTAACCTCATTCACCATGCCCGTTCCTCTGACCTCCCCGCCATGCTCCTTTCTACGGACGCCGAGAAGGCCTTTGATCAAGTCAGTTGGCCATTCCTCTTTACCACACTCAGACATCTCGGTCTTGGACCTAATATGTTGGAGTGGATTGGCTCCTTATACTCGCATCCTACGGCCCAGGTCTCGGTCAACTGCCTTCTCTCCCTTCCATTCCCTATAGCGAATGGAACCCGGCAAGGTTGCCCCCTTTCCCCTCTTATCTTTATTCTCACGCTCGAGCCTTTTCTTAGACACGTGAGAAACAATGCGAACATCTCCGGGATACGAGTGGGGTCGGTGGATCACACAGTCGCAGCTTACGCGGACGACCTCTTGTTCTCCCTTCCTAATCTTCTTTCTGAACTTTCACGCTATCAAACCCTCTCTAACTACAAGATTAACTTACAAAAGTCTGAGGCACTCAATCTCTCACTCCCCTCTTCTGTTGTCACCTCGCTGGAACCATTATTCCCCTTCCGCTGGGCACGGTCTTCTTTAACATACCTAGGAGTTCAGTTGACGCCAGCTGTCTCCGACCTCTTTAAGGTTATTTTTTCCCCGATTCGAACTGGTTTGGGTTCTGTTCAATTTTTAAAATGAACATTCTGCCGCGTCTGCTTTATCTTTTTCAAGCCCTCCCTGTGACGGTGCCCTTGTCTTACTTCCGCCAGCTTTCCTCTCTCCTCACGAAATTCATCTGGGCACACAAACAACCCTGTTTAGCCAAATTAATCCTGTACCGCCCTAAGACGAGAGGCGGTATCTGTCTCCCCAACCTTTACCATTACTATGTTGCTGCCTATCTCTCTCGGGTATTAGACTGGCACCGCCACGCCCCCACTAAATTATGGGTGGGCTTGAAGATGTCACTCTCCCCAATCTCATTGTTGGCAGCCCCATGGATACCGGCCGCCTCTTTCTTTACCGGCCCTCACCCCACCATTGCTCCCACCTTGAAATTGTGTCAAAAACATCTTTCCGACGGCTTTCTGGCCCCCCACCCCTGTTCCCGATCCTGGATAATCCTGCTTTCCCGGTTAGCAGGGAGGACCCTATCTTCCGGGCATGGTCTCGGGCTGGTTCCTTCCGAGCTGCCGCTTTTCTCCAAGGCTCCACGTGGCTGTCCCTTGCTGAGCTCAAAGATCTCACAGACCCGGCCCCTATAGGATTCTGGAGGGCGCTACAACTCCATCACTTTCTCCACTCTCTCCCGAATCCCTCTGGTTTTGCCCGTTCCCGCACTCCATAACGCTTTGTCTAGGCACTGGCCCCATCCGTCACTCTCTCTCCCTCCTGTACAGTCTGCTTAGCTCCCCACCGGAAGACCCACCTCCCTCATTTCTCGCTGCCTGGGAGGGTGATTTGGGTATCTTATTCTCTGCGGCTCAAGTGGACAGAATTTTCACTTGCACCCATTCTTCTTCCATTTCGTCTCCTCTGCAGGAAGCTGGTTATAAATTACTTTCCCGTTGGTACTGGGTTCCCACTCGGCTTCATCAGATTTTTCCGGAGGTCTCGCCATTATGTTGGAGAAATTGCGGTGAGGAGGGCACCCTCGCACACACACTTTTTGGAGTTGTCCCAAATTGGTACCTTTCTGGAAAGAAGTGTGGCGAATCTTCTCTACCTTTACTGACCGCCCGCTCCCCTTCTCTCCGTCGCTCTTTCTCCTACATATTTCCGACATCTCCCTGAAATCCTACCGACGCTCTGTCCTCCGGCATCTGGTCAATGCAGTGCGAGCGTGTATCCCGGCCCTATGGCGCCGCCCTGAACCCCCCAGTATCGCCATGTGGTTTCGCAGGATGGAGGACATTAAACATATGGAGGACCTCACTGCACAGTTACACGAACGGAACTCTGTGTTCTTTCGGACGTGGTTCTACTGGGACCAATTCATCGAGACTGCCGAGTACAGGACTCTTCTGGCTCAGTGAGTCGTGGCCCTGGGTTCCCCCACCCCTCTCCCTCCCCCCCTGCTCCCCCCTCCTGCTGTCTCCGCGCTTGTTCTCCCCTTCTCTTTCCCCCGCTTCTTTATTTCTTTCAGAAACTACTCCTCGGTTTTGGTCCGAGTGGTAGTCCTCTTTCTTATTCTTCATACCCTTTAAAGGTTACCCCCCCCGCGGTGGGTTGTGTGATGCACTTGGTATATGTACCACAAACAACTGCTGTTGCTGTTTGATTCCTTATGTTTTTCCATGAGTGTTTTCATGGTTGTACCGTTCTCCCCTTCAAGTGTGTGTGCACTGTTGTTTTTACAAAAATTTAAAATCCTTAATAAAATTGAGAATTAAAAAAAAAAAATGGGGAAGTAGATAATGAATCTGAAAGCATTTTTATCTATAAAAAAAAAAAAAAAGAAAAAAAAGAAAAAGTGGTCCATAGGTTGTCAGTAGAGATGAGCGAACCGGGTTCGGGTTCGAGTCCATCCGAACCCGAACGTTCGGCATTTGATTAGCGGTGGCTGCTGAACTTGGATAAAGCTCTAAGGTTGTCTGGAAAACATGGATACAGCCAATGACTATATCCATGATTTCCACATAGCCTTAGGGCTTTATCCAAGTTCAGCAGCCACCGCTAATCAAATGCTGAAAGTTCGGGTTCGGATCGAGCATGTTCGGGTTCGCTCATCTCTAGTTGTCAGCAATGCACAAACCTATTTAATATAAAGTAGTGATCTGTGCCCCAATTGGGTATCCGTACTAGGGGCTTTTTGGGATGGGGAGGAACAGAAATCACAGCCCCAGAACACATACAGAACATGTGAATGAGGTGATTTAAATGAATGGGTCTGTAGTTCTGCCCCCAAATGTGGACAGCCTACAAAACAATTCACAGCAACTAATTGCTGGAAATGCTTATTTGCCTGATAAGGGTATGTGCACACTCAGGAATCCAGGCGGATCACCCACCGCAGATTCTGCAGCTATCGCCCTTGCGCATCCCTTCCGGTCCCAAAGACTTCATTCTATGGTTGGGCAGATTCCGTAGTCCACCCAAACAATGAACTAGTTTATTCTTACGGCGGACAGCGGAATCCGCCTGACCATTGAATGGAGTCTATGGCACAGGCGAGCGTGATCCACCCGGATTTCTCAGTGTGCACATACCGTAATCGTCCTGTGTAAAAAGGCCATTACTGTATAGTCCTTGTGTGCAAAAGGAACATGAAAAACATGATTGAAACAATAGCTATGTAAGAAGTCTTATATGCTGTGTTTATCCTAGCTATGTTCTGGTCCTTTGGCAATATGTCTACACATGAGCACTTCCCTCTTAAAGGATAACTTTGAGTTGTTTTTGATCTTTTTTTTTCTGCTTAGGTCTGCATTACAGGATGAGAGGTTGATATTGGTGCAAACTGGCTCAAGTTCTCCTTGCTTAGACCTTAGGTGAGTCTGGATTAAAGGGGTTTGTCCATCAAAATAAATGTATTCTTTACTGTGCATGAAATATAACTTATGGCGCTCACTACTGTACGTTTTATACTGCCAGCCCTCTGTTCTATCATGGCTGAAGCAGAGACAGAAGGGTCAATAACACAGATGAACAGATGATTGTTTGGAAACTTCTTCCTGTGTCTGGACCAACATGGACGTAGCCCTGCCTTTACCAGGAAAGCAAGTTTTAGATGCACATAGATTTGAACTATAAAGTCTTTAGTAAGGACAATTATATTGTATCTCTTAAAGAAACCAGCTCCTGGACCTGACGGGTCAAGAGAACAGCACTCCATGGCCAGTCATGGCTGCACAGGAGAGGGGCATTAGAACATTGTTCTTCTCTCACCTGTTAGGTCCCCGGGGCTGCTTTTCAAGGTGCCAAGGACCTGACAAGTCTTTATGGCCCTAGAAACACTTATTCCCTTTAAAAGGCCCGTGTAAAAGTGCCAACTAATCATCATCTTTGGCGTTGCCATTTCAATTATTGAGCGCACATTTTTACCTTTATTGCTCCCCTGTAACAGCTGATATCACAGAGCCCCGAATTCAATAATACAGCACTTTCAGGTATGGGGCTGCTTAGTGCGGGACACCACTGCAGCTATTGATTGGCTGAGCAACTAATACCACATGCCAACACCAAAAATTATTCTCTAGAATATTGCTCTCTGGAATTGCTTAAAGCGACTCTGTACCCACAATCTAGCCCCCCTCTCCCCCCAAACCGCTTGTACCGTCAGCTACTTTTAATCCAAGATCTGTCCTGGGGTCCTTCCGGCAAGTGATGCAGTTATTGTCCTAAAAAACAACTTGCAGCCCTGTGTCAATTTCGCGTGGCCTAGAGTACCCGTCCCTGAGGCTTGCATCTGGGCTGGATTGTTAAGGCAACTGTGCAGTATTCAGACAAGTGGTGATTAGGAGAAATCCTGCCCAGGGGTATTCCTAATGATGAAGAGGGCGGGGAGGAGAGACTGAGAGGTGTCGCAGGCCTAGGGCACAGATACTCTAGGCCATGCCAATTTTAAACAGGGCTGCAAGTTTAAAGGTTGTTTTTTAGAGGGGGGCGTCGAGCAGAGCTAGTGCAGATTGTGGGTACAGATTCGCTTTAAATGTGCCCCTACTGGTTGGTGTAAAAATCAATCTGTGTGCTTAACCCTTGTGAATTCTTCCATATGACTTGTTCCAATACCCAGAATGCATTATTGATGTTTTATATAGCTCGCTGGTTGGTTGCTTCCTTGTTCTGATATAAAAGTTTTGCACCTTTTGTGTCTACAGTCGCTTAGATAAAAGCCTTGCCATGTTGGTGAAAGAGAGGAACACAGACCTGGTTATCATAGAAGGGATGGGCCGAGCTATCCACACCAACTACTATGCAGTCCTGCAGTGCGAAAGCCTGAAACTGGCCGTCATCAAGAACTCGTGGCTGGCCGAGAGACTGGGAGGCAAACTCTTTAGCGTTGTTTTCAAATACGAGACTCCACCCAAATGAGGAAACCTGGCGTCTCACCTCCACATATTCCTCAGCACTAGTTTTATTCGATTGTAAAGAATGTATTTTTATTACAGGGAAGGGGAGGGGGGGGGGGATATATTGCTGTATTTATATTGTGCTTCTGTGCTGAGATAAAAGGGACAATATGCACCCATATAAATATATAAATAAATTTAAATTATATACGACCCATCCATGCGTTTTGCATATAATTTTTATATCCATTCAGCTTTACAATCAAGATCCTAGGAAGCTAAGAGGTGTATTGTACCCCTAACCTGGTGAATATACTGCATATTCTAAATTCGCCAGGTGTGATTGTGGAATATACCTGTAGGGAAAGGGACAGTACAGTACTGAGCAGCAATGCATAGGCTGTATGCATCACCGCTCACTTCACAGGGTTAGGGGGTGCAATACTCACCAGATTTTGCTTCTCCAAGAATTTTGCACCAGGGTGCTGTGCCACTACCATGTTATGGTCTTTAGCAGTCATTCATTTGTATTGGGCATGTGCTAAACTTTCTAAAGCAGCAGATTTGATGGTGCAGATTTGATGCTGTGTTCATTCATTTAGTCTAAGTGCTGCGGATTCGCAGCAGAAAATCCGCTGTGATGCTGTACGTGTGAAGCTACCCTAAGGGTACCCTTCACATTACAGAATCCACGCAGAGTCTATGGGATGGGCGGAGATTCAGGGGGGGGGGGGGGTCAAGTGGCACAATCCGCAGGAAGTTCTCTGCGCAGATTCCGTAGTACGTACCCATTACTCCCTGAAAGGTAAGAATTTGGCATACTTTCTATAAAACATGCTAGTGTTGGACATTTCCTAGTTGTCTTCTGCTCCTTGACATCTTTCATTCTAGCAAGGTGGTGTACTATTGGGCGTTTGTAAGAAGAAGTAAAAACCAATGCCCATTAAGTGAAAATTTACCTGGAGTGTAAGTCATCTTACGGAATAGCAGGTGTCCTATGATCTTGTGCGTGAGCAGGGTGTGAGGTAAAGTTCTCACTTACGAGAGTCCGATTGCCACATAATCTAATAACTGTGTTCACAATGTGGTGGGTTTGTCTGCAATTTTTAACCAAAACTGGAACTTCATAAAAAGTTAGACTTGGCCATTTCCTGTATTTAGGATCTACTCCTAGTAATGCATTGTCATGTTCTTCTTGAAGAGTAAGAGAAGTGACACCACATCTTTGAAGAACTGATTAATTTGAGATCTTAGATTAGTTGCTATGCATGTGCTTCCGAGCAACCAGTTTTAAAGGGGTAGTGCGGCGCTAAGAAATTATTCGCAAAATAATACACATTACAAAGTTATACAACTTTGTAATGTATGTTATGTATGTGAATGGCCCCCTTCCCGTGTTCCCCGCCCCCCGCCCGTGTACCTGGAAGTGTAGTGCACTATACATACCTGATCCGTGTCGACCGACCCCGTCTGTAATCTTGTAAAAGACGTCATCTTCGGGCCCGCTCCTGCCGTCCTCCATGCCGGCCCCCCTCTGCTGCATCATAACTGTGCTCAGCCGCGATTGGCTGAGCACAGTTATGCTCAGCCACTCACGGCTGAGCAGCTGATGATCCGCAGCAGAATATCAGCTGCGATAAGGTACGTGTGAAGCTACCCTAAAAAGTAGAAAGGGGGAATCTGATTGATTGATAGGGGCAACTGAGTCAGTTCTACTTTACACCAGTTTGATAAATCTCCCCCTTTATGTTTACAGAAAAATGTAATGGTAACTCCATCCAAATGTTTCTTCATTTTTCAAGGTCCCTCCAATAAGGTGTCAGAAACCTCAAGTATAGGTTAGTAATACCATGTTATTTTAGTATATATTGACTACACAATATAAAAAGGTCATGCCTGTGCATACTTGGCCAAACCTTAGAGGAACCTTCACTGTTGGCTGTGGCTAGGGTCCTTTCTCGCTGCTTTTGCAGTATACATCTGAGCTTCCAGTCTATGGGTTTAATGGCATTCATCACTCATAAGCTCCAACCTTTAAAAAAGAAAGTGTACACTACATAGCATATGTTTGGTTTATTCCATGCATCTGTACGGAGGAGCAGTTATTATCCATATACCAAAAAACAGGAACTGTAATGTGCACTGGTCGAGCAGAGGCTGAATGGAAAGGAGTGAATGCAATGTGTGACAAGAGCCTTAGCTCCAACAAAAAGAACAACATCCCGATCCCTTTCTTCATCCCTGTATCCATCATTGGGAGATTGTGGTTCGACTCTGAATATTATACAGTCATATTAAAGAATATAAGATTGTGCATGGTCCTGTGTTTGCTGGGGGCTCCGAGGCCCAGAGCAGAGAATATTGACATGTGAATGCCCTCTTAGAAAAACGTGGCTGCTTTCTTCTAAAAACAGCACTACTCTTGTCTCTAGTTGGTGTGGGTTTTGCAGCTTGGTTCCAGTGAAATGAATGGCACTGAATTGTAATACCACACACAACCTGAGGCCAGGGGTAGGGCTATTTTGTGCAAGAAAGTAGCTGTGTTTTTTTTTCTGACCCTGGATAACCCCTTTAATAACCTCAATGGGGTTTACACCACCCTAGACTTTCTATAAAAAAAAAAAACCAGACTGCATTGGCGTTTTCCCTAAAACTTGCTGTGTGACACCATCAGGTTTATTAAAGAATTTACACCACATGTAAATTTTTTACATTTATTAAAGGAATTTCTGTAGCATGTCCACCAATAAATGTTAGAATACATCCACTTTCTGTATACATATACTCTCATTGAACACTTCCGATATATTTGATGGCCTTCAGACCACAAAAAAACCTCACATATCACGATCATCACAGTTTGTGAACTGAATCACTGGTTAACATACTGTAACACACCAATAAAAACATAGTCAATCCGTAGAGATAAGTGTTAGTAGCTGCCTTGTATACTGTGTGATATACTTCCTGCCATCAGATAGGATGACCATGATTTAACCTGCACTACTGGTTTCCTAAGACCTCCTACCTAGCCAAAGCATGATGGGGATATTAGTATTGCAACAGCTGGAGGACCAAAGGTTCCCCCGTTCCTCTTAGGGCCAGTTCACACTGAGGAAACACAGCGCAATTCGGCTCAAAGAATGAACATGTTCATTCTTTGAGCGGAGAGGAGGCGGACGAGCGCGCGCTCTCCCATTCGCTCAAAGCAGGACACTGAGTGTGGCGGGATTCTGTGGTAGAAATCTCCGCCGCAGAATTCCAATGATCTTGCTCAGTGTGAACTGGCCCTTATAGGGTAAAGTGATGCCTAATACTTCATAGTTCAAACCTACCCAGTTTGCTGTAGTCTTTAGCTGTTAATCATCCTATAAGCAAAACCTGATGCAGTTTAAAATTTTGCATATTAACATAAGAAGAGAGGTCGTACATAGCAAAACAAAGTAGAATACGGGGTAATGTATAAAACATATTCATGGAGGTATCTGTACAATTGTAGAAAGTAGTCGCAAAGACCTGGCCTACAACACAGGTGTCAAACTGTGGCCCTTCAACTGTTTCAAAAAACTAATAGGGTTATGGGGGAGATTTATCAAACATGGTGTAAAGTGAGATGGCTCAGTTGCCCCTAGCAACCAATCAGATTCCACCTTTTATTTTCCAAAGAGTCTGTGAGGAATGAAAGGTGGAATCTGATTGGTTGCTAGGGGCAACTGAGCCAGTTTCACTTTACACCATGTTTGATAAATCGCCAGTCTATTCTAGCAACGTTGAAAGTTCTACTGGAGAAGGTGAGGATTACGCTATAAGAATTTGGGTTAACGCTGTCACTTTTCTGCAGTGTGATAGGTATAGGATTTTTGTCATGTTTTAACAAAACTTTAGTGCTGTATATGCCTGGTGATATTTTATAAAACAAATGGCAGGAGTCAGTGCTTACATGAGACGAACATGAAAGTCACATGTCTCTGAGCAAAATAAGGCTAGGTTCACACTGCGTTTTCAGCATCTGTTTAACGGATCCGTTTTTTGCAAAAAACTGATTGCAAAAACGGATGCATTTGTGTGTATCCGTTTTTGATCCGTTTTTCCATTGACTTCCATTATAAAAATAAAAAAAAACGGATAACGGATGAGTTTTTTTTACACACAATAAAGTACTGTTGACACAACTTTTTTGACCGTTAAAAAAACCAGATCTGTTAAACGGATTCTGAAAACGCAGTGTGAACCTAGCCTTAGACTGAATTCTATGCAAACTAATATGCTATTTAACCTTGTTATTTATGGTACTATGATATATGATAGATTCAAAGTTTTATGGGTTTTTTTGCACTTTAATTTTCCATAGGCTAAATGTGTTCTCATTGTAAGTGTGCAGGTTTGCCGGACCATACAGGGTCACTTTCATGCTGGCCAAACCATGGACTGACACAGGCTGCATTATTACAATGATTTATGATTCACTCAGAAACACTGCAGCATTTACGATCATAAAATCTCAGGAGTGGGGCTCCAAGTTATTGGGGCGGTCTCAGACAGCTTCTCTCTGACAGCCTTGATTACTGACCCTTTTTCTAGAGCCAAACCGGGACAGATCTATATGTCAAGGCTGATAGCAAGGTGAAACCACCAGAGACCCCCCCCTGAGAGTTCCATTCCTGTTTGTTTTTATAAATTACTCTGTAACGCTGCTGCAATAAGAGAGCCTGTCTATGGTTTAAACAGCATAAAAGTGGTCACGGGTATTCATTAAAAGGGTACTCCAGCGAAAATCTTTTTCTTTCAAATTAACTGGTTTCAGAAAGTTATATAGGTTTGTATTACTTATCAGCTACCGTATGTCCTGCAGGAAGTGGTGTATTCTTTTCAGTCTGACACAGTGCTCTCTGCTGACATCTCTGTCCGGAACCGTCCAGAGCAGCAGCAAATCCCCCAAAGAAAACCTTTCCTGCTCTGGACAGTTCCTGTCTCGGACAGAGGTGGCAGCATAGAGCACTGTGTCAGACTGGATACCAGTCAACTTTCTGAAACCAATTGATTTGAAAAAAAAAAAAAAGTACTCCTTTAAAGCTCAAAAGGACCATCATGAACCTTTGGGCATGTTGACGCAACAGATTTTTTATGTGCTCTTTCGTGCAGACTTGAGGTGGCTACTTTCCCTGTCTACATACATACTTGTCCAAGTGTGCATGGGAACAAAGAATGGGCATATTTAAACTGACATTCTTATTTTCTCAAACATCAGCTAGGACCCCTCATATGCTTTAAGCTTGACTCTTTTGATATATATGACCACCTTTAGGCTCATCTATGGCCATCTATACAGTCACATACATTAAACATTTAAGGGGAAGATATTTTGTTGCCATCCCATTTTCCTAAATACTCCAATTCTCCAATACTTGAGGATTCTTTGAGTAGCTGAATAAGCCCCCCCCCCTTGTCTCCTCTCTGCGTGTTAGTTGCTAGCACTTGGTTGAGTATAGGCCATTGGGGATACATAACTGTTACACGTCTATCACCCACAGTGACATGATGAGGTTTGTGTGTTGTCTTTATGGATAGTCTAAAATGGATCTTGGGCATTTTAGTTTTCAGATCCTTGTACGGTTGGTTAAGTAGTAGCTAAAATCTGAACAGCTTGGTCATAGAGGCGTTCTTTGTGTTGGGGTGTCGAGGTCTAACTTTTACCACTCGAGCCTCATCTACCTGACGACTATTGACCAGTTAGTTAGCCAAATAGCTATAGTTGCCCAAGCCGCTATCTTGACTATAATTCAGTGGTCTTCGTACATAACCAACCACAGTTTAGTTTAGACCCATATTAGTTACATACATGGGTAAGTATTAAAGCTTGTATAGTGTATTGTAATTTCCAGTTATCTGTGGGACATAAAAGGATAGCTATTAAATATGGCATGAAAAACAATAGTAACTTTCAATTGTTTAAAAAAAAAAAAAAAAACTTTCCGAGCACCGTAATGACGACTGGTCAATGCACTAGTACAGAAAGGCACCACTACAGCAAGCAGATTATTAACTGCAAATTTACAAGTCGCCACTGTTCTCTCTCCGAGCCCAATCAGCTGGAATCTTACGGCTGCACCTTTTCCAGACTTTCCTGATTTGCTGTTTTTCCAAAGCGCTGGCCTATTTCTTCTGAGAAGGTGGAACAGCAGGACTTCTGTAATAGACAAATGGGAAGAGCGATGGCTAGTGTGTATGTAGAAGTTCAGTATTCTAGAACCAGATGGGTAAATTAAAGTGGTTGGCCACTTCGTAGTAGAATAGTTGTGTACAGTATTAAGTGTACTCACTGTATATACTGACAGAGAGAAGCTCCCTGTGTACCTCATAGAGCTATAATCAGACTCTCCTCCAGGCTGTGCTGCTCTGCTTTGTAGTGATTCTGTCCATAAGATGGCTGACAAGGAGAAGCATGTGACCCTGCCCCACCCCCCAGTGTCCACCACTAAGCCTGTATAAGCGTATATTGGACACTGGTGGGCGGGGCATGATCACATGCTCCTCTATGTCTGCCATCTTATGGACAGAATCACCACTGAGCAGGGCAGCCGAGCCTGGAGGAGGGGAACCTGATTTACACAGGGGAACCTGAGGTACACAGTTTGCTGCTGTCCATAAGTTATGGGAATACACTTACTTCACACTAAACAATTTTACTATAAAGTGTCCAAAACTTTTACTGTTCCTGTTATGTATATACAGGATTTACATCAAAAATGTAAATTGATGATATCCCTTTAATTTGCTGTATAAGCTAAACTCAAAGTCGTAAGGGAGGGCCTGTCTCAACTAATGGACTGACCCCTCAGCCAGTGACTGGAGCTGCGTCCCTCCCCAGTCTCTGGCTGGCTGAGCGGCTAGTCCATCAGCCGGCCTTGACGTGTCCGGTGCTGGGGATCCCGGAGGCCGGTCCCACCACTCACCGCGGGGAAAGGTATTTTCCTACTAGAGATGAGTGAACCTCGAGCATGCTCAAGTCCATCCGAACCCGAGTGTTCTGTATTTGATTAGCTGGGGCTGCTGAACTTGGATAAAGCTCTAAGGTTGTCTGGAAAACATGGATACAGCCAATAACTATATCCATGCTTTCCACATAGCCTTAGGGCTTTATCCAACTTCAGCAGCCACCGCTAATCAAATGGCGAACGATCGGGTTCGGATCGACTCAAGCATGCTCAAGGTTCGCTCATCTCTAGTTCCTACTCCTGACCAAATTCCCCCTTGCCGGCTGCCAGATTTTTGAAAAGTTCAGACTTCTCCTTTTGTTTCTAATTGTTTTTACGGAGTATCTTCCTACCCAGGGGCCCATGTCAGGCTGGAGGTAGTAGATAAGCTCATATTAGAGATCTACCTACTATAGACTTTAGTCTCTGCTGAAGTTGACACTATAAGGTCCATACTTGTAACTTGCAGAAATTATTTTTAACCTTGGCGACTCTCCTGGTTTAGGTTCATTGTGAATGGCATGGGAATATTGGTGAAGGGGGAAATTCTGAGCGGTGTAACAATGGCCTGGGTGACCCCATAGACTCCGAGCATGGGAAATACTGCAGGACACAGTGTGGGGGTAGAAAGAAGACTGACAGATATGTGACATTGATGGGGTAGGGATTGCTCTTACTCACATACACCATGTTGTGCCGTATAGAATCACATTAGGGGATTCTTACCTGTTGTTGGACCGCTTTGCTCTTTGATTTGCACACCAGCTCAATGAATGAGACGATCAGTGCCAGAGCCAGACCTATGCCCAGGATGAGGAAGATTCCCCCCAGGGTATGGGGCTGCACAGGCATCCAGCCGGTCTGTGCTTGTGTGGTTGTACATGTGTTTTCCCACCACTTCTGCTGCAGATACTCCAGATTGCCTGATTCAAATTGTTCCAGAATGGCCATTGATAGAGGTCTGATGAGGGGCGAATCTGTAACATTATACCAGTATAAGTATGGTAAACATTAATGTCTTCCTCTATACCGCAAAGCATAAAAAAATCTTAAAAAAAAAAAAAAAAAGCTTACAAAATCTCAAGTCTTCCAGTACTTATCAGCTGCTGTATGTCCTAAATATCAATGTCTATGATAATACAGCAGCTAATAAGTACTGGTAGACTGGCGCTTTTTTTAATTGAAGTAAATTACAAATCTCTGGCACTTTCTTACACAGGTTGATTTAAAGGGAAACATTTTTGTCTGGGGTTGCCCTTTAATTAAGCCATGAATGTTTTACATGGCTTAATATTCACATGTTCTCTATAGAGAGGGGTGGACTAAGCCGCAGTCACACTGCTCTGAAGCCGGCTTATCTCTCCCAGGACATTGGGCAGTGCTAATCCAACATGCCTGATCCTTTTCTCTATTAACTTTATCTGTTGCTGGAGAGTCAGGAGGCCGCCATACACATGCTGAAAGTGGTGGATATGGCAAACTTTACGCTAAGGTGTATGGGTGCTTTTAGGGGAGAGTTTGCAAATGTATGCTTGCTCATAGACAGGCAGAATATCAAGTCTAAAAGGGGTACTCTGGAGACAAAAAAGGTTTTAAATCAGCAGGTGTTAGAAAATTATACAGATACAAATTACTTCTATTTAAAAAACCTCAACCTTTACAGTACTTATTAGCTGCTGTATGCCCTGCAGAAAGGGGAGTTTTCTTTTCAGTCTGATTCAGTGTTCTCTGCTGCCACCTCTGTCCATGAGAGAAACTGTCCAGAAAAATAGTAAATCCCCTTAGAAAATCTCTAGTGCTCTGGACAGATCCTGACATGGACAGAGGTGGCAGCAGAGAGCACTGATAGGACATACAGCAGCTGATAAGTACTGGAAGACTTGAGTATTTTTTTTTAAAATTTACAAATGTGTATAACTTTCTAACACTAAGTGATTTAAAAAATTCTTCGGAATACCCCTTTAATGTTTATGGTACCAGATACTGAAGTGATGCTGTATATATTATTAATAAACTGCACAGGGTGAATAATACTGGTTTCTATATTGTTTTATAACAATGCAAAAAACAATACCTATAGTAAAGTGAGGGAGTACTCTATGGGGGACATTTATGAAGATTAAGGTAAATCATGATACAAATCTACACCCGCTGGTTGCAGAAAGTTATATCGATTTGTAATTTACTGGTATTTAAAGGGGTTATCCAGTGCTACTTTCTTGCAAAGACAGCATGACTCTTGTCTCCAGGTGTGGTTGCAATTAAGCTCCGTTCACATAAATGGAAATGAGTTACAAAACCCCACCCGAACTGGAGACAAGAGCTGGATAAACCCTTTAAAAATCTCAAGTCTTCCCATACTTATCAGCCGCTGTATGTCCTGCAGAAAAATGTTGTTTTCTTTCAAATCTGACACAATGCTCTCTGCTGCCACCTCTGTCCAAAACAGGAACTGTTTGAAGCAGCAGCAAATCCCCATCAAAAACCTCTCCTGCTCTGGATAGTTCCTGTCTCGGACAGAGGTGGCAGCAAAGAGCACCGTGTCAGGCTGAAAAGAAAACACCACTTTCTGCAGGACATACAGCAGCAGATAAGTATGGGAAGATTTGAGACTTTTAAATAAAAGTAAATTACAAATCTATATAACTTTCTCAAACCAGTTGATTTGAAGAAAAAAAAAAAAAAAAGATTTTAGCTGGATAACCCCTTTAATTCAGGGGAGAGAGGGTCCATCTGTTTTCAGATATCTCAGAAAATAGATATTAGAATACCTAGAGAGGCAGCAATGCCGTAACCTCTGCGTCCAATGATTTCAGGGGCACGAATAAGGTCGCAGTGTTTGGCAGCAACATAGTCTTGGCTGATAGACTCTCCCAGGAAGGCGTAGTTTGACTCTTTGACTCTTTGGACTCCTTCGGAAAATGACCTTACTAGTACCCGATCTTTTCTTTTATCCATATACTCATAAATCATTCGGTAAGTTGGGTTCTTAGAATACTGTGTAAAGGAGACAAAAGGGGGCAGAGTATTGATTCTCCAGTGAGAAAGCTTGAAATCCTACACACTATAAGCCGAGGTGGACAATAAGAATAGGCAAATCCCAGTCTAAGGAAGGGGCTACCGATTTGTTTAAAAAAATTAGTGTGGTGTCCCACCACGGGTGTTGCTTATGGTTACACCCTTCCCAAAAGTCTGTACTCTAACTAAACTGTGGTGATGAAGCAGTATCTAAGTTTCGCCACAAGATATCACTATTGTATGTAACTGTAATTATGTTTTGCACAGCTGTAGGTAACCAAAGGGTTATTGTGTTGTGATCTGTGCACCAATGAGGACCTTCTCTGTCTCTCTACCTATCTCTGAGCTCTTTTCTTCTATGCTTCTCATCTCCACCACTCACAGGGATTGTTACATCACCTGTAGGAAGTTGTTACATGGGACGAGGAAGCAAACGCCCACACTAGTCAGTCTTAGCCACGTTTCTGAACACAGAAGAAGCAAGACAAGTTGGTCCCTATCGTGGTCCATCTGTGCCCTTGCTTTGCCAGGTCCCCACTTCAGAGCTACATTCAGGGTACTATTACCCGATTATCGTTCTGTGTAATAAAGACAATGATCAGCCGATGATCGTTGTCATCGGCTGATCGTTGATATAGGTTCTGACCTTTAATTGTTGGGCACCGACCGTGCACCGCTCTGTGTACTAGCGGTGCACGGCCAGCAACTGACGATATACATTACCTATCCAGCTTGCAGGGCTCCTCTTCCTCTGTGCTTCTCCCCGGGTCCCGCACGCCCCAGCTTCAGAGTGGCCTGTCAGCTGACAGGCCGCTCAGCCAATCACTGGCCGGGACCCCCCGCGGCCAGTGATTGGCTGATTGGCTGAGCGGCCTGTCAGCTGAGACAGGCCACTCTGAAGCTGGAGCGAGCGGACCCAGGGAGAAGCACAGAGGAAGAGGAGCCCTGCAGCCTGGATAGGTAATGTATAACGTTTAAACAAGGGCTGCAAGGCCTGCAACCCTTGTTAAATAATTATCGGGCCGTGTAATAGGCCCAGTAAACGAGCGTCGATCTAGCAGATCGCCACTCATTTACATTTATTATCGGGCCCCCATTGGCCCGTCTAATACTACCCTAAGTCTAGTGGTTGAGCAGAGCAGACATATATAGGAGACTTAGTCACCAGTTTCTTGAAAGCAGCACCTCTACACACTATGCAGTGTTAAGCTTCTCTAGGGAGAGAAGTCAGAGGAAAAAAACCCAACCCACACCGAGAACCAGTGTAAAAGAAAAAGGGGGGGGGGGGGCAGAAAACCTAAAATCAGCCCTGCCAACCACCACTACATATAGCCTATGTTCCCTTTAACAGGAAAATGATGGGTGTCAGTTGGAAATTATGGACGCAAATAATGATCATGAACGTTATTTGCGTCAGTCATTACCAACAGGCAGCTGTCCAGAAAGACGGCCATCATTTTCCTATTTTAGAAATGTAACCACAAAGTGTATGGGGAATTTCTGATTTTAGTAACTTTACCTTGAAGAAACTGAAGGTGGAGGAATTAGCTATTGTCCCAAATTCAACTTTATCTTGCTTCAACAAATCATCAAATGTCTCAATGTTTAGGGTTTGTGCTTTGGTGTTGTTTACGTATGAAGCGAAACTGGCGATATACGCAGCCAATAGGGTGATGGAAAAGAGCCACCAAATAACGGCAATGATTCTGGCAGACACGGACTTTGGCTGAGGCTCCACACCTATGGAGTAGAGAGCAGAGAAAAGTAAGGATACATGTTATAAGAACTGGTATTTCCTGATATTATGTAGAGACATCTTTGTGTGTGGGTATATAAATACGTTAAAGTGGGAATTAAAACCAAATTGCGTGGCAACTTTAAAGGAGAGGTCCGGCCAGACCCTTTTTTTTTTTTTTGCAAGTGCTTGGGAGCATAAAAGAAATAACATGCTCTTACCTCCTCAGCTCCAGCACTGGAGGCCGTATACCACCGCTTGGGTCCCCTGCTGCTTCCTGGTCTGAGACGGGACCCGGGTGGTGATGTGTGACGTCTCTCTACCAGTCAGCCACCAGGGCAGGACCCCACTATGGTTGTTGACTGGCTGATTGGACCTCATACATCACGACCCGGGTCCCGGCTCAGACCAGGAAGCGGCCAGGGACCCAAGCAGTGGTATGCGGCCACCAGCACTGGAGCTGGGGAGGTAAGAGCATGTTACTTCTTTTATCCTCCCCCTCCCCTGTACTTGATAAAAAATGGGCCTGGCAGGACTTCCCTTTTAACAAAATTGCTCCCTTGGTTGAACTTGGTGGACATGTTTTTTTTTTTTAACTACTAAAGTCTAGTTTTTACTTGCATGACTATGCTAAGTTTTTGGCTTTTGTGACTGTTATAATACATCACTACTGAATAACTGAGTGAACCAATATATCCATGAAGAGAGACGTGACTTACCTTGCAGTGTAAATGCCCCCATGCCAAACCAAAGGCTGTTGAGTAGAGTGTACTGATTCTGTTCATTTGAGGGTTCGGCCCATTCACATGGACTTAACCTAATAAAAATATAAAGTCACAGTCAGGATGCTAGATACCACAGACAGTACTGATCCTTGTGGACAGCCAATATGGCAGCACCTGTTTTTGTCAGTCACACAGACTGCGCATGCTTTACCTCTTCTCTGCTCAGAATCTTCCTCACATCAATTTTGCCATGAGATGGAAGAAGGGACTTAAAGGGGTTTTCTACAGAAATATCAAACTATAATAAAAGAGCCCATAACTTCCCCTCCCAATGTGATCCAGGCTGTATTCCCATTCTGACAGCTCCCAGTGACATCCTGTACCACAATGTGTAGTACTTATTTCTACTTATTTTTTAAAAAAAAGTTAAAAATAAGCGATCGTCCGACAAGCAAGAGTTTGCTTATTGCTTATTTCATGGGGTGATATCTGCCTGTGTAGTAGGGCCTTATCATAGAGGCAGTATCCAAAATAAACATTGTTGGGGATATTTACAAATCTTACGGCAGGGGCGTACGCAAGGGAGAAGGTGCAGATTCGCCCCTTCTCCCTGGCATACGCCTGCCTTATCACCTGCTCTCACCCGCTCATCATATTTTACGCCTGCAGGCATAAATTGTGATCCGCTCACTGGATGAATTTCTTTTGTAAAATATTTTTGTTTCTTTTTTATAAAATTTGTAAAAATAAAGATTTGAAAAAAAAACATATACTATAAAAAAATAAGAGAAAAAAAACACATGAAAAACACAATTCAGACAATGTTTCTACATGTAGAGAAATGCATGTGGCCGCAACCACGCTCCCAGTAGTCATGTGCTGCTACCAGGATTATTGGCCATACGCCTATTGGTTATCGCATGAGGGTCTGGTTTCGGCTGCATGTGGTGAACTACAATAAATGTGGGTAAGCGGGCTGAGACTGGTCAGATATCAATATGATGCTCACAAACTAGAAAATCCTGATGCTCATTGGTGAGTGAAGATGGGGCGTCTTCAGGTTTAGTGCCTAGGGCAGCAGCAGCTAGTAATACGGCCCTGGGAAGAAGGTGTAGATTTGGTACGCCGGGCGCAGGCCGGATTCACTAAAAGTAATATTAGAACAAATACATTAGGTAACTCTCACCTTCCTACCAGGAACAGGCACAGGCTGGTGATCACATAAGAGATTATGATTCCTATCCACAGCTCTTTGCTGAAAGGGTTTAAAAAGCCAAAAAGGTAAGACCCCTCAGAGGACAACTCCTTCTTGAGAAGAATGCTGATACCGGTCTGCAAAAAGGGTTTGGTGAAGGAGATTGCATTCTCTCGTACTGCAGTAATAGTCAAAGGAGCCACGGCCAAGTCTGCTTCCTAGAAAAAGTATGAAGTGGGAAGAATAAAGTGCATCAAGTGAATGAACTATGTTGATAAGTAAATTATCATCGGCTCTTGACTTTTTCTAGAAATGGCGCCACCCATGGCCTTAAGGTGTGTTTGGGATTACATCTCTGCCCCATGTAAGAGAATTGTAGGACCAGATGCAATCAAAAATGGCAAAAAAAAGCAAACAGAAATGTTGCATGTTACACTAAAAATATAAGATATTACTATAATACTATTTGTGTTCTGAAAGTAAAAGCCTCATTTTAACTTGAGACACCTGTTCTGAAAGGGCCTGAGACTGCAACACCACTAAGCAAGCAACATAAAGACCAAAGAGCTCTCCAGACGACACAGTCGAGGACGTATATAAGTCAGGGTTGGATTATAAAAAATCCCAAACTTTGAACATCTCACGGAGTATTATACCATCCATAATAGCAAAATGGATGAATATGGCACAAACACAAACCTTAGAGGGAGCCTACCAAAGCTCACAGACCGGGCAAGCAGGGTATCACCTTAAGAGACAATAGAGACTCTAACAATAACACTGAAGGGACTCCAAAGAGCTACAGTGGAGATTAAAGGGAAGGTACATTAGGTACATACTGTAGTTTCTTTCTTTTACAATAGCAGATCGGTGCCGGTGCTGGGATCCTGGTGGCACGGTCCTTTTTTTTTTTTTTTTATAAGGCCGCCCAGTTCCCACCTTTGGCGCTATTTTTTAGCCGGACTCTATACACTGAGGACAGACGTGCTGACCCTCAGTGGCTACTGCTTAAAGAATACATAATGAAGAGATATGCTAAGATCACCAAACAGCATGTGAGAGACATGCTGTGTATGTTGCAAACCCATCACCTCAAAAATACCATTTCCATGAAGCAGTGTTAGGCTATGTTCACACAACGTGAGAGACCGGCCAATTGTCACGGAACAGCTGGTCTCTGAAAAGATCATCCCAACCCGTACTGCAGTACCGGCCGGATGATCTTTTCGGCCGCAGTGTTCTGATGGGGGCACATCCGTGCGTGCCCATGTCAGAACTCCCCACAGCACACTATAGAGCGAGCAGCCGGAGCCACTTGCTCCAAAGTCTGCACTGATATGGTTTTCTGCGGCTGCTATTCAATGAATAGCAGCTGCAGAAAATCCTGTCAGTGCACCCTATGGAGCGATCGGCTCCAGCCGCACGCTCCATTGTGTGCAGTGGAGAGTTCTGATAAAGGCGCGCATGGATGCAACCGCATCAGAACTCTGTGGCATTAGAGATCATCCGGGATGATCTTTTAAGATACCGGCCATTTTGTGACTCGGGCGGGTCACAGAACGGCTGGTCTCATACTGTGTATAAACATGGCCTTAATCTGATGGTAATCTGAGACTGGGACAGAGGTTCACCTCCTAACCAGGCAATGACTAAATATACTGCTTAAGCTACACTGAAATTTTTCTATTAGAAAGTTGTCTAACTTTTCATTATTCAGGGAATAAGATTTATTTACAGTCACCATGGGACCTCCAAGCCCTCCAAGTAGCTTGGCTAAGCTGAATATGACATAATGGCAGCATTGAGAAGTCAGTAGTCACCTACCTTCCTAATAATCTCTCCAACCATCCCATTCCAGACTCCATTTTGGTCCTTGGCGCCATACCGACCATCTTTCACCTCATGTACAGTATAGTTGAATTCCAAGGCTTCCGAAAGTTCAGACAGAATATCCAAACAGAATCCTTCTAATTCACCCGAGTCCGTCTTCATAGCAAAGGGCTTTTCCTATTGTAGATGATTGAAGCATGTTAATAAATTGTGATAGAAAATGATGATAGTCAAAAAATACTTCAATGACCAAAACCACCCCTCGATTTTTGTGAATTCTGAATATGAATACATGTATTTGTAAGGGAGGGCTCATATCTGGAGACAAAGCCAACCTTATGAAATACTTACCAGAATGGTGGTGACCTTAACAGTTTTTGGAATTTGACGCTTTGTTCTTCCCTATGAATAGATAGAATAGTAATGATGATGTAATAATTAACAGTTCACAAATTCAATGTTAACATTAAAAGTAGAATGTATGAGATAATGGAAAACCAGGATGGATTTTATGGTGTTATGATTGGTGTTAGGATTGGGTGGGCCCTATATAGAATACAAGTGAGGAGGCCAGTGTTGATGCTGACTTTAGCGGTTCAGCCGATTCCATATCCCAGTACTCGTCTGCAAGTTGAATAACCAAGAAAAGAATCTGCTCTGGGCTCTGCATTGGTTTATGTGGTTATCTGGTGTCTCAATTTATTTAGGTGATCTGGACTAGAGCATTTACTTAGAGAGATGGACTGAGGTCTGTATTTAAAGAGAAACTACCAGTAGGTTAGATTTAGGAGACTTTACCTTGCTGCTATATTCCCACTGTGTTCAGAACATTTTTTTAAGGGCCTTTTACACATTCAGATTATTGTACAGGATTGAGCATTATTAGAAACACTCCTGGGACAATTGTTGGCCTGAGTAAAAGTGACAACGATCAGCTGAAGAATGGATTGTCTGTTTAGAATCTGCTTTAGGGTAGCTTCACACACACCGTATTGCAGCAGTTTTTATGCTGCGGATCTGCAGCAGATTTGATCTAAACTGAACACAGAATCAAATCTGCTGCATATCCGGTATGTGTGAACGCACCCTTAGACTATGTTCACACTATGTAAGTTCCGCACAAATCACTTCTGCTGTACTTACGTAGTGCTGCAGGCTGAGGGAATCCTGGCACATAGTATACACTCCGGCCGGGATACCGAGCGGCTCTGTAGAAAACTGACATGTCAGTTTACTGCGGCCACAGAAAAACCCTGTCAGTTTACATAATGGAGCAAGCGGCTCTGGCCGCACGCTCCATTGTGTGCTGTGGGGAGTTCTAATGCGGACGCGCACTGATTTGCCCGCATAACAACTCAGCGGCGCTAAAGATTATCCGGACGGTACTGCAGTGATCTATTGTGAGACTGGCTGTTTCATGACCAGGCTGGGTAACGGAATGGCCGGTCTCATACTACCTGTGACCATAGCTTTAAAATGTATCTTTATCGGCAGCACATCTCCTTTTGTATAAATATATCTCTGCTGTCTGTTTCCAGGTCACTAGCAGTCTATATTTACCAGGCTGCTTGTGATCTGGAATCAATTCCCCAGCTGCTGCTGTAACTTCAGGCCGCCGCCTTCTCCTGAATTATTGACAGCCAGAGGAGGCGGGGCCTGAAGATACAGCCAGAGGACTGGAGAAACTAGATGTCACAAGCAGCATGGCAAGTATACACTCACCGGCCACTTTATTAGGTACACCATGCTAGTAACGGGTTGGACCCCCTTTTGCCTTCAGAACTGCCTCAATTCTTCGTGGCATAGATACAACAAGGTGCTGGAAGCTTCCTCAGAGATTTTGGTCCATATTGACATGATGGCATCACACAGTTGCCGCAGATTTGTCGGCTGCACATCCATGATGTGAATCTCCCGTTCCACCACATCCCAAAGATGCTCTATTGGATTGAGATCTGGTGACTGTAGAGGCCATTGGAGTACAGTGAACTCATTGTCATGTTCAAGAAACCAGTCTGAGAGGTTTCTAGCTTTATGACATGGCGCATTATCCTGCTGAAAGTAGCCATCAGATGTTGGGTACATTGTGGTCATAAAGGGATGGACATGGTCAGCAACAATACTCAGGTAGGCTGTGGCGTTGCAACGATGCTCAATTGGTACCAAGGGGCCCAAAGAGTGCCAAGAAAATATTCCCCACACCATGACACCACCACCACCAGCCTGAACCGTTGATACAAGGCAGGATGGATCCATGCTTTCATGTTGTTGACGCCAAATTCTGACCCTACCATCCGAATGTCGCAGCAGAAATCGAGACTCATCAGACCAGGCAACGTTTTTCCAATCTTCTACTGTCCAATTTCGATGAGCTTGTGCAAATTGTAGCCTCAGTTTCCTGTTCTTAGCTGAAAGGAGTGGCACCCGGTGTGGTCTTCTGCTGCTGTAGCCCATCTGCCTCAAAGTTGGACGTACTGTGCGTTCAGAGATGCTCTTCTGCCTACCTTGGCTGTAACGGTTGGCTATTTGAGTCACTGTTGCCTTTCTATCAGCTCCAACCAGTCTGCCCATTCTCCTCTGACCTCTGGCATCAACAAGGCATTTCCGCCCACAGAACTGCCGCTCACTGGATGTTTTTTCTTTTTTGGACCATTCTCTGTAAACCTTAGAGATGGTTGTGCGTGAAAATCCCAGTAGATCAGCAGTTTCTGAAATACTCAGACCAGCCCTTCTGGCACCAACAACCATGCCACGTTCAAAGGCCCTCAAATCACCTTTCTTCCCCATACTGATGCTCGGTTTGAACTGCAGGAGATTGTCTTGATTATGTCTACATGCCTAAATGCACTGAAGTTGCCACCATGTGATTGGCTGATTAGAAATTGAGTGGTAACATGCAGTTGGACAGGTGTACCTAATAAAGTGGCCGGTGAGTGTAGACTGCTAGTGATCTGTAAACTTGACAGCACTACTTGTCAGATCAGCCGGTGTCAGCAAACTATATAGATTTGTAATTTATTTCTATTTAAAAATCTCAAGCCTTCCAGTACTTATCAGCTGCTGTATGTCCTGCAAGTGTTTTTTTTCCAGTCTGACACAGTGCTCTCTGCTGCCACCTCTGTCCCTGACAGGAACTGTCCAGATCAGCAGCAAATCCCCATAGAAAACCTATCCTGCTCTGCATAGTTCCTGACACAGACAGAGGTGGCAGCAGAGAACACCGAGCCATAAGTACTGAAAGACTTGAGATTTTTAAATTACAAATCTATATAACTTTCTGAAACCAGTTGATTTGGAAGATTTTTTTCCCCTGGAGTTACCCTTTAAAGTGCACAGTATTACGTCCCACTGGATGAGTAGTCTAATCTATGGCCTGTATTGATTATGGGGTCATATACAATATTTTTATACCCCAGGTAGGCGTGGGATCTATATAATTTAGCAAGTCATGTTTTAAAAATGTATTGAGCCGCCTAAGACATCGCTCCTGGGAATCCTGCCTGATATTGGCGACTCACTTGTCATGGAGCTATATATAAAATTCTCGGACCTACAAACACCTCATTTCCATTACCTCCTGTAGAGTTACCTGGAAAACTAGCGGAGCCCAACAAATAGAATAATGATACTTCCTATACTCAGATCCAATTATGGCCCATGAAATACATAAGAAACATGGCCGGTAAAAGAACCCTAAACCCTTGGCTTCTAGCAGACATATCCACTCCGGAGATAAGACGTGACTGTTACTGCCATATGGAAGACATGTTGTGAATGTCTCAACCCCTATTTGCAATCTCCGTAACCATGGAAACAGTTGTTGCCATGCTCCGTTTTCTCTACGGTTCCAGATGTTTTTACCTTTAAGTGAAATCCATCCGATTCTTCAGCACCTTAAAAGAAGATATCAGCATTATATAAGATCCCTGTCAGAATGTAAAGTCCTCATAAACATTCCAGACATACAATATGAGCCCCATTCATTAGAACAGCCCGTGACATGGATTTCTTACAGAACAGT
This sequence comes from Dendropsophus ebraccatus, assembly GCF_027789765.1. Taxonomy (NCBI): domain Eukaryota; kingdom Metazoa; phylum Chordata; class Amphibia; order Anura; family Hylidae; genus Dendropsophus; species Dendropsophus ebraccatus. The sequence goes on along the minus strand of NC_091465.1, from coordinate 29,042,900 downwards.
AGTGCATTCTCTGGGCATCAACAAAAGTCAAGAGGGAAAGTTCCTCGAAGAAAGACGTTGTTGTTTTCAGAATCTTGATGCCCTTTAAGTGACATCAAAATATAATAAGTCGAAAAAGCTGTGGCTTGTCCAACTCTTTTCCTGAGATTCTTTATTTTTTTTCCTACATAATCCTTGGCAAGACTTGGAAGAGTTGTAAAACAACCCTGGCTGCTTTCTCCCCTCTCAGCTTGAGTTGACTGCTCGGAGAATGCATGGTCTTGTTACCTTTTCAAAGCCTCCTCTCATGTAAAAAGTTCTTTTCAAGTCAAGTTAAAGAGCTGCTCGAGAATGTTCCAAGAAAACCAGTATGTCTATTGATGCGGTCAGATGCCCCATCGCCTTTGCCGTATGCGTCTGGAAAACCCTTTATCTGGTCTTTATTCCAGCTGTCGCCCTCTATGGAGCCATAAATTATTGGGAGTTGGTATAAAATATCCCTGTGCTGTAGACCGGTATGGTCCTACCTTGGTTTGATCACTTACTGTGGGACATGGTAGAACATGGTTCACAGTCTTTATTACTTAAGGTCATTTTTTAATAAACCAATTTTCCTCCCAATCTATACATTCCACTTAGGTGGGTTTTCCAGGTTTACAAAAACAGCAGCGCTCTTGACCTCAGTTGGGGTGTGAGTTTTGCAGCTCAGTTCCGTTAAAGTGAATGGAAATGAAATGTAGTACCATACACAACCTGAGGACAGGGTGTTTTCGCTAATCCTGGATAACTCCTTTAAAGGTACCATGGTACATCTGGCAGTTCTGTACCCCACTTAGGAGCGGACTACAAACCTGCCAGGATTTTGAAAGAGTATCTTGTGGCCCTAGCCAAATGAGAGATATCTTTTAAAGAAATGGAAACACTAAGGGTGTGTTCACACCCACAAATGAGCATAAAAAACACCCATAAAAACAACAGCACCCATTGACTTGCTAAAAGCAGCACTGGAAAAAAAAGGAATGGTGTTACTTTTCAGAGCTGATCCACTCAGTAGCTCACAATGAAATCAATGGGAGCTTTTTTATTAACAGTGTGAACATACCCTAAGAATGATAATTCATTATTGCTATCTTCTGTTGTGTATATGGGCTTAGCATAGTAGTGCCTGTCCCTTGAGTAAGCACAGAGACAAAACTTAAAGGGAACCTATACAATAAAATTGTTGTTTAATCTCTCACCATATGATTAAAATTCTTGTTCTAAACTTAGAAGTCCAGTGGGTGGTGCTAACGATTGACAATAGGTGCCCCTGTTTCCCTAGCCTAGCTGGATGCAGCAGATATTGGTAAGCAGGATTAAAAAAATGTAGCCAAATGATCTATTCTGTATAGTTTCCATAACTCTCATACAAGTTGATGGGAGTTACAGAAAATTTTAGCAACACTAGATATGCCATTTCAATAACTTGTTAAGGAAACCTAGTAGCTCATGGAAGCTATAGCTCTTCCATACCTTCCATTGACTTCTACGCAAGTTACATAAATAGCATAGAACAGAGGTGTCAAACTCAGGCCCTCCAGCTGTTGCAAAACTACAATTCCCATCATGCCTGGACAGCCAAAGCGGAGTTTGTCACCTGTAGCATAGAACAATCTGTACACCTGCTGCGATTAGTTCTATTAGAAAATATTTCTATTTTTCCTTCTGCAGCTTGGATATATTACTATACACTGCAAGCTGCTCGGTTCCTGCCTCCTTTTCAGGATCAAGCAGCTTGGAAGGTTTTGTAATAAAAGGTGCACAAGAAAAAAAATCCTGAAAGCTTTTTTAAAATAATCTAAGGCAATTTGCAATGGTGGCCTTAGGATTAAAAGGAGAAGTCTGGCGAAATGTTTTATTAAAGTATTGTATTGCCCCCCAAAAGTTAAACAAATCACCAATATACACTTATTATGGGAAATGCTTATAAAGTGCTTTTTTCCCTGCATTTACTACTGCATCAAGGCTTCACTCCCTGGATAAAATGGTGATGTCACTTCCTGGATAACATGGTGATGTCACTTCCTGGATAACATGGGGCTGTCACTTCCTGGATAAAATGGGGATGTTACTTCCTGGATAACATGGTGATGTCACGACCCGACTCCCAGAGCTGTGCGAGCTGTGGCTGCTGGAGAGGATGATGGCAGAGGGATGCTCAGTGTCCCTCCAGTGCCCTGTGTCCCACTGCCATCATCCTCTCCAGCAGCCACAGCCCGCACAGCTCTGGGAGTCGGGTCGTGACATCACCATTTTATCCAGGAAGTGACATCACCATGTTATCCAGGAAGTGACATCACCATGTTATCCAGGAAGTGAAGCCTTGATGCAGTAGTAAATGCAGGGAAAAAATCACTTTATAAGCATTTCCCGTAATAAGTGTATATTGGTGATTTGTTTAACTTTTGGGGAGAAATACAATACTTTAATAAAAATTTTGCCCGACTTCTCCTTTAAAGCTCATGGGGCTCAAAGGCAAATTCTGTACCCAGCACCTTCACCTATCACAGGGCTAGGGAACCTTTGCTCTCCAGCTGATGCAACACTACAACTCTAATCATGCCTGAACAGACAAAGCTAACCATACTTAGTTCTCCATAGCTTCTGAAATAGCTGTCTGTGCAAAACTACTACTCCCATCGTGCCTGGACAGCCAAAGCTAAAGCTTTGGCTGTCCAGGCACGATGGGAGTTGTAGTTTTGCAACAGCTGAAGAGCCAAGTTTCCCTACCTTTGACCTATCACATACTGTTTAGTGAAGTTTCTGTGTATACTTATACATATGTTGGGTAACCAGGGGACCATAGACAGCTATTTCAGAAGCTATGGAGAACTAAGTATGGTGACCATGGTTACAGCAGGAAGGGAAGATCTGTCTAGCGCTAGGAGAAGGGGGTCATCTGTAAGAACGGAGACAATATATTCTTTATGTGGTGATGTGCTTATGTCACCGGACACAATACGGCATGAAATCTTGGCTAGTGTCAGATTGAGGTATGGATAATCAGGTTAACCGTACTATGGGGACTTCTATATCGGATGGGTGTAACATAAAGAGCACATTGTTATGCTTATACAAAGACATATGCTAGTTGAATTTGATCCAGATGACGGTCTATTGGTAACACGGGTCATTATCTCTGTGCCATAATGTCTACTTTGTTCCAATACTAAAGTTTATTTCTCATACACATGCAGTAAAATATACGGGTCAGGTTTATGTGAAGCAGACTAGCATATATTTACATTGATGGGTATGTAACTATGGTAGGAGACAGTCACCATCTGTCTGACGGCAGATTATTATAAAGGACGTTAACAACGACAGCATCAAGAAGGTCTGGTCGTTGTTACCAGTTATCATAGTTTACTGAGGGAAAATATATATTTTTAAAGTAATATATATATATATATATATATATATATATATATATATATATATTTTTTTTTGTAAACCTGTGTTTCCTATAAACTAAGGGAATCTGTCAGTTCTATATCATGCTCAGAGCTCAAGTATCAAGGAGGCAGTGCTGGGATGCAGCATGCATGCCCCCTCCCTCCCCCACCCCACTTTCACTGGTTGACGAACAGGACTAAGTGCTGTAAGCTGGGGCAGGTGGGGGAAAGAGGAGGCAAGAATTGTGTGACCGCGTACTGTCTCCTTGACACTTAAGCATGATATATAGCTGAAAGATTCCCTTTAAAAACATTATATTATGTTGCTGTCTCTGTATGAATAAACTAACAAGTGGGAGTTACCATTCCCCTTGTCATTGCTGTGTCTACCCAGTAGCCCAGTTGTCAATTTATTAAAGGATTCCCAAGAGGAATGGCACAATCAAAAATAATGTTCCAAAAATGTTATTTTATGGGGAATACTCATATTTACCAAAGCCGGCATGTCGAGAGAGTTAAGAGGCTCTTGAAACTGTTTGTAGGTGATCTTTAATAGCGTCTGTTGAATCTATAAGGGGGTTTACATAAGCCATCAATGTCTGATCTGCGGGGTGTCGACAACTTTCACACCCACCGATCAGCTGTTTGGCAGAGTCGCAGATCCAGCACAGTATATGCACAGTGAACGGGGGCCAGAAGTGGTTGGCTGTATACATTGTGTAGTGGTCATGCTGGGTTGAAGTAAATGGGAGCTAAGCTGCAGTAACCTGGCATTGTCACTATCCAATGAATGGAACCAACTGCTTCTGTCCCATTGTGTTAATATTGGAGCAACGTCTTTGCCAGATAACTCAATGGTGGGGGGTGTCAGGTGTCATAACTAGAGATGGCTGAACAGCCGAAAATCTTAGGTTCTTAGTCTTAGGTTGCCGAACATTCCGTATTTGATTCCTGATGCCTTTCCCGGTCCGTGGGGAAGGGGGAGACAGCCCGAGGACCGCCTGGAATTCCAGGATTCAGCCTAGGTAATAGGCAGGACCCTGGCTGTCTCCTCCTTCCCCACAGACCGGGATGGCATCAGGAATCAAATACGGAAGGTTCGGCAAGTTCAATCGAACCTAAGATTTTTGGCTGTTCGATCATCTCTAGTCATAACCCCTTTCGATGAGACATTGATCCTGAGGACATCCATGTAAAAGCCCTTGACAACCCTCCCATACGCCCAATACTTCCTACCTCCATCACACCCCATATGAAAACTCAAGCAGTCTCTTGGTCATGGCACTTTAAAGGCTTCCATGACACTAAGGCATGGTAGGTGTGCTTCCAGTTGGTTTAGGTCGTGGGGAATGCCTTCTGGCTATAAGGGACTGGCATCCAATGGGATCATCTGTATGAAAAGTGTATCTTTAGTAGCATTGCACCGTTATCATAATATATCCAGTTATTTACTTAGAAATAAACAACAATATGGGATGTAAAAGTGATCCCAATAAGCTTTCTTAAATTATTATGGAAAATAATACACCATGCCAGCATAAAGGATGACTCCCGGCCACACTCCCCCATGTGCATGACAATAGTGATCATTAGGCAGTCGGAGCGCTCATTTACATAAACTATTTTACTGACCTGTGTCGTCCATCCACAGGATGACAAGTGTCAAAACCAGCACCAGGGATTTCTTCATGGCTGTCACTGTGAAAAATAAAAAAAAGCAAATATTCCAATTACGTTCACTTTCCAAAACCGTTGCTTTCTGTTGCCAAGGATATGTTATTTTACTCTTGTTACCAGGGTTATCGCTTCTGGTTCTCGGCCAATAATTAGCAGCTCTTGGATTCAGTCACTACAGACACGTACCCCAGGAGGAGTACAGAAGGGGGGGGGGGGGGGGGGGGGGGGGGGGGACGAAAAAATCTCTATAGTAATGTAGACTATGGGGGAGATTTATGAAAGGGTGTAAATATACACCTGGCGTAAACTGCGCCCATAGCAACCAATCACAGCTCAGCTTTTGGCTCTGGTAAAATATAAGAGGAGCTGTGATTGGTTGCTGTGGGCAGTTTACGCCTGGTGTATATTTACACCCTTTCATAAATCTCCCCCTATGTGTTGTGCATAGGCAGATCCGAGGGGTTGGGGTAGTAGACCCTGACTTACCTGTTACATTACACTCTATATACTTTACATTTACAGTTACATTTTGTATAGGAATGTCATTGAAGGGATTATGTACATTCTTCGTATAGTTGACTTTCTACTATAGGAAAAAACTGCAAGTAATTTAATGATACCAGAACCTAATAAGAGGCCCAGGATTTAGAGGGAAATTCATAACTACAAACAACATCCATCAAAAAGGGCAAGGTCCGGAGAACGCAGGGGGGCCAGGGGTTCATGGAGAAAAAAAACTAATTCAGTCATTTAATTGCAGACAGAATAAATATCATCTGATGCTCCAGCCAACCATGAAGCTGTTGTAGGAATGACTTCACATTGATGTGAAGGCCAAAACATGGGAGAAGCAGTGATGGGAAGGAGCAACGTAGACTGCTAAAATACACAGCTCCACTAAATCAATGGATTTAAACTAGTTTTCTGGTTAAAACATTGATACATTCCCCCTAGGTTTTGCACGGCTATTATACAGATGAAAAACCTGGACAAACCTGGAAAAAGAGGTCATAAACCCAACCAGTATGTGTGTGTGCACATGTTTGAAGTTCATAGAGTGTGAGTCAGGGTGTAATGGAGAAGAGTTAAATTAAAGCAACTCCGTACCCACAACCTGCCCCCAACCCTTAAACCACTTGTATCGTCGGATCTGTCCTGGGGTCCGTTCAGCAGGTGATGCTGTTATTGTCCTTAAAAAAGAACTTGCAGCGCTGTGTCAAATTAGCGTAGCCTAGAGTGTCTATGTCCTAGGCCTCTCCGTCCCTCCTCCCCGCCCTCTCCACCATTAGGAATGCCCCTGGGCAAGATTTCTCCTTTACATCACTTCTCTGAACACTGCACAGGTGCCTTAACGATCCAGCACATGTGTAGTATTCAGACAGGTGATGAGTAGGAGAAATCCTGCCTGGGTCATTCCTAAGGATGAAGAGGGTGCAGAGGAGGGACGGAAAGGTGTCATAGGCCTAGGACACAGACGCTCTAGGCCAGGCCAATTTGACACAGGGCTGCAAGTTTAGGCTATGTTCACACTACGTAAAATAAGGGCCGTTGTCCGCGCCGCAAAACTACGGCCGTTGTTTTGAGGCTCCCTATTATGACTGCAATGCTATGTAACTACGGCCGTTGAATGCACACTACGTATCAGATAACGGCCGTTGTTTATGTGCCCCCGTGAAAAATGAACATGTCAATTATTTCCGGCCAGTAATACTGCAACAACGGCCATGGATTTCAATGCTGCTGTGAACGTAAAACTTATATCTGCCGAATTAAACTTGATTTTGATGTGGTTTCTCGAGCTGGGCGCAGTATTTAAAGTAAGTGACCTGTTTCATCCCGCTTATAAACATGCTAGGAATCAAAATTAAACAATGGCCGTAGTTTTTACAACTAGCCCATACGATCGTAATTCTACGGCCGTAGTTTTGGTCACAAAAATCTGGCCGTGAAAACAACGGCCGTTATTTAACGTAGTTTTTTTTGGACAGTCACTGCATCACCTTTCGAACGGATCCCAGGACAGATCTTGAATTAAAAAGCAGCTATCCGATGGTACAAGTGGTTTGGGGGGGGGGGGGGGGGGGGGAGATAAAGGGTCTCCATAATGACATGTTTTAGGGCACAATTAAATGGGCGTTATCACTTTAAAAAACTTTAAACATGATGTATAGACACTAGAGATGAGCGCCTATGGCTGTGTCCAGGTTTTCCCTGGCTCCAGCCAGCTTCAGCCACCAGAATTAAAATGCTGAACGATCAGACTCGAGCATGATGGAGTTGCCCTTTTCTCTAATAGACACATCAACAGTTTTGATCGGTTGAGTTTTGAGTCTACCTGGTGGCAGAGATGGGCGAGGAAGCGTACAAACCATTTTTTTTGTTTTCCCCAGGCTAAACACATAAAAATACAGCTTGGAATACCCATAGATATTTTACTCTGGATGAGACTCAATGGGACAGAATTGCTGTGGATTTAAAAATTCATTGGCCATTAGCTGCACATCTCCCCATGTAATAACTGCAGAGAGCTGATTAAACGGGTTATCCAGCACTATAAAAACATGGCCACTTTCTTTCAGACACAACACGACTCTTGTCTCCAGTTCAGGTGCGTTTTGCAATTAAGCTCCATTCACTTCAATGGAACTGAGCAGCAAAAACCCACCCAAGCTGGAGACAAGAGTGGGGCTGTCTCTGGAAGAAAGTGGCCATGTTTTTGTAGCGCTGGATAACCCGTTTAAAGCTAAGGGCTGCATAAACAATCTATTAATAGGAGCCATGTAAAAGGCTCTGTAAACAAACGTCATCTGGCGAGATTGGCACTCATTTACTAAGCCGCTTAGGCCGTCTTTTAAGGTTATGTTCCCACATTTTTTTTTTCTTAAAAGTCCAAGGAGCATTTTCTTACCAAAATGCACGAAGGTGCAATAAGGATGCGGTGCATTGCGAGCCCCCAACCAACCACATTTCCACATCCATCTGAAAACATGCCTCCTAGAGTCTTACAATGGCCATGCAGTGTTGCTTTGGTCACTGAAGAATGCATTGGGGCATGGTTTCAGATGCATACATGTTAATCTGCTGTTGTGTTGCTGTACGACTGGGAGCACTAAGAATAAATATATATTCTTTTACCTTTAGTGGCATCTTTGATAAATCTTCAATCTATTCAATATGTAAATTAGGTGATTTGGTGCACTAGGTGTGTCTCACCCCTGATGTACTAAACTGCCTACCTTGCATATTGAAAAGAGTGAAGATTAGTGTACCCATCAGACACTCTGCATTGATGAGCCCCAGAGTGACATCACTGCAGAGTGCCCCCTTCATCAGGAAGGCTGACAGGGCAGATCGGTAGTCCCCGCCTCTGGTATTTCAAACCATCTAATGTGCATAACTTAATGAGATTTAACAAAAAAAGGGTGCTGAGGATGAAGGTAATAAGAGTACCTTAAAGCGAATCTGTCCCCCCAATCTGCCTCCTTCCCCAAAAGCGCCTCTACCATCGGATAGCTGCTTTTAATCCAAGATCTGTCCTGGGGTCCATTCGGCAGGTAATGTAGTTTTTGTCCTAAAAAACAACTTTGAAACTTGCGGGGCTGTGTCAAATTAACGTGGCCTACAGTACCCCTGCCCTCGGGTTGTGACGCCCCTTTGTCCCTCCTCCCTCTCAACCATTAGGAAAGCCCCCAGGCAGGATTTCTCCTAATCATCACTTGTTTGAACACTGCACATGTGCTGGATCGTTAAGGCACATGTGCAGTGTTCAGACAGGTGATGAATAGGAGAAATCCTGCCTGGGGCGTTTCTAAAGATATGGAGGGTGGGGAGAAAGGACGGAGAGGCGTCACAGGCCTAAGGCACAGACACTCTAGGCCACGCCAATTTGACACTGGGCTGCTAGTTTAAAAGTAGTTTTTTAGGACAATAACCATCACCTGCCGAATAGACCCCAGAGCAGATCTTGAATAAAAAGCATCTATCCGACGGTACAAGTGGATTGGGGGCAGATTGTGGATACAGAGTCGCTTTAATTCTCAGAGTCCCCGACTCTATGGGAACATACCAGCAGGTTAGACTCCTGATCCGCTATTAGTTTCCCTTTAACTGTCCTCCTCTACCAGTGGAATACCACTTCCAAATATAGTTGAGGATCATATAATCCAGAGATGGGGAACCTTTGTCCCTCCAGCTGTTCGAAAACTACAATTCCCATCATGTCTGGACAACCAAAGCGGGAATTGTATTTTGACAACAACTGGAGGGCCGAAGGTTCCCCATGCCTCAAGATGACCTATGCATGAAAACCATGAAAAATACTTCTATTTCATATAATATTCATAAATGCAACATGAAGTGAGTCCCTTAATACAGTCATGTATCTAATTGACAGTGTGACAAAATAATTGTACATTGTTTCCACCAGCAAACGTCACTAATAACAATCACAATTGCTTCTCGAAAATTATTTAACTCCCCATTTTTGGATCCAATCGAAGTGTAAATCAGATGTTGCTCTGGACGTCAATCAAATAAACCAGTCCATGTTTTCAATTACATGACAAGCATATGTCCCGAGAAACTATTTGGCAGTAATCTGCTAACATATTTCATCAGCCGATGCCATACATAGATCTCGCAGTCAGCCTTCAATATGGAATGCTGCGCTGACTGTGAATGCCTTTGCTTGCATAACATCCCGATCCCTCGAGAGGCTTGTGAGGAAAGAACGGTCTGAAAGAAATCTTTACAGGATGGAAACTATCAAATAAAAGGGAATATTGAATAAATACAATGTGGCTGAAATAATCCACACACAAGGGAACAAGCGCTGGCTCCATATCAAGAGCCCCTTCAGAGAAATATGCACATCCTGGATTTGACCTGCTTCCCTATGGATGGTGGATTTAGAGAGTCCATCCAGCCGCTCCCTTAATTTTAGATTTTACAAGGAATATTCAGGTGGTTTTAATACTTGCACACAGTCTTCTTAGAAAAGACCTTTTCTCCGTTATCATGCAAGGGTATTGGCATACATAGAGCTCAGAGTAAGAGTAAGTGGGCCCATTTTACATTAGATCCGAATACAAAGCAATATAATGGAACTGATAGCGAAGTGAAATTTTAGAAGCATCCCCTGTTTGTCTGGGATATTGTCTGCTTCTTAAGGTTGTATAACATTGCAACCAATCATTTTATTCTCTCAGTTTCATCCAAAATAAAAAAGTGAATCAACTTTGCAAACAAGTCTACATTAGAAAAATTCTACCTCTGTATCTAATGCAAATGTTTGTGTTGCCATGGTAACAGACTACAAACAAAGGCTGTGTAGTCTGACATGGCAGTAACACTTCTTTTCCATTCTTATCATAACCCATTTAATGTCCTTTGTTAAATATAGGTTTGTTGAGGTCTATGAGCCTGTATTGTACCCTTGTTTATCTCTGAATACCGAGATGTACAGTGGTTTTTTCTGTTGGACCCGTTAGCATGAATAAATAAAAAAATAGGACGTCATAACTCGGACAAGATGACGTCACAGATACCCTTATAGAAGTCTATGAGAGACGTGTTTTTCATGAATAGCGCAGATCTGACAAACACGTGAAAAACACGGATGTCAGGTAATCGGCGTAATTTAGAAAGCTTTAAACAGATGCGTGAATAACATGGACGGATGCAATCATGGATGTTTTTGACGGATCACAGAGCTAGATAGCAGACCTCATCCACAGACCTTAAAAATCACTGAAGGTGTAAATAAGGCCTAGGGAAGGATAGCTTTGTATTTTGGCTCAACACTTGACTACAATATGACAGCACTTGGGAGTGCCTATGGCTCCTTACATGTAGTGTACACACACCGTTAGGCTATGTTCCCACTAATTACTAATAAGCTAAGACAATGTCCGTTGTTGTCAAACAACAATTGGAATTAAGAATCATGACCATTAATTTCCGGCCGCTGTTTGACAACACCGGCCATTGTCTGAGCGTATGTAGTGGGAACATAGCCTCAGATGAATTAGCACTTAGCAGACAGAGAAACCTGTCATCAATTTTATTCTTCCTGAACCACAAGTCACTGGGGTGGAGAGCTCTATCAATCAAAGTTAGGGGCTCAAGGAGAAGCTACTGGGGACCATCACAATGACCAGTGGCTTAAAGGGGGTATCTGGAGAGCAGAAAAGCTCCACTTCCTCCATCTGGTTTTCTTGGAAGGTACTTCAAAGACGAGAGAGAGCAGAATCTTGTTATAGGTAAAAATGAATAGCTGCTCAATGTTACCAATGTCATGGAGTCATCGAGCAAGCTATGGGATATTGCGGACAGGTGTACTTTTGCCCACGCCATAATCACAACTTAGACCAGCATCATCTTATCTCAGAAGTATCTTCCAAGGTGGCCAGAGAGAGGAAGTGGGGCGACAGAAAGCAGAACAGTTAGGACTTGTTCTGCTCTCCAGATAACCCAACATAGGTAACATGAATGTGATAACAGGTTCCCTTTAAGACAATCTGTTTTCTCTCTCCCTAACCCTGCATTGTGTAGTTGTTTAACAATAAAGTGTACTGTATACCTATATATTATGGAGATCACTGTATGAGCAGTATATAAGAAGCATCCTCTAGTGGTGGTTGTAGGCAGCCAAGATGCTATACTGCTGTAAAATAGTCATTTCTGCATATTTGTCACGAAAAAGACAGACATTAGCCACATTGAATGACAATATGGCTGCTCCTCTTGGTTAAGTGCCTAAGTACCTGACCTATGAGCCTAATAAAATGCCCTAAAAGAGGCATTCTGAGGATGTTTTTTTTTTTTTTAATGGAATAAGGGGGTATTCTGGAGATAGACCCTCCTTTTTATAGAGTGGGGGTGCAGCTATCCCCTGCAGATGCCATTCTGACATTCCCACTTCTCATTGCTTCCTCTGACATGTTAAAGGGGTTATCCAGCGCTACAAAAACATGGCCACTTTCTTCCAGAGACAGCCCCACTCTTGTCTCCAGCTTGGGTGGGGTTTTGCTGCTCAGTTCCATTGAAGTGAATGGGGCTTAATTGCAAACCGCACCTGAACTGGAGACAAGAGTCGTGTTGTCTCTGAAAGAAAGTGGCCATGTTTTTGTAGCACTGGATAACCCCCCCAGGACATGCCCTCTTAGTCAGTCACTGGCAGAGGATGGTAACCAGCGATTGGCTGACACAACAGAGGAAGGGGGCAGCAGGGACCTGTGGCTGTCAGAGTGGTAGCTGCAGGATATTGGGGCTGCTGAAACGTATTCATAAAGGACTCAAGGTACTTAAAAAAAACAAACAAACAGAAAACATTAACTAGAATACCCCTTTAAAATAACTAAAATAACCACTGACTTGAAATAAACAAATTTGCTGAAAGTTTAGGTTCGCACGAACCCAATCAGCATTTAAATCCCACAGCCTGGAGAAGGTGGATGCAGCCCGAGGACTGCCCGGAAAACATGGATACAGCCATAGGTGAAATGATCATGAGTGATGAGTGAATGAATGAAAGATAAGTGAAATTACAGCCATAGGCTATGTTCACACAATGTAAGTTGTGTATTAATCATGGCCGTTATTGCCGATGTGCAACAAGGTGGAATCTGATTTGTTTCCAAGGGCAACTGAGCCAGTTTCACTTTACACCAGCTTTGATAACTCTCCCCCATAGTATATGCTCTGGGCGGGATCGCTAGCGGCCACGCAAAAAATGGACATGTCACGGAATGGCCGGTGTCTTACGCCATGTGAACATGGCCATAGGCTGTATCCACCTTCTCCAGGCAGCGGGATTCAAATGTCAATTGTTTGGATTATTGTGAACCCGAATTTCTGTGAAGTTTGCTCGTCTACCATTGACCAATCATCAGCCATATATTATTTATTATATTACCTGCTGAAGTAGTACATAAAAATATTCTCAATATATAGGGTAACCTTTCCATAAGCCTACCTCTATGAGAAGACCCTACCCAGACCAGATCTGGTGTGCCCCATACATCATGCTTAGTGGCCATCGTCTTTGAGAAGACCACCCTATAGAAGACCAGTGCAAATGTAATTGGGAAAAGACACACTGTATAACACTTCTTGACTGAATACAGGTATAAACTATAAAATGTTGCATAGAAAAGTAATATGTAAACCAGGTCAATCGGAATCCATGTATAGTATAATTCTCTTACAAAATCACTGAAGTTTTCAAGAAGTGATAGCATCATATTCCTCCCCCCCCCCCCCCTGCTAGAAACACCATGACCCCCTTTTCCATAATGCACAATAGGCATAAATCTGATTATAGTAATTACCTTCTTCTACAGACTTCATAATTCTCAAGAATATGCAAAATCTTCTGAATCTCTCAGAAAATGACGTGTTCTCCGATCCCAGATATAAGAAATTCTGATGCGTTGCTAGGTAATTGAATCAGTAAAACATTTCACTAAAAATAGCCCTGTTGTTTTTCCCACCTTAACCTGTTTAGGTTCTACATGACCACTCACACAATTATTTTCACAGCAACCTTTGGTCTAGATCATATTCTCTTACGTCACTGATGCACCAACTAACAGCAAACTTTTTATTAGTTTTATAAAAAAAAAAAAAATCATAAAAATTGCATAATAAGATTACAAGGACAACATAAAAATGTAAAAAAAAATTGTCTTACCAAATTTAATTATTTCAATAAGGACAACATAGACGCAAAAATACCCCAAAATAGCAACAAAAACAATCTCCTGATTTTGCACCCACATTTGAATGATGAAAAACCGACAACCTCCGAATTATTTTAAGTCATTGTAAATAGTCAAAGTCTAAAGTTGTACACGAAAAAAAAAAAAAAAAATCACAAAAAAAATTTGTTATAAAATATATATAATTTTAAACAGTTTAAGAAAATAATGAATTTAGAATTTTGCCCTCTTATAAATTAGGATGAAGTCTTACCACTTAGTTCTCCAGGAAGCAGCGTCCTATGTCTGTAATTCTTCTCTCAGCAGCAATTGAGAGAGAGAGAATGCAGCTTCTCAGGAAAACATAGCAAATCCTGCAGTTTCAACAGAAGATGTTGAGGGATTGGAGGAGGAGGAGCGAGCCAGCCTTATGGTTTAGTGGCCCCTTATTGGAATGTGTGTATTACTGCTTCTATTTTTCACTGTGATTGACTGGAGGATAATTATGTGATCCCTTTGGGAGAATAATAATATATAGCAATATTATACGGCCAGACTGGATGGGGAGCAGCATTCAGAAATTCAACTGGGGGGAAACGATTGGAAATTTGATTTTTTTTCTTCTTCTTTATGGCTTAATTACTGAACAACAGAAAAAACACACAAAAAAAAAATAAAAGTATGTTGCAGTTTTCCCATTTATTTTACTCATTATTGTTCATTATACTGTATTAGGATATCATTTTGTTATATTACTTTTGAGTTCAATTTTATTTTATTTTTTTTTGTGTTGAAAAGCACCACTGCCGCTAAAAGGTGTCTGGACTATATGTTATCACCCTGTCACCATGTGATGCTGACGTATCCGTGCGCAGACACATCCCATCCACGTACAGGTTTTTCTTAAATCCTAAAGTACGGTATTCTTTGCTTTAGGGTATGTTCACACATACAGAATCCGGAGCACATTCGATATCAATGTAACTACATAACTGGACACAGCATCAAATCTGCTGCGGATCCTGTACGTGTGAACGCACCCTTAGAGGCCAAGACACAGCATGTTCGGAAAGTGATCTTTATATAGATACTTGGGGGGAGATTTATCGAACAGGTGTAAAGTAGAATTGTCTTAATTGCCCCTAGCAACCAATCAGATTCCACCTTTCATTCCTCACAGATTCTTTGAAAAATGAAAGGTGGAATCTGATTGGTTGCTAGGGGCAACTAAGACAATTCTACTTTACATCTGTTTGATAAATCTCCCCCTAGGTGACCATAAAAGAAAATGGAGTCTGTGCCAGTCCATGCATGGACACATTGGCATCCAATTGTAACAGGACGCCAATGTATATGTGCAAAGGAAGGTCCATGGTACAGTACTGATGGCCCCCTTTGGCATTAGACAGGGGTCAGCATGGGACCACTGTGTGGCTAAACAGCCCCATATAAACCGTAAACTGCAATGTCCTGTGTGATCTGACACCTTTCTATTACTGTCAGCAGGATCTTTCTTAGTGATTTGTGCTACAGTAGCTGTTTTGTATGATCAGGTGCAATACTCAAACCTAGAGATGAGCGAACCTGGCTGAGGTTCGGGTTCGTACTAGGGCTGAGCGAAGCGGCCGAGGTTCGGGTTCGTATAAACCTGAACTATCGGCTTCTGATTCCCACTGTCTGCCCGCTCCGTGGAGAGAGTGGATACAACCTTGAGGACAGCCTGGAAAACTGGGATACAGCCATAGCCATAAGCTGTATCCCAGTTTTCTAGGCGGTCCTCAGGCTGTATCCACCCTCTCCATGAAGCCGGCAGACAGCGGGAATCAGAAGCCCATAGTTCAGGTTCATACGAACTCAAACCTCCAGCGGTTCGCTCAGCCCTAGTTCATACGAGCCCGAACCATCGACATTTGACTCCCTCTGTCTTCCTGTTCCATGGGAAAGGTGGAGACAGCCCGAGTCCTGCCTGGAAAACAGATACAGCCTATGACCTAGGCTGTATTCCTGTTTTCCATGCGGGACTGGGGCTGTCTCCTTCTTTCCCAAAGAACTGGGAAGACAGAGGGAGTCAAATGCCGATGGTTCGGGCTCGTACAAACTAGGGATAAACGAACCAGCCGAGGTTCGAGGTCGCTCATCTCTACTCATACCCCATACAGAACAACAGAACCAAACTTAGATCATAATAGTAAAAACTCAAGGGGTCCGAATGTTGAAGCTTTTGACAGTATAAGGTGTATGGGGGCTTCCCAATGCCCTACTGACAGACTATTTTAGTTGTTGGAGATAGAGGTCGGGCAAGATGGATTTTCACTTCTGAACATTCATGTGTATGGGGAGGACAGGAGAGATAACGGTTTCCAAGCGTTAAGACAGGGATGGGGAACCTTCAACCCTCCATCTGCTTCAAAATTACAATTCCCATCATGCCTGGACAGCCGAAGCTAAAGCTTCGGCTGTCCAGGCATGATGGGAATTGTAATTTTGCAGCAGATGAAGGGCCGAAGGTTCCTCATCCCTGTCTTAACGCTTGGAAACAGTTATCTCTCCTGTCCTCCCCATACACACTGCAGGTCTGGGCTCTATAAATATAAGAGCTTGGGACAACCATAGGCTACTCTTGAGGCCTGAGGTTCATAAGACTTGATCTAATTCGTCTGCTTTGGCAGAGAACATGCTTGACCCATAGGTTACTCCATTGAACCTCTTGTAACCATAGTGTTATGCCACCGCTACTAATTGTACAATTACCTGAATGACTGACACATTCTGGTTGCTGCTGGAGCCATTGGAACCTTTAACCTCTTCCCATAACCTTTAGACACACACATTCATTGATCTGTCAAACATATGTGGATTTATTAGAATCTTTCCACATCATTAGATGCATCACATATTATGTATCCCAGCTGAAATCTATCCTGATGAAACACAAGCACCATTTCTATGATGTCGTAGAAACATCACATTGTAACATAAACCAAAATTATTTTACGACTTATTAAAGGCATTGGTGGCTTCCCAGGACCTGGACAACAACCAATGTCCTCATCTTTTAGTCATGTCATTATTAGAGATCGCTATTGCTCGGCATTTGAATATTGGTGGCTGATTAAGTTGGATGCAGCCCTAGGGAGTGCAGGAAAACATGGATACAGTCATAGGCCGTAGGCGTTCATCTGTAGTCATTATCTTTACAATTGGACTGGTAGAAACCAATTCTGGTTGTCCTCTGTGATATCCAAGGTTATATAGTTCCTCTTTATGAATCACTTGTTTTCTCAGACATGTGAAATACCTAAATATTAAGGGTACGTTCACATTTACCGGATCCGCAGCAGAAAATACGCAGATCCGCAGCGGATTTCATTTAAATAACTGAACACAGCATCAAATTTGCTGCGGATCCTGTAGGTGTGAACGCACCCTAAAATTAATTTCCCCCCAAAACTTCTGTGTGTCTTTGTAGCCTAATGCTCATCTACCCCAATTCCCTGACAGCTCCTGGTCATATATTATCTCCACAGGCAATGCCAATGCACCCCCACCCACATATCCAGATTTTTCTATGGATACTCCCTTGTATACATATGGACCCACCAACAGTCTACAGTACGCAGTATGGGGGCCTCATGGCAGTAGTCATAGTAAATAAGAATAAAGCATTTTAGATTTCAGTATATCCAATCATATTATTAACCCCTTCACATCCACAACACGGCTACACATGTTCGTGCTGCCAATGCCCCGAGCAGCAGGAACGTATATAAACGTCTGTGGCCATGAAGGAACTTTAATGTGTGGAGGGCCATTTCAGTGCAGCTGCCTGTCATTAACCCCCTTAAATGCTGCAATGCATTGTGATTGCAGCATTTAAGTCAGTGACAGGATAAGCACCTGTCACTGACTGATCAGGACCACAGCAGCATGGCTGCAGGGATCCCGATCACATGCACTAACAGGCTGAGAAGATCAGCCATCTTTTCAAGCAGGCTTTATGAGAAGATCTCCGATAGTACTGTTCAATACTATGCTATGGCATAGCATCGATCAATCTAATGATTGCATATTTAACTGTAAAAAAAAAAAAAAGTGTAAAAAAGGGGTAGAAGGAAAAAAAAAAGTAAAAAAATAAATTAAAAAAAACCCTTATAAACCCCCCCCCAATAAAAGTTTATCTCCTTTGGCATTATAAAAGTAAAAATATGTAATAAAAAATAAACACTATTCGGGAGATTTATCAAAGGGTGTAAAATTTAGACTGGTGCAAACTTGCCACAGCAACCAATCACAGCTCCTCTTTCCTTTCACCAGAGCTGGAAGCTGAGCTGTGATTGGTTGCTGTGGGCAGTTTGCACCAGTCTAAATTTTACACCCTTTGATAAGCCTCCCCCTAGATATAGTAGTGTGTGGAATTGTCCGATTTATTAAAATATAACAATATTGTTCCTGCACAGTAAACGGTGTAACCCAAAAGAGAAAAAAAACACACCAGGAATGCTGATTTTTTTTAACATTATATATCAGAAAAAAATAATAAAAAGCAGTCAAAATTTTTCTTATTCACCAATATGATACCAATAAACACTAAAGATCATGGCGTAAAAAAAAATATTACACCTGAACCAGCCGTGTAGGTGGAAAAGTAAAAGCGTTATGGCTCTTAGAAGGTGGGGAGGATAGCGCTGCTTCATTGTGACCTGGACTTCCATGTATTAATAAAAGGGTTTAAGGGGTAATGCAGCAAAAAAAAAAAAATAAAAAAAAATAATCATATCAATTGGTGCCAGAATATGCCACACATTTGTAATGTATTTCAAATAAAAAAAAATCTCAAGTCTACCATTACTTATCCTGCCGGAAGTGATGTATTCTTTCCAGTGCTCTCTGCTGCCACCTCTGTCTATGTCAGGAACTGTTCAGAGCAGGCGCAAATCCCCATAGAAAATCTCTCCTGCTCTCGAGACTGGGAAAAAATACACAACTTCCTGCAGAACATGCAGCAGCGGATAGTATTGGAATACTTTTTTTTTATAGAAGTGAATTACAAGTTTCTAGCACCAGTGTATTTGAAAAAAAATAATTTTTTTTGCTGAACTACCCCTTTAAGAGTTGTCAGAATTTTTGGAAACAGAGTTTCTAAACCCATTATCTATTCTAAGATAAAAATAGTCCTGTGATGGAGACCCTCAATAATTGGCCTGGGGATATAGTGGCTACAAACCGCATCACTCTCTGGAGGACCTGGCACATCTGTGCATCACCTAGACAACTCAATGATTACAATGCCAACTGTGTAATGCTTTGTTTCTCCAGCAGTGGCGCTGCAGAGACAATCAACTCTTCCTGCTTGGTTCTTTCACAGATTACAGCTGATCACTTAGAGCTGGGATGGGGAACCTTCGGCCCTCCATCTGCTGCAAAATTACAGCTTTTGGCTGTCCAGGCATGATGGGAATTGTAGTTTTGCAACAGCTGAAGGGCCAAAGGTTCCCCATCCCTGACTTAGGGTCTTCACGGCAGGACTATGGTCAGCTATCCTCAAGGGGTCCTCCTAACAAAAAGTGGACATCCCCTTTAAGCTAACAGATATGACACTTGATAGCAGCTTGTCTTGTTTATTATATAGCATTGTGACAAGTGATGTGGTATCGGTCCCCTGACTATCTACAACTGTACACAGCACAACATTCAATACACGGTGGACAGTCACATTACAAAATGGGGATCAGCTGCTCCGACTAGGTTTTGCTGATCGATAAGGCTGTCCTGACAAATGTCGCTATATCCTACCTCTGTTAGCAGCTAAATCTGAAGTAAGTGACTTCCAGGACTGATTAGGAAAAGACTCCTGTTAATAAGGTTTAATTTACTTACAAAAAAAAATGTTATCAGAATCAGACCGGGCCGCACACATCAATACAACTTCATTACCTGAATGGATGACCCCGGCTGGCAGAATGACTTTTCCAATGTGCGATCAATGCCGCGTGGTGATTACTAATTGACAGGGTGGTTAACATAATTCTTATTGTCATTTACCTTTTCTACATGACGGTTCAATATATTGACTGAATACTAAATAGGAAGAGGGCAATGTTCCCAGCCCTTAATGCAGCCTAGATGAGCTTAGACAGCGGAATTAAAGGAGAAGTTCATTGTAGTGTCCAGCGAGAAGAGATTGGGCTTTAATCACCAGTGTCCAGAGCTCATGTGTTCAGGTTTCCAGCACTCTCTAGGGAGACATCTTGCATGGTGATAATGTGGTTATATGCCTTATAACATTGACGCATTAGCTTCACTTAGTCCTCCCTCCCTCCTAGGCTGGGGATGGTAGTACACGTTCCCAGATAAATCACAGCGGGCTTCCCACTCCTCTGCTAGGCCTCCCAATCTTTGTTGCTGTTGTTTTTTTTACCGTTTCTGATGATCTGTAAAGTATTCAGAACGTAGCGAAAGGGCTAAATAGACTTCTCCAACTTTCTTATATCTCCCATGTACTATAGTGACGTTTGTAGATCTCTATAGTTGTTGCGACTAACATGCAAATGTTATGTCTGGATGTCAAACAGAGATGCCTACCTAGTGGAATTGACAGGCTGAATTTCATAAAGTACACTGTGAAAGCAGAAAAAAATTCAATGTGTGGTGAAGTTGAAAAAAAAACCAAACGCATTTTTATTTGGGGTTTTTACGCCACTCGCCATGGGGTAAAACTGACTTGTTATATATGTTCCTCAAGTTGTAACGATTACAAAGATATGTAACATATATAACTTTGATTTTATCTGATGGCCTGTAAAAAAATTCAAACCATTGTTAACGAATATATGTTCCTTAAAATCGCTCCCTTCCCAGGCTTATAGCGCTTTTATCCTTTAGTCTATGGGGCTGTGTGAGGTGTCATTTTTTGCACCATGATGTGTTCTTTCTATCGGTACCTTGATTGCACATATGCAATTTTTTTTATCGCTTTTTACAATTTTTCTGGATTTGATGCGACCAAAAATGCGCTTACACCGTTTACCGTGCGAGATCAGAAATGTGATAAATTAATATTTTGTGCGATTACGCACGCGGCGATACCAAACATGTTTATTTATTTTTATTTATAACATGGGAAAAGGGGGGTGATTCAAACTTTTATTAGGGGAGGGGACTTTTTATTAACAACACTTTTTTTTTTTTTTTTTTTTTAACACTTATACTAGAAGCCCACCTGGGGTTAGGGTTATTCCCCCTGGGATTAGGATTATTCCCCCTGGGGAACTTCTAGTGTAAGCACTCTGATCTCTCATTGAGATCTATACTGTATAGTTAGGGTGGTATTACACGAAGCGATTATCGTTCGAATAATCGTTCAATCGGTCGTATTTGAACGATTATCTTTAAGTGTAATAGTAGACAACGATTAAACGACGAACGATTGGTCGTTGGTCGTTTAATAGGTTTTGAATCTATTTTTATCGTTTGTCTTTTACACATCGTTCGCACATCGTTCGTTTGAATAAGATGTCGTTAGCCATTCCCTGTTCATTCGCAAATTGAAAGAGGAGTGTTCTTGAATTTTGTTGCTCCAATATAACCGATAATCTTTCCGTGTAGTAAAACGAACGATTATTAGGCAACCGCTATTGCGATCGTTGGAGATCGTTTATCGTTAATTGAAAAAAATCGCTTCGTGTAATACCACCCTTACACAGCATAGATCGATAAGATAGGAACTGGATTGCTTTTGGCTGCTGCAGCCGGAAGCATTTGAGTGCAGAGCCGGGATCAGCGCCATTACAGCGCAGACCCCAGCCCGAGCCGGATGTGTGGATCGGTCCTCCGGGACAACGTCCCGGGGGAGCGATCCACCCCACTAGACCAGTGATTTTCAACCTTTTTTGAGCCGCGGCACACCACCGGGGCACACCACCAACCAAAATAACACAAAATGACACTAAAACAGTACATATTATACATATAGTTAATATAGATTCTAAATGTATTTATACTCACTCAGTGTGAAACCTGGGCCTGTTTTCTTCTCCCCCTGTGCTTCTCTCCACCATACTTTCCCCCCCTGCTTCTCTCCACCATACTTCTCCCCCCTACTTCTCTCCTGTGCTTCTCTCCACCATGCTTCTCTCCACCATACTTCTCCCCCTACTTCTCTCCTGTGCTTCTCCCCCATGCTTCTCTCCACCATACTTCTCTCCCCCTGCTTCTCTCCACCAAACTTCTCTCCCCCCTGCTTCTCTCCGCTGTTTCTCTCCCCCATCCCCATGTTTCTCTCCCCCTTGCTTCTCTCCCTGTCTCTCCCCCATCCCCAGGTTTCTCTCCCCCATGCTTCTCTCCCTGTCTCTCCTCCTCTGTTTCTCCCCCATGCTTCTCTCCCCCATCCCCAGGTTTTTCTCCCCCATCCCCAGGTTTCTCTCCCCCATGCTTCTCTCCCTGTCTCTCCTCCTCTGTTTCTCCCCCATGCTTCTTTCCCCCATCCCCAGGTTTCTCTCCCCCCCTTCCTCCTCACCTCCTCCGAGATGGTCACCGCTGTTGTCCGCCTCACCTACTGGCCGCCTGTAGGTGCTCCTCCAATCAGCAGAGAGCGGGAGCGTGGTGCGCTGCGGCGGGCCGTAGCGCAAACGTTGATTGGATGCATGCATCACAGCCCACTGCAGCGCACCACGCTCCCGGTCTCCGCTGATTGGATAGGAGGAGCATGTCCGTGCGCTAAAGGCGGCCAGTAGGTGAGGCGGACAGCAGCCCACAGTATAATCCGCCACTGATCACTGTGCATTGCCGGGGAACAAAACACAGGGGCACCATAGTTTGGGGAACTTTCCCCGCGGCACACCCGACCATGTGTCGCGGCACACTGGTTGAAAATCACTACACTAGACACCAGGGATGGCTACATACAAGCAATCAGATGCAGCTGTCAACTTTGACAGCTGCATCTGATTACTTAATTAGCGGGCACGGCGATCGGACCGTGCCCGCTAATAGCCGCGCAGCCCTGCTTTGAACACCCGTAGGCGGCCCTGGACGTACAGGTACGCCCAGGGTCGTCTAGGGGTTAAAGGGCTTATCCAGTGAAAATCTTTTTCTTTCAAATCAACTGGTTTCGGAAAGTTATACAGATTTGTAATTTACTTTTATTTAAAAATCTCCAGTCTTCCCATACTTATCAGCTGCTGTATGTCCTACAGGAAGTGGTGTTTTCTTTTTCAGTCTGACACAATGCTCTCTGCTGCCACCTCTTTCCGAGACAGGAACTGTCCAGAGCAGAAGAAAATTCGCATAGAAAACCTCTCCTGCTCTGGACAGTTTGTCTCAGAGATGTCAGAAGAGAGCACTGGGTCAGACTGAAACACAAAATTTACTGCAGGACATACAGCAGCTGATAAGTATGGGAAGATTTGAGATTTTTTAATAGAAGTAAAATACAAATCTATATAAATTTTTAAAAGAAGTTGATTTGAAAGAAAGATTTTCGCTGGACAACCCCTTCAAGTGTAGGCTAGGTCTTTAAAGGTGGGCATTGTGGCTGGCATAGAGGGCATTGGGGCAGTCACTGGAGGTATGCTGGGTGGAGTCAAAGGTGCAGGAAAAAGCCTTTTTGGTGGTGTGGGTAAAAAAAAAAAAAAAAAAAGAAATTGAATGGCTACATTTATGTAATGAAATCTTCATTAATCAGTTGAGATGATTCAGGGATTTAAAGACCAACCAATGACAAACCATGCTCCATGCTCCGCCCCTGAGGAACTGCACTACCTATAACAGTATTAGTTTTGTCCAGTGTATTCAAATTTTATAGAATTCTCCAAGATATGTTCTGTATCTCACTCTCTTGTGGTGGCTCAGTAGGAACTTTCCCTCCCATGAAATAGAAGCCTGTGCTGGTTATGTAATAGACACAAAAGGGTCTGAAAACCGTCCCTTTATCAGTCCTGCATATTCATAACATGACCAGGGAAGATTCTATCCAAACAAATACGTTTTTTTGTAGAATAGCTGCAAGCATCCTAAACTGGAATATTCCTTAAATTCCCTAAAAGCTTTGCTGAATTATGTATGCGTTCACTTACATATACACTCTTCAATATCAAATTTGTAACACCAAGAAGGAAAAGTGGGGAAATTATGAAAGTCACAGGATCAATAGACATGTTCTATATTCAAAATATCTCAATGTTACACACTTCGGCATGCTATTAATGGTTGTATAAAATGTGCTTCCACACTGAATCCACCTGGACATGCAAATCATCAAGATCCATTGTTGGCAGTTCCCTTTGCAATTACCGACCGATGCCTCAGATGTGCTCGATGGGACACAAGTCGGACACCATGCAGCTATGGTAGCATGCTTATACCACACAGTCTGCTCACAGAAGCACCATGGCATTGTAAAGTTACACAATAGCTCCTGGGATCCTGGAATAAAAACTAGAGGAGTCTGGCTACCATACAGTGTACCACCCCACACCATAATCCAAGAGTAGGCCTGGTGTGACTTCCCCTTATGAAGGAAACATCATATGGGAAGTTCATGGCACTTGTCTCTAAATAAGTCTCCTGCTATTCTGTCCAAGACAAAACCGGACCTCGTCACTAAAGAGGATAGACCTCCATTCCAGCAACCATAATGTCACAGCTCGTTCTTCTTGGTGTTGCAGTTTTAGGCTGGGTTCACACTACGTATATTTCAGTCAGTATTGTGGTCCTCATATTGCAACCAAAACCAGGAGTGGATTAAAAACACAGAAAGGATCCGTTCACACAATGTTGAAATTGAGTGGATGGCCGCCATATAACAGTAAATAACGGCCATTATTTCCATATAACAGCCGTTGTTTTAAAATAACAGCAAATATTTGCCATTAAATGGCGGCCATCCACTCAATTTCACCATTGTGTGAACAGATCCTTTCTGTGTTTTTAATCCACTCCTGGTTTTGGTTGCAATATGAGGACCACAATACTGACTGAAATATACGTAGTGTGAACCCAGCCTTAATGTCGAGGAGGGAATGCCATTCTGGTGTGAATGGTAAAGTGCTGCGGAATCTGTTGGCGCTATATAAATAAAAATTATTATTATGAGGTGGCTTAGTGTATAGTAGCTGGACCCCTCCAGTGTTCATACCAGGTACACTTGTAGCAGACAAACACTCATCACCTCATTGACAGCACGCCAAGGTGTGTAAGTACGTATATTTCTAAGGCTGCATTCACACGTCCTGTAAAATTGTCCGTGGTTGTGGATCCGCGACCATAGACAATTTTAGTAGCGATTCAAGTGAATGCAACCATTCACATAATCCATGTTGTGGCCCCCACCGTGTACGGATCTCGGCACAGATCCCCCCCTGCCCAGCAACACAGATGAGAGAAGTGCAGAAGACAACTATCCGCCTACTCTCCCCGTGTCGGTGAACATGTGAACTAGCCGGGACGCGTAGTTGTCTTCTGTGCTCCTGTCATCTACAGTATGCTGCCGGGCGGCGGGGGGCTGCACTTCGGGCAATGCGTACCGCGATCCTTCTCCAGTCACGGCACGGATCGTGTGAATTGGCACGGATCGTGTTAAATAATGGGAAAAAAAACAGGGTTAAGAGACTTGAGGAAATAAGAACAAATGGATTTATTAAGTATAAACTATGAGGCCTTATACTCATATAAGGCCTCATAGTTTATACTTAATAAATCCATTTGTTCTTATTTCCTCAAGTCTCTTAACCCTGTTTTTTCCCCATTATTTAACAGCTTTTCCTTCTTGGTGTTGTATTCTACACCCGATACAACTTATGCTCCATATGTCTCAGTTACTACTAAGTGTAACAAAAATATGGAAGCACAAAAATAAACAATGGAAGTTTTGGTCCATAACTTTTATAACCGGATTTATAACAGGTGCTTCCTACCCCAGACACTGACATCCCGGTTTTTCTCATATGATGTAAATCTGTAATAACTGGAGGTGTTTCTGTAGGATGAGTCATACACTGCGCTATTTTCAGGATTTTCCTTGAAAAACAAGGAAGTAGCTGTAAGTCCTGCTGTAACATCATGGGCACTGCTGCAGAATTGGATACACAAGCCTTGTGACTTGGGGACAGGCAGCTGCCCTGTCTGTAACCTACAGAACAAGTGTCATAGGGGGGAATTTATTGTAGACCAGAATTCTAGATGCCAGTGTACAGAAAAAATATAATAATAATAATAATAATAATAATATATAATTAATGTTAATTATTGTGAAAACGTCAGTTTTCCTAGTTGTCAGCAAATAACGTTATTTTGATGGTGTGTGAAATTAACCTAAATGTGACATTGGTGTGCAAGATCGCAAATAAAAGGCAAAAAACTTAAAAAAAACAAACATGGTAAAACCTAAACATGGCAGTTATTTGGGGTGGGAGAGATGGCACACCCAACTCTAATTGGTGACCCAGTAATCGCTTTATTGTGATGGAGTGGAGCAGCACAGAGAAACAGGAGGCCTAATATTTAGTATCTATTCCTAATAGTAACTTATGGTGCCACCAGCTCATCCTGGAGTGATGCCACTGGTCTAAGTTGGTAATCCAGGTTGTCAGTGGTGGTTAGGATAGATGTGAATCTCCGGCTAATAACCATGAGGAGCACCACAGCCTTCCCTCACCTTCCAGATGCTCTAGGCTGCATGCTGATGGTGTAAAATTAAGTCACCAAACAATATGAGCGAATCACATACAAATGTTTACTAAAACCGCCAAACTATAGTAGCTACCATAGTGGGACTGTTACAGAGTAATGATTTTTTTCCCAACAGCTATGACTGTGTCAAAATTTGAAATTGTCAATTTTTTTTATAATGTCAATCAGCCTGTCAATCATTCAATTTCCGCCATGGACAGCAGTGGCTGCACATTGCACCCATGATTGACACAAAAGCCTGTTCAGCTACATTAAAAACCAACATCAGAAGTTAGTATATAATTGGCATATTACATGCCATGGAGAGGCCAGAGCACAGTGTAGATCCACCCCAGCATGGGGCATTTTTGTGTTTTTTGTGTGTTTGCAATTTCAGCCATAGTAACGTGCTCCTGCCCCTAGTGTGAATGGTGTTCTAGGAAAGCTGACCAAATTTGTCTTTTTTTCTGTGTTCCAGATGGGGGAGTGGCTGCCTCTACTTGGTCGTGCACTCCACCCATCCCACCCAGGTGGTGTAATTACTTTTGCTGGTATAAGATGGATCTTGCATGCACAGAGCATAGGCGTATTTCATGCCATGGAGAGGCCAGACTACAGTGTAGGTCCACCTTATCGTTGGTGGGGTGGTTTACACTGTTTGTAAATGGTAACCAAGAGTCCAATTATTTTTGTGGGATTTTTTTTTAGCAGCTTGGGGGGCTGCTTTAACCTCTTAAGGACATATGACGTACCCGTACGTCATATGTCCTCATTAGCACTTCAAAGCGGGGCCGCGCGGCGACCCCGCTTTGAAGCGCCGCGGTCCCGGGTGCCGCGTGTAGCCCGGAACCGCCGCTATTAGCGGGCACGCTCCGATCGCCGTGCCCGCTAATTAGCTAATCGGAGGCAGCTATCAAAGTTGACAGCTGCCTCCGATTACCGGAGGCAACCGTTCCCTGGTGTCTAGTGGGGGAGATCGCTCCTCCAGGACATTGTCCTGGAGGAGCGATCTCCCTGTCTGATGCCGGCCGGGGACGCGTCCAAGATGGCGCTGTCCCCGACTCGGCACTCGTTCACTTCCGGCTGCAGCAGCCGAAAGCAAACGAGTGCCTATCTCATTGATCTCTGCAGCATATCTATGCTGCAGAGATCTCAATGAGAGATCAAAGTATATATACTAGAAGTCCCCCAGGGGGCTTCTAGTATATGTGTAAAAAAAAAAAAAAAAGTGTTGTTTATAGTAAAAAAAGCCCCCCCCCCCCCTAAAAAAAAAAGTCTGAATCACCCCCCTTTTCCCAGGTTTTAAATAAAAGTAAACAAATAAATAAATAAACATGTTTGGTATCGCCGCGTGCTTAATCGCCCGAACTATTAATTAATCACATTCCTGATCTCGCACGGTAAACGGCGTCAGTGCTAAATTGCGCATTTTTGGTCGCATCAAATCCAGAAAAAATGTAATAAAAAGCGATCAAAAAGTCGTATATGCGCAATCAAGGTACCGATAGAAAGAACACATCATGGCACAAAAAATTACACCGCACACAGCCCCATAGACCAAAGGATAAAAGCGCTATAAGCCTGGGAATGGAGCGATTTTAAGGAACATATATTTGTTAACAATGGTTTGAATTTTTTATAGGCCATCAGATACAATATAAGTTATACATGTTATATATCGTTTTAATCGTAACGACTTGTGGAACATATATAACAAGTCAGTTTTACCCCAGGGCGAATGGCGTAAAAACACAGAAATGCGTTTTTTTTCAATTTTACCACACTTTGAATTTTTTTCTGGTTTCGTCGTGTACCAAATGCAAAAATTCAGCCTGTCATTGCAAAGTACAATTAGTAACGCAAAAAATAAGGGCTCATGTGGGTTTCTAGGTGGAAAAATGCAAGTGCTATGGCCTTTTAAACACAAGGAGAAAAAGGGGTTAAACTATTTTCATGTCTGTAGTGGGTCTGTAGCTTGCCATTGCGGTGAGCTGTTTGTGTGTGTGTTTATACAGAGGTGTAGCTAGGGTCTCCTGCACCCGGGGAAAAGATTCAATTTTGCACCCCCTTCCCCCCCCTGTGTGCACAGTAAACAAGTGGGGCCCATATCATCCTTTCACTGCTCCGCAGTAGTGATGAGCGAATAGTGATATGTACGAATATCGTACGGATATTCGACTATTCGATCAAATATTCCATCCCATTAAAGTCTATGGGAACAAGTATTCAATTATTGAAAAAAATCTACTCGACCACTTGGAGGAAAAAACGGAAGCTGGGGGATTTGAACGCTTATCGAATACTTATCGAATATTTGGCAAACTATTCAATAATATTCGATAGATCTAATACCTTACTATTCAATCGAATATCTATTCGATTGAACATTATTCGCTCATCACTACTCTCCAGCTGTTGCAAAACTACAACTCCCATCATACATGGACAGTCAAAGCTAAAACTTTGGCTGTCCAGACATGATGGGAGTTGTAGTTCTGCAACAGCTGGAGAGCGAAGGTTCCCCACCCCTGCAGATAGTAGGTGAGGTTTATATAAATGTGATATATATTCAGAGGGGGCAGTTTTTAAGGGGTTAAGTATAGAATAATGTACAACCAGACCCCTGAATAAACACTGGACCCCAACTCTCATGTGTCTCTCACCATCCCAGACTGGTGTCACCCTGTACCCCCCTGTCCCCCTCCCCTGCCCAGACTGTGCACCCCTGATTGTTCTCCCCTTTCCACACACCTGTATCATCTTTCTTCCTCCTCCATAGTGCAGTGTACATACAGGACCTGCAGTGACATCATAGTCACATGTCAAGGTCCTTCACCATCTCTTTCCTGTACTGTATCCTGGCTGCTCTTTAGCCATGATTTGCGCAAAATCACAGTAAAAATGCAGCGATTTTGCGCAAATTATAGCTAAACAGCAGCCAGGATACAGTACAGTATGGGAAATACCTTTGATGAAGTAAAAATCGCCCCCTGTCTCCCCACAATGACAGAGGGCAGGAGCTTCCAGGCTGCCTCATCCACTGTGATCCTTCTCTCTCTGCTCCCTGTGATGGCGCCCCCCCTGGTCTCGGCGCCTGGGGTAGCTGCCCCCCTTGACCACCCCTAGCTATGGGCCTGGTTTATAATTTGATCAAACCATATTGCCTCATGTACCACTTGCAGGTCTCTGATGCTCTCTGAGTCCCTAACCAAAAAACAACACTGTGACGGTCAGCAAACGTAAACTCTGCAAAGCATGCGCAAGCAGGGAAGGGAGGCCCCAAAATGGCCCTGCAACCCCAATGTCACAAGACCAAACCCCATGCCCCCCCCCCCCCCAAACAGAGCAAACACCAAGAGCAGACACCAAGCAACACAAGTGTGAAGAGCTGTTACCCCTCACCATAGCTCCGGCAGGTAGAATGAGAGAACACAAGGAGGTACTTACCATATGTACACAAGTCCTTCCTGTTAACTTGGATCACATGGGTCCTACAAAGGAGGAGTGCTAGCCACAATAAAAAAAAGGGACAGAATACATAAAATATGCACAAGCCTAAAGGACAGAAATGGCTGCACATCGCACCCATGATTGACACGAAAGCTTGTTCAGCTACATTAAAAACCAACATCAGAAGTTAGTATATAATTTGATCAAACCATATTGCCTCATGTACCATGTGCAGGTCTCTGATACACAAGTCCCTAACCAAAAAACAACACTGTGCCAGTCAGCGGACGCAAACCCCGCGAAGCGTGCGCAAGCAAAGAAGGGGGGCCACGGTATGGCCCTGCAACCCCAATGTCACAGGACCAGACCTGCACGTAGTACATGAGGCAATATGGTTTGATCAAATTATATACTAACTTCTGATGTTGGTTTTTAATGTAGCTGAACAAGCTTTCAGGTAAACCATGGGATGTGCAGCCATTTCTGTCTTTTAGGAAAGTGAATTTAATGTCTGATGGCTGCGAATCAGAACTCGTCAGATTTGCTTCGCTTATCTCTAGTCACCAACATTTCAAAAGTCAAAACCTGAACACTTTAGTTCCGTCCCAAAATGGATAAAAATATGAAATTCTGTAAATACATGTACACTAGCAGTGGTTATTATTTCAGCGTGCCCTGATCAGTCTACGTGGAACTTTTGTGTTAATTGGCACTGGCACATAGAGGACTGGATTAGGTTGCTAGTTCTCCTGCTGTTTATAAGAGTCTCTGTGCACCATTCTGTGTTAAACAGGCAATGCCATTTCAAACAACTTCCCTTGATGTGAGGGCCCACGTGACTCCTAAACATATTTGTACATCACTTCATTAACCAAAAATGATTCCTTACCACAGGAAAACAACTCTACAGCTGTTATCACTAGGTTTCCCACTTCTCTGCAATGTGCTGTCCACTGCATGTGGTCAGTAGATTTCTGTCTCTAGTAACAGCTAGAGCAGGACAAATTACAGGAAGTAAGTTGAGCCTTAGCATGTGCTATGTGCAGGAAAGCAAGCTTGGGCTGTGTTTCTGCAACTTGCAAAGTTTTCTTGCTGAAGATGATCTACACCAGTCATATCAAACTCTGGCCACTCAGGCCAGGACCGCCACGGCCAGTGATTGGCTGAGCAACCTGTCAGCTGAGACAGGCCGTTCTGAAGCTGGAGCGAGCGGACCTGAGAAGCACAGAGCAAGAGGAGCCCTGCAGCCTGGACAGGTAATGTATAAAGTTGTTAAATTATTATCGGGCCGTGTAATAGGCCCAGTAAACGAGCACCGATCTAGCAGATCGGCGCTCATTTACAGGTATTATCACCATTACCACCCTAACTCTTTCCTAGCATGACCCTGCTGCTGTTTCCCTTCTACTTACATAGCACCTTGCAAACCCAATGCATCAGCAACCTTTTTCTCCCTCTACATGCCATGTAGCACTGTACTGTGTAAATGACACTCTAGCACAGCGCAAACACTTTCACCAACTGTATGTCATGGCATAGCAGTAAGAATTAGGTGCTGTGGCCAGAAAGGAGGTTACTGTGTGTGTACTACTGGCAATAAGACCCAGCTGTGCACCCCCCCCCCCCCCCCCCCAAAAAAAAGTGAGATTGAAAAATGGCTGTGCACTATGTAGGGGACTGTCAGGGGCTCAATTACAACAATGAGAACAGTAGAATCATCTTTTCCCCACCATGATGGGTTCACCTAACCACCACAAAATTTGCATGAAATCTGAATTTCATTGATTTCAATATGTAAACTGCAACCATGTGCAATTCTGCTTTGATAACTAACATATCAATCCTTGATGAGGATTCCCTAAGAAATTCTGCCATTGCACTTGGAAATTCTGCTCTAAATATGCTTTGACAAGGAATTGGGGAAAATTTGACAAGATTTGCTCTACAGTTCATAAGGATATTTTTACTCGGTTCTTTACTCATTGCAAACATACCCTCAAGGTGATCATACACCTACAATAACTGTCAGCCAAGTGTTATCACTCCCATCCTCCCCATAGACATTAATGTTCTGCACAGCTAAATGTTCCTGCGTTCTTTATGTAGAGAGGAGGGGTAAGCCTCAGCCAGGCAGCTCTGGCGGCTGCTTATCTCTCCACGAAGAAAGGGATCGAGCAGTTAAAATTAATCACATAGAAAAAGAAACAATACTTTCTCCAGCTCATTTAAAACATTCTTGTTACTTTGTTCAAACATAATTAAAGGCCAATGCATTTAGGGTCTTCTGACCCTTAGACCTCATTCACATGTCCAGTGTTTTTCATGGAGCGTCATTTTGTCCGTTCTATGAAATACAGTCTTGGGGGTCGGGGGAGAGATGGGAGCGTGGGAGAGATGGGAGCGGGTGACAGGAGGGGGGGGGAAGAGACGGGAGTGGTGACAGGAGTGGAGGAGGGGACGGGAGAGGGAGACAGTAGCGGGGTAGAGACGGGAGCGGGGACAGGAGCGGGGGAGAGACGGGAGAGGGTGACAGAAGTTGGGGAGAGACGGGAGAGGGTGATAGGAGTTGGGGAGAGACGGGAGCGAGTGACAAGAGCAGTGGGGAGGCATCCATGCCGCCATCCACACTATGACCTGTCCTATTTTTTTTCGCGGCAAGGATCATGGCACGGATGGTGTGAATTCACACATGGGATTTAATTGGTCCTAAAATTTTACAGGACGTGTAAATAAGGCTTAGTTACTAGAGATGAGCGAATACGATTCGATCGAGTAGGTATTCGAAAGATTTGAATTAAATCGAGTAGTGAGGCGAATACACGGGAAACATTCGAAAGCCCTCCTATCGCAGTTGGCGCTTTTTTTTAATCCAATGACTACGCAGGAAGGCCGTGAGGGACTCTGGGAGTATGCACACAGTGCGAAAACGGCGTCTACCCTCATTGGATGCCTGACCTCAAATCTTAAAGCGACTCTGTACCCACAATCTGACCGCCCCAAAGCGCCTGTACCTTCGGATAGCTGCTTTTAATCCAGGATCTGTCTTGGGGTCTGTTCGGCAGGTGATGCAGTTATTGTCATAAAAAATAATTTTAAAATTACAGCCCCGTGCCCTACGGGCGTATCTGTGCCCTAACTTTGCTCCACCCCCTCCGTCCCTCCTCCCCACCCTCTTCATCATTGGGAATTCCACTGGAACATTTACTCCTGTTTAAACACTGCACAGGTGTCTTAATGATCCAGCCCATGTGCTGTGGTAACACAGGTGGTGAATAGGAGGCAATCTGCCTGGAGCATTCCTAATGAGGAGGAGTGTGGAGAGGAGGGACGGAGGGGTGGTGCAAAGTTAGGGCACAGATACACCCGTAGGGCACGGGGATGCAATTTTAAAAGTAATTTTTTATGAACTTTGTTTAAAACTGCGATTCACTCATCTCTAGTAAGAAACCTACATTCATCCTCAGCGCCCCGTGCGCTATAGGGAGATATCAGTAGGCTAGATTCAATCAATAAACATTCTATTTATAATCCTGGTTCTATCATACACACACATATATATATATTAAACTAAGTTTTTGTTAAATCCATTAAAACTAAGGATAAAACTGTGGTAAGGTTCCGATAATTGTATAAACTACGACGTGCCACTATGGGCGACCAGTCTCCGTCACTCAGTATACTGTATATCTCACTGTCATGACAGAAGAAGCCCACATTGCTGTGGTTACTGTTACTATAGAAACACGGCCCGGAGTGAAGGGGTTTCTTACACAACTGGTTATTAAGACATTTTTAATTTATTTGTCTGTTTCCTGGATATTTTATTTTTGGATGTGACATGAGGAACAAGTTCTCCCCTCTCCAGCTAATTGCACTTGATAACAACATTCACTGTAAACACTGGCTTCTTTAATTAGAAATTGCAAATGGCATATTTTTTCCTATGTGTTCAATTAAAGTTAGGAAAAGAAAAAAAAAATTCAGCTTTATTGAGAGACGAGTATAATGATGTGCAGAGAACTGCTGAGAGGGAATGGATCACTATTAGGTGTTTGGCGTGTAAGAGGTTAATGCTGTGGCGGTGTTCAGCCGAAGAAGTCAACAAGCTATTTGTTCGGCTAGAATACTTAGTTGTTGACCACTATCAACACCATGAACACCATGTCAGCACAGATCACATAGGCTAGTGCTGGGAAGAGAGATTGAAGGGGTATTCCTATCTGAAGATGATTTGTCCTATCCAGGGGCGTAGCTAGGATTCATGGA
Source organism: Dendropsophus ebraccatus (assembly GCF_027789765.1). Classification (NCBI taxonomy): domain Eukaryota; kingdom Metazoa; phylum Chordata; class Amphibia; order Anura; family Hylidae; genus Dendropsophus; species Dendropsophus ebraccatus. Next base: position 29,008,729 of record NC_091465.1, on the reverse strand, counting down.
TCCCCACAGCAAGAAACTGTACAGGGCCCCATTAATCCTGTACGTCCCTCCCCATACACACATGATCCTGCCATGGGTACTGTGAGCTGTAGTTACCATTGAGGTATGCTATGTTTTGTCGTATGGGTCCCGTAGCAGTTGTGTGGTCTGCCTCTACGGTAGCTACACCACTGGTCCTATCCATAGGAAAGGAGATAAGCCGATCAGTGGGTTCTTACTGCTGGAACTGGGATTGTTTAGGACGGTAACATTTGGAAGGATCATCAAAACTCAAAAGGTAGGAAAGATGGTTGTCACTGATGAGTTTGTCTTATGTTCTTTGTCAGAAGGGCCTGCTGGACTCCTATGGAGAAAAAAAAATTCAAGTGTACCTGTCGAAGTCTGCTGACCTGATCAGCAGTTAATTCCTCCTAATGTACGTGACTACCATTTTGATCCATTGGGGGTCATGAGCATTACAGTTTAGGCATGTTCATATAAATAGATACCTGAACTGCCAGCCGCAGAGAAGAATTCACTGCCGATGAGATCAGGGTGAAAAAGTAAGGGCCCTATTACACAGGACAATTATTGTGCGAAAAATCGCTATATCGTTCGAATTTAAACGATAATCGTTCTGTGTAATTGCAGGCAACGATCAAAAAATCGTACGTATGTCGTTGATTTAGATCTGAATCTAAAATTATTCATGATCTGAATCACATTTGCAGGGAGGAATTGTTCAACATTCCTCCATTATGTTGTGAAAATTTATATATAGGAAACATTTACTAGAGGAGATTGCTACAAACTGGTTCTACCGTTTTTTTTTAAAAGGGTTTTATTATTATTTTTCTCCCTGCACTGTGGATGTTTTCTCAATGCTCTTAATAAAATACATGAATACAATACAATTGTATTAGTTGAGTCAGATATGGATCTTTAATTTAATTCAGATAATATTTAGACCATATGTGTTTGTAAATGAATGCAGAAATCCAGGCAATTCCAAAGGGTTCATTTACTTTTTCTTAGAAATGTAAACGTGAACATTTTTTTTTTTAAATATTGGAATGCAAAATTCAAAGAATTATTAACTGGCATTGTCATGAAAGTAAAATTACTAAATTTACTCTTGTGAAATATTGAAATTTTTTTGAAAAATCCCAATTTTTTTTTTTTTTGCAAAGTAAATCAATATTATACGGTTAAATAATTTTATTTAATAGATTTTGGTAGTTTACAAACTTTGTTAAAACATTTAATATATTGAAGTTTAGTATAACCAAGGAATAAAGTAAACTAATGAAAAAGAAAATATAAAACAATAAAAATTAATGGATGTATAAAGAAAATCGTAAAACCACATTCTAAAACATACATCTAGGATGCAGACATAAATCAAGGTTAAAAAAAAGAAAGAGAAAAAAATATCAGGAAAAAAAAAAAAAGTTTTACAGCCGTAATACATACCGAGGGGAAAGGGGTTAAAATTTTTCATTTGCCATCTTTTGTTTTAAAACATACCATATTCAGAAAATTTTTATGGCAGTGCAAAAAATAAAATAAAGTTGTACTTTAAAGGTGCTATATACAGCAGCAGTTTAAAAATATCACGTTTCACATTGGTAAAGCAGTGCAGAAAATTGTTAACATACTGGATGGTCAGGAATAGTCTTCAGTAGAGAGGAGGACAGACCTCCATGAATGAATGGACAGAACCAATATATTCTGGGAATATCTAAAAGTTATGGTGTCCAGTGGAGTATTGCAAACCCAATGTAAACCTGACAATTTAAAAATATATACAGTACTATAAGTGCTTTATAATTTCAGGAGTCCAGTCCAGTCCCAAAACTAAAGTATAGATTTCTCCCCATCGAGGTATATCTTGCATGGACAATTTATCAAATACATGATATAAATGCTACGTAGATTTATTTAATCACAACAGTGTTTTATTGTGGTCCAAATTTATCCAAGGATTCCGATGTAAACTTAGTGGTCGAAAGAGAATCCATACAGAACCCTTTGGTTATTGCACAAGCTCCTTCCGGATTTCCTCTTTCTTCTATGGAATTACCGTTAACCAGATTTTGAAGTCTTTGTCGTTCTTGGGCTTGTTTTGCTCTGTTGGCAATGTATCTTACTCTGCTCTGGCTTCTGGAGGATGTCCTCCTAAGAAGATTCATGCTGTCGTCCTCATACTGAATGGGTTGAAATTCGGTGGGGGAAGTGATGTCGTTTTCTTTCTCAAAACTTGTCAACTTCTTGAGTTGCTCTGTAAGAGAATCTGTAGACGTAGCGGAGGGATTCATACCAGCTGGTCTCCTCTGAGCTCTCATAGACCTTGTAATAAAGCTCCTGCTAATGCTTCGATACTTGCTTTCAAAATTGCATGATATATCATCTGAGGTCAAGTCTCCAAGACTTTTGGACATTGACTGGGTGGCTGTTACTTTATTATTGTTGGGTTTTTTTGTGGTCTGTTTGAGGCTCTCTACATATAGTCTATTCCAAGTGTTCCTTCTTGGTAAGGGCGGCAATACTTCTTCGGGGGTTCTAGCTAGAGGCCTAGGACAAAGTTCATCTATTGCTTTGGTGCTGGATATTAAATTAGGATTGGACTTGCTTTTGGTTACCCCAAAAGAGGCTCCCCTAGCCAGAGTAGTTGCTGATCTTGGTCGGATGCTATTTTGTAAATTAATACTATCAAAGTTATCATCGGAGATATCAAGATCCAGCAAGTGTTTCTGTGCTAAATTAGGCAAAGAAAGGTCAATCACTGTGTCGTTAGAAGATTTACTGGAAGACGAAGACATGCTGTCCCTATGACTGTTGAACTCTAACTTACTCCATATCCTATCATTAACGGTGGCATCAGAATACACCTCCGCCACCGGAGACTGTAATGTCGAGTTTAAGGCTGAGCTACTTGAAATAACATGACCTTCACTCTTTGTTCTTCTGACAGATACAGGAGGTCCATTACGGACCATGGATGATTGCTGGGGAAATCGATCAGGCTTTGGTCTCAGAATACCAAGAGGTAAAGGGGTCACTACTGGGGCGTGCTTTATTTGCTGTTCAGAAGATTTGGTAATTTTCTGTATCTCTGAACTATTGCTCCTTTGAACAAAGAACCTTTCACCCTGACTCCCTTTTGATTGACAGATCTTCTCTCTCGACACATCAGCTAATAAAGACAATCCCGGCTTCATGTTGATAGAATTGATGGTAATTGTGGATTCTTGTTTGCCATTGGCATTATTGTGCGCATTAACATTCTTGTATGTTTTTTCTGAATTTTCAGTGCTTGTGATTGGACCATTGGCCGGCTGGATTATCTTGCCAACGGCTAGATCATTTATCCGATTTCCTCTGGACGTATTTTCAAAGCTATTAGCTACACTAGGACATTCAGATGGAGATCCTGCTGAATTCATACACCCTATAAGGTCTTCATTTGTAATTGAGGCAACAGGCTGGAGAAATGTAGGACCAGGAAGAGGTATCTGCTTGGCAAAGGTGGGTTCTTCTGTAATAGTTTCAAGACTGCATAAAGAAGAGACCGACCTACAAATTGAGATTTTTCTGGCATCTGTGAAAAAAAAAAAAGTAAAGTTAGTTATCACTTCAGTCACAGAGCACTACACACCTACAGTAGATGGCAATGAAGATGCATGCATCTGCAGCCAGAATATAGACAATGCAGTAACATCTAGGAGGTCTGTCCGAATGATTGAAACCACCACCACCACTTTTTATATGAACCCCCCACCCCTTAGATCCCACATTAGAATTGGCATGGCATCAGTTTTCAGGATTAAGAAAATTTGTCTACTTTCTTCCAAAAAGGGCTTGACACTCATAAATTGTGTCTAGTATTAGGGTGCATTCACACTACTGAATCCATGTGGAGAACATCTCGCGGATTCGACCACTCGCCCCCGCTTGACTCTCCGCACATGCCATAGACTCCATTCTATGCTCGGGCAGATTCCGATGTCCGCCCAAAGAATTGACATATGTATTCTTTGGATGGACAGTGGAATCTGCCCGTGCATGGAATGGAGTATATGGCATGGGCGGAGAGTCAAGCTAGAGCGCACGGGGGTGAGCAACAGAATTTGCAGGATGTCCTCCGCACAGATTCCGTAGTGTGAACACGCCCTTACAGTTTGGCCCCACTGATGTAAACATGTAAGCTAAACTGCAATACCACACCCAACCTGTAGACAGCTGTGGTGCTGTGTTTAAGGAGAGCATCCCTGAACAACCCAAGTCTTCGTTCCTTAAGAAACATGACTAACATATTCCACCACAAGAGGCCAGCAGCTATCTTGCTCATGTTTCAGAAGCTGGAGCGACATTGTTGGCAAATCTGCATCAAAGTGACGGAGACGGGACCTGTATGCATCTATTTTTTAATATATGACACATGCACTGTATACTAGACTGAAGCTGGCGTTCACAGGGTCAAGCCATTAGTCGTACTTTATAACACTGTGGTTGCCACATGTGCGGAACACTATGTCCATAATTTACAAGCAAACTTGTGCTGCATGTGGACGTGGTTTGTCTGCTCGGAGCAGCTGTAATGTCAAAACTAAATACATGTCGTAGATCAGGTGCACTAATGACAATTGGTTTCGTAGAAAACAAGACCTCAAAACATTACCAATACAACCTCCATAGGAACTATGTCATCTCAATTCATTTTGGTTGACTTGTATTGCATAGCTATATAGTGAATGGACATAGAATTGTTGAGAATAGCCATCTACTGCACATGTAAAGGGCATAGGGCTTGTTGTTATAACCACATGCAGAGTTTGCTGGACACGTAACACAGCATGCAACATGCACTTACTGTTCCAGACAGGATGAAAAGTATCAGGACTCAATAGAGGAAACAATGACTGAACAGACAGTGCCTCATGTACCCACAATCCCTTTCAATTTATGACAATGTAGAAGTATTAAGGGTGGAATTGAAGTTGCCTTATTTCTGCCTCATATGAAACTATGAAACTGCCATGAAAAGTACAAAGCAGCCACATCAACCAGAGAGAACACAAACATGGCTTAGTTGCTGCAGCTTCCTAAGAATTCATTTCATTATAGAATATAAAGGTCCATATATCATACTATTTACTGTTTAGTCCATTCAACCACTCAGTATACGTGTATGATTGAGATAGAAGGCTCAGTGCTGAAAGTCTAATTCTATCATGCAGGGGAGGGAGGAGGCATGCATGCTGCAGCTCAGCACAGCCTTTATTACTCTTGACCATAAAAGTAAAACTTGATTTGTAAACAGCCATTGGTCATTTTTTTTTATCTTCCTATCAGCTATCTGCCCATGTCTGCAGCATGATATAGAGCTGACAGAGTCACTTTGAATATTTGTCCCACTGTTAAAAAAAAAAAAAAAAAAAAAAAATATGAGACACTCAGACAGTCTATTCTAGTGGGAAAACTGCTCAAAAACTAGGCTCTTTTATTTATTTCCCCCAGTGTTTCAAAGGTGTGTGAGAGCTATAAAGTAAAAAGCTCCTACAGAGTGTTGAATGATTGGGCCCACCAGTGACCCTCTTCCCATCTACACACGTCTAACTATAATCATCAACTTTGCACACATAGGACATATCTATGTTTTTTTAAGAGCAAAGACCCAAAAGGCAAGATGTCAGCTGTAGGCAGGGTCGCCTTCTGCTGGACCACTGAGGTCCTTCACTGAGTGCGGGCCTAACAGAGGATCCTCTGGTAATCTGGTGGTCCAGCCTAACCCCTAATGTACAAAGCACATGAATATCACCACCTTTAAGTTTCTACAAGAACCTGATATGGCACACATATGCAAGCTGAAAAAAATACGGCTTTACAATTTTATCAAGACTCACATCAAGATCAATGAGAGAAAAAAAAAAAAAAGGTAAAATGAAACTATTTTATAGCATTGACGTTGTGTCACGAGACGTCTTGTCCAAATCTATCTATTTTTTTAATTTGACAAGTCTTGACAAAACAAAACTCAGCCAAGAATCAGCCCCATTCATACAGCCGTGAAAACAGCACACAGTTACCTGAACCCTCTTGTCCTTTCAGTCTTTTACTAGAGAGACAGAGAAGTACAAGTGAAGAGGAAGAACGCAGGAGAGAAGTTAGTCAGGAGAAGATTCAAGGTGATCTCTATATACATGACATACGCAGACAGGAGGACGCATGAACGTCTAGACAGACAAACGTACAGTATCTGAAGACATCTTGCTATGTAATGTACTTCAGTCAGAGCATCCATTTATAGTCACAAACAAAAAGCCACTTGCTATGGCTGTCAAGCCAGAAAAAGAAATAGGAATATACCGGAGACAATTTATAAAACATTACAGCATTCTGCATTTTCTCTATTAGAGTCCTATTACATGGGATGACTATTGGCCAAAACACTCCAATATTCCTCTGTGTAATAGAGCCAGTCATAAACCAATGAACGAGAAAAAGGTTAGTTTGTCGACTGATCATATCTTCTAAGTTGGGTAAAAGACCATTGTTATTCCAAAAACTAAAGATGACACAAATGCTCTGGCTGAGTAACATCACAGACCAATAAAGACGTTACACAATAGACAGACATAACAAACATTAAAACATACAACGTAGTGGCTAAAGTAATGGCACTAATGTCTAGAGACTAAAACGCAACGAAAATGACACTACATAAAAAAAAAAAAAAAACTAATGTAACTCCACATTGTTACTGATTTCTACAACAGTGATGGTGGGACATAATATATATCTTACCAGTAAAGAATATAGGGGATTTACTTCGAATTTCCTCCAACTTTTGAACGAACAAGGCATTCATTTCCCTTTGTAGGGTACCCACTTGCCTTCGGGAATTTTCATGCCAGCCCATTGACAGTTCTGGACTTCCAAGGCTCTCAAGGCTGCTTGAGTTAGAGGATATAGAACCACTGCCCACAGGGACCAAATTAACAGTACTTCCGTACCTGCCACCTGTTTGGCATTGCCATCGTTGTCTAGGATGACTTTTCATCCCAGCACATTTGGATTCTCCATTTTTCTTTCCCGGTATTACAATGGATTGTGAGTTTCTGGGTGGATCGTCCGTGTTCCCATTGTCATTGAGAGCTAGTAAGTCTGTCTGTTGCCTTCTTGGCTGATCTGTGATACCATAATATTTCAGTTCTAACCTTTCTTCTTGCACACTACTATACTGCTCATGAGCTGGAGTATCATGTATAATAGGTTTGCTGCTGCTGTTATCGCTCCACTTACAGTCTAAATCTGGACTCTCTTTAGAGCCAATCACGCATTTCATACAGTTGGTTGCCATCCCGATCCTACCTGAACCATTCATTGCGCAACGAGCAAACACACCTGGTCTATGAGCAGGACTGTCCGGATGAGGGGCTCTATCGGACCTCCGTAAGGGTTCACTGAACGTCGTACACCTAGAGATACGAACGTGGCTTTTGCTTTTACCAGAGCTTATACTCTTACCTTTCAAACTCTTGCTGTGTAATTCCATGGGAGTACCCTCCCTGGACGGAAGAATTGGAGAAGCACTTTCGGGCTCTTTATCAAAGCGTGGTATGGATGAATCGTCCGTCTCTCTATCTTCACTAGCTCCTTCTGAGCTGTTGTCTTTGGAGTCAATAGCAATTTCTGGAAAGCCCTTTTTGTTTTTTTGCTGGCCTTTCGTTGGAGCGCTGGCAGTTCTTCTTAATATATGACTACTAATGGAATGTTTCCGGTGAAGCTGTCCAGCAGCATGACTGTCCAGAGATGCTTGTTTTGGATTTCTCAGAAACAGACCTTTTAAGCCCACGGCCTGCTTGACCTGGATGGAAGGCAACCACAAAAAGAAAGAAAATTAAAAGCTGCCTCGTCCATCGTATGGCAAACAATGTAATGTCATGTTTTATCCGCATGTAGGTGAATACTGTTGATCAAAAAACAAACAAGTTGGATAAAGTAAATTAAAAAAGTTATAAATATTTTAAGGTTTTAGAAAATTTGTGGCAAAAATAAAAAAAATGGTGAGTTTGAAATGGCTGAAATGCCCTTTAAAAGTTATGGACAGTAAAAAGAAAAACGTTCTCCCCAAATCACAATGTGTTCCTATATCACTTAGCATTTTCATAGATTTTTTTGAAAAGTCAGGACACTCGGCATTGATGTTAGCATCTGTAAACCAATCATCAAATGTGGCTGATGAGAGACATGCAGATTCAATAATATGAATGCTACCATTTAACTTCCTTTTCATTTTAGTAGGAACACTCCAGGCAAAACAGAGTTAGTGTTATGGTGGAGCAGGGTCCGAGGAGGCGGTGCATGAACACTCTTGCTGTGTTTTGCAATGCTCCCTTAGGCTCAACACTAACACAAATGTGATTTTGCCTAGTGTGTTTCTTTAAGTGGAGGCTTGGAACTGAGAAAATGCTACAAAAAAAAAAGAATGATATTAGCATTGTGGTCCTTTCACAATGATCACTGGTGACTACAACAGGGCCACAAATCAAAGGAGGATCTATAGCAACCCATCTGCAATATTCTGTGTTCAGTTTATCCACCATATTGCTTGTTTCCAATGATAGATCTTCCATTTTGTCTATGACTGGATCAATGATATTCTTCACTCAAGTTTCTCTATGTAGTCTAAGTGTTACTACCCAAAGTGTCAATGTGTTTTATTATAGCTATGATAACCCAAGGTGCTGCATAACACTTTTAAGATCTCTAGATACCACCGTTTAAAGGGCTCATCCAGCACCAGAAAAACATGGCCACTTTCTTCCCGAGACAGCACCGCACTTGTCTCCAGTCCAGGTGTGGTTTGCAATTAAGCTCCATTCGCGTCAATGTAACTGACTAACAAAACCTGCACCCAAACTGGAGACAAGAGTGGTGCTGTCTCTGGAAGAAAGTGGGCATTTTTTTGTAGTGCTGGATAACTCACTTTAATTTATGGCACTTAAAAAGAACCCATCAACTCCACCGACATGTCTGTTTTAGTAAATACTTGCATTCCCCATGATATTTTAAAGCATATTTTCCTAGAATGCTGCTTGATGCAATGATGACATTTCCCATACTAAAAATATATTACATGTATATACCTTTAAGAAATATTATTGGTGTTTATGTGCTATGTAATGTTGGTGCCCCTGCAGGCTGCACTTGTATAGGCATTAAACAGTGCTGTCAAGTCATTTGGCAGTATACCTGATACCAGGAACAAGGCTCCAGTGTAACCAGGAGAGGGGCAATAGGTGTATCTATAATAATAAGTATATGCAATATGTGCAGTAGGGTACATGATGTGAGGGAGACCAGCTAGAAGACAACAAGTCACTGAGTCACTAAGTAGCAGGCTAATGGGTTGCCATGTAGGATGGTGTAAGTTGGTGTCTAGACAAGGAGTAACAAACAGTAAGATCTCAGATGTCACCACTAAAAGTTGCCTATGTGGCCCATGAGCCTGGAAGAAAGAAATGATTGCCCACTAGTCCAGTGAAAGGCACATATGGTACCAAGTCTGTGTGTGTTTTCTGAGATTGGAGGAGTAAAGGACTGGTCTGCAAAGGCTGAACTGAAAGTCTAAACGTCCTTCTGGCAAGTGTAGATAGAGCGCACAATACCACGTGGGTAAGCTGACCCTAGTTTACTTTAAGTAAAAATACATTTAGGGTATGTTCACACTGAGTAAAATCATTGGAATTCCAATGTTCTTTGCGCAGAGCGTGGCGGAAGCAAAGGCGCGCAAGCCCTCCCATAGAGATTCTGTGGGACTTCGAGGTAGGCCGATTTTACCCAGTGTGAACATACCCTTACAGTGAAATTCACAATGTTGCCCTATAATAGGACTAGGACTCCAGTGGTGTTGGGTGGCATGCAGGTTTGTATATATGCAGCTAAAGTAGTGAGAAGGAAATTCTGTGAAATGTAATGGTCTGACACTATGGAGGCACTGTTGTTGCAACCCTACAAAATAGTGGCTAGGCAGGGCAGGCAGTGACACAGGGCTGTGTCCCAGGGAGCCAGAGCAACACTGTTGGTGTGGGCAGGGGCTATAGGCTATATCTTGTGTAAAACGGGTCCTCATGGTCCACTGGGTGTCGTAAGAGACCACAAAAATATTGCTGATTTGGTGTTTGCAACATTGAAGAGTATAAAGAAATCATGATGCATATTATGCCACTTAAAGTGACTGTAACCAGTAAGCATCCATGCCTCTGTGGGACCCAAGAAAAAAACAACAACACACTTGTTCCTATCAAAATGAATCTGACATTTCAGCGGGTGTCTTCCACCCTTGTTAATGGATGGCGTCCTTACAAATTCTCTCATATTGACATTTCCTGGAAGAACAGCACAATGCAGAGTTCTAGGGAAAGTAACGCTATTTGGTGAGGCATACAAGTATTTGCTCAACATGTCAAGAGAGCTGACAGATCCTTTATAAAAGGATACACATTGTGGCTTATACATTGTGTTCTTACCATTTGTAGGTGCCACTATCCTGTCAGATGGAAGGTTGGGATAATAACATTAAGCAAATAACAGAGACTTGTGGACTGATCCATCTCTCAGCTACTTGCAATAATCTAGCATATTAATTCACTATTGCTACTGTACATAAAATCAAGGCGTTTTAGGAAATTAAAGGAACACTACATGAAAAATGGATACACATGCATAGTGAGAACTTGAAGGTGTGGTTAGAGTCACAGCCACTCAAACATGACCATAGATAGAACCAATCCACTCAGCATTACACCGTATCAGATGTTACTGGAGTGTTCCTTTAAGAAGAAGAATAATACTGATGGGCCTGGACCCTCTCCCTCGTATATAAGGCCGACAAAAGAGAACATGCAAACAATTCACATAAATAGATTAAGTGGAAAAGAGCGACAATGGGCCGAGAACACGGTACATTTCCCTTACAGTAAAAAAAAAAAAAAAGAACAATGTCATTAGAGATGTGATGGCTTCTGTATTAATCAGAAAATTCACAATAAACAAGAACAAACAATGGTGAGATATATAGGAGGAACAGTGCAAATTGTGTCATCCACATGTGTGAGCTTCTCCAGGCAGAGCACAGCACATTGCTGTCAGCAGAAGCGAGAGATGCTGGGACCACAAGTTGTACTGTGGATACGTTTATGGAACATAAGTACATTCTCTGGGGTGGATGGAAATGATGGAGAATGTATTTCTGGCATTCTTGCAACATTCCATGTATATTTGCCAACCTCTTGGTTCCAATCTATAGGAAACATTCATGACCTCTGACATCTGCCTCAGCTATAAAAAAAAAATTCACTTTATGTTGTGAATGGCTCATGCATTATTAATAGGGACACTGCCTGCTAGGCCTGTATGATCACAGTATAGCCGTGTCTGATCATTGATTCCCATCTGTACAATAATGAGCTTCATATCATCATCCTCCTCTCTTCGCCTCAAGTGACAAAATGAAAATAATAAAACAACAAAAGGAGAGGTTGCCAAAAGCTGCGGCCAATAGAAATCAGATTGTACGGGTCTTATGCAATATAGTATCGGTTATAGGATAGGATATGGTTGTATGTAATGCAATATAAAAGGCCATAAAAAAGCACTAAAAGGAAAAAGGCAAAATTATTTATTTTTAAAGTGACTATCTTTTCTGTCTAGGGAACTATATTTTAAAGAGTCAGTGGGTCTCAAGCCGAATAAACCGCTGGCACCGTAATGTAGTATTTATGGTATAGATCATGTGATGTGGACATTGTGTGACAATGTAGCTTTGTTCAATACTACATAGAGTCACAGATGAGGTGTGACGTACCACAAGCTGCCAGCCCAGTGTCGGACTGGCCCACCAGAGGCCCAGAGGCTCCAGATACCCCACTATGTCAGCCCCTCGCCTCTTCCCTGCACCGAAAGCCAAGCCCCAGAGACATGGCAAAAAGAGGGATGCAAGCCAGAAGCATAACGGCTATGCTAACTCCCTTCCATAAACTATGGAGACAGGGATCAGCTTCTAGCACCAGGAAAGGGCAGGGAGATGGCATAGGTCATTGACAATGCGACATGATGCAGGATGGCATGCCTTTTTGCTCCACCCTTCAGCTTCCAAGGTGAAGAGGCATGTCCAGGGGTATAGCCTTTTTTTTAACTGTAAAAGTAATTCCCTGGTCAAGTCCTTTAATTTTTAAAATATTTTGATATAATGGTCAGAGATCCTTTTTTTAAGGCCCAGAGGCCCAAGCTCTGCACAAAGTTAAAGGAGATTTCCATTGTTTTTGGGTTCATTAATGTTTTTTAAGCAAACCTCCCTGCAAGCTTAGCGGGGGAAATCAGATAAACATGCACTTTTTGATCATCTATTTCCAATTACGGCTATGTCCACACACCGTCAAAGTGACAGATATTTTTATTGAACGTCGGTCATTTATCAACAAACCACCACTCTGGTTCCTGGCAGCTTCCTGGTTAGATAGAGGACCTGGGATGTGACATGTCAGGCCTGTTCAGCCAGTCAGCTGCCAAGGCCAACCACTTACTGACCCCGCTACAGCCCAGGTCCTCTCTCTAACCACAAAGTGACCGTGGACCAGAGCGGTGGTATGCAGCCACCAGTGCTGGAGCCGGGGAATCGAGTGCACATTATTTCATTTATCCTCCACCTCCCCGGCACTTTGGCAAAAAAGCCTACTGCCTAGAATTCTCCTTTAATTCCTGTGTTTTGAATGAAGGGGCAAGTTGGCTTTGTGTTTAAACGAGTATAGCCAGTCTATTTATTGTCTAAGGAGTTGCCAGAGATGACTGACTACAATGCTACCTTCAGCAGCTTCCATAGATAATCAATAGAGCAGTGGTGTGCATAACAACCTTTCCAACCACTTCAGGTTTTTGTGGGAGATTATGGGGGTCCGACCGCTGGATCCCCCCTCCCCTTTGTATAGGGGATGAGTTATAGTACCCGTTAAAGTGAATTAGTTTACCAAATTTACCCCCTTATTAAAACATTAGAATTATTTTCCTAGGACTGCTGTTATTCCCTTTATTTAGCAGTACTGTTGTTTCATCGTGTTTAGCATCCCAATTAGGGGTGTACTATAGATCTTAATGGTTTATGATGAAAAAAATTGTTTTGGTTGATACCATAAAATTTAAATGCAGATGCTAAAGTAACCAAATGCACCTTAATGTTTCTACATTGCAGATGGTTTTTGAAGGTAATCTGTTACTCTGTGTTCATCCACCTGACAGTGTAACACAGAAAAACATTGCAGGGTCCAAGTCACATTTGAGAGCAAAAACAGCTTGGGCCATGGATTTAGAAATAGCTTTTTTTCCCCCCATTAAATCATAATGGGTTACTTCTGCTAAATGAGCTGTTGAGCACATCAATATCAGCAGGCTGCACGTCAATTAATTGTTCTTCTGAGACCAAAACCTAGAAGAGCCCTAAACCAAATGCGGTAATTTTTTTTCAATGAAAAATTTATGAAGGTACAAAGCCTCCTGGGAGTTGACACTAGGTACATTACATTGACGCGGAGAACTACAATGTTTGTGGGGGGAGAGAAATTGGCAAATATACAGATCGACTTAAATGCAAACATTCTCTAACGGAGGAAAATAAAAGATTAAATGCATTCACAAGAGAATCGTGATGGGAAACAATCCATCCACCTATGAAATGAATTGGTGAGTTATCAGGTATGAGGATGAAGTGCCGCTGTTTGTAATGCATTCTCTATGTGCGTGTAAAACAAACAGAAAATAAATCCTCTAAATGTAACTGCATATCAGAATGTTATTTTGCATCCCAGATCAAATGCAATATCAAATTGTTAATAAAAAAAATTTAATAAATTAAATAAAAAAAAAGACACATTTAGAAGGCGATCCAGAATGGCTTTGTTGTGCTTAAAGAGAATTGAGATATTGAGTTTTTGAAATTATGCTTGTACTGGAAATGAAGGCACAGTCTTAAAGGGCTTGAATATGTCTATAAGTCTTGGGGCTTCCAAATTTTGTTTGTAAAATACAGTCGTAGATAGGGCCATAAATTACTTGTGAAATAGACAGGGATTTCTTTTCAACTAGCGTTAAAGCATTTGGAAGGGGAGTAATCACCAAACAGCAAAATAAGAAAAAGAAAAAAAATGTAACTCAAAATTTAGAGACTGTTGACCTGATAAAACATGGGCAAGAAATGTCTAACTTGCTGCCAAGTCTTCTAGTTTATTATGTGGGGGTTTGAGGTTAGACATTATTGGCTTATCACTAGGATATCCCATACATGGAAGTGGCATTGGCACTAGGGGGCGCTATTTATTTTCTGTCTAGTCTGCCTAGCTTCCTTTACATAGTGCACTTCTGATTGGTCAAACATACCACGCTGTTCATGTCAAGGCTGAGAGGTGCCGATACGGTCCAGTTCTCTCGTAACACTGCCATTTCATTCTAGTAATTTCGAAGGGTCAAAGTGGTCGGACCTCTGTCAATCATTTGTAGCATAATATGATACAACTCTCTCCGTTTGGAGTTATGCATTAAGGTTAGTTGGTCAGCTCTAGTCATGCTCAGACCTTAAGTGACATAGAGGGCATGCTGAGCCGCAGCTTGCATGCCTCCTCACTCCTCCACCCTTTCTTGCCTTGACTAACTGGAGTGGTGGCAGTTGAGTACTATCTCTATGACACTTGTCCCTAAAAATTACTTTTGACATGTCATCAGACATGTTAAAAGTCATTGATCACAGTTGGTCTCACTGCTGAGACTTGCTTTGATCAGAAGATACAGTCATAGTGAGATTTCGGAAGTACAATGCACTTTCCGGCCAGTTGCGCAGTCCGTCAATATTTTCAATCTAAGTTTAAGAGAAAATATTGGCGGAATAGGCAGCTGGTCGAGGAGAGGATCACCATCTCTCCCTGGCTATATCTTCTGATCAGAGCAGGTCTCAGCAGTGAGACCCACTGTGATAAATAACTTTTGATATGTCTTATTTTTAGTGACAATGCCCATTTAAGTTTTAAGCCGACAAATTTCCTTTAAGGTTAACAGCCAATACACCACACACCTATCAACCTATAAGATTACAAACAATTTTTGTCAATTTCTTATTTAGTAAATCAAATGCCATGGGTTTTCACAGGCCCAAATATTTTGTTTTTAATTCCAAGGGGGTTAGAAAAGAGCAAAACAACACAAAAAAAATCCTAGCATCTCCATGCTGAATTAACATGATCTATGGTCCAAGACCTTATAGTCTATAAATTTTAAACAAATTTGGGAAAAACTGAATTTTGGGGAAAATCTGACTTTTTTTTTTTAACCATACGAATATACATACAAATAATAATCTTTCAAATACCTTGGGCCTTCCAGATCTGCTACAAAACCTGGAATTTAGATTTTCTGACCACGGACCTCAAGGAGGACAGTTTAGGCCCCTTGCACATATCCGCATGTGAATCTATAATATGGACGTGTGTGAGGGGCCAAAAATGTGTAAAAAATTTTTTTATAAATTCTCAAATAATGTATATCGATAGACTATTATGAATATTACAAACAATTATAGGGCCAGTACAATTTGTGTGGCGACAATTAAATAATTTTTTTTTTATGCATTTGTGACCCTGACATGGTTGCCCAAAATCAAGAGGTGAAGACAAGGAGAGGAGGTAGAACTTTGTTAATTTTTAAAACAGTTTGTAAGCCTAATGAGATTATCTCACAATAACAACAATAGATATTATAAAGGGGGGGGGACTCAGCTTGCCACCCCTTTCTCAGTTAGACAGCAGCATTCACTCTCATGCCATCCATGTAATGGCCACATATGGCGCAGTATCAACTGCAAGGGAAATGTAGGGTTCATAGCAACATCCTTCAGCAATTCTTAATTTGTTGGAGGTATGTGAAATTGGTTTATTTACTTCCCTCTAAAATTGGGTTAACCATTTTGTGTGTCCTGTGGTCCCAATCTTTTACGACCATTTACGACTAAGTATACCTGTAATCATATGTTCGCCCATATATTCCCAGGAAAACAGACTATTTGAGGGGCATTTAAAGCCTTTTTGAGGGGCCGGTATAAGTTGTTTACTATGCATTGGATTCCCGACTGTACAAATTTCAATAAATATTTCAGGAAGAGAAGGGAACAGAATAACATAAGAAAGAACAGATAGCAAAGTAAACAAAACTGAACAAAAACAGTAAATGCAAGACAACAAGTAACAAACAAAAATTAAACATAGAGACATGAAACAAAAGAGGAAAGGATCTGAAATGCAGATTGCCTTATTTTCACCCTGGATCAGCTTCATAAATGGTCTTCTTGAGGCAGTGAATGGCCTATTAGTAGTAGAACAATCCATATAATGAACTGATTGTTTTAATGTGTCAGTAGGCAACAATGATGCTTATGAGTTGACTTGTCAGAAACATGCAGAATGTGTGAGTGTTTCTCACTCACTACACCTTCCTGCGACATGAGGGGGGTACCTTCATGGCTCCTAAATAGTCTCTGCTTCTAAAAGTAGATTTTTGACACAGAGAAGTCCACTGAAATCACAAACAGACAGAGTAAAGGCAAATCAGAAAGAAACAACATTAAGAGTGAAGAGAAGAACTTCACAGCTAAAGTAAATAAGAGAACAAACAGTGGAACATTATGCAAGTTAGACAGACCACATACAGTAAGACGCAACAGAGAGCTTGTTCAGAGAGACAACTTTGAGGATTTAAAGGGTTTGAGGGTTTCGGGGCTTTGATGCTGCCCATGGGCAGAGAGAGGGGTTTGTGCTGCAGTTAAACAGAAAAAGATTGAATATTTGGCAAATGCACATTTCCAGGTAACAGTACACAGCTGTAACAAGAAGGAATGGAAGGAATCTTAAGACAGGTTAGGAACAAAGTTAAGAACAATGGACATGGCAACAGCCCACACAGTTTTTTTTAAACCTTTCTTATAACTCATTTATTGCACTTTTTTTTACACTAATTTTTTGTTTATGCTTCATGTTAATTTTTTTTCTGAATATTAATGTCTCAAAATCAGAGAAATTCTTTGACCTAGAAGAAATCTTTTCAATTGATCAACAATTTTGCCCATAAGGACTGCATCATGTCAATACTTTAAAGTCAATGGACCCTTTTGAAAATATCTTGTCTGGAAAAAAATAAAAATAAAAGTAGTGCAAAAACATTTTCTCCAAATATATGCTTACTTTTGTTTCTACTGAGTACTGTATGAGCTCTATTTTCTGTTTACACTTGTACACAACCTGTATGGTTCTCCTGCAGACTGCCTTGTGTGTGCTTTCCTCTCTTTCTTCAACCTATGTGAGCTTTTCTCCAGGGTGTGCCCCCCTTTCACCATCTACTATACGAGCTACTCTGTAACCTTACCCTGCTGTTATTTTTAACATAGAGAGAGAGCGCAGAAAATAGAGGGAGCTAAACTATAATTGTATGGGTCCCATAGCAGTTGTTATTCTTGCACACATAATAAGGAAAAAAAGATCTTCCGAGAAGCTTGTTTTTACATGAATAGACCAGCACCGACACAGGAATGCCAGTTCTGCGGTCATTTTTTTTAATTGCGGCCTGTTCGCGAGCATGGCAATGATTTATTCCCAAGCACCGGCCCTGCATGAAGCACTGGAGGCGGGCCCACCGGCCCCCAGTTTGACAATTTCTCTGCGATGCAGCTTCATTAATTGTAACGGAGCCACATCCCAGAGGGGAGGGCAGAACATCACACTGGGAGGCGGCGGGCCTGCCACCAGTGCTTCAGCCCGTGCCGGTCTATTTGTGTAAAAACTAAAAAGCAATGTACCGATGGTACTTTCACTTTAAAGGGGATATCAAGGATTAGAAAAAGCACAGTTAACTTTTAGCAAAAGCAAGAAGCACCACTGGTGATCTCCTGGGGTAAGTTTAGGTTAGATACACATACCACAGCACATTATATATACCAGTATAACAAATGTGGCTGCAAAAGTGTAAAATGTTGGCTCCCAAAAATCTTATTGGTACTCTGTTACAAAGAACACTATATCTAGCTTAGGACAACCATACCACTATCCACAACTGGATTATTACTCCTATAATCTAAGGAGGTGAATAACACTAGACATATCATATATATATATATATCTTAGAAAACAGTGACCAACATTAAACCTTTGGTGTTCCCCAACATTTAGATTGTGAGGCTACGATGGGTGTTCTCTTTTATCACAGTTGGACAGTCACAGGAATGCCATATAGGATTACAGGGATAGATTTAGGCAACACCAGTTGTTTTTCCAGTCAAAGAATCCTGCAATTATTTAATTGATGGGAAATGTCGGACGGGGCGCCCCCTCTCTGGGCAACCCCTGCTGGTCATTCAGTTCTCCTTGCAGGTAGCACTTAATTACTTTAACTAGGAAATACAGAATCTCTTTTCCAAATGTTTTCCAATAAGCGAAGGGGAAGATTAAAGAAATTAGATGTCCACGTAAAATAAAATAAAGATTGCAGTATTAATAAGTGTGGCAATAATACCTCCCTGTACGACGTCTGGGTGAATAAATACACTAAGTCCCTTTAGGATTCAAAATTTTTTTTCTGTGTGCCTGATGTGATGGATGAGCCTTTACCGGGGATCTCATTGCTAAGCCCGCTTCAGAATGATTTGTTTCCTTTGTTCTAGCGATGCAGGTTGCTATGGTTACCTAATTAACCAGTGGTCGGTTTTCAGGGGATTTTTTTTCCTCTCTCCAGATGGAAATGTCAAACAACTAAAGCAATATATTATTGTGGGCTGAAGTTATACACAAGTATTTGTCTGTGATAGCCATAACGTGCGTTATTGGTGCAAAGGGCTCCATATAACATTAGATCTCAATCAAGTTACTGGGGTTATCTCAGGACAACAACCTTTGTCCATATGGCCTATTATAGAAAGTGGTCCTCCAACTATATACCCTATTATAGAAGGTGGTCCTCTAACTATATGCCCTATTTTATAGAAGGTGGTCCTCCAACTATATGCCCTATTTTATAGAAGGTGGTCCCTCAACCATATGCCCTATTATAGAAGGTGGTCCCACAACTATATACCCTATCATAGAAGGTGGTCCCACAACTATATACCCTATTATAGAAGGTGGTAGGTGGTCCTCTAATCATATACCCTTTTATAGTAGGTGGTCCTCCAACCATATGCCCTATTATAGAAGGTGGTCCCTCAATCATATGCCCTATTATAGAAAGTGGTCCTCCAACCATATGCCCTATTATAGAAGGTGGTCCTCCAACTATATGCCCTATTATAGAAGGTGGTACTATAACCAAATGCCCTATTATAGAAGGTGGTCCCTCAACCATATACCCTATTACAGAAGGTGGTCCCACAACTATATACCCTATTATAGAAGGTGGTTTTCCAACCATATGCCCTATTATAGTAGGTGGTCCTCCAACCATATGCCCTATTATAGAAGATGGTCCCTCAACCATATGCCCTATTATAGAAGATGGTCAACACAGGATACCTAAACTAGAAAAAAAAAAATCCAATCTGGTGGACTGGTGTGGCCATGTGCTATAATGCCAGCCTACTGCAGTCATTGGAGTTTGGATATGTAGATCCCTAGCAGAACATTACAATGAACCGGGAGAACTGGCTGACTGCGATCTGTGCCTTACTGCAGGACACGGGCTCTATTGTAAGTCTACAGAGTACGTCAGCTGCTATGCACCTCTCCTGGCTCATTGTAATGGTGGGACCTGACATTGCCAAAAACAATTGACATGTCATAGACTTGATCAGACACTTTCAAATCTGCATTCCCTGTCCATAATCTGATCACTTGGGGGTGAGGAAGAAGGAAACTGGACACTACATATACTGTAGAGAAATATATATATATATATATATATATATATATATATATATATATATATATATATTTCTCCCATATACATTCTCAAGTGCTCAGATAAGTTCTCATGGCAATGCAATGGGTAACAGAATAACAGAAAAGACTTTAAATATGTATTTCCAACAAAAAGTGCTGATTAGCTGTGATCTGGGTAATAAATGGGAACCATTCAGAAGAGTCTTTCAACTATTTGCTTGAGTTGCGAATGAGCAGCTGCAATCACCCAGCTATTCACACAGAAAGTGATACGTCTGCAACAAGGCACACAAGAAGGGAGTGCAAGAAGACACAAGTCAGAATTATCCATCAGAAGGCACGGAACGCTCATATGCTTAAAGTATTTTCGTCACCGTTGTATCGGAGGTGCCAAAAACAAAGAACAGAACTAGATGATAGAGGGTAATCTCAGTACAATGGGGCCTCAGTGGTATCGGCCATCTATGCCAGATCGGTGGGCTCTGACCGAGGTTACCTGAATGAAGAGGGGTTGATGAATGGGGTCTTGCACCATTCTGAAGAGAAAACTCCTTTATGGTGCGTTCACACCTACAGGATCTGCAGCTGATTTTCTGCAGCATATTTTATTTAAATAACTGAACACAGCATCAAATCTGCTGCAGATCTGCTGCAGATCCTGTATGTGTGAACGCACCCTTAAGGTAATACATTACTCCACTGACCTCAATTGGCTCATACACAGGTCATATGGATCAGGTGTGGGCAATTTATTTTCCCATAGGGCTACATAAGAAGTTGGAATGGTGTCAGAGGGCCAGACTAATATACTTAAAGGGGTATTCCACTCATGATGAGAAAACTAAAATGCTTCACAACCTTGCTGGTCATACTCAAGTCCCAAGTCCCTGTATTTTAGGCCCCCTCACGCCTCCCTATGTGCTGCTGTTCTTGTATTTTTAACTTTTTTAGAAATGCTTGCATACAGCTAAGATGGTGCCGGTTGGGAAACTAAATTTCCCATCATACATCGGGGCACCTTCAATGATGCGTACAGGCATAGACGGCAGATCACTGGCAGTGTGATCCAGAGAAACCCCCAACCCTGAAAATTTCCTGTTATGAAGGGCCACCACTATGGACAACAAGCAGTACACAACCATGTCTCTTACTGTGTAAATACAACTATATATACCTCATCCCACCCCCCTTTTATCTATTGTACTGAAACAACTGAAATTATGTCCCTGTCTTTCTTAATATATTTTTAATTGTGATATGGTAAACTTTTTATTTGTAAAATGAGATAAAAGAAATGAAAAAAAAAAAAATCACACATATGTAAAAATCTTTGATTGGTCAGGGTCTTCGCACTGAGACCCCAACCATTCTCTAGATATATTCAGGAGAAGTGTGGCTGTGCACTTACTCAACCACCTTGCTGTTTGTTCTGACTCATTGCAAGAAAGTCTATGGAGCCTGTCTCCTGCAACAGCCGCACACTTACCATATCTGACCACATCTAAAGATTGGTTCTGATTAGACATGAGCGAGTACTAAAATGCTCGGGGGCTCGATACTCGAGACGAATACTTCCTGTTGCTTGGGTGCTCGTTTAGAGTAACGAACCTCATAGAAGTCAATGGGAAACTCAAGCATTTTTGCAGGGGACCAAGCTCGGCACAGGGAAGATGGCGTGAAAACCTGGAAACCTCAGAAAATGATGGAAACACCACGGAAATGAATATGAAACAGCAGGGGCAGCATGCATGGACGTCTCTAGGGCTGCCTAATGGCACCATTATGACAATTTCTGGGCAACAGCCGGGTGGTGACCCTCAATACAATTTTGCTGACCCAGACCAAGATGGGCAAGAGTATGTAACTGGTGCTGTTTTTTTTTTAAGGCACCCGTTGCACAGGACACTGCACAGTGAGGATAGGTATAGCTGTACTACAGATCCCAGCCAGCCAAGAGAATGTCAGCAACAGGACAAATTGACTACTGACAGCTGCACTACAAGTCCAAGTCAGCAGCCAAGAGTAGCAAAAAAATATATGTTTTAAAAATGTTAAGCCCTTAGAAGGACTGTTGGGTTCTTCGTGTCTGATTCCTGCCTAACCGCACACTAATTCCCTGCCTAACACTCTCCCTGACAGACAGCAGCTCTCTACCTATGCTCATCCAGCCTGTGTCTGAAGCGAGCACCGCGGGACCTGATTCTTATATGCCCAGGTCATCTGATCTGGCCAGCCAATCGCTATCGACATGTAGGGTTCCCATGTGATGCTACGAGCTCCCAAAGACTCTTCTGCATGATGACTGGTTGAGAAAAAGCCGCCAAACATGCAGGAAGAGGAAGATGCCATTGTCTCGACTATCGTGAGACGCTTGTCCGACTAACCTCGAACGAGTACCAAGCTCGGACGAGCATGCTCGCTCATCTCTAGTTCTGATCAATCAAAACTAAAAATAAGAACAGTATGTAAAGACTCCACTCATAGTACCTTTCCCATATGGTGTTTCTATGGCTATGGCAACATCATTCCTAATAAAGTCCCTTCATACATGCTTGCATTATGGTTTGTCCCAAGTTTTTTTTTTTGAGCATGTGGACTAGCACGCTGGTCTTTATTGGTGGTGCCCATTATCAGTGTATACAACACCACTGCTAATGGCCCAACTCTAGACAAGACAGACTGTGAACATTCCCCATTATACCTTTGGCTACAGTTCACAGCTGCATTAGCCTCCTTCAATAGTAAGGCTATAATTGTTGAAAAATCATGTGAATACGCGGAGGACTTTGAGCTCTATGAAGATGATCGAAACTACAGTATTGCAGTCCAAAACCAAAACCTGTCAATTTGATTAGTCTGTTTGCTTTTAAAATGACCCAACTGCTCTGTACACATACGTGACTGCTCGAGCAATAAGGGGACATTAAAAGTGGAGGTAGTTTTGTGTAGATAGCACAGCCATCAGATTCATTTTTGGACATTAGGACTACAATTTTGTATGAAAAAAGGGAGCTATAAATGCTACGTAAATATAAAAATAAAAAAATAGCTAAGAGTGAAGAAACAGCATAGTATTCAAAAGCGTAAATCACTGAAAAATTCTGTGCACGACTTACAAGAAAGTTGGACTATCTAGAAGACAATTATAATTCTTGACAAAGAACATAGAAATGTATCTAATCAATGTAAACATTCCAGTAATTAGCTCATCCTTCTATACACTATAGGCAGTTACTATCCCCACTAGTGATTCATTATACTTAAATTAGCACAATGATACTAATAATACACTCACTTCTATAGTTATAGCACGTGACAGTGTGTGAATGAGTGGGAATTACCATCAGGATACAACTTTATATTTACTTACAACTATATAGTATAGCCGGCTTTACCCACTAGTAATGTCAAGTAAATCACTAATGGGCTATGTTCACACAATGTACAAACAGCAGCCATTAATAATGTTCACGATCATTAAAGGGGTACTCCAGCAAAATGTTTTTAAATCTCCAGTCTTCCAGTACTTGACCTGTTGTATGTCCTGCAGGAAGTGGTATATTTTTTTCCAGTCTGACACAGTGTTCTCTGCTGCCACCTCTGTCCATGACAAGAACTGGCCAGAGCAGCAGCGAATCCCTATAGAAAACCTCTCCTGCACTGGACAGGTCCTGTCAAGGACAGGGGTGGCAGCAGAGAGCACTGTGTCCGACTAGAAAGAATACACCACTTCCTGCAGGACATACAGCATCTGATAAATACTGGAAGACTTGAGTTTTAAATAGAAGTAAATTACAAATCTAAAACTTTCTGGCACCAGTTAAGTTAAAAGAAAAAAAAAAAAAAAATTGCCGGAGAACCCCTTTAATAATATCCGTTGTTTAATGTTAAAAGACGGCCGTCCACTAAAGAACGGCAGTCATTACTATGTTGTGTGAACATAGTCACAGAGTTATCCTCATCCCCATAATTTTTACTGTTATAGGAAATGACTATGTGGGCATATATAGCCTGTCCTATATTTCACTAGGCCTCAGATATCAGATTATTATCAGCCATTGATTTCCCAAATTCTAGTTTACTTTTAAGAATAAAAAAAGTTTGTTCCAAAGTTTTAGGGCATAACTAATGGGAGCGCCATGATTCACTCCAGTAGAACATTAGGCTCTCCATGGAAACATGGACATAGATGCAAAGCACTCTAGGAAGCAGTTCAAGCAAAAGGACTCACTTTCAACTCTGGCAAGAGTACAACAACGCTATACACACCATAATAGATTGTTTTGTTTGTCTTTTTCCTTCTGATGTTCTTGGCCAGGGTTAAAAAGTGAGCCTTTGAGCTCGTGCTGGTTTCTGAGATGCATGGATAACCCAATTTCTGTAATTGGAGGCCAAATTAGCATAATAAAAGCAAAAAGCAATGAACCATAGTTAAATACTAAAACATAGAAATATATATCGATGCCATAAGATTTGTACCCTATATTTCCATTCTGGACACTGTGCCAATTTGTTTTTAGCTGATATGCCTTCCCCTGTTTACTTACTATTTTAGGTAATCGAAAAAGAGGATAAAGCACAGCCACTAGCTGTACTAAATCAGATTATAACTAGTTGGGTGATGGAGAATATATGGATATTTTTGAATTTTAATGGGCGATCATGAGTTCTCAGGAGCATTATCGCCTATAAAACTTGATCAGAACTGAGGAAAGTTGGGATTATTATGTGATGATACTGGAAATAAGTTTATTTGCCATCTACGCATTTTCAACATTGAAGCTTTGCAAAATATGTAAGTGAAATGTTTCCAAGTAGCTTTAAACAGTTGCTTTTTGAGGTTAGTAACTTGCATCATTGGACTGAAAGTAATAGAGTCCCTGGGAAGAGGTCAGCAGCACTTACACTTAATGTTAAAGTGTATGATCACAGGGGTCCAACTGCTGAGGCCTCCCCCCCCATTTCCCTGGATCTCGTGAATAGTGCCATGAGTCTTCTGTTGGAACAGAATGGAGGTTGGTGAGAGACTCCAGACCCGATCCATTATCAGGATTATAGGGGATCATACACTTAAAGCGACTCTGTACCCACAATCTGCCTCGCCAATCCGCTTGTACCTTCAGATAGCTGCTTTAATCCAAGATCTGTCCTGGGGTCCATTCCGCAGGTGATGCAGTTATTGTCCTAAAAAAACAACTTTAAAACTTGCAGCCCTGTGTCAAATTGGCGTGGCCTAGAGTACCCGTGCCCAAGGCCTGCACCACCTCTCTGTTTCTCCTCCTCACCCTCCTCATCATTAGAAACGCCCCAGGCAGGATTTCTCCTATTCATCACTTTTCTGAACATCGCACATGTGCCTTAACGATCCAGCACATGTGCAGTGTTCAGACAAGTGATGAATAGGAGAAATTGTTCTAAGGGCATTCCTAATGATGAAGAGGATGGGGAAGAGGAACAGAGGTGTTGCAATCCTAGGGCACAGGAACTCTAGGCAGTGCCAATTCAACACATGGCTGCAAGTATTTTTTAGGACAATAACTGCATCACCTGCCAAACGGACCCCAGGACAGAGCTTGGATTAAAAGTGGTCGGTGGGTGGGGTGGGGGTGATAATTGCGGTACAGAGTCACTTTAACTATTCCATATCTTCTGAATAACATGTAATATCTATGTAAAACTATTTACTGAATTTATAATTCAACCACCTTCTGCACACGACTATAGTTGTTTTGTAAGGGCACCACTGGTCCATTGTCAGTTTTCTGCAGATTTGTGGTCTGTAGTACATCCATATGTATGGATCTGACTGCTGGAGTTGCCAAGTGGCAAAAAGTCAATGGGTTATATAGTATCTAGTAAGCTAGGGCTAGTAAATCCTAATATTACAATGTCTATTTCAACTTTCTATGCATTCTATACTGTGTGTTCTCCCTGGAGAATTGTAAAATAACCGTTTCTAATCAAGTTTATAATACATGTTAATGGAAAGTTTCAAGTGACATGTCTGTAAATAACATTCATAAAACTTCACATTCTGATATCAGAAACAGAGGAGTATACAAAGATGAGTAGTGTTAGATTGGCACTGCCTATCCCTCCTTTATAATAGTCAGCCATAGATCTCTTTCCAGCCCTTCCTTCTCCTCTCCTGACCACTAAATGACTGACTGAAGTAGTGCTCTCCGCATTATTTAAGAAGTTCTTCAGCAGCTGCAGTCTCAGCTGCTACAGAATATCCCAGCATACTGCAGCTAGGTATAAGTATACCACTCCTTGTGTTGCTTTCCTGTTAAAAGCTTCCATTGGCTTACATCGCCCTCTACTGGCGAAACTAGAGAATTATCCAGATTAGAGAATCCAGCTATTTACTAGGTATCAAAAACATGCTCTCCCTGGCCCATAACAATTCTCAGGATCTGTGCACTAAAGCAGTCATGCGTGTTTCTCTCTATGCGGCAGAGCACAGCCAGATGTCTGAAGCCTGTTCTTATTTCTGGGAAAACAATAGTGATTGCTATTTCCCACAGATTAGTCACCTAAATTGGTCAGATGAGCAACCAGTCATGTAATGTCTTTTGGCAGTACTCTCCAGTTTACTCATAGCAATCACAAGTGTTAGGATTGTGATTGTAGTCGCTATCCGATCACACCACAACACTCTCCCCATGTGTCCGTAGGTTGTCATCATACATCTGCATCAGTAAGTTTTCTTACACAATACTAAAAGGTGCTCATACACTTTATACTAAAGATGGGATTGAATGGAGGCTGCATACAACTGTATGGCAAACTTGCCTATGTTTTCAAAGGGAATCCATGCTGTAGCGTAGGCTGGGTTCACACTACGTTTTTGCAGTTTTTTCTTCATCTGTTTTATGGATGGAAAAAACTGACATCTGTTTTTCCATTGGTCAACTACGTTTTTGTGTACGTTAAAAGAAAAACGGATTTGTTTTTTTTTTTTTTATAAAGGATTTCAATGGAAAAACAGATCAAAATGGATGCACACACATGGATTCATTTTTCCCATCCATTTTTTGCAAAAAAACTGATGAAAAAAACGGATTGCAAAAACGTAGTGTGAACCCAGTCTAACACTGTAATCTATGTTCTCATTTTAGATCTGTGGAGCTTCAAGTCCACAGCAGAGATTCCAGGTTATGCTGCGGAGTTATGACGTGGACACAATTGGTTGTTCATATAGAAGAACTCACCAAGTGAATATACTCTAATCAGGGCCGGCTTCAGGTCTTTCCGGGCCCTTGGGTGACAGAGCCACAGCGGGCCCCTCATCCATCCACACACTATGCACAATCACTTGAGACACCACTAACATGCACAAACACACATTACTGACTGACTGACTGACTGACTGACTGACACACACAGTCTTCTCCCTCTTTCTCTCTGTCGGGCTGCTCTCCACAAGTTGAGGACCTTCAGGTCATGTGATCAGGTCCTTCATCCTTTTCTCTCTCTCTGCAGCTCCTGCTCCATCTCCTGTGTCTTCTGATGCTCAGCCGCTCACCCTGTACTACAGTGAGGGGGCTAACCATTAGAACACCAGGCCCCTCTCCCTCTTTGGGCCCTTAGCTTTCAATATATAAATCAACAGAATATGTAATATAAAGCAAGTTTGCTATTTAAATTATTATTATTATTTTTTTTTAGTCCTCATGGAGAACACGGCACTTCCTGTTCCTGACAGTTTCCTGTTTTTTGAGAAAAAAAGGCAGAAGGAAGTCCTGTGTTTCTCAGGCTATCTGAGCGCTCACAGAGTAGGAATTCCTGTGTTTAGTCTGTTTTTTTAACCAGCACAAGTCTAAAAATCTGCCTTCAGGAGACTGGACCTGGATTTCTGGTAAGTTCAGCTTTGTATTACAGCATGATAACTACAAAAAATAATGAATGTATATTGCAAACTTGCTTTATTTGACATCTACTGATGATTTAGATTTTGAAAGTTATAACGACAGGGGCACTTTAATAAATGCTCTTCCTGCTAAACAGTTGTGGATTAGAATGGATCATGATACATTGCATCAGTATAAGATAAGTGAAGGAAAGTACGTGGACAAATTACTAAACTTCCCATGTAGGTTTGGGGAAGGCCCGACAGAGAAAATAATGGGCTCCCCATGTGCACTGCAAGAAAATACCCCCGATGATTCCAAGATGATGATCGAGATATTTTAAAGCACAATGCTTACAAATGGAAAAAACTTCCTTGGCAATGTAAACAGGAAGATGCGGCCTTCTATTTAGGTCCAAGAAAATGCATGCTTACCTTAATATATTTATTCTTGGATTATTTTGGGATCTTATAAAGAATTTTAAAAAATATGGTCACTCCCTTCCAAACACAGCGCCATGTCTGCAGCCAGGTTGTGTGTGGTATTGCAGCTTAGCTCAAAATTTTTCAATAGAGGTAAATTGCAATACCAGAAATCACCCATGGACAGGTGTGGTGCTGTTTCTGCAAGAAAGCAGCAAAATTTCTCTAATGCTGTACTGGCCTTTTAAATGCACAGGCAAAGTGAACTTGACAGTAATTTTAACTGTAGCAACCAGTGTCAGGCAGCTGCTGCCAAAGCTGATAGGATCATATAGTGCATAGATTCACAAGTTGAAAACATAGTATTATCTCTGTACTGTATGTGCAGTCTGACTAGCGTTTTGTACAGTTTTGAGCACTAGTGTACAAGAAACAGAAAGGATTCTTTACAGTAAGGGCAATGACACTATGGGATGCTCTGTCAGAGGGGAAGATGGGAATGGAATAATATTGGCTTTTATCTCATGAATTTTGTTTTGCTTTTCTCTGGATCAATACTGTGGGACAATAGGCTGAACAATATGAATATCTGTAGATACAGACCATACAAATCAAAGGATTCTTTAGGGTTACAGAGTGGATGTACTTTGCTTATAGTGATTCATGGAGTTAAGCGACATGATTTGAGGAGAGCTGTTTACAGATAACAGGCTAAAAGGTAAGGCTAAACATATTCCAGAAGGGTTAAAGGGATTATCCAGCGTTAGAAAAACATGGCTACTTTCTTCCAGAGACAGCACAGCTCGTCTCTAGTTGGGGTGCAGGTTTTGCAACTCCGTTTCATTGAAGTGAATGGAGCTTATTTGCAAACCGCACGTGAACTGGAGCCAAGAGGGGTGTTGTCTTTGGAAGGAAGTGGCCATGTTTTTCTAATGCTGGATAACCCCTTTAAGGTTTAAATCACACCTCATTACACCATGAGAAAGACACTTTTTAGATCAATCTTCTTATATAGTAACAGCCCAGGTACAGTGCTTATTGCTTTATATACTTCTCTACAATGCAATCATTTATCCCATTTAAAGAAGTGGCACCCACCTTACCACTGATGTCATTAATTGCTACATGAACAAAAATGGAGGCCTCTTCCATACCTTCCAGGTACACATGTCGATAACCTACAGGAAGCAAACATAAGGGACGTTAAATCTGTTTTATCCATTGACTACAAGCTGTGACTGACTGTTCTATACAGATATATCTATAGCAGCAATAAAAGGGAACGTTTTACAGATTTAATTTTACTTTCATGAATTATATATGAGTACATAGAAATAATAGGTTTGTCATTTATTTTATGTGGTAGCTATTTATTTTTAAACACTTCCCTGGGGGCGGCCATATTGGAGACGTGTGTATTATATAGCCATTGTAGCATTATGGCAGCTGCAGTAAAATATAAGGCAGTACATTATCCAGAAAGTGATGGCATACAGCTTAAACTAAGGATTGACAGGGAGGATGCGTAAAGAACCATAAGGACAGTAGTAATGCATAAAGATAATGACAATGTGACAATGACATCATCAAGAGGGAGGCGGGTCTAAGCCCTGTTAGGCCAGCCTCCCTTTGTGAGATGACTCAGGTTGCTCAGCTCTGATTGGTTGAACAAGATGTAAGCCATCTAACAGTTCTACAGAGTCAGTTAGACATCGCAGGAGACAAAGTGCATCGTGGGAAAGCTAAAACCAGGAAGTAAAGAAGAAATGAAGACACCACCTGGAGCTTCAGGGACCTGCAAACAGCAGGAAATTCAAGCGGAGACAGACTCCAGAGGGATGGTAAGTGGGAAAACTGTTTATGATCGGTTTTTTTTTAAATTAGCGCCGGAGTACCCCTTTAAATAGAATCTGTCAGGTTTATGGTGTCCTAGCTATGGGAAGCATAAACTAGCGACAGAGAAGCTGACCAGAATGATGTATCACTCATTATTCTGTGATACGGAGATATCCTGATATCATGAATAACATGGACAATAAGAAGTCCTCTCCATTATGTGCATGAGCCCAGTAGTCCTGGATATTCATGACAAGCAGAAAACTCCGCCCACGAGCTGCTTATTGGCAGTTATCTATCCATGCTGTGTATAGGCAATAAACTGTCAATCAGCAGCTGGAAAGCGGAGGGAAGGGTTTGAGAAGAATCCCATTCTCTTGCATATTAGAACGGCCGAACAGAATGATTTAAGTAATACACCGATCTGTTCCGCATTTCTGTCATTAGTTTATGCTGCCCTCATTTAAGGTGAAATAAATATAGTGACAGATTCCCTTTAAATCTTCTGTTCTCTGCTGACCTTGTCCCAGTCTAAATGGCAAAGCTCAGTGAGTGAGCCACAGAAAACAAGAATGGCAGATTACTGCGTGCGCCCCAGTGGCCTGTGTGAATACTGGATTAAAATCCTGAATCTAATGATAATTTAGAGACGATACAGTGTCTTTAAAACTAAGGCTAATAATACATTTTTAAGAAAGGAACATTTTAAAGAAAAGAAAGTTTCAGCGATTTCGTATGAAAAAACATTACCTGGCATCATACTGCTCAATGAGATCGTTCTCTGCCCAATGAAGTCTCGCCCTATTGGATCATGGTCCCAGACTAGGAACCGAATTAGAGAAATCTCAGGCATGTGCACAGTAAACACCAATGTCTCCTCCCACATTGGGTTGAAACCTGCAGATAAACGATTATAAAATCATTGATTTACATTATCCTATTTTTCCGTATTGATTAGTACTTAAATATAAATATATAATATTGATCCCCTATAGCAGGGCTAGAGAACCTTCAGCTCACCAGCAATTGCAAAACTATAATTCCCACCATGCCTAGACAGCCAAAGCTAAAGCTTTGGTTGTCCAGGCATGCTGGGAATTGTAGTTCTGCAACAACTGCAACAACTGATGGGTTAACGGGGTGGTCTCCTCACATACTTGCAGCAGGATGTCCATCCTGCTGCGAGTATGTCTTCCATACAAACAATGACTTGGAGAGCCCTGTTCCAATAAGTGGCCACAATTAGAAATGAATGAACCTCGAGCGACTGGAAAACATGGATACACGTTTCCAGGACTCCGTAGGGCTGCATTCAACTTCTTTAGCCACTGGTAATCAAATACAAAGTGTTCAGGTTGGACGAACTAGAGCGTGCTCGAAGTTCGCTCATCTCTAGCCACAATGTTTCCACAAGCAGACTTTTCAATTAAACTTTGCAAGCGATTGGAGAAGAAAACACGATCAACATAAACCAGTAAAAGAGAAGAAAAGCAAGGACAACTTTGTTTCCAGAGTTGAGAAGAAATGGCTTACCATTGTCATCTACTACCCGAGTTTGCTCTTTGCAGCAGTCTACAGGCAAACCAATGAGCTCAACTTCTACAAAGGGATCAATGATCTAGAAGAGAAGCACACAAGATATCCACTATAGACGATAGATATAGATGGCTGAATTTACTGGGTGTACATGGACAAGCCTATGGGACAACCTTCTTGTGATCTATTGCAATTCTGTCCAGGTACTAGCTTTTCTGTACATCTATTTATTATGGTTCTGTAGTATTTCATGGTGAAACAGAGGTCATGTTATGGTGATGCTACTGTTTGATCTTCCATTGGGCATGGAGAGAAAGAGATACAACTCCATAAAACCAAGTGTCATACGGCTGCCTTAAAGGTGAAGTCTGGAAAAAATAATAATTTGCAAGCAGACAGGAACAGGGGGAAACATAATAAACAAGCACTGCTTACTTTTCCCCCTGACGTGTCATGTCACAGGCTCTAGGACCCCCACTGGAACTAGTTTTCCCCTGAATTCCTATGTAGTCATGACTCGGAGGGAAATACCTGACCCGGTTGATAGAGTGCCTGCTCAGCCAATCAGTGATTGCAGTGGTGACCCACCCCACTCAGTCACTGGCTGAGCAGGCAATCTATCAGCCGGGTCAGGATGTCCAGTAGCCTAGCGGGAGTCCCAGAGGCAGTGTTGTGGAGGTGCAGGGAGAGGTAAGTACAACTAGTTTATTATGTTCCTCCCTGCTTCTGCATGCTTGAAAGGCCTACAATACCCAGCATGCCATTTCCATGTCTCTCCAGACCCAATCAAAGATGGTGTAAAGCCGCCCATACACCTTCAACGACTGATGGTTGAATGATTGTCCGGCCACCAGTCATCTCTCTTGTCCACCTCTTACCCAAGGCTTGTGTCTCCTAGAATGGATTTCTTTAAGGACTACAACTACAGCCAATTGTTTAGTCTGTAGGGGTCCCGGTTCAGGACTTCTCACTGGTGTTATCCTCTGGCCATACATATACTGTATGTTTAGGGCTACATTGGATGTGAGCTCATTCTCTAAAGGAGGAGAGATGCACAGAATACATGTTCATAGTAAAAAAAAAAATGTAGAAGACAATGATATATGAAAAACCAATAGGCCTGTACCATGCCTGAGTGGAATATAAATGGCGAAGGCAGCTGTCCTAAATTTTAGTAAATGTATGAATTTATTAATAAAGAAAATGTCAGCCTTCCTATATAAAACAAGCCGACGCGGGATACATCATAAGGACATTCTGTTCAATCACCAGACACAACACACTGTCCTTTCCCCAATGTCCTGTCCCTGGTGACAAAACTGCAATGTGCTCACAAAAAAAAAATCAATGGGGGATAAATAATGCTGTACAGAGCTTGTGTCGGTGACAAGGCAGCTCCCATGCCAATACATCACATTATAAAGAGCTTTCTGGATACAAAAAGACATAAAACGGTCCCTGCAATTCATAGCACAATTTGTGAAATCCCCCCCAATGCCTTGTCACAGTCGTAGCCCACACATTAGCAAGGCTTTACATCAATAGCCAATATGAAGTCTTTACATCTCTTTTGAATATTGCTTAAAATTTTTATTAAAGTATTGTATTGCCCCCCAAAAGTTATACAAATCACCAATATACACGGGAAACGCTTATAAAGTGCTTTTTTCCCTGCACTTACTACTGCATCAAGTCTTCACTTTCTGGATAAAATGGTGATGTCACTTCCTGGATAACATGGTGATGTCACTTCCTGGATTACATGGTGATGTCACTTCCTGGATAAAAGTGCAGGGGGAAAAAAGCACTTCATGTTTTTTTTCCGTAATAAGTGTATATTGGTGATTTGTATAACTTTTAGGGAGTAATACAATACTTTACTATATTTTTTTGCTGGACTTCTCCTTTAATTAAAGGGGTTGAAGGAGTACTCCAGCAAAAAATCTTTTTCTTTTAAATCAACTGGTGTCAGAAAATTATATAGATTTGTAATTTATTTCTATTTAAAAATCTCCAGTCTTCCATTACTTATCAGCTGCTGTATGTCCTGTAGGAAGTTGTGTATTCTTTCCACTCTGACACAGTGCTCTCTGCTGCCACCTCTGCTCTAGACACGAACTGTCCAGAGCACAGGCAAATTCTCATAGAAAACCTCTCCTGCTTTGGACACTTTCTGCAGGACATACAGCAGCTGTTAAGTACCAGACAACTTGAGATTTTTAAATGGAAGTAAATCACAAATCTATATATCTTTCTAAAACCAGTTGATTTGAAAGAAAAGATTTTCTTAAAGTGCCCATTCACCTTATAGTACTGACATATGTTGTTGGTGGAGGAAAGGGTCAGGCATTTTGGATCCTTTTTGTTCTCAGAGGGATAAGTCGGCACCAGAGCTGCCTGCCTGTGGCTTTTCCCTCCGCATAGTGAGCACACATTCTGATGTGCCAAACGGTCATGTGTATATGGAGGTATGGGAGGGATGACTGTTGGCTGAATGAATGTTCAACTAACATTTTTGAAGGTGAATGGCCAACTATAAAGGGTGTATAGAAAGGAAATTAGTCACTAGGATTATGCTGCCTTAAATGAGAGACTGAAATACTGAACAGATCGGTGTATTACTTACTTCATTCTCTTTAGCCGTTCTCCTAATATGCATGAAAATGAGCTTTGTGCTGCTATACTCCCTCCACCCTCCGGCTGCTGATTGTCTATACTGTGTTTAGGCAGACAGCTGTCAGACAACTGCCAATCAGCGGCTGGTGGGCAGAGGGAGCTTGTGCCCATGAATATTGAGGGCTACTGAGCGCACACACATAATGGAGAGGACAAGTGTGTGGCACTCAGAGTCCTGATTATTCAGGAGGATCTCTCTGAATCAGCTGCACAGAACAATTGATACATCCTTCTGTTCAGCTTCTTATGTTACCCTTAGATAGGACAACATAAACCTACTGACAGTCTCTAACAAGCTGAAAGCTGGACATGAGGGTGTTTTTTTTTTTGTTTTTTTTTTGAGTGGGCAATTTCTTAGATTTAAGGTACCTATAAACATGTTGTTAGCTGAATATGTACTATTTACAAGGCCAACAGCCATCTCTCTTGATTCCCCACCCATAAACATGAATGTTGAGTCCGGCTAAGTGATCAGAAAAGTAGCAGTAAGCCAATTCTATACTTCTCTGACTGTGGCTTAAATATCCAATTTAACATCCCTGAATTTTCTCTCCACAGACATCATCTTTCTAGAAGAACTCGATGGTCCCCATACGCATTAGACAGTTGGTCCTGCTGAAATTGCCAAGTTCGGACACTTTTTTCTTTTCCTAATGTGTATGAGTGGCCGTTGTGCGCCGTGTCAAACAATGTATACACCATGGCCATGTTTCTTTACACTTCCATGTAAGGGGCCTATTCCACGGACCGATTATCACTCCGTGGAATACAGAGAACGATCAGCCGATGATCGTGTAATCGGCTGACCGTTCATTTAGGTTCAAACCTAAAATCATTGGTCGCCACCCGCGCATCGCTACGTGGAATAGCGGGCGCGGCAGGCGACTGATGATTTCACTATCGTCATACTTTACCTGTCCAGGCGCAGGTCTTCTCCTTCTCCCAGTCCCGCGCAGCAGCATCAGCTTCGGAGCGGCCTGTCTGAGCTGACAGAGCGCTCAGCCAATCACTGGCCAGAACCGCCGCGGCCAGTGATTGGCTGAGCGGTCTGTCAGTTCAGTCAGGCCGCTCCAAAGCTGATGCTGCCGCGCGGGACTGGGAGAAGACCTGCACCTGGTAATGTATGAAACAAGGGCTGCAAGGACATTGGTAACGATGTCCCTGCAGCCCTCGCTAACAATTGTTGGGCCGTGGAATAGGCTCAGTAAACGAGCGCCGATCAAGCAGATCGGTGCTCGTTTACATAGTTGATCGGGCCCTGCTCGGCCCGTGGAATAGGACCCTAATCGAGTATTGTTAGTTGACAACGGCCGTTGTTTTTTTTACCAAATACAGCATGTGGCCTTAGGGTGCCAAACCACATTACTGTACCTCTCCACGGTCTCCCAGCATGGAGTCCTTTGGTTTTGGAAGCTGCTGTCCACTGATTATTCGGAGAACAAGCTGCTTCTTTAACTGGCCTGGTAAGGGGTCCTCGGAATTTGGATTAAAGGCACCTAAAAAAAATACATATAAAGAACAACATAAAACATGTTTTTACTATTGTGGCAACTATTTCCTGCAACTATAGCAATGATCAGGTAATCCGAATGCAGCAGAGCAATGCGTAGGTTACTATAGGTCAAGAGTGGTAAGGTGCCCATGACTATTACTCAAGGCCCCAGAACACTCTCCATATGCCCCCTGATTAGGACTGTTCTCTTTCCTTGTATACTCTTGTGGGTAAACCGAAGGAAACGGAATTATACACAAGCAATGACGATACAAAGCATGTGCTATAGCAACATGGCCAATTATAGTGCTGCTGCAGTACTCTTACGTAGCAAAGCAACCCGTGGGATATGATCCAAATGGAAAAGGAACCACTGAATCCTAACCAGCTTCCCACAAGGGTATAAATACAAGGAAAATATTCCTAACACTTAATGGACCTTGTTAAAAGAATTCCAGATGACATAGCTGTCAGGTATACCTTATATATATATATAGTGCATTACAGGCGTAATATGACGCCCTTGGGTCCCAATGCAGAAAGGTTTAACAGGATGCCCTAACTACCGTGTGCCATTTATAATACTGGTGTCTTGTTATGTAGTAGTGGTGACTTAGGTGTCCACCATGCACTAGGGCCACCCCTGCACGCCTATTCTTATATCCTTATATCGCATTACCCTGGATAAATGAACCCCGTCAGAGACCACAAGTTCTATAAACCCTGTTCCTACTATATATTACATAATACATGGATGGTTCATGATAATATCTTCATCATCAGAGGTAAGTTTCCCTTTTACTATGTGTACAAGGCAATAATCCTCACCATGACACATGCATTTCGGCTTCAGGACATAACCACAGTTCCCATTGGTGTTGAACTTTGCTCGGTTAAGCTGCAGCATTCGGCCCTCTGACTGGTAATTTAAAGCGACTGTTGAAGGAACAGAAAAGACGGGAAGACTTTATAACATAGTTCATGTCACGTACACGGCTGTATTTGTGGGACCACAATATAAACCTTATCACATCAGTCAGGGTCTGTTTTGGGGGGTGGGATGGTGAAACTGGGACTGTTAGCCTGGGTTCACACCACGTTTTTGCAGTCAGTTTTTTTCACCTGTTTTTTTTTTTTTTTTTGGGGGGGGGGGGGCAGATGCAATTGTGCACAATCTGTTTTGATAAGTTTTCTCATTGACTCTTATTATTTAAAAAAACTTAAATCAAAATGGATACTTTTTTTAGCATCAGTTTTGATCTTTTTTTAAATAATGGAAGTCAATGGAAAAACGGATCAAAATGCATTGCACCCAATTGCATTTATTTTTCAATTGCATCAGTTTTTCATTTTTCAATTGCATCAGTTTTTCGATCGTTTTTTTGCAAAAATGGAGGAGAAAAAAAACAAAACAAAAAAAAACAGGCTGCAAAAACGTAGTGTGACCCTAGCCCTACGTTTTTGCATTCTGATCTTTTCATTCATTTTTGCAAAAACGGATGGAAAAACATATGCATTTGTATACATCCGTTTTTATCAGTTTTTTCCATTGACTTTGATTATAAAAAAAATAATCAAAACGCACCCTTTTTTTAACGTACACAAAAACGTACCTGACCTTATTTTTGTGGACATTAAAAAAAAAGACTGATTAACGTACACAAAAATAAGGTCAGCAACGTTTTTTGTGTAGCGGATCTCTTCTTGCTTATATTATTTGATTTTCATTCAGATAGTACATCTAGCCATTGATACAGTTATTCGCACAAAGTATAAGTGCTTATCCATATACCCCATATAACACTATTGTTAAGACATCAATGTCCACCATTGTCCAGCTTGTATATTATGGTCAGTATATTTGAGGAGCTTTATATATATATCTTTAACATGTCTTATTCTTTTACATCTTGTTTCATCAAGTTTGTTTCTATGGAAACTGAAAGTACCCAAAGATATTTTATTCTCCAAAAGGAATCCGACTCCTTTTTGCCTTTTGCCAGGGCGCCATCCATATGAAGTTATTATCTGATGTCCCTACACTCGATGCCCCCGCTGACACAGATGGACGTCTTTACTGAGAACACCATCAAAAGCATGTCAAGTTTGGAACACGTAACCTGTGGCTGTTCATCTGTTGAATTATGCTTGCTGAATTTTTTTATTTATTTATTTTTTTTATACTTTTGCCAAGATCTGTCCCATCCAAAGACCGTACCATGCCATGCTGAGCATCGAAGGTCACTACTAGATAAAAGAGCCACAGCTATCCCTATGTTTGTAAAGCAACATCTTCAAACACATCTATTTTTTTGGGTATCAATAGTAACACCTTACATGGGGAGGCTGAAATAAGTTTTAGGTTATATAGATAAAAACTATAAAAATACACGCTGACAATAAAAATATGTCTTTTCTACATCCGCCGCGCTAAAGAGTTGTGTGTCGTCCCAACACGGGTGTTGCTAGTGTATACACCCTCTGCAAATGCCTGTACTCTAAGTAAAAGTGGTGATGTAGTTGTACTTAAGTTTTGCCACTAGATGTCGCTAGTATAGATACTGTATATTTTAGTATTGCACAGCTGTGGTGCTCAAAGAGCTATTGTATGTGATTTGTGCACCAATGAGAGCTCTTTCCTCTTCTCTACCTATCCCTTTTGTCCTTGTTTCTCTGCACTTTCTTCTCACCCACTCACAGCAGGTATTACATACCCTGTAGAAGGTAGTCACATGGGGAGGGGAGGTGCAGTCACACTTAGTCAGAGTCTTAGTCTGGTTCCTGCATAAGGAGGACGCAAGCCAAAGCGGTCCACACTGCAGCCATGTTGGGCCCTGGCTTATGCCAGGTCCCTTGCTAGAGCTAAACTCCAGTGTAGTCTGAGGTGTGGTACTGAACACACACACATGGGAGACAAGGACTTTTTTTTTTAAAGCAACACTTGTACACACTATGCAGTGTTAGACACTTCCAGAGAGGACAAATCAGGGATCATCCCAGCCCACGCCATGAACGAGTCTAAAAGTGCAGGAGTGTATCCTGAAGAAAAGAAGAACTGATCCGGATAGAGCAAAGTTGCTAGAAGCCCACGTACTCTATCTTGCAGCGCGGGTGTCACCCTCTAGGACGGGTCAACACAAGTGGCGTAAAGACAAGAAAGTCAAAACACGGGCACAAGTATTCTCTACTCTCAAGTCTACTTATTATATTTCTAAAGTTCCGGCAGAGCACAGTACTACATTGGATTGGGACTCTCTCGACATGCTCCTCTCTACTTCTCCACGAAACCAAGCCAGCACGTTCATTGTATATCCCTGTATCAAGACCCCTATAGTAAAAGAGAGTTTATTTGTGGTAACGGGACTCAGTGATTATTGCTTAAGCACCTACACAGTAATTGCATATTACTTTGGTCATCTCCCCTTTCTGTGGGTGGCGGTACTGATAGTCTGGGATGGTTACAACTCCAATCCAGACCACCGTGATAAGTGCCCAAGGGACCCCCTTACAGCCCAGCAGGTCACTGACCACAGGGGAAAGGTTATAAAATAAAAGCAGGTGTGCCACCATACCTGTGTGCCCAACCGGCACTGGTGTCACAACAACATAACACCTGGCTGAGATATATCCCAACCAACCACTACAGAAGTAGAGTCACACCTCACCATCTAGCAAGTGACCGGTCGAGCCTTGCAGCGGGGCATCACAGTTGTCTGCTTTACACATAAGTGCCATAATATATTGGTGCACCGAGTTTCCCGAGTTACTCACCCAACTGGCAACCGGCATTCCAGAAAGGCTGAGGGTTGTAGTTACTGGAGTCCACTCTGTAGGAAGAAGGGTAGATGCGGGACAGCTGGTATTGGTTGAATCTAACAAACTGTGCTGGCTTCTGCTGAAGGATCTGATGAGCTTTTGTTTCGCTAAATGAAGATACCTGCCAGCTGCTGGAAACTGGGGAAGAGAGCAAAGAGAAAGTTGTGTTCAACATCCATACAATAGAACAGAGAAACTGTGAAATGAGCAGTAATGTGGTTGCTACATGACTGGGTCAGAGAAGCTAGAAAAAAAATGTAGGTCTTGAGTTGTTTCTGGTATGCACTGGTTATAATTTAGGAAAATGAGTCCAAGAAAGTAGAACTGATGGACAAGTGACTGGGCCAATGGTGTCCCCCACCTAAACATTGTATAGGTCAAGTGCTTCTGAATTCCAGTCCTCATGGCCCACCAACAGGTCATGGTTGGAGGGTATTCCATACAAAGAACTCCTGTGCACTGAGTATAATTATATTACCGGAGAAATACTAAGGAAATCCTCGAAACATGACCTGTGGGTGGGCCATGAGGACTGAAATCGAGAAGCACTGCTTTAGACTTAGACTTCCCCTTGCCACCGTTTCATTTAGGTTATACTTACTAAGCGTATTGACCTCCTCTACAAAAATAGTTTGGGAATGGTTTAAGGAATAAAACAAAATGTTGGTGGTGTTATCCTCCAAAAATCCCCAGATAGCAACCTGATCTGTGGGATGTGCCGATGTGCTAGAATTCTGATCCATGGAGATCACACCTTACAAACCTTACGAGGTCTATAGATCTCCTGCTAGTGTCTTGGTGCCCTATGTCTCTGGAATCTTGTAGGGGTCTTATGGAATCCATGCTTCAATCGGTCAAAAGCTGTTGGGGTGATCTACACAGTTTACAAGTAGATAGTTATAATGGTATGGCTGATCAGCTAACCAAATTCTTAAAGGGGTTGTTCACCAATTCCTTTTTCTTTTAAATTAACTGGTGCCAGAAAGTCCAAGAGATTTTACTTATCAGCTGCTGTACGTCATACAGGAAGTGGTGTATTCTTTCCAGTCTGGAGAGCAGGAAAGGTTTTCCATGGGGATTTACTACTGCTCTGGGCAGTTCCTGACATGGACAGAGATTGCAGCAGAGATCACTGTGTCAGACTGGAAAGAATACATCACTTCCTGCAGGACATACAGAAGCTAAAAAGCACTGGAAGACTTAATGTTTTTAAAATAGAAGTAAATTACAAATCTCTGGCACTTGCTAGGAGTAGTTGATCTGAAAGAATTTTTTTTTGTAAACTACCCCCTTAAAAATCTTTTTATGTAAAACCCTTGAGAAAATAAAAACTAGCCTATGCGATAATTATGTGGTACCAATAAATACCACCAGTACAGCTGTATTTTATACATTATCTGGTACTTCAGGGTACTCCTACTATGCCAGGGAAGTACTGGATATCTATATCTAGGACTAGATATGAAAGACCAGTTCCTACGACATCCATGTAAGTAGGTTAATGCAAAAACGCCCAGTCTGGAAGCTTTAGCAACGGACACATAATTTCCGAGTCTATGTCTAGTGTCAATGGCGTACTTTGTGTCTAGGTGGTGCGCAGCTTTTATATTCATGAACGCATTTAATCTTTGGATTTGTATTTTATGTGGCAGAAAAGCTTTTCCTAAAAATTGGTTCTTGGGAGAAAGTCATTGTTGTCAGATTTATAATAAGCATAAGGGGAGAACAAGGACGTCACACTGAGGTTACCGGAGACATAAAATACTATGACAGAAGAGATATTAGCTGGAAGCTCCGGCCTGAATATTAACGCTGCTTTGAAATCAAATTTATTCAGTAATAGTATTTCTGCTACAAGGAAAATCATATCCTTGCTTATTGGGTTACTGTGAGGTCCGAATGGTTCAAAAGCCAGCCATATATCTGTAGCTTTATATCACTACTGGCAAGATCCACCATATGGAGAGGCCCTTTTTGGCACTTTGGCTCACGGAGAGGGCTTTTAAGCTGGGTACCCCCTACTAATGGGGCATATATAAAGAAGTCAATAAGAATAAAAGGTATTAGCCGAAAACATACAAACTAGGCCAGCGTCAGCACAAGGCTTACCCGGGCAAGTGTCGGGGCCCCAGCACCTCCAGAGGCCCAGAGAGAGAGAGGGGCCCAGTGTTCTGATGTTCAGCCTTCTCACTGTAGTGAAGGGTGAGGGGCTGAACACCAGAAGACAGAGAAAGAGCAGGACCTGCCAGCAATCTGCAGAGAGAGAGATGAAGGACCTGATCACATGATTGGAAGGACCTCAACCTAATTACAGAGATGGAGATTGGCTGGGCAGAGATGAAGAAGGAGAAGGGCTGTAAGTTCTGTGTGTGTGTGTGTCAGTCAGTAAGTGTGTATGTCAGTTAGTGTCTGTGTCAGTATTGTGTGTCTGTGTATGTTAGTGGTGTCTCAAGTGATTGTGCATAGTGTGTGGATGACGGGTGCATAGTGGATGGATGAGTGGGGCCGTGAGGCTCTGTTGCCCAAGGGCCTGCAAAAACCTGGAGCCAGCAATGTATACAAAATACAGCTGCAGCATAGGAAAAGCTAACGTTTTAACTTACTTTCCGATTCTACATCATGGGTACCCACTGACTTTGTGTACTTCACCAGATCTGACAATGCTCTCGAAAGTTTCATGGTCTTCTTCTGCCGGTTTATTCTACTGAATAAATAGAAGGTTTAGTGAAGCAGAACAAACCAGAGTATATAAAAGACAACAGAAACAACCTAATACCTGCTGTAATGCACAGAGGCCCTTGCAATACTTCCTTGCCGGTCTAGGCTGTCATCTCCTTCTTCCAAACTTGAGCTCTTTTTAATTCGGGCACCTTTTTTCTAGAGGCCGGAGAGAAGGTAAATCTTAATATAACACATAACGTAGTCTCACAGTCTTATTAATTCTCCTGTTTGGTTTTGTCTATTGCAGAATTGATGAAGTTTACTTTGGAGAGGGAAGAAGGCACTCAGCATAAAATATTATGTGATATTACTGCTTGGGAAGAACAGCCATGTATAATTGGATTTTGGCTGACAAGACCAGATGTAGAGATTTCGCTTGTTGGTTGATTTCTCTATGCATCTCCCTCCCACCAGCCCAATAAACTAATGTATGCAAGAATAAAATAAAATAAAAATCTATTTTGATTTCTTCTTTTTGTAGATTGGATATAATGAATGCAATGTGTGGTGAATCGGTATGTGCACAATACTGGTACATGTATCTGTAATAAAGATGTGACCAGGACCTAGCACTTGATCATACATTTCTGGATACTTATTTTGTGAGGGGATTCTTAGAATCAAGGCTGAAAGCTAGATTTATATCCTATCTAAAAAAATAAATATACTTTACTCATCTATTCTGATGGTTATAAATTACAAAAAAACGCAAGCAGTCTGACCCTATCGCCATATTTTTCTTTTAACCATCAGACTCCTTGCTATCCGCGTTTCTCTGAAACAAGGTCTTATATTATTTTTGAAGTATTGCTTACAATTTAAAGGGGTAATCCAGCATTTAAATAGTTTTTAAATATATTGCTGGCCTGTTGGTAAACATAATAAGCATGTCAACGCTTACCTCTCTGTTCTCCCTTGGTGTCCCAATGTGGCCTCTCCA
Organism: Dendropsophus ebraccatus; assembly: GCF_027789765.1. Taxonomy (NCBI): domain Eukaryota; kingdom Metazoa; phylum Chordata; class Amphibia; order Anura; family Hylidae; genus Dendropsophus; species Dendropsophus ebraccatus. The sequence goes on along the minus strand of NC_091465.1, from coordinate 28,965,497 downwards.
GTGTCCCCCACTAACTGCAGCCCTGCTTCTTCCGAGACAGACTTGTCTCGGGAGTGACGGCCTACACAGCCAGTTCATGGCTGCGGAGCTTTTCCGGCTGTACAGTGATTATCTGAGCAGGCTTTAATTCCAGAAAGAAGTTAGTCTTGGAAGTAGCAGGGATGCAGACAGCAGGGGACACCGGCAACACCACATCGGGACACAGGAGGAGTGCAGAGAGGTAAGCATAACATGTTTATTATTTGTTTGTGGAAAACATCAGACTATATTTTGGATCTGTTTGTACTGTGCAGTACTGTGTGCGGTTAATGCCGCAGATGACACAGGAAAGCACAACAGCAGGAGATGGCACTTCTTTTCCTGAAGTCAACTGGATTAGATCCCAATACCTTTCACTTCTGTATGCCCCTGCAATCTAGAGGAGGAGTTGCAGAAGAAAAAGCTGGCTGACTAAGCACCATCCTGATCGAGAGTTTAATTCTTATTTCTTGTGAGTGCGTACTGAGCTTAGGTGGGGGTTTACCCAAGTCTACCCCTGGCAGAAAAGAAAGATCTTCTGCTTTCCTCAAGTCAACCCCTGAGAGAAGAGGAAGATCTTTCTACATTCCTATACTGCTCCTAAAAGGCTTGCGTGTAGGCACTGCATTGTGGTCAGGGGAGAACTACAAGACACTCAGTTCACAGGCATTAACATATCCACAGTTACCAATGTAGATGCTATAGACACATGTAGCTACTGACCAGTATTATTGCAAGAACATGACTAGATATATGCTGCCAAGTGACTCCTTTAGAGTCATGACTTTTTCAGCCGGCTCATACACACTTCTGCTATATAAAAACTTCATAGGTTTCTATACAGCGCATAGAAAACTAACAATATGAGATGATACAAAGTGACAAGTCTTGTGAGATGACGGAAGTGTCACATTCACCTTCCGCTTGGAGAAGCTTCCCATCAAAGAGCGGCTGTGACGTTTGTTGGGGCTAGGCTCCTCTCCTGACTCTGTTTCCTCTTCGGTTTTACTCTGAAATGCAAAGTGGACAAATAGGTATCTGTGAGACATCACTGGTCCGTAATGAAAAGATGACTTCTCTCATTTGTAGTAGTAAAATCTAAATCTACAATGTGCATGTATCCTGACAGATAACAATGAAATCCTTTACGGCAATAAAAATATCAGTTAAACTGCAGATTAATTTCTGAAGCTGTAAACTTCTACAAATTATTTAGTAGACTGCCATAAAAAGGAAGCGCCCAAGGGCAGGATATTGGGAGTAACTCCACCAGGCATATTTGTTTGACTTAGGCTAGGTTCACACTGTGTTTTTGCAATCCGTTTTCTCATCCGTTTTTTTGCAAAAAACAGATGAAAAACGGATGAAAAAACTGATGCATTTGTGTGCATCCGTTTTGATCTGTTTTTCCTTTGACTTCCATTGTAAAAAGAAACTGGATCAAAACGGATGCACACAAATGCATGTTTTTTTGCAAAAAAAAAAGGATGAAAAAAAAAACGGATTGCTAAAACGCTGTGTGAACCTAGCCTTAAAGGGGTTATCCAGCGCTACAAAAACATGGCCATTTTTCCCCTACTGTTGTCTCCAGTTCAGGTGCGGTTTGCAATTAAGCACCCAAACTGGAGACAACAGTAGGGGGAAAGTGGCCATTTTTTTGTAGCGCTGGATAACCCCTTTAACTGGAACTCAGCAGGTAGGTCAATCCAATGGTTGTACTCAAATTCAGAAACTGTTAGAGGTAATTCCAATGTGTGCCACCAGGGTGCGCTGTGACTTAACAAAACAAATCTCCATACTGCAGCACTATGCCAAAGTTTTAAAGGTTTTTTTTCTTTTCTTTTTTGCTAGTACTTCAGCAAAGTTAGAATATTGTATAGCAGACATACTTAGCAGAGGGTGTTCTCTCTCAGGAAACATTTAAATAAATTTTTGTATACTCTTCCCTGGCATTTATTCATAAGAGGCAATAATATCCAATTAACAGCAGGGAAAGGATATTGTTATTAAAAAGCTGGAAGCACTCAGACTCTGTTCGTATTCAGTATAGTCCAGGCACAGGACACATGAGGAAATGACCAACAGAGAAAAGGTTTTATGCTCTAGTTTAATGGAGTAAAATATAAAAACGCAACTATATTAGCTGCTACTGTCTAGTTGTGAACCAAAAAAAAAAAAAAAGAATTAAAGGAGAACTCTGGTGAAGTTTTTTTTTTCATATTAACCAGTGTCACGACATTATACAGATTTGTAATTTACTTCTATTTAAAAATCACCACTTTTCCATTACTTATCAGCTGCTGTATTTCCTGCAGGAAGTGGCGTGTTCAGCAGGAAATCCCAGTTGAAAACCTCTCCTGCTCTGGACAGTTCCTATATAGACAGAGTTGTCAGCAGAGAGCACTGTGTCAGACTGGGAAGAATACACCACTCTCTGCAGGACATACAGCAGCTAATAAGTACTGGAAGACTTAAGATTTTAAGTTTAACTTTCCTGCCAGAATAGTCCTGTAAGTCAAGAAAAAGGAAGAATAAAAGAAAAAAAAGGAAGCTAAGGGAAAAGTAGAAAAAAGTAAAGAGAGGGACTAATATGAGAAAAGGGGTAGAAACATGGACTTATATCATCTGATTGACAATTTTTTTTTAATTCACCCAGATAGAAATGTTGGAGTGCTGCAAAACACAGCATACAGTTATGTCTCAGGCAGATATAACAGATAGAATAGGATTGTATGATCTGCCGACAATTACAAGCAGCTCTCATTTTCCTTGTCCACCATCCAGACACATGTGGTCCATTCATTACACACCCTGGTCTCTGCCAAGGCAATTTAGGAGGAAGTTTCTTGCCATGGTGGCAATTACGTATCCTGCCATAGATAGCCAGTGCCTGTCAACTACATTTGCAGTGGTGTTCTGAAATGGAAACCTGGACTGCCACAGACTGGAACCATACTGTTATTATTGGGTACACTACTGGACCACTCGTCTAACCACCTCAGAGAAGACAACTAAGGCCCCATTTACATGAATTCATACATGGATTTTGGCACAGATCCAGGGGTATTCCCTTCTGGCATGGGTTCAACAAGGGGAGTTTGCCACTAGTGAAAAGGACATCTCTGAACTTCTCACCACCCAATACAGTAAGAGACAAGGCCACCTTGGGCTAGGTCACGTCTCCTTCTCCTGAGGACCCATAGGTCATCCTGTATGATATATACACATTTGGGTAGAATAAGGTTTTCCTACCAACTTTTTTATACTGGTGGTTTTGTGCAGCTTTTACTCTAATAAAACACAAAGACCGGGATGCAATGTTGCTTTACTTTTGGATCTCACTTTCTGATATTCTTTACATGTTGGATTTCTTTTTTCATTGAAGGGTTATTCCAGCTAGGTAAAATATATGTTGAATCATCCCCCCTCCTGGAGACTAACAATTCCTTCCATATTTGTTATTATCTATTCAGTCTCCTTCCCCCAGTTCTGAGTAGAGATGAGCGAACCTGCCGAGGTTCGGGTTTGTATGAACCTGAACTCTCAGCTTCTGACTGCCGCTGTCTGCCCGCTCCGTGGAGAGGTTGGATACTGCCGGAGGACCGCCTGGAAAACTGGGATACAGCCATAGCCATAGGCAGTCAGAAGCCAAGAGTTCAGGTTCATACGAACCCGAACCTCGGCAGGTTCGCTCATCTCTAGTTCTGAGCTGCTGCATTCTGCTTAAGATACAAAAAACTATGTGTGAGCTGTTCTCTCCACCTCCTCCTTCGTTTCCTTTTTCCCTTACAGGAATCTAATATAAACAAGTCCATATCTGCAATTTTGTAGCTACTTTGTAATGCTGGGAGGGTTAATCTGAGGTCAAGTTGTTAATGAACTTACGGTTATTAATCCTCCCAACATTACAAAGTTGCAGATAGTTTACATGAGTCATCTTGGAAGAGAGAGGAGAGGGTTGCAACTGTACAGCTCAGATACAGTTTTCTATGTCTTTAGCAGAAAGCAGCATGCTCAAAACTGAGAGGAGGAAAAAGAAAAGATGAGATGTATGGAAGGAATTGTTAGTCTCCATTAGGGGGGGGGGGATGATGCAACATATATTTTACCTAACCGGATAACCCCTTTAAGTAGTGAGAAGATGAAGATGTCTATCATCTTAAGTATATCTGCACCAGAGATAAGTGAATGTTCTTTTGCAGCTCTAGGAACTTCTGCAGTCACTTTAACCAAATGCTGCACGGTCTAGTTCGGACAGATGAAGATTCACAAGAGGCAAGAGGAGTGCGAGTATTTTTGGGGCCTTCTTGGAAATTAGTGCCGCAGACCAGTCTTTGTATAGTTTACTTAATACGTTCCGCATGCCGGCTGCCATATAAGATGTGCCCAATCCTCAGACTGGTCGGACAGCTTAATGAGAAGCTACACTTACAATCAAAGCTTAAAATTCTGCATCATAATAAGCAGCATAATTGCTAATGAGGAGAAGATGGGGGGAGGGAGGGGAGGTGGAGGCCGGGTAGATGAGATGTCTCAGCTCTGATGGATAAAACCCATGTGGGTATTTTATTACAACATGCTGATTATTTGTTGGTCTCAAGTAATTTAAAGCAAAGCAAAGGCAATTAGCTTTGTCTAGTGCTTTCTGTCCATGTAGGAAGAGGATTCTTATTTTCCTTTCCTTTACTTAGTACATGTCTGTCTGCTGGAGGTGGTAATTGCCGATATAACGTGTCCTTATTTTACCGAATGTTGATGTTGGTGAGGTTAGAATATTTAATTATGCCCTATCACGCTACGTAAAAAAAAAGCTGTTTTCAGCGCCAGTGTTCAAAGGGTATTCCGACATCAGGTAAAAGTAGTAGTATATAACATTCCTTACCAGGGGAATGGTAAGCTAGGATTAGCTAGGATTCATGGGGCCCCATAGCAAAAAACTGTTCAGGGGGGCCCCCCTCCCCTATGAACAACAGAATGCACTGCGCATATATATACACATACACACTGGCAGAGCAGAAAGACAATGGCTGCTTGCTCTGTCAGTTGAGTGTATTTAACTAAAAGGGCCCATTAGGAGCCCTTATGGTTAAATACATAGGATGCAGGAGCAGACTACCTTCTGCTTAACCCCTTATGAACTGCTTTGTGTAAGTGACCCAAAGTTCACTTACATGCTGCTGCACAAAAAAGGGTTAAAAAGCAGAAGACATGGAGATCTCTGCTTCACTGTTCCTGCACTGATAACCCCTGACCTCTGCACAAAGCTCAAGAACTTATCTTCTGCTTTGTAACCCTTTTGTGCTGGCATGTACAGTAAGTTAGCTTTGGGTTACTTACACACAGTAGTACATAAGGGGTTAAGCAGAAGGACACAGGATGGCTCTCATCTTCCCTGTGCATCCCCGGGCCCCCTTTCTGCGGTGGCTCCATAACAGCTGCCTGCCCTGCCTCTATGGGAGCTAGGCCCCTGTTCCTTACCAATCTGCCCTGTTCTGAAACCCCTAAAAATCCTTAGTTCTATATTTCATGGTTGCACTTCCTGGTTGAACAGTTACTAAGTACTACAAGTCCCAGGATGCATTGCTGCCCCTCGGCTGTTAATCGCACATCAATTTCAGGAATATTTTCGATTATAGATAAAAAGTAGAAAAAAAAAAACCAAAATTCTTTTCTTTTAACAGAAGAACTTTATCTCTTTAACCCAGGGGTCGGGAGCCTTGGCTCTCCAGCTGTTGTAAAACTACAACTCCCATCATGCCTGGACAGCCAAAGCTTTAGCGTTAGCTTTGGCTATCCAGACATGATGGGAGTTGTAGTTTTGCAACAGCTGGAGAGCCCAGGTTCCCTACCCCTTTGCTTTAATCCCTAAAGGAAAAAAAACGCGATTGGCCGTCATAGGTAATAACTCCATTTTCGGTTTGCATTAGTTTTGACAAAAAAAAAGAGATGTTTAGGACATAAATTACCTTTTCTATGTAAAATAACAAAAGGTTGTGTCAGGTTTCTGGCAGATCAGGCCTGAGTTGTAAACCTAACACGATCCGGGGGTTGGCGCAGAGCGATGATTATGTCGATTTTAAAGAGCTCTGCCAAAACATTCCTAGAGATTTCATTCCTATACATAATGTATGAAGCATCCATGCTCCCATCTACCAGTGAACATCGTGCTGTAATATAACTGATGAATAATAAATGAGGGAAATCAAACTTGGTTTAAATGTTTTCACTCGACAGATCTGTCTGAGGGACATTTATGGGGATACATTTGTAAACGCTTGGTGAAATCACCTTCTCATCCATGGAACTTGTAGGATCGCCCAAAGTACTGAGCCCTGGCTATTTATGGGAGACTAACTTTGTGCTGTAAATAGCGTCCATATCGATGGCTAAACAGGAAACGGAGATGGCAGGGTTTGTTATGTTGTGCTTTGTCCTTTACTGATATGCACTTGAACAATCACCAATCCCACAAATAGCCGGGCAACCAAGGTTTGTGACACCACACCTATATATTGTTCACACTACGGAATCCTCGCGGACAACATCCTGCGGATTCCACCACTTCCCCCGCTTGACTGTCCGGCCATGCCATAGACTCCATTCTATGCTAGGGCAGATTCCGCCGTCAATTCTTTGGGCGGACAGTGGAATCTTCTTGAGCATAGAATGGAGTCTATGGCACGGCTGGAAAGTCAATCGAGAGCATGTGGGGGGCGAGCGGCGGAGTCCGTGGGATGTTATTCGCACGGATTCTTAAATGTGAACGCGTCCTTAATGTTATTTGTATAGCATGACTATTATATTTCTTCACGTGCAGAATAGTTATTTGGTTACTATATGCTGTACAGGAGAGGACAGTTATAGTACATCCTTAGGATATGTCAAACATCTGATGGATGTGTGTCTTGGGGATGTTAATAGGACACAGATCAAGTACCTGATTAGTGGTGGTCTGACCACTGGTATACCCAATGATAATGACAACAGGGGTTTTGTGCCCAATAGCGTGATGGTTGGACTGCTCTATTCAAACAAAGGGACATGGAAACCCTGTTTTCATGATGGGTGGAGGTCTTAGCTATCGGTAGAGAAAGAAAGATGATTGAAGACGATAAAGTCTATACTTGACAAAACTCCCTGATGAGAAAGGTATGAAGGAAACCTAGGACATGGCTTTCATAGCAGGGTTATACACCACTGTGATTCTTTCACCTCTAGGCTATGTTCACACTTAGCATTTCCGTCAGTGTTTTGGGCAGTCTTTTTTTTTAACCAAAACCAGGAGTGGATTAAAAGTAGTCACATTTATAGTGCTCAAACCCTACACACAGTCATTGCCTTAGTAGATGTTGAACCCTGTTATCCACCTATTTCCTAGGATATACAGGTTACTGCATTAAATCAGCTTTCTAAGCTAGAAGAAGAAATTAGTTTATGCAGATCAGGTTTCACACTCCGTTTCAATCTTGGCCAAAAAACGGGAAGGCATGAATGAATGCAATTCTTTACTTCCTCCCTGCTAATGTAAGCGGCAGAAGCGGACAGAGAGAGAACAAGCCATACAGATATACAGAGGTATAACAAATCTATTACCCAAACAGGTTTCTGTGGGTCTGAATTGGGTACTTTCCAGTTAATAAAGTCCTTTGATTACAGCAGCCTTGGCACAGACTCAAACAGGTAGTATGTATCATGAACTAGAAGGCTTGTAGTAACAGTGACAGGTCTACAGCTCCACTATATCTGCAACATGGCAGATAATAGGAAATAGTAAGGTTGGGAAAAGCTTCTCACAGGGACTGTATATTAAAGTCTAAGGAGCACATTGAGGTTTTTATTTGTCACTGGAGGTATGTATTAATGGAACCAGAATACAGCCAGGGGCAATAAGAAATAAAAAAAATTAAAAGTTTGTCAAGTTCTTCCATAAGCCCAGAACATGCCAAATAAAATTACAGGTATAGATATGGGGGTATAGTAATGTCTTTACAAACTAAGGGCCCTATTCCACCGGACGATTATCGTTCGCATAATCGTTAACGATTAACGACCTCAAACGACCGCAATTGCGAAAGACCCGAAATCGTTCAATCATTTCCATGGAACGATAATCGTTACATATGATCGTATTTGCGATTGTTTTTCTTCTTCGCTATTGTGTTCTTATCTACTGCGAACGACCAAACGACGTCTTATTCAATGAGAACGATTTGCGAACAAGCAACGATAAAAATAGGTACAGGTCTTCTAAAGCGCTCAACGATTTTTTCGTTCGGTCGTTAATCGTTAACTGCATTTCAACCGAACGATTATCATTTAGATTCAAGCGATTTAACAACAATCTGAACGATAATCGTCCGGTGGAATAGGGCCCTAACCCTGGTCTCACAGATTAAAACAGTGATAGGAAATAGCGTTGAATCAATGCTTGATCAAGCATTGGTGTGCTCGATCGATTGATTTTCAACTGTATGTTAATTAAGGTAAAAAAGTAAAACACCGGAGTTGTCCTTTAAACATCCCTTCAAGGGACACAATATACAAAAATTTGGACGAAAAAATTTAATAGGTTAACCAGGCACCCTTCAGCTCTGCCGAGCAGGGGGCCCATGGTTAAATGATCGAGCCTCACAATGATTTCAATAGGGCTCGTTACTCTTGGACGGCCAAATGTTTCCCATTCCCGTATTAGAAGCTCAGAAACCTTCCAAAAATGTATTAAACGTAGTAATGGAAATGATCACCATTGCAGATCTTTGCTTCAGACTTGAATACTATAACATTCAGAGGAGACTAGTCTTCAATTAAATAGTTTTTTACTTCAAAGTCTGACTGGTAAAATCTCTGGTCCAGCTTTCATTAAATCACAGGCATCTGTTTCAGCTTTATCGTTTTATTCTACCATTGCAGAACAGTCTAAATCCTCCACCCCAGCTGTTCTTTATAATCATGCACAAACCCGGGGAGGACAGAGTTCTAATTTTAGGCTCCATAAATCATGGCACCAGCATTTAATGCGCATTGCCTCTCAACTTAAGATTGGCAGGTGGAAAAACATTCATGAGCCTAATTCAGGAAACTAGGACAGGTATGTTTAGTATAAAGCCCTATCGCTCCAGTGAGGACCCCTGAGCATCTTACCAGAGCGGGGAGGAAAAAAAATAGCTGGAAATCAAATTATGGCTCCTGTGCCTAAAGATAAATCTGCCACAGGATATGCCACTTTCCAGAGATATTGTGCATCTATAATTTATTATTTAATTTCCAAAATTGAAGAGTTGCATTTTACCCAGAACACCATTTAAAGAGAACACAAAGGTCGGCATAATTATTATTATTATTTTTTTTTTTTTGAAAAATAGAATTTTGTAACCTCGTGTCCCTAATTCCAATTCCGTATTAATTTTATTGCTTTGCCCTCCTGTTTCTGAGATACTGTGATTTTATTTATTGGTGACTAGCTGCAATTTTCTATAAATAGTCAAGTGGGTGGGAATTTCATTTCAAAAAGGTCATGGGGTCATGAATGTTAAGCTAGGGGAGGGGGTCGGTAGGGAATATGAGGCTGTAGGGCCATGAATCAGACTCAGGGTGTGAATATTAGGCTAAGGGGTCATATATCCAGCTCAGAGGGATGTGGATATAGGGCTGAGGGGGCATGAATCAGGCTCAGGGGGTGTAAATTACTATCAGATTGGTGTAAATAAAAGGCTGATTATGTTAAAAGAATTCTGAAATCTGAGACTTCCTATTATACCCCCCTACTTCCCTGCTCACAAATGTGTCCTATACAAATAAAAAGAAAAAAGGGTCTGAAAATGTTCAATGTGTCTATTTCAAAGAGGCTTGCCATAAAGATTGTCACTAAATATTGTTAAAACGGCTCAGGCAAGATGAAAACCCCATGATAATGCAACACAAATAAAAATTAATACAATTTGAAAATAGAAAATATTTGGCTCTTATCAGTAAAAATAAATAAATAAAATCTAGCAAAAAAAAATAAAAAAAAATCACTGAGCTCAAGTAGATCAGCAAAAAGATTCAATGGAGTACTTGTTGAAGAGTCTCCATTGATACGTTGCCCTCTAAAAAAAATTGGATATGCAAAAAAAAGGGTCCGTGGTGCCTCAGTTGCAAGTTTTAATACACGAGAATAGTCGGATATCCCTCCTGGGGAGGAAACCCGTTGCTAAGGGGTTCTTCCTAGTGAGGAGATCACTAAAACCACCCTGATACGTAGCCCCTTAAGTCCAACTCAGTTGCGAGTATTAGGACACAAATTGAGAATTACCGGGGTGGCTCCTTTTACGTCAAAGTCTAACTCACTTGCGAATATTGCGACATGACAAGGGATTACCAAGGTCAGGCATCTATCCACAGACAGCTGTTTCGGGGTATTGCCCCCATCAGTGTGGAGTAGAATTCTGGCTAATGAGAGCAATGAATAGTAGACCAACAAAACACAACAATCACTGAACTCAGGGAGATCAACAAAAAGATTCAATGGAATACTCGTTCAAGAGTCTCCATTGATACATTGCCCCCTAAAAAATGTGAATATGAAAAAAAGGGTCAGTGGAGCCTCAAGCACAAATTTCAAAACACGCATATTCAATTTTTTTTAGGGAGCAATGTACTGTATCAATGAAGAATCTTTTGGCTGATCTCGCCGAGATCAGAGATTGCAGTGTTATGTTGGTCTACTATTCATTGCCCTGTTAGCCAGAATCCTGCTCCACATTGATGAGGGGCAAATACCCCAAAACAGGTGTCTGTGGATGGATGCCTGGCTTAGGCATTTCCCTTGTCAAGTGACAATATTCGCCATAGAGTTACACTTTGGTAAAAATGGGGCCTCCCTGGTATTTCCCCATTTATGTCCTAATACAACTGAATTGGACTTAAAGCGACTCTGTAGCCACTGTGGAAACCCCCCCCCCCCCCCCAAACTACTTATACCTTGTTGTAGCTTAGGCAAAGTGCTTTCTGGTGGTATGTTTTGTAAAGCAGGTTAGGCTTTCATGAGGCAGAAAATCCAACTTTAGTAGCGGGGTTGCCGTGTCTGCCTCCCATTCCGCCCCCTGCCCGCCTTCACAGTGTTCCATGTGAATGCACATGCAGCGTTTTTTTGAGCTTCGGCGCCGCTGTAGTGACACGGCAGGATCTGCGCTGCCTCTGTGGTGTCTCCTCTGCCCGTCTTTTACATCCTGTTTAGTGATGCTCTCGGCCCAGCCCTGGCTCGCATTCCTGTCAGCGGCCACCCGGCGCCCATCGGATACTATGTTGGCACACACTGCCTACGTCATCTTGTAGAGTTCTTGGGATCAGAACCCGCGCAGGTGCACTGACCCGACCGGCTTTATCAAACTAGTCTAGCCGGTCGCGTCAGTGCGCCTGCGCGGGATCCGATCCCAAGAACTCTACAAGATGACGTAGGCAGTGTGCGCCAACATGTTATGCGATGGGGTGGGGTGGCCGCTGACAGGCATGCGAGCCGGGGATGGGCCGAGAGCGTCACTAAACAGGGCGTGGAAGCCGGGCAGAGGAGACACCACAGAGGCGGCACGGACCCAGCCATGTCACTACAGCGGCGCCGAAGCGGCGGCACGGGAGGCAGGGGGAAACGACCAGCAACACCACAAAGGGGGCTCTACACTAGGACACGAACGCTCTCGGCCCGCCTCTTAGACACGGCAGCCCCGCTACTAAAGTTGGATTTTCTGCCTCATGAAATCCTAACCTGCTTTACAAAACATACCACCAGAAAGAACTTCGCCTAAGCCACACCAAGGTATAAGTAGTTTCGAGGGGTTCCACAGTGGCTACAGAGTCGCTTTAATATTGGCTACATATCAGGGTGGTTTGGTGACCTCTTCCGTAGGAGGCACCCCTTAGCAATGGGTTTCCTAGGAGGGATATCTGGTTATTCCCATGTTTTGAGACTTGTGCTATTATGAAGAAAAGGGGACAGCGCACAATAGCGTAGAAGATGAAGACAGACAAGTTGATAAACCAATAAGACAAATCTTGCCTGGGTCGGTTCTGCAAAGCTTGAGGCACAAAACTCCACATAATACCAAATCCACTTCTGAGGATCCTCCAGGGATAAAAAATCCAGAAAAAAACACTACAGCTTCCATGCAAGTTTTAGGATTAGTGGCCACAGGTCAAGACGAATAGGTACAAATAAACAAAAATTTTATAAAATGCTGAAAATACATAAGACACACAGTGGGAGAGACTTATCAAACATGGTGTAAAGTAAAACTGGCTCAGTTGCCCCTAGCAACCAATCAGATTCCACTTTTCAATTTCTAAAGAGTCTGTGAGGAATGGAAGGTGGAATCTGATTGGTTGCTAGGGGCAACTGAGCCCGTTTCACTTTACACCATGTTTGATAAACCGGCTTCTTATACAATTTCTGCTATTAGGGCATTTTATACCAATAGCATTAGGTTTTCCCACCAGGATTTCTCAAACGGAGCAGTCGCACATTTGTATGAATCACAGCCTGACCAGGGCCGAAATTGCACTAGATGCCACTCTACACTGAAATCATGGCTTGGACACGGTCTATTGCATTCTCCTCTTTTCTAGATTAGTTTGGGACCTGTCCAGCCTGCCGGCCATTCTCTGTCCTTCATCTATGCATCTAGGCTGAAGAAAATATCGGACGTTTACACCAACCCTCTAAGCGCTGGGCTATTGGTGCCTTGTTATAAATCCATGCCTGGGTTTTCATAGCAATAATCTAACAAGTATATTCTGCAAATACATAAGGGGGCACAATTAGTTTGTGGCGAGGCCGGATCTCTCTGTCACAGACAGCATGCAGTCTGCTCTTTCTGGATCTCATTATACACATGTGGCACCACAGTCACCAAATGATGTCCTATTTTACAGATTCCCTTCAATAATTGCAGCCTGAATCTCATGCACAATCCCGATGTGAGTAATTCAGAGGTGGAAGATATCCCTCCAGCTGGACCGAGGACCAAGGCTCTGCATTATTAAGAACTCGGAATAATGTGATCATCTCCAGGGCTTTATGGCAATTAAATGGCTATAATTGGAAATTCATAGTGCTACACATAGTCTATGACAATGCTCTGTATTAACACCCTCCTCGCTAGACAAAATCTCCCCATATCTGAGAAGTCCATCGTTTAACGGCGTTAACTCTTGCCTCATTACGGGGATGGAGACGAGACCTTTGAGTTCCGTTCTGTAAACTCAAGAGAAATGCAGACAGATCTAATTTGGAGGAGCCTGGAATGAAGCCATAAGCTGTCCATGGTAAACTGCTTAGGGCAATGTTTCTCATTTGCAACTCATTTACAGTGTTGAGCCTCCTTAGAGTAAATTTATCGGCTTTGAGAAGTTTCATGGGAGAGGAGATCAACTCCCAAACATACAACTGATCAATGATAAAGTCATGCCAGAGCGCGGTCTATACAGGGATGTAGAAAACATCTGAGAACAAAGGACATTTGTGGAAAACTTTTCACCAGTTCCTTTGTTTTCACTCTTTCTTCGACAACAAACAGCAATATTCATTTGCAAGGTTTTTCCTTTCAGCTATCTAAGCCAAGATTCGCATGAAGTGTCAAAGAAACCTAGAATTGGTTATGACGGGTACCATAAGGTGCATTAAAAACAAGAGCATATGGTTACATTCATTGAGGTGAATATGTAAAATACACAAACAGCAGTATACTATATATAACATAAAGCACATGTAAATAATCCAACTGCCATGCGGGAATAAGAATACCCATATATATATTTATAAGATAGTCCACAATGTCTTGTAGAAATCTCTCAGATATAAGCAGCTCTATGACTGAAGAAACAAGAGAGGCTTGCCAAGTCTTCCTTACAGGGGTTGTCCGGGATAATCTGGTACTTGTGGATCCTGCTGGGAGGGTGGGGGACCTGTCAGTAATGCATACTTACCCGCCAGATCTCAGGTCACCCATTCTCAGTGTTTTGGAAACATTCTGTGACATCCTGCTCTCTCTGAAAATGGCTGGTCAGCATTGATCCTATACTGACCATCCACTTTTGGAGGGAGCGGGACATCACCAGATGTTTCCAAAACACTGACAGCAGCAGAGAACTGGCGGACCAAGATCTGGCAGGGGAACGGGATAGGTAAGTATACATCACTGACATGTCTTCCGGCAGGATCCACAAGTGTCAAATCATCCTGGACAACACCTGTAAACAATGTATACATCCTTCATGTGTGCTATATGGATGAGTTACTGTTTCTTCATTTGTTTAGTGTGTTCAAAAATGGTTGAGATTATATGTATATTTCTAATAAAGCCTGGATGGTGGAGGCATTTGGGAAATAAGCAGCCAACACTTAGGCCATGTGAGCTGTCAAAAGCAAATCAATACAAATAAAGGTTTGTTGATACAATTCTGTACTTTCCATACGGATAGTTAAAGGGTTTGCGTGGTTTACAAAAATGATTTTCATATACACCATTAGCCCCGTCTACTATCTAACTGGAGAATGGCTACAGAAAGAGAACATCTTTGTCTAGAAGACCCAGTGTATTCATGCATAACATTTGCAGCCCATTGATTTCTCGCAGACAACATAAAATGCTTAAAGGCTATGGACACCTTTGAAATGGAAAAATTGATTTTTACACATGACGGTTGTTACCTGAAGTTGAAAACAGTGCACTTAGTCTAAATGGGCTGTCTGGGCATAAAAATATGTTTTTATAGATGGCTGAGATGGTGTAAAAATAAAAAAGCTGTGATACTCACCTATCCTGGTCCCCAGCAGTTGTAACTTCTTGCTTGTTCCTGGTTCCTTCTGTGCATTGTCCCAGTAAGAACTGCCTGCTCATCGACTGAGGCAGGACACCTTTGCAGCCAGTGATTGCCTGAGCAGGTCAGTCCCTGTGGGGGGTGTCACAGGAACCAGATCAAAGTAGGTAAGTATCACTTCTTTTTTATCTTTATACCATCATCAGTCATATCTAAAAACATTTTCATCCCTTGAGAACCATAGAAAGGGATTATGCTATTTGAAAGCTGGTCTGGGGGTTACTTTTATTCTGATAAGGGATATAAATGTTCTTTCCAATTTAGGCTGTACAACACTTACCAGATGTTACATTGCTATTTTCAGTGAATGTGATGCTACCAGTAGTGATCAGCTACCATGTGATACGTTATACAGAATAATATTACGTGTAAATTGCTCCAGCTAACACTGCATTTTATACACTGTAAATGGGTAGAGAACAGATAACCTCAGGGTCTGGATTGCTCGGCACAGGAAAATACATTCTACAGATCACACTTCATTACATTTCTAGGAAACCAAATGATGGGAATAGTGATGCTCCCATTACTACGGTGCTTGGTGCCTCTGGAGTATAGTAGTGCATGTAAGTCACAGGTCTCGTGGTCCCTATTGTTGTGTACAATGGAGTAATGTGCCAACGTGTGGTTCCTCTATGAAGCGCCATAATCTCTAGGGTAGACTATTGCAGAATATGGATCCCCAGCTGGCCATGAGAGCAATATGATCCCAAATATACCTGTGTGCTTGAGTTGTAAATGCAATTCATTTGTATAGGGCCACACTCAGCATGTTTTCATAGGCAGAATCAGAATCCTAACACACATACTAGAAACACAATAATCATTCCCAATAAATTACCAGTCGTTATAATACTGAGAGGTAAAAAATGATATGCAACACTACACTCCATGGAGCTAGTGTAAATTGTAGGGGCCTGGTACTGAAAACTGATGGCATTAACATGGCTCTTACCATTGGCCCTTTATGGAAAGGCTCCGCATATACATCCCATTGAGTTGGCAAAGTGTGTCTTATAGGCAATGATATGCTCCTGGGGGGTAAAAGTATAAAAAGTATTTCTAGTGCCATCTATTGGGAGGTAGCTTTAATATAAGTTGACCCCTTAAAAAATCTTTAAACATGACTAAGGATTATTGGCCAAACCGGAATCTTCTCTCGTCAGTACGAAGCAAACCGCTGGCTGTCTTGGAGAAATAGGTCTCCTTCATCAGACCACCAAGCTAGTATTGTGTCTCCTTCATCAGACCACCAAGCTAGTATTGTGTCTCCTTCATCAGACCACCAAGCTAGTATTGTGTCTCCTTCATCAGACCACCAAGCTAGTATTGTGTCTCCTTCATCAGACCACCGTACAAGTATTGTGTCTCCTTTATCAGGCCACCAAGCTAATATTGTGTCTCCTTCATCAGACCACCAAACTAGGATTGTGTCTCCTTTATCAGACCACCAAGCTAGTATTGTGTCTCCTTTATCAGACCACCAAGCTAGTATTGTGTCTCCTTTATCAGACCACCAAACTAGGATTGTGTCTCCTTCACCAGACCACCCAGCTAGTAATAGATAGGTGGCACTAGAAAACAAATATATTCATTCTTTACATTCTGAATATGGAGGCACAGGGAATCGGTTCCATTGATAAATTCTGAATGCTCTCCCCCTCTGCTCAGTCTCAGTACAACATGATAGATGTTTTTAGGTCAGACCATTCACCAGCAATCCCTAGCATTTTTTTTTATATAATGCTGACTGGTGTTAATAGTGTTCCGTTCCCTAGTGGTGTCCTACGCGGTTGCCTTCCCGCTATTCTACCCCATGTGCCGGTGTGTGCTGCAGTGCAGATGTTCCCCCACTCTCCATCCCCCTAATGATATAAATCCCGCTTTGTTCCTACAAAATCCCTTCACATGTTCCAGTTTCTTAGATTTACAATGTGGAAGCGCTATTAAATAAAGAAAATATCCCCAAATAATACAGCCAGATAGGGCTTTGACAATGCCTTTTCTTCTCTCTCTCCATTAAGTGATCATTTGGAAACTTTTATTAACACGGCCATTACTTAATTCACTAGGAGCGTGTAATGCGGAGGCTGCGGGGAAGAGATACAGTGTTTACAGGCGGCCACAATAAAAGGCTACATGTATCGCTGCACTCCAGTCCGACACCAGGAGCAGGGAGCATTGTGAACCGCTATAGAAAATATGAGCAGACAAAACATTTATCATGATTAAAAGGAAAAGACAAAGGCGGCCATTACTGCTATAAACCAAATTAGCTAAATTAGCTATAAACGTCTCCTACTCGGAGTCTCATTATATTTTAGGATTGTCAGTGATTACAGCGCACTCCCCGGCATCCTCTGCCGCTATTACACTGCGGCCAAAACATTTTATGACCGGATTTTCTTTAATCAGCAACACCCAGAATACAGTGCAGGAAAACACATTTTATACCTAGGAGATATATGAACAGATCAAGAGATTTATTCCACCGTGTATGTTCATTAAAATGGAACCATCAGGATAATCTATAATTTGTCCTTCAGGTATGTCTTGTGAAGATAACATGGACCTAAAGGGAAACTCTAAGGTCAGGTCAAAAAAGAAAAATGCCTTATCAATAAGGGAATCATGTGCACCTTTTCATTTGCTTTCTTTTGAGACTGTAACCGCCGCTCTATATTACTCATATTATTCATTTTTTAAAAGGTTCCATTCACCCTTTACTTCCTGTCTGAGCTGAAAGTGCACGAAGCTCAAATCCTACATGTCCCAGTATACTCTTCTGTTTCCAGACCCTCCATCAAACTCACTCAATGTATCCTCCCCTCTTTTTCTGCGCCCTGCCCCCTCCCTGAATGCTCCCATCTTCTTTGATCATGCCCACTGTATGGCAGCAGCGTTTGTGTGCCCAGCCCACTAGATGACTCCCCTCCTGCGCTGCTAATCGGTATTCCAGGCATCTTGAGAATATTCTTTCACAACATGGTTAACAAATATAAAACATCACACCATGCACACTTACTCATGCACACTGTACAAGGTTGTACCGATCAGATGCTGACAAATAGGGCATTGGTAAAACTGACACCAATGTGGAGGTGGCGCCCTACTCTTTGTTTTTTTGCTAATTTCCTTAACAAATTAGTGAGGATTCGCTTTGCAGAATGAATCGCATTGCGATTCACAGCGAATCTTGATTCGACAGATTTTGCTTTGCTCATCTCTTCATATGACCTAATTGACCTTTTCTGCATCTAGCATGAGAATGCATGCAACGTCCTAGGATTTGTCAGGAAGGGAGTTGGGGGGCATAGAGGATGCACCCCTATCAAATACCTACACTGCCGTTCAAAAGTTTGGGGTCACATTGAAATGTCCTTATTTTTGAAGGAAAAGCACTGTACTTTTCAATGAAGATAACTTTAAACTAGTCCTAACTTTAAACAAATACACTCTATACATTGCTAATGTGGTAAATGACTATTCTAGCTGCAAATGTCTGGTTTTTGGTGCAATATCTACATAGGTGTATAGAGGCCCATTTCCAGCAACTATCACTCCAGTGTTCTAATGGTACAATGTGTTTGCTCATTGGCTCAGAAGGCTAATTGATGATTAGAAAACCCTTGTGCAATCATGTCCACACATCTGAAAACAGTCTAGCTCGATACAGAAGCTACAAAACTGACCTTCCTTTGAGCAGATTGTATTTCTGGAGCATCACATTTGTGGGGTCAATTAAACGCTCAAAATGGCCAGAAAAAGAGAACTTTCATCTGAAACTTGACAGTCTATTCTTGTTCTTAGAAATGAAGGCTATTCCATGCGAGAAATTGCTAAGAAATTGAAGATTTCCTACAGTGGTGTGTACTACTCCCTTCAGAGGACAGCACAAACAGGTTCTAACCAGAGGAGAAAAAGAAGTGGGAGGCCGCGTTGCACAACTAAGCAAGAAGATAAGCACATTAGAGTCTCTAGTTTGAGAAACAGACGTCTCACAGGTCCCCAATTGGCATCTTCATTAAATAGTACCTGCAAAACACCAGTGTCACCATCTACAGTGAAGAGGCGGCTGCCGGATTTTGGGCTTCAGGGCAGAGTGGCAAAGAAAAAGCCATATCTGAGAGAAAAAGATTAAGATGGGCAAAAGAACACAGACATTGGACAGAGGAAGACTGGAAAAAAGTGTTGTGGTCGGATGAATCCAAGTTTGAGGTGTTTGGATCACAAAGAAGAACGTTTGAAAAGATGCTGGAAGAATGCCTGACGCCATCTGTTAAGCATGGTGGAGGTAATGTGATGGTCTGGGGTTGCTTTGGTGCTGGTAAGGTGGGAGATTTGTACAGGGTAAAAGGGATTCTGAATAAGGAAGGCTATCACTCAATTTTGCAACGCCATGCCATACCCAGTGGACAGCGCTTGATTGGAGCCAATTTCATCCTACAACAGGACAATGACCCTAAACACACCTCCAAATTGTGCAAGAACTATTTACAGCAGAAGCAGCAGCTGGTATTCTATCATAGGTAATGGAGTGGCCAGCGCAGTCACCAGATCAGAACCCCATTGAGCTGTTGTGGGAGCAGCTTGACCGTATGGTACGCCAGAAGTGCCCAACCAATCCAACTTGTGGGAGCTGCTTCTAGAAGCGTGGGGGGCAATTTCTCCAGCTTACCTCAACAGATTAATAGCTAGAATGCCAAAGGTGTGCAATGCTGGAATTGCTGCAAAAGGTGGATTCTTTGACGAAAGCAAAGTGTGATGTAAAAACAATGTTATTTCAAATACAAATCATTATTTCTAACCTTGTCAATGTCTTGACTCTATTTTCTATTCATTTCACAACGTATGGTGGTGAAGAAGTGTGACTTTTCATGGAAAACACTAAATTGTTTGGGTGACCCCAAACTTTTGAACGGTAGTGTACATATTTTTAACATACACAATTGATATGACAAATGTTTATAGCAGTAATATCTTATGCTAGGACATAACCAATCCTAAGCCTGGAATATGAGCTACTCTTCAAAGTGATTGTATAAAAGCCCATAGATGCACATTTTGCTGTAATTTTCAGTAATAAAGACAACAGTAGTTTTCCCAAATGAAACACAAATGTCCAGCAAAATATAAGAACCAATACACATAAGAGCACGTAAATACTAACGTTTAGTCAGTAGTAAAGCCAAGACAGAATCAATCTAGCTGTTGGGAAATGTATTATATGTCTATACTATACCCTGCAATCATTACACTTTTCTTTGCTGTACTTTATTATGCTATTCTCTACTGAGTTGTAGTTCACTTAAATGTATTGTTCTGCACTGTATGAGTACGCTGCCTTTTACTCTGGTTTACCCTGTATTATTTAATGTTTATGAAAAATTCTTAATAAAAACAGATAAAAAAGTCAATAGTTATGGCCTGCCGTATACTAACACTACCTTATCCTATGGATAGGTCATCAATATTACACCGGCGAAGGGCCAATTCCTGGCACCCATACTGATGAGTGGTTGAAGGGGCTGCATTTTTAACAGGCTGGACAACAAACATCAATGGGCTATACCGTTAAGATAATCACCGTCCAAACTCTTTGATTTTATATTGATCAGCCTTTATATTAGATCAGGGTGGGGAATCTTTGGCCCTCCAGCTGTCACAAAACTACAATTCCCACAATGCCTGGACAGACAAAGCTAAAGCTAGATAATTAGAGATGAGCGAACTGGGTGCGGGTTCGAGTCGATCCGAACCCGAATTTTCGGCATTTGATTAGCGGGGGCTGCTGAACATGGATACAGCCAATGACTATATCCATGATTTCCACATAGCCTTAGGGCTTTATCCAACTTCAGCAGCCACCGCTAATCAAATGCCGAAAGTTCAGGTTCGGATAGACTCGAGCATGCTCCAGGTTCGCTCATCTCTATAGATAATGTATTGGATCATAAGCAAGACCTGCTCTCTTCTGATGGCAAATGTTGGGTATGAAAAATTTGGCAGGACACCTGCAGATAATAAGAGTCTGGCCTTAGCTAATTCCCCTCTTTCAGAAGAGAAGGACATGTATATATGGTGAAGTCTGGAGAAATGGGAGGATTATATGGCCTAAGAACCTATGTTATGCTGAGTTTTATAATAGACAGGTTGAATGAATGAACATATAAATAATAAACCTGCATATACAAAGATGGCTACCCCCAAAATATCCAAATCTACTGTCCATTAGAGAATCAGACTTGAACAAATAAGAGTAAATTTGACATCTTACCGATGATCTTTCAACTGCAGGTCCGGAGTTACACTTCTGTAAAGACAGTATAAGAAATTAATATAGAGAAAAACATATTAAAGATGCTTTATATAAAGAGACCAGCATGTAGCATTTAGATGGATGGATAATCGTGCCTATCCTACATAAATATAATTTGTGTTGATGAATATTCCTATGAGAACTGTCCCCTCTATAAGATCTGGTTGCTACATGCTCCCTTCATAAAAGGCAGTCATGGGGATGACCTGTATGTTGGGTCAGTATTAATTTTTTAAAACACACTAAAGTCACACTAACATTCATGTATGGGAATAAGTCGCCATCATGTGATATGTATCTTGCATCAATCTTAGCTTTTAGTCACCCTCACAAGAGCATGTACTGTGTATAGCTCTATGTATTATAAATTAGGGGGAATTTCTTATAAGCAGCTATAAGAAATTAACATATATTGGTAGTAAAATTAGTTTCCTATCTTTCTGTGGTCACTGCTTCTGTTGACTTTTTTTTTGCCCAGCTTTCTATTTAGTGTACATCCTTTAACAGAATCCTTTTTTGATGCTGTACAGTGTGGCAAGGAATTTAGTCAACTCTCTCCCACCCAGAATGTGGCAGCATCCTGTAAGTGCAGAGTTGACTGAATTCCGAGATTCTAAGTCTGTTACAGGATGTTCACTAGGCGGTGTTTCAATGAGGATAGAAGAGCAGATTTTGCATCAGATGTAGAATAAAAGCATAAAAAAAGAAAGAAAAGTATTAACATAA
The DNA here is from genome assembly GCF_027789765.1 of Dendropsophus ebraccatus. Taxonomy (NCBI): domain Eukaryota; kingdom Metazoa; phylum Chordata; class Amphibia; order Anura; family Hylidae; genus Dendropsophus; species Dendropsophus ebraccatus. The sequence continues at coordinate 28,943,581 of NC_091465.1, read as the reverse complement.
CTTAATTTACCAATATAGTCATCAGAAAAATAACATGATACAGATCAACGGGACTGAACATTAGTAAATAAGGGCAAATAAATAAAAATTCTGTTTTCCATCCCTTGTCTTCATTCATTGTAGCATACAAAAACAAAGACACGACAACAGATTACTGTAATACAAGCAACAACAAAAAAATAAACAACAATTTTCTACATGCTGTGGAACAGATTCCTTCAATTATTCTGCAATTTCAGAAAATATGGAAAACAAAGCATTGCACCTTCTTTATTTCGGCTTTCTGGCTGTTTTTCCCAGCGGGTGGCAATGTGGTGACTGTAAAATTGTTAGGATCCTCACAGTCCCGGATTTTGGATTCCTTCATCAACGAGTCAAGTCTCTTCTTTGCTATGTTTTCCACTTGCTTCCTATTGGTGGAAGCCTATAGATATGATGGAGATACATGAGTGAAATTTGCCTGTGCCTTTACAAGCATAAGGATAAAAATAGACTCTAGTCTTGTGATCCAAAAGTAAGTACCCCCATGGAGGGCATGGTAACCATGCATGCAGTCCGCGCGCGGTCACAGGCATAGGCCGCAGATACCCAGTCAGATCAGATTTTGCGCCACGTGAGATAATGATGTCTTTATTGAATGGTTGGTAATGAATGTCTTAGATGAAACATCTACAAATATTAATTTAGCAGGAAAAATTCTGGGGACTTCACAGGAGCTTTTGAAGGCTCATACATTTTTAAGTATTTCCATCACGCAGTCTGGATACACGAACTTCTTACAAAATGACTAAAAAATGGAAATCTGTCTCTTTCTTGTATTAGCTAATGGGAGATAATGAAAGGGTGAGGATGGGAGGCAGAGATCGGGCAAAACCAATTTCCAAGTTTACTGATTTTAACTATCGCTCAGAAATCTTTGCTTAAGATCTTAGAATTGCTTGTCTAAACATTAAACCTTCAGCCCAGTTTCAAATTGGTGTGGCCTTGAGCGTCTGTGCCCCAGGCCTGCACCGCCCATGTGTCCCTTCTCCCCACCCTCTTCATCATTAGGAATGCCCCAGGCAAGATTTCTCCTATTGATCACCTGTCTGAATACTGTATATGTGCTGGATTGTTAAGGCACATGTGCAGTTTTGAGACAGGTGATGATTAGGAGAAATCCTGCCTGGGGCATTCCTAATGATGATGAGGGTGAAGAGGAGGGATAGAGAGGCAGTGCAGGCCTAGGGCACAGACACTCTAGGTCACATGAATTTGACACAGGGCTGCAAGTATAAAAGTTTTTTTTTTTTTTGGACAATAACTGCATCTCCTGCCGAATGGACCCCAGGACAGATCTTGGATTCAAAGCAGCTATCTGAAGGTACAAGCGGTTCGGAGCGAGCAGATTGTGGGTACAGAGTCGCTTTAACTTATTGAGGACTTTGTTTGCTCAGTACAAACATGCATGCATCCAGAACCTACATACCCACCAGCATAAATTTGCAAACAGCTTTTATATGGATTATAGAAATTGTACTCCAGCCATTACCCTATATATATCCTATAGTACCCATGTGCTATCTTGCTTAACCATTAATGGGGTATTCCAAATAACAACACTAATCCCCAATCCTGTGAATGGGAATGGGATCTTACAAAGATAGCCAAGTACAACACTCATGGACAAAGAACGGAGCAGAGGCGTACATGTGCGGACACTTTATTTGAAACAAAGTCTTGGGGCCCCATCAAGTAGATCGCAGAGGGTCCTCCTCAATCTGACATTTATAGCCTTCTCAGGTGGATAGGGAATAAGTTACTTTAATGCTGAATATCACTTTAAGTATTATGAAAGGCATACTTCAATACATTATAGAAAATTTGTCCTATTAAACAGAGTTAGCCCCCCTGGATTCTTTTCCTGGATGGTTCTAATATATTTATATTTAAGGTGTCACGGTCACTAAAAAAAATAAATAAAAAATTGACGTGTCAGAGATATGAGAAAAGTTTTGACCGGTCCTCTCCCAGATTTGTGTCACGTGATCAGTCGGGCTCATGATGTAAGTCTACAGAGCCCAACTGATTTTGCTGGCACAGAGCTTAGCGTGGTCTTCTCTCAGCTAGTTCTTACAATCGGTACAGGTCTGACCATGACCGATCAGAATATTTGAATATCTCGAATGTTTTCTATGATGGCAGTGACACTAACTAAATTTACTCAATAGGAGGACTGCAGGAATTAGTGTTCTGGACCCCTAATACTAGACACAGAGTCTTCTACATGTTACATAGACATAAATAGGGCACCTAGCCTATAGTTAGCAAAAAAGAATGCACAGGAGGGTTAGCACAACCAGGAGCCGCGTGTACTCTACAATGCCAAGTCTTAAAGACCAATAGTACTTTGCACAAATTATGTGCCTTCCCCTATGCGGCCCATCCTGGAAGAAAAGATGGAATGGGGAGGTGGCCATGTAGGAGCACAATGCAGGAGAGGGTAAGTACTATTGGTCTTTAGGAATTGTGCATATTTATGTGCCTACCCCTACTGTATGTGGCCATCCTGGAAGAGAAGATAGGATGGAGAGGTGGTCATCTAGGAGCGCAATTATCTTCATTGCAGTTTATGAAAGTAGTGAAACAGTTTCAGCAACTAAAAGGCTATTTCATGTAGGTATGGTCTCCCCCTTTCTGCAGGGGTAAGGGGATTTACCTGATAAGTGGAGTCGTGGACCCGTCACATATCAAACATTTATGCCACATGCTTTCAGTGCGTCGTACATTTATTGGTAATGATTTATTATCAATGAAGGCTGTACTTAAGGGGGTTGACCACTTTATAGTAAAATTGTTCAGTGTACAGTATCAGTAACTGTACTCACAGCACTTACTGACAGCAGCTCCCTGTGTTCCTAATAGAGCTAATATCAGACTCTTCTCCTCCAGGCTGTGCTGTCTTGCAGTATGGTGAGTCTGTCCATAAGATGGCTGACATGGAGAGGCATGTGACCATGCCCTACCCCCAGTGTCCTCCATTGAGCCTGTATATGCCTATGGTGGACACTGGGGGCGGGGCATGGTCACATGCTCCTCCATGTCAGCCATCTTATGGACAGACTCACCACAGAGCAGGACAGCCTGAATTAGTGGAGTCTGATTGTAGCTTTATGGGGTACACAGGGAGCTGCTGTCAGTATATACAGGGAGTTCACTTACTAATACTGTGCACTGAACAATTTTACTACAACTTGGCCAACCCCTTTAGAGGGGAAACTCATAGTTGAACTATATGGACAATGACGGAAGACAAAGGCTGGCCAGATTTTCGAGGGTGATAGTTGCTCTTTCTTGCTAGTCCTCTACTTAGGCTATCAGACGGGTGGAAATGAGGTACTCTTTATGACATCAAAAAAGATATTGCGGGAGATTTATCAAACAGGTGTAAAGTAGAATTATCATAGTTGCCCCTAGCAACCAATCAAATTCCACTTTTCATTCCTCACAGATTCTTTGAAAAATGAAAGGTGGAATCTGATTGGTTGCTAGGGGCAACTAAGATAAATTCTACTTTACACAAGTTTATTAAATCTCCCCCATTTTCTTTATGAGACAACCCTTTAAAAAAATCCAATTGGCTGCAAGTTCTCCATTAACTATGATGATTATTCTTCTTTTCTCGCTGGCCTCATGAATGTCTCGAGTAGACGGCTGATGAAGCTAATCAGAAAACTTTGCATAGTTTCCACCTTTGCCCAAATGTCACAGTCGATGTTTCTCGCTGTGAAAGAAATATCAAATGACTTGCGTCTGGAGAATTTCAACACAGAGTAAAGGCAGAACCTTCCATTCGTTAGCGGTGAATACATTTTCATAAATCGGCTCAGAAAAAGAAATGCAGCTCGAATAATGGGTCAAGCTGAAAAGTTTCAGAGTCCACGGATTAATATTTTAAATAGTAATCGGCATTACGTGGCAGTGTTAAAACTTTAGATTAGCATTTAAAAAAAAAAAAAATGAATGGCATGGAGGAATACAATAATTTGATATGAATCAGTTTGCAGTGTGATTTCAGTACCAAGAGAAAGAAATATCTCGCAGCAAAAAAGGAAATTGACTTCTAATGGAGAAAAACCTAGAATCCATTCTGCCTCACAGTATAATTGCCAGGCTCGTCTCCAACGATCGAGTTATTAGCCTTTGCCTAACCCTCATCCAGAAAGATACCATATCTACTAATATATCTGCCTGGTAAACTTTCATTCCAGGAGGATTCGTGACATCCATGGTCTCCAGATGAACTATTTCGAGAGAAGGACTTTTATCCTAATTACAATTAAGTACGGCACAATATCATTGGCTTAATAGGTTGCAGATTGCCGTTTAGGCTGTAAGAGAATTTACGGGAAAATAATAACCTTCATCAAGAAATCAATTCTCCAATATTTCTCACTCATTCTCAAAGCTATAGGGGTTGACAAGTTTTCTCTATCTAGACCAGGGATGGGGAACCTTCGGCCCTCCAGCGGTCTCAAAACTACAGCCAAAGCTTCGCTTTGGCTGTCCAGGCATGATGGGAATTGTAGTTTTGCAACATTTGGAGGGTCAAAGGTTCCCCATCCCTGGTCTAGAGGATGAACTGGGACAAAACCATTCTTCCATTTTTAGAGGGACAACATTTATATCATGTAAATCTATTTCATGGACTCTGTGTTGACTATGTACTATAAACATATCACTAGCCAAGGGTTAATTATAGTACTTCTATTAAAGAGGTTGTCCAGGGAAAATTAACTTTTTTTTCTATCCACAGGATAGGGAACAAGTAAGGGATTGCAGGGGTTTGACCTCCATACCCTCCGGCGATTTCCGTATGGGGGTCACTTTTTTTTTGCTATGAATACAGTTGCTGGTAAGACACGTGACCTGTGGCTTTATCGATTCCCATGGAACCGCCAAAAGGTGGCTCCCTAATAATGAGTAGAGCTACCGGAAAAAGCCAAGTAAGCACTTTCCGACTTATTCTGCTCTTTCCAGTGGCTCCCTAAGAATAAATAGAGCTACTAGAATAAGCCAAGTAAGCACTTTCCAGCTTACTCGGCTTTTTCAGGTGGCTCCCTAGGAATGAATAGAGCCATGGGTCACATGCTGTACCTGCGTCGGACACGGTAATCTCCTATTTGTCCCCTATCCTGTGGATAGGAGACAAGTTAAAGTGTCACCGTCGTTATAACTATGAAAATCGAAATCAACAGTAGATGTGATATAAAGCAAGTTTGCAATTTAAATTCATTATTTTTTTTTAGTTATCATGGAAAACACAGCATTTCTTGTTTTACGACACTTTTTTTCTTAAAAAACAGGAAACAGTCAGAAAAAAAGGAAGTTCTGTGTATCCCAGGCCATCTGAGCGCTCACAGAGAGAAGGCAGTCATGTGATAGACACATTGAGCCGTGACTCTCTGTACTGGACGGAATTCCTGTTTTTTTTTTCAACCAGCAAAAGTCAGAAAATCTGCCTTCAGGAGACTGGACCTGGATTTCTGGTAAGTTCAGCTTGGTTTTACAGCAGGATAACAACAAAAAATAATGAATGTAAATTGCAAACTTGCTTTATATCACACCTACTGTTGATTTCGATTTTCAAAGTTATAACAACAGTGACACTTTAAATTTCCCTGGACAACCTGTAACATCTATATGGAACACTCTGCGTTTGAATTATTTATGCTATACAGATTTAACGCTTGGAGAAAGCCAGGCATCAGTGATCTGTCTATATTTGAGGCCTAGAATCTTAAGTCCTCTCAGGAGCTGTGGACAGAATACACTATTTCTAATACTTTCATTTACCAATATTTGCAGTTGCAACATGAAGTTGAGGTACAACAAAGAACAATTGATTTGAGCCCAAAGGTAAATGAAGCTACTAGTATGACTGTATTAGCTTTGGGAATTTATCTCCATGCTGTATAAATATTTTTTGTCTTGCTTTGTTAAAGGGAATCTCTAGCTCTATATCGGGCTCGGTGTGGCAGACACGGACAGATTTTTGATAGGGAGATAAAACAAACGATTCCTTCCCATGTCGTAACTGACGGCTGTTCACAAAGTTATAAAATCACTTTTTTTAATCTCATAGAGGTGGTGCATGTACACCTCCTCTCTTTCCCACCTTCTTGGCTTCTTGCTCTGTACATTTCTCATATGGGGCAAAGAGGGGTGGAGGAGGGAGGTGGTGTGCATGCTGCTGCTCAGCACCACCTCTGCAACAACACTACAATCATTTTATCTATCAGTACATTGCATTTACAACAACCTTTATGTCACCTGGTCTCCACTGACAGCCTATGTAGTGACAACTTGAGACTTATCAGGATGGCTAGAAAAGTCATAGTGCAATACTTGATAAATGAGAACCCCCCCTACACACTGACAATTTATTAATGAGGTTAGTTGGGTGCTTAGTCTTCCTAGCTGAAATGCTGTTTCTTTACATTGCTGTTCAATGTGATGTTAACTTAAAACTTTAAAGTGGAATATGTCAAAAATTATAGTATTTGTGTGTATTCATTCCTTATAAAAAGATCTTATTTGATCAATTATAAAAATTTATTAGGTCACTGCTGACCCGGAGTCCACAAGACACAGTAGATCATACTTGATACTAAAACTGCCCAGTAGGACCACATCGGGAGATTTAAAGGGGTTACCCAATGCTCCAAAAACTTGGCCACTTTCTTCCAAAGACAGCACTACTCCTGTCTCCAGTTCAGGTGTGGTTTGTGGTAAGCTCCATTCACTTCAATAGAAGTTACAAATCCCCACCCAAACTGGAGACAAGAGCAGTGCTGTCTCTGGAAGAAAGTGGCCATGTGTTTGTCTTGTAGGACTAAAAAAACATAGCTGATTACTTTCAAAAACAGCACCACACCTGTTCTCAGGTTGTCAGTGGTATTACACCTCTGTTTCATTCATATCCAATTTTTTTTTTGTAATCCTAGATAATCCCTTCAAAGACACCATCACCTGAGTATCCCCCCACCGAGCATTAAAAAGTTGTAACAGGTTTAAAGAAGCTGTGGGAAATGATTGCCTGCTCAACATAATAGGCAGTCTGTGGCCAATTAACGTTAATGGATTCAATGGCTATGGACACCTTTTATTCTTGCTTTGTACTTTATACGGTTGAAAATACATTTCCCGTAAAGGTCTTTTGCTTTTACATGTTACAGAAGATCAGCCTAACTGGTCTGTTTCCAATCTGTATCTCTCATCTCTACCAACTTCTAAGACGATTCATGACCAGAGAAAAGTTGGTCTTTGATGGTGATAAATTAGCATAGAGGTTGATTCAAGAGAAGAAAGCAGCAACCATGCAACATGCACAAGACATCTCTAGTCTAAGCCCTTTAATTGGTCCATGGAGCTTGGTAAGTGGCCTATTGCTTGATTACTTGGTCCACTTCCTCACTGCATAATTCTATGTTCCCCTAATTACTTAATTATTTTTCCATATGAATTAGCTCCAAAGTGTCCTTGAAGATCTGATCTAAGACGCAAATTTTTACACTCAGCTAAATTCCCTTCCGAGTCTCCTGCCGACACCATTAATTATCTCTATGTAGCATTGTCACTGGTGGGCCGGTAATATTGTTACACAGCTTTAGGTGAAGTCAGCAAAGTAAGTTTGCTTCCCCCCATCATCTTCTCTTATTATTTGAGAGCACAGCATAACACTGTAATAATTATCTTGCAGAAACACGATAAACAAAGATTCCTTAACCATTTTCTATGTTATGGAAAGATAATTGGTGAGAATTGTTAAGGGCCTATTACATGGGTCGTTGGGAGGAGCAAACGAGCTGCCGCCGATATTCAACGCGGCTGCAGCGAGTGGGTGAGTGCGGGAGGGGGCGGCGGGGAGCTGCGGGGGAGCTGCCCGGGTGATCGCTGATCGTCCGGGCAGCCCATAGGATATAGCAGCGTCTGCTGCCAATGCTCCTATTCAATGGAGCGACGGCAGCAGATCGCTGCTATATCAGTCGCTTGTTTTTCAACATGTTAAAAAACAAGCGACTGCAAAGATCAGTCGACATGAACGATGTCGGCTGATCGTTGCACTCTATTCCACGTGACGATTATCATCCGTAGCGGCCGATATCGGCCGAATACGGACTATAATCGTTCCGTGGAATAGGGCCTTTACTAACACTGTAAGACGTCAGACCGTTATTGTAAAAACCTCCTTCCACTCATATCAGGTCCACTGGACGCAGGTCAAAGAATCAATAAAGTGCACAGTGCTGTATAAGGCTGGGTTCACACTACGTATATTTCAGTCAGTATTGTGGTCCTCATATTGCAACCAAAACCAGGAGTGATTAAAAAAAAACACAGAAAGGCTCTGTTCACACAATGGTGAAATTGAGTGGATGGCTGCCATATAACAGTAAATAACGGCCATTATTTCAATATAACAGCCGTTGTTTTAAAATAACAGCAAATATTTGCCATTTAATGGCGGCCATCCACTCAATTTCAACATTGTGTGAACAGATCCTCTCTGTGTTTTTAATCCACTCCTGGTTTTGGTTGCAATATGAGGACCACAATACTGACTGAAATATACGTAGTGTAAACCCAGCCTAAAACTGTATAAAATTAGACCCAGTGCAATTCAGAACCGGGCTGGTTTCTTTCTCAAGAGTCACAGTCCTGAGGAAGAAACCAGTCCGGGTTGAAACGCGTTGGGTCTAAAAATAATTTTGACAGTATCTGCACCGTGCACTTTATTGATTCTTAGACCTGCGTCTAGTGCACCTGATATAAGTGGATGGAGGTTTTTACAGTTATCATAACCCCTAGAGGACCATGGAGAGTGGATGCGGTCAGGCTTTGTTGAGAGTTGTGCCTCATCCTTTCACACAATTACCCCCAGGTGAAAGTTGCACTTTCATTGATACCTCACCGCTTGTTTAATGATCTACACAATGGAGTGCTGCCTTTCTTTTCTTACCAGACTATTAGGGACCCCCCCCCACCCACATTTTAGCTAAGATAATATTTAAATGTTTACCACTCAACACCACGTGCCAGTTTATTTCTATACATATCTTTATAATGGTCAGAGCTCCATTTTTCTGAAGCAGAGCTCCAGATTCTACTTATTCTGGCTGCCTGCAGATGCCTTCAGAAGGAGGGGAGGTTACTGGACACCAAGACCATACGCAGTAAGCTTCCACACTCTTAGTACTGGTTACTGCAGCTAGCCAGGAGTTTATTGCCCTATTAAAACTATACAATTATACTAAATGGAATTTGAAACTCTAAAATTCAAGCAGCAAAGAGGAGGAGATAGTGGCAGCATCTTGTATATACGGTATATGTTTTATATAACTTAAATTGTCACTATTGTGTTAAACAACTTTCCTCCACTTGGTAACCTACGTGGTCTGTAACATATTAGTAAATTGCTTCATTTACTCCCTAGTTTTCTCACTTCCTGCAAGCTTGTTTGATGACTTTAGCAGCAGGTAGTCCAAGACAGAATGCAGGATGTGGGGCAGGGATTAGCTACAGCTATGCATTTGTGAGTCTGAAATGTGTAGATGTTAGCTGAAGCTGATCCCGTCTGCCTCTCCCAGAGGGTCCAGACTGTGACTGAAAGGTAAAGCAAGCTTTCTCTACTACTTCTTACCATCCATGAAGTTGCAGGAAACTTTCCATATTGTAATGGTGCTGACAGTGTGCTGTAGTTGGCAGTCCTCTAGTGAGCATGGTGCCTTTTGGCCATTTGTCCTCAGGTCTCCTACTGTAATGAAGAGTCAAAGAAGTTGTGGCTCAGCGTTTGTGCCGCACTCTGGCACACCTCACCACTGTCTCTTCTTCTTGAATAATTAATGCTGCTCGGCCTCCTGCTCGCTCAGCTGTCAGTCAGTATCTGCCAACAGAAGACTGATCTGCAATTATATATAGTTGAAGCTGTGGGTCAAGGGGTACATTACTTGTTTAGAGACTACTAGCAGGTCTTTCTTTGGTTTAAATCCCCTGATGGAAATGAAATGCAATTCTTCTTTTTTTTTTTTTATTGTATCGTTTTTAAAAGTGCAAAGAATTCCTAATCAGGTTCAAATTAGTTCAGTTCATTTAATACAATAATGATTACATAATTAATTTTACATAATTGTATAAAAAAAACCAAAACAAAATTATAAAACTAATTTGGACTAAATTGGGAATTTTAAAAACTTTAAAAATTATACAATAATGAGAAGAAAAAAAAAAGAAGAAAAAACAAAGACCGATACTTCATTTAGGGGATTCGAACGTAAGAAAGAAAGAAGGAAAGAAAGAAAGAAAGAAAGACTTGTGATCTCTAGACAGGTGATTTACCCCTTGACCACAGCTCCAAAACATTTGGGCTCAGAGATTAAACTATTTAGGCCATGCAGCATTGATTATTTATGAAAAAAAGGGAGGAAGGAGTGGTGAGGTGTGCCAGAGTGTAGCACAAACCATAAGACACAACTCCACTTTAACCCTTCAATCCCACAGATACATTACCAAATGGCACCATGCTCACTAGGGGACTGCCAGCTACAGCACACTGTCAGCACCTTAGGTAGGGCCTGGGTGCTGACAGATTACCTTTATGTCATTATAATTATAAGCTGTTTACTGCTTAGCCCTTGACTGCTTTTGTAATGTAACCCTTTCTTGCTGTGATACTGCCGCTGCCCCCCCCCTTTTGGCTCACATAGCACCTTGCAAACCCAGTGCATCAATAACCAATTTTTCCTACTGTAGAAACAAAACTATTCCCCAACCACAGTGTCAGCCTATCAATTCCAGTGCACTTTCTTCAGCACTATGTCATGGTATATAGGGGGCTCTGGTGCTGTACCCTGAAATTAATGTAATAAAAAACAGTTGTGTACCAGGAGGGAGGCTGTTCATGAGCTTAACAACAACAGTGAGACAAGAAAAACAAAAAATCATCATCTTGTCCCCACCCTAAATGTTTTATCTAGAAAAACCATGTATGTTTTCAAAATTCTTTTGAAAGTATACACTCACCGGCCACTTTATTAGGTACACCATGCTAGTAACGGGTTGGACCCCCTTTTGCCTTCAGAACTGCCTCAATTCTTCGTGGCATAGATACAACAAGGTGCTGGAAGCATTCCTCAGAGATTTTGGTCCATATTGACATGATGGCATCACACAGTTGCCGCAGATTTGTCGGCTGCACATCCATGATGCGAATCTCCCGTTCCACCACATCCCAAAGATGCTCTATTGGATTGAGATCTGGTGACTGTGGAGGCCATTTGATTACAGTGAACTCATTGTCATGTTCAAGAAACCAGTCTGAGATGATTCTAGCTTTATGACATGGCGCATTATCCTGCTGAAAGTAGCCATCAGATGTTGGGTACATTGTGGTCATAAAGGGATGGACATGGTCAGCAACAATACTCAGGTAGGCTGTGGCGTTGCAACGATTCTCAATTGGTACCAAGGGGCCCAAAGAGTGCCAAGAAAATATTCCCCACACCATGACGCCACCACCACCAGCCTGAACCGTTGATACAAGGCAGGATGGATCCATGCTTTCATGTTGTTGGCGCCAAATTCTGACCCTACCATCTGAATGTCGCAGCAGAAATCGAGACTCATCAGACCAGGCAACGTTTTTCCAATCTTCTACTGTCCAATTTCGATGAGCTTGTGCAAATTGTAGCCTCAGTTTCCTGTTCTTAGCTGAAAGGAGTGGCACCCGGTGTGGTCTTCTGCTGCTGTAGCCCATCTGCCTCAAAGTTGGATGTACTGTGCATTCAGAGATGCTCTTCTGCCTACCTTGGTTGTAACGGTTGGCTATTTGAGTCACTGTTGCCTTTCTATCAGCTCAAACCAGTCTGCCCATTCTCCTCTGACCTCTGGCATCAACAAGGCATTTCCGCCCACAGAACTGCCGCTCACTGGATGTTTTTTCTTTTTCGGACCATTCTCTGTAAACCCTAGAGATGGTTGTGCGTGAAAATCCCAGTAGATCAGCAGTTTCTGAAATACTTAGACCAGCCCTTCTGGCACCAGCAACCATGCCACGTTCAAAGGCCCTCAAATCACCTTTCTTCCCCATACTGATGCTCGGTTTGAACTGCAGGAGATTGTCTACATGCCTAAATGCACTGAGTTGCCGCCATGTGATTGGCTGATTAGAAATTAAGTGGTAACGTGCAGTTGGACAGGTGTACCTAATAAAGTGGCCGGTGAGTGTATATACACTTAAAGTGTAGCTATCATTTAAACAAACTTCTGACATGTCATAGTGAGTGTGTATCGTTGGGGTCCAGATGCCGAGACCCCCGCTGATCGCTAAACTGAAGGGGCAGACATGCTCAGCAGCACGCACACCCTTCCACTTCATCCCCACTCTAAGCAGCTAATACGTGAGGTCGGTGTTAAAATGAAAACCTTTGAGACTTCCAGTTACAGAATTGCCGGAAATTACATAGGCTTCCATTATAATTTTGTTGACCATTCGCATTAGCAGTTTATAGCAAAAAAGAAGGGGCAGTGTGTGTGCTGCTGAGCGCATCTGCCCTTTCATTCTAGTGATCGGTGGGGATCTTGGCACACGGACCACCACAAATAGAAACTTCTGACACATCCCTATGACAGTATTGAGGGCTGTAGACATATTCAATTTACTAGTATAAAACAATCATTTGGTTCCCATGTTATTACATGTAAACATATGTTTTTTGTCTTTCAGTTCTGTATAAGCTTTATGACAAAGCTCCATCATATATATCACATGGTGGCCATAGACGCTGTAGTACCATGGCCAACATTGATTCAATTACAGCTTCTATGGACTCCAGTGGCGGCCTACAAGAGAGCCGGGATCAGTATGGGCCGGTTGGTAACTCCTATAGGGCTGCGTGTATAGTCAGTCATCTATTGACTCTATAAACAGTCAAGTGTTACTAGATATTGCTTATGCTGTTCATCTGTTCATTGCCGTAAATATCCATATGCTTTTGTTTCCTCTGTAAGGAGCTGATGAAATAGACAATAAAATCGCATTTCTTTAATATTTGTAAACCCTGCACATGATAGAAAGGAATCTGTTCCAAAACTACAATGGGGGAGGCACAATAATAGAAGAGCACACAGAAGTCACAACTGCAGCTGAAATCACACTGTTTGTTACCAAATCTTATATGCTTATGTCTGGGAAAACCCCAAGAGCCACTGGTGTGGAAGGGAAATGGCCTGGAAGGTTTCTTCCTTAATAAGATTGCATTGTCGAGTGTCGACCAGACGCCATAGATTACTTCTACTGCTAGATCTCTTCGGCATAGAAGTCTTTAGCGCTGGCAAATCATCTGATCTGGACTTATTTACAATTATTACTCCATGTACCGATCACTCATCATGTGACTTTTTCATCATTTATTACCAATATATATCTAATAGCTTCCCCTAACTTGTTAAATGATCAAATCTTTATGGTACAAGAATAAAATTGCATTTGAACAACCACTATAGTACCCAATTGTACGTACATAAACGGAGGCCATTTTAGGATAGGAATGTTTTTAACAAGGGTCAGCTGTATGAATATGAGTATTACAGGGCCACTTTGACTCTGACGATTGACTGCCTGGTACTTGGGGGGGTGAGAGGTAGGGCATTGTTGCTGCACTGCTAATCCCCACCACCTGCACAGACTCTGTTACACTAGCGCTAAAGGGTAAGGCTAGGTTCACACTGCGTTTTTGCATTTTTTGCAAAAAACGGATGAAAAATACGGATGCATTTGTGTGCATCCATTTTAATTTGTTTTTCCACTCACTGCCATTGTAAAAAAAAAGGATCAAAACGGATCTGGTTTTTTTGGAGGAAAAAAAAACGTAGCTGACACTACTTTGTGTCCGTCAAAAAAAAGGGATCTGTTTTGATCAATTTTTTTTTACAATGGAAGTCAATGGAAAAACAGATCAAAACGGATGCACACAAATGCATCTGTTTTTTTTTCATCTGTTTTTTGCAAAAAACGGATGAAAAAAAGCGGATTGCAAAAACGCAGTGTGAACCTAGCCTAACTGTCAGAATGATATCGCCTTTGTCCTCTGTTAGTAAGTGAGGGTGAAGTGAAAAAGAAAGTTATTGGGCTATCAATCACACCTACTGCTCCTGAAATTAACAGGAAAAGGCACTTGCAACGTGGTAGTGGGGAGGAGGTGAGTTTAAATTTTTTTTTTTTAAACATGGAAACTTTTCTATCTAGCTAAGAACAACTGTTTAATATGACGAGAGCCTATAATGGGGACAGTATTTAACATTGGGGGGCAACTGTCCAAAGGGGTGTGTGGGTGGGGTGACAACTATCAACTTAGTGGGGGACAACTGTTTACTGATGGGGCAACTACCAATCTAGTTGGGGATAAATACTTCATTGGTTGCTAGCGGCAACCGAACCAGTTTCCCTTTACACCATATTTGATAAATCTCCCCCATAGTCTTTGGTATACTGGGTTTTATGCAATTACACTATGGGCTAGTACTTTTAGTCACCACACATTGGTATTATGTGCTTATGGTGTGGTCAAAATATTTGGCCTTTATACAATGTTGGTTTTGGTACAGTGGGTTTAGTTAAATAACCTTATGACTGTATAAGGCTTTGGCTGTCCACAAATGAAGTTTTGCAATAGCATCCCTGATATAGACACATAGGGGGAGATTTATCAAACTGGTGTAAAGTAGTACTGGCTCAGTTGCCCCTAGCAACCAATCAGATTCCAACTTTCATTTTCCAAAGTGTCTGTGAGGAAAGATAAGTGGAATCTGGTTGCTAGGGGCAACTGAGCCAGTACTACTTTACACCAGTTTGATAAATCTCCCCCATAGAGTTCTCTTTTCTGCTACTATTATTTACCCACACACCCGCGGGGGCAGCAGACCCGTCCTCTGTAAATGATAGCTGTTGCCTAAATTAAGAAATACATTTCGAATGAGAACAATTTAGAGTATCTATTTTTGTACAGAGGCAGGATATTGTCTCCGCTATCAATCATCTCCTCCTATACTACAGACTATTGTCATTTTTTTTTTGATGGCCAAACTATTTGGTTGAGTCCCATCATTGAAATGAGAGAATACATTATTCACTTTCTCCATATTTCTAGGTTGAAGACAGACATTAAATTAGAAAATGCCACAGGAAAAAGTGAAGCTGCGCTGGATTTGTCATTTCAATCTAATTCACCTCAGTAACTTCCAGACATTTTCCCAGTAACATAAGCGTTTGGTAACATGATGGATCTTGGATTTTTTAACAACCCATCATCACTATACGGGCCTGCAAGCAATGCGTCACAAGGGGTTAAAGACACCTACTAAGGAATGTGACATGGGTGGCTTTTAAGTGACATATCAGGTGTTATGTACAGTACCTTCCACTTCATATACGCATGCAACGATGAGCAGGAAACAAAAAGACAAACAGACCAAAAAGTCAAACATCACATAATAACTTAAAAGGTATAAAGAAAAATCCTGAAGCTCAAACATCATCTGTTCTATTGAATTTGCTAACTGTTCTGTATGTACGTATTGATTTACACATATCTTATGGATTGAGGAGAGCTATACAGGGCTCATTGTAACTAAACTTTAATCAATGTGTGCTATATATATATATATATATATATATATATATATATATATATATATATATATATATATACACATATACATATATTTATTTTTTTTGATGAAAAACATTTCCTGTGAATATAAAAGTATAAAACCTGTGAAATCAGTAAGGGAACCTGTCATTATTTTCATGCAGAGTTATTGGGGCGGTCCCAGAATCATTGGAGCGGTCCCAAGCAGCTTTTTCCCATCCCACCAGCCTCGATTGGTAGATCACTTCCTATACCCAAACAGGAAGAGATCATTCTAGGCTGGTGGGACAGGTAATAGCCACAGGGACCGCCCTGATGACTCGTGGTTAAAGTGCCGCTGTGGCTCCGCCCTCATGTCTAATTACCGGGACCCAGAATTAAACATGGATTTTTTTTTTTAAATGTCCGCCTGCTGAAGACTGATGGGCACAGCGTTGGAGAGCTGTGCCCAGCAGCTATAAGGTACTAGGGTCAGGTCATTGTCCATCAGGGAAGTGATTGGTTTCCTTTAACCCTTTTAATGCTACATGCAGTACGATAAGACATATTTTGATCAATGTACAGAGAAAAAGATACCAGATATATAATACCTCCACAATTCTGTCTCCATACACTAGTTTGATGAGGCTTGTATCCACACACCATAGTATGACATGTATGTGTCAGTTTGGTGTTTATATTACATTCTCACACATAGTCTTAGTATTACCACAGGGGTTATTCTATTGGTGCGTTTGAACCTTATATCTAGTACCAGTTCATTGGTTCCCAAGGGCCAGCTACAATGATGGCATAGCCCAGTGCACTTGTAGTGTATGCCATGCTGTTACTACGACACCCAATCTCTATGCGTAAAGGACTAAAATATTCTTCTACAAAAAAAAATTAACTCTCCCCTATTGTTGGGTTCATCAGATCCTGTGACACATTGTACTGTTGCAATTTTATTTTTTTTTCAAGAAATCAACAGGGGTTGTGATTGTAAGCAGTTTTACAATATACTTCTATGTTGAAATCAATGTTATACCTATGGCCACTAGGCATCTCCCTTTCTGTCAATGTCACATAAATGGCTCAAAGTTGATTGATAGCCATTCATGAGCATGCACGAAGCAGGACAAGTCTACAGTGTGTGTGTACAGCTTCTGTGCATCCACATTCAGTAGCAGAGAATCCTTTAGGGTGCTTGCACTATATGGTCAGCTCTCCTGTCACACAGCAGCAAAACCTCCTGTAACCACACAGCAACAATATATTGACTGAATTGTTGCATAACAAAGAGCATTGTCTCCTGGTAAGCTGTAGAGCTGAAAATATAATTAGCAAAAGTTAATATAATTAGGCTAAGTTAATTGCTCTCAGTTGATATACAACCAGCATGATGAACAGGTGTCTTTCCTTACATAAACGCAAAGGACGGGGACCATATTTGCATAGAGCACAGTTTGCCCATATGTATAACATTAATTAAACATGAATAATAAAATAAATAATAATAATAATATAAAATAATAATAATAGTAATAATAATAATAATAAAAATAAAATAAAATACAAATAATAAAAATAATAAAAATAATAATAATAAATAATAATAATGCAGAACTGCTTGCGACCACAACCCCAGTTGATTTCTTTAAAAAAAAATGTTCAGGTCTGGTACGCATTACCAGGTCAATGACTTGTGGGGAGTGCTTAGATAATTTAAATAGTTCACCTGCTGTACAGATAAAATAGGTATATATTGGTACATATACAATAGATCGGGTATATCAGCGATGGCCAGTAACTGAACATCAAGTGTATGGTTTAGTCAGACAAAGGATTTACGACTCAAGCAGATAAACATATACATTGCTACAGCAGAATAATTATTAGATGAGCTCAGGCAGACACCCATCCCCCCCAATGTATTTCACGTTCATCCCGGCAGGTCATAGAGAGGAAGATCTCCTGCCTTACAAAAGAGCTTAAAGGATCTATGTCCTATTGCTAATTCATTAAGCCACCCGCCTTTCCTGTCAACTCGAGATCAATCTAAGGCGAGTTCTGCTGCTGGAGGGATTTGTACAGAACACAGAAACGCTGCAGGAATATGATGGGCCTGGGTGCAAAGAGATGGGCTGCGGAGATAGGGAGGAGGGGGCCGAGCTGGAAATGGACCGCTCTGTATACATGTATTACCTATACTACTATCTGGGAGATTAGTATATGCATTACTATATATAACAAGCTTAGCTTCCTTAGTGTTACCTTGTCAGGAGGGACTTTTCATAGAGCACCATATAGTAAAACTTCCTTATATCTACGTATGAAATCAGAGACAATTGGAGGTTCAGTATGTGGATATAGGGGTGGGATATTGCTCACCCCGGTTATAAGGCTTGTTGTGCATGAGCCTGTTTTATGGGTAGCAGAGCTGAAGCCAAAGGGGAAAGTGCTTAATCATGGCTTTAAGTGTACAAACACACACGGCTTATACGCTGCGTATTTACTGCAGCAGATTAGATCTAAATAACTGAACACAGTATCAAATGTGCTGCGTATCTGCTGCGTGTGCTGGTGGAGTACTGCAGTATGTGAACACACCTGACCAATGAAAATAAATTCGGTCAGACTGAATAAGGCCTCATTCACACAGCATCAGGATTTGTAAGCACAAAACAGAAGAAATGCAAATGTTTCCATATTAGTGTCCTACTGCTGTGTTCAGCTAATCGATGAGAACTCTTCACCTAGATGTGCAAGGGTCAATGTATTAATGGATTACATGAATACACAAATAGATCAATCTACTGTGCATGACATTGTTGTGTTCTATTCGTGAGCAACATGGAAAACTGAGAACTAGAGGGCAGCAGAGAGCTTCTCTACAGTGCACTACCCCAGCAGGATATATTACTACACTATGATGGGGCGCTCAATGGCAGCCAGCAGCAACTTTTTTGTTTTTTTGGTAACAATATCAGAATCCTATTAAGATTTTAAAAGTCGAGCTAACTGATGTGTCTTTTGCTGATTTGTGGGTGAAAAACCTTTCATGCAAAATGGTGGACACAACGTGGGGTAGTGCCAGAATTTTCAGTTGTTTTATTACATACAAGTGTTATGTGCAGATTTTACATTGAGTAGAAAGGGGTGCTAAATAATGGAGTTCCAATTATCTGGAGATGTTTAATAGGAATCTGTCATCACCCCGACCCCAGGTGCTGAATTTTAAAACTACAGAATATAATTTCCTATTACAGCGTTAAAAAAAAGACAGATGTGAAAAAATCCCACTGATCAGACTCAATGTCAAGAATTGAGAAAGAAGTTTGTACAATTAGTTTATATTGCTGAGCCACACTTAGCTAGGCTGAAGCACACAATTATAATCAATGGTGTGATGCTGGGCAGCGCCGATCAATTCTCTTCCATTGATTTTAATGGTGCTGCATACTTGTTTGGGTGCGCCATCACAGTCCTCATCAGTGAACTGAAGTAGCTGCTCACTAAAGGAAATGGCGCAGGTCTAAGCGTCTAACCATTCTTTGTATGTGTGTAAAACAAGCTTTACAACATCTATTCTGTGAAGCTTGAAAATACTCAGAGGTAGAAGGCTCAAAGCAGAATCTACAACACAATAACGGTCAACCAGTTAGATAGGGGATTAACTTTTGACATGTCATTAGGAATGAGAAAAGTTACTGATCACAGTGGTTCTCACTGCTGCGGCCCATTATAGACTACAAGGCTAAAGTGTCAAAATTACCAGGCCGCCGAGAAGTGGATCATACTGCCGCGGCGCTTTCTCCCCAGCTGTATCTTCAGATCGCAGCAAGACTCTTTGTGACCAATAACTTTTAACATGTGGGATAGTGATATTTTACTCAGATTGTGCAATTCGTGGCAAAATAGTGCTAATTAAACATTACGTGAAAAGTCAGAGTCCGCTCTGCGCGTCTAAATAAGCCTTTAGTCACTACAGGCCAGAAGTGACACCTGTATAACAGCACAAGTATGTGACAAAAATCATGACCCAAGGTGAGTCCCAGACCATACGGGGCTGTTAGGGCTTGTTCATTGAAGAGTCGCATAATTTATCTTCAAAATCTGACTTTGATTTACATGAGGATTTAGATACAGATTTTAACAATTTCAATAGGAGAATCCATGCAGAAATATACAGGAAAGTGACAGGTCACATTTCTCCACACTGAATAATCTGTGGATGTTCAAAATTGTGCGGATATTTCAGAAAGGCCTAAAATTCCTTTTGAAATTGTTTTTTTTTAATGCTAAACCACATTTGGATGTGGAAATAAGCGTGAAATCTACATCCAAATAAGTGTGCATTCAAGTTGTGTGAACATACCCTTAGAATTCATAAAGGGGAACAGCTAAAAATGTACACTGTACTGATCAATGAGAATTTTTCTCAGCTTGGCCTGTGTGCGACATTACTATTAGAGTATTCTGTGACCTACGTCCCATAGACAGTTATATAATCTTATCTTACATACATCGCCATTAATCAGCTTGCAGTCATCGTCTATTTCATCGGCACTGTCTTCATCCGAGACTTCCCCTTCTTCTGCATCATCGCTAATACTGGCCGGGAGCTTCTTCCCCTAAAACAATAAAAAAATAGATAATAATTTAATGTTATACTTCTCTTCACCATATTTTACTATACCATTAGAATACATAACACTGTGAAAAGAAACCATCGCGACCCTGACTGCTGAGGTGGTGGTCGGTTAAAGGGTTTGATCATTTATTGGATGCAATGAAACCAAACAATACAGCCTTGATAGGTTATTGTATAGATACCCTAACGGGTTATCACTTTCATGCTGCCTAGGGTTGTCAACAGGGTCGTACCCAGTAGCCTTACCCCCCAGTAGCCTTGTTTTATAGATTCTATACCCAAACGGAAAGAAATCTATCAGTCAAGGAAGGCTGGTGGGGCAGGAAGAAGCTGCCATGACCGCCCTGATGACTTGTGCTTGACATAGCAAGTGATGACAGGTTCTCTTTAAGCTGAGGTGCACCTGACCTGGTGACAAAACGAAATGGCTTCCTTTGCTATTAAAGGGGTTAACCCAGTGCTACAAAAACATAGTCGCCTTTGCCCCACTCTTGTCTCTAGATTGGTTGGGGTTCGAAACTCAGTTCCATTGAAGTAAATGGAGCTTAATTGCAAACCACACCTGAACTGGAGGCAAAAGTGGCCATGTTGTTGTAGCGCTGGATAACCCCTTTAACAGATTACATTAGCAAAATTATTTACATTTATTGTAAAAGTTCCGAAGAGAAAAATGTAGCCGGCAAGAACTTAAGATGTCTGTACTATCATATCCTCTAAGCAATTCTTAAAACAAAATAATAATGGCTCTCAAGGGTGAAGTAAGTAAGTAGTTTGTTTTCCTCAATATGTCTACATGTAAGGTTCTGCCGTCAGGGGAGTAATTGACCTTTCACATAGTTCTTGGCAGGTGTAACGCTACACTAGATAATGACCTGGGTTCACTGTTCGGGGGAAACTGCGATTAGACAGCTCCATTAATTAGACATTGTCGTTCTATTCCTTCTCGCGAATGACCTAGAATATCAATTCCAAAATGCAGGAGACAAAAATTGAGCATAAGTGTTAAATGAAGGGTTGTGTACACGGCGCAGCCTGAGGCATCCCCTTTCATTGTCATGAAACACGACCCAAGTCACAAACACATTAACAAATTCTCTCCGAAAATGGAAATTCATCAGTTTACTGCTGCTTAACCAAGCAAACAGGAGATAAAAATGAGGATTTCTGTGGTGTTTAGAAGTTTAGTGGAATTATACTTGACTGGCTAAAATTTGTTTATACAAACACACAAGGTACACAAGGAACGTCTAGATAACTCCACATGAAACAACCAAGTGGTGTTGATGAGGAGTTTTTATAATTCTTGTAAGAATTGTAGAACATGAAAGGCTATGACTATGTACTTTTTGCTATGTGTTCGAGCACACCGGTGTGGTTTTCTCATAAATACAGTAAGCCCTAGCTTGATTTTGCAGTCTTTTTGGAGTAGGCTTGAAATATAAGACCTACATCAAAAATAAGTTCTAGATCCAGTCAGTACCTCCATTGTTAGATTATGCCACATAACGGAGATGGAGAATAGGTGTACGGTATCACTTATCCAGGCAGGATGCTTGGTATACTCTGGTGTCCAGCGCTGAGCGGCTCTTTCAGCAATTCCCCAATGAAGATGGGAGTCGTAGTCTTGATTCCTTCAACTACTTTATTGTATTATACAATAAAGTAGTTGGCGCAATCAAGACTACAACTCCCATCTATGACTCAGCGCCGGACACCAGAGTATGCCACGCATCCTGCCTAGATAAGTGATACCGTACACAGATTCTCCCTACCGACCCGGTCGGATCCTCTGGTGGGCAGCGGGCAATCAAAGCATCTGGCGGTGTCGGGCTTGAAGCACGACCCGCGAAGGTTAGCAGTACCTATTCACCAATATATTGGTCAATCTACCCTGCAGAGTTACACTACGTAAGCCTTGCGCTGTGTCTTTTCTTTTTTCTAGGAGATGGAGAATACGCATACTGTAGCTCTCAACCATCTTGGAGAAGGAGACCACTACCTCCCGCCACGGCAGGGCAAAATCCTCTCCGCTGCTTCGGAGTCTGCCTCTTGAATTCCCAGATTTGGGCAGTCTTATCTCTAACTGGTATACTGTATAGATAATGGTACAATTTTACCTTTAGCCAACATGAGTTCAAAAAGCAAAAAGGTACTTTGTGGTGTACAAAAAAAGAAACCGTGAAGGACTTGCAGGGCAAAACTCTCCCTGCTTTCTGCATTTGAATGAATAGTGGTTTTCTCTTTAAAGCCTAACTGTCATTTCAGAGTCATTTTTCTGAAAACATTAAGGGTGCCTTCACACCTACCAAATCGCAGTAGAAAATCCGCTGCGGATCCGTATCGCATTTATTTAGTTAAATCCGCTGCGAATCTGTTGCGGATCCGCAGTGGATTTTCTACTGCGATACGGTAGGTGTGAAGGCACCCTAAATATCAACAGTTCAAGCGATTTAAAGAAACTCTGTAATAGGGTTTATGTACTAAAAGAGTTTCCTTCTGTAGTGAAAAAGCAATCTCCCAGCCTCCCCCTCACATCAGATGAAGCAGGATTTCTGTGTCCATTATGTGGCTATGGAGAGGGGAGGGGCTGTTAGGAGTGACTGAGCATGGAGGATTTCTGCAAATCACAGCACCCTGTAATCTTCTCTCAGTAAGTTCATAGATAAGCACTGAACTTTCTGACCCCAGAATCCTGCGGTTTAGGTGCCCAGAGAGTCTAGAAACAGCTGACCTTCATGTCACCTCTTCTTGCTCCCTCATCTCCCTCGGCCCCTCCCCCCTTCATAGGCTTACAATGGAGAGAGCAGAGCCCGTCTTCACTGGCTTCTCTGTAATGAAGACGTGTTTGCCTGATAATGCACAGATAAGAAGTCAGGGGGGGGGGGGAGGCTGGGAGATTGCTTCTTGAGTACAGAAGGAGGCTTTTTTGGCTGATAAAACCTATTACACAGTTTCTTAAAATCGCTTATACTACTGATTACTGCAATAAAAAAAAAAAACATGACAGTTACACTTTAAGCATAAATGTGTTTATGGAATAAAAATAAGATCTACCTAGGAAATAAACTTTAGCCCTTTTTTCGGAGGAAAAAAAATAACAAGAGACCTGGTCTTATTTTTTGAGAAATACAGTACTGTAATAACATTTATTACTGTCGTTTTTTGGTACATTTCTCTGCAAGATCATATACCCCTAATGTAAGTATTAAGCCCTACATGGGCCCTCCTCAATGCTGGAATGAAATTCTGCACTGCACTCCTCACTGCATTCTGACTATATGGAGACCATCTATGTACACCATTCCGAATATAGCTAATGAACTGAAAAACACACTAAGGCTTGGTTCAGACTTAGGGGGGAATTTAACATTCCTTGTACCACCGCAGAGTGACATTATTTTATTAATAGGGGGGTTTGTGCAATATATATATATATATATATATATATATATATATATATATATATATATATATATTTTTTTTTTTTTTTTTTTTCTTGTAAAAAGAGGCTTGAGCAAAAAAATGCTGCCAATCACCCTTGTGCAGGGAAATACCCCCAACACTTCCACAACACTTGGTCTCTAATCACAAGCTGAAATCCAGTGATCCTACAAAAAATTAAATGCACAAAAACTATATAGGTGCACTCAACTTTATCAAGTTCTCAACTTTTCCTAAATCTTATTGAGAAGACTGAAACGTTGCATATGTTGGGTAAATAAACTAAACCACTTTATTCACATATATTAGAGTGCCACCTTCTTCCTATTTTGTGTTTCAACGTTGGCACCTGGGTCTGGTACCACGAGGCTGCGCACCCTCCTTAGCTTCAAGCCACACTGTGCCGTTCCGTGACTTGGATTTCAGTATTTATCTACATAGATTAGAGAATTAGATAGAGATAAAACAACAGTGTCTCCTTTCCCCTGTACTACTCAGAAGACACAGTTGTTTACCTACCCATGGCCAGGTGATCATTGTGTAATATCACTGGTGGGTGACACTGGAGGTTACAGATGAGGTGTTACAACTTCCTTGGTAACAGATGAGAGGAAGATCATGTGACCTTTGTCTTAGAAGGGAAGGAGAGAGCAGAGGAGCCGAGACAGAGTGGACAGGAAGTGGGGATTTTCAACAGCTTCAGGGGGTGAATCAGGAAAAAAACTATTACAAACAAGCTTAGATTATAGGTGGGGATTACACAGGGTTAAATCCTTTTTATCCAGAGTTCCCCTTTAAGGATAAGTTTTTGATCATGTTTACAAAGAAGGGCACAAAATGTTAGATATAATAGATGAAATATTTTTATCCTACCCTTCAGCTCACTGCTTCTGGAACGCTGGACACTAATAAATAAATGGTTCTTTATACTGGTCAGGGGTGAATCTGGGACACTGCATTATCCTTACAGACAGTAACCACTAACAACAACGTATCTGTGTGAACTAGAGTCAATCTGCCACTGGTAAAGGCTTGAAGTACAAAATCTAATCTATAGCAAATCTCCAGATTTTTGATATCCCATTTGTCTGTCAACATAACGACCCATAGTAATGCACCTCAACCACAGGACTGCAGCGTTAATATAGGGTGATGAAAACCAAGCATCATCTGGGAGGTTATATCTCTATTAAGTCGATGACAAAACTGGGACTTCTCACACAATTAAGACACTCCATGTGACAAGACTACCCCATTAGTGTTTAGCTTTAAAAAAAATTACGTTGACATTCAGCTTTGACTTGGACAGTACAAGGGTTTTATTGATTGTTTGTATTGATCGGGATGTCACACGATGAGTTGTATGATTTAGTAGGTCACTTGGGGGAAATTTAATGTAGATAAATGGAGCCAAGTAATGAAACGTGTAAACAATACTGGAAGGATCCCATATTTTATCGGGTTTATATGCACTTTTGTATGGCGTTAGACCATATATTAAGCACAAACTATGCAAGCGATGGTTAGACTTGGCAACTGGATAACAGAACGGCAAATACTCTGTTGTAGATAACACCGAGAACATAGGCCTATTCTAATACAACCACATTTACTGTAATGTACGTTATATTCCTAAAATCCAAGTCCTGTTGGATGAACAGGCAAACGCTCCTTTGCTGATTCTCCCCCCCCCCCTCCCCCTGATGGACCACAAACCCATCAAGTGTAGTCATAACCGGCAAAAATCTTCTCCTTTTTTTAAATCAACTGGTTTCAGAAAGTTATACAGATTTGTAATTTACTTCTTTTTAAAAACCTCAAGTCTTCCAGTACTTATCAGCTGCTGTATGCACTGCAGGAAGTGGTGTTTTGTTTTAAGCCTGAAAGTGCTCTCTGCTGCCACCTCTGTCCGAGACAGGAATTGTCCAGAGTGGAAGGGATTTTCTATGGGGATTTGCTACTGTTCTTGACCGTTCCGTCTTAGGACATACAGCAGCTCATAAGTACTGGAAGACTTGAGATTTTTTAAATAGAAGTAAAATACAAATCTATATAACTTTACAAAACCAGTTTATTTGAAAGAAAAATAATTTCGCCGGAGTACCCCTTTAACAGCAAGTGCTCATCAGGAGCACTTGCAGGTAAAGGGATATATGCAGCACCCTGAAGGACACTAGGTGCTGCAAATGCTGATGGCTCAGGGGCCCCAATGTATTGAAGGAGTAGGTCACTGGGCCCCCTGATTCAGCTGCAATGGTGGTAGTTACGCCCCTGTCTCCAATAGGGGATGCACAACTTATAATAGTAGCCATGGACTGGTTGAAGGATCCAGCAATAATGTGTTTGGAATTAGTCTATAGAAAAGAGTTGTTCTGGTTTTGTAAAAAAAAAAAAATGCTGTGCTCATACTGTAAGGTTCCTATTCCATGAATCGATAATGCGCCCTGTCTTAGCTGACAGACCACTTAACCAATCACTGGCCAGGACTGCCGCGGCCAGTGATTGGCTGAGCTGTCTGTCAGCTCAGACAGGCCGCACTGAAGCTGCTGCTGCGTGCGGGATCGGGAGGAAGAAGGAGCGCAGGACAAGACCTGCAACATGTGTAGGTAATGTTTGGTGTTTAAACAAGGGCTGCAAGGACATCGGTAACAATGTCCCTGCAGCCCTCGCTAAACGATTATCGAGCAGTGTAATAGGCCCAGTAAACGAGCGTCGATCTAGCAGCTTGGCACTCGTTTACGCTATTGATCAGGCCCCCATTGGCCCATGGGTCCGACTGCTGGGGCCCCCTGAGATCTACCCTATTGTGTGGATATTGTGGATAGGGCATAACATCTCCAGATAGGAATACCCCTTCTGGCGCAATGTAAATGGCAGTACCAGAGACCAGTATGTACAGAACAAACCCAATAATGTGATGGGAATTAGATACAAACACTCTTACTCATTGAGACGTATGTTTTTGTCCTTAAGGTACAGTATTATAGAAGGGATGTAGTGAAGATATTCAACTTTGTCAGATCAATGGGCAAAAAGACCTGAAAAGTGACAGACACTAATAACCCAGCAATATGTCTCATTTTCTCTCCCCGCTCCTCTTGGCAGCTCATAGAAGGTGCAAAACGTAGCAGGGGGTGACGATGGGAAGACGACACCTGTCAGGGTAAGGAGAAGTTAACATTTCTGATCCATACACTGATGGGGCGAAATGAAGGCATTAAAATATATCTGTCACATCTTGTTTCATCCTACCCTTGTTCACACTATGCTTTCCAGGATCAATTACTGTATATATCCTCTAATAGGACTATATAGAGGCCATGGTTCAGCAATGGGAACCCATATCAGAGAGAAGCAGGCGGCATATAGGAGACCTAGGAAGCTAAGACAACTCCGCAATTCCTTCCATAGTACAGACTGATCCTTCTACAGTTATTTATACATCCATCCAATTCACTTTGCTGGCATTTACCTTTACTAATATCTTCCCTTTCAGGATTTCTGGAGAAGGCAGCTTTGTTGAATCCCCATTAAACACATCGGAAAGATCTAACTTGTCTCCGAGGATTTCAGTCAAATACTGAGCCATTTTCTTCTGCTGCACCACACTACAGTGATTTTCAATGGACAAGATGACAGGATAGCTGTGAAGGCAGAAGAAATGGAAAAGCTGTCACATAATAAATCCTTTTATTCAGACTAAAGAACAATGAGTGTGTCAGCAAAATACAAATAAATCTGTTTTTCCCCAGACAGTAATTTTATATTATGTTATAATAAAATAAGTGAAATCTTTCAGCTTTGACTACAGGATGGCTTAAAGTGGACAGGCACCATGGATAAGTTTGGCAGACAGTTCTTCTCCTGACCGCCCCTTACATATGTCCGTTTTCCTGACCACCCCTTACATATGTCCGTTTTCCTGACCACCCCTTACATATATCCGTTTTCCTGACCACCCCTTACATATGTCCGTTTTCCTGACCACCCCTTACATATATCTGTTCTCCTGACCACCCCTTACATATATCTGTTCTCCTGACCACCCCTTACATATATCCCTTCTCCTGACCACCCCTTACATATATCCATTCTCCTGACCACCCCTTACATATATCTGTTCTCCTGACCACCCCTTACATATATCTGTTCTCCTGACCACCCCTTACATATATCCATTCTCCTGACCACCCCTTACATATATCTGTTCTCCTGACCACCCCTTACATATATCCATTCTCCTGACCACCCCTTACATATATCCGTTCTCTTGACAACCCCTTACATATATCCGTTCTCCTGACCACCCCTTACATATATCCTTTCTCTTGACAACCCCTTACATATATCCGTTCTCCTGACCACCCCTTACATATATCCGTTCTCCTGACCACCCCTTACATATGTCCGTTTTCCTGACCACCCCTTACATATATCCGTTCTCCTGACCACCCCTTACATATATCCGTTCTTCTGACCACCCCTTACATATATCCATTCTCCTGACCACCCCTTACATATATCCATTCTCCTGACCACCCCTTACATATATCTGTTCTCTTGACCACCCCTTACATATATCCATTCTCCTGACCACCTCTTACATATATCCGTTCTCTTGACAACCCCTTGAGCATCATGAAAACCAACAAACCTGACCTGTTACTTTTCCCAACCGCTGCAATTAGGTAAAAACCAATACTTGTGTAAATTAACGGGTCTGGTCAACCTTTTTCCAAAGTTTTGCTCTGCTCATGTTTCTACATACAGTACATACATAGTCAACTATGCTATTCAATACAGAAGCACCTGTATATTAAAATATACCATACAGTATATTTTTCTAGAATCAGTGTGCCACTGTATTCCTATAACATCAGGACTTCCATCGGGATGTACATCATGAAATGCTCTTAATGTAGACCTCTGCCTGTGCTGGGACCAGAACCTACAGAAAGCCATTGTAGGAATATAGGCCATCTGACGGCATGACAACCCATGTGGAAGTTGTAATAGTACATATTGGTTATCTTCAAGATTCATAGAGAATAGTGAAGGAAGAGCCGAACAGAGTCTGCAACAACTTATCAGAAGAGGACATGTCAAGGTCGTCCGCAGCTCTCCACACACACAATAATGGTAGGGTACCATTCAAGATTTCTATGCAATTCATTCACACCTGTTGCCGGGTTCAAGGTAACTATATGAAGCTCCTGTTCGGATCTTATAAAAGGCAAAATGATAAAACACAAAAAGCCTTGATACATATGTCACTAATGGGAAAACAAAGCCCCAGAGGGAACACATTGATCAAAATGCTGAGGTGAAAAACAAAACCTGAGCGCTTATATTGATAATCGCTGTAATGGACATAGGTTGTTATTGAACCCCGCTACCTTCAGACAATGAGCTGCCGGGAGCGAGAGGTCAGTAGCGCTGTACGGAATCAGACATAAAATCCACTCTGGAAGTCTTTAATTGAGACTCACACAGAGATAACTGTGCACAAAATCAATCCAATAATTCCTAACAACTTGATGTACGGTTATGTTATGGACTAACGGAAGG
The DNA here is from genome assembly GCF_027789765.1 of Dendropsophus ebraccatus. NCBI lineage: Eukaryota > Metazoa > Chordata > Amphibia > Anura > Hylidae > Dendropsophus > Dendropsophus ebraccatus. The sequence goes on along the minus strand of NC_091465.1, from coordinate 28,914,253 downwards.
AGAACAATGTCCAGTTTTCTGCCGCACGACGGGGGACTAGAACACCAGTGATTACTATGGGGGGGGGAAGAAAGGTTACACTAAGACTAGTGATAACCATTAGATGGCTGATAGAGATAACCCCCTACAAAAAAAAAAATACAAAACATGCAATCTTAACGTGAGGAGTCTGAAAGAGCATGAAGAGTGTTATTTATCAAACAAAAACAATAAAGATGAGTGTTTGTGGCAGCGCTGATACCAGTGCTTTTCTTTCGTCTATAAACTTCATTAGGGTATATCCACACGGAGTAATTCTCGATGAATACCCTGTGCAGAATCCGCCACTCGTTCCCGCGCACTCCCGCTGCCCTCTCTTTATAGACTCCATTATATGCTCTTGCGGATTTCGCTGTCCACCAAAAGAATTGTCTTTTGGACAAAGGAATCTGCCCGAGCATATAATGGAGCCTATGGAGTCGTCTGAGAAGCCAGCGGGAGTGCGCGGGGACAAGCGGCAGATTCTGCATGGAGTATTCAGCAAGAATCACTCCGTGTGCATATACCCTTACAAAAATGGGCCCCAATTCTGGTTTTCCTGGTAAGCACACACAGGCTTGACAACACTCCTGTTTTTTCTACTCTCTCTCTAGCATACTCAAGAGATGACTGGGGAGAGTAATGTGTCCTGTATGTATGCCAGGTTTTATCTGTGAAAGGATGCATGTTTTTTGGCTTTTTGACTTTGTGCTCTCTACTTTTTTTTTTTTTTTTATGGTTTAGTGGGAGGGCCTGGCTTCCCAAGTCTGACAGGTTCCCTGTAGTTCACTCCAGAAAACAGTGGAAATTATAAAGCTATACAAATGAACATAGCCAGTGAAGAGTAGGATAGTCAAAGCAGCATCAAATTTATTCCAGCGTACTCCAGCGTGGGGGCACTTTTGTGCTGGGACCGGGGACGAGGTGGCCGAGGGAAAAGACGTCCACTCACCTCCCCGGTTCCAGCGGCGGGTCTCGCCTCCTTCACTGACTGGCTGAGCAGACCTGAGACGTCATGTCTTGGGCCCGCGTCAGACACCCGGAAGCGGCCGGGAACCGGGCACCGAAGCCCCACGATGCAGGACTCGCCGCTGGAACCGGGGAGGTGAGTATACATCTTTTCCCTCGGCCACCTCCTCGTCCCCAGTCCCAGCAAAAAAGTGCCCCCACGCTGGAGTAACACTTTAAAAAGGTAGCTTAATAGGGTTTAAACAAAATAGATTTTTACCTTTTTATATCAGAACTAACCCCAATCTATGATGTTTTATAAAGCCCCAGTCAAGCGCTGTGTAGAAGGGCTTCTAAGCCTATGATGGGGAACATCGCAGAACAGACCCGCTGACAGGTCCTCCTGGCGATTCAACTATTTATGAACCTGACATATGTTTGACATCATATTGTGCCAGCGCCAATGCCAGTCTGATGAATGCTTGGCACGCAGGATGGATAATTACAGGATGCAAGACACTTGTTTACAAACCAACAGCGCAGCTGTCTACAATGTGTATTCCTGCTACTTGCGTGGAAGGTCAAAATCTTGAGCTTACATATAATCTCAGCCCGGCGGGTCACACCGCTTAAATAACTGTTAAAGTAACAAAAAAAAATTAAATCTGAGAAATGTATTAATGTGAAACGTGGCACACGCATTTTGCAGGTACTTCTTTGGTTATGTTACTAGATGCATCATACTGTATATGGATTAAAAATAAATACCCCCCCTCGAAAAAAAAAAAAAAATTGTTTTATTTAAAAATAGTTTTTTTTTTAGATATTGTTTTGTGACTCATCAGGATCCAACTATCAGCAAAAAAAAATCCTGATCACATCTACACTGTCTGACAGTTTCTTCTTGATCCTAGAGGGAAATACTAAGAAATATGTAATAACAGCAGGTGTCTATTTTATAGTATCCAAGGCAAAGAGCACTTTTTTTTATTTAACACCTTACGCAAAGAAACGTCCACCTGCCTTGTCAGATCCATTACAAGCTATTTATATAATCACACACAAGTGATGAATTGGCCATCCATAAAACCCATACAGCATCTGAAAACCTTCTGAGCTGCAAAGTGGAAATATTTCCCCAACCAAGTGTTATAAATCAGGTAATTCTGCTCGAGAGAGTGCAGATGTGTCATACAGTACTTACTCATTCTTGATGAAGGCATACTTGTTAATCGTTTCAATGACGTCCTTGAACAAAATTTTGGAAGTCAAGGTGTATCCATGGTGAACTATTGGCTCTCCGTCTGGTCCATCCCAACAATCAACTTTAAATAGGGGAGGAAGGGGAAAAGAATTTTTTCAGAAATGTTTCCATTGAAAAGCATCCTGTCTAGTTATTCAAAATCGTAATACACAGCAATGCTGACGGGAAGCAACTAAAGAGAACATTATATAACCAGGGGTAGAAAAAAAATGGCTACCTAAGGCCTTGTGAATAGCAAGTGCAACATTTACAATAGGGATGTGGAACCTTCGGCCCTCCAGCTGTTGCAAAACTACAATTCCCATCATGCCTGGACAGCTTTGGGACAGGCATTTCCGCCTGTCCCATAGATTCTATCCTATGGTCAGGAGAACTTTCCCGTCCACCGACAGAATTGACATGTCAATTCTTTCGTCGGACGGCGGAATCCATCTGTGCATAGAATAGAGTCTATGGCAAAGGTGGAGATGCGTGTGGCAGCGAGCGGGGACGAGCGTCGGACTCCACTGGACGTTCTCAACGTGAATTCCTCAGTGTGATCTAACTCTTACACCATTTCAATGGGCTTTCTGTAATGCATAAGAAAGCTGTGTACTCCAGAGATGCAACAGCCTTGCAAGCAACCGGAAGAGGCTGAAAGCTAGCTCTTCTAAAGAATTTACAAGAGCTTAAAGGGGTCATATAATTCCCTCTGACAGCCATGAGTACTGAGCTATCGTGAGGCTTAATTCCATTGTTCTCCTAGACTGCTGATGGGGGTGATTTGGCGGATGAAGTTTGACCCACGTCTCCCCAACATTCCGATCCTGAATAAGAAGCTTGTGCTGATGACACATTCCCTTTAAATTATGCATTTGCAAAGCTGACACCTAGAAGACAAAGGGTGACATCTTCATACAAACACTACAGTCTTCAAATAACTAGATGAAAACTATACACCAGCTTACCGAACTTTATTATCTCATTAAAGTAAATTTTACATAAATGTTTGATAGGGCTGTAATAAAAAAAATTGTGAATAATACCGACAAAAAAAAAAAAAAAAAAAAAAAAAAAAGTTGCTTAAAACAATTGCACTTTCCCAGCTAGAACAGAAGATGAGATTATCCTCTTCTATAGCAGTAGATAAATAGTCTCATATTTGCAATGCTACCGCGTTCCAAAACGAGAGCGGCACAGGCACTATCCGCAGATCTGCTAAAACTAACATTTGCCAAGCTACAAAGGCGGCTATTTTTCTTAAGAAAACTTGATTTACTCTGAATGTATTTAAGGCGACACCACTTTACTGCTTCAGTCTTTTATCACTTTCCTTGGGAAAGATGAAATGTGCAGGTCACCTGGAAACAAACACTTTGTATATGTGGCTTCAATTTACGGAAACATTCATTTATTGTCAGCCGAGCTGACTTGAAAACAAAGATGTCTCTCGCTCATTGTAGTTATTTGATCTTCCCCTATTCCATAAAGATATCGCAAGAACACTTAGATTTCAAAAGACATAGAAAAGGTGCATGCTGTTATTAATTAGACTCCTGGAAGACTTCAAAAGTTGACTTTTGAAGGTTTCATCTTTGTGGAGATATGTAAATGCATTGGGGACAAGTAGTCACTCAGCCAATGCATATGTCACAGAAGTGGCCTATTAGATTTTTCAGCACTGACTTAGAAGGCGCTGTCTGGTTTAGAAAATCCACCGTCATATACTCTGATACTCTGTTGGGGAATTCTAAATGCCCTGTACCAAGACAAGAAGTCAGCAGTCAGAGATAGTGTGGAAATGAGAAGCTGATGGACCTGATGACTTCAGGCAGCATGAAAGTAATACCAGGTAATCGACAAAGGGTGATGTCCTGCCCGGCATCTTTATCTATACGCTAAAATGAAGCAAAACTACAAAAAGAGTAAGGGCGCGATGAACAGTGTAGACCAGCCTTGATCTGCTCGATCGGCACTCACTTCACTGAGTCTATTAATGATATATATATTGTTAGTGATTAGCGTGGTATAGAGTATCTGTGCCCTAGGCCTGCAACACATCTCCGTTCCTCCTTCCCACCAGTAGTAATGCACCAAGCAGGATTTCTCCTAATCGCCACTTGTGTGAACACTGCACGTGTTGGATCGTTAAGGCACATGTGCAGTGTTCAGACAAGTAATGAAAAGGAGAAATCCTGTCTGGGGCATTCCTAATGATGAGGAGAGCAAGGAGAAGGGATGAAGAGTGAAGAGACGGTGTAGACACTCTAAGCCACGCCAATTTGACACGGGGCTGCCAATTTAAAAGTTGTTTTTTAGGACAATAACTGCATCACCTGCCGAACGGACCCCAGGACAGATCTCAGATTAAAAGCAGCTATCCGAAGGTACAAGCAGTTTGGGGGGCAGATTGGGGGTACAGAGTCGCTTCAAGGGTTAAGTAATAAACTTCATACATAGCTGTCCATGCTCTTCGTCTCGGCCAGAAATTGGGTGAGTGACCTGTCACTTTAGAGACCGCCTCAGAAGTTCCAGTGGCGGCTGTATGGAGCGAGCAGAAGCTAGGAGAACACGGGGGAGCGTGGACAGGTATGTGTAAAGGTAATTATTTTTTTACACATTCATGAGCCGTCAGTCACGCATCACTATTACACGTAGCGATAGAAATGTAGGTTAAGTAGAGCACATACATGAGACTGCCAAATTTGACACAGTTCCTCATGGACGTCTGATGGGTAAGTTAATATCTATCGGTTTGGAAAGTTTAATGTGTAACTGGATTGAAAACTGGCTTAATAATCGTACCCAGAGAGTGGTGGTCAATGATTCCTACTCTGAATGGTTCCCGGTAATAAGTGGTGTACCCCAAGGGTCAGTACTGGGCCATCTTCTGTTTAACTTGTTTATTAATGATATTGAGAATGGAATTAACAGCAATGTTTCTATCTTTGCAGATGACACCAAGCTTTGTAGTACAGTACAGTCTATGGAGGATGTGCAGATGTTACAGGATGACTTAGACACACTGAGTGTTTGGGCGTCCACTTGGCAAATGAGGTTCAATGTGGATAAATGTAAAGTTATGCACCTAAGTACTAATAACTCGCATGCATCATATGTCCTGGGGGGAGTTACTCTGGGAGAGTCGCTGATGGAGAAGGATCTGGGTGTACTTGTAGATAATAGACTACAGAACAGCACACAATGTCAGTCAGCTGCTTCTAAGGCCAGCAGGATATTGTCATGCATTAAAACAGCCATGGACTCTTGGGACAGGGATATAATATTACCGCTTTATAAAGCTTTGGTGCGGCCTCATCTGGAGTATGTTGTCCAGTTTTGGAATCCGATTCATAAAAAGGATGTTCTAGAGCTGGAGAGGGTACAAAGACGGGCAACTAAACTAATAAGAGGAATGGAACATCTTAGTTAGGAGGAGAGATTAAAAGAATTACATTTGTTTAGTCTGGAGAAGAGACGTTTAAGGGGAGATATGATTAATTTATTTAAATATATAAATGGCCCCTACAAGAAATATGGGGAAAAGATGTTCCAGGTAAAACCCCCTCAAAGGACAAGGGGGCACTGCCTCCGCCTGGAAAGACAAGGGGGCACTGCCTCCGCCTGGAGGAAAAAAAAGGTTCAATCTCCGGAGAACTGAGAACTGTGAATCTGTGGAACAGTCTACTACAGGATCTGGTCACAGCAAAAACAGTAGAGGGCTTCAGAACAGGGCTAGACAAGTTCTTAGAGCAAAATAGTATAAACGCATATGTATAGAACCTATCACCCCTCCCCCTTCCCTGTATCCTTGGTTGAACTTGATGGACATGTGTCTTTTTTCAACCGTATTAACTATGAAACTATGTAAATGTTTTCTTTTTTACATTATTGTTGCTTACCTTCTACACAGCGGCATCCAGCCTGTAAGACCCATGCATACATGTCTACTCGGGACTGAGACATGAGCTGGTCACCCATCAGGTAGGTGTTATGAGATGATGCAATGAAATAGTTGCTGAGCGGCAAGGTCATGTCCTGATTCACTTGATAGTGTTCCGGATTGAAGATATCTCCTGCTGGGCTCCGCATGTAGTTGGTGAAACCTGTTAGCATGAATCACAACCATGTATGCAGTTCAATATCTGTCAAAGACATGATTTCAGTTCCAGACGGACCCTCCCAATGATTTATGGATAAACTTTTCACGGATGACACAGTGATGAATTCCCTTTACAAATGCATTCCCTCAGATAACTCTATAACCTTGCTCTTCACCGGTCAATATCCTTGTCACGTCACATTGTACAATACCGCAAGAGTTATTATTCAGGAAAATGTCTTTATTGGGAACCACAAAACCATTGAATTCTTCTCAAGAGACCTCCGCTTATTCGTATTGAGAGTCCGGAAAAACACATTTACTGCTAATATTTGTCTATGGAAATCGCATGTCTGTGTGCTTGAAGTGGTGTTCTCCAGCCTGTGACTCTAAAGCTGTTAAAAACTATAACTCCCAGCATGCCCTGGCTGTGAGTTTTGCAACGGTTGAAGAATGACAGATTAGGGAATGCTGGTTTAAAGGGGTTATCCAGTGCTACAAAAACATGGCCACTTTCTTTCAGAGACAACACGACTCTTGTCTCCAGTTCAGGTGGTTAGCACTGTAACCTTGCAGCGCTGGGGTCCTGGGTTCATATCCCACCAAGGACAACATCTGCAAAGAGTTTGTATGTTCTCTCTGTGTTTGCGTGGGTTTCCTCCGGGTACTCCGGTTTCCTTCCACACCCAAAACATACAGATAGGTGGATTTAGATTGTGAGCCCTATTGGGGACAGGAGACAATAATTGGCGAAACTATGTAAAGTGCTGCGGAATCTGTGTGCGCTATGCAAATAAAAGTATCATTATTATTATTATTATTATTATAGGTGCGGTTTTCAATTAAGCTCCATTCACTTCAATGAAACTGAGCAGCAAAACCCCACCCAAGCTGGAGACAAGAGTGGGGCTGTCTCTGGAGGAAAGTGGCCATGTGTTTGTAGCGCTGGATAAACCCTTTAAAGGCACAATGTTATGTATAAAGGTCCCCTAAAAGAGGGCCTTTTCTGGAGATGACTGACCCCAATACTACACAATGCTTATTCAGCCGACCGCTACCTCCACTGATTCTCTATATTGAATAGTGAAAGGGAAGACAACCGCTGCTAGACACCTGGGCATGTGGATGTCCAACATTCCCAACTTTTCTCTCCTCCAACATCTTTTGAGTTAAGAGGCCACAATATACAGATGGCTCGCCAACCCTGCGGATATTTAAAGGGATATTTCAACCTTAAAGGGGAACTATCAGCTGATCAGCTATCAGCTCCGTATTGCGCATGGAGCAAAGAGGATGAAGATATATCACTTGTCTTCATCCTTGGGGCCATTCCAGTGCCGTTTTATTGTAGTCCGCTCTCTGGTAAGGTGGTTTTTAGCACTGCCCTGCCCCTGGCCATCAGGGGCGGATCAGTGCTCCAAACGGCCTTACCGGACAGACCACACTGGACGCGGAATGGTGCAAAGGATGAAGGTAAGAGACATACAGTACCTTCCTCAACGCCCTGTGCGCAATAGGGAGCTAACCGCAGGTTAGATTTGTCTAGCCTGCTGATAGTTCCCCTTTAAAAATGGGATTGCAATGCCCCCTTAATCTAAATGTATATAGCTAGCAGGATTTCTATGTATTGTAACAGGCTGCTGCTCCCTTTAATTCTTTCATAGCACTTTAAAGGGGCAGACTAATAATTATATGCTTGCATTAAAGGGGTTGTCCGGCGATAAAAAATTATTCACAGAATAACACACATTACAAAGTTATACAACTTTGTAATGTATGTTATGTCTGTGAATGGCCCCCTTCCCCGTGTTTCCCCCCACCCACGCTAGACCCGGAAGTGTGGTGCATTATACTCACCGCATCTCGTGTCGTCCACGGTCTCCGATCCTCAGCAGTGACGTCTTCTTCGGGAGACCGGCGGATCTTCCCGAGTGCCGGCCGCCGTCTGCAGCGTCATCCGAAGCTCAGCCGCGATTGGCTGAGCACAGTTATGCTCATCCAATCGCGGCTGAGCTTCGGATGACGCTGCAGAGGGCGGCCGGCACTCGGGAAGATCCGCTGGCCGCCCGAAGAAGACGTCACTGCTGAGAATCGGAGACCGTGGTCGGCACGTGACAGGTATGTATAGCGCACCACACTTCCGGGTACACGGGTGGGGGGTGGTGGGACACGGGGAAGGGGGCCATTCACAGACATAACATACATTACAAAGTTATATAACTTTGTAATGTGTGTTATTCTGTGAATAATTTTTTATAGCCGGACAACCCCTTTAAAATGCTCTTTCAACGTTATTGGGATACATATAACATGTTTTATTTTATAACTTTATTTAGCAGCTTAGGGGAAGAAATTCTCCTCGACCCATTTTAAACCATTACTTAAGATTTCCATAAAAGAAATAAAACTTTGCAGAATAAACGTGGCTAACCTATTGATTAACCATTGTATATAGTAAATAGAGGAACCGTATTCATTTTATACGGTTCAACAATTTTTTTGCATAATTTATATCTTATTACTGGGTTAAGGCTGTTAGGATTTCATTCTACAAGATTGCGTAATTCAATCACTGGATTAGCTATTCTGTCAGATTAAGTCCTACTAATTATAGGATTACCCATACATTACAAAAAAAAGATGTTAAGCTCCTAAGAAAATCCAAAGGCCTTGAAATTGGAAATGCCCCGTGTTATAAATCAGACTTTGATGTTGGCATCCCATCATCACCATCATCATCGTAATTTATAGACTGTGATTTAATGAGGGATTAGTAACATCATATAAAATGATTGGAGTGAATCACTGCGATTGAGGCTGTACATAATATATGCATTACAACATCATTTCCTATAGAAAACTACTAAAAGGTTATATAATAAGGTACAAATTACAATCTGGAATGTAATGGAACCTTAAAGTGTCGTAATATTTTGGCTTGTTCGCACCACAGCTATTTTTGTCACTGGTATTTTTCTTTCATCCCAGCCTTTTTTTCTAAATTGTACTGGTGCTTAATAAATAAAAATTTAGGTTCCACTCTTAGTATTTGCAAAATACTATTATGTGGAAGTGACCTTAAAGGGAACCTGTCACCGGAGAAGAGAGGGAAGAGCCCGTCTGACCCCCCCGGTGGAGCCTCAAATAGAAGCCTGTCCGCCGTGGAGAAATCGCCGCCAATGTGTTATGTAAATCAGAAGAGATGAGTCCGACATCCATAGCAGTGATTTCCTATGGACGTCGGACTCATCTCTTCTCATTTACATATCGCGCTAGCAGAGCGTCGGGCGGCGATTTCTCCATGGCAGGATCGGCTTCTGGAGCGGAACTTGCAGGATGAGGTATATATTCGGGGCTCCACCGGGGGGGTCGAGCGGGCTCTTCTCTCTCTTCTGCGGTGACAGGTTCCCTTTAAATCTTGGTTTTTATTGGTTGCATTTTCTGCCACATTTGTGTTCTTGGTATGGCATGGTATTTTATGGAATTCACAATGAGTAATATATAACAGGTTACTTTATTAGTATCAGCTTTCATGGCCAATTATTAAAATCTAAATATTTTACTAGATACATTGGAAAGTTTTACTTGACCGACTCCTGTAAGACTGATTAAAAAAAAACAAACAGAAGATTAATCGGCAGGAAATTACCACCTGGTCCATCTAGTCTGAGTTTTTTTTCTAAATTCAAGCATAAGTTGACCATATTAAATGAACACAGTTCCGAAAAAAAAACAAAAAAAAAAAAACAACTTTTGACACACTACAGGGACAGATAAAAACAGAAAAATGCAACAGAAACCCACAAGCGCTAGGAACCATCTCTCCTTAACGTTGTGAGATGGTACACTCTCTTTCAGATGGTTGGCTAAAAAATAAAATCTTTAGGGTAGTTTTTTTTTTTTAATTGTGTGTATGACAGGGGGAGTATATATGGTAGGCACTTGCAAATTGCTGCTGCACTATCCTGTTTTTGTCTCATTATGAGCCATCTGCATAGTGTGAACTGTGGTATATGAGTGCTGGCCTTTTTTTTGTTTTTTGTTTTACATCATAGGGACCCGTCGAAAGTCAAGATTGGTCTGAGCATTCAGACCATAAAGAGAATCAGGAGAAGTGTGCAGTAAGCAAGTTCTCTCCCAGTTATGTACGTTATGTGCCATATGATCGAAATGAACTTCTTATACAGGTCTATGGAACCATCTCAGAGAGGAAACAAAAACACTTCTCTCACCACTGCTTCTATTGATCAAGTTATTTTTAGTGAAGACAAAAATGTGGTTGACCATGTTTTTGTATATGCTAACCCCCCCCCCCCCAAAAAAAAAAATAAATAAAAATAAAAAAATCCGCTTTTTGGTCCTTTTTTTATGATGGAAGACAATGGAGAAATGGATGCACACAAATACATCAGTTTTTTAATCCTTTTTTGTTGTTGCTTAAATTGGATGAAAAGGCGGGGGGGGGGGGGGGGGGGGGGGGGGGGGAAACGGATTGCAAAAACAATGTGAACCCACCCTAAGTGAAAGGCACACAGTAAAAGCAGATATAGCTTTCATTAGAAAAAAGCAGGCAAGGTCATTTGTTTTAGATTGCCATGATCTTTCCTTATAGTCTTTAGTATTATACCACACGTATGGTATGTATCTATCTATCTATCTATCTATCTATCTATCTAGTAAATATGTCAATAGTGTATTGTATCACAGGTCAGGTTATCATATTATAGTATGGCACAACCATCATAAAAGGAATATAAGCAAGCCACTTTCCGGCATCTTAGCACACCTCAGGTTGGCAATCAGCAGACTAGAACTCCTGTGCAAATCCTTAAAGAAAAGCATGCTGGGAAACGAAATTACCCACCATCTGGCGACCTGCAGGTTGTCTCAGCCTATGATAATTCATACAAGTGTTCTGTGCTATACTAATGCAGGTGCATTTCCATATACTTTCTGTATTTACATACCATCAATCCCCAAGACTCCGTCCTTTTTGTTTTCTGGGCAAGGCTCGAATTTCTCCACGATATCCAGGCAGTATTCTTTTGTTACATTCATCATCTGCAGAACAAATAAAAGGATAAATCCAGAGTGGATAATCTGATTTCACAAGCCTGTACCATAAACCTTTATCAGGCACAACAATCCAATTCTCTAGCCTAATGCTGGAGGGCTGGTAATCACCCAATAGGAGTCCTCGCATTGTCACCGAATGTCAAGTTCAATAGCAGTCAGCAGCCATGACCGCTCATTGATAGCCGCTGATCAGAGGGTGATAAAGTGCCGAGCCTAACTCACTTCTTGTAGGTCATATTGTTTTGAAGGTATTAAGCCTGTGGGGTATCAGTGTGAACACCACTCCAGTGTGATAGTCCGAGCAGATCTTGTACTGAGGGATTAAGGGATTCACTTATTGTATTTAGCTACTAATGCAAGAAAAGCAAAATTGCTTGACCCTTTAGCCATTACAGCAAAAAAAAAAAAAAAAAAAAAAAAGGAAAAACAATTGTGCTAGATTATATAGACATAAAAACTAGACAGACGACAGGGATCATGTTGGCAATTCTGGACCGGTGGTGGAGTCAACCAGTGAGTATTGCCTACTTGGTTATACCAATTCAGCAGCCGGATTTTTATGAATTTCCATTACCAGGTCTCATCATAGCATACATGTACAATAGGTGGTAGTGCCTTAAAGGGGTTATCCAGCGCTACAAAAACATGGCCACTCTTGTCTCCAGTTCAGGTGTGGTTTGCAGTTAAGCTCTATATACTCCAATGGAACGGAGTTTGAAACCACACCCAATTTGGAAACAGGATAGGGGGAAAAGTGGTCATGTTTTTGTAGTGTTTTTGTAGTCCTATGCACAGACTGAAGGCCCTATTACACAAAGCGATAATTGGCTGGATCGTCCAGATTCGGCTGATTATCACTCAATGCAATAGAGACAGTGATCGGCCAATGAAATGATCATCGGCTCATTGTTTCTTTAGGCCCTGACTGCGTGTAATAGCGATGCACGGTTGGCTGCTGACGATTCAACAAACAGTTTACATTACTTATCCATGTTCCCGGTCTCCTCCTGATCTCTGCATGCTTCCTCCCCGCTCCCACACTGCAGCTTCAGAGCAGCAGCTGCTCAGCCAGTCACTGGCCACAGCTGTCACAGGCAGTGATTGGCTGAGCGGCCTGTCAGCTCTGACAGGCTGCTCTGAAGCTGCGGCGTAGGACCGGGGAGGAAGCATACAGAGTGCAGTAGGAGGCCGGGAACGTGGATATGTAATGTAAACTGCTTAGGCAAAGTCTACAAGGACATCGCTAATGATGTCCATGCAGTCTTTGTGATACGATTACCAGGCCTTGTAACAGGCCCAATAAACAAGTGCTAATCAGATCGGCGCTCTCTTACAATATTGATCGGGCCGCCATCGGCCTGGGTAGCAGCACCCTGAATTGTTGCCCTGGGCATAGAAACGCCTAGTTATATCACTGGAATGACCAAAGACAATCTGATAACCCAAAAAATGGTAGATCAAATGTACACTTACTTTATCAAACTAGGGCCATTTCATACAGTGCAACTATCAGATGAACAGACCAGTTATTGGCCCATGTAATGACAAGCCAGCACTCACTCATCAGCTGACTGTCGAGATCATAAGGGCACATCATCTGTGTAAAGAGACAACGTGCTATAGATAATAATGGAAGTGAATACCCGCATGAATGATCTCGCTGCCATAAATGTGATTGTTCATTCACAATAATTGGGCGGTCTAAAGGGTCCTTTCAATGAGCACTGATCCACTTGTAGATAGTCAATCAGTACTTGTATCTATCCATGTAAGAGGACCCTTAGGATCAGTCCAAGCAGCTGTACAGCTCAATCTGCTATTCTAGCTGATGAAATACAGAGTAGACTAAAACAAGTTTTATTAATATAGAACTGCGCCACGGCTGACTTAATATTTCTATTTTAAATGATTATTTTGTTATCATTGCTTCGGTAGCCAACATGAATTCTTATTTTCATGCATTGCTTAGACGGCATCCATTTGGAAACATTAGAAATCTAGGCTCATTAAATTGAAAAAAAAAAAAAAAAGTAATAATCTGAGTCTGTATATAATTGACAAACATGAACGTCCCATCATCTAAGCCTGAAAACCTTCAATTCAGATAGCATGGCATCTGCAAACTTATTAGGCACGAGTCTATACTCCCAGAAACTCATTAAAACGTACTGAGCGCATGCTGTTACTGGGGTAAATGGTGAGTGTAATGTAATGATTTCCTATGAATACTGAGGACAGTTGTAGGTCTAGGACATGAATATTTGAACCGGCACTAAATGCCCAGCGCCCCTGGAACGGTTTCATGTTATTCCATTGTCTGTTATAAAATGGAGATAAGAATTATCTGCTTCTCTGACACCAGGACATAGAGAGCTGCGGCCAATGAATAATACAAGCCTAACATCTGCACTCGTGGCCTTCACATCTCCAGTTCTTCTAAGGAAAACTACATAAGATCAAAAGAAGTTTTCAACGTATAGAAATTTCAAAATAAAAAAAGCTTTGGAAATTCTTAAGATTTTGTGATTTTCTGTGTCATCAGAAAATGTTTAAAACAAGTTTTTATGTTAAACATAAAAAAGGCCTTAAAGGGTCTGTCCGGAATAAATGTTTAATTAGTCATGCTGCTAGGGCTGCAGAGGACATGATAGTAATGTATACTTACCTGTCCCACTCTGCTTCAGCTGCCGGTTCCCAAGCCTCATACTTTGCACCACTGTTTAGCGTCCTATGAGAACGGCACGTCAGCGGATGTTGTGAAAACTCTGACAGCAATGCTGAGTGGGCAGCCTGGGAAGTGGCAGCTGAGGTGGAGTGGTAAAGGTAAGTATTTTGGGATGAGCGAACCTCGAACATGCTCAAGTCCATCCGAACTCGATCGTTCGGTATTTGATTAGCAGGGGCTGCTGAACTTGGATAAAGCTCTAAGGTCTGGAAAACATGGATACAGCCAATGACTATATCCATGTTTTCCACAAAGCCTTAGGGCTTTATACAACTTCAGCAGCCACCGCTAATCAAATGCTGAACGATTGGGTTTGGATGGACTCAAGCATGCTCAAGGTTCGCTTATCTATAGTAAGTATACATTACTGTCATGTCTCCTGCAGCACAGCTAATTAAAGGGGTTATCCAGTGCTACAAAAACATGGCCACTTTCTTTCAGAGACAACACGACTCGTCTCCAGTTCAGGTGTGGTTTGCAATTAAGCTCCATTCACTTCAATGGAACTGAGCAGCAAAACCCTACCCAAGCTGGAGACACAAGACCTGCTGTCTCTGGAAGAAAGTGTCCATGTTTTTGTAGCGCTGGATAACCCCTTTAAGGGTATAAACCCACACACCGTATATGCAGCAGATATGCAACAAATACGCAGCAGATTTGTTGGTACAGATTTGATGCTGTGTTCAGTTATTTAGATCTAATCTGCTGCGATTTTGCTGCGAGTTTGCTGCGTATCGCAGCAGTAAATACGCTGCATATACGGTGTGTGGGTTTATACCCTAAGACATTATCCTTGACAACTAGAGATGAGCGAACCTCGAGCATGACCGGAGGGGGATCGTGGCACGGATCCCCCAAAGTGTAACCCTCCTCTGCAGAGATGGCAGCAGAGATGACAGGAGCACAGAATACAACTACTCGCCTACTCCCTCCATGCCAGCTTACATGTTCACCAGCAGGAGGGGAGGAGGAAGGGGAGGCATCCATGGCGCGATCCACACTAGGACGTGTCCTTCTTTTTTGCAGTGCAGATCGCGGTGGGGGTCATGGCATGGATCGTGTGAATGTCTGGTTCCTAAAATTGTCAATTTTACTGAAAAAGTGTGAATGCAGCCCAATTCATCTGAATGGGCCAGGTCCTGTTAATTGTTTTCTATGGTCTATGGGGCTTGCTGTAAAGCATCTCTCTAAATGCTGTTAAAATAGCTCAGACAAGATAATTGCCCCTAAATAGTTTCCAAGAAATTAAAACAGAAATAGAAGTGACAAAAACATGTTTTATTATCTGGCTTTGATCAGTAAAAAGTAAAATCTAGGTGATTCATTCTCTCTCGAAACAATGGCAGTGCTTCACCTCCAAGGAGAACAAAAGGATTATGTGCCCAAAAATGAGATGATCCCAGAGTGACCATTTGCTGAGTTCCCCGTTAATCAGCTGTAACCTACAGGGAAATCTGATAGCAAGACTTTAATCACCCTATGGCGCCAACACATTGCAAATGACTGACTCCACCAAAACCAATATCATCCATACAATGCAGAGATATGCACCCCTTTAGAGTGGGAGATGTAGTCACACATGCAGGGGCTAAACTTAGAATACAAACTCACAATGTCATCATAGGTTATTGAAAAATGACAAATCCATATGAGGGAAAACTCCCAAGAGCTTATATAAAGAAAGGCGAGACGAGTTAGTGGGAATTCACAGCTGATTCTCTGCTCCCAATTACTTTGAGGTCCAAAGTTACTTGCCCACCACCGATAAAGCATCTGTCTGTCTGTATAAGCATTTTACTCAAAAACTAAACTTAAAGGAGAAGTATTGTATTGCCCTCCAAAAGTTAATACAAATCCCCAATATACACTTATTATTGGAAATGCTTATTAAGTGTTTTTCCCCTGCACTGTCTACTGCATCAAGGCTTCACATCCTGGATAAAATGGTGATGTCACTTCCTGGATAACATAGTGATGTCACAACCCGACTTCCAGAGCTGTGCGGGCTGTGGTTGCTGGAGAGGATGATGGCAGGGGGACACTGAGGGACACAGGGCACTGGGGGACACCGAGTATCCCTCTGCCATCATCCTCTCCAGCAGCCACAGCTCTGGGAGTCGGGTCATAACATCACCATGTTATCCAGGAAGTGACATCACCATGTTATCCAGGAAGTAAAGCCTTGATGCAGTAGTATGTGCAGGGAAAAAGGCACTTTGTGTATTTCCTGTAGTATGTGTATATTGGTAATTTGTATAACTTTTGGGGGGGCAATACAATACTTTAATAAAATTTTTCACCGGACTTCTCCTTTAAAGCAGTTCACATTTAGAGTCATTACAAAACCCATCACAAGTTGGCAGCATGTTTTGTCTCTATGCAAAACGTTATCATTAATTTTGACAGTCATAAATATCCAAAAGCAAGATAGGAAGGCGCCATTATATTACTTCTGGAAAGAAAAAAACAAGTTTGTAAATGATTCCCTTCCTCAATATCATTACGCTCGGATTGACATGCTTCAATTGATTTGATTAAAAGAACACTCCCTGTAGCGATCTCCCAAATCTCAAACCCAATCATCTACAGTGTAATCTTTCTTGATTCCTTTCCTCGCGCTCGAACAAATTTCCCCGATGATGGATGGTTGTCAACTTTCCAGCCGATTTCAGGATATTATTGGCATTATAACAAAGAGTGTTTGTTCTACGTTGGCAAATGTCAGCCTATCGCTTCCTAGCCTTCCGTCCTAGAGGCTCGTCTTTTTTACAAAAGCGCATTATTCTAAAAATAGTGTCCAACAATACGGCTTGTTTTGCCTCTTTTGCATTTTTTAATTACTTAGCAATATAATTATTTAAGGGGATGTTTCACAAAGACGACCCCTGGCCGCAAGCCCCGTTGGGGTATATAAATGTTGGAGTGGAGTGCCTTAGTCAATGAAGTGGCTCTCAAGCTGCCAGACTTGAGATGTCCATGTATTATTTAGTTGGCCAGCATATAATACTAGATTTTCCTTGTAGTGGCTACTGCTGGGAAATGCTTAGTTGATGCCAACTTTCCAGGCAATTGTCAGGCAAATCAGACAATTGTTGGCGGTACGAGAAACCACATGTGCAATGGTCAGCCGATGGTGGTAGTAGCTTCCATCTGAAAAGAGTTGTTTTTTTTGTCAGATAACCTTGTTAATTTAAGTAGTCCGTTTTTTTTCTTATATAGGGTTATGAGGCTATATTATTGAATATACCTATTTTGGTATGCATGTGTTGCCTGCAGTCTTAATTCCGATTTCCCTTCTGCTATGGTTTCCTAATGCAGACTACATCTCCTATGATGCTGTTGGACTTCTTGCACTAGATACAATGGCCAGCTTCACGGATTGTTGGCTTCCGACGTACATCTACTCCTGTGCAGCTTCTGGGAACATTGGTGCTGTTAGACTTGTGTAGCGGTCGGGGTTTAGCTCCTGAGAACCCCGCCAATTGCTAGAACAAAGGGGCAGGCATGCGCGGGAGCATGCACTCTGCCCCTTCATCTCCGCTACAGGGAGATTAATTCTGTAGACTGCGTACACCTGTCCCTTCGTTCTAGCAATTTGCGGGACTCTCAGGAGCTACCCCGACCGATACGCACTTTTGACAAGTTACTTTGACATATCAGTTTTTAAAACTAGTAGTTATACTTTAATACTGAGACCCGTTGTGATTAGTGAGGTATAACCAGGGAAAGAGCATGTAAAAGATCAGTGACATCAATCTTATGTCCCATAACTCACATTATAGAGCATCAAATGAGATACCGCTTCAGCTTGTCCCTTTAGCTGTCACACACAGGAGAGCATATTTGAGGCATAGTTGTAGGAGACAAATATCTGTCCAGTGGGATCTACAGGTAAGGATCTGACCGGTATGAGATGATCATGTCACTTAAAGAAAGTCAGCAACACTTGAGAACCCGGTGTCCTGTCTACAAAATACAGCTTGCACTATCTTGACTCTCAGAAAGATCACGACTGAGCTGCAGTAATGAGATGTATAGATGCAGCTGAGCTCGGATGACATAAATTACACTGCAGGAATACTGGTGGCGAGTTAACATTTTATAGGTTTAAAAAAAAAAAAAAAAAAAATCCCAAAGTGATTTGTTAATAAACCATCTTTATTGGAGAGGAAATGACAATCTCTCTTAACAATGCATGGCTAAAGATGATAAAACACCCATTATGTCATCCCCTTCACTTCTTGTATAAATCTATATAGGAAAAAAATTAACATTTTAATTATCTTTGTTAATTTGTACTAAATCAGATTTGAGGATGGAGAGAAGCTATAAATCATGGCTCACACTTAGGGGGAGTCCGATTTACTTGATACTTTGATGTTTTTACTACCATCACAAAAAATAAACTGAGCCAAGATGAAATTTAATGTGAGAGTAATAACTTTACAAAGGCAGCGTCCCTACAGAGATATTTCAATCAAGTCATCTGAAAAGCTTTTCCTACCACAGCTGTGATTAAAAAGAGGCATTTGCCAACTATAGCAGACACGAGTGTAATGTTAAGTGTTGCTGAAGTCAGGTTAACTATCCGACAAGTATTTTCTCTACAGTAATCACTTTTGTAGAGGTAATTGGATTTCCTCGTAGTCTTCATTGCAGAATAATAGACACTGCACTGCCCTCATAGCAGGGACAGACATTGTAACATATGAACTCCAACCTCTTGTTCCATATCATCCTCACTGAACCACATGGAAACAAACAAACATCGGCCAAATATGACGGCCTCACCAAACATTCTGGTTTTAGGAAACGTCCCGACAGTCGTTACATATAGCGCAGGCTCAGGGGCTGAACCCAGGCTATATGCAAAGGGTGTTGCCTCTATGTTACAGCTGCAACTACCAGGAGTGGACTTCAGTCTGATCCTGGGAATTTAAACCCTGTGCATGCAGTGATCGCATATTGATCGCAATATTGATTGCAGCATGCACAGAGAGACCTAACAGGTGCCAGACCTGTCAGGGCTCTGATCGGCACCCAAGGATTACACAGGGTTTTACTTACTTTCCGTGGCTTGCCTCAGTCTCTCTGCCTCAAGCAGACGATCAGCAGAGCACAGATATAACTGATCAATGCAACGCAGAAGCATAGCATTGATCAGTATATACAATCTAATGATTTCATATCATAGTCCCCTGGGAAGACCTAAATTATATATATATATATATATATATATATATATATATATATATATATATATATATATATAATATAATTTTATTTTTCAAATGTATAAAAAACCCTTCCATACTAAAATCACTCCTCCTTTCCCATTAAAAAAAAAAAAGTTTGATATTGCCATGTCTGAATTACTAAAATAAACAGTTGTTGATTTTGAATATGGCGATTAGAGATGAGTGAACGGGGTTCGGGTTCGAGTCCATCCGAACTTGAACAATCGGCATTTAATTAGCGTTGTCTGCTGAAGTTGGATAAAGTTCTAAGGGTGTCTGGAAAACATGGATACAGCCAATGACTATATCCATGTTTTCCACATAGCCTTAGGACTTTATCCAACTTCAGCAGCCACCGCTAATCAAATGCAGAACGTTCGGGTTCAGATGGACTCGAGCATGCTCCAGGTTCACTCATCTCTAATGGCGATCATGTTTTTTTCCCCTAAAAAGTTATTTTTAAGATTAGTATGAAAAAAAGTATATAAACTGCCTATCGCTGTAATCGTATTGACCTACAGAATAAAGAGAACTGAGACCAAAGTGAACAATGCAGGTGCAGAACTGCAGTTTTAATTTTTACAGTTTTTCCTGCAAGCGTTAAGCCCTCATATGAATTATTGTATGGAAACATTTAAGAGTTATGACACTTTGTAAATGAAGAGTTACACATTTGCCAAAAATCTCATACGGGGGAAAATTTAATAGATTTCTCAGCATGGGGAAAACATACTGCATGGAATCAGTCAATGAAAAAAATATTTAAGGAACCAACTAATAATTTGCATATCTAAACCAAATGCATTCATATCTAAAAATATAAAATATTAGTCTTCAATAAAAGAGCTGTCAACTTAAACAATAGAAAAGAATTATAAAACGTATTGAAGATGGAAATCTAAAAGAGTGTGGCAAAAGATGTTGGTTGTTTCCAGGTTGTTTCCACATTTAGTGCAAGTAAAGACAAAATTGTAAGGTTAGAAAGGGGTAGGCCACGGGAGACATCAAAATTTATGTATTAAAAAAAAAAAAAGTTCTGCAGCCAGTGAATAGGAAGGTTTAGCTCCTAGTGCTTGTATATAAAATAACTTGATAATTGTCAGGGTACCAGAAGAACAACCAAGTAAGGTATGTTAGGAATGTATAGTCTTCTGCACTATTTTCTACAATTCTATTTTTCTACATCAGCAGAATACCTTGTATTAGGATTCCCCTATCTGCTTAAAGCGACTCTGTACACACAGTCTGCCCCCCCCAAACCACTTGTACCTTTGGATAGCTGCTTTTAATCCAAGATCTGTCCTGGGGTCCGTTCGGCAGGTGATGCAGTTATTGTCCTAAAAAACAACTTTTAAACTTGCACCTGTCTGAGCACTGCAGGTGTGCTGGATCGTTAAGGCACCTGTGCAGTGTTCAGACAAGTGAGGAATAGGAAAAGTTCTGCCCAGGGCCATTTCTAATGGTGAAGAGGGTGGGGAGGAGGGACGGAGAGGCGGTGCAAGGTTAGGGCATACACACTCTAGGCCACGCCAATTTGACACAGGGCTGCAAGTTTAAAAGTTGTTTTTAGGACAATAACTGCATCACTTGCCGAACGAACCCCGGGACAGATCTTGGATTTAAAGTAGCTTTTCAAAGGTTTGGAGAGGGCAGATTGTGGAAAGAGTCACTTACAGCAGATCTGTTCTTAACATAAATTTGATAAAAGGTGTAGGCAAGCCCATTTATGGTTTTCAGGCATTTCCCCACCATTGGCTTGGGGGGTCACATGTACATGGCTTCCCATCTGTTACCTGCAGACACTATTATGCCCCTGGGGCAAAAACCATGCGATATGATAAAGAGAACCTGGTACCAAGGTCAAAAGCTTATAGCTAGGATTTAAAACTATGTGAAGAAACACATTACTCTATCTTGTGGTAAACAGACTTCTTAACTTTTAAGATTTAGTATGGCTCCACACCATCTGTTGGTGAGGCTGGAGACCTATGCTGCAACGTGTCAGTAATAACAATCAAGTCTATTCCTAGCAGATCCAATCAGAGGAAAAAAAACTGCAGAAGACTGTTGAGTCAAGCAGCACTCATTCTAGCTTAAGTGTCATTGAGAATGAAGCCCATTCCAGTGTTTTAATCCCTCTTGATAAGAACCATCGATAAGGAGATTAGGTTCACTTGAGTACTTGCTCTGCCCAGCACAGAAATGAGAAAAACTCAACAGGCCTAGAGAAAATATCTAGAAAAAAAAAAAAGTTTGCATGAAGAGGAAACAAAAGTTATCAGAAGACCTCCTGACCCCCATTCCTTCACTGAAGATAGATATAAAACCTATATGTGGCCACCATAGTGACGCAAAAAGTTTTATTATTTCCTTTTTTTCCCCTTCAAACTTAAAAAGTTCCTACGCTTCAATTCCTACAGTGAAACGCCAGCTTCAATCAAATGAAACGCTGGAAAATGTTGGCTGTTGCGCTTTGCACGGAGAAAGGAAAAATGCAATTACAGTTCTCCACAAAAATCTAACAGCCTCGATGATGGAACACACATTACTTGGCCATGTAATAGATTTCATTTTATATGTATTTATCAGAAATATTCTCTGCTGACAGATGAAAATGGATCTTTGGCTGTCTTAGTTTGGGGACTTGTACAGGGTTTTAAAGTGATTACCTGGAGAAACGTTGGATGCACGTGCCAATAGAGAAAACCCAAGTATTTAAATGATGGAAAACTCAGGATGTATTAAAGCTTATTTTATTGGGACATGTCCATGGTCTCCATTATAACACAAATCGTGACAACAGTGTCAGATTTGTCAGACGGACAATCATTAACAGTGCCCCATGCAGTCCATTGACATCTAAATGGGTCTTTTGGTGCCATTGTGGTGTCTGTTTTGACAAGTACCACCGTTTATTCTTTCAGTCAAATCTGACAGAATTAACAACAAAGGCTTCGAACATATATCATATTGCCTGCAGCATAGTTTCCTATCCTCTGGTTTATTAGCTATGGCAGAACTGGAATATGACGGGAGATATAGTTTTGGAAAAGCTATAGAAATTAAGGGGAACCTGTCACCCCCCCGTGTCGGGGTGACAGGCTCCCGACCCCCCCACTACAGCCCCCTATACTCACCTGATCCCGCCAGGTCCCGCTTCTGGATCCGGTCCGGTCAGAGATCTCAGCCGCTGCAGCCCGGCGCGCGCGCTGAGAGATGAGTCCAACGCTCATAGAGAATGGCGGAGCGCTGGACTCTCCTGTCATTCTCTATGAGCGTTGGACTCATCTCTTAGCGCACGAGCGCCGGGCTGCAGTGGCTGAGATCTTCGTCACCCGACCGGATCCAGAAGCGGGACCTGGCGGGATCAGGTGAGTATAGGGGGCTGTAACGAGGGGTCGGGAGCCTGTCACCCCGGCACGGGGGGTGACAGGTTCCCTTTAAGGTTGTACAATGCAAGTTATGGGAGCGAGTCCCTTGCAGAATACAGGCTATTGCTGGGGGTTCTTCAGCAATCTGTAGAAAACCTCTTTAAAAGGGTGTCAGATCACATGGGGTCTCATAGTTGTGATGCTGCCCGATTCATTCTCTATGGAGTTGCTCGAGATAGCTGAGTAGGCTGCACGTTTATCTTCAGCAGCTCCTTAGACAATAAATGAAGCTGCAATGCATGACTCCGCAGTCCATTCCTAAACAAGTCTTGCTGGTGTCTCAGCAGTAAAACCCCCGTGATCTGACACTTGTTCCTTATGCTGTGGACCAATTTGAAATACCCCTTATACTTTATTTAATTTCAACAGGTACCTGGTACTGATGTGTGGATTATTACTAACCTGAATACACAAATCACTGATGTTTAAATAAAAGTTAAAGAAAAAGTATTGCTTCAAGATGTCTCAAATTAAATCCCAATAAAATTGAACATAAAGTATTATCCTGCAATTGTACTCTGACCTTTGTTGCCTTTTTCTGACTAACCTATCAAATTCATATTAGAAAGGAGTAGGAGAAGAAAGAGGAAAGTATGACTGCATAGGGGTCTCTTTGTAGTCTGTAACCATGACAACATATCGGAATGAATAGGAGCTGTAAACACAAAAAGTCATAGGATAAACTGATTTAGCACCAGACAGGATTGACAATCTGAACTATTTAAAAGTTGAAGACATACGAAGATATTCCTGTCCGTTTATGTAGTGGTAAGATTGATGAATTCTGTCATTTAGGTGGTTTGGAAATTGAGAGATACAAAATACTTGCCTTCTGTTCAACTTCTAGGAATCTTTTTAGGTCATCAGAATCTAGGTGGTCTTTGTGGTTGCTGTACGTGAGCATCAGTAAGTAGAGATCCCTTCTTGTCGACATCATCTTGTAGAACGCACAGAACTCATCAAAGCCGAGTGTCCCTTGGTTATCATCCGTATCTGCTTCCTAGGATAAACAAGATGGGAGAAGATTAAAAACTGACCGGAAAAGGATCCATCCTGCTGCTATAAACATAAGCTTAAGCCAAATATGTTGCTCCCCTATGCTTTACACTGCAGTTCACCATCATCAGATCAGTTTCTGTATTGTAACTCATGCCCACTGCAAGCTCTAACGCAACGGAGCTGCTAATAAGGAGGATAATTGTCAGGTAACTGGCACTCATATATGGCGGCATATGGGCTTCCGCTCCTCTGATTTCTACACGAGTCCACTGTAATAGGCATAGTCCGTAGCGTACAAATGGTATTTCGAGAATTATAATTCTTAAATACACATTTCTCGTCGGCCAACATATGTTCCAGCATTAGCGAAGCCTAAGCGGTATACGTTGTTTTTTGGCCTTTATGTTTTTGACAGTAGTTTGGCAGGACACCACAAAAATATGAAGCTGCATATTGCAAACCCCTCTAATAATAATGGCTGCGAGAATACGCTAGCTGCCAGGTTTTCAATTACGTGCCAATTCACAAAGTCTGAGCCAAATTAACCAGTAAAGAGCAAGCGGCTATAGGAAATAACAGGAGCGTGCCGGCAGGAGCTATGCCCGGGCTTGGTAATGATGTGGACATAGTCCCGGACAATACGCAGCCATTAATAGGTGTTTACTATAATTGGATGCCCCTCATTTCTGAAGTAACATACAAGGCTCTCTGTGAAATGAGGCATAGAAGCGTATTATAGATTGTGGAACGGTGGAAAAAGGCCAAAGTGGAACTAGGGAAAAGCGACATTGCTTTTTCTTTTTTTCTTGAAGAACACAGATTTTGTTTAAGGTTCTGTTCATTTCAAAAATAAAATATAGAGGATTTATATAGTCCATTGCTTTTTCTATAAATTTGTTATTATATGTGTCTTAATAGCAAATACAAAGTGGTAACTAGAAAATTGCAGGGTATTCTAACCTCTGTGATCAAGGATATAATTAAAGGGTTTATCCAAAGAATTAAAGTCATCCCCCGTCTACAGGATAATGAATAACTAACTGGTGGGGGTCCGACGGCTGGGGCTTCAATGATGACGACTAGACGACTAATAACAAGAACAGAGTTTTATTCGCCATTCGTATGAAGCTGCGGCTCACTTGCTGGATCATTGCTTTATTCATTCTCTATGGGACTTGTGAACATTGGCAAGCACTGAATTATGTTAGGTAGCACCATAGACTGTGAATGGAGCTGTGGTCAAGCATGCACTCTGCTGCTTTAGTTACAATTAACCTCTGATCGTGAGGGTCCCAGTGGTCCTGTGGATACGTGATGACTTTTACTCTTGGAAAAAGCCCTTTAAGGATTAACATTCAGCAGTTTTATATTCAGCTGGGGCAAAAATTCAGTTTATTACTCTAGATGAATCTCTACATCAAATATTGTGGCCAGACAGATTGGCAAACAATACCTGGAGCCCATGATTGTCACCACTTTCACCACTCACCCATCAATGCCCCAATTACCTGTCCTAAAAGAAACAGATCATTGATCTCAGATACACCAGCCAAAGATAACACGGTTGGCTGCTGATTAAAGCGCTCAATACAGTGAAATCCTAGGTGCGTTGCTTCCTGGGAAACATGAATATGCAAAAGAGGAGCCCGTGGAGCCTCATTTAAGAACCTTGAAGCACAGGAGTAGCCAGATATCTCTGCGAAGGGCCCAGCCTAGGATTTTACTTTAACCAGCAGCTGATAGTGTTTTTTTTCAGCTGGTCTCCCTGAGATCACTGATCTGTTTCTCTTATGGCTCTACTAGGCATTGCTCCCATCTAGCTAGAATCCTGCTTCACACTGATGAAGGGCAACACCCCGAAACAGCTGTCTGAATATTGATGCTTCGCCTTGGTCTTCCCTGGTCATTACATTGACTTATATGGCCACTTAATATGGTGGATTTGGTGGTTTCCCTACAGCATCCACCCCTCGACTGGGCCCTAGCGGAGGGATATTTGGCTAGCCCTGTGTTTTGAGACTCTTAAATAAGGCTCCACGGGCTTTTCTTTTGCATATTCAACTACCTGTCCTATTATTCCTACGGATAGGCTGTCCTACCTATTATTCCATATAAAACATTGCTATACTGCCTCTACAACACACATGTCAAACCTATAGCCTTCCTGCTCCTGCAAATCTACAATTCCCATCATTCCTGGACAGTGTAGGGATATGGATGCACAATGCTAGGATTAAGAACTGACCAGAAGTGTAAACTTAGTTGATTTTACTAGAAGCCATTTCTTTCCTACATACTATCAGTATCTGTAATATCGACAAAAAGAAAAATGCTTGGGCTTTAAAGCTCTCCTAAAGGAATCCCAGGATAATCCTTAAGCCTAGATCATACTTTTATCACTGTATATTTTTATTTTAGCTAAAGCTGCATATTGATCCAACAAAGAGCAACACATACTATTTCTTTCATACTTCTCATCCCCCTGGGCTCCACTTTTAACATTGCCGGTGAAAAATATTTGCATCAAAACATCAAAGTCTGAGCTGGACTTTAACGTGAGCTGGTAACAGAGTTCCCTATCTATGTAACACAACATTAGTAGAATATAGGAGACTATGCACTTCTAGGCTGCACTCACATGTTCTGTGAAGTTGTCCGCGATCACGGATCTGTGATCATGGACAATTTTATAGCCCATTGCTCTCTATTGGGCTACTCACATGGTCCGTTTTTTTTTCACGGATCCGCAATTCGTTCTGTGAAAAATAGGACGTCATAACTTGGACAAGATCACGGCACAGATTCCCCCATAGAAGTCTATTGGATCTGCGTTCTTCACGGATTGCGTGGATCTGACATCCGTGAAAAACAGATCCTTGAAAAATATTGATACGAATGCAAAACTGATACCAAACGGATGGTTTTTCACAGATCACGGAGGTAGATAGCGGACTTCATCCACGGACCTTGAAATCATTGAATGTGTAAATGCAGCCTTACCTTGTCATGGTATATAGTAAACTATACTGTATATATGATGTTAGGCTGATCAGCTATAAGTAGGATATAGTAGTAACAACGGGACAGTGGCTCTCCCTGGAACATTGCAGCATGGAGGCATGTGGTAGAGCCAGGTACTGCAGCCTAGACCTGTGCACGTCAGTTGGCTAAGTGGCATCACCATACACAAGGATATCGCCATCTCAGGTATGCCAGCATAGGGCTGTAGTGTATCTGGGGGTTCCAATACCTCCTCATCTTGCCGCATTACTTTTATTAGCCCTTCTCTTTATACATGACAGTAAAGACATCCAATTTAGGATGATAATCATTCCCCATAATGCTCCATAGCTCCGATTAGTATCGGATATAAAACTATGTAGCTACTGTTGTAAATTGGCTAAAACCCATCCAATACTGCACTATACACAGGCTGCTTTATGTATAATATATGCGTGTAGATAATAAAGGGGAAATGACACCAGCAGATGCTTCATTATATCTCCATGCAGTATTACAGTGTGATTCCATTAAAGAAAGTATCCACATGATGAACATTTTATATAGTCCTGTTAATAAATGATTCCCAATACCAGTGATGCTTCCTGCTCGCTTTATAGTCAGCCAGCATGTGTTCCAGCATTAGATGCGGAAAATGTTTACGATGTGAAGGTTTTGTCATGGAAATCCAGGATCCAGACTGGGTGGCAGAATCATTAATAGACACTTATTCAATTTTGCCTAACACTGGCCCAGATTTAATAAGTAGAGGGGAAGCGTACTGATGTGCGATATCACTGTGGGTGGTATATGAGCAGTATGTGAGAGGGTCTGCTGAATATGTATATACATGGTAATCACACTCACAGTAGGCTTACAGTACAGTATATGTGTAGATGACAATGTGCTAAATGGATCCATTGGTTCTAGAAAGATTATGGCTCTAAGGGGATTTCTGGGCAAAATTTGCAGATGACCTTTCCGTAAGGTCATTAATATCAGATTGGTGGAATGACAATATTCCCTTCACTGATCAGCTGTTTTGTAAAAGACATATTGGTAGTGTCCACTGTAAGGGCATGTGCACACTACAGAATGGTGACAGAAAACCTGTCGCGCATTCCGCAGATCGCACCCGCTTCTCCGCTCCTGTCATAGACATAGTTCATTCTTTGAACGGAAAATGAAATCTGCCCGTGCATAGAATGGAGTCTATGACACGGGTGGAGACGCGTGCACCCACCACAGTTCGCGAGCGGATCTGAGCTGAGGAATGCGAAACAGGTTTTCTGTCGCCATTCCATAGTGTGCACGTACACTGAAACAGAGCAAGATGCAGACAGTGCCATGCATTGCTTAATGGCCAAGCTGGGTTAATGCAGCTAAGCTCCCACTGAAGGGAATAAAAAGCTGAGCTGCAGTACCCCAGAATGGCCACTACCCAATTCACATAGCTTTGTGCTTTCTGATCTGTTTTAATGTGTATAGTGGCACCATAGCTGTGGCAAACTGGGAGGGACGGTGGGGGTGGGGATCTGGGTGTTATTCCTAATGACTTATGGTCCAGATGGCATGATGACAGGTTCCCCCAAAAGGAGAACTCAGGGCAACATAAAAAAAATGTATTACATAGACAAAGTTAGACAAATTCCTAATATACATTAATTATGGAAAATGCACATATACTGCTGCCATTTCCTTCAATTTTAGTAGATCAAGCAGGCTTCAATTTCTTAAAAAAAAAGGGGGACGGGAGGAGGGAAATGATTCAGCTACACAGGGCCGGGACAAGGAGTTTTGGTGCCCTAGGCAGAGAAGGCAAATGGCGCCCCCCCCCCCCCCCCCCCAGAGTAGACTGTACACTATGCAGGGACAGCCAGGAGGCTATACTGTATGTGGGGGCTGATACTTGGTCATCACAGGCTCTGCAGAGTATTACCACACTGCAGACTATATGAGAGAGTCCAGTATGTATATTGTACCCTCTAAATGTATAGTGTACCCCCTGAATGTAACAGGACCATGTATACTGTACCCCCTGAATCTAAGAGGACCATGTATACTGTACCTCCTGAATGTAACAGGACCATGTATACTGTACCCCCTAAATCTAAGAGGACCATGTATACTGTACCCCCTGAATGTAACAGGACCATGTATATTGTACCCCCTGAATCTAAGAGGACCATGTATACTGTACCCCCTGAATGTAACAGGACCATGTATACTGTACCCCCTGAATGTCACAGGACCATGTATACTGTACCCCTGAATGTAACAGGACCATGTATACTGTACCCCCTGAATGTCACAGGGCAATGTATACTGTACCCCCTGAATGTAACAGGACCATGTATACTGTACCCCCTGACTGTAACAGGACAATGTACACTGTACCCCCTGACTGTAACAGGACCGTGTATACTGTACCCCCTGAATCTAAGAGGACCATGTATACTGTACCCCCTGACTGTAACAGGACCATGTATACTGTACCCCCTGACTGTAACAGGACCGTGTATACTGTACCCCCTGACTGTAACAGGACCGTGTATACTGTACCCCCTGACTGTAACAGGACATGTATACTGTACCCCCTGACTGTAACAGGACCATGTATACTGTACCCCCTGAATGTAACAGGACCATGTATACTGTACCCCCTGACTGTAACAGGACCGTGTATACTGTACCCCCTGACTGTAACAGGACCATGTATACTGTACCCCCTGACTGTAACAGGACCGTGTATACTGTACCCCCTGACTGTAACAGGACATGTATACTGTACCCCCTGACTGTAACAGGACATTGTATACTGTACCCCCTGAATGTAACAGGACCATGTATACTGTACCCCCTGAATGTAACAGGACCATGTATAATGTACCCCCTGAATGTAACAGGACCATGTATACTGTACCCCCTGACTGTAACAGGACAATGTATACTGTACCCCCTGACTGTAACAGGACCATGTATACTGTACCCCCTGACTGTAACAGGAACATATGTATACTGTACCCCCTGACTGTAACAGGACCATGTATACTGTACCCCCTGACTGTAACAGGACCATGTATACTGTACCCCCTGAATGTAACAGGACCGTGTATACTGTACCCACTGACTGTAACAGGACAATGTATACTGTACCCCCTGACTGTAACAGGACAATGTATACTGTACCCCCTGAATCTAAGAGGACCATGTATACTGTACCCCCTGACTGTAACAGGACCATGTATACTGTACCCCCTGACTGTAACAGGACCATGTATACTGTACCCCCTGACTGTAACAGGACATGTATACTGTACCCCCTGACTGTAACAGGACCATATGTATACTGTACCCCCTGACTGTAACAGGACCATGTATACTGTACCCCCTGACTGTAACAGGACATGTATACTGTACCCCCTGACTGTAACAGGACCATGTATACTGTACCCCCTGACTGTAACAGGACCATGTATACTGTACCCCCTGACTGTAACAGGACCATATGTATACTGTACCCCCTGACTGTAACAGGACCATATGTATACTGTACCCCCTGACTGTAACAGGACCATGTATACTGTACCCCCTGACTGTAACAGGACATGTATACTGTACCCCCTGACTGTAACAGGACCATGTATACTGTACCCCCTGACTGTAACAGGACATGTATACTGTACCCCCTGACTGTAACAGGACCATGTATACTGTACCCCCTGACTGTAACAGGACATGTATACTGTACCCCCTGACTGTAACAGGACCATGTCACCTGAATGTAGTAGTGTCACACATGTCATAAGTGTCACACACCAGGCCCCTCGGGTATAATGATGGTGCACATTGTGCTATAGATATAACAGGAATATACAGCGCTACAGACTTCAGGAACAGAGAAAATTATGCAGCACAGGAGCCGCCATATACTGATCCTGCCACATATGCCTCCCCTGTCACAGCGCCATATACTGATCCTGCCACATAGACCTCCCCTATACCATGACAGCACCACGCACAGTGCCATGTACACATCATATACTGACCCAGTACAAGGATCCAATACAATAAGGAGGCAAAGCATTAGTGTGATGGGGATTAGCCTCTACATAATGAATAGCTTATAAGTGTTCACCAACCTGTGGGTCCCAAGCTGTGGCAGGACTACAACTCCTATCATGCTGTGACTGTTGTAGTTTTGGAGCAGCTGGTGACCCACAGGTTGGGGAACAATATGGGAAGTGCTGTGTATAGAGGAGCAGTGCAGGGATATGGGGCAGTGTTATATGGGGCAGCCCTGTGACCTAGGTGACCTCCCTCTCCCAGCACTCCCAGCCTCCCTACACCTACAGGATGATGAGAGTCAGTCAGTGAACTCACCAGACAGCAGCCCCAGCAGTCGGCACGGCCTCCAGCAGTCAGATAGTGAGGAGGTCACATGGTGAGGAGGGGGCGGAGTCCGAGTGGAAGGTCCTAGCAGGTCATCTTAGCAGGTCCTAGCTAGTCAGCTTCAGGGCAGAGAAATGATCCTGCTGTCTGCCCAGGAGGGGGAGAGAGTGGGAGGACATGAGGGTGCTGAAGGTATGTGAGCAGGGAGGGGCAGCGCTCCAAGGCCACCAGGAGTACAGGAGCCTGTAGTATTTTTTTTTAAACAGATTGAAAATGCGCCCCCTGTAACTCACCACTAGATGGCGCCCTAGGCCATCGCCTACCCTGGCCTACCCTTTGTCCCGGCCCTGCAGCTACATATACTTTCTACCTGCTGGACCCTTCAGGTATATCGATCGGGTTGTGACTTTTTGAGAGAAATTGAAGCCTGCCAGATCTACTAAATTATATTAGGAATTATATTAGGAATTTATCTAACTTTGCATATGTAATAACATATTTAATAACACATTATATACATATATATATATATATATATATATATATATATATATATATATATATATATATATATATATATATATACATACACACACACACAGCCCCAGAGTTCTCCTTTAAGCATGACAGCACAGGGTGGTTAATTCTGTATAATTTAGTTTGCATCCTAGGAACAAACTGACCAAGAATAAAACAAACAACACTAGAAAACCCCATAAAGAACTTGATATAGAGTCATTGCTCAGATGTGTCTTGTTTTGATAGTTATACAATATACTCATTTATTGCAGCTGGCTAAGGCCCCAGGTTACAAATTTAAAACACAATGGGAGCTCTGACCCCTACCACATGGGAGGAAATATCCTCAGGAGATACCACAAGTAGTTTCCTATCACTATCTGTCAGTGTTAGAGTGACTGGAAAGGGACTGACAAGAGACTGAGCAGAACATAGGATCACAATATTACCCTCAGTAATGCCTTCTGGGTTCCATTTTGGTTATGTCAAGGGACCAGTGATTTTAGTACATGATTAAAAACTGCATATAAGTCCAGCGGTCAAGCTCAGGGTGTCAAGTGCAGCAGAGCCAGAGAACCGTATGAGTTTTGCACAGGACTGCTGGTAGCCCCTATCGCACAGGACTGCTGATAGCCCTATTGCATAATGATTATGTTCTGTAAACTGAAAAGTCGTCCCAGCTAAAGTATTTCGCTCGGCTACCTTGATGCCTTTATAAATATACTGCTGATCAGTCAAATGGTTTTTCTGCACCATGGACAGAGAACATACAGTAAGATTACAAGATACAAGAATTTCCCCTGGTGCTGACTAAGCTAATGTTGCTATATCATAGATAATTAACAAAAATATAGAATGTTAGTTATTAAGTAATCCATCAGAACTTTATGAAGTTATAGTAACATTAGCGCCAAGCTCAAGCAGAAGGTCGGCAAAATAATCCATGCCTGTATATGCATAGGTATAATTTATTTGTACCCTATGACTTGATACTGCATATATTATGTAGCAGAGCTGAATTTGTAATTTTAAAACGTTTTCCAGCCATAGCACATTATAGCATGCGAGTATCATATGGTATCATTTGTGGTTTAATAGGGGGTCCAACCAATATAATACCCTACTAGAATAAAGCCCATTTATATTTAAATATCTCTATTTAAAATAAAAATCACAATGACATATTCCCCATATTTGAATCACTATATACAAAAATAGGAAGAGGCCATTAAAGCGACTCCGTACCCACAACCTGATCCCCCCTCCCCCAAACCGCTTGTACCTTCGGATAGCTGCTTCCAATCAAAGATCTGTCCTGAGGTCCGTTCGGCAGGTGATATTGTCCTAAAAAACAACTTTTAAACTTGAAGCCCCATGCCCAACGGCCGGAGCTTAGAATGTCTGTGCATTAGGCTGGCACAACCTCTCTGTCCCTCCTCATTATTAGGAATTCCCCAGGCAGATTGTCTCCTATTCATCAGCTGTGTAAATACTGAACATGGGCTGGATCGTTAAGGCACCTGTGCAATGTTTAGACAGGAGAAAATGTTCCAGTGGCATTCCTAATGATGAGGAGGGTGGGGAGGAGGGACGGAGGGGTGGTGCAAAGTCAAGGCACAGATATTCTAAGCCCCGGTCATTGGGCACGGGGCTGCAAATTTAAAACTTGTTTTTTAGGACAATAACCGCATCACCTGCCGAACGGACCCCAGGACAGATCTTGGATTAAGAGCAGCTATCTGAAGGTACAAGTGGTTTGGGGGGGTTAGATTGTGGGTACAAAGTCGCTTTAAATTATTCCAATGAACTATAACTCCAATACCTCCAATGTACATAGGATTTTCCTAGGACTTGCCTGAACCGGCCATATATTTTTCCTATATCTATAGTTCTACCCCTTATGAGGTGCATTTCATCCCATCTTTCTACTCCTCATCCCCTCTATTTATTTGGATGTCCCTCTCTGTCCTCATACTTTAACCATTTAGTTCTCTTCTCCTCCTTTCCCTCCTTCTCTTCCAACACGAGCAAGTATTTTCCCTTAGCTCTTCCAGATTATGGATTGGGGGGAGGGGGGCAACTCAACTCCTACACTCATTCTTGTCTGTTCCCTTACCAAAATTTTTAATACCTCCTCTTTCAAAGATTTAGATTAATGAGGGACTGTAGATCCTGTCTGGCACTCTGGATCCCACCTGGTTCGCTGTGGATCCCTAGTGTCCCTAGGTGCCACTCCTCTTAACACCCTATCGCCTTCCCTGCTCCCTATATATCATGAAGCTGCATGGGTGTTACTTATGGATCACTGACCCCTTTGAGTTGAAGGGGGTACTGTCTTCAGCTAAATGCTCACATAGAAACAAGGACTATGGATTGTTCCTGTCATCCAGAGAGTTGATTACTTGTGCCTTCTGAAGGCACTGCATACGAGCGCCGAACTCACCGATTGGCACTTGTTTGCAGCCAAGGATAACTGAAGATTAACAAAAAAAGACCTGACAAAACACTTCACAAGGGCATATACTAGTCTTATGCTACCCTTTCTTTCATAGAAAAAGATTTTAAATAGGCGCTAGAAAATATATATAAATAAATAACACTACAAGAAGTTTTCTTCTTTTCTTTACCCTCCAAGTGGATAAAGAAACATCTACACCTTATGTTGATGCATAGAATATGTATAGTCCGTTCACGCTTGGATGTCACATTCAGGTCGAGCGCCTACAGTAATTTATGTCCCCTATCGTGAAGCCTGGAAGGGAATTCTTCAAAGTCACCAGTACCCCCTGGGTTTTTAGTGCCCCCTACCAGGTTATGAGAAAACCTAACAGCCAGTAAAGCAATGGCTAATTATTCTTGTATTCTCCTTCAATAACGCATCTATTATGTTCACTGTTCTCTATATCTTAAACAGTAAACCCTTCCATATACCCACAACATACCTGTACAACAATGGCTAGGTGTAAACCAGAGAACCAGAGTGCACTTACGACCTGGTAACTTTCTCATCTGCCTGCCAACTACAAAGCCTTTCAGCCAAGAGAATGGAACCGATTTCTGTATGTCTGCGATGCAGGTTGCGTACGAAAAAATTCCTCATTCTCATTATTTTTAACTAGACGGAGCATGTCTTTTTCATTGTGATCTGCTCCTAAGCTGGAGACTCCAGCAGAGCATCTCCTGATCCTCTTTATCTGACAAGCAGCAAAGATCAGACAACAGCGAGTGTGTCAATCACACGGAAGCGAGCGGCGGGGCAGCGGAAAGTCTCCAACTTGTGTTCACAGTATTTTCAGTTTTCCTACAGAACTTCTCGGTCATTATTAACAATAGATAAAAATCAGCTATTGTGTTCAACAAGGAAACGATCTGTCTTTGCCTTATAAACACAAGACGTTTAGGAACAACTGAGAATTTAGATTCTTTATAAGCTACATTATAGATCCCGATCTCAAGGTCCATGTTCTCTGATGGTCTGGAAATTTTAAAAAATCTGTTATTTACCAGAATGGATTTTTTGTAATGGTCACAGGGTCATGGGCAACCTTACTACCTGTTGGAAAACATGGAGTCTGCATGGTACTAGCACCAGAATTTTACTTATAGGTGGGTGACCATAGGCCAGGGATGAGGAACTTTCAGCCCTACTGCTCTTGCAAAACTACGACTGCCAAGCATGATGGGATTAGTAGTTTTGTAACAGTTGTAGGTCTGATGGTTTCCCATCCCTGCCATATGTCATGGAGCTTGGGGAGACAATTATTAACCTGGATTTGCCCTGCTGGCCCATTCCTTATCCTAAGTATGCATCCTGCGTTTTGCAGTGGCGAGTGCCACCTCTATATTCATTAGAAGGGGTGAGGGCACCAAACAGCCTCATTTACTTACCAAATAATGTAACGATGTCCTAAAACCGGTGCTGAGGATGAAGGTTTGAAAATTACCTTCATCCTCAGTTTTCCATGCCCTATTGGAATATAACAGCAGGTTAGACTCCTCTAGTTTCCCTTTAAGTTTTTGATTGGGCAAGCATGCTATGGTATAAAAAAAAGAGGTTTTACCTCTGCAACTTTAATTGTATCATAAAGTGCTGTGTGAATTGGTACCTGAGCTGCTCAGCTGGAGGCTGTTGTTATGGGGTGCAAAGGAGTCACCCGAGGACCAGCAGGAGCCAAATGGAGTAAAAGAAAAAAGATGATCCAGCACCACGTCCATTAAAGCCTTCCTTTATTTAGCAAAAATCCAGTAAATGAACGAGATGGTGATCCCTGTGGTATATCTGACCAGCAGTGGTCCCTAATCCATGAAACGCCCTTAGGGTATACGCACACTGAGTAATTCTCACGGACAACTTGCCGCAGATTCTGCCACCCCCTTCCGTTTGACTCTCCGCCCGTCCCATAGACTCCATTCTATGCTCTATGTTCTATTCTAGGATTGACATGTCAATTATTTAGGCGGGTGGTGGAATCTGCCTGAGCATGGAATGGAGTCTATGAGACGAGTTAAGAGTCAAGTGGGAGCGAGCAACGTAATCCGCGGCAAATCATATGCGAGAATTACTCAGATTGCATATACCCTTACTGTGAGGGCATACTGGGTATCATAGTTTGGGACAAGTTAGGCACCATTGCCTTACAGAATATCATATAGCGCATATGTATAAAGAGCTTTTATATTTACCTTCATAATTTTTCCACTCTCGGAAAACGCTAACAAGGTTTAATAGCCAAACCCATTACAGCAATCTATTTCTATTCCTATAGATCAAATATTAGCAAAGTCTGAGTCTGATCGGTCAGTTCTTAGCAGCTGCTTAAGAACGCCAAGGGAATACCCGCCAGGAGAGGCATGCCTGGTGCAGAACTTGTTAATAAGGCTTCATATCGTACAAATCAAAATCAAATATTTATTCTTGCAAACTTTTACACTAGATCAGTCCTGGCTAATTGGTAGCTGGGGATTTGCTCTGCATTACTTAAATTACCTGCAGTGTTTAATACAAACTTTAAAAATGACTGTTAAAAAAAAAAAAAAAGAGAAAAATTGTAATTAAAATCTATAGTTATTAAAAATACCAGATGGCGTTTTACCTAAAGCACCAATGACTGTAATCTGATCACAGAAGAGAACAGAGAAGATGGAAGATGAGACATGACAGGATCAAGTCCTTATGGCCAAATGAAACAAGATTTCTCTCGCATCAAAGAGACCGCTACATCAGTATTAGGAGGATGGCTGAGATAAACCAGTAATATGCCTTCACCATATGAGAAAATTATTGGGCACTGAACTTATGTAATATCTTAAAGGACAACTTCCACGAAAAACGTTTTTAGCCTATTTAACACACATTACAAAGTTATATAACTTGTAATGTGTGACTTGTAATGTGTGTAAATAAGCGGTCTGGCCCCCTTCCCCCACTTTCCGCCCCCCCCCCGCCCCTGGAAGTTAAATAAAGTATACATTACCAATTACTGTCGACACCATGCTCTTCTCTCTTCTCGTCTTGGGACGACGTCGTGGTCAGAGCCGGGGGGCGGGCCAGGCCTTCTTCCTCCTCGGCATCTTCTGCTGAAGTGAATGGGAGAGGAAAAGGCTGCTGGTGCACTTGCGCACCAGCAGCCTTTTCATTGGCTGGAGCGCATCACATTGCTTCTAGCTTGCTCAGCCCTAATAGGCTGAGCTTGCTGGAAGCCGTGTGATGCGCACCGGCAGCCTTTTCTCTTCCATGGACCTGGAAGTGAGGGAGATCGCAGGATAGTGGCTGGAGGTGACAGAGACGCGGACGGCGGGCAATTTAAGTGGCGATTGTCACCTGAGGGATGGTGAGTATGGTGTTGGTGTGGGTGCTGTGTGTGTGTGTTTTTTTTTTGTTTTTTTTTGCAGGTCCCACGGCAGTTGTCCTTTAACAAATCTGTTTGTCAGAGCTGGGATACAGAAACAATGACTAGAACTGTGATGGTTTAGCTGCTGGTGGTGTAAAAATACCGAACAAACTATCCATCCCTTCTTGTCATCCGTAACGGCTGCACAGATGCACCTGGTCCTCTTTTTCTTTCTGGATCATGTGATGTGCCAACCTCAAAAGGAACTGCCTCACTCAGCCAGGGCTGTATTACCAGCTGCTGCTGCCCTAGGCACTAAACCTGAAGACGCCCCATCTTGGGGCGCGTGGTTTTCGGCCGCACGCTTTTCTCTATATGTAGAAACATTGCCTGAATTGTGTTTTTCATGGTTTTTAACTGCTTAAACCATAAACAAATCTCCACATTGAATCAATGATTAGAGCCGTCTGCTTATTGTCTGAGGGAATTCTCACCACAGCATTGGTAGATTGGGAGGTAATAGCTCCAGGTGTCACATTTACCACCGCCACACCAGACCTGACCAATACCACCATACTGTGACTGGATAACACGGCCACACCAGACCTGACAAATACCAGCATACTGTGACTGGGTAAAACCGCCATACCAGACCTGACCAATACTACCATACTGTGACTGGGTAAAACCGCCATACCAGACCTTACCACCACCACCATACTGTGACTTGATAATGCCACCAGACCTGACCAATACCACCATACTGTGACTGGATAACATCGCCACACCAGACCTGACCAATATCGGCATACTGTGACTGGATAACATCGCCACACCAGACCTGACCAATATCGTCATACTGTGACTGGATAATGCCACCAGACCATACCAATACCACCATACTGCGACTGGATAACACCACCATACCAGACCTGACCAATATCGCTATACTGTGACTGGATAACACCACCATACCAGACCTGACCAATACCACCATACCTAAAAAAAAAAAGTTGTTTCCTTCCCCTGCCTCCTGGTGCTGCCCCCTGCAAGGTGCTGCCCCCTGCAAGGTGCTGCCCTAGGCACTGGACAACGGGTGCCTAGTGCTAAATACGGCCCTGCATTTAGCCACTTTGTGATGAGGGACACTACATGTCAGCATATCACAGGAAGAAACGGTGAGCAGTGGAGGACCAGAACTATTAGTGGACAACTGCAGGGGACTGGGAGGTTCAACCAAAAAATGTTCTAAAGTGGCTAACATTGTCCTAGTCTGAGTCCTTGTAAAGAGTGAGCCCACACTGACTCAGCAATGGCTCCTAAAGTCTCCATGTCTCACAGCAGCTGTTTTCAATCCACAATGTACAGCTCATTTTATGCACCTCAGGTCTCCTTGTCTTGGAGCTCCAGCTCGAGGCTTGACCACTAGAGTTAAGCGAACCAGTCTGAACCAGAGCATGTGTTATTTGATAACCGGTTGTGGGAGAAATTGGATGCAGTCCTAGGGAGTCCTGAAAAACAGCCATAGGCTGAATTCATGTTTTTCCAGATTTCCTAGGATTGTATCCAACTTCTGCAGCAACCAGTAATCAAATGCCACATGCTCTGGTTTGGATGAATCCAACCGTGCTTGAGGTTTGCTCATCTCTGTTGGCCACTTGATTTCTCCTAGTTAGTAATGCAGACAAGAGAATGGAGAGTAACCTCTAGTAATAAATAGTTAAGCTAAAATAGATAAAAATTAAGCTTTACTTATAATTTTTAAGATCGCAAAAGGACACTACGATAAAATAGGTTTACCAAAGTAGACTACTGAGCTGTTAGAGTGTCTCTGAAGGATCTGTACTGTCCTACGCTACACAGTCAACATATTGATTTGTATGTATGGATGCTATGACCTGCTCTTAACTTGTAGTGTTAGGCTTCCCCATTGTTTATAGCTTATAGTTATAGGTCGGGGGGGGGGGGGGGGGGGGTTTTAAATTATGACCTAGGAACTGTTCTAAAAAGTATGGATTGCATAGTACCCGATAAGTCCATTAAACCCCACCACAGTCTTTGGTGTAAAGAAGTGCTGATCTCATAGATCGTAGCTCAATTAAAGAGCCTACTATTACAAGGGGGGACTATCTTAGGAACGATTGCGAGATTCTTCTT
This sequence comes from Dendropsophus ebraccatus, assembly GCF_027789765.1. NCBI lineage: Eukaryota > Metazoa > Chordata > Amphibia > Anura > Hylidae > Dendropsophus > Dendropsophus ebraccatus. Next base: position 28,874,575 of record NC_091465.1, on the reverse strand, counting down.
TGACCCTTAGTTTCCATCATTCGTTGGCCCCACATCGCCTATAACAGGGGCAAACATGTGGCTGAGTAACAATTTTTTTACTTGTCAAAAAGAAGCAAGCAGTCTCTGAACAATTGCTAGTTGGCTGATCAATGGTCCTATGTTACAGGGCGACACTGGCCTGTTTGGCTGATACTTGCCCCATGTAATAGGGCCCTTACAAAGTCCACACACTAGGATGAGAACCAACTCATTATTATAGTGTAGACTCAGCATTTATAGAGAATATCCAGGCAAAAAAAAAAAAAAAAAACGACCAGAGTCTTTATTAGTTACAGGGTCACTAACCTTGAACATTTGCTTCACTTTCTGGCGAGGCAGGTTGACATTCAGTTTGTGCATCAGCTGCAGGACCTCATTTATGCTTAAGCTGCCGTCTCCGTTCTTATCCGCTTCATCAAAGGTCTGCTTCAACCATATTTGGCAGGAGTTAAGGAAAGAAGCACAAGATTATCCAAGCAGCTTATATAACTTAAGATTCATTTAGGGGGGGAATATCAGTACATAAACTGGACCCGTAAAAACAACACCGGGAGTTCATTGTCTAATGATATCCTGGAGAATTCTACGCCATCTAATGTGCTAGTCAACACCACTCCATATTGACCATTATGCCTCTTTATTTTGTATTAAAGGGGTTGTCTCATATCAGAATTAGGTGTTATTTATTTGCACATAAATGGCACATTGTTTCACGGATTGTATCTACCGTGTTTATCTGAAAATAAGACATCCTCCAAAAAGAAGGCATAGTAGAGGATTTACATGATAGCTTAAACTAAGGCATCCCACCGCAAATAAGGCATTCCCTCGAAAATAAGACCCCCACCGCCACCATGCAGCTACCCTCTGCCACGCCCACCACCAGCCCCTTGTGGTCCTTCACCTACTTCTCCTACCACTGGTCTATGGTGCCCATATCCTACGTCTGCACGCCTGAGGTCACGTCCTGCAACCCAGCGAGATAACGCCTATGTGGTGCACCCTGTAAGGGGAAGAGGTGGTGCCCTATGAGGGGAATATGCGGGCTGCCAGCAGCATAACATTTATGCACCACTGTGTGAAGAGGACAGACTGTGTGCTGGGGATGCACAGCGTGGGGTGTTAGTAGCTACAGCCACCCAGCTGTCTCCACCTAGAGGGTTGGCAGTTGCCGCCATGTGAGAACCACCGTGGTCTCACACTTGTCTCTGCTTGTTTGCTGCTACCAGGGACCAGACAAGGGTACATGGACCAGTCCTGAGGGGGACCAGACAGTGAGGGGAGAGAGACAGGACTGATGGGACATTGAGGGGGAAGAGATAGGACTGATGGGACACTGAGGGGACTGAAGGGACAGTGAGAAAAAAGTTAGGATGGGGGAGGGGGGCAGGGGAGTGTAAGCTCTTCTTCGTTGAAAAATAGGACATCACCTGAAAATAAGACATACCGCATCTTTGGGAGCAAAAATTGATATAAGACATTGTCTTATTTTCGGTGAGACAGGGTAGTATTGAAGAAAACAGGGCTGAAATGCAATATACCAGGCACAGCCAATATGAGAGTGGTGCCGATTCTCATAAAGTGACCCTTATTTCTGTCTCCTGTTAATAAAGCAGCCATAACCTTAATCTGACCATGAACAGAGGACAACCATCCTCCGAGGGTCTAGACGTGACTGCTACCTCCGCACCCTTCATACTGTAGCCGGCCCTTGGAACTTTCCGCAGTTAATATGGCCATGTGGAAATCCAATATTAGGAAATACAAGTCTCGTTCCTCTCTGATAGATCACTAGAACCATTCCCTATCGTATCAGACCTGTGCTTTGAGCATCATCTATGTAGAATAGGACGGCTCGTCTCTTTTAGTTATTGGCTCAAGGCAACATCATTATCTGGCAGCCGTTCCTGTAAGAGACTGGAAATCATCAATACATTTTCACAGACAACAAAAGGGCATTAGAAACACTACATCCAAAGCCTTTCAGTGGTAATAATAACCGATAAATGAGGACTTCCTGGCACAGCTTTGTCTGAAGGGTTTGTAACATACTGTAGGGTTTCATTCTGTATTATCGAGCGGCTTCTTCTAAGAACATTACAGAAGTTGAGGGCAACGTATCTTCTTCTCAGACTCACAGTGTTGTGATTTTTCTTCTGTTGTGTGGATCTAAAGTATAACAAGTCTTCAAAAACTAAACTTTTACATACACAAGTTTAAGGGATACAGACGCTTCTGAAGGCGTTTTATTTTATTGTTCTATTGTCTTTATGGTGCACATACAGTAGTCTCATTCAGATCTGTCAGAAGAATTGGATGGCTCCTCCCCAGCTCCTCTCTCTTCTCTCCTGAACAGTTTACTAAGCTGATTTATGACTAGGTCAAAGCTAACTTTAATTTACACGAGAACAGAGAGTCTGCAAAAGAGAAAAAGCTAAAAATTCTAAAGATCTACAGGAAAAAAAAGATTTTGCACCATAAGCAAAAAGGAAGAAGAAGAAGAAAAAAAAAAATATTGAATATAGGAGGTATCCATAGACTTTATGGTGGTTTTTGGATTGTAATTAAAAGGGTTATCCAGCGCTACAAAAAACATGGCCACTTTTGCTCCAGTCTTGTCTCTAAATTTGGTGGGGTTTGAAACTCAGTTCCATTGAAGTAAATAGAGCTTAATTGGAAACCACACCTGAACTGGAGATGAGTGGGGGAAAGGTGGCCATGTCTTTATTGCGCTGGATAACCCCTTTAAACTGAACTAGTATGTAGAGGGTTCCAATTGGTCAGTTAGGGGCAGTGAAGACTTCACGGGCTCTTTTTTTGCATATTCATGTTTCCCAGTGGGCAATGCACCTAGGACTTCACTACATTGAGCGCTTTCATTAGCAGCAGTGTTGTCGTTTGGCTGGTCTCTCTGAGATCAGTGATCTGTTTCTCTTATGGCTCTACTAGGCATTGCTCCCGCCTAGCCAGAATCCTGCTCCACACTGATGAGGGGCAACACCCCGAAACAGCCGTCTGTGGATGGATACCTGGCCGTGGTTTTTCTCTTGTCATTACATTGACTTATAGGGCCACTTAATATGGTGGTTTTGGTGGTATCCCTACAGTAGCAACCCCTTGGCTGGGTCCTTTCCGGAGGGATATCTGGCTAGTCCTGTGTTGAAACTCTTCAATGAGGCTCCATGGGCTCTTCTTTTGCATATTCATGTTTCCCATGGGGCAATACACCTAGGATTTCACTGCATTGAGCGCTTTTACTAGCAGCCGGCAGTGTTATCATTTGGCTGGCCTCCCTGAGATCAGTGATCTGTTTCTCTTAAGGAGCAGCGAAGAGCAGGGTCCTATTAGGAACGCTTAGGCTTTATTCCCACATCCCGTAATTTACGGATCCATATCAGTAGCAGAAATGGATGAAAATCAAGTGCAACTTGAAAAGCAGTGAGTAGTAAAAACTAATTTACAGAAATACGGATGCAACACGGATGTCCAATCCGTAATCTTTAGCGGGTTGTTTCAGGACCAGAAAATATTACTGAACGTGTGCATAAAGCCTTAGGGTATCTACGCAAAGCTGATTTTTCCATTGAGATAAATATACCTCAGATTACATGGCAAAAAATATATATATTTTTATTACTTGCATTAGTCGCAATTATCCTTTGTGGACTAAATTTTATCAATTTATTGGCCGGTATTAAATTATTATTATTTAAATCATTATTTTTTATCAATATTATACAATTATTTTAAAGAGGTCTTTTTCTTTGACATCCACTGGTTTCAGAAAATTATATAGATTTGTAATTTACTTCTAATTAAAAATATTAAATCTTCCCTTAATTTTCAGCTCCTGTATGTCCTGCAGGAAGTGGTATTTTATTTTCGGTCGGACATCGTGCTCTCTGCTGCCACCTCTGTCCAGAGCAGAAGAGGTTTTCCATAGGGATTTTTTACAGATCTAAACAGTTCCTGACATAGACAGTGGTGGCAGCAGAGAGCACACTGGAAAGAATACACCCCTTCCTGCAAGACATACAGCAGCTGATAAGTATGGGAAGACTGAAGATTTTGAAGTAGAAGTAAATTACAAATCTATATAACGTTCTGAAACCAGTTGATTTCAAAGAAAAAGAAAATTTTTCACCAAAGTACCTCTTTAACTCTTTTATATTCTCTAGTGTGTTCTTCCTTTTAGAGATTGCATTATCCCTATGCCTGGATTCCTCAGCAAATGATTATAAAGGCCCCCCATAGCAGATTCTCTTTAAATCAGAAGTACACCTATGCTGCATGTGTAAGGGTCCAGGCACACGGCATTGCTGTGGTACTTTACCCAGTATATTGGTACATAGTCCTATTGAGACTACATTACAGAAAACTTTGCTTACACAATTACATCACCAATGCTAGAATGAGTTTGCAGAAAAGGATATTGATCGCGTGTTCTTTGACGCTTAGAAAGGCTATCTTCATCACTGATACCCGCCATAAGGTACTTCAGACCGGTTATCCATGTTCGAGCTTCTTCACCACTTGAGGACACCAAATCCAGAGACTCCATGTGATCCCCATAGTAGATACTGAAACAACAGTTAGGATCAAAGCTGCCATCAGCATAACGCTGGAAGATCTCCGACTGCTTCCCCTCGCAGACCTCCTGGATGGTATCAATTGATACTAAAAAAGGAAGAAAAAAAATAAAATTAAGAATACTGTATATACACCATTTTATGAGCCACTAGCATGTAGCAAGTCTATTGGACTGAGAACATCAGTGCATTGCATCTAGATTTTCCCTGCAACGACCGCCATATGGATTTTATGTATGTTACTTGGTTATGTGTATATACTGTATATCCTGCAATGACGGACATTTGGGTTTTATGTGGGTTACTTGGTGTGTGTGTATATCTATATCCTACAATGACTGCCATATGGGTTCCAAGCATATGGTTACATAGTTACTTGGTGTGTGTGTGTGTGTGTGTATGTATATATAATATATAAGAGACGGCACTCCGGATTAAAGCGAAAAACAAAGTGGTTTATTCACCCATTAAAGTTGCAACTTTGATGGGTGAATAAACCACTTTGTTTTTCACTTTAATCCGGAGTGCCGTCTCTTTATATCCTTTTCTGTCGAATTGGGAGCCCGCGTCTGGCGACCAGAGATTGAGCACCCACCTGAGCCTTTGAGCCGCACAGTGCCGTTCAGCAACCAGCCATTTCATATACATATATATATATATATATATATATATATATATAATATATACACACACACACACACACACACATATATACATACATATATATATATATATATATATATATATATATATATATATATATATATAAATAATTAATTTATTTTTTTGGGAGAGAAGCGCAACTCAAGCAGGCTCCAAGTCCAATCATTCAGTATTTGAATACTGGTTGCGCTCATCTTGTATAGAGATGCAATAACTCTGCAAAGCCCTGAGTTTCACCCTTGCAACTACTCATAAGAATCATGAAATCACAGCAAAGAGACCTACACAGCAGTCATGAGGCCTTACACAGTTCGCAGTGAGCTATAAGTAGACTTTTTACGAGTTGGACCCTCTAATTTAATAGCTGTCCAAAAACTGTACACCCCCATTCCTTCATTCTCCTTATCAAATAATAAAAGGACAACTCAGGAGAAAGTCATGCCTCGAACTAGGAGACGAGAACAGTATATGGGATATAATTTCCCCTGTGATCTGTGAGAGGAGAACACAAATCCAATATAAAGAAGAACAAAACAAAGTCTTAAGTATTCGTCCATCGATCACTGCACCGGGTGTGCTGGCACCCAGCTAGTGAGAAGGGCTGTATGCTTCCATATGATTCCATTACGACATGATGTCATCCATTTGTGAGAGCATTAATTTCTCATTACACCAGTAAAGTGCGGATAGAAATTGTTATTGCGAAGTTGGTCAGGGAGCCCTTAAGTAATCGCTAATACCAGCACACATCAGGAAAACAAGACTGTTTGGATAACCAGTTATATCAGGTTAGTTAAGGTCGGGTTTAGGCCGTGTTCACACATCTTTTTTTTTTTTTTTGCAAAAACCAGATGAAAAAAAAAAAAGCTGATGAATTTGTGTGCATCCATTTTGATCTGTTTTTTCATTGACTTCCATAAAAAAAGCGGATCAAAACATTTTTTTTTTAACGTACACAAAAACTACCTAACTTTTGTGTCCGAAAAAAAACAAAACAAAAAAAAAACAAAAAAAAAAAAGATCCGTTTCGTTTTGATTTTTTTTTTTTTTTAATAATGGAAGTCAATGGAAAAAAGCATCAAAACGGATGCACACAAAAAAACGGATTGTAAAAACAGTGTGAACCCAGCCCTATCCATATGCCCAAAGCTGCCCCCCCCCCCTCTTTTGGGACCTCCTTCCATGCATCAGTATGTAGAAACGGTCTGTTTGCCCTTCTTGGATTACATTGAAGGCAAGTCATCAGACTGACTCCTAAAGTTTGATGTTTTCTCATTAGAAGGTTAGCCTGCCGTAGACAGCTCCTTCCTATATGTTTCAGGGAAGAAAAAGAGCGCTGCACCTCACACCTATGGCTGATACTAGTGCCCCTAGGCTAAATAAAAAACACATCAGAATTTTGTGTATGAACCAGTGTGAACCAGAAACCTGCACGTTGGTACACGGGGCGATATGGCTTGATCAATTCATATGCCAACATCCTGAAGTTGGTTTTTTAAAATAGGCTTAGTAGCATTAGTATCAGTCATAGTTGTGATGTGCAGCCGCTCCTCTATCTCCATGTCGGATCCTTCCTATATGTACTAATAGCAGTTTTTAGCCATTAGAGAGGAACCTTTTCCATAATTCTTTGTATTGTTGCCTCAAAAATCACATCAAAATGTTTTTTTTTTTTTTTGCATTACTGTAAAACTTTGCTGAAGCCCCCTGAGAAGGGGGTTCCAAAAAGAAAGAGGCAAGTCGCACATGTGTGTTGCCGTTTCATTAATTCGCCATTGAAGATGGGAAAGGTGGAAAGCTGCATTCGTCTATTACCAATGACTCTACAGAGAATGAATAAGGCAGTGGCTGCGGCTTTATCCAATGGGGAATTCATGGTTTGACCCCCCCTCCCCATGACTTTAGTTATGCCCTATCCTGTAGACAAGGCATAACTTGTCCAGATGGGAGTACCCCTTTAAGGAGTCTATGGAATCTCCATATTACTGATCCAGTGCCAATCATGGACATTTCTAGTTACTATACCCAAGGATTAGGGTTCCTTTAAACAGTCCGTCTGCCTCCTGGCACATACAGGCTCCTCATGCTCTGTAAGCCTTCATTCTCCAGTGTACAGTGCTGTCAAAGCGAACAGACAAAGACAATCTAGTTGTACACACCGCAGCGCGACTATGACAATGGCAGAATAAAAGAGTACCGGGAGATGCATTACACTCACAGATAACATGAACCCCTGGGAGGAAGCCAGTGGGGAGGAAAAGCACATGTCCACAGTAATGTAATGACTGCATCTTGTCAGACAATGGCAATCTAACAGGGAGCTGCTCTTCTCCATTACAAGAAATGCCAACATTGACAGAGATAAACTGAGAAGATGCTGTGTCCTGGGGGATAAGGTCAGGGCAGAAGCATAGTGTATTACCTCATATAACTTGTTTAGGATGTTATGGATGTTGCATCTTTGCTTTTCATCTTCTTGGACTGGCCATCCACATTTATAAGATAGTCATGTCACTAGATATTAGCATAAATGTTGGACTATTCCAAAGCAGAAACGTAAGTCCTCCGCTTTTATATTGTAACATGAATGGGTCACTGCAGGAAAGCTTTAATCTTCTACAAATTCTCTGTGGCATTGTGGCCAAGATAATAGGAGTCAATGAGCGCTGTCCTAACATCACCCAAGCTGCCCGAGACCAAAGGCCACCATATATGTTAGAGGAACTTGGGTAGAGGTGAGCGAACCTGCCAAAAGTTTAGTTTGGCATTTGGAGGCCTGCACGAATATAGTATCTTTTATACAGAGCAACAATTTTCCACAATGTCTTGGTGGTGAAGCAATAAAGCGGAAAGAGCAAAGTGCGCCAGAAGAGCGATGTACTCAGCCCTTTCAGACACTCCATAGGAATGAATAGAGCCGCGGATCACGTGCTGGACCCGCGGCTCTATTCATAACAGGGGTTCGGACCCCCAGTGATCTCCTACTTTTCCCCTGTCCTGTGGATAGTGGAAAAGTGAATTTCCCCCGGGAAAACCTTTTTACGATTTGACTTCACTGGAACTAAGGTCAAAGGCCATCCTAAGAAGAACAACCCCATAGTATTGTCCCTTCTGCACCAAATTTAACCATTGACACAATGTAATGATCCCCTAGCATTCTCCAAACCCTTTTTTCCCCCAGACCAATAGAGTAGCATTATTTGTCCCTCTGTAGAATGCAACTAGAGTCCAATGAGGGAGGCGTTAGAGCAATCCATCAGACACTTAGGGATGTAAGGCTTGCATGCAGTTGCTTGGCCATGAAAATCCATAGCATGAAGCAGCAAGGGGGGCCTCGTTGTTGTGTTGATTTTAATTCTAGATGAGGTTTGGTCTCTGCAGTTATTGAGTCAGAAGAGCATTAGTGACATTTATGTATTACACGCCTCAGCAATTGTCGATCCAGGCTCCACTTTGTTGTTAAGCAGCCATGGTTTCTAAGCACTTCTCACAAGATCCAGGAGGGAAGAATGTTCAGGAACTGACTTATTACATCAGTGGTTCTTATCACAACACCACAATCAGTGAGTGCTATAGAACTACCCATTTTTTTTTACAGATATTTGTAAAGACTATATTGATAGGGGCTGGATTTTATCCACATGTGGCAATGGGAAAGCGTTACGAATCTGGTAAAAATAACAACGGCGATGCAAAATTGTACTTTTTCACAGAATAGACCAGGATACAAGGGGTTTTACTCCTATAATCCCTTGTATTCTGGTTTTCTGTGAATATCAAGATGTGTGACGTCACCCCTGTTAGGGTGAGAACTTAAATTAGTCTCCTCAGATAAACCTGGGTGCTGCCTAATCCAAAATGAAAGCAACTTCAGTGTTCAAGCTTATCGAATTTATTAAGGGAAAATCAGTTCATATCTTTACAATCAGGTTGAAAAAAATAGGAGAACCCAGTTTAGCCGCAACGTAAAAAAAAAAAAAAGTCCAAAAAAAGTCCCATCACTGCCTGAGAAACAAAAAAAAAGTAAAAAAAAAAGTCCATCACTGTCTGAGAAACAAAAAAGTCCCAAAAAAGTCCCATCGGCTGTCCCATCACTGCACAGTTGTGTAGAAAAATTTTGGCGACTCATTGGGTATCTTTGTGTCCAAGACCGTGCACCCCAGTGCTGATGTCTGGTCCTTTAATTATGGGCAAGGGCAGTACATGTCTTTTACTGCCCATTGGGTCAACATTCCCCCAGAAGACCACCAGAAAGTTAGCCCATTCTTGCCACTGTCACTTCCTCGGTGCTTTAGGGGGCCAGTTCTGCACAAGTTCTGCCTCCACCAGCTTGCAACCATCCACCGCTTTGACTGCAGTCCAACCTGCCCCGGTGTCTTACCAACGATGTCAGGCCCGGCGCTCTCAGGCTGTTCTCCATTTTGTGAGCCTGGGTGAACAAAGCCACAGTGGGCAGGAGCTCCTCCGAACCATCAGGTAGGAGATATATGAATAGCTGAGCCAAGGTCAACTAACGGTGGGAAGTGTTGTAGCCCACAAAGGGAGGAACCATTTCTCTGCAGTGCAGCAGGGAGTCATACACTTTGTATGGCACATGTTATAAACCTCATAGTGCACAGGTTTCTTCAAACATGTCGTGCCAATTGTTGAGCAGGCACTCGTTCAGGTTCTTAAAAGTGCGGTGAACAACATTATCAGCGAGGAATCCCAGGCCACCACTCCAGGGCTGAACATCCTCTTCCATGAATAGTCTGTTCGCAATCATACTGGCCTGGGTGCAATCAGGTACTGCCTCCTCCTCCTCAAATAGTCTGTTCTCAATCATACTGGGCTTGGTGCAATCAAGTGGTGCCGTCTCCTCCAATCGTCTCTTTTCAACCATACTGGGCTGTTTGCTATCAAGTGCTACTGCCTCATCCTCCCCCTCTTCCACACTGGGTCCAATACAGTACTATTACTGCTGCTGGTTCCTCTGTCAAATGTCTGTTTTCCACCCTCCTGGGTCCAAGGAACTTTGTGTCCTATGTCCTGTTCAATCACTTACACCTTGGTTAATTTTTGTTCACTATTTTTGAACTTTGATTTTTTTCCACTTTTTTCATTGTAATAGCAACTGCAACTAAACGAAACTATACCCTATCACACTCTCACTATTGCAGCTGCAATTATTCAGCCGTTATTGCAAGGTTCGTTTTAGGTTTGGTTCAGCCCAATCCGAACTTCACAAAAGTTCGCCGGATCGAACCGAACTGAACTTTTCAAAAGTTCGCTCATCCCTAAATGGGACTGAATGAGATGCAATGATTTTGCTTTTGTCTATTTAGTGCAGGTCAGACTCAAGGAGATTCTTTGGTTAAAGGGGTTTTCCCATCTGGGGTAGTTATGCCACAGTTCAGGAGGTAACTACGATGGCGGAGGCCCTATAATATCCCATGAACGGGCACACTGAAATCCTTGCTAAATAGAGCTGTGGGCTGCCCCGTGCTACAGCTCCACTCATTCTCTCTGGCCTGTGATGGATTAATAGCTATAGCACACCATAACCTGTATTGTAGATGTAGTTTTTCCTCATGAATCCACATATTATTGCCTGGAACAAGGACGCTAGGAAGTGATGTTCATGTTATTTAAGGAAACATCTTTTCCTCATCGGTCAGGCCCTTGCCATAGGCTGCAATCCTGCTCAGGGCAATGAAACCTTACAAGATAATTGTGTTGCTGGCCTGAGGCTGCATGAAGATATAGAGAAGGGGCTGACAGAGGTTCTGCCATGATCTTAATGGAAAGACAACCAATTAAAAAAAATGCCTAATTCTGTCAACCATACCTCTAGTAAAACAAGAGTGCAGTCTGTAGCTTCCACTAAAGCCTTTGGGAGATTCAGAAAGTGCAAAAACAGACTCTTATGGCACATATATTAAAGGGTTCATAAACAATGTTAGAAAACCAATAAAAGCCCCAGCTTGAAACCACCAGATTACAATCACTATCAACAAGTGATCAATAGGTTTACTGCTCTATACGGGGCCCTTGTCCTGAAGATGGCCCTTGGTTTGTAGTAGGACTGAAAAAGTTTATACTGGCTCCAAACCAAAGCTTTCAATTTCTATACATTTACCAAGATTACAGAACAAGTCAGTTCCATCTAGCATTTACTAGACTGCCAATACTAGCGTTTTCTTTGTTGTAAACCACAGCCACCAGAGGATTGCTTGTCTTTGTGCTCTTTTTCTCTGTACATAAATTGACCACTTCCCAGAATACTGTTTGCTCTACTTTGTATGCAAACTGGAAATCTCCCTTTAGTAATGTGTAACCTAGATGTTAAATGCATCCCTGACCATCGTGGCATCTATCCCCCCAGAAGGCATCGACTGTCAAGACCCATCACTACAATGACATTACCACCATCTTCCCCTATACATAACCAGCTCCTGCCATGTATGCCGCTGATCCAAGAATCTATCCGTGTGAGGGGACTGGATGGGACATTTGTTATCATTTATTTGGATGATTTATAGGTACAAATGACAAGATGGTTATTAATAGAAACTTCACTGCCCTAATTTCCCAGCGCTTCATCAAACACATGACATTCCGGGTCTACAATTTACATAATAAACACTTAGACGGAAAAAGGAAGATTACTGCGGATCTTGTATTTGATTATCATTGCAGGTTTCTTTATTAGGTCTGACAGGATTGTAGGGAATGATGAAAGGAAAAAAAATATTAGGTAGCTGCTTAATTCTGTTCTTACGTATGACTATATGCGTTGGGAACCTACCTTAGACATGGTGATATTAAGCTCCATTTACTTCAATGGAACGGAGTTACAAACGCCACCCAATCTGGAGACAAGAGTGGGGCAAAAGTGGCCATGTTTTTGTAGCTCTGGATAACCCCTTTAACAGTTTTGGAGGTCACGGCATCATAAGGAATGCAGAGACCGGGAGTTCCGGGGTCTGGTCTGTAGCATACAGTCTGTGCATGAACCGTATCTATGGAATAAGGCCTAAGCAGGGTGGTCCTTGGTAGATATATCCCGTACCACCAGCCTTGATTGATAGATTTCTCCTTTTACCCAAACAAGAGGAGAACAATGACCAATCAAGGCTGTTATGGCAGGGAGAAGCCACTGGGGACTGCTATAATGACTTTTGGGCAGCATGAAAGTGATGACAGGTTACCTACAAGGCTGATTACCTATCCTTTGGCCAAATCTTATATCTAGTAATATATATCTAGTGAGGATCTACCTCCCAGTACTCACGCTGATCACCTGATTAAAAGGTCCTCTAGGCTAGGAATCCCACATTGAGGAAAACCACTAAAGAGCTTATTAAATGGGCTTATCAGGAGGAGCAAGCAAGCGCCGAATTGTCTGATCAGCAATCGCTTGCTCCTTGTCCCCCAGTGGTGCTATTATTCGCGCCGACAATGAGCAAGTAAAGGCCCTATTCCACCAACAGATCTGACGACAGATTATCTGCAGAAGTTTTGAAGCCAAACCCAGGAACAGACTATAAACAGAGAACAGGTCATAAAGGAAAGACTGGATTTCTCCTCTTTTCAAATCCACTCCTGGGTTTGGCTTCAAATCTTTGACAGATAATCTGTCGTCAAATCTGTTGGTGGAATAGGACCTTAAGAGCAGGGGGCCATGGGGGAGGTCCAGGGGAGTGTCAGGGGAGTCCATAGGAAATAGGAGTGGAAGCAGCAGACCGCCGCTATTACATGGAACAACTGCCAGTAGACCTTGATCTTTGCCTTTTAACAGGAGCTATTACACCAAGCGATTGTCGGCTGTTGCAGACTATGGCCGATAATCGCTTGTTGTAATAGGGCCTTAACAAAAGCAGATTCCACCTTGATGCTCTTGTCCATTACATGGTTGCTCATTTACCTAATGGCATGCATGTAAGACTAAATTTCTATATAGAATTGCGGCAGAGCAGAGGAAATGTATGGCTGGCCACAACTTTCCCTAGTGATACTTTCCGAATGCCCTGATTTTTAAAAGCTGGAAACACAGCAGATCCCTCAGGAGGATTTCTTTTAAAAGAGGTTGTCCTGTAGAGTCAATCACTTTTAAAGAGTGAAGGTTACAGGAAAAGCTGAGAGCCCTACAGAACTGTCCATATTCACACATCAATGACACACCAATGAAATCTGCGCCTGTCTCCACTTTATGCCGCCCTCGGGGAGGGCAACATAAAGGGGCTGACAGGTTCTCTTTAATTTTTCCTTATTGTCAGATATCAGAACATTTGCCGAGAAGTTTCAGGCCAACAGGTTAAAGTTGTGACCGAACCTTTTATGAAAATATCAGAGAGAAAAAAAGGAAAGGATTCCAGTCATTTGACATTTTATATGAATGTATTCTTACTCTTGGCTTTTTCATTCTTCCTCGAAGGTCTCCACCGAATACAAGATTTATGTTCATCCAAGTAGTAGAAACGTACCAAACCTTTGGAGCTACCTCGCAGTTTGATCATCTGAGTACCAGCTTGCATAGAACTCATACATCTTTCCACTGCAAGAAAAAACAAAGAGAAACCACCATGTTAAAAGACCCGAAAATACACGTACAATAGAAAGGAACAATGAAGACAGCAAGGGATCTCAATGGATACTCAATAAACCATAGGCCAGGATAAACCCCATTGTATGAACCTGTCAGTGGTTTACTCCTCAAGTGTCTCCAACAGGTCATGCTCTGATAGACCACAATAACTAAGAAAATGCATAGCTAACATATACAGACAACCGTATCACTCGTACACGCAGGTGTTTCACAGGCCATACAACTTTACAGTTGCAAAAAGCGATAACAGGACACCCATACCAGTTTATAACATTACATTGTTTCCATAGACATCAATAGTTTATTTCATGAAGAGGAGATCATCATGTGCCACCTTGCAGGCTCAGTGCACACGGCTCTGCAGCATCTATAGAGCCCTTAAAGGGGTAATCAGGCAATAGTTTTTTTTCTTCCAAATCAACAGGTGTTGGAAAGTTATATAGATTAGAATTTACTTTTCTTTAAAGACCTCAGTACTTCCAGTACTTATCAGCTGCAATTTGCAGTACAGGAAGTGACATATCTATTACAGGAACTGTACAGAGCGGGAGAGGGTTTTTTTTTTAGGGTAGTGACTAAATCCCATACCGTAAAGGAACCTTGCTGGGGCGGGCACACAGCTCCCAGGCAAGCCCCGCCCTGGCCGGATTTCACTGGCTGCTCCACTCCGGGCTTCCTAGCAAAATCAGACACTGCCGGACCCCCGATCCTAATCCGAACGTTTACAATTAGGGTAAGGGTTGGGGATCAGCTTAAGGTTACGTACCACTGATCTCTCATGTTCTAACCCTCCCCACAGCCCCAACCCTAACTCTCCTGATTAGCACCAACCCCGAGGGTTAGGGTTGTTGAGTGGTAAGGAGATAGTTAAGTCATGTTTGTAGTAACCCTAATCCGACCCCCAACCCTAAACCTAAAACTAACCGTTCACTACTTCTTTTTTTAGTAGGGATTTGCTGCTGCTCTGGACAGTTCCTGACATGGACAAAGGTGGCAGCAGAGAGTACTGTGTCAGACTCAAAAGAATACACCAAATTTATGTAACCTAAACCAGTTGATTTGAAAGATTAGAGAACCCCTTTAAGGGAACCTGAGGCCTCTCCTGATAAGAGAGTGTTTGTATTCTCCAATTCTGGATCACCTATTTTTTTATAGCTCTGGGATGGGCCGCTTCTCTGTTATTATATTGGGTTACAAAAGAACCTGTGGGGGTAAGAATGTTTTTGTAATAAGAGAATTGCTACTCAAAGAACAGTGGGATCGAGGGGTATAATCTGTTCTATATGCATGAGGTGGGTGACAATTTTATTGGTTCATGGAGGACCGATGATATAGATAAACTACCCTTTATGTTCTAATTTATGATTTAAGAAAGGGCTCTTCGGAATAGGCAGTCAAAGTGATCCATATGGCAGCATCATTTTGACTTCCATAGGCTGCACATAGACTGAACACATACTGTAGAGCAGGGATGGGGAACCTTCGGCCCTCCAGCTGTTGCAAAACTACAATAAACATTATGCCTGGGCAGCCGAAGCTAAAGGCATGATGGGAATTGTAGTTTTGCAACAGCTGGAGGGACGAAGATTCCCCATCCCTGCTGTAGAGTAATAATAGGCAAGGTAAAAATGAAGGCAATGGCCATGTTCAGAGTAGAACTTAGAGCTAAGTTTGGTCTGCACGCAATACAAAACCAAAAAGAAAAAAAAAATGCAAATACTGATTGATCACTAGAGTGAAAAGCAATGTGAAGAAACAAGCAAAGCGTATAATAGCTATATAAATGTATAAAGCAGTATAATGAAGATCCACTATTAAAGTCAACAATTCAGAACATGAAATAATACCCGACGGTCGGGAACATTAAATACACCGCTCAGTCTTCTCCCTTCAGCTCTGGGTCTAATTGATACACAGACTAGGTAAATAAAAAAAGTAAAAACTTCAACAAGATGTAAATTTATGCCAGTTTCACATGGCTGCTTTAATCTCCTCGGTGTGTACAGATGTATGAAAACACTGGTGCTTGATGTGCCAGAGCCTCAGTAGGTTGCTGAAGAATCACAGCTCTCAGCTCTTGGCTGAAAACTTCACTTATCGAAGCCAATGCGGTGTTTCTCTAAATCGGAGACTGGGGGGGGGGGGGGGGGTGCTCTTAACAGCAGCTTGGCTTCATGGACTCAGTAGGGAAGGATAGAATTATAAATGTATTTCACCCCCAACCAGATCAAGGAGGATAATTCATTATGTTGCAAAGTTTTAAATTCATTAGAAATGAAAGCTCCTCACAATGGTGGGTGCCCTCCATCTGTGCAACATGCATTCAACTTGACAGCAAGTTACAAAAGGAGCAAACACTGGCATATGTGATAAATATATATACATATTTTTTTTATTTTTATTTTTTTTTCCTTATGTGTATGTATATTTTTTTAAGTCAACTTTTATTTTTTTGGTACGCTATTAAATGCAAATACTATTCACGTCATAGAAAACCTTGACGAGTTTCGATCGGTTGGGAACCAGGCATTGAGACCCCCACTGATTGTTAGAGTTGGGAGAAGCGCTAATGCTACGTTTACACGGAACGATTATCGGGCGAATTTTCGCGATAACGATTGCATTGAGCGATAGTTGTTCCGTGTAAACGCAGCGAACGATCAAGCGATTAGCTAAAAATCGTTCATTTTGATCTTTGAACATGTTAATAAATCGTCGTTGATCGTTCGCAAAAAAGTCGCGGATCTTTCCGTGTGAACAGTCGTTCACTGATTTTACCTATGTGCGAGATAGGTGATCACAGGGCCGTGACAAAGAGTAGGCAAGGGTAGGCGATGGCCTAGGGCGCTAAACAGCAGGGGGCGCCACCCGGCCGAACCTGGAAGCAGCATACAGGAGCTGATTACATCAGCCCCCTGCCTTGAGATGCACAGGTCTGTGAGTCTTCAGCTGCTGCTCCACAGGGCCAGGGGAGGGGTGGCTCCCTGCGGGACACTGCTCTGGCTGAGCTCCCTTTGCCTGGAGGCTCTGACCTGGTGCAGGACACCAGCATGGGGGCAGCATTACTCACATCCCCCGCTGCACATCCTCCAGGCTCTGGGAGCTGCTCAGCTGTGGGGCCAGGGAGGAGGAGGTGAAGAACAGCAGCCTGAAGAGACCACACAGGGGGACCAGAAGTGTGTGCCTGGTCCTCTCCTGTCAGCTGCTCATCTCTGCTGCATCATCATCATCAGCCAGACCCCTCCATGACAGTCCCAGGACGGAGAGGAGAGAAAGTGCAAGCAACCTAGCTGAGAGGTAGCTGTTTTGTGCCTGTGTATGTGTACATAAGAGTGTGTGTGTGTACATAAGAGTGTGTGTGTGTACATAAGAGTGTGTGTGTGTGTACATAAGAGTGTGTGTGTGTGTACATAAGAGTGTGTGTGTGTACATGAGTGTGTGTGTGTACATGAGTGTGTGTGTGTACATGAGTGTGTGTGTGTACATGAGTGTGTGTGTGTACATAAGAGTGTGTGTGTGTGTATGTGTACATAAGAGTGTGTGTGTTTGTACATAAGAGTGTGTGTGTGTCACACAGAGGTAGCTGTTTTGTGTCTGTACATAAGAGTGTGTAAATGTGTAAACGTAGCATAAGGGTTCATTTACACAGAAAGATTATCTGACAAAGAGTTTAAGGCAAAGCCAAGAATGGATTTGAAAAGAGATGAAATCTCAGGCTTTCCTTTATGACCTGATCTCTGTTTATAGTCTGTTCCTGGCTTTGGCTTCAAATCTTTGGCAGATAAATTTTTCTGTGTAAATAGACCCTTGGTGCTTCTCTCCATCCCGGCTGCAGGAGATGGTCTCTGTTCTAAAGGCCCTTTAACATGGGTCGATATTGGCAAAGAGCATTGCTAGAAACGCTCCTGTGGCAGATATCGGTCTGTGTAAAAGTGTCAGTGATCAGCCAAGGAGCTTGGAAGTGCCCCATCCCTGGCTCATCGCATCTTTTGTATGGGCCTTAAAATAATTGTTTACCAACTGCTCATCTGTGTAAAAAGGGGATGTGCAGACAATAGCAATGAATTGATATGGCCTCATGAAGATTGGTATACCTAAAAGGACCCTTAGTACTACGAAACAAGAAGCAAGCTAGAGAGTTCTGCAAGCCATGGAGTGTAGCACCGAGCCAGGCACTTCTCCCGACTCCTTAGGGTACGTTCACACTAAGGAAAGAAGTTCCCACTGATTCAGTCACTCGCATCTCCACCGGTCCCATACACTCCATTGTATGTTCAGGCAGATCCCTCCACCCGCCCAAAGAATTGACACGTCAATTCTTTGAGCAGATTGCGTAATCTGCCAGACCATAGAAAGTAGTCTATGGCATGGGTGGATATGCGAGTGAGAGTGTGAGGTGGTGAGCGGTGGAATACGCAGGAACTTTTGAGTGGATTCCTTAGTGTCAACGCACGCTAGCAATTGCAGAGGGTCTAAACATCCAGACCCTAACACATCATGACTTTTGATATGAAGGAAAAAACATGGCTGCTTACATCAAGGAACTGGGATCCATGAAGCAAAAAAAAACAAAAAACAAAAACATAAGTTCCAAAAAGGATCTACTTGGGATTTACACTATCACTTGGGATCTTTATTAACAGGAAGATACATAGATCTGCAACTGTTTAGGACCTTTTTGCATGTCTAGGATTCGGCACAGTTCCCGCACCATCATCCTCCTATGCACATGATTGGGGTTTCTGCCACCTGCCCATATGCTACAGAAAAGTACTGTGCAGGTTGTTTTTTGCCAGGAGAATAAAATATGCAAATCCAATATGTGAAGAGACCCCTAGGAGCAGGTGTAAGACATTTGCTGACTCCTGATATCTTGGATCAGAAGCCCTGACTGTCCTTGGCATTATTCTTGTACAGGGGAAAGGTGGTAAAAGACAAAAACATTAATCTTAGAAGCATCCGGAGAACAGGAGACGCAAATAAATTAATTCAGTGTGTCAAACTGTCCCCGGATATCTGCTTTGTTCTTCTCTGAATTATAGCAAAGGTGTTCTGCATAGTGTCTGGGATGTGCGAGATGTAGAAAGCTTCGATGTGACTGCGTCATATAATATATCATAGGGAGCCGCCACATTTCCATGAATGCAAAAACCTCTTTTCCAACACTCGGTACAAACATACTGTAGTTATAGCTTTAGGTTAGGTAAGAAAACTCACAATTGGTAAAGGGACAATTAAAGAGGAACCCTGTTTGATGGCCTGTGATCCCAGTTATCTATGGCTCCCATTAAAGGGTAATGTTATGTAGGTATACTCTCTATAGCTTCATTATCTATACCAGGCAAAAAACAAAACTATAGTGCTACAATACCATGAAATCTGGAGCCATCAGCCAAACAGGGGATTACATAGACATTATTGATCTGTTTCCCGTATTGCTCTACTAGGAATTGCTTCCACCTAGCCAGAATCCTGCTCCACACGGATGAGGGGCAACACCCCGAAACAGCTGTATGTGGATGGACACCTGGACTTGGTTTTTCCCTTGTCATTACACTAATTTATAGGGCCACTTAATACAGTGGTTTTGTTGGTTTCCTTACAGGAGCCACTCCTTGGCTGGGTCCTACCTGGAGAGATATCTGGCTAGTCTCGTGTTTAGAGACTCTTCAATGAGGCTCCATAGGCTCTTCTTTTGCATATTCATGTCTCCCAGGGGGCAATGCACCTAGGATTTCACTGCATTGAGCACTTTTACTAGCAACCGGAAGTATTATTGTTTGTCTGGTCTCCCTAAGATCAGCGATCTGTTTCTCTTATGGCTTTACTAGGCATTGCTCCCACCTAGCCAGAATCCTTCTCCACAGTGATGAGGGGCAACACCCCGAAACAGCTGTCTGTGGATGGATACCTGGCCTTGGTTTTCCCTTGTCATTACATTGACTTATAGGGCCACTTAATATGGTGGTTTTGGTGGTTTCCCTACAGGAGGCACCCCTCGGCTGGGCCCTTCCGGGAGGGATATCTGGCTAGTCCTGTGTTTTTTTAAGACTCTTGAATGAGGCTCCACTGGCTCTTTTTCGCACAGGCATTATTGGTAATATATCTCCTTGTACAATTTCCGGAAAGTAGACCTAAGAAAGATGGCCTAATACTAGCGTGGAGCGGAACAGATTGGATTTTGCAACATTCTCCGACTCTGAATGCTTGCCATTTGATTCCCAGCGGCTGAAGAAGTTGGATGTCACCCTAGCGAGGCCAGAAAAACATGGATCAAGCCATAGGGAGGCATCAAACATCTTCTGGAATCAAATGTAGTGCATCGGGTTTGGAGAAAATTGCTCAACCCAACAGTTCAGCAAGTTCGCTCAGCACTACCTATTATGTATGCAATCATTCTCTAAGTGCAAAATAAAACTACCAAGGATCTGGATTTGTACTGGCTTCCTCATCCTAAATTTCAGCAATTGCAACTGGTCTGGGCACACAAGTAGCTTGGAATTGGCTTGAGCCATTAAATCTATTCCCCAGTAGGGTCCGGTTTTTCTTTTGCTTTGAGGCTCTAGCTTCTTCATGCACAGTCCAAAATCCCAATATACCTTATACCATCTAACATAAAAAAAAAAAAAAGCGAAGAAAATACACAGCGGTTGTTATCACAAAAGAGAAAAATTACATGAAATGCTACAAAGACCCATACTAAATTCTCAGCGCTAAAGCCAGGCACATAACTACAGGAGATAGAGAACAGCTGCGGCTGGGGACATTAAATAAAGTGGGCGTCAGAGAATGCATCAATCCAATTAGTTCTTCAAGTACAGATCCATTAATGTAAAATAAATAAATATGGAAAATATACAGCGCTCATATTGGGTGCTAACAAAAGTGATCGTGTACAGAAAAACTGCTGAGTTTTTTAATCTTCAAAGTTATATAGGAACTTGAGACATGTAAAATTGTGCTTCATTTTTTTTTTTTTTGGCTTTTATATCAATTATACAGAGTGATGATTGAACTTGCTGAACGTTTGGGTTTGGCACTAAATCATATTTAGTGATGAGCGAATTTTCTGAAAGTTTGGGTTCATCCGAACGCTCTGCATTTGACTCCTGGTGGCTGGAGAAGTTGGATGCAGCCCTAGGTAGTCCTGGAAAACATAGATATAGGCATAGGCTGGATCCCTGTTTTACTGGGAGCCCTGGGGCTGCATGCAACTTCTCCACCCACTGGTCTTTACAAAAAGACAGGGGCAAGGGGGAAAGTAACAGTATTAACTCACCTCTCCCCATGCTGCTTCATTGCTCCGGGACCCCCCGCGACGGTCTGAGATCTCCAGCGCTGCACACGTCACGACGCTTATCCAGTCAGTGACTGGGGCAGGACCCCGCTCCAGTCACTGATTGGCTGAGTGGGCTGTCAATCAGCCTTCCAGCGGGGGTCCCAAGGCTGGTCCCATGGCCATAAAATAATTTCACCTTTAAGCATCAGTTTTTCTTGTGATTCTACTGACCCCAGTTTAGATCAGCACAGGCCATACCCTAGGGTGATAGCGTTTAGTAGAATGTCAGGGTCCAGGTGTAGTGGGCATATAAACTCAATTGTACAGATTCTTTATAATTGTGTCCCCCAACCACATAGTCAACATTTCGAGTGCCACCATATGGCTGTACTGCAGTTCCCGGTCCATGCCAGGAAAGATGGGTAGACAGGTAACATCTGCAGAGCTTTCAGGAGCTGAACGAGTTGGAGTTATGAGACATTAAAAAGAAGTAATAAGGTAAAACAGCAGAAGGATATTAAAATCACATTCTGGAGTTCTTCACCAAGCCAGCTGTTAAAAGAATGGCTGGTCTCAAAAGACTGAACCGCATTTCTTTCCCTCCAGACGCCACTATACTAGAATTTACTTTAACTATTTTAATATCTAGATGGGCAGGATAATAAACTTCTTTAAACAAATTTGCAATATGAAAACAATTGGGCGATCTCTCTTCTCAATGGGCTGAGCAATGCATTCCAGAGTGTAATATCATTACATTATTATAGGAAGCTGCTGACTGCAGAAATTGGAGGGTGTTACACAATATCACTCGAAAATATTATGTGTACATCTCAGTTCACTTTTCTTTATTGTATGGTTGGGTTACATAAAGCAGAAAGCTCTTCTAGGAGACCCTTACATATTACAACCATTCAGTTCTTATAATCCTGTGCCCAGGGCTGGACTGGCGGTTGGCATTTCTGGCAAATGCCAGATGGGTCTGTACCCTTTGTGGGCTGGTCCCATTTCCATCCTGGCTAGATGACTCCCTTCCCCTACTGTAAAGGAGCACCCCACAGCAAGTGGACAAATGTGCTCCGAAATGCCAGAGCTGCCTGTGCCCCATGGTTACAGGAGAGAGAGCAGCTGTCTATAAGACCAGGACTTATGACCTCATCCTGAGCATCCTGTTTCATGAACATCACAAAGAACCTGTAAAGTATTGCAACATAGATTTACAAAGCCACAGACTTAGGCTATGTTCAGATGCTGTAAGAGACCAGCTGGGTCATGGAACGGCTGGTCTCAGAAAAGATCATCCTGGCCGCTGTGCGCCCACATTAAAACTCCCCACTGCACACAACGTAGTGTGCGGCTGGAGCCACACGCTCCATTGTGCGAACTGACGGTTTTCTGTGGCCACTATACATTGAATAGCGGTCGCAGAAAACTGACATGTCAGTTTCTCACGACGCTGCTATGGATCCCGGCGGGAGTATATACACTGCGTATACACTCCATCCAGGATTCCCTTAGCCTTCAGCACAATGTAAGTTCCGTACTAATCACGGCCATTGCAGCAACTGCCGTGATTACTGCAGAACTTACGTTGTGTGAACACTTAGAATGTGCTATGTATTGGAGAGAGCCTGAGAAAGCTTAGGCTTTGGCCTTGCAAACTGAGCCAGTTTGCCTAATGATGCAAACTGTGCCTGAAAGGTAAATCCAGGCTTCCAACTCATTACCTATAGCACTCATGGCAGATAGTATGCTATATACAGTACTGCCGCATAATCTCTTCGTTCCCTTTAGATTTTAATGAATAAACCTAGCAACACAGTGCATAGTATAGTCTTTACCTTCCTGTAATTCTGCTGCTGTTTTCTTTCTACATGCTTAGGGCGGGTTCACACTACGAAATTCTCGCGGACAATGTCCGCGGAATTCCGTCAGCTGTCCACCCGCACATCTGGGTGCCTTTCCGCCGGCTCCATAGAGACCATTCTATGGTGACCATAGAGACCATTCTATAGAATGGTGTCTCTGGAGTCGGCGGAAAAGCGCGTGCCTGTGCGGGCTGACAGCTGACGGAATTCCGCGGACATTTTCCGCAAGAATTCCTCAGTCTGAACCAACCCTTACATAGCACCTTTGCAAACCCAGTGCATCAGTAACCCCTTCTCCCTCCACGACTGCACTGTGTAAATCATAAGCTCAGCCTATGTAGTCTAGTGTTCTCTCTCTCTCTCAAGCACTATGTCATGGCATTGCTATTACCATTGCCCATTACAAATTAGTATTATTCTTGGAAATATAAAATAAGTGACACCAATTCTCTGCTAAAACTGTAGAAATAATCCTTAAAAGATTTTGCATATTGAGTGGTTATAAAACTAAAAGCTGCAGTTGGCAAAAACAAATGAAAAAACAAACAAAACATAAGGCACAAAGCTTTGCCAGGTAACATATGCCTTCCATTTTCTACAGCTTGTTTTGCTTTGAAAATTTTTGCTTATTTCGCTTATTTGATTCCAACATGATCCCCAGTTAAAGGGGTTATCTGGCACTGATGCATTTTTTAACACATTGCTGCCATAAAAGAGAACATAAAAAGGTTTACCTCACCACGCTCGCCCGGTGTCCCGATGTGGCTGCCGGTGTCCCCTGCTGTCTGTAGCCACCGTTACCTCAGATACGAGCTCATCTTGGGAGTGACAGCCCACTCAGCCAATCACTGACAGACTGGAAAGAGATGCAGACAGAGATTGGCTGAGCGGGCTGTCACTCCGGAGACAAGCTCGTATCTGAGGTAATGGCAGCTACAGACAGCAAAGGACACCGGCAACCGCAGAGGAGGAGTGCAGAGAGGTAAGCATACCATGTTTGTTATGGTCTCTTATAGAGCAGCAACATGTTAAAAATATGTTAGCGCCAGATAACCCCTTTAAGGGAGCAGAGAGCAGCCTGATTCAGTTTGCTTTCTTTTCGTGTTGCTTTGGTGAGGCCAAGATATGCACAGACCAATTTCTTACCAGAGTAGAGCAATTTACAATAAGCTTGAGTTCGCAAAACCTCAAACGCTTGCTATTTGACTCCTGGTGGCTGGAAAAGATGGCTACAGCCCTAGGGTGGCCTGGGAAATATATATACAGCTTATGGGAGTCAAATGGCAAGCATTTAGGGGGAGATTTATCAAACTGGTGTAAAGTAGAACTGTCTTAGTTGCCCCTAGCAACCAGATTCTTCTTTTCATTCCTCGCAGATTCTTTGGAAAATGAAAGGAAACGGATTGGTTGCTAGGGGCAACTAAGATAATTCTACTTTACGCCAGCTTGATAATACTCTCCCTTAGTGTTTCATGAACTGAAATATACTGTAAATTTACTCATCTCTAACTGTCCCTTGCACCCTATAACCAGGGGCGGATTAACTTTACCATAGGCCCCGGGCTGTTCACCAAGCCTGGGCCCCCCCACCCCGCTGTAAACTATGGCAGCACTAGCGTGGCGTTCATAGTACAGGACAGATAATGTCATGATGTCCTGATTTGTGCAAAATTGCCATAAAAAAAACTGTGATTTTTGCAAATCATGGCGGAAGTGTAGCCAGGAGACAGTACATCACTGAAAGTATAAGTCTTTTTGGGTGGTCATGGGCCCCCCAGGAGCTCAGGGCCCCGGGCTGCCGCCCGAAACGCCCCTATTATAAACCACTACTGCCTATACCCCTCTAATAGGTACAAGGTGCATTACCTATCAGGGGGCTGACAACGGATCCAGTGGTCGACGTCAGTACAACCTGTGGACTATTAAACATGGAATGCAAGGATAATATATATAAACTGAAATTGGGGTCTGGAATTATGATGACCCATGCATGATAAAGGGTAGTAGTGTTAAACTCGTAATCCTCCAGCAGTTGCAAAGCTGCAACTCCCATCATGCCTGGACAGCCAGAGCTTTGAGAGTTGTAGTTTTGCAACAGCTGGAGAGCTATGAGTTTGAAACTAGAGGGGCACATCACGGAAGAAAAAAAAAAAAAAAAAAACACACAGCTCAACTAGATATTAAAAGGTGTTTTCCCTTGAGGACACTCATCTCCTACCTGCAGGAGTGTGTCATCAGTGCAGTCAAACCTCTGGGACCCGTAAAAAAAAAAAATCACAATAATGGGGGTCATGTGCCTACCAGTTGAAAGACACTAGATAAAATAAAACAAAAAAACTACAAAGTGCATAAAATAAAATAAACAATTCTAAATGCTACAACAGGAGTTATGGAATACACATCACCACTAGAGCGCTTCACCAGGATTTAGGACACATCAAGGATGAATGACTGATGAACCAGATCTGTCCAATCCCTGCACACAGTACACTTGTAACCTAGATATTCCAGGTAATTCAATCTATATATAGTCTGCAGTATTCACAGCAGAGATAATCGTGCATTAATTAGGTATAGACCTGCTAAATTGGTTTCCTTGGAGGAATGTAACCATTGGCCTCTCTGCATCATCTTCCAAGAAATCATCAGGTTTTTTTCTTTTCCCTTAAAATGTAAAAGCATGCATATATATATATATATATATATATATATATATATATATATATATATATATATATATATATATATTACACAGTGGTGCCTTGGACTGTGTTAAAGGGGTTGTCCGGCGAAAATCTTTTTCTTTCAAATCAATTGGTGTCAGAAGGTTTAATAGATTTGTAATTTACTTCTATTAAAAAAAATCTGAAGTCTTCCCATACTTATTAGCTGCTGTATGTCATGCAGGAACTGTTGTTTTATTTTCAGTCTGACACAGTGCTTTCTGCTGACATCTCTGGCAGAGACAGGAACTCTGTCTTGGTTTTCTGTGAATCCCATAGAAAACCTCTCCTGCACTGGACAGTTCCTGTTTCAGCCAGAGATGTCAGCAGAGAGCACTGTGTCAGACTGAAAATAAAACAACACTTCCTGCATGACATATAGTAGCTAATAAGTATAGGAAGACTTCAGATTTTTTAACAGAAGTAAATTACAAATCTATATAAACTTTCTAATATCAGTTGATCTGAAAGAAAAAGATTTTCGCTGGACAACCCCTTTAAACCAAAGCAAAATGTCCCATACGAAATCACTGATATGCAGACAACTGGTTCCACACCCCCATGATTTTTTTTTAATTCTGAATAACAGAAAAACAGGAAACAGCAGCAGTTTTTAGATACAGAATGAAACTGCAGATCGCCACAATGCAGTAGCATAGCACAACAGGCTAGAATAGAGAGGCTGCTGTCAGAGGTCTGTGTGGTCACATGACAGCAATGGGGAAGGGGATGTGTTCACCATGGACCAATCAGGAAGTGAGAATCACAGAGCTGTGCAGGAGGACAGTGACAGAAACTTCTCTATACAGCAGTTTGAATGGCTTAGTGTAAAGGAATGAGCAGGGCAGATGTGGGCAAATAAATTCAGCACTCTCTCTGAAAGAGGGGTTACAGCTATGAAAAGATTACCTACACAGTCCTGTCCCTCGAAGCAAGCCCCAGCCTGAAGTGAATCTGCTGTGATGTGGAAGTTGAGGTAGACTTACCGGGTCAGAGTACGGTGCTGTAGACCCCGCTATGCAGACCGTTCCCCTCCCCCGCTCCCCCTCCCACCCAGTACAGGGAGCTCTTAAACCAAAGCAATGCTCTTAATCCAAGTTACAATTTTGAAAAACTGTGAGCTCTTCTTGTAAAAATGCTCTTAATCCAAGTTACTTTTAAACCAAGGTACCACTGGGTATGCATATATTTCTCCACATACCTCTCTCCTTTCCTGCTATCCTATCTACATTTATTCACTTTAAAACACTCAAGTTGGTTTTGAGAGGGATCAGGTTGCATGCTGCTCATTGAAGACTATGGAAGGGGGAAGTGGCTGTTGAAGAAAGCCAAAAGCAGACTTAGAGCCTGCAGAGACTACAGGAGCTTATAAGTGTGTATTAGAGCTCATACCAGGACGTGATTCACAAGTTACCTCTTCAGCATTGCCCTATGCCTGCCGCTTGTATGTGTGAAATATATGGGAGACATCATGACAGCTAGCCTACACTCACTAGCTCAGGGACAACTGCATATTAGGTGTGGAGTCTATGGGGAGGGGGGTAATGGGACTGGTTAATTGTAAAGATCATAAAATTACATTAGTCAGTTAGGGTTGTATTACACGGGCTGATGGGGGCTCAATAATACCTGTAAACGAGCGCCGATCTGCTAGATCGTCGCTCGTTTACTGGGCCTATCACACAGCCCGATAATCGTTTAACAAGAGCTGCAAGGACATCGGTCCTTGCAGCCCTTGCTAAACTGGCATACATTACCCATCCACGTTCCAGGGCTGCTCCTGCCGTCCGCTTCACGGGAGCATGCGCGGGACCCGGGGAGAAGCGGACGGCAGGAGCAGCCCTGGAACGTGGATGGGTAATGTATATCGTTAGTCGCCGCCCGTGCACCGCTATTACACGCAGCGGTGCGCGGTCGGCACCCGACTAAAATAGGTTCTAACATATATCAATGATCAGCCCATGATCGTTGTCATCGGCTGATCATTGCATTTATTACACGGAGCGATTATCGGCCGAATCGGGCCAATTCGGCCGATTATCGTTCCGTGTAATAGTACCCTTACTGTATTTGATTTGAACACAAATGAATTTAATATGTGAACAATAGGGGGGGAAAAAGCAAAAAAAAATAAAAATTTAAATTGAAAACAAATCTCTGTAGAAGCGACCTATTTACAGAACACTGCATTATGGCAGGTAGCTCAGCTGCCGTATTATCTCAGGCGTCATTTGGTTTTGGCATTGTTGTATATTCCAGCCAGCTTGTGGTAGGCCTGACTCCAACATTTTAATCACCTTACAGTTATAATTCGCAGTTACATCTACTAAGAGATAAACAAGGACACAGCGAGATGGCACAAGGCGCAGAGTCTATAGACGGAGGTTCTGGTACATATACAGTATTTAGGAAGTTTGAACATTTGTAATTGGACTTTAGAGAAATATTCAAAATTCGAAAAGGTTTAACCAATTTGATACATGTCTATAGGGACAGTATATTTTGTGTACACTGAAAACTGCAAAATAATTCTTTAAACAATTCTATTTAGGAAAATAATCCTCTACTTGGATAGGGACTAGCATGATATGACTGATGCCAAACTGCTTATTCCTTGCCAGTGCTGTACCAGTTCAGCTTTGACATATCAGACAGACTGGTTGCTAGAGATATAAATCTTAGCACAGACAGTTGTCTCCTAGGCATTACACGTCCTTAGCAACCAATCTGTCTCAGAAAACTTGGTCAGAGGTAGGAAGACGTTTTAAAGGTCTTTCCATAGTTGTCAGATGAGAGTTCATTTGACTGAAACCGATTCCCTATATGGGTGAATGTTCACTTGTTCTTAATGGTGAGTGAGTGTGTGTGTGTGGGTGTCTCCATGACTCTATTATAAAAAAAAAACTCCTCCAGGGGGTGGGGAGGAGGGAAAGAGAGGTGGTGCAAGCCTAGGGCACGGGTACTCTAGACCAGTGCTTCTCAAACTGTGAGGCGGGCCTCACCAGTGAGGCGCCCCCTAGTTGTTGGTGAGGCACAGCTGGGGAGCCAGTTTTCACAAAAGTAACTATGATCTGCACAGTCCTTTTGCTGTTTGCAAAAATCTCCATTTTAGAAACATTATTAACATATTTTGTACTTGCTTTTTTAGTATATAGAGCTTGGGAGATGGATGTAAGCTAGCCCTAGCATTATTTTCAGCTTTTAAATGGACTTTCACCAGATGGTGAGGCCCCGGCACCCTCTTGGTCAGTCTGGCGAGGCCCAGGCATTGCCTTGGTCTGTTGGGTGAGGCTCCAGTAGAAAAAGTTTGAGAAGCACTGCTTTAGACCACGCCAATTTGACATAGGGCTGCAAGTTTAAAAGTTGTTGCCGAACGGACCCCAGGACAGATCATGGATTAAAAGCAGCTGATGGTACAAGCAGTTTTTTTTTTTTTTTTGGGGGGGGGGGGGGCAGATTGTGGGTAGAGAGTCGCTTTAAACTTTGATGGTTGCACAACCATGACTCTAGAATATGAGTGTGAACAAGGAACATTGCAAGTTCTTCTCTATTCCCACTCTCCACTTCTTTTGTGGATTCTAGCTCGAATTTATACATTAAACTAACAACCCGAATACTGGAAATTTTCTTGCAGTAGTGGCACCTCTCCTATTGATGGGGGATGAAAGCATTTTATGGTCCGGCAGGAATTTATATAGCATAGAAAATGTTTACAAAGAGCACACTCACACAGCGACACACACAGCTCGGTAGTCTCTGCGGAGCGACCGCGTACTTTGTTTTATTGGTCATTTAATAGAATGTGAATTCGTCAGACATCATTATTCCAGACGTATTTAAATCTGTGAATAGATAAAATGTGTAAATGAGCTCAGTTCATATTGAAATGGGTTCTGAGGGGTGAAAAACCTGTACGATTACACTATTCATCTGGGAATCTAACCTCTCTGTGCTTCCAGCCTTTTTGCATGATGCATGCGGCAATAATCAACAACCCCATGGTAAGAAGAACCTGGGATTATTCTAGCGGAATAAGATATCAAAGCTAAGGAGAAAAATATATACACAGTGGCGGTAACACAGCCAAGGAGAATTATGCCGTCAATTGAAAGGATATTTTGGTTTCTGAAGTACAGATATAGATAGGTAGATACACAAGCAAAAAGGTAGGGCAAGACATGAAAGAGTATTGGGAAATTAAAGGATAGTTAAGGATAGAAGATCCTTATTGATATAGTATATGGTATATTCATATTTTTGAAAAATCAGGAGTGATTTCAGACCTCATAATGCCATAAAGCACCCGACAGGGCCAAAGAAAGTATCTGGTTATTAGCAAAAGAAATAACATGTGACCACATTACATGGTGCAGTTGTATCTGCTTGTTACAGAACCAATTATTCACCCAGGTTCTACCCAAGTGACAGTGGGGCTGTAGTAATGGTGGGGTAGCAACGTTCCCCTAGTTAACACCTTGTATAATATCTTGGCTATTGGTGTTTTGAGGTGCCCATGATGGTAAGTTGCAAGGATGATGCCAGAGGCGGTAATAGGAGGGTTAAGCAAAGTCACAGTCCTCAAAAGGAGAGGTCCAGAGACGGCCATTTTTTTTTTTCAGAAGAGCCATGGAGGACGTGGCTAAATAGAACAGCATGCACCTACCTCCCCCGCTCTGGTTCCCATTCCCCGGACCGTTTCCTAGTCTGAGAGAGGACCCGGGTCGTGACGTATCAGCCCTGTTCAGCCAGTCAGCGGCTGTAGTGGGGTCCTGCCTCGAATGCTGAGAGGCTGGCACATCATGACCCAGGTCCCCGCTTAGACCAGGAAGTGGCCGGGGGACCAGGAACCGGAGTGGGGGACAATGGACCCCTGCACTGGAGCCGGAAAGATTGGT
This sequence comes from Dendropsophus ebraccatus, assembly GCF_027789765.1. NCBI lineage: Eukaryota > Metazoa > Chordata > Amphibia > Anura > Hylidae > Dendropsophus > Dendropsophus ebraccatus. The sequence goes on along the minus strand of NC_091465.1, from coordinate 28,843,950 downwards.
GCATACTGTTATGTTCAGCCACCTCCTCTGACTCTTTAGAAAAAAAATGCCTGACACCGGAATTCCCCTTTAACTTGCAACAACTGTATTGTCCACAAGGGAGGCATAAAAACAAGTTAACAGACAGGCTGGAGCAGAGTGTGTATCAGAGAAGATTGCAGCTGTTTGGCTTACAGCCTGCCTAGAGTCTCTTTATCCGAGGCTGAGCTCAGAGTTGGTAAGCTCTATTCACTTGTCTCCCACTGGTGCTGAAGTGCCCAATGGCTGGATGCAGGACTTGTAAGTTGTGACTTGTAAGCTACAGTACATAGCACTAGTTCTGGCCAGAAGCCTGCTTAGGTCCTAGTGTCTTGCACAAGGTCCATAAGGAGACTTTTGCAAAGGCTCAAGCATGAAAAAAATTGACAGTTTCTGGTGTAAACAAGCCCTTAAAGACAACAATATACATTTTTTAACGATACCTAGCATTTTTGTATAATACATTCATGGTTTTATCCTTTGGTGTTAAAGGCGTTGTCACATCCATTATCTAGTCAGGGTGACAGTCAGTGGTAGTGCTTCATTCTGCTTCAGCTCTGTGATCGGCAAGGGTCACAGCTGTTGGGCCTCACTTGTCAACCAGACATTGGTGTCCCACCCCAGTTCCCCCAGTTCTTGGTAATATTCTAGCTTATATGTAAAGTGGGCATAAAGCAGTGGTGCAAATCCTTCCTGTTCCTGTAAGTTCGGCACTAGACATAACCTGGTGGATATTTTTTCCCCCCAGATCCTCCTTTAATGGTTGGGTTCACATGTAGTATTTTGGTCTCGGCAAGGACAAACTTGGTGGTTCTTCTTAACAACCTCGGCATAACTCTAAAATTGCATTCTGTGATTAGAAAATTCTGCCCATGAACAAGACCAAAATACTACATGAGAACTCAGCCATTAAAGGAGGATTTTTTGGGAAAAAATTATCCACTAGGTTACGCTTTGTGCAGAGCTTAGAGGGATAGGAAGACTTTTCACCACTCCTTCACTCTTTCCACCAGTGTGGCGCATGCTGGTCAAGCACTGAAAAAAACAAGTACGCATTAATCCAATCACTATCAATGAAGTTAAAGCCCCTGTGATTACAACCTGACCTACTTGTAAAGTATCTACTGTTGTTATAGGCACCAGGTTGCAAATGAAAGTTAAGCTGAAATTCTTCAGCATGGCATTGGAAATCAACAGTTCTGAGCTCCATGCAACTAAACCCGAGCATAGTGGTTTATATAGGATGTCTGTTGATGTCCAAGTTGGCAAAGACTGGGAATATTAGTATATAACAATTCTCATAGGAAGTATAGGATTTTGCTCTGTGTCATGAAACGAAAACATGAATAAAAGTCCCCATACACCTTATACTTTTGTCAGCTGTACCTATCGTTCACAGTGGGTTTGGTCATTGGTATAAGGTGTATGGAGCTCACCCGACTGGCGTAATGGAAAAATCAAAGCTGGACGCCTTTATTCTGGAAGAGATAAGCCACAGTCAGAGCTCTCTGGCTGCTGTTTACCCCTCCCCTTAGAGGATACAGGATCGCTCGGCCATGATAAACATTCCTGTTATGGGAAAGAAAGGGGGAGGGGGAGAGATAACGGATGGTTGAGTTATCATTCGGTAGTCAGTTTTTTAAGTTGTATGGCCATTGGCCACCTTTAGGGTGTCGGATTCAGTGCGGACTCTTGCCTTCTATCAGTTACAATGGGAGAGCACGCACGCCTCCACTCTCCGCACGCTCTCCCATTGTAGCTGATAGAAGGCAGGAGTCGGCGCTGAGCCCGCCCGGAATCTCTTTGCCGATTCTGTAGTGTGAACAGGGCATTAGGGGCTATTCTTACCGTATGTCAGGCATAGTACATAAACTGAGAGTAAACTTTCTATACAGATTAACATTTTTGTGTATGAAATACAACGGTAAGGGCCCTTTAATTTCTTCCCCTATGAAGTATACTTTCCGTTTGCATGAATAGAATAGGAAGAATAAGATGCTGCCTGCTTCATCTATTTCCTTTACTTTCATGAAAATATATATATTTGCCTTTATCCAAATGGTTATAATTCACCATTATCTGAAATGCTTATAATTACTAGAAAACCCATTCTGCAAATCAAACATGCATATTCCTTATGTATAATGCAGAAATTCCTACACAATGCTAAATGGTTCTAGGAAAATGGCCGTCCCAGGGGTATAGCTTCTCAGTTAATTCATTATCATCCCACACACACTTCAGGTCTTCCTGATAAGAAACTGCTTTTAGTGCAGAGTAGATGCATAGTATGCTCTTTACGCGAAAAGAAAGAGCGAGCGGTAAGTGAATATTAGATGATACGAAAGACAATGACTGCTTTAGAATGATCTACTAGTGAAAATAGCAATAACAGGTTTGCATAGAAAAGCACTTTAAGCCTGTTTGGTCTATTATAGGGTATCTATCTCTGCTGACACACATACTAAATTCATACTACAGTATAATGATGCTTATATATGGGGACAATGAGTTTCCTCCAGCGATAACCTATGCAAGTTTATAAATGGTGTTTCAGTGGACTATATGGGGTAATATGGCCCAAAAACATTCCTTTCCAATTAATCTAAAGATCCGCTAAGGTAAAGCCTTCCCTTCACCTGTGAATTAAGTCTTAGATGGTCTGATAAAGTTGTTGTTAATAAAAACTCCATAAATTACACCCAATAATGTACAACCTAGATAAAAGCTCCTTTCACTTCAATGTAAGGGTATGTTCATGAACGATGTAGGCTGATCGTTGCACTCTATTCCACGGGATGATTATCGTTCGTAGCGGCCGATATCGGCCAAATACGGACGATAATCGTTCCGTGGAATAGGGCCATAAGTATCTGGTTAACAATATATTTCCTCGAAAGATGAGGGAGAAAACATGCTATGATTTCTAAAACAAGATTGCAAGAAGAATAGGTGTGAAAACTGGCCCTGCTCTACCTCTACACAATATTAAAATGCAAGGAGCTTAGATTGGGGGCAGGGGTACTGGTTTTCATTGAAGATATGCAGTGGTGTATAGGAAGTTATTTGCCAGCAGTGCTTCATGGGAAATTACTATGAAAATTAGGAAGAAAACTCTCTCAGACTAACCAAAACAGAGTCTCCTCTTAATGGAAGAGGTGGGATCTGTAGACAATTGCTTTGGGGTTCTTCCCCTTGTTAGTAAAGAGCAAGAAGTAGGCAGTCTTGAAAAATATCTGGTGTATGGAGGCCAAGGGGCAAGAGCCACACAACAGCTGTCCTCTTCCTTTTAGAAGAGATTCTGGGTTGTCTACTGCACCATTCTTGCTACTAGAGGGCGGCAAATTTGCAAATTTCACATCACTGTGTCTCATCAGCGCCATCTAAGCCATCTCACTAGCCAAACAGCACCCTGCTCTCCACCAATAAGGGGTAAGAACCTGTAAACAGCTGGGCAGGGGGAGACTTTGGCTTGGCTAGTAGAGCTACTTTTCTTTATTTTGGAACAGAGATTACTTACATTACACAAGGTAAAAAGCTTTAGAAGGTGTAGCTAGGGCCCCTCTCGATAAGGGTATCTGCACACTAGGGAATCCAGGTGGATTCCACCACTCGTACGCATCTCCGCCTGTGCCATAGACTCCATTCTGTACACAGGCGGATTCTATGGCACGGGCGAAGATGGGCATGGGGGAGAGTGGCGGAATCTGCCCGGATTTCCTAGTGTGCACATACCCTGACTGCTCACAGCACTAATTTTTATGCATGGCATGTCATTCACCATATCAAGAATGGTAGAAAACCTGATGTAAGGAAGGGTTCAATTTCCAAGCAAACTAAATTATTCTGTTTCTAATGGTAACTTTAAAGATGAGCTTTATACAGAAATTCTTATGCTCAAAGCATCTCAGAAGTTACCGATCTATCCTGAATACCAGTGTCATTGTTCGGATTTTTTCCCTCTGTGCATTCAATGGCAACTAAAACGCTGACAGATGAATGATGGAAAAGCCTGGGAGGGGGGCAGTCGATTGCTGCCGAATAATATACCTTTATGAAATAAAAGTTCAATCTTTTATTGATTCAGATTCGAATGGTTTATTGTAAAAATGCTGCCCAGGTTATAGAAGATGCATCAAGCAGTGTTCCCCAAAGGAATACATTAAGGGAGGGGGACAAAAAAAAAAAAAAAAAAAAAAGCCCTGAACATCAGCTCTGAAAAACACAAAAGACGAGGAGAAGTCGGCATTCGTCTTTTTCAGATGGAAGAGGTGGATCTGTGTTGGCCTAAGAAGTATTTTAAGATCACAACATTTCTGGAGGGGAAGGGAAATACATATATACATATACTTTCATTACCACACACAAGGACAAAAGAAGGAGCTTTACTATACACCTTTTCACCTGCCACACACACAGAAGACAGTCATGTTCTATTCCGGTAGTCACACTAGAAATCTATGAATCCGATCTATGAACCATTGAGGAAAAAGGGATTATTTTTTCAGTTTTTACCATCGAATGAATCTTAAGACTTTGCCGTCCTGTGTGTGTAGATCTATTATGTGGAAGACAGGTATGAGAATAGAAAGAGGTTATCTGAGATAAGGTACAAATAATACCTAAGTATAGGGTCTATGAACGGAGCACCTGCTGAGCTGCTCACAGTGGGAAGGAATGGCTGTCACCTCATCGCCAACAAATTCCGTAACATACTGTAGCTTCATAGAAATTTCTCTCCAGCATTGAAAGAGGTTCCTTTGCTCAAAATGGGTTAGTCAGCCAAGGTTTTCCCCAGACAGGCCATCAATATAATATATCGGCGATGGTCTGTGCACCCCCCCCCCCTCTTGCCCCCATTAACTATCTATCTGAGAAGGGCAAGAACTGCAGCCTCTTTAACATTTACCAGTTCTTTTCCTTAAAACCACCACAGTATATGTAGTAGCGTAAAGAACTTCAGTGTTGTCCCATTTATATGAATAGGTCAATGCTGTCATCCTTTGCACAGTCACCACTAAGAGTATGGTAACTGAGAGGAGGAACACATTCATGGGGTGGGGTTACTCTTATAAGCACCACCAGCCTTTACAGACAGCTATTCAGCAAGGGGTGCTAGGAGACAGGCCTTCAAAATTATATTTGTGATGGTCTATCTGGAGGGTAGACCATCAGTTTATAAAGGCTCGGGAATTTAACCAAGAGAGACTAAAGGGTCAAGCAGGGATTTGGGCAGTATTTGACTAGGTTCTTTTGGGCTGACCAGAGCAAACAATTTTTAGGGCCCAACTTATGTCGATATATCACACTACACCCACTTATATTCTACATACTGTAAAGGACATAAAACTAGATATTTGTGAATCAACCCATAAGAAATATACCCAAAGCAATTGGCTGCAATGTCAGTTCGATTGGGTTGTTTTTTGGTGGGCTACTAGGACTCACTGATGCACCATCTGGCCATTTTGACCACAGATTTACAACTGTATCACTGGGTACTTTAACAACTTATATTCAATAAACCTATGCTATGATGGTGTGGCGTCTTGACTACAGATGAGTGAACCTCTAATACGTCAAGGTTTGTCTGAATCTGAACGTCTTCATTTGATTAAGTCAAAACTCCATATCATTAATGGAGACCAGCAAACAAAGACCAACAGGAGCCAGAGATCAGTTGACGGGAACAGGATAGGATTGGTAAAATGAGTAAGACATCTTTTGCTATTTAACACCATTGTCAGCTGTTTGTAAAAAAATTTTGGAGTTGGAAAACCATTTGCAACCAGCTGAAGGCCTCTTTCCGTGGTGCAAATTCTTCTCCCTACATCAATTTCAATCTGCTGCCACATTTCTGCTGACAGCCTGTTATTCTCCCCACAAATTGAAATATAATCGAGCACATCTTGGGCACTTCCAAAATATTTGGAGACATTTCTCATTTCCTTCTGTTCTTTAGAATTAATCTCCGAGGCACCTGGATATAATTTTGCTCTGTTGTTCTGGGTTTCTATAAAATATTGAGCTGTTGATATGATGGATCAGTACACAGATGCAATTATCGCGTACACCAAGGAGCCCGAATCTTATACGGCAGAATATACCTATATGCATCGCTGCAGACTCAGAAAAATAATTATCGCGTCCTTGGGTTTAACTGATCTGACCAGAAAACATATTAGAATATTAACACTGTGTACCACATGGGTGGAGGTCTACAATACAACTAGGTCACTGCATGTCCGCAAACACCTTGTATTATGTATATAAAACTGATACAAAGTAATAGTTATCTCATATGATCAGTATTGTAGTTGTACCACAAAAGATGTGGCATAGCTAACCCGGTCATTTCGGCAAAATCCCCTTTACTAAATCAAATCCCTGGTCTAAAGCCCCTATTACACGGACCAACTCAGAGGAGCAAGCGAGAGCGCCGACCTGTCAGATCAGCGCCTGCTTGCCCCTTGTTGCTTGCTCGCTGCTGGCGCTATTACATACACCAACAGCAAGTGGGTAAAAGTGTGAGGGGGGTGCGTGGGGATCTGCGGGGGGGGGGGGCTACCTGGGTCATCGGTAGCCCATAAAAGATAGCAGCCCATAGAAAATAGTGGTGGTCTGCCGCCGCGATCTGCTAAGGGCAGCAGATTGTTGCCATCTGCATTGTTGGTCTTTCAACATGTTGAAAGGCAACGATCAGCCGCCGTCATGCATGTCGGCTGATCTTTGCCTTTTAACATTACTATTACACGACCTTACTATTACACGGCCGATGTAAAGAAATTATAACACATTGTCCATGAACTTGGAATATCAGGGATTTATCGCTCTTTACTAGCTATCATTTTATACAGTATATGGCAGCAAATCTACTGCTCTCTTAGTTTGGCCTTACTCCTAATAATTTAATTCATTTAATAAAATCCCTTTAATCCCGACCATAATGGATTTCTCAATGAGTCAATTGCAAAAGTAAAAAAAAAAAAAAAAAAAAAAAATCACTCAGTAAACTGCTCTCAGTCTGGAGAACCTGGTACAGCCATGTATTACATGATGATTTCAATGTGTGATCCACAATACTGTACTGAGCAGGAGGACTGTGATCAGTATCATTATAGGATCAATTTAGCAAAGGGGCAGTCTATTCAAAGTTTCCAAACTGTTGCAAAACGACAACTCTCATCATGCACTGACACGGCTTTCGCCCCAATTACCACCACAATCTCTGCACTGTATCGATGTTCTCGAACCTGTGCACTCCATAAAATTCTTATGCTCTGCCAGCCTTTACCTAGGTGGACCACGGCCCCTGCACAGAAAACGTCTAAGAAAAAGCAATCTATAGTAATACCCTCTAATATCTGCCTCCGGAACCCACAACGCTACAATCAAATGTGCATTAACATTCACCACTTGTATTCCCAGGAGGCATAGTCAGATGAGAGCAGAGTAGTGACAAGCCTGGGCGGATTACACCAATATTATCTGCTCTCATCTGTGCACATGATAATTTTAAAGCTATTGTCTTGGATTGCACATTTCACTTAGGAGGTTTACACTACATTGTCCACCGCTGCGGCACCGGATAAGAATACCCCCTTCAATCAGAGGTAAGCACGATATAAATATTTGTTTTGGTGAAGTCGGCAAGAAAAAAAAAACTTCAACGCACGTCAGCAATACTCAATGGATTCAATTACTAATCACAGAACAGTCATTCTACACCCCAGATACCATACATGAAAATGGTGCAGAAAATACACAGCTGAATGCATAGACTCGGATGGATAAATAAGTATTACATGCCTCCTCCTTGCATTTTAAGACTATGTCTTGGATACATTGGACCCAGTCATCTATTCTATTTTACGGTCTATGCCTCCTGCAAGGAAGAGGAATTACATACGCTACAGTACAATCTAATAAAGTTCAAGCATGCTCTTATAATGATTCTATTGGATTTAGGGTGTAATGTCTTCATTAGTTATACTTATAGCAAAATCTTAATTTTCCTACCTATGGTTGTCTTGAGAAGCTGCCTCATCGCTGCCATTATTCAAGTAAGTTTATTAACAGATGTGGGATTGAAGAACCTTAAGACTGGTCAACAAGTATTAACGGTATGGGTGGGAAAATAAGTGAATAGCCGGGACTGCCAAAGATGGATTTAGGTTGTTTCATTACGGAGGCTTGGAGTTTATAGTAATCACAGTCTTGAGGAAAATCTCTACAGGGGAGGAGGGAAGAGTGCACTAAAACATCTGATTTATACTACTCATATTCAATAATATAAAGTATGAAATACTTAAATCTTACCAATCTGCCCAATTTTCATATTTGGAGATGCTACAATGCTTCCGCCAATCCATAAGAATTCATTGGCCAGCCAAGAGATTCCCGATGTCTTTTGCTGTAATGGCGGCTTTGAAGACTCCATCCTTAACGTTCTAAACATTCACAGCAGACAAAGGTGCGTCAGCTGACCTACAGACACATCGCAATGCATAACGCCCCATAAATGAAAATATATTGACCGCTATATCGGAAGTCTTCAATGATTGGAGAATATACATCCTTTAGACTTCATATTCAAATGTGCTACATTGGTTCACATTCATGTTAAATTCTTCTAAACATGAAAAAGACTCAAAAAGACTAGACCAAAAAGACTCGACCAAAAAGACTCAAAAAGACCAGAAGGCCTCCAAAGTAAAAAAAAAATAAAAATAAAAATTTGATAGCTTTAAAAATGTACAGTTAGCACCTGCCTGCTCCTCATCGCTATTGGATGGCGTCCATCTTGGTCAGAGTCTTCAAATAATGAAATTTCCCCCAAAACTTTCAAAAATGCAACCTTATATAAAATCACAGTTTTGCTGCTCCTTATAATCCTCATTGAGAGTGTCGGTAAGTCCCAGACACCATCGTTGTTCTCCTCCGAGTGCTTGTGAAGGCCCAGAGAGTGCCTAACCTGCACAATGCTAGATCCATTCTCCACACACTCGCTAAAAACACACAGACCAACACGCTGCATCACATTCACAGGGATTTCTAAATCTGTCACATGTAATAATCCTGAGACAAAGTCTCTGCTCTATCTAGTCAGAGGATTACCATCCTACGAAAGGCAATGAAAGAGAGAGAAAAAAAAAATACACTAGTTTAAATGAGTCACTTTCCCAAAGGTATGGCCGACAAGAAAGAACGAGTTAGTACAAGAAGTTAACTATTTCTGGAAATAGTGTCACCTATCCCGAGAGAGTTACAAACGCTCAAGACATTCCAAATGGAAACTCAATTAGTAAGGGTCTCAAGAGAGTCTATGGTTTACAGTGTCACAACTATACCATCCCTACCTACGTATATTGGGTGTTATGTAACCAAGTGAGGTTACAGTGTCCTATTTGTGGGATTTACATTTTCAATAAAGTTGATAAACGTATACGGAATTAAATACTGGATAAACAAATATGAGATATTACCCATAGAAAAACAAAAAATGAGTTTACTCAATGCTATAGTCAGGTCAAAGCCCTGGATAATTTATCCTGGTAGCACAGGATAAAGCCGGCATCTTCAGACAATGCAAATGGCTTAAAGGTGTTATCCAGTGCTACAAAAACATGTCAACTTTCCTTCAAAAACAGCAACACTCTTGTCTCCAGTTTGGATGTTGGTTCCATTAAAGTGAATATAGCTTAATTGCAAACCACACCTGAACTAGGGACAAGCGTGGTGCTGTCTCTGGAAGAAAGTAGCCATGTTTTTGACAATGGATAACCCCTTTAATGATTTATTCATAACTTGGATCTGCAATAAGTTTCGAATAGACGTCTTCCAATTTTATATCAAGGCATATTCCAGTGCATATCACATTATGGAGGTGTTCACTTCCAGCAGCATATAGTTCTGTATGCATGCACCATACAACAACCCACACAATGCCCTTAACTTTCCAGTATGACTTCCAATGCCACCATAGTCTGTATATATGGCCTACGAAGCTATAGGGAGAAATAATTAAACCTTATATGTGTACAAATGTGCAATTATCATCCCCATACTACTACTACTACAAGTTGACACAAAGCCTTCCATGTTCCTCCCAGACTGCCTTGTATTCTAAAAGCAGCACTGATATTAGCCGTATTCCCATGACTTGCCTCAGTGGTACAGTATATGGCACAAGATTGAGGCCAGCGACCGGCTGCAGGGTTGATGAGAGTATATGGGTTTGTCATCAGCTAAATAAATAGAAATGGCAGGGAGGACAATGCTGCATGTGGTTAGGATAATTTCTTCATTTATCTACCTAAGGTATTGATGCCTTAAGACATAGAAGAGAAAACACTCATGGCAGACACCAACATCATTGGAATATCCCTGTTGGAGGACTGTTGGCAAGTGAGTACAACTTTTTCATGTTACACTTTTCAACGTAAAATCTATCCTCATGAATACCCTTATTAGTGACCAAATGTTTGGCCTGAGCTATGCGACAAAAGCCAATACGGTATAGGTCAAGCACAGCTTGTGGCTGATCACATGGGTAGTGTCATCCTTCAACTAAAGTCAAAGGTGCCAATGGTTGCCATGACAGCCGGGGGCCTAGCAAAGGTTCTTGGGCCTGCCCTGGCTGTACACCTATTGCCTGTCAGTGTAATATTATGTATACCAAAGCATACAGAATATCACAGAGACATCCCCCCGGCAGGACAAGGGTGCAGGTTGGGGTTAGAGTTTATTAAAAAAAAAAGGGACTTTTATAGTGACAGCGATTCGTACACAAGGGAGATTGGACAAAGTGTAACTATAATATGTATACCTAGGCCTATATTCTATTCTAATGCTGATTTATTTCTATCCCACTACACAGAAATAGACGAAGTGCTCAGGTGTTAGGAGACTGCCATGCTATATAACGGTACTCGTGTTATGTCTATGGCAGGATTGAGCAATGCTGAACGGCACTAACCTTTGTATAGCGATGCCATTTGAGTCCACCTCATGTTTACATCCAGGGGATTTGATAAGTGGCTGCGCTGTACGTTCTTTAAGAGGGGTTAATGTGGGAAAATCCCTCTTACTCTTATTCCTGAAACATACTGAGCAGAAGTACTTAGGCTATAAGCCTATTATAATGTTGCTATTCTTATATCATCACCGCCCTACGTGAACGCTTCTCAGGTTGGAAACTCAGTACAGTTTGAAAGGGGTTTCCTCTATAATTTATACATGTTGGAAGCTTCCCCAGATTACATTATAGTAGTCATATTATATAGTAGTTTGGTATACAGTTTGTATTTCTAGCTTGTATGGCTGTATCTTACGACAGACTATGCACATGGAAAACACTCTCCCCGATCTAGGACACAAGTACGGGGCTTTGCGAGATGTCACATTTCATTGTACGTTTTGTAATGAGGCGGCGTTGGTAGAAGCGCCATGCAGTGAAACATCTTGTGGATATTAATAACAAATCACACAAATCGGAAGAATGGCATTGCCCATGGCAACACATAACATTCACTAGGTTACACAGGAAAGCAAGGATAGGAAATACAAGAGATGGTTTTTTTATTGTGCCTATCCCTGTGCAGGAGGTTATTATATATCTAGACTAACGGTAGGGAACCTTGGCTCTCCAGCTGTTGCAAAACTACAACTTCCATCATGCCTGGACAGCCAAAGCTTTAGCTTTGGCTGTCCAGGCATGATGGGAGTTGTAGTTTAGCAACGGCTGGAAAGCCAAGGCTCCCCATCCACGGCCTTGACCAGGGATGGGGAACCTTCGTCCCTCCAGCTGTTGCAAAACTACAATTCCCATCATGCCTGGAAAGAGAAAGTTTCGCTTTGGCTGTCCAGGCATGATGGGAATTGTAGTTTTGCAAAAGCTGGAGGGTTGAAGGATACTTATGCCTGGCCTAGACCATTCCCTCAACACATACAGATTAACCTAAAATAATAGATAATTTGCTTTATCCAAAGAGGGTGGCATCAGCATTTTAAATAACTACAACCCCCATCATGCACTTCATGGGCATATCTGGATACCTGCCCCATTATGTAAACCCTTTAGAGCAAAGGCATCCTCCAGCTGTTGCAAAACTACAATTCCCACCATGCCTAGACAGTCAAAGCTAAAGCTCTGCCTTCCTGGCATGATAGGAGTTGTAGTTTAGCAAATTTGGGTTTGGCAACCCTTCTTTAGAGGATTCATCCGGCTCAAGTAGCTCATACATAAAGGAATGAAAGATTTGTAACTGTAATGTTATCTTGTAGAGAGCTATGGCGTCTAGAGATGCTCAAGTATGCTCAAGTCCAGTTATTGGGCATTGGATTACCGGTTGCTGAAGGAGTTGGATGCAGCCCTAGGGAGCCCTGGAAAACATGGATAGAGTCTATAATCGGACGAATCATCGGACTCGGCATGCTCGGGTTGTGCTCATCTCTAACGGCATCATTATATAGCTTACCGCACACATCCTAGCCAGTCATTACAAGATCCTTCTAGCAAACAGGTAGCAGATGAGAAACCATCTTAAAACAATGGGATTTATATGAAGCAGAACACTAAAATAAACCAAACACAACACAAACACTAAAATATCTATAAAATGTAAATCCTCTCATCCGACTTCACTTAGTAACGGTCCGTGGCTCTAAACCCCATTGTGTCCCATCTGTAAAAAAAACTATTATATGGAAATGCTACAGATGGGAATTAATTACGTTGTGAACCATACATTTATTATGTGTATGAAAATATTCATAAAACCAGTAATTATAGAAGCAATATGAGCAGAATTCATCCACTCTGACGTATACAGTCACACAACAATAGCTTCACAAGTTTCTGGCTCTAGTACAAGCGATCTGCAGGCCAACGCCAGACACATTAGTATAGAGGAAAACCATGCAGCTGCTTAGGGATGCTTGCAGAAAACGAGTTCAGTTCTGGATGTTCCTAGCTGCAGTGCTACTAGTAGGTAAGAGTCTATGCAACATGCCCGACCACAGAGAAATTGAATTGTTAGGGTGTATTCACACTGAGGAATAGGCAAGGAAGTGAAGAGGAAAGTTTTCTACTGGAAATTCCTTGCTCTGGACCTTTGCACACTAAGGAAATCACACAGATTTCACGCTCCCGCTTTAACATCTGGCCGTCCCATAGTCTTCATTATAGGCTCAGGCGGATTCCGCCGTCCGCTCCAAAGAATTGACATGTCACTTCTTTGGGTGGACGGCAGAATCTGCCTTACCATAGAATGGAGCCTATGAGACAGTTGGAACTTTAAGAAGGAGCGCGGGAGGATTGGTGGGGGGATGGGGATGGGGGCAAGCGATGGAATCTGTGCAAATTGTGCACGTGATTTCCATGGTGTGCAAGGGCTCTTGGGCAGAATAGGAGCAGAATTTGAGCAAAATTTGAGCGGAATACAAGCGCAATGCACACGGATCCCTTTTGACTTAGGATTCCTCTAACAGAATCTGCCCAAAGAATTGCCATGTAATTCTTTGGGCGGAGAGCAGATCCGCAGCAAAAAATTCTGCTGTGTTAACAACAGAGTGCAAATCTCATTGAACACAATGGGACATTGCTCTGTTCATATTTTACGGGAGGAATTTCAAGTGGAAAGTAAGGGGCCATTAACACTACGGAATACGCACGGATAACCTCCAGCAGATTATAGGCACACTCCCACTTGAACATTTGACATGTCAATTGTTTTTGGGTGGACAGTGGAATCTGCCTGAATAAAATAAAGCCTATGGGACGGACAGATCATCAAGTGGGAGCTGGTTGGGGGAGGGGAGGGGGGGTAACGGAATCTGCTGGAGGTTATCAGTGTGGATTCTGCTTCAAATTCCTCACATATTCCTGGGCTTACATCTTAATGCTAGTGACATTATCTTGAACCTAGAGGATCAACTACCAGTAAACAATTATAGGCCATATCCACATGGCATAAGACACCGGCTGTTCCATGACCTGGCCGAGTCACGGAACGGCCGGTGTCAGAAAAGATCATCCCTGCCGGTAGTGCAGTACTGACCGGATAATCTTCACTGCAGTTAAATTTGGATGCGGGCACAACCATGCGCGCCCACATCCGCATTCCCCCCTGCACACAATGGAGCGTGCGGCCGGAGCCACATGCTCCACTGGGTGAACTGACAGGGTTTTCTGCGGCCGCTATTCATCGAATAGCGGCCACAGAAAACTGGCATGTCAGTTTCTTGCGGCACCGCTAGGGATCCCGGCCAGAGTGTATACACTCCGGCCGGGATTCCTTAGAAGGTACCACTACGTAAGTTCCGTAGTAATCACAGCCGTTGTTACAACGGCTATGATTACTATGAAACTTACGCAGTAGGAACATGGCCATAACCTGTAAAGAAAGATTATACAGATAAGCGCAACTTGAGTCTGTCCAAACCCAGAAGTCTCAACATTTAAATACTAGTGGCTGAGGAAGAAAGATACAGGCCTAGCTCTAGTAGTGCTCATCTCTAGTAGAGTACCTCTTTCCAGGTACTGCATGCGAATGAAACCACATTCATATGGAATGGGCAATGGCTTTTGCGGTAATACCATAGTAGCACCCCTACTGATCCCCCTCCTATACATGCTTCCTTGGAAATAAAACACTTGATCCTACAACCCTTAGTGCCTCCATTTTTCTTTTCCCTGCATAGTTGGATTCTACTGTCTGCTCTAAGCACCATCGCAATCCACTATTACAGACTTATTGCCACTTTCATCAGACTCTTTCCAGGGCTGGTGTGAGTCGTCTGTTTCTTCCTGCAGTGAAATTCCATAGTTTTACTGGCAAGATCATGCAGCCATTGTAGGTGGGCATGGGTCCATCCACATGAGGTAGCGGCGACATGGTACCATGCCCTACCTGAAAAGATGACAAGGGCAGAACTAAACAATGGAAAACAAAAGCTTTTAAAGGGGTTGTCCAGGCTTAAAAAAAACATGCCCACTTTCTTCCAGAAACAGCTCCTCTCTTGTTCTCAGATTCGGTGTGGTTTTGCAGTTTAGTTCCATTAAAGTGAATAGAGTAGGATTACAGTACCACACACAACCTGAGGACAGGGGTGGTGCTGTTTTTGCAAAAATTAGCTGTGCTTTTTCTAATCTTGGACAACCCATTGATCAGAGATGATTCCGACACACATCAGCAGCCCTTACTGTAAGGTTATTATTATTGTACATTTACTGCAGTATTGTTTGGAAAGAGTTCACAGACGTTCTTCACATCAAGTCTCCCCTGGTAACTCGGACGTTGGGGCTTCGCTCTGTTACACACATAAGTATGCCAAAGTTCACAGACAGTTCAGGACCCTCCCGTCAGAAAGCAATAAGTAGGTCATCTAAGGGCCACATATCCGCATTAGATGCTTCTTACTTAAAAGGTTCATCCTTGGTGGATATATCACTTATATGGATATATCAAAGAACACAAATACGGTCAACATCCTTTAATCCCATAATAACTAAATTTTACGGCAGGGATGATATCTTTATTTACAATCATATTTTTCATACATGCTTTAAAGGGCTACTCTGACAAAAAAAAACTTTTTCTTTCAAATCAACTGCTCCACGACAGAGGAATTTAAAAAACAAGCTGATGATCTCAGAGACAGATTCACCAGAAGAGGCTATCCGGATAACATTTTACGGAAAGCCTATCAGGATGTAAAGGGTCTCAATAGGACACAGCTCTTGATACCAAAAGATAAGCAAGAAGATGCGAAAATAACTAGAAT
Source organism: Dendropsophus ebraccatus (assembly GCF_027789765.1). Lineage (NCBI taxonomy): Eukaryota > Metazoa > Chordata > Amphibia > Anura > Hylidae > Dendropsophus > Dendropsophus ebraccatus. The sequence continues at coordinate 28,828,146 of NC_091465.1, read as the reverse complement.
TATTGCAACGTTTGATGGTGCATCGAATCAGGTTAAACAAATCATAGCCAAACATTGGGATGTGTTGTTAATGGATCCCGATTTGCAAGACACCCTAGGCCCTTACCCGCAGATCACATACAGAAAGGGGAGAAGCCTACGAGATAGACTAGTGAAAAGTCACTTCGAAGCCCCAAGACCACCAAATACTTGGCTTGATAGACAAATAGCAGGATGCTTCCGATGCAGTGGCTGTATAGCGTGCGCCCATATTGAGAAATGTAAAAATTTTAAAAGCAATGTTACCGGTCGTAATTATGAGATCAGAGACTTCATTAATTGCAGGTCAAAGGGCGTAGTATATAAGGCCACATGCATTTGCGGGATGGAGTATGTCGGAAAGACAGTAAGAGAGTTCAGACGGAGGGTGGGTGAGCATTTGAGAGATGTGGAGAATAAAGCAGAAAAACCAGTGGCGAGACACATCAATGCCACCCATGGAGGAGATGTGACAGGTCTCAAGTTTGTAGGGATACAGCTGGTCCGTCCCCATTGTAGGGGCGGTGACTGGGATAGAGCTGTCCTGCAAAAAGAGACCCAATGGATCTTTAGGTTACAAACTGTTGCCCCGAAAGGGTTAAATGAGAAACTTAGCTATACCTGCTTCCTTTAAAATAAGGTTGAGGCAGGAACTACATTTCTCCACCTTTCCTCTCTGTATATTTTAACTGGACTTTATTTCAGTGTGAACTCCTCTTTCCCACTGTATTAATATTATGCTGCAATATAGGTATCTATCTGTATAGTGAATGACTTGTTGATTGTCCGGTGGACACACATGATTTAGAAGAAGATGGAGAGAAAAAAGAAATGAAGGAGAGAAAAGAAAGGGTTATAGATTGCTTTAAAAGAGAATAGTAAGAAATATATAAACGAATATGCCTGTACGCTTCTGTTAGAGTTGCCTAGATATGTAGGGGTTAACATGTATACACTGTTAAAATGAGGCACATCATATGGAAGGAACAGGAGGTGTTGAGAGAGGCTTTGTCCGTCCAAATAAGTCAGGTAACGGCCGTTTCAAGTGGTTAAACAAACCAGGGACATAGTCTGTAATGGTGTTGACTGTATCCATGGTTACCCTGTAGCGCTCCGTAATGACGCGAACGGCCGCCGGAAGTGACGTCACGGCGGGACCGGAAGTGGGGCTAGCGTCCGGAAGTGGGGCAAGCATGTTCAGGGATACGGAGGTATATAGGAGGATCCCTACAGTGAGATTGCAGGTACCGAGGTCTGTAGATGCCACTGCACCAGACACTTTAACTGACTATTTGCACAGAGAGGCCGAGACTCTGAGGGGCATTAGTTTGCAACTGCACTTTATTGAACCAGCGTCAGACTAATAGATGTTGTATATCTGTATAGCTGGTAGATGCATGTGCACTTTATGTAAATAGCCACAGAGTATTATAACACTTTAGGTGAGGCCATGCAATGTAGGCAATAAGACAGTTTAGCACCACTGTGCAAGTATAGAGGTACTTCTGCCAGTTTTTTCAATTGCTTTATAGTTTTGTATTTTTCATGTATTCTGATTTAAATTTACATTAGTGTTTGATACCCGATTTGGTGTTTTCCCCTGATGAATTTGGTTACCCAGAGGAAACGTGACACGTTGGGAGTGAATACAGGGTATAACAGGGACTGAACAAAGGGTTAGATCGGGGCAGGGGTCGCCCTTTTTAGGGCGAGTGCCCCGACAGTTCCCTGTGCGAGAAGGGGTAGTGACCAACATGCACACACAACAAGGGCGTATTAGGGTTAAATTTAACTCCTGATTGGTCACAACCTGTTATTGGCACTGCCTACTGAGGAGATACCAGCGAGACTACGGGACGACAGACTGGTGAGAAACAACCGGTTTTTTTTCCATACATCCCGGCTGGGACTGTGTAGTTTGAGCTGAATTGTGGACTGGTGTAAATACGGATTGTACTGTACTTGTTTTCTGTTTTGTGGGGTTCTTTTGTGTTCTTAGGAAACCGAATAAAATTAGAGTTTTAAAGGTGTGCACCCCTAATATATTGATTTAACTTACCGTAAGGGTGGAGAATTTTTTGTCTGTGGTGAAGACACAGATATTGGTTAATTGTTTTTTCAAATCAACTGGTTTCAGAAAGTCATATAGATTTGTATTTACTTCTATTTAAAAATCTTAAGTCTTCCCATACTTATCAGTTGCTGCATGTGCTGCAGGAAGTAGTGGTTTATTTTCAGTCTGGCACAGTGCTCTGGACAGTTCCTGTCACAGAGAGAGGTGTCAGCAGAGATCAAACTAAAAAGAGTACCCCTTTAATTTAAGTACCCCCTTGCTCTGGAAATTACAGTCCTCCTCGGTAAAAAAAAAAACGTGCCATTTTACCTTTTTTGTTGTAGATGGTTCTATAACCTGCATTGATTTCCCCATAGAATTGTGGGACTCTGTTCCAGTAAATATATCTATTAGTGACTTATATTGTTCCATGAACAGAACAAATGTCACATCCTTTACAAAACATTTGTATTTTTCACCTTACAGGGAAGATTCTCACAGATACGGGATGTGGCCATAGCAAATAAATAGAAAACAGAGGCGACAGGAGGCAACGTGTTATTAGATACAATGAAAAATAATTGTTACCGTTGTGTTATATTGAACTGCTATACTGCATTCTGTTATGAGACAAATGGAAATATATAGCCTAAACTTACAATTTGCTCCATCTATATACAATTACATATAGGTGAGGGTCAAAGTCAGAGGGTTATGCCAAGTTATAGCACCATTGTAGATGGGAAGTAATGGGTCCAATTTAGATTTTTACTGTAAGATCACTGCTATGTGTATAGGGTGGTTTATAATACACATACATCAACCCAGGCTAGTCCCATATTGGATGGCACTCTATGCAGTACAGTCTGTTGGTAACACACCATATACTGCAATAAACATTGCAAAGAGTGCATGGCCCAAAGAGCATTGCCATAGATTGACCACATAACAGGTATAGCTGCTCTCCTTGGGCGTCTCCGTCGAAATGGGAAAGCAATGGAGGAACTTAGCTTTCTGATCTAAACCTTGAAAGTAAACCTTCAAAAATACGAAGCGGACGGGCATATATCCTTATTATGTGCTGGATATAAGCTTGCTTCCTCCATGTCTTGGAAGACTTAGTGGGCATTCATACGTTCCGTGAATATGGTTTATGCACAAAAGATGTGCTACAGACCAAATTCACAAACTTTTTTAAATCTCTGTGGTAGTGTCACGCGACTGTCACTACTGTACTGCGAAGATTTAAACGGATTCGTAGCTCCTGGCATCATCATGGTACATGATGCCGGGACTCCATTCCATACTGTCCATATTTAAAGCGAATGTACTATCAGGTACAACGCTGCACTTTTTTCACTTTAATCGATCGGCGCTGGAATGCCAGTGGCGGGGTCCTCTTTTTAAATCTCCGCCTGGTTTCCCAGTATGAAAAAATAAACCCTCCCCTCTGGGACGTGGCTCTATTAAAATCAATGGATTGTGTCACCGAGGGCAGGGGATATTACCAGACTGGGGGGGGGGGGGTTCTACCCCCAGTGCTCTAGGGTGGACCAGTGCTTGGGAAAAGACCGGTGTTGTGGGCTGGAACTGGGGAGCGATTCAAAAAAAGGACTGCGCCACCGCCGATCGATTACGGTGAATAAACCACAGTGTTGTACCTGATGGTACATTCACTTTAAGAACCACGCACGGAAAGTGAGAATGCTCGCTTACTAACAAGACATGGATTCCCATGCCACAACTGCTTCAGTCGTCTTCTGCTTCCTGGACACCCCCTTTAAGGATCGCTCACAATAGCCACAACCATTAGCACTGCAAGTATGGGCGCCGTTATACATTTTCCTTGACAAAAACAACTTCTCCTCGAACCCCGATAAACAGGATTTTTACGCCTTTAAGAAAAATAATAATTAGATAGGGTTTATATCAATGTTATTACGTATCAGTGCAAAAGATAGAAAAAAATATCCCTTATTCCACAACATCTCCTATAATTTGCTTCAGTTAAAGCAGAAGAAAAACCCGAAAGGATTAGCAGTCTTATCGAAATATAAAAGTCCAATCTTCCAGACGAATGAGCGAGGAGCCGATTCCCAGGATATCTGCGGCAGGTACGCTTATTGGACATCATAAGCAAATTAATAACCTCGAAAATCTAATCCTCCTCAAAGCTCTATGTAAAAACTGCCTTAGCCCTTCCGCTCCGCCACCACCAGTCAGTAAGTAAATTACAGCCGGTTGCCAGATTTATTACACATTATCCGGCATCTGATGTGGAACACGGAGAATATTTAATAGGTGGGAATTGTGCTCCAATTAAGATTTACCAGCATTTGCATAATGTAACAATGCGAACGCTCAATAAACAGCAACAAAGTCTGTTCAAGAATTTTGTAGAAAGTGACAGCGCATCGAGACGGGTGCCGATGGATTTATAATGTGGTGAGACGCACCTGCCATCCTCCGGCAGCCTGTTTATACTGAGCTCTATGGCCTCGTATATGGAAAAGAGATTCACATATGATTTCTTATGTAGAATTTGCAGAGTCATCAGCCACATGTAAATGTATCGCCATTAGTCACTCCAAGATTTATGATAATTTATGGTAATGAGAGAGTTAATGTTTCGGCACTAGAAGCCAACATAATGTAAGACTACTGCTAAAATTCTATGACAGGCAAAGCAATGGATGCAAGCGCGCCCCAAAACTGTGCAGAATGGGCAGTGGATATGGGAAAGGACCCGAGAACGCTATTCATTTATATGTCATAATGTAAGTACATGAGCCTGAAGACAAATACATACAATATGCGACACACAGGAGTTAGGAAGCATTGCTCAAGAGTAGCGTTGAGTGGATCTGTCAAAATGTTTGGGTTCAGCAATGTTCTCCAAAACCAAGTACTCAATGCTTGATTCCCCATGGCATGCCGTCCCAGAGAGTACTGGAAAACATGGGTACAGCCTATGGCTATGATCCCACACAGTATTTTTGCTCAGTACCAGGAACGGATTGAAAACACGGAAAGGGTATGTGCACACTAAGAAATCCTTGTGAATAATATTCTGCCACTCGCCCTTGAGTCTCCGCAGGTCCCATAGACTCCATTCTATGCTCAGGCGAATTCAGCCATCCACCCAAAGAAATTACATGTCAATTCTTTGAGCGGATGGCGGAATCTGCCTGAGCATAGAATGGAGTTTATGGGACTGGTGGAGAGTCAAGCGGGAGCGAGCGGCAGAATCCTTGAGATGTTACCTGCGCGGATTCCGTAGTGTGCACATACCCAAAGCCTATGTTCACACATTGTTGAAATTGAGTCGATGGCTGTCATTTAATGTCAAATAATTGTTGTTAGTTTAAAACAACGACCGTCATTTTGAAATAACGGCCATCCACTAAATATCAATCAACTCCTGGTTTTGGTTGCAAAATACTGAGCAAAAATATTGTGGCCATAGGCTGTATCCAAATTTTCCTGGCAGCCCTAGGGCTGCATCCAACTTCTGCAGCCGCGGGGAATCAAATGCGCTCGACGTTCAACATTTTGACATGTCTGCTCAACTACTAGTCATGATTCAACTTGTCACATGACAGTTGCACATAGATGGACTTTTGGTCACATGTTGCGTTCGACTTTGCTAGCATTGTTCTCAAAACAAGTTGCATGTGAGTGTGGCTAGCTTGCAACTTTTCTGCAATTTGGCCATTTTAATTTTTTTTTACTGTCAAATCATAACTGCAAAGTCTCACGACAGCAACTCAACCATGATTCATAAGTGCATGATGCAGCATGTAAAGTGCTATGCTATTCAATACTACACCAATACAAGCAGCAACAATTCACAATACTGTGCATTGATAAGCTGTGACCCAGATCTGCGCCATTTCATGGCTTCTGACGTTTCACTTGGCAAAAAAATAAAAAAAGTTTTACTATAATGGAAGGAAATTTAAAAAAAAAAAAAACGTAGCACAAAAAACTAGAAACGTAGCACAAAAACTGGATTCACAAGAGGAATAAACCAGGGAGACAATGTCACAGAGTAGACTACATACACACAAAGCAGCATCTGTGGGGTTTACTGATAAAGAGAGGGAAACCATGTGAACCTGGTGCCATAGGGGCACAGATATTGTATTGTTTCCATCACTGGACACAAGTATAAAGGTTCCTGACCTTGTGCACTTACCGTCACTGTAAATCCTTTTTCTCACTCTCATCAAACCAATGCACATCGTATATTTGACCATGATTTGCTGTATACAGCAGCCTGAACTTCCAGACCCATCTTGCTTCAATCACCATGTTCTGCTACAGCTGCTTCTGACCTCACAGGAAGTTCAGGTGCCTTAAAGGGATACTGACTGCTAACCGAGGGCCTCACTCAAAAAGTTTCATTTACTTTTCATCTATTACAAATCCACTTTTAGTTTTGCCTAGGGGTGAGAACATACCAGCAGATGGCTGATAGCTCATGTGTTTTGGCCCTTACAAATGGAAAAAAAATCTGCATCACACTGCACTTTGTGAACAAGGTCTATATAGCTATATACATATACATATGAGAAGACTATACAGAGATGAGGGGTACTATATGAATTGCTTTAGTCATGTGATAGAGGCCGGGGTATAACTATAAGGGGTGCAGAGGGTATGGTTGCACATGGGCTGTGGAGAAAGCCCATATGTCTCTTTCCTATATGAGGAGACAAGTACTATAAATGAAGCATTGGGGGCCCTGTTATAGATTGTGCATTAGGGTCCTCAACGGGGAGAGAGATAATGCTCATGTATGTACAATGGTGTCACACTGCATTAAAAACACTTAAAAAGGTGGTCCAGGTTGAGAAAAAGCACAGCTACAATCTTGCAAAAACAGCACCACCCCTGTCCTCAGGTTGTGTTTGGTATTACACTTCGTTCACCTCAATGGAACTGATCTGTAAAACCCACATGAAAACTGAGGACAGGAGAGGTGCTGTCCCTGGAAGAAAACAGCCATGTTTTTGTAAGCTTGGCTGTAGAAAAAAATTTAAAGGCAGAGAGGTTTTTTGTATCACTTCTCTCAATGATGCCTCTGACCACTATCTATTGTTCTTACCTCTCCTTCTCACAACTAACGAACAGTATATTAATTATTTATTTATTTTATGTTGCGAATTAGATCCAGGTCTGCAAGTTGCAATTGTTCCTAACATCAACATGCAACAATAATAAAATAAAAAAAAGGAAGAAAACAGTAAAATACAAAATCCCCAAACTCCATAAACAAGTCATATTGGGGATTGTAGTTACATCAGGATGATGCAGAAAGGATCCGCTGTACAGCAAAGTGTCCATGGAAATTATGTAAAACCGTCGTCAAATAGATATATTTTAATAGTATTCATCTCGAGGGCCTGATGTTAGCACAGTTGCTTCCTTTTGCCTGTAAATACATGAATACCGGGGCCGCAGGGGAAGCAGGGAGTTGTATTATCATCATCTACATCGCCTCCTATTCTGTATATGTTTATTTCCCATCCACTTTTATACCCATTTTCCACTTAGTCATCACAAAAAAAAAATCTGAAAAATGAATTCCCCTCCCTTGGGCTCCGGGAGCCGGCTAACTATTCATTGTCACTGAGGTGAGGCTTTTTTTTTCTCATCCCAGCCTTTTCGGGTATGTTAGTATTGGAGTCTCGTTGTGCGGCTGTATGACAGCTAATAAGGGATTAAGCATGTGTAATATATGCCATGGCGGACACATACACCACACGTTGCCTTCGTCCATGTATACAGAGTCTAATTTATGTAAACCGCTTCTCCTGGGCCTGGCTATAGCATCCTCCTAAGAATAATAAAGAAAACAGTGTAATGGGCAAAGGGGTAAGCCTACCCAATTACAAATACCCACAAGAGTGTGATGGTAATGTGGAGCCTTGTGGAATCCTGAAGATCTAGTTAAAGAAATTGAACATTGTGTAAAACCAGTCTTGTCTGGGGGTGAGTAGAGTCCTAGGTGGCCCGGGGTGTCTAATTCAATTAAACAGCATTTCACAACATAGTGAGTGATGGCAAGGCTGGAGGCTTGGCTGCTGGAACCTCCACTGCTGCTTAGGATGTGTTCACACATTCAGCCTTTTAAAGGGGTATTCTGGTATCAGAAAATTATATTTAAAGGGGAACTAGTAGAAGGTTTGACAAATCTAACCTGCTGATAGCCCCCCTATAGCGCCCGGGTTGCTGAGGAGGAAGGTATGTGTCTTGCCTGTTAGGGTATATGCACACTAAACCGTTCTCGCAGAATTCTACGTCAAAATACACGCGGAATCCACTCAAAATTCCATCCGTTTACATGCAACATTGCTCCTTTCCACAGAGCAAAAAAGGATCTCCGTCTGTCCGTGCACACTGCGGAAATTTCCGTCCGGAATTCAGTCCGGAATCTGCGTTCCGCCCAAAGAATTGACATGTCAATTTTTTGGCCGGATTCCGCTAGAGGAATCCTATAGAAGTCAATAGGGCTTGAATTCTGCTTAAAATTCTGCTTGAAATCCGCTTGCATTCCGCTTGATTTCCACTCGGATTCTGCTAAAATTCTACTCAATACGTTTTTTTCATCCGTTTTTTTGCAAGAAAAGGATGAAAAATGGATGCATTTGTGTGCAAATGGATCCATTTTTTTTTTTTGACTGACGTAGGCTGACACTACTTTTGTGTATGTTAAAAAAACGGATCCGTTTTGATCTTTTTTTTTTTTTTTTTACAATGGAAGTCAATGGAAAAACGGATCAAAACGGATGCACACAAATGCATCCGTTTTTCATCCTTTTTTTTTGCAAAAAACGGATGAAATAAAACGATTGCAAAAACGCAGTGTGAACCTAGCCTTACTGACATTAGAGTAATAGTCTGCTGTGTACTAAAACACTTGAGAGGGGAGAGAGGCACCCCTCACGGTACCTTGCACAGTAATGTTTCTGGCCACCTACCTGCAGGGGCCACTTCACTTTTATGATGGTTGCCTTCACAGTGATTTGTTATAAGAGCTGTTGTGCAGGATAAAAGGCTAAAGGTCCTTCATCTTCTCATTCTGGGGATTCTGGAAGTACCCAAAGGTCAGACAACCATTTGAAATACCATAACATTTTATGATGGGCGTACCCGTTTTGAAGATCCCATTGGGAATTGCATGCTGTTCCAACCAATAGCATCATATAATAGTGACGGGCGCCTTCATTTCAGAGATTTGCCAGACAAGTACATTAGATGTAGTCTTCCTGACCGGCATGTTTGATGAAAATGTTCAGTCATTTCTTCCAGACTTAATAGCTCTGTTTACTTAATAGCTTTGGCCCTGCAATGCCCTATACTTCTTTGATGGACATACGACAATATATAGTATTTACAACCAGACTTCTATGTATTATATAATCTTACACCCTTCAGGCTTCACTGATAACACCTTCAAGGGATTCTGCTGTACAATTTTTAGCAATATAAAAAAAATACATTAATAATCCACAGTTAAGCGTAGCATAAAGATGGAGAATGACAAGAGGAATACATAACTTCCCTTTATATTGCTTCCAGATGACTTCCTCCAGTACGGTAGATACACTGTACAGGTGCCTACTTCTATATTTAGCAGTGGAAGACGTTAATTTGTTGTTGCCCAAAGAGAGAACTTGACTGGAGTAGGCCTGATTTGCCTTGGCACTGCCGATGCCGTCATGGCAACCCTCTCAGCTTGTGTTCATTAATAGATCTCCTTCTTTACACATCGAGAGGAATTAAAGGAACTTTATCACCACCGGCAGCCATTCATTAACAGCATAGCGTGATGCCAATGGATTACCCATCTTAATGCCCATGTTATAGCAAAAAAAGCTTACTCCTGGAGGACATCTTTGTATGATATGGGAATGAATTGCCAATGTAACTAAAACTGTACGATTCACCTGTGCCGCATAGCCGCATATGTCTGGTATGAGGCATGTACAGGGCTCTGCAAGCTGAATCTGTAATGTTCAGTTCTTTCAGAGCTAGTGGATAGGGCCTAATGTCTACGGTGTCTTCATACAAACAGAGAAGGAGATCCTGTAAGTAATTATCGTCCGTAAAGGTCAAAATCGGCCGAATACAGCAGATAATCGCGTCGTGTAATAGAGCCTTTACTTACAGGGTTATCTCTTAGCTGTCTCTCTACCTGTGTACCTAAAGGCCCTATTCCACGGAATGATTATCGTTCATAAACTCGCTCCCGTTACGCTCGTTAACGATCACTAAACTATTTTTTTTTTGCGAAAGATAACACAACGTAAATGTAGGGTAACGATTATTTTGCAGCCGTTACATGGTCGTTTAAAACGTTTGCCAGAGTGATCATGACCATATGACACACCTACTTTTTTTTTAAACCTTTTTACGAACGACTGAAAGATTTCTAATTTTACGAACCGGTTAGCAAATTATCTTTCAAAGACCAACTACTTTTTTTCGACATGCTGAAAAACTATTTTGAACGATAATATAACGATTTCGCCTTTGTCGCTCGCTCATTTACACCAATTCCACGAAGCGATTATGGTTAACGAGCTGTCGTTTGAGCGAGTTTATGAACGATAATCGTTCCATAGAATAGGGCCTTTAAGCTTTCCCCATCCCCATTCCTTCCCCCCCCCCCCCATCCATTGCCTTGCTTGTAACTTGATCCCTGGTTTTTCGATAGTGGTAGATGGAAGTTTAGCATAGGGTGGGGTATGCTTCATAATAGGGGAAGGAAGCTTTTTTTGTTTTACAAAATTTCTTATATTTGCTTGAACTATTGATAAGAGATGAGCAAACTTTTTAAAAGTTTGGTTCAGTAGGTTCGGCGAGCGGTCTACAAAATTACCTAAAGTCCTTTAAATCTGCATTGCAATTCTCGCCATACAGATGACTTATCCTTTTTATGTTACTGTTGTGTAATGTTCAGTGCCTTATGATCCTGCCAGATATATCATTGCTTTCTTTAACTTGTCAAAGTGAAATATAAAATCAGCAAAGACAGAAAGAAATGTTGATTTAGATAAGATAAGCGAGTTCTGAAAACTCCAGAGAATCAAAGCAGTTCTAATCTTTGATATGACAGGCAAAACAGGACTCGGCTATAGCTGTACAAGATGTAGCGCTCAGATCTGAGGAGTGATGCCCACGCTCTGCAGCCTGGAGGTGAGGGCAAACATGGTGCGAGAGGGCGGAGACGGCTACTGTAAGAAAACATAGCAAAACTTTACTTAAAGAGGTTATCAGCCATGGGCAACAAACTGATCAAAAAGCGACTTCTTATTGGAACCTCCAGCAATCGGCTAAAATCTAGGTAGCAAGCCGGTTATTAATTATTTCGCTGCAGTGCCCCCACAGGGGAAAGGAGGCATTACACTGCAATCATTCTAATAAATGGGTTGTCTACGTAATGTCGGAAAGTTTTCCAGAACACTCTTCACTAGCCAAGAAATGTCTCATAGTTTTATGTTCCTGATTCCAGCTCAAGACCGATTCACCTACCGAAATATTTGCAGAGAAACAAAGCACTTCTAATCTTTGACATGACAGACCCAACAAGACTCTTCTGTAGTTTTACAAGATGAGAGAAGTGATGCCTACGCTCTGGAGCCTGGAGGTGAGGGCAAACATGGTGCGAGCGGGTGGCGCTGGTGTTTGTCAGAAAATATAACAAGACTTTACTTAAAGAGGTTGACAGATTTGGACTATCTCTTTTTATTAGCATTGCCAATGTGCTAAACATAAAGCGAGTTCATATTGGGGCATTCAGCAATTGACTGGAGTCTGTGCAGCACCATGGTACTAAGCTATTCGTTTCCCTGCAATGCCCCCAATTGTAATCACTGGGTTACCTATGTAATGCAGGAAAAGACAGGTCCTCCAGAGTGAGAGACACACTCTACTGCCAATCTCCACTACAAAGAGCAAGAGATCAGACTTTTTCATCTACAGAAATAAATCAGATAATTACTTAAAGGGGTTATACAGTTAGGTAAAATATATGATGACTCACCCCCACCCCCTTGGACAATTCATTCCATACACATCTTACCTTAGCCCTCAGTTTTGAGCTGCTGCTTTTTGCTAAAGACACAAAAAATTGTGTGAGAGCTGTTTAGTCCTTTTCTGCTCTTAACCCTTTCAAACAGCTGATGGAAACAAGTCTCTGACAGGCTTTTTCTGCAACACTGTATCTTCTTTGTAATGCTGGGAGGGTTAATCTGAGGTCAAGTTGCTGATGAATGATTATTTCATCCTTCATTACAAAGTTGCTACAATGTTGCAGATAAGGAGTTATTTTTATCTGCCGTCTGGAAGGGAGGGGGGAGGAGGGGGTTAAGAGCAGAGATGGACTCAGCGGCTCTCACACCGTTTTCTATGTCTTTAGCAGAAAGCAGCAGCTCAAAATTAAGGGAATGAGGCAGAAAAGGTAATGAAATGAATAGAATGAATTATTAGTCTCCAGAGGTGGAATGATTCAATATAAATTTTACTTAACTGGATAACCCCTGGATCACTTTCTTTGAAGCACAGCTGCTAAGAAGTTCAAGGGTGAGTCCATGTTATTCTGGTGTGTTATGCTTTGTGGACAGTCTGAGAGGGTGGTACATGACATAGGGCTTCTCTCTTTATTGTTCTTTAAATCTCTTTATCACGTACCACCACTTTAGGCCCTATAAAATGTCAAACACAGGTTTTTCTAGACTGTTCCTTTCAATTTCTTAAATTAATCCAGATGTTCTACATCTAAATGGCCTGTATACCCTCTATGGAACAGTAGGTAATAAGACTGTCTGTACATAGTTTGACAGAAATGTTGCAGGAAAATAAAATGATCCAAAATTGAACATCTTTATATTTTAAGGGTACAAACACACACGGCGTATACGCTGCGTATTTACTGCTGCGATACGCAGCAAATACGCAGCAGATACACAGCAGATTAGATCTAAATAACTGAACACAGCACCAAATCTGCTGCGTATCTGCTGCACATACACTGTGTGTGTTTGTACCCTGAAAGGGAATTTCCAATTATAATATACAGTATAAGGGGGCAGCTACATGCACCCTGTTATTAGATAAAACAGTGTCTGAAAATGACAAAGAATTCCTATAGAAGGCCGATAGAAGTGCTGTCACATGGAGAACATCCTTGCATGGAGTGTTTGCTGACTCCGCTTGTTACATTACGTATTCCTAGAAGGCAGAAAACCAGCATGGCCTATTTGGGATTTTATCCACTAAGCCACCATCTGACTCATATAGAAATTAATCCGCAGCTTGTGTGTATTCAGAGAAGCCCTTTACTTTATAAACCATCATTCCACTATGTGCTGCTGACTTGTATACAGGTCTCCGCAGGCTTGGTGATGGAGAGGGGACAGTGTGGACTGTGGCCATTCTGGTGTGGTTAGTATAGTCTGGGATTGCTGGAGATAGCCAGAATACACATTCTCTTTAACATTAATCTTTTCAGAGATACGGTGACTGATGTTCTAACGCTATCCATTATCTAGACCTAATGAATGATATAAATTCTCCTATCTTACATCTTATGCCTCAATGTAATTTATCATAATGGAAACGATGGTATCTAGATAGGAAGGACATAGAAGTCGGAGTTAACTAGCTAGTCATATACTTTTAAAGCACGTGAAATATGTAGATTGTTATAACAGAGGTACAAGTAAACAACATGGGAAGTTATGGGGACAGACGGACGACAACTTTTCTTAGAGGAATGGGAAGCAGTTGTCAAGAAGCCTTCCTGAAATGAGGAGGCATTGATGCTCCTCTGTCCTGTTCCCCTTCTCCTTACAGCTCTGGTTCATCTTATAGAGATGGAATATTGCTAGGACATATCACCACTTTACCAAGACTTCAGATTTTGATATAACTTTCTGACACCAGTTGATTTGAAAGAAGATTTAGTTGGCATTCCCCTTCAAAGGCATGTAACATGCAATGTAGCGATCTAGCGATCACCCAGGCAGCTAGATCGCTACATTGTATGTCCGGGCAGCCCATAGAAGATAGCAGCTGTCTGCTGCCGCCGCTCCTATTCAACGGAGCGACGGCAGCAGATCATTGCTATCCTGGTCATTTGTCTTTTAACATGTTGAAAGACAAACGACAGCAATGATCAGCCGACATTATTCATGTCGGCTGATCGTTGTCTTCTATTACACCAGACGATTATTGGCCGTAACGGTCTATATCGGCCATATACAGCCGATGATCGTTTAGTATAATTGTGTAATAGGGCCTTAAGACTTTAAGGGAACACTACCTCCAATGGGTGGTATCAGAGAGCTGCTTTGCCTATCCTTCTTCCCAGAATTCCCAGTTGAGCGTGAATGTGTTATGGTGCTCTTTTTGAGGAAAAATATTATCCCTTTGGTCCCACCCATATACCAGACACCCATGGTGCCCTCCCTCCGGCTTTACTGCTGCATGATAAGGTCAGGCCCATGGACGTTAAGAATTAACCAGTAATCCATACCATTGACTGGATATATAGCATAGATATCCCTATTATTTCTGTGATCCCCCATTATAAGCCACCCTCCTAGTACTGTACATCCCACCCTGTATGCTTCATTGCTACACTGTCCACCAATGTAATTACAATCTTTTTCTAGATCTTGTCCAACACATTTTTTTTAATCTTTTGTAAAAGTTAAAAACTCCCTTCAGCCCGCGGACGCCAGGATATACAGTATAACACAAATTCATTACCGCACAGTAATCTGGTCCCTGAGGTTCATCCCTGGCATTTCAGCTAAATCTCAGACCTTTAGGAGAAAGGAAATTAGAAATGTCTTCTAACAGAAGTACAATGTAAAGGGCAGGTCCGACGTCCTATTCCTCAAAATCACGACCACAATTTAAAACCTACACTATGGTTTTAGATAGGATAGTGTTGTGGTTTTTGTACTAGTTTATTAACCCTTAAGACTCAAGAACGCAGCAAATCACTTTCTATTTAGCTGCTGCTCAGAGAAAGATAGGATAAATACATCAGACATATTTTCTGCATTCACACATTCCGTGAACGGAAGATGTGTTATGGACCGGAATGCAGAAGTCCCGGCATCATGTATCATTATGATGCCAGAAGCTTCGAAACTGTTTAAATCTTCGAGCTACTGTACGGACACAATGTGTTCATCATTCTGTTCTCTTCCGTGCATAGACTGTAATCACAGAACGTGTGAATGCCCCCACAGTCTTAGAGATAGCAGCAGGGATGGAGAAGAGATTACACACAAGCTTAGGGGAAAGACAATCCTTATTGGACAGCTCAGAATGGCTGTAGATAGGCAGGGCAGCAGATACAAGGCAGTTTTCAGGGGAGAATCGCATAGGATGTTTACAAATATAGAGAGAAAGCGGAGTTTACACAGCAAACTGTAAAGGAGAAAGAAATCTAAATAAAATCAGAATGTAGAACTCCCGGCATCATTTATCATTATGCCAGAAGCTTCGATACTGTTTAAGGCTGGGTTCACACTACGTATATTTGAGGCTGTATATTTGAGGCTGTATAGCAACCAAAACCAGGAGTGGATTGAAAACACAGAAAGGATCTGTTCACATAATGTTGTAATTGAGTGGATGGCCGTCATTTAATGGCAAATATTTGCTGTTATTTTAAAACAACGGCTGTTATATTGAAATAATGGCCGTTATTTACCGTTATATGACGGCCATCCACTCAATTTCAACATTGTGTGAACAGAGCCTTTCTGTGTTCTTAATCCACTCCTGGTTTTGGTTGCTATGAGGACCTGACTTGCGGACCAAATACTGCCTGAAATGTACGTAGTGTGAACATAGCATAAATCTTTGCGCTACTGTACTGACACAATGTGTTACTCATTCCAGTCTCTTCAGTGCACGGACCGTAATCACAGAACGCGTGAATGCCCCCATAGTCTTAGAGAGAGCAGCATGGATGAAGAAGAGATTGCATGCAAGCTTAGGGGAAAGACAATCCTTATTGGACAGCTCAGAAAGGCTGTAGATAGGCAGGAAAGCAGATTCTCCTTTTACAAAGGAGAATCATATAAGTTGTTTACAAGTATAGAGAGAAAGCAGAGCTTAGACAACAATCTTTAAAGGAGAAACTAATCTAAATATAATCTTATTAAAGACCCATGGCGGCAGTGATTTTTTTTCACCCCAAAAAATAAATAAAAATTATATATACTGATTATGCCATCTTCACATTTTCCAATTTCTGGGTTACGATCCAAGGTCAATGTCTAATATTCTGTCCTCTCAGCCTGTTGTCACAAACATATTATCCAAACTTCCTTCATCATTTACTGTTCACGAGTCCCTGTTTACTCCGCTGTCAGAATATGTCTTCATTGTGTCCTCTTTGCAGGCTCATCAATTGTGGCACGGCATTTCAGCGTCTAGCTCAGTGTCTGGATCATATTAGCCAGTATTAAGCCATTGCAAAAAATTGCTATGGAAGTGTTTCAAAGTCACTTACACAGGGCAGAGTATGCAAAGCCAGTAATGTCTGAGATTCTTCACCGCCCCTAATGAAACGGCAGAGTAAATGACGGCTGTGTTGATGCTTTGCATTTTGATGCTGCTGGGGATAGATCCACAATAAAGAAAAGTTGAAAACTTTCAATGAAACGGATTCTCTTGATAGGCTCTTATAATGCACTTTCTAAAATTATTGCAACGCAATTTTATAAAGAAGATGGAGCCCCATTGTAAATGTCTTTGAGAGCTATGCAGGCTTCCTAGGTAATATTAAAGCTCAGGAGCAATAGTTCACTTGGTTTGGGCCTTTACAATCTAAGGCTATGTTCACACAACGTACTATTTTTAAGTTCCATGAAAACAACGGCCATTCTTTTCATACTGTAATGATATGCATTGAAGTCAATGCAACAACGGCCGTTGTTTTCACACAATGCATTGAACAACGGCTGTTGTTTGGCAATCAAAACAACGGCATTGTTCAATACATTGACTTCAATGCATATCGTTGCAGTATGGAAAACAATGTCC
This sequence comes from Dendropsophus ebraccatus, assembly GCF_027789765.1. Taxonomy (NCBI): domain Eukaryota; kingdom Metazoa; phylum Chordata; class Amphibia; order Anura; family Hylidae; genus Dendropsophus; species Dendropsophus ebraccatus. Next base: position 28,810,994 of record NC_091465.1, on the reverse strand, counting down.
GTTCTTTTTATAAAAACCTTTGTGTGAACATAGCCTAAAACTGTCCAAACACATCAGATACTGCAGCTGTTCTTCAGCTGACACCTATCTCTTCTGCCCATACTGTTTATTTGCATGCTGGCTAAGTCAAGAGCACATCCAGAAACTTTTTAAGATTGGATTGGACATGTTAAAATCCAACTGCCCAATCCTTCTCTAGCCCAACGTCTGATGTCTGGGGAGTCAGAAGACCCCTATACACAATAAATGCTCTTAAAGGGCTAGTTCAGAAAAAAAAAATCTTTAAAATCAACGTGTCAAAAAGTGCCAGAGATTTGCAATTTACTTCTATTTAAAAAAAGTACTTATCAGCTGCTGTATGTCCTGCAGGAAGTAGTATTCATTCCAGTCTGGAGAGCAGGAGAGGTTTTCTATAGAGATTTGTTACTGCTTTGGACAGCTCGTACGTGGATAGAGGTGGCAGCAGAGAGCACTGTGTGAGACTGAAGAGAATACACCACTTCCTGTAGATTCACCCCTTCTTCCTGGCATACGCTAGCGGGGGGGGGATGGGATGCCTGATCGGGGGGATGGGAAGGCGCGGCAAGGCAGAGAGGAGGCATGGGCGTAAATCTTCTTTCAAATTTCAGGTGTAGATTTCTTGCACAGAGCCTGTTCCGGGCATAGGGCCGGCCGACTTTACTAAGAGACGTACGCCTCTTAGTAAATCCGGCCAGGAAAAAGGGTGCAGGGCTTTATTTAAGGCTTGCGTACGAGTACACCAGTCTGATAAATGTCCCCCATAGTCTCAACAGTGGTGTCTCCGGAATAAAGTTTCATCAGAAGTTCTGAATTATTAAGCACTGTTGCATTGCTTATATGTATCTGAATGGTTGGACTGGGGTTGGAGTACTTGAACCATGTTTTCTTTCAAGATCTGTGTCAGGAAGATGTTTTCTATGGGGATTTGCTACTTCTCTGGACAGTTCCTGACATGGACAGAGGTGGACTGGAGACTGGAAATAATCCACCACTTTCTGCAGGACATACAGGAGCTGATAAGTACTGGAAGATTTGAATTTTTAAAACAGAAGTAATTTACAAATTATTTTCCTTTCTCTGGATTGCCCCTTTAAATAATTAGGCTCTTAATAAATAGTCCTCTGTAAATGCACCGCATATAACCAAATTATATAATAATCTACACAAAAAAAAAGTGTTAATTCACATGATTAAAGGATTCTTGCCAAGTAAGCTCTCACAGGCTGCGAAATAATAAGATACAATCCAATCTAATGAATGCGAGCATTGATTTATTTATAGGCAGCGATTTTCCTAGCAATAAAACATACATAATTAAAGAGCGGAGTACACAAATAATGGGATGTTTAAGAAGTGCTCTAACTCCCCGATATGACTGACTATATTGATCAGCGAGCATGTCAGACAATTATCCCCGCACAGACATCGCGTCTCATCAATAAAACAATGGACGATCAATGCGCTTTCTAATCCTGCTGTGATTAATCTGCAAGACGGATTATTATTTTATCAGCATCAAAGATATTCCATAGTGTGGAGGAAGAGAAGCGCCAGCGTTGTGCATGTCATTAGGGTCTGCAGTAACAATTTATGACCCATGATGGAAAGTAAGTGAACCCTTTGGAATTGCTCAGTATTCCGCATTGATTACTAATAAAATGGGATTATTATGCAAGTCAAAATGATGATAGGCAAACACAATGTGACTGAACTAATAACTCGCAGTTGTACGGCTCATGTCTCAGCCTATTGAGTAATAATTCACTGCACATGATGAAAAACTGAGTGGACCCTTTAAACGTAATAACCTGTAGATCTCTCTTTAGCGGGCATCACCTACACCAAACAGTTCATGTAGATGCACAAGATTTCTCAACTGTTCCTCTATGCCAGGGGTAGGGAATAGAGATGAGCGAACCTGGAACATGCTCGAGTCGATCCGAACCCGAACTTTCGGCATTTGATTAGCGGTGGCTGCTGAAGTTGGATAAAGCTCTAAGGCCAGGGGCGTAACTAGAAATGGCTGGGCCCCATAGCAAACTTTTAATTGGGCCCCCCCCCCCCTCAACCGACCACTACGCCGTCAACACACCCAACTCTACACAGGGTCTGTACTACATATAAATTACAGTGCAAATATATTTAGTGACTCACAGGGGACTTCTCCTCTGATCGGAGTTCTTCCATTTTCATCTTCTTCTCCATCTGTCCTGGGCCATTATGAGAACTTCTCCGAGCTACGAATCCACAGAATCTGCCAGACAGACATATTAGGCTCCTCACTCTGGCACCATCCTCATCTCTATACACACTGCACATCTGTTTTGGCCCCTTTAAGCCCTCTTTCAGTGGGTAGCCCTGGCTCCTTATAGATAGTCCCTTGTTCAGTCTTCCACATAGATGGCCCTGTGTGCATCTACTATAGTAGAGAGCCCCTCTGTGTTTATAGTAGATGACAACCTCTGTGCATTCCCTATACCAGGGGTAGGGAACCTCGGCTCTCCAGCTGTTGCAAAACTACCACTCCCATCATGTGTAGACAGTCAAAGCTAAAGCTGTAGTTTTTAAACAGCTGGAGAGCCAAGATTCCCTATCCCTGCCCTGTAGTATATGGCCCCCTCTGTGTAGTCCCCTTATAGATGACCCCTCTGTTTAGTCCACTAAAATAAATACCCCCCCCTGCGCATGCCCTATTATGTACATCCCGCAGTGTAGTTACCCTTATAGATGCCTCCTCTGTGACGTCCTCCTTATAGATTGCCCCCTGTGTTGTTCCCCTTACAAATGGCCCCCAGTGTTGTCCCTCCCCATATATATAGCCCCCAGTGTTTTCCCTCCCCATATATATAGCCCCAAGTGTTGTCCCTCCCCCATATATATATAGCCCCAAGTGTTGTGCCTCCCCATATATATATAGCCCCCAGTGTTGTGCCTCCCCCATATATGCAGCCCCCAGTGTTGAGCCTCCCCCATATAGCCCCCAGTTTTGTCCCTCCCCCATATATATAACCCCCAGTGCTGTGCCTCCCCCATATATATTGCCCACAGTGCTGTGCCTCCCCCATATATATTGCCCACAGTGCTGTGCCTCCCCCATATATATTGCCCCCAGTGCTGTCCCTCCCCCATATATACAGCCCCCAGTGCTGTGCCTCTCCCATATATATATATATATATATATATATATATATATACAACCCCCATTGCTGTGACTCCCCCGTATATATATACAGCCCCCAATATTGTGCATTCCCCATATATATATATATATATATATATATATATATATATACAGCCCCTAGTGCTGTGCATCCCCTATATATATATATATATATATATATATATATTTAGCCCCTAGTGCTGGGCATCCCATATATATATATATATATATATATATATATATATATATATATATATATATACAGCCCCTAGTGTCGGGGGCAGGGGCAACACTCTTGTGATCGCAAGCAAATGTTGCTTGCGGTCACAAGAGTGATTGACAGGGCGGGAAGCCTATGGCTTCTTGCGCTGTCAATCAGAACACTGAACACCCGGGAGGCCCGCTCGGCCACCGGGTGTTGTAGGCAGTAAGCTCCTGGGGCCCAGGCCACGGGCCCCCCAATGCTAGGGGCCCCGTAGCAGCCGCTACGGCTGCTACGGCGGTAGTTCCGCCCCTGCCTAAGGCTATGTGGAAAACATGGATATAGTCATTGGCTGTATCCATGTTTTCCAGACAACCTTAGAGCTTTATCCAAGTTCAGCAGCCACCGCTAATCAAATGCCGAATGTTCGGGTTCGGATTGACTCAAACCCGAACCCGGTTCGCTCATCTCTAGTAGGGAACCTTCAACCCTACAGCTGTTGCAAAACTACAACTCCCATCATGCCAGGACAGCCAAAGCTAAAGCACGATGGGAGTTGTAGTTTTACGACAGCTGGAGGGCCAAGGTTTCCTACCTCTGCTCTGTGCACATGCTCATCAATATTTCTTGAGAGGCCTTCCGCCTATGAGCCACCGGGACACCATCCTGGCATGAGCCAAATTTTTGACCATCCGGAGTACTGACACATCACAGACACATTACACTGATGTAGGAAATATATGTAGTTTTGTATAACCGTGGAGAATATAGAGAAATGGGGGTTACCACCTTACACTATGGGGGAGATTTATCAAACATGGTGTAAAGTAAAACTGACTCAGTTGCCCCTAGCAACCAATCAGATTCCACCTTTCATTCCGCACAGACTCTTAAAAAAAATAAAGATGGAATCTGATTGGTTGCTAGGGGCAACTGAGCCAGTTTCACTTTAAACCATGTTTGATAAATCTCCCTCATAGTGTAAGGTTTAAGTCCCGCCATTTTCTGGATATTTAATCCTTTTTTTTTCCCTGGTCGTCTATATGACAGTGTGCCTCTTACTATAGCTTTCCTGGTCTCTATTGCTGATAAACCAGTGGAGTGGGGTTAGGTTTTTCCGGTGCAGAAAGATGCCTCCTATTCGGAAACAATATACAGTAGCATAAACTCTATTGTAAAACATGTGTTAACAGTGGAGAAGTAGGAAACAGTGGCGCAGCTACCATGGAGGCAGACCACTCAGCTGCTATGGGGCCTGGGTGCTGGCAAAGTGTGGTCTGTCTCCATGGTAGCTACAGCACTGACAGCTCCCACTTCACCCCCAGTGCGCAGTCTCAGAGCGGCGCACATGCAGACACCCTCCTCAGCACTCAAGAGTGGCCCCAGCTGCCACCTAGCCATCCTGCCCCCTGTGACCCAGAGCGGTGGCTGAAAGGCTGCCACCTACCCGTCCAGGCAGCCAACACCCCCTGGGCTTCAGAGCAGCACCTGCACGCAATCACCTGTTCCAGGGACTCCTGCAAGCTGCCACCTACCCATCCCCCCACCCCGGGTACTCAGAGCGGCAGTTGAACGTTGTTACCACCTATCCATTAAGCCCTCCCCCCCGCCCAACCGTAGTTCTTACATCTGGCCGCCCTCATAAAGACTCAAAGCACACCAATGGCGTGTCGGGCCAGGTGAGTATGTAAGTATGTTGGGTGGCCCCATACAGTTCTATGATATGGGGCCCCATGAATCTTAGTTACGCCCCTTGTAGGAAGGATAGCAAAACTTGATATACCGGAGATTATTATAGGCGATGCAGCTATTTCTTATCCTTTACATCCCACAAGGTGACAAATTAAAATTCCTTACTGTAAGGGTGGTTGCATTTTTTGATTGATAGAAGATAAAGTATAAGGATTATCCTATATAAGATAAATTCCAGACAATGGTAAGCTGAGATATACTGTAATTCGTCATGCGGAAGTGACACTGTACAAAGCGACAGATTATTCCAGAGACTTGAGAAAGTGGAGATGGAGATAATGAGGAACATTGAGTAACAAGCATTCAGCTCGGTAGAGCAATGCAAACACTTTCCTTTATCCGGTTAAATCTATATAGTTTTTTTGCAATTGGAAAGAAAATAGGTCTGGAAGTTATTTTCTTAAAATACACAATTTCTCTTTGCGACGACTGTCTAGTTTTGGAATAAACCGGGATTTCGCTGCTTCTGTCCACACAAAGCCTGAGATTGCTACTAGGACGGCTAACCTGAATTTTATCTTTTTAATTTAAAACTGCAGTGAAATAAAACTCGGGCAGATTAAATCTCCCATCTGGGCCACTGTAATCTTTAATTAACTGTAGCATTCGGAGAGTCTTGCGGAGCGCACAATCCGTCATTACGCAAAGACAAGCATCTCTCCTCTCACGTTTAGTTACACATTTCTTCTGGAAAATATTAATTAATCGGGAGTCATTTGTGTCCTCCGGGGAGATGGATCCAATTCTGAAACAATCAAGGTCTCTCCATGTACTTTTCATCATAGCAGGTAGAGGTTCTCCCCGGAGGATGACAGAATAGGTTTGGAATGATTTGGGTAGAGTAGGCAGAGAACAGATAATTCAAGTCACTTCAAGGGAGGATAATAGTTTCTACCAGGCTTTTTATGTTTTTTTAAATGATACTTTAGGAATGTTAGTACAAGTAGTTTGTCTTATACTGCTGAGCGATACTCCACTGTGGTCTGATAATATCATGAGAATGTATAGACCTATGTCCTGTTGGCAGCCATCCACCTGATGTCTTTTATATATCCTGCTTTGGGTTGGATAGGGCATTGTAAATAAGAAAGGACCATCTTTAAAGGGAATCTGTCACTAGGTTTATTTCACCTTAAATGAGGAAAGCATAAACTAGTGACATAAATTCTGAACAGATCAGGGTATTACTTATGTTATTCTGTTCTGCCGTTCTCCAAATATGCAGGAGAATAGGATTCTTGCCCCACCCCTTTTCCCGCCCTCCAGCTGCTGATTGACAGTAGACCATCTATACACAGCATGGACAAATAACTGCTAATCAGCAGATGGTGGGTGGAGTTTTCTGCTCCTCATGAATATCCAGGACTACTGGGTTCATGCACATACTGCAGAGGACTATTTATTGTCCATGTTATTCAGGAGGATATCCCTGGATCAGCTGCACAGAACAATGTAAGCGATACCTCATTCTGCTCAGTTTCTCTGTCACTAGTTTATGCTACTCTTAGATAGGACAACATAAAGTTGTTTTTAAAGATTGTTGTCGAATATCATTTGTGGTCTGTTCCGAACCTAAAAATGGCCATACACTTTTAATAGTTTTTAATTGTTCATCCTGTCTGTGCCTCTGGGGAGCAAAGAACAGTGAAAGGGCTGAATCCCTATAAAGGCTGTATGATGCTCTTATGGTAAAACAGCTGCCAGTCAGCTGTGTGAACTGTTTCCAAAAGATGTTTTGCCTTTGTTTAAAGGTTTCCAGCCCGTGGTATGTAGTGTGTATTCAGTCCTTCAGTTTTCCGACTTTCAGTCTAGTGTGTATAGGACATTCCTGAACCACCACCGATAAATGATTTCAGTGGTGATAGGACTTGGCCGTAAAGGAAAATCATGGCCAACCCCTTTGTTCAGAAAAAGATAAGCCGCAGCCAGAATGCTCTCACTGCGGCTTACCCCTCCCCATAGAGAGCACAGGAGCACTTGGACATTCTGGGTCTCATAAATGCATGACAATTAAGTTTCGGGATTAGAGATGAGCGAACCTGGAGCATACTCGAAGTCCATCCGACCCCGAACTTTCGGCATTTGATTAGCGGTGGCTGCTGAAGTTGGATAAAGCCCTAGGGCTATCTGGAAAACATGGATATAGTCATTGGCTGTATCCATGTTTTCCAGACAACCTTAGAGCTTTATCCAAGTTCAGCAGCCCCAGCTAATCAAATGCCGAACGTTCGGGTTCGGATGGACTCGAACCCGAACCCGGTTCGCTCATCTCTATTCAGGATATATGGTCAGTAGGTGACAGGACAACAAGTAAACACACTGAACTAGTGCTGCCCGAAAGGGTTAGATGACACATTCAGTTTTGTGGCAGCTGTACAGTACCACTTGGAATGCCTCAAAATAATAAAATTTTCATGTGCTGATGTGTATTTGTGTTCTTGTAGTCTATGGCTGAACATGGGGACAGAAATTCTGTTCTCCATCACTAATCTCAGGGAATGAACTTGGTCGCACTTGGCAGCCCAGAATATACCCTGAGGCCTCTTGTCAGGGAAAACAAGAATATAGCGTGTTGGATTCCAATATGCACAACCTTTTTTTTCCCCCATGGGCAAAGAGTGCTGCCAGCGGGGTCTGTCCTGTCCATACCGCTTGAAATAAGTAACAAAAATGATATGTGCTCATGTATATTGGTGTTCTTATAGTCGAGGACTGTTGTTGGGAACAGGAGTTAAAATTCTGTTTTTAATATCTCATTTAAGAAAATAAACTTTATCATTAGTGGCAGCATAACTTGAAGCTCCAGGACCTTGGTGCAGAAGCTGAAAAAAAGCATTTCTGCTGTATACCTGCAGTGTCAATTGCTTCATCCCAGCTCAGCTAAATTCATATTTTTTTATTTTCAGAAAACGGTATGCTTTTGTGTGGAACAGAAAATGGTCTGCCCTACATAGTGGATTTCCCTTAAACTAAAGGATTACATCGTCACCTATCAGATCCCTACTTGTAGCTCTCATACATCCCCCACCATCTACTCTCTCCGTTGATATCTATGCCCCCTTCATGTGCTACTGAAGAGATTTCTTCCCCAGGAGAGCAGTGATATAGTATGTGAGTCCATACACGATTGCTGCAGAGGTATACAACTCCCCTGACACTGACCAGATTTTCTGGTTTGTCCTAGGAGATGCAACTCATCATTTTCTCTCTTGTGTGTAAGAGCTGACAGGAAGAAATATATAACAAAGATAGAAGTTGCACCACATACTGTATGCTACTCTATAGTTTGAAATGTTTTATGTCACTGATCATTTGCTGCCCTTAACCAGGATTCCCCCTGTCTCTGCATCATGGGAAATGTAAGCTGTATTAGGAGAGCCATATAAGAGATAGAAATCAAGACAACCGATCCATCCACATCAACTAAAAGGCATTGGCAGAGGAGACTCTAGTAATTATTTATCAATACTGCATATTACAAAGTAAAAAACATTCTTGAAGTGCTAGAAGAATCTATTCTTCTGCTATGTCCCTATAGCTCCATTTTTGTGCCATTTTTGGGGTATTAGCAGTTTATTCCCTATGCTAACTAGGTGTTTTGGTGCATTGGGACTACTTACCCCAGTAAACTGATCCACTTCGGAAAAGGTGGGTCGGTGTACCTAAGTGCCATATTAGCATAGGGAATTAACTGCTAATATCCTCAAAACAACACCAAGGATGAAGGTAAGAAAATTGCCTTTATCCTCAGCGTCCTGTGTGCTATAGGGACATATCAGCAGGTTTCTTCTAACCTGCTGACTGTTTCCTTTTAATAGTACTGGTCACCTTATACATGGCGGAGGAACCTTTAAAAGGGTTATTCAGCGAAAAATCTTTTTCTTTTATATCAACTGGTTTCAGAAAGTTTTATAGATTTGTAGTTTACTTCTAATTAAAAATCTCAAATCTTCCCATACTTATCAGCTGCTGTATGTCCTGCAGGAAGTGGTTTATTATTCTTTCCAGTCTGACACAGTGCTCTCTGCTGCCACCTCTGTCCGTGACTGTCTAGAGCAGAAGAGGTTTTCTATGGGAATTTGCTACTGCTGTGGACAGTGTTGGCAGCAGAGAGCTGTGTCGGGCTGGAAAGAACACACCACGTCCTGCAGGACATACAACAGCTGATAAGTACTGGAAGACTTGAGATTTTTAAATAGAAGTAATTTACAAATCTATATAACTTTCTGAAACCAGTTGATTTGAAAGAAAAATATTTTCGCTGGACTACCCCTTTAAGCCGCTCAGGTTCTGGGCCTGGATCATCTCTACACCAGCCAGAATGTACACAATGTAACCCGAGACCTGTTCTCATGGAAAGTTGCAACTATTGTCAATTAATCTATTCACTATGAACCCAAAGCAAAACCTACTGTATACTCTCCCTGTTGCATTGAATTTTTGAATATGGATTTTTTTACTGCCTAAATTTTAGTCCGTAGTTTGACTTATATCACATATTTGGGGCAGAAATTTCTGCAGTTGGGAATCTGTTCCCTACACCTGAAAGGAGTTTCTGCAGCACATGCACTGATCTCAGATGAATAAGACAGTCCCAGAAACTTCTGCTCTTTGTAGACATACCCTTAGTGCAATGCATTCTGGTCCTCAGAAGCCTGATCATCAGCGATCAGCACATGATCAACACATTCATATAGATAGAGCAAAGTGTTCTGCTCCACACAATAAGGTACATATACCTGGTGATATGGATTTTGTGGAGCGGCAGGAAGATCTAATCTAACTTTTATACTTTGTGAAGTGAATTTATTGTTATCGATGACCCTTTACACATTGATGTTTTTTGATACATATTTCATGACCTGTCAGTTCTGTATGAAGACAGGAAACAAACAGAATAACATATTTCAAAAAAACCTTTGACATTCACTTAGTGCTGTGAAAATCTATAAAGTCCTGTCTCTGGCCGCTTCGTCAGCTCTGTATTATGAGCTCAAAGAAATGCAGGAACCTCCAGAGAATAATATTTCATGTTCCCACTGTAACTTAACCTTCTCACACCAATGGCTCTGTGGTCTGTGGTATACACTGCTGATATACCGGCGATGGTCCAGCATGGTGGTGCTCATACATTTACTATTAGACGTTTATTACTTTGTACAGTAAACTCCTCGGGGGACTTTCATCTTCCCCGTGTTCTAGTTGCATTGTGAAAACGCTTGTGTACATTTTGCCTTATTACAGATGACTTCCATTATGTATTGCGTCTATTTTTGGAGCTTCATAAAAGTGAAGCTCAACCTTACGGCCCAATACAATGGGGAATTATATAAAGAAGGATTGTACTATTATTACCATTTCAGGTTATTGAGAACTCGAGAGATATCAGTTCTCACATTGTAGACCTATCAAAAGGAATATACTGTATATGCTGCCCTGTAGACTAGGACCCATTGATATGTATCGATTATTAGCAGACCATTTAGTTATGTAGTTACTTTGATCAGAAGATATTGAAATATTAGTATTCATCAGGGATAGACCTGGACCTCCATCATCTACCACCATAGTCGAACAAGGTGAAAACAATACTTTTTGAGTAGCATGGTTGTATTCCACTTACATATGAATGTTTCTTACTCAGGAACTATAGGCCTTTACTAACCACTAGCCCACAGGCTATACGTCTTATAAATGTTGTCCATGTGCTGGCAAAAGGGTTCTTGGAAAGTGGGCACTCGATCTTAGTTATTCCCATGCTCTTTGCTAGTTGGTGGCCAAAGTCTGTGCAGGACCCCCCTCTTTAGAAGCATGGTAATGGTAGAAAATAAGGGGATCGGCCCAGGTATATTGAGATCTGAGATCGGCCCCATCAATAATGTAAACGAGCGCCCATCTTCTAAATCGGTGCTCGTTTGCTGGACCTATTTGACAGCCCGATAATCCTTTAGCGAGGGCTGCAGGGACATCGTTACCGATGTCCTTACATCCCTTGTTTAAACACCAAACATTACCTACACATGTTGCAGGTTTTCTCCTGCGCTCCTTCTTACTTCCGGTCCCACGCGCCGCAGCAGCTTTGATGCGGCCTGTCTTAGCTAACAGACCGCTCAGCCAATCACTGGCTGCAGCGGTCTGTCAGGTCAGACAGGCCGCATCAAAGCTGCTGCTGCGCGCTGGACCGGGAGGAAGAAGGAGCGCAAGAGGAGCCCTGCAACATGCTTAGGTAATGTATGGTGTTTGTGAGATCGTCAATTGCCTGCCGAGCATCGCTATTCCATGCAGCAATGCGCAGTCGGTGCCCGATGATTTTAGGTTTGAACCTAAATAAACGATCAGCAGATGACACGATCATCGGCTGATCATTGTCTCTATTCCAATTTGGCCGATTATCGGTACGTGGAATAGGCCCCTTACTCACTCCTTCTTCAATCATATGGACAGAATCAGCACACTAGCAGTAATATACATTTCCCATAAGGAGGTCACTTTCAAATACAGGACATAAAGCCCCTTTTTCCCGCTGTATCTTTTGTCTCCACTCCACAACTATCTTGGACATTGCACTAATACTCATATAATCAGTTATTTATGACATATTATCTGAGCCTCCAAATGATTGACATTGCAAAATCAATAAAAACCCAATGGTAGCATAAGAGATGAGTTAAGATGAGCTTACAGAGTCACTGTAATTATAAAAACCTTCGGAAATTTGATCAGTTGTGTCAAAGTTATTGATTGCAGTGGATCTCATTGAGACGCGAGGTGATGTAAAGATACAGCCAGGAAGATGTGAGCTCCCCAACTGTTGCTAATTCCGCTAATTTCACTTCATTATAGTCTGAGGCTAAAGAGTCGGCATTAGGAAGCAGCCGAGGAGTCGAGCATACTGCCACCGGCTGCATCTATGTATCACAGCGAGTCTCGGCAGTGAGACCCACTGCAATCTATAACTTTTGACATGTCTGATGACCTGTCAAAAATTATTTATAATGACGGATACTCTTTAAAGCGGTTGTGCAGGGAGTAGACAATGGCTGAAGCTTTCTTCACCAAAGCCTTCCCTTTCTGCATTTCTATGTCTCAAAATGATGTCTTCTAAGGGCAATTCTTTGAGCGGAGATTGGCATAAGTGGAGGCTGGTGAGCCGTCCCATTGAAACAGACAGCAGGAGGGATTCCGTGACGGAGAAGTCCACCGATTTTACTCTGTGTGAACTGGCTCTAAGATAGTTTTATCCCGATCACCATGGGAAGGTGAAACCATGCCCTTAAACGATGTCCAATAGCTGCACAATGTCAATGATGTTGCAGGGACATCATGCAACATTGGTCAGTGTGTGAAGGCATGGTTTTGCCTGCATTAGATGGTTGGGATATATAACCCTTGTCTGTACATCTCAGAAAGTGTACTTATGGAAATTCTGGAAGTAAGGGCCCGGGAGAATAAGGTTTGAGGCGTCTTCTGCTCCCTGGAAAACTCCTTTAATGTGCCACTTCTAATAAATAAACTAGTCATAATAGGGTATATAGCATAAATCATGGTTATGTACTATAATATATTCTACAAAATACCGCAGTGGCAGTCTCCCTGTAGGTCTAGTCTGTCTATATGAAATCATTAGATTGTCCCACTGTATAAAGATAAGAATAATATCCCTACGTATTATAGATCCAATAAAGAGGGTGAAAAAACCACGCTGCTCCATAGTCCGTGGGAGTGCCCAGAGATTCCAAAATTGGAAAGTAATTTTAGATAAGGGAACAGATAATCTGCTCGTCCTAGTGCGATGTGCTGCAGTAATATCAGGCACCGCTCTGTAACAAGGCTTAGTATAATAATAATCCAGAATCAGCCGCTGCTAACCCCTGGTCGGGTCAGGTCAAGATCCCAGCGTATACACAGTAAGGTAGAAAAAGAGGGAAAATCCGGGACGAGAAGCGCTGAGGGTATAAAGAAATACACAATGCTGTAACAGCAAGAGTGATGCTGCAAGGAAAGATAGAGCGGTCCAAGGGTATAAGGGATATGGAGGCATATAGGCAGCTACCAATGGAGAGTATACAATATGCAGGATTCTAAAGAGTTGCTGATTCATTTACCTGGCGAAGTTGTTATGACTTTACACCAGACCTGTCAAAGGTATACTTACAATGTTGGATCAAAAAAGGATGTCTTAAAGGGTTATCCAGTGCTACAAAAACATGGCCACTTTCTTACAGAGACAACACAACTCTTGTCTCCAGTTCAGGTGCAGTTTGCAATTAAGCTCCATTCACTTCAATGGAACTGAGCAGCAACCTCCCCCCCCCCCAAGCTGGAGACAAGAGTGGGGCTGTCTCTGTAAGAAAGTGGCCATGTTTTTGCAGCACTGGATGACCCCTTTAAGTCAATCCATGCGTCTACAGTATATTGAACTGATATCTTATGGATGAATTATTAGATTATTAATATAATTGTAAACTACAGAAAGCTGATACCCCAACAATTGCAAAAGGCAAGTGTTGGGGTAACCCCTGGTCAGGGTGCAGGGTCCTGGTAAGGCTACTCTTATATGAATAGACCAGTGCCAGCGTGGGGATGCCAATGGCGCGCCCCTTTTTTTGAACCGTGGCTCGATTCCCGTACACGGTGCCGGTCTATTCCTGAGCACCGGCTCGGCCTGAAGCACTGGAGACAAGCCCACCCGCCCCCAATATGACGCGGCTCCATTGCAATTAATGGAGCTGTGCCACAGAGGTGAGGGGGTTTCATCACACTGGGGGTTGGCGGACCTGCCTCTAGTGCTTCAGGCCAGGCCGGTGCATTCGCTTTAAGATGGAGGGTCCCCATCTCATTCTGGCCTGGTTCTAGCAACCAGAAGTAGTTGAGAGGTGGGAAACAGCTGACTCAACTGTTTGCAAAGCTCCTATTGATGTTAGTGGGAGATACATAAATGGCTACCCTGATTCCTAAACTTGGGACTTACTCATGGTGCTAAATGGTTTAGAGAGCTACCATTAATATCACCAATACCACCATTAATGTGACGGAAAATCCGTTGCGGAATCTGCCGCTCGTGCCCGCTTGCGTCTCCGCCCGTCACATAGACTTCATTCTATGCACTGGCGGATTCCGTCGTCCGTCCAAAGAATGAACGCGTTCATTCTTTGGACGGACGATGGAATCCGCTCGTGCATAGAATGGAGTCTATGACCAGGGCAGAGACGCGTGCGCCCGCTGCAGTCCGCGAGGCATTTCTGAAGTGTGCACATACCCTAACTGACCAGATGGGAATACCCCTTTATTGACCAGAGAAGGTGGTGTTAGGAGAAATCCTGCCACCTTAAGAACATTCTTCAAACCCTGTTTGCTGTATATGAAGCACATCACCCATGCTGAAAAACATTACCGCTATCCGTGTATTTAATAAAAAGACAACTACCTACTACATGATTCCTACCATCCTTTTGGCAGCGCTCATCATCCCTGATTTTTCCTCTTCTTCTGCATCCCTGCTATACAAGCAAGTCAGGGAAGACGAAAATCCCTGATGAATTTACTGAATATATATATAGTAGAGAGAGACACATGAATTAAGCAATGTCTACCTGAAGGAAGTAATTGGTCGCCATTAATCATTGCCAGGAAGGTGTTTCGGCTGTCACCGTCAGGAGTGAAGTGTAAGAAACCAGTTACCTTAACCCAGCACTTTCTGTCCTTATTAATTATCGAAAGCCATGGCCGTAGATTACATTTTTGTTCAATTATGTCTGAGGCCTAGATGTGGAAGGTAAGGCGAAAACACGGGCTGCATTTTCATTAACCCAAGACAAGCTGCTAAGAAAAAAAACTAGACGTCTGTCTGAAGTTTTATTACATGTCCTATTGGCCAAAATTACATCCGGATCAGAGAGAGTGACTGCTGGATATGTGTGAGTGGTATTTGTTATTGTTTACTGCACCAGATTTTATAGACGTAATGTCTAAGATGAGATTGATACCATAGCCAGATCGGTTATGTTGTGTGTATATATATATATATATATATATATATATATATATATATATTAGATAGATATCAAAAAATGCAGGCAGCACCAAAGAAAATACGCAGTGGGTGCCTGCGGACGGGTCCCAGACCACGAACCAAGGTAGCAATATAGAAAAATACTCTGCAGCACTCCGGATAACTTCAAAAAACGTGATGTGGATTTATTTCATCAAAAAACGTTTCACAGCAAGCAAACTTGTTTGCTGGGAAATGTTTTTTGATTAAATAAATCTACATCACGTTTTTTGAAGTTATCCGGAGTGCTGCAGAGTATTTTTTCCAGATAGATAGAGAGACCAAGAGCTAGATAGAAAATAAATAAATAAATAAAAAAATATATATATATTCTCTTACCAGCATAATTTGTTCTGGTACCATGCTCGTAATCCAAATCAACTCTTAAACCAAAGCAAACTTTCCCATAACAAATAACTTGTAGAACAGATGAAACAAACAATAAGAAACAGCTAAATATGTCATATTATAAGTTACTGTACAGTATAGCAATCATCATGTGGAGTATAATGTATAGTAAGAACATAAACCTGAAAAACAGAATCAGTTTATCAGTTATTCAGTTATATACAGAATGGAGCTGCAGATCCACATAATGCAGTAGTGTAGTATAACAGGCTAGAATAGAGAAGCAGGGCTGCTGTCAGAGGTCTGTGTGGTCACATGACAGCAATGGGGATGGTGGGGGTGTTCAGCATGGACCAATCAGGAAGTGAGAATTACAGAGCTGTGCAGGAGGACAGTGACAGAAACTTTTCTATACAGCAGTGTGAGTGGCTGAGTGTGATAGTAGGCAGATTATAGCAGGAATGGAGAGGATGGGTAACACAAGGGCTGATAGAGACTGCAGGGAACAGGAAGGAATCAGCAGGGCATATGTGGGCACATAAATTCAGCACTCACTCCTCCTCCTACCCAGTACAGGGAGCTCTTAAACCAAAGTAATGCTCTTAAACCAAGTTACAATTTAGAAAAACTGTGAGTTCTTCTTGCAAAATGCTCTTAAGCCAAGTTACTCTTAAACCAAAGTACCACTATATATATATATATATATATATATATATATATATATATATATATATATTCAGCATGTAAATAATAGGTTTCAGATATATAAACCTCTTCATTCTGAATAGGACATGCACTTGTCTGGTTAGAAAAGCATTTATTGATTTTTCTTATTCATATGCTAACATATTCTGATTCTGTTTCTGTATCTATTCACATTGGTGTACGAGTCTGTAAAAACTTACCATCTACATCTCAAGGTTGGATACACATATATTACAGCCAATGTCAAGGGAAGTGAATGGCGCTGTTGGTAGTTGTTTTTGTACGGGAGAAAAGTGAACTGGAGGAAACCATGTGGGGAACATTCAGACTTCATAGTAAAAGTTGTCTCCTGGCATCAAATATAGGGCACAGCAGGGTCACAGCAAAGATCATACACATTTGGGCACCATCCTGGTTAATAACATCACAATTCTCCATGCCAGGCCATGAGATATCCTATGTCACCATGATCACAACTGGGATTCTTTAGTGTTAGCTGAGCAATGGGGTATTCCTATCTCAACTAACATTGTTAGCCTTGTTATTAATTTAGCAAACTTGCCTCCTTCTCCTCCCATTGCTTGTTGTCTTGATTCCTGAACACAACTCTGCTTTAAAAACAGTGGTCTGTCTGGTGTGTATAAATAGCTGTAATGTAGATGCTTTAAGATAAAGTTTATACCAACTGTGATATATATCTACCATAACTATATATACATCAGCGTATAGGGAAAAGGAGGAAAGTTTGCGAAATGAATGTGTTTGCAAAAGTGTTTAGAGAGACTCTGTCAGTAGGATTATGCTGTCCTATCTCAGGGTAGCATAAACTTGTTACAGAGAAGCTGAACAGAATGATGTATGGCTTACATTGTTCTGTGCAGCGGATCCAGAGATATCCTCCTGAATAACATGGACAATAAGTAGTCCTCTCCATTATGTGCATGAGCCCAGAGTCCTCAATATTCATAAGAAGCAGAAAACTCTGCCCACCATGCAGTATATAGGCGGTCAACTGTCAATCAGCAGCTGGAGGGCGGGAGGAGGGGTGTGGCAAATCCTATTCTCCTGCATATTAGGAGAATGGCTGAACATAATAATACAATAAAACACTGATCTGTTCAGCATTTGTCCCAAGTTTATGCTGCCCCCATTTAAGGCACCATAAACCTAGTGACAGATTCCCTTTAACTTGAGCTTAACTATATTAGCTGGGGCGGGGAAAACCCTAAACTAGAATGCCTTTCTTTAAAAAAAATATTACATTACAGGTTATGAGTACTATATAGGAGGTGGGATGTTCATCCAGGCATGTATCCTGACTTGGTTCCCTATTATGGGGCATTTGGCATCTGTCTCATAAGGTCTTGATCCCAAGAATCCAAAATCTCAATGTCCCATCAGCCATGCTATCATGTTATAGGGCACCAGTATTATGAATGGTATATGGTTGGTTGGGACTTATTTTATGTATTTTGCATTGGGCTTTGGAGTCTCATGTTACATTTGTGGTCATAAAGAATAATTAAAAAAGAAAAGGTCACATAGCAGATATTATAAGTTATGTGGTGTTTGCATATATATACAGTATATAGTTAGCATTTTTGCCCATGAGGAACAATACACAGTCCCAGAACGCCCAATTTACAGTATTTGTAGACTTTGTAATTGTTCCATTTTTCACTCCTGCTAATTATGGATATATTGTGCAGAAAAGGTCTATATAAACATGAAAGGAAAACAACATTTATCCCCATCCTCTGGTTCCCTGTGCACTTCTATGAGATCTATGATGCATGGCCTCATTTCATATGATAGATGACTACTTCCATACGTTTTGACCACAAGCGATGGCAATATAAATATATTATGATAGTCTCAGATAGACCTAAATAATGTATTGCGCTGCCCTTCTCATTTATCATCTGGTGTTTTTTCACCGTGGGGAATCTTCGTCATTTTTTTTTTTATTTCATGTGTATTTAGTTAAACTGTACACAGATATCTGTATTAATATTTGATGTACATTTTATGTAATGGAATTGTAGGGTTGGCCAAGTATTTATTTCCGGAATAGATTAGGCCAGTTTCACTCTGCATAGTATGACTGCAAGTCTCAACCTGACAACGGAACTGATGGTCTGATGACAGTTCGGGTTTCCAGACCTCTGGTCAGGCCAGACTATAAGGCTGGCTTCATACTGCCTTAAAAACTGGGAAAAACGCCAGGGACGTTAGCTGGGAGTCAATGGAAGTTTATGATCTGCCTTACACACATAGCAACCAATCAGATTCCACCTTTCATTTTCTAAACAGTCTGTGAGGAATGAAAAGTGGAATCTGATTGGTTGCTAGGGGCAACTGAGCCAGTTTCACTTTACACCATGTTTGATAAATCTCCCCCATGGTGTTTTTTTTGGGGTGGTGTTTTATTCTCCTCTCTGGCGTTTTTGAGGCTTTTTAGCAGTTTTTTCAAAACGCTGCATGCTGAGGGGGTGGCTTTTTTTGTCAAAGTGTGGCATTTTTTTCTTTCATAGACTTCAATGAGAATGTTCTGGTCATTTCAAAAAGGCCATTGCGGTGTGTGTGGCATTTTTTTCTGGCATTTTTGCACCCATTTGGTCTAGTAACTATCTCATGTGATGACAGAGGTAAAGGAAGTCCAGCCATCTTGGTAATCATAAAAATGCTTAAACCACAAAAAAAGATTATTTACACAAGAGTTCAAAAACACAAATGCATGAAAAAAAAAAAAAACACCATGTGTGGCAATGGCGTTTTTTTTGGAGGCCAGAAAAATGCAAAAACAAAAAAGTGAGAGGGCACCCTAATACAGATGTAATAATGTATCCGTATAAAACTAGCTTCTCAGCAGAATGCATTATGCGGCTTCTGACAGGTTTAGCTTACAGCCCTTATCTGTCTTCTCCTGATACGTCTTCTAAGTTTATTATTTATTACTCTGATGCAGAAGATTAAGGACTCCTTCACACTTCAGGAAAATCTATCTGGATTTATCAGGAAATTCGGATAGATTTCCTGACCCATAGGGTCCAGTTGGGCATGGACACCGATCAGGATTTTCAGGGCACCCGTATTGGAAAATAGGCCAGATATTATAGAACATGGGGGAATCTGGACTTCCGGACAGCTCCGCATGCACATCTGGAAACTATATGAAATTCCTTGCATTGCTTGGCAGCCCGGGCTAGCACCAGCACCAGCACCTGGGCAAGTGTCACCGGGTGCTATTGCTGGCCTTTTAACTGTATGTGCTTTAATCAGGAGTGCATACAGTTAAAAGTGACGCTGTGTTGGCAGGGCTGGCAACTATTGGCTCCCGGCCCTGTTTTTTTTTTACTCTTCTAGATGGAGGTGACATTTTACTTTGCACACAAGAGGTCTCTCTTTTCCCCACCAGCGTTGCAGTGCATGAATGATGGCACTCATGCGCTTACAAAGCCCAAGAGCAGCAGGTGAGTAAAAATGACTACGGAAGTGTGAAGGGGCTTAACAATGTGAATATAGCAGCAAACTGTGAAATGCATGACTTGCATTACAGCAGCATGGGACTAAGTAGTGGTTTTGGGAAGTAAAATTAGTAATAAGCATCAACTGATATTTTTCCCCATATTAGAGTAATATGGACTGGTTTACTGGGTAGAAGTTTGAGTTTTAGGGAATTTTGCCTCTGTACCCATATTTTCTGTATTCGCAGTGGTTTCCTGAGGGTCATTTATCTAACAATCATATGAATAAAGAGAATGTAATCCCAGTTTACGCTACACACAGGGATCTTTTTCCTGTAATGCATTTTGACAGCTTGTATTTGCAAGCTCTGGTATATTCTGTGGGTGAAAATTAGTGAGATATGAAAATCTCCTTTTTCCTCAGCTCACATTTCAGCCCCATGTGTCTGACAATTGCTGGTAACTTTGGCATATTACTGAGATAGAAGGCTCTGTCTTGATCATGAAACTCAACCTTATTTGAACTTTTTTGTGCCTGTTTTTTTTCTCTTATGGGTATGATATCATTATTGGTTAAATTATGTTTATCCTATTCTAGTGCTGGAACCTAAGCACATGTTCCACCTGTTGCAAAATATCAGTTCCCAGCATGCCTTGCAAGTGTGCACCCATCCCAGCATGCTTTGAAGTTGTAGTACATATTAGTGGTGGTTTAGCAGGTGGCTAAACCACCCCTCTGTCACGCTGCTCCATTAGAATCAAGGCCAGCCCTCAGTGCGCTGGGCCAGTGCCCGGGAATAGACCGATGCTGTGCATGGGAACTGGGCGGTGGTTCAAAAAAAGGACCACGCCACCAGTATCCCCGCCCCGGCACCTGTCCATTCATGTAAAAAACACAAAGCATTGTATTTAGTGATACATTCGCTTTGATAAGGCTAGGTGATGTGATTTTACCTGCTTACACCGTACCTGTGGGACTACACCTATATATATAGGTCTCTGAATCAGAACGTGATCAGAGGGTGACAAAAAGATGGTCTGGAAGAAGGAAAGGAATGCTGGCAGCACGCCAATGAGCACAGCACCTTCAACTTACATCACAGCCACAATACAGACGCAAGAAAGAGACACTGTTTTATAAACAATATACTACAAACAACACGTTGTACCAGCTTGACTGCGCAGGACAGGAAACTGCTGACCATCTATGGATTGACGTATCAAATAGTGATATGTATGTGTCTTGTGACTTGAAACCCCGACTGTATTGAAAGTTTATGTATTTCATGTGAATACATTGCGTATGAGTAATACCGCCCCATATTCTGTCTATAAAAGTTAACACAAAACAATAAAGGGGGTGCTTTCCAAACTTATGTTACTGATACATACATCAGTTGTCTGTGTCTGTGATTTTAAGTTGTAAGCAGAACTGCAGCTGCTAACTCTAATTTGGAACCATCCTATCCTGGGGAGTGTCTGGCTTCATAAGTCAGGCAAAAAAAAAAAGTTAACTTATCAGTTTAAAGAGGACCTGTCACCCCCGGTGATGGGGTGACAGGCTCCTGACCCCCCGTTAGAGCACCCTATACTCACGTGATCCCGCCGGGTCCCGCTTCTGGAGATGGTCGGGTCACGGAGATATTGGTGCCCGAAGCCCGGCGCGCGCGCTCCTCAGATGAGTCCAACACTCATAGAGAATGACAGGTGAGTCCAGCGCTCCGTCATTATCTATAAGCGTTGAACTCATCTGAGGATCGCGCGCGCCGGGCTGCAACGGCTGAGATCTCCGTTACCCGACCATCTCCAGAAGCGGGACCCGGCAGGATTAGGTGAGTATAGGGTGCTCTAACAGGGGGTCGGGAGCCTGTCACCCCGGCACGGGGGGGAAGGGATGACAGGTTCCCTTTAAACTGTATTCAGAGCTGAGACTTTGCTATAAAACTATTGAAATTAATATGCCAGACCCTTAATATGAGAGTGTAATAATGAGACAGTTTATGTACACCATGCAGCACAGACAATGGAAGGACAATGCCGGTGTATATCCACAGGGATTAGAAAGTGTATTATGAAAATGCAGTCCACAGGAAAACCTGCTAAATGTTACAAGTGATAGGTATACTGTCAGCCTTGCTTAGAAATTCAAGACTATGACTAAATCCTTTATCTGGAAGAAGAACACACCCGGACTCATCCATTCCCTGATATTTAAATGAGACTTGTGAAGAACTGCAATAAAAATGTGACCGCTTATCTGGTGAGGCCCGGAGCTGAAGCAGATTTGTCACGGGCATATGTAGAACTGTTAAAATGTATTACACTCTAATAATAGCCAGAAAGTATTACAGTGTTATCTAAATCCATGCAGTATTAATGGGCAGGCGGCTGGGCTATCTATCTGGGGCCTCCCTGTGTGGTGGCTTCCCTCTCCCTGTACAGTAAGGCCTGGCATTTGCATGCAGTATGGCGGCCACCCCACTGTAGCTATTAATCATCTCTGACACTCACATCAGGGCAGGAGTTACTATGTTAATAACCCATTTCACAGGTATCTGCTCTCTAAGTGCTATCGCATCAATTAGCCTCTAGTGGGCTCTGTCACACTCTTCGGTTTCATTTACTTCTCCAGGTATCAGGTGTTCTTGGATCCCTCTAAAATATGACAGAGGTTTACGGTAATGTGACTCTACGCCACCATGTGTGATATGAAGCAATTTAACATTTCAGAGTTTCGTTCTGAATTGATTCAGTTTTTTTTTTTTTTGCTCCGAGAATATTTAACACTTTGCTGCAAAGCGGTGAATGACTGATGTGTGAAATAGGAAAGGAAGCGCTGTATTGCCTGGAATGGGAATGTTATGTGGTCTCAAGTTTTGGCATGCATCTTACCTCTATAACCATGGTATTATAGGGGGATAGATTATAAGGATAGGCCAAAGCAGTAAGACTAAGGTTCTGCTACAGATGGAAGGAGAATAGAGGTGATGACTTGGGGAACGGAGAGATCTGGGGTCGGTGTAATGGGAGTTGTGAATTGTGTCCATGTAATGGATCCTAAATCCAGCGTTAGTTTAAGTTGTTTGCATCAATGACTGGAATTTTATCAGCCTAAAGGTTTCATTGATAAACTACTTATATACTGTAAAGTGATACTGGGTCATTCCCTTTACTATCACTTCATTTGATCAGTTAAGAGTGTCAATTGGGCGGGGCTTCACACCAGTTAGGCACCATCACCTGGCTGGGGAGAGGAGCCAAGTGTCATGGAGCCCCGCCTAGGTGACACTGTCCACCAATGATTTAAGAGCAGAAAGAAAACAAGTTTTAAATAGGTATATATTGAATGTGCAGCATCTAAGCTTGTGGATGGTGCAGAGAACCGCACATAAAGTAAGGGGGGGGAGGACAATATCACATTAACATCATATAGACCATAAAATTTAGAATAAGTGCACACAGATGTAGCCACCACTAACAGGACTGGTAGTGTGCTTCTCTTTTTCCAGTTGCACACTGCAATAACTGTATAATGCCCCATAGAATGTACTAGGTCTGGACTCCCTGCTCCTGTACACTGAGCGATACCACATACAGCTCTGTGTGTATCTCCGCTCCCCTTACACAGTTGTCCATCTGAGTGTGAGTGTGTCCAGGTGTAGAGAGCGGCCGTTCATACAGTACACATTGTACAGTCGCTCTCTCCTGACCTAGACGGCCGCATAAGGTATTTCTATGGGGCATTCCAGGTCGGACTGACACAGAGAGGGAAGAAGAACGTGCAAAAAAACTGGCTCGTTCTTCGGATTGGTGGCTGTCTGAACACTCTGACCTTGACCGATCAAAACTTTTGACATGTCTCTCTGACAGTTCTTTCTAATGACAGGTATTCTTTCAAAATTCAGTTTACCAGTTTATAGGTCATTCTGGGAAAACTGAGGAACAGTCATTATCACTACCGACTGACTCCAGCTTCCGCAGCAGTACACTCCTTTACCAGACACTTTACTAACGGATTTAGTTAAGTCTGATGAGGCTTCATGTAGTAAACATGGTCATGGAGCTCTGTTATGTGTCTGCATGCAATTCCTTAGTTTTTTTTTTTGTTAAATCATACAGAATCCACGAGAAAGAAAATCGTGTTCCATCAGATGTCATATTATGAAGGTATTCTTCTCTACGAGCATGGTATGGAGGCGTTATATGACATATAACAAAAGTCGAAAAATATAAAGCAGCTTTATAATAAAGCATTTTAAAATCATTCCTTCCGAAAAAGTATAGGATCAGAAAGGGGTTAACATGACCCCCCGGTTTTTACTCTTCCTTATACTGATATGGGAGGGCAGGTGCTAGCTCAGCCGATCCAGTGACTGATAACTTAATAGAGCGCATGATGTTAAACAAAGTACATTAGATGAGTTTATTCTGTAAGACAGATAAGGAGAAGCCTTCATCTATATACACACACACACCACATCATTAGGTTGTATTCCTTTAGATGGCAGTAAATCGGGATTGTCAGAAGACACAACATTAAGATTCTATCCAGGATGGAAGACTTACATTGATTTCTAGCAGCCCTATTATTACAAGAGGGGAATATGTTGTGAGCCCAGTGTCTGCTTCCTCTGTATCCTTCTCACTTTTCACTCCTTGCCTCCCAGGCCCAATCTTAGGGCTCTATTACACAGAACGATTACCGTGTGAAAAATTATTATACCGTTGGAATTTAAGTGATAATCTTTGAGAATGGAATTAAAAACACAGTCAAACAGCAGAGATGGGCGTACTGAAGAGAGGTATCAGGGATGGCAGCAGTGTCGGACTGGCCCACCAGAGGACTGGAGGATCCTCCGGTGGGCCCCCAGCTTAAGAATCTGTATGAACACTGACTGACGTAATTTTTCTCACTTGTTCTTCATTGGTGGGACCCCAGGATCATTTCCCCTAGTGGGCCCCAGATACCCCAGTCCAACACTAGATGGAAGACAAGGAATCAAATCCATAGAACCAGATACCAGGCCAGACAGTCTAGTTCATAGTACCGAACCCATAACCAGGTAGGTCTGCAGGCTAGAACGAGGTTTTAAAGACTGCTGCCTATGCGTATTTATATAACAGTGGGTACACCATTAAGGGGGAACTATCAGCAGGTTAGACTAATTTAACCTGCTGATAGCCCCCTTGTCTGCCCATTAGGGTGCACTGAGAAGGAAGATATGTCTCTCTCTTACATTCTTCCTCCGCACCGTTCCCATGCTCCCGGTACGGAGCACCATTAGGAGCAATGCCCCACCCCCTTGTGCAGATCTGGCCCGCCCACTCCATTGATTAGCCCAATCGGGGGGCAGTGCTCCTAACGGTGCGACAGGCTGTGAATTCAACTACTAACTGCATGGGAACGGCGCAAAGGAAGAGGGTAAGAGTCATACCTTCCTCCTCAGCACCGCATGTGCATTAGGGGGCTATAGGCAGGTTAGATTAGTTTGACCTACTGATAGTTTCTCTTTAAAGGTGGGTCTTTATTTTGATTTTTGCTGTAGTACCCCGTCTCCCCTGTGCTACTATATTTGCATTTAAAGAAACTTTTATCATCATCCTGACAACTTTCCTGCTTAGAAGTCTACATTTTTACTTGTCTTTACTTAAGTTAAAATACTATAAGCAAATCCTTGAATCTTGAATTCAGCTTCACGGCTGAGTACGATTGTTTCTGGTCCATTCACTTGAACATATGTTTCTAGAAACAAGCTAAATGGAATCTAAGGAGGATTCACCTAATGGGACCGACAGATCCAATGCCACATTATTTATGGTCATACATGAATGAGTTTAGACAACCATATGGTGAAATGGTAATTGGGGATTAGGAAAAAAAAAAAGATTTATTATGCAAGCCAATTATATGATTGTCGCCAGATTTCTTCTTATGATGAGTCAAAAGCATTTTCTCCAAATCCACTATGCCTGACTTCATGCCTAATCCTTAGATTAGAGCTCAATGCTTCAAGCCCTATAATGGTTTTTGTTTGAACAAAATCAAGAGTCAAATTGAAATGTTTCTATTCAGATACAAAGTGGTGTGTGTGTAGGGAGCGCAGCGGGAGCGGTCACAGCCAGATCCTGCTTGTAGAGTGCTATATTAGACTATAACAGTACTGTGTGTGTGAGGATATGGAAATACAACTAGGCATTATATTACGTGATGCATTCACACCACAAAAAGCTATAAAACATGATCTACAACATGTATTGTACATAGCACTATCTCATAGAATTATATACAATGGGACATGCCAAAAGTTTTCATTGGTCAAAGTCTTACTACTAAAACCCCCACTGATTAGGAGCAGAAGCTGGTAGAAGTCCCAAAGTCCCTGAATCCCAGAATTCTCCTTCCAGGATGCTCCATTATAACTCTATAGGGCCATATGGATGGACATGATTGACAGCAAGGAAGTACAGCTCCTTGCTTATTCTCCTGACCGGTAGCACCCCCACCATTATTGACATGACAGATATGCGTTAAAGGGGTATTGCACTTAAACATAACTTTTGATATGTTGCTGTCCATGGTGAGACTAACAATTCCTTCCATACTTGGTATTATCTATTCAGTCTCCTTCTCCCAGTTCTGTGCTGCTGCTTTCTGCTGAGGACACTAAAATTTGTGTGTGAGCCTTTCTCTCCGTCTCCCCCTCCATTCTTAAAGAGGATGTACCACCAGGTACATCCTCTTTAATCTGAACCGACGGATCGAACGGCGCCGTCACGGGAAAGCCATTGCCGCGGTCCATTTTTTGAACCGCGGCCCGGTTTCCGTGCACGGCGCCGTTCTATGCACCGAAACCGGACGGTGCTCAAGCACTGGAGGCTGGCTGAGCCACCCCCAGTGGGAGAGAATTCCCTCCCCTCTATGACATGGCTCTATTCATTCTAATGAAGCCGCGTCATACAGGGGAGTGAATTCCCTCCCACAGGGGGCGGCCCGGCCTACCTCCAGTGCTCGAGCACCGGCCAGTTCCGGTGCATAGAATGGACCGTGCACGGGACCGTGGCACCGGCTTCCCTGTGACTGCTTCCCCTGGTGGTACATCCACTTTAAATGGCTGATATAAACAAGTCCCTGAAAGTCTTTATCTAAAACATTAAAGCTTTTTTGTAATGCTAAGAGAGTTAATTTAAGGTCGAGTTGCTGCAAAGTTGCAGATAAAGCCTGCCAGGGGCTTGTTTACATTAGCCAATTCTTTGGGCACAAGGCGAAATACGAGACAGGTTATCCTGTCCTGTGTGGATGCACCCTAAGGCCGTGTTCACACAACGTAGGCTTTACATAAATCACGCTCGTGATTTATGCACAACATATGTTGCATTTGAATTAATGGAATCCCGGCTGGAGCATTCACACATACGCTCCATCCGGGATTCAGTCTGGCCGCACAAAAAACTGACGTGTGAGTTTTCTGCGGCCACTATTCATTGAATAGTGGCCGCACAACACTGACCGTTCACACAATGGAGCGTGTGCAGCTGTGAATCGTGATCCGCATCCCAATTAATCAGAAATGAAGATCATCGGGCTGGTACTGCAGTACCGGCCGGGATGATCTTCTCTGACACCGACCGGTCAGTGACCCGGCCAGGTCACAGAACGGCCGGTGTCTTACAACATGTGAACATGACCTAAGTTTGTAAATGCTTTACTGTATGGTATAGACAGA